>NC_073634.1:20907500-22199642 GCF_029407905.1 Bubalus kerabau
CACTGGGAATCTCTCATAGGGATGTTGTATGGAAAGGACATTTTCATTCATTTATGATTTTTTTTTTCATTTAGCTGATATGTATCTTGAGTAACTTATTTTAGAATATCAGTTTTATATTTCTGATTCTCAAATTCCATTAGTTTTGGTGCAGATTTACAATGTTCATGCTGTTACATTCTTAGTAAATAGATTTAGATGTTTAGATCTGTTTACTAATACAGATAGTAGTCAATATTCTGTTTCACAATGCATTCTCTTGCCACATGTTAGGCTCTTACAGGACATATATTTTATTATGGACATTTTGCAGATGAGGAACTTTCTAAATGAAGTTCAAACAAGATATCTCTTTTTTTAACTTTACAAAAAACCCTTGGGTCAAATTTCTGGTTCATTTCATGTAGGGTTGGATTGTTCTGTGCTATTTAATACTTTTTTTATTTTTAAATTATTATGAAAGTAATTTGACAAACTGACCTCTCTTTTCTTCTGATTTTTTAAATTTTAGGTAAAATCATTAATTAATGTCAATACTTCTTAAGTCATATATATAATATATAAAGTGCTTTCAATTTCAAGTGGAAAGCAGTAGATACATTTTAGTATTCTATCAGATTTAAAGCAAAGTTTTTGCTATTGAATAGAGAACAATTTTATTATAAGTATGGCTAATGTGGCACTCTCTAAATGGAACTAAACTCATTAAAATTATTTTTTTAAGTTGTCAGATTTTAAAGAATAAAATTTCTATGGAGGCAGGGATTTCAGACATAAATTTCACTCTTTTTTATAAAGCCCTCAGTTTTCCATAGCAATTTTTTTCTCAGAATTTGAAATCAAATTATTTAAGGAGGATTTCATTATATATCTGCATAACCATAAATATTGTCCTGCAAAACAAGAGACATGAAAGAGACATGAATGATAGTCATATTTTTATTGTTGCTTAGTCACATGTCATTGCCAAGATCAATTTGTCTGGAAGGCAGTCTTCCCATTTCTAAACACTTTGAATAGCTGGCTTTTAAAACTCCTTTCAGATCTAAAAGCCTCTGATTATTTATTCAAGAAACTGCTTGCTAAGTACATGAATTTCCCCAACTTTTAAAAAGTGATTTAGAGATCAAAATTATTACAGTCTTTGTTATAATCAACATTCTACTGTGTGTATATATCAATCACACTATTCTTTCTGATTATTTAAATTTTTGTAACTTGGTTATTAAAATCTACCCAACTTTAAAAGAGTTCTTGGATTAGCATGAGCATATGAGTTTTTTCACCCATGATCTGTTAGTATAAATTCTAGATAAGAGCAAAATCTAGTATAATATATACAGGGAATCCCATTTCCAGTGTAGTTTTCTCAATGAAAATTGTTTGTATGTATTAGGAAAGTAAATATGCTGTACAAACTGGAGCATAGTTTACTTACATTAAATACCAAATAGGAGATGTCATTATCTGTAATAACTGGAGTGATTATTATTTTCTCAATTAAATTTTATCAATATTGTTTACATCTATATTGTAATGAGCATGTAGTTGTGTAATTCTTTGACTGCTTCATAGAATATACTCATATGTCCAAGAGAATTATGTATACTACAACAGTACACACTAGTTTACAGGGATTTTTTTTCCCAAAAGACAAAGTTTGTGAAACAAAAATCTGGACTAACCTTTTAAAATTGTGTTCTGCTGCTGCTGCTAAGTCACTTCAGTCGTGTCCGACTCTGTGCGACCCCACAGAGGCAAGAATACTGGAGTGGGTTGCAATTTCCTTCTTCAACACATGCGTGCATGTGAAGGCACTTCAGTCGTGTCCGACTCTATGAGACCCCGTAGACAGCAGCCCACCAGGCTCCTCTGTCCACAGGATTCTCTAGGCAAGAATACTGGAGTGGGTTGCCATTTCCTTCTCCAAAATTGTGTTCTAAAAAAGATAATATATAATTAGATGAAAGATAACTACAATGCTATTCATAGGAATTAAGTTTTATTACATATGTAGTCAATACTGTGTTATTCATCAAATGTTTATTTCTCCCTTCTCTGTCTTTCTTTTCTCTTTTGGTCAGTCTTGCTAGAAATGTATAGAAATGTATGTGTGTGTGTGTGTGTATATATATATATATATATATATACACATACACACATATATATAATTAGTCTATTCATAAAATATACTTTTAATTTTGTTGGACATTTTTGTTCATGTATTTTTTTATTTCTAAATGTTCTCCTTTTATACTTTTGTTTCCTTTTTCTATATTAATGCATTATTCCTCTTCTAACCTCTTGGTTTACAAAGCTAACTTTGTAAACTAATTATTGTATAACTATCTCTCTATAAATATTCCTTTACTTACATAGTATAAGTTTATAAATGTACTATTTTGTGAGTGCTTACATTTTATTTCTTTAATGAATTACTTTTGATACACAAATAATGCAATAATATATTTCTTTTTTTTTAATTTTAATTTTATTTTATTTTTAAACTTTACAATATTGTATTAGTTTTGCCAAACATCGAAATGAATCCACCACAGGTATACCCGTGCTCCCCATCCTGAACCCTCCTCCCTCCTCCCTCCCCATACCCTCCCTTTGGGTCGTCCCAGTGCACCAGCCCCAAGCATCCAGTATCGTGCATTGAACCTGAACTGGTGACTCATTTCATACATGATATTATATATGTTTCAATGCCATTGTCCCAAATCTCCCCACCCTCTCCCTCTCCCACAGAGTCCTTAAGACTGATCTATACATCAGTGTCTCTTTTGCTGTCTCGTATACAGGGTTATTGTTACCATCTTTCTAAATTCCATATATATGCGTTAGTATACTGTATTGGTGTTTTTCTTTCTGGCTTACTTCACTCTGTATAATAGGTTCCAGTTTCATCCACCTCATTAGAACTGATTCAAATGTATTCTTTTTAATGGCTGAGTAATACTCCATTGTGTATATGTACCATTGCTTTCTTATCCATTCATCTGCTGATGGACATCTAGGTTGCTTCCATGTCCTGGCTATTATAAACAGTGCTGTGATGAACATTGGGGTACATGTGTCTCTTTCAGTTCTGGTTTCCTCAGTGTGTATGCCCAGCAGTGGGATTGCTGGATCATAAGGCAGTTCTATTTCCAATTTTTTAAGGGATCTCCACACTGTTCTCCATAGTGGCTGTACTAGTTTGCATTCCCACCAACAGTGTAAGAGGGTTCCCTTTTCTCCACACCCTCTCCAGCATTTATTGCTTGTAGACTTTTGGATCGCAGCCATTCTGACTGGCGTGAAATGGTACCTCATAGTGGTTTTGATTTGCATTTCTCTGATGATGAGTGATGTTGAGCATCTTTTCATGTGTTTGTTAGCCATCTGTATGTCTTCTTTGGAGAAATGTCTATTTAGTTCTTTGGCCCATTTAAATGATGCAATAATATATTTCTAAATGTCACATTAATGCCGGGATTTTTAAGTTTTTATTCAAGTGTATTTTCACTCATGGATATCAAAGAATGAGGTCTGGAATCAAAGATTATTTATTCTCTGGTCATTATTAAGGTTTATCTATGCTTTGTGACATAGAAATGGTTAGTTTCTCAAAATATTCCAAAATATTTTAAAGCATATGCATTCTGTAATTAGTGGATCTAGATATACTTTCATTTTATTATATCTCTAACAATATTTGTTTCATTAGGTCTTCGATGTTTGTTCTTCATTATTTTTCAGTAACAGAGACTGGTGTGTTAATGTTTTTTATGGTGATTACATATCTATTGAAAAATCTGTTATATGTGTATTTTATACGGATACACAAGCTCAGCATTTTTATAGCTTCATGGTGATTTAATTTCCTTTGACAACTTTAATTTGTTTTCATATAACCTCAGTTATTAATGTCTGTGGATTTACTTCTACTAACATATTTTGTGCTGTGTGCTGTGCTGTTTGCTATGCATTGTTACTATTTTCTCCTTTTCATCCTCATTTGGCTTAATCCAGTTTTATTAATCCTCCTCCTACTCTACTGTATTGATAATCATGGATTCAATTTCTTTTCATGTTTATTTACACTAATTATTCAATACACATTCTAATAACATCTAAAGTTGATTGTTTTTATCTTTGCTCTGACTACATGGAATCCATTATACTTCAGTGAGCAATAACCATTTCCATAATCCATATTCTGCATAATTTGGATCATTATTATAAAATTAAAACTCATTTAAAATAGCCTCTACTTGCCAATTTCTTTGTACAGCTCTACATATGGCATTCCACTAATTTATTTATTTACTACAATGAATATACATGTTTGAGTAAGAACAATGCAACTCTTTCCATTGATGAAAAATAATGGTAGTGGTAGTTTTAAAACAGTCCTCAATATTCTTTGATACTTCTTTCATCCAGTGTAGTTATCTATATTCTTTTCTCTAAAATCTGAGTTCTGTGACTGACTAACCAACAGAATCCCGAGAAGTGAGGCTGCGTCAATTTCTAGGCCCATGACTTTAAGAAAACAAAGAATAAACAAAAATAATAAAACACAAAAAACTGCAGCTCATTTCTTGGAACATCTGCTCATGGAACCCAGTCATCATTCTGTGAGGAAGTTCTTACAGAGAGGCCATATGGAAAAGAACTAAAGTACCTTTCTTTCAGCTCCTGCGAAGCTTCCCACAAACAATCAAGAGCAACTTGGGAGCCATGTTAAGTGCATCATCCTAGAAATGGATCCACTAGCCCCCAGTCAAGCCACCTCAGCTAACACTATATAGAGCAGATAAGAACTCTCTTCACTGAGCTATGACAGCCAAATAAATCCTTGGTTTTTCTCTGAGGCAAAAACAACCACAAATACCATTAAGGGAATTAAAAGAGAACTTGTAGACAGGGAAAAAACAATTTGAATATCACATATTCAACAAAGGACTTACATTCAGAATATATAAAGAACACTCAACAACTAATACAAAGACAAGTAACAGTATTTTTTAAACAGAAAAAGATAATAGATACTTCCAGTAAGGGGATATATGGAAAGCAAATGGGCACATGAAGAGATTTTCAACATTACTAATTAGTAGGGGATAGTCAAAATGAGATACCATTGCACAACTGCTAGACTATCTAAAATAAAACATAATTAAATTAATTAGTATGATAATTCCAAGTGCTGATGAGGAAGCAGAACAATTACCATAGAAACTTTGGATTTTTTCATCCTCTTCTGAAGAGTATTGATTTTGATTTTTAAGTAGGCAGTTTACTTACACTCAAACAGCAAAACTTTGTCACTTTGTATTAGGCATCAGCTCAAATCTCAGTTTAATTCTTTCAGCCTTGGCTAAGTTGATTAGAGGCTGATGTATACCACATGGTATAGGGATTACCCAGAGATTGAGGCAGACTTCACACACAGAATCTGTGACTCTGCCTTTCTGACTCACTCTTTTCTGGTATTTTCTTCTTAACTTTCCAACTACTGTGGTTGTCTTAAGTAAACCCTGCCCTTTGATTCTCAAAACCAGTAAGACTGAAGATTTTTCTATCGAAATGGTGCAGACTGGCATTCACCTTTGATTAATAGCTAAATTAAAAAAAGATAATATTATAGCAATGTCTTGTTCAAAGTGTTGACTTCTATTAAGTATCTTCCAGGTTTTATTCATTCTTCAGATATTTTTTTTTCTTTTGATATTTGTACTGTATTTATACTTGTTAACTATAGGAGATTTGGTTTGATAAGCATTATCTCAGCAAAACAAGAAGTAAAACACAGGGTCTGCTTTTTTCCATTGCATAGCCTTCCTCACTTGAGTCAGATGATCTCATTGCTTTTTATTCCAACAGAGGAGCCTGGCAGGCTATATAGTCCATGGTGTCTCAAAAGAGTCAGACACGACTTGGTGACTAAGCAACAATCTGAGTAGCATAACATTTTCATCTAAGGTAATTGCATTGTTTTCAACTAAGAAGATCTATTATATTTGAACATTTTTATGCTTTGTATATTTTTAAATCCTTTAGCAAATTACTTGAGGGATTTAAAAATCTTGTATAAACTAAAACTTTCCTAGACTTATTTTCTGGTACTCTACATCATAAAAACTATTTTTGAAAAATTATTGCTTCTGGAATTCACTTAAAATATTTTACACACTTCCACTTCTTTGATAATGTCTCTCTAGTTAAAATAATCTTTCTGTCAACCTGATAAAAAGCAACTTGTTCAGTTCAGGTATAAGTACCCCACAGCAAAAATATTTTTTCTCCTACATGCCCCCAGTGAATATTTACTCTTTTTTCAGTAGGAACTTATCATATTGTCTGATGATTTGTAGAAAATATGTCTGAATTCTTCAGTAAATTTTCTCTTCTTTGAATAATTATTCATCATTGTGCCCAGTGGTACCTAGTAGGGTCTGTGCCATATTCAAGTTCCTGATGAATGAGTATTTCCACATCTATTCCTACACATTTCCTCCCAGGTCTTTTAGCTAGATGGTTTTTCATCTTCCCAGACAAGACTGATACCCTTTACTAGACAATCTGGTATTTCAGCTATTGGTTTTCAGTTTTCTCTTCTTGCGCTAACATATTTTTTTCCCCTTGGTTTGTGGGCTTATTATGCATACACCTAGCCTGATTCTCCCCTGGTTCCTGATAGATGTCTATTCTTTTAACTTAGAACTCAGCTTCCTCTGATCCAACAAATTTTATTCATAGAGTGGTTCAACTCCTCCTTTATCTCTCCAAAAATAAGAGCAGGCTCACAGAACTTTGACACAATCACACCTCCAAGAATTCACAAAGAAAGAAATCCATAGCTTCTCTCAGCAGGTGGGGTGTATTAACAGGATTATAGTAATTACCATGCTCGGGCATGTTTGCTTTCTCAGTGGTTTTCTGATGTTCATACAATCAGATAGTTTCTAATTTTTGGTTGGTGTTCATCAGAGGTATGAATTGAATAATCAATGCTTTTGATGAAAAAGGCCTGCCTTTGTGTCATGTGAATGAATATCTAGAATGTAAAAAGAATCATAAACATTTAAATCTTTGTATGGAGAATTACTCCCATAGTAGAATTTGATTCCCCTGAAAAATCTGAGCAATAAGGTATTCTGTCTTCCATAAGTCATCTGAAGGAACTGCCGTCAGTGACACAAATGGCCTTCTCGGTACAGTTTGGGTAGTAGAGTCTAGGTAAGCAGGAAGACTCTTGCATACTTTAGATTGGGAAGATGCCAGAAGAGCTGACAGGACTGAGTTGATGCCTTGAGCAGACGAGTAAGCTAATATAAGAACTTCCTAGTCAGCAAAGTGTAAGTCCATCAGATGGGGTTAAGTTTAAGAAGTAAACTGATGGCAAATATGGCCCTAACTACTCCTCATCTTTGTCCACATATGTTATAATGTGACTAGGGGGCTCTTTCTTTTAAGAGGTGGGGGCTATCTACCTACCCATTCCATCTGAAATGGCCCTGTAATGACCTCTGGACAATAAAAAATGGCTGAAAGATGATGCTTTGAAAGTGCTGCACTCAATATGCCAGCAAATTTGGAAAACTCAGCAGTGGCCACAGGACTGGAAAAGGTCAGTTTTCATTCCAATCCCAAAGAAAGGCAATGCCAAAGAACACTCAAACTATTGCACAATTGGACTCATCTCACAAGCTAGTAAAGTAATGCTCAAAATTCTCCAAGTCAGGCTTCAGCAATATGTGAACCGTGAACTTCCTGATGTTCAAGCTGGTTTTAGGAAAGGCAGAGGAACCAGAAGATAAAATTGCCAACATCTGTTGGATCATGGAAAAAGCAAAAGAGTTCCAGAAAAACATCTATTTCTGCCTTATTGACTATGCCAAAGCCTTTGACTGTGTGGATCACAATAAACTGTGGAAAATTCTGAAAGAGATGGGAATACCAGACCACCTGATCTGCCCCTTGAGAAATTTGTATGCAGGTCAGGAAGCAACAGTTAGAACTGGACATGGAACAACAGACTGGTTCCATATAGGAAAAGGAGTACATCAAGGCTGTATATTGTCACCCTGTTTATTTAACTTATATGCAGAGTACATCATGAGAAACACTGACTGGAAGAAACACAAGCTGGAATCAAGATTGCCAGGAGAAATATCAATAACCTCAGATATGCAGATGATACCCTTATGGCAGAAAGTGAAGAGGAACTAAAAGGCCTCTTGATGAAAGTGAAAGAGGAGAGTGAAAAATTTGGCTTAAAGCTCAACATTCAGAAAACGAAGATCATGGCATCTGGTCCCATCACTTCATGGCAAATAGATGGGGAAACAGTGGAAACAGTGTCAGACTTCATTTTTCTGGGCTCCAAAATCACCGCAGATGGTGACTGCAGCCATGAAATTAAAAGATGCTTACTCCTTGGAAGGAAAGTTATGACCAACCTAGCTAGCATATTCAAAAGCAGAGACATTACCTTGCCAATAAAGGTTCGTCTAGTCAAGGCTATGGTTTTACCTGTGGTCATGTATGGATGTGAGAGTTGGACTGTGAAGAAGGCTGAGTGCCAAAGAATTGATGCTTTTGAACTGTGGTGTTGGAGAAGACTCTTGAGAGTCCCTTGGACTGCAAGAAGATCCAACCAGTTCATTCTGAAGATCAGCCCTGGGATTTCTTTGGAAGGAATGATGCTAAAGCTGAAACTCCAGTACTTTGGCCACCTCATGTGAAGAGTTGACTCATTGGAAAAGACTGTGATGCTGGGAGGGATTGGGGGCAGGAGGAGAAGGGGACGACAGAGGATGAGATGGCTGGATGGCATCACGGACTCTATGGATGTGAGTCTGAGTGAACTCCGGGAGTTGGTGATGGACAGGGAGGCCTGGCGTGCTGCGATTCATGGGGTCGCAAAGAGTCAGACACGACTGAATGACTGATCTGATCTGATCTGAAGTGATCATTTTCCAGTTCTGAATTCCATCCCTAAGAGATTTTATGTGCTTCTCCTCACTGTATAGTAAATCTGACAAGACACTATGAGAACAACAGGCTAACCAACTGGATGATAAAAATAAATAAACATATGACCCAGTCACCCCTGGACCCTCGACGGTTAATGACTGAAACTCCAGAGCTCTGAGGCCAACCCAGACAAGCCATGCCTTCAGCCACACTGCCAGCTGTCCAGAGGTGTATGAATGTATGTATGTATGGGCCTCAACAAAATAAACTAGCCCTGGGCCAGATTAGCAGAGACTACTAATCGATCTGAATAATTGGAAATTAAATAGCATTCCTTTAAAATTTTAGAGCTCTCTTATGTTAAAATAGTTAAATAACTTAATTAGACATATTAGGAAATGGAAAACAAGAAGAATTTCGAATTTCCAGGTAACATCTAGTAAATAAGATCTACAGCTTTTAATAATGAACCAAAATTTTTCCTCTTTATTGTGTTTAATTCATTTCATCAGTAGAAGGAGTTCTGGTGATGAAGGTGGTCATATGCTTCCTTGTGGAGACCTGACTACTTCTTCCTTTTGGACAAGTCCAGCTACATTTAATAAGGTGAGTCTTTGACAGCAGTAGGGCTTCCCTCAGAGCTCAGTTGGTAAAGAATCTGCCTGCAATGCGGGAGACCCAGGTTTGATTCCTGAATCGGGAAGATCCCCTGGAGAAGGAAATGGTAATCCACTCCAGTATTCTTGCCTGAAAAATCCCATGGACAGAGGAGGCTGGCAGGCTACAGTCCATGGGGTGGCAAGAGTCAGACGCCACTTAGCGACTAAACCACCACCATTTGATGACAGTATACAGATGCAGAAACCTTGATCCATGCCAAATTCAGGCAGCAAGGCTGGTGGAGACAGGTTACTTTAATAGATTATTAGTCTAAAGAACTACAGTAACAGTAGAGAGAATATACAGTATGATAAAAAAGCAAATTCGGCCTAGTTCAAGTCAGAAGTGTTGATTGAGAAGGTTACTTAAACTGGTAGGCACAGCAAATAAGGATTGAAAATAACACAATGAATATGATACAGAGAAGACAAGATTCAGAAACTCGGTCCACAAGAATTGAAAAGTTTCTGGATTTCTTTTACTGATAACCACATGTGCATGGAATCGAAAATTTCACAAGATTTTAAAATAAACACATGTATTGATAAGGTATGGGCTTCCCTGATGGCTCAAATGGTAACAAATCAACCTGCAATATGGGAGATCTGGGTTCAATCCTTGGGTTGGGAAGATCTCCTGGAGAAGGAAATGGCAACTCACTCCAGGTATTCTTGCCTGGATAATTCATGGACAGAGGAGCCTGGTGGGCTATAGTACATGAGGCTGCAAAGAGTTGGATTCAAAACTGGGTAACTTTCATTTCACTTTTCTAACTGATAATGTATTAATGATAACAAGGTAGCCAAAGCTAGGTGATAAAATTTTGTAAATAAAGATTAAACTCAAGATAGTCATCAAATATGGTCTTTCACATAAAGATGAGAGTTTCTGACTTTGCATAGTACCACATATGAACTGAATTGATTCACAAGCAGTGGTGATGGTATCATGTGGTTTTACTTCAGTTTCAGTTTAGTTCAGTTCAGTCGCTCAGTCGTGTCTGACTCTTTGTGACCCCATGAATCACAGCACGCCAGGCCTCCCTGTCCATCACCAACTCCCGGAGTTCACTCAAACTCATGTCCATAGAGTCAGTGATGTCATCTAGCCATCTCATCCTCTGTCGTCCCCTTCTCCTCCTGCCCCCAATCCCTCCCAGCATCAGAGTCTTTTCCAATGAGTCAACTCTTCGCATGAGGTGGCCAAAGTACTGGAGTTTCAGCTTTAGCATCATTCCTTCCAAAGAACACCCAGGACTGATCTCCTTCAAAAGGACTGGTTGGATCTCCTTGCAGTCCAAGGGACTATCAAGAGTCTTCTCCAACACCACAGTTCAAAAGCATCAATTCTTTGGCACTCAGCTTTCTTCACAGTCCAACTCTCACTTCTATACATGACCACTGGAAAAACCATAGCCTTGACTAGACGGACCTTTGTTGGCAAGGCAATGTCTCTGCTTTTAAATATGCTATCTAGGTTGGTCATAACTTTCCTTCCAAGGAGTAAGTGTCTTTTAATTTCATGGCTGCAATCACCATCCGCAGTGATTTTGAAACCCCCCAAAATAAAGTCTGACACTGTTTCCCCATCTATTTTCCACGAAGTGATGGGACCAGATGCCATGATCTTCGTTTTCTGAATGTTGAGCTTTAAGCCAAATCTTACACTCTCCTCTTTCACTTTCATCAAGTGGCTTTTTAGTTCCTCTTCACTTTCTGCCATAAGGGTGGTGTCATCTGCATATCTGAGGTTATTGATATTTCTTCCGGCAATCTTGATTCCAGCTTGTGCTTCTTCCATTCCAGCATTTCTCATGATGTTCTCTGCATATAAGTTAAATAAGCAGGGTGACAATATACAGCCTTGACATACTCCTTTTCCTATTTGGAACCAGTCTGTTGTTCCATGTCCAGTTCTAACTGTTGCTTCCTGACCTGCATATAGGTTTCTCAAGAGGCAGATCAGGTGGTCTGGTATTCCCATCTCTTTCAGAATTTTCCACAGTTATTGTGATGCACACAGTCAGAGGCTTTGGCATAGTCAATACAGCAGAAATAGATGTTTTTCTGGAACTCTCTTGCTTTTTTGATGATCCAGCAGATGTTGGCAATTTTATCTCTGGTTCCTCTGCCTTTTCTGAAACCAGCTTGAACATCTGGAAGTTCACGGTTCACGTAGTGCTGAAGCCTGACCTGGAGAATTTTGAACATTACTTTACTAGCGTGTGAGACCAGTGCAATTGTGCGGTTATTTGAGCATTCTTTGTCATTGCCTTTCTTTGGGAAAATAAAGCAATATAGTTCACTAAATGAATAGAAAAAAGAAAAAAATCATATGACGATCTCAAATGAAAAAAACAATTAAAAAAATAACAACGTGTGTGATAAAAAATGCTTAGCAAACTTTGAATTAAAGTTTACAGCAACAACAAGGAACTTTGAATAAAAGGTGATTTCCTTAATCTGGTAAGGTTGTTGTTGTTGTTCATTTGCTCAGTCCTGTCGAACTCTTTGTGACCCCATGGAAGCCAAAAGGCTGGGCTTCCCTGTCCTTCATTATCCCTCAGAGTTAGCTCAAAATCAAACTAAGTAAATAATTGCACACTTTCCCTGAGGTTGAATAAAGGACAAAAAAACTCTGCTATTATAGACTTGTTAAATGTTATCAAACAATATATTAGGTAATCTTGTCAGCAAAATAAAAGACAAAAGTTTAAAGGGAAAAAAGTCATTATTTACAGTGTGATATCCTAGGAACTTCCCAGGTGGCGCTAGAGGTAACAAATCCGCCTACCAATTCAGGAGAAGAAAAACTGGGGTTCTATCCCTGGGTCAGGAAGAGCCCCTAGAGAAGGAAATGGCAACCCACTCCAGTATTCTTGCCTGGAAATTTCCATGGACAGAGGAGCCTGGTGGGCTACAGTCTATGGGGTCGCAAGAGAGTCAGACACAACTGAAGCGACTTAGCATGCACAGTGTGATTATATAGGTTAAGAAGCAGTTAATAACCCAAACAAATCATGTAAACTACTAGAACTGGTGAGCAAATGAAGCAAATTATCTATATAGAAGGCTAATAAAAATAATTTTTCTATATACTAAAAATCAAAATTTGGCAAATTAAATTAAAGCTCCACTTTAATTTGTGATACCATTTATAGTATCACTAAAAACCTTAAACAACTAGGAATAATATTAATGAAAGGAGTTCATGACCTCTATATAGATAGCTAGAAAGCATTACTGAAAGACATTTTAAAAGACCCAAATTGAGGAATATAAATGTGTAGTTATTAAATATTATAAAAACGACAAATTCATTTTCAGTAGTCAGTTAAATTGACAAGGTGGTCCTGAAATTTATATGGAGATGCAAAAGGCAAGAAGAATCAAAGCAATAATATTGAAAGGAATAAAGCAAATTAGAAAAATCACAATAACAGATGCCATATCTTTTTAAAAGCAAGAATATTAAAAAACAATGTGATATTAGCACAAACATGGGCAGATAGACCACAAATACAGAAACTAACTTCTATAACTAGCCTTATGTATAAATAGTCACTGAATTTATGACAAAGTTTTCATTAAAACCAGTAGAGATAGATTACTCTTTCTATAATAAAACATTTGATATTTTATTACAATATAAATATGACAATAATTATACAAAGATTATAAAAGATAGTTGCTCAGTTGTGTCTGACTCTTTACGACCCCAAACACTGTAGCCCACCAGGTTCTCTGTCCATGAAATTCTCCAGGCAATACCTATTCTCTTCTACACAGGATCTTCCCAACCAGGGATCAAATTCAGGTCTCCTTCATTGCAGGCAGATTCTTTACCATGTGAGCTACCAGGGAAGTCCATATAACTTATATTAACTATAAAACTATTATAACTTTAATTTGCAATGGTATACATTTATGTATAATATTTTTAAACAAAAGTAATATTTTTAAATGTTACAAATTAAAAGTATAATGATTGTATAGTTATCTTATAAATATTTTATTAATAGTTTTATTGCTGTTGTTCAGTCACCAAACCATGTCCAACTCTTTGAGACCCCATAGACTACAGCAAGCCAAACTTCCCTGTCCATCACCATCTCCTGGGGCTTGCTCAGACTCATGTCCAATGAGTCAGTGATACCATCCAACAGTCTTGTCCTCTGTCATCCCCTTCTCCTCCTGCCTTCAATCTTTCCCAGCATCAGGGTCTTTTCCGATGAGTCAGCTGTTAAGAACTTGAACCCATCTTATAAAACATGACCAAAAAATCAACTTAATATTAAATATAATGCTCAATTAAAAGGATAAAAAAATAAATTTGCATGTAAGTCAATGAAGTTAAAACACTCCCTCACATCGTACACAAAAATAAACTCAAAATGGCTTGAAGATTTAAGTATAAGACATTAAATGAAAACATAGACAAAATATTCTGACATAAATCATAGCAAGCTTTTCTTAGGGCAGTTCTCTAAGTCAAGGAGGTAAAGGTGAAAATAAGCAAATGGGACCTAATCAAACTTATATGCTTTTGCACAGCAAAGGAAATCATAAACAAAAAGACAACCTACATAATGGTATAAAGTATTTCACATTATGTAATCAACAAGGACTTAATTTCCAAAATATGCAAACAGCTCATTCAGCTCAATATTTAAAAAACTCAAAAATGGCCAGATGGTATAGATATTTCTCTGAAGAAGACATGCAGATGGCCAATAGGTAAAGGGAAAGACGCTCAACATTCCTGTTTATGAAAGAAATGCAAATCAAAACTACACTGAGTTACCTCATACCAATCAAAATGGTTATTATCAAAAAGCTTACAAATAATAAATGCTGGAGAGGCTGTGGAGAAAAGGGAACCCTCGTATACTGTTAGTGGGAATATTAATTGGTACAGCCACTATGGAAAACAGTATGGAGAATACTTTAAAAAACTAAAAATAGAATTATCATATGATCCAGGAATTCCACTCCTGGGCATATACCCAGAAAGACAAACAATCTAATTTGAAAAAGTATTAAGTTGGTACAAAAGTAATTTCTGTTTTGCATTGTTGAATTTGCCATTTGATATTGGAATGCTGCTGCTAAGTCACTTCAGTCGTGTCCAACTCTGTGCGACCCCATAGATGGCAGCCCACCAGGCTCCCCCATCCCTGGGATTCTCCAGGCAAGAACACTGGAGTGGGTTGCCATTTCCTTCTCCAGTGCATGAAAGTGAAAAGTGAAAGTGAAGTCGATCAGTCATGTCCGACTCTTAGCGACCCCATGGACTGCAGATCACCAGGATCCTCCATCCATGGGATTTTCCAGGCAAGAGTATTGGAGTGGGGTGCCATTGCCTTCTCCGGATATTGGAATACGTTCTTATATAAATTTGGTTATGTTATAAGTCATTTCAATGTGCATTTTTTGTTGTTTTTTTGTTGTTGTTTTTGCTAATTACATTACTTGTTGTGTATTTTATATTTATTTTAGAATATGGAAATGATGTTAGACATAAAGCAAATTTGAGCAATTTTCTTATTTGAGTTCAAAATGGGTCCTAAAGTAGTGGAGATGACTCGCAGCATCAACAACACATTTGGCCCAGGAACTGCCAACAAACTTACACTGCAGTGATTGTGCAAGAATTTTTGCAAAGGAGACAAGAGCCTTGAAGATGAGGAGTGTGATGGCCAGCCACTGGAAGTTGACAATGACCACCTGAGATCATCATCGAAACTGATCCTCTCACAATTACATGAGAAGTTGCCAAAGAACTCAACATCCACCATTCTACAACCATTTATAATTTGAAGCAAATTGGAAGATGAAAAGGTCCATAAGTGGGTGCCTCATGAGCTGACCGCAAATCAAAAAAATTGTCGCTTTGAAGTGTTGTCTTCTCTTATTCTACACAACCACAAGGAAATAATTTCTTGATAGTATCGTGATGCATGAGTGGATTTTATATGACAACCAGCGATAACCTTCCCAGTGGTTGGACCAAGAAGAAGCTCCAAAGCACTTCCCAAAGCCAAACCTGCACTAAAGAAAGGTCATGGTCACTGTTTGGTGGTCTGCTGCCCATCTGATCCACTACAGCTTTCTAAATCCCGGTGAAACTATTATATCTGAGACATATGCTCAGCAAATCAATGAGATGGACTGAAAACTGCAATGCATGCAGCAGACACTAGTCAACAGAAAGGGTCCAGTTCTTCTCCACAACAATGCCCGACCACAGGTCACACAACTAATGCTTCGAAAGTTGAACTAACTGGGCTGCAAAGTTTTGCCTCATCTGCCATATTCACCTGACCTTGCACCAACCAACTACCACTTCTTCAGGCATCTTGACAACTTTTTGCAGGGAAAAGGCTTCCACAACCAGCAGGAGGCAGAAAACATTTCCCAAGAGTTATTCAAATCCTGAAGCATAGGCTTTTGCCCTACAGGAATAAACAAACTTATTTTTTGTTGACAAAAATGTGTTGATTGTAATGGTTCCTATTTTGATTAATAAAGATGTGTTTGAGCCTTGTTAGTTATAATGATTTAAAATTCACAGTCTGAAACCACAATTTTTGTTCCAACCTAATTATGCACCTCAATGCTCATAGCAGCGCTGTTTACAATAGCCAAGACATGGAAGCAATCTAAATGTCCATCAACAGATGAATCAATAAAGAAGATGTGGTACATATACACAATGGAATATTAGCCATGAAAAGGAATGTCATTTGCAGGAACATAATGGACCTAGAGACAATCATATCATAAGCAAAGTAAATCAGACAGAGACACACATCACATATATCATTTATATGTAAAATTTTTAAAAATTATACAAATGAACCATTTACAAAACAGAAACAGACTCACATACAGAAAACAAACTTGTGGTTATCCAAGGGGAAAGGGAGGAGGATAAATTAGGAGTTTAGGATTAACAGATATTATTACATATAAAATAGACAAACAACAAGGACCTACTGTATAGCACAGGGAACTATGTTCAATGCTTTATAACAACCTATAATGGAAAGGAACCTGAAAAAGAAGCATACATACACACAGACACACACAGACACACACACACAGACACACACAGACACACATACACATAACTGAATCACTTTCTGTATACCTGAAACTAACACCACAATGTAAATCAACTATACTTCAATTTTTTAATTAAAAAAACTAAATAAAGTTTATTTTTTTTTTTATATTTTATTTTATTTTAAATTTTATTTTATTTTTAAACTTAACATAACTGTATTAGATTTGCCAAATATCAAAATGAATCCGCCACAGGTATACATGTGTTCCCCATCCTGAACCCTCCTCCCTCCTCCCTCCCCATTAAACCTTTAAAGCATAGGAGACTCTCCTCATATCCTTAGCCCAGACAAAATATTCTTAAACAAGATGCAAAAAGCACCAGTCTTCAGCAAAACAAAAAAGATTGGCTTCATCAAAATTTCGGTTCATCAAAACAAATAAACAAAAATGAATTTGACTTAAAAAACCAAGATGATTAGTATTTTCAATTTTTTTGTGAAATTCCCGAGTGTTAATTTCAGGAACAAAGAAATGATTATGCTTGTGTGTGTAAACTTGGAAAACTCAGTCTTTAAAACCTTGTAATACATTGCATTAAACGCCTTCATTACTTGCTACTCCTTTCTGGCAACTCGTTATTTAACTTTCTTGTTAGCTACTATTACTAATTTATGTAGCTGAATCATCAGACATCCTTGTCTAATGTTCTCCAGGGAAGTCTAATGGTTTTTTGAGTTCACTGTGACACTTTTAACTTCTTGATCTTTACATTCTCTTATCCAATCTTAGTGCAATTTTAGTTTAACAAGTTAACTCTCCAATTCCTACCTGCCTTGGCATTTACAGTCTTCCTTATTGTTATGTATTTAGTTGATTATTATTTCCCTTTGTTTCTTTTTGACCAAAAATATACCATATACAATTTATTCTATAATATCATTAGATTCACAAGGCTTTTCTATATGCTAACTAATTTACTGAGTGTGTGTGTGTGTGTGTGTGTGTGTGTGTGTGCTTAGTCTCTCAGTTGTGTCTGACTCTTTGTGACTCCATGGACTGTAGCCCATCAGGCTCTGATAGTTTCAGGTGGACAGCAAAGGGACTCAACCATACATACACATATCCATTCTCTCCCAAATTCCCCTCTCCTTCAGGCTGTCACATAAAACTGAATTAATCTATTCTTAAAAGCAATATCCTTGGGGACCTATATTAGTCTTCACTTTCTATACTCTCTTCTCATATAACTTTCCTTTTTAAAAAATGAGATATATTACTCTGAGAACATTTCTTCTTGTTTTATTATTGGCTGTAAAATGTTCATCACATTCTTTATTATTTTTAAGAATTGCCAACTCTACATGTTGTTATGTTCACCAAACACCCAAGACTTAACCTAAAACAACAAAAAAATTTTTTTTTCACCTATCCAGTATTTGGCAATCATGAGACAAATGTACACATTAAATTGAATTGCAATTTCTCATCTGTATGGTTATCTCATCAACTTAGATTACATGCCCATGGCATGATTCCAATTGACAAGGTGTGGATGTGTGACAGACTTTTGTAAAGTTGCATTTCCATAGTTTCTATAAAATAGGAGTGTATTGGTGGAATTGCTTAGTCCCCAAATCTCAAATATCTCTATGTTGCGCTGCATGCTCAGTTGCTCAGTCATGTCTGATGCTTTGCGAGTCCATGGACCGTGGCCCATCCTCTGTCCATAGAATTTTTCAGGCAAGAATACTGGAGGGGACTGTCATTTACTCCTCCAGGGGATCTTCCTGACCCAGGGATCAAACCTGCATCTCCTGTGTCTCCTGCATTGGCAGGCAGATTCTTTACCATTGAACCACCTGGGAAGTTCCTTTCTATGTTGAGGGAACACAACTGTTAAGACTCACTTGTCCTTTTTCCATCCTTCTGTGTTGTCTGGTCTTGGGGTTCCTTATCTGAATCATTAATTTAGAGGAAAGATTATCTGGGCATACTCAGATCTGCCTTCTTTCTTCTGATGTATGCATTTTATGAGACATTTTCATGTAGGAAATGCCTTATTTTGTCCACAATCACCTCTGAGAGATGAATGACCTGTGCAGTTCTGGCATTTAGCTCATACAGCTCTCTTACTTTACTTCATGCTCAAAATTAGATCTCATCAGTTGTAAAAGTGATCATTTACTAAAAATCAGCAAAAAATCAGACCACATAGTTTTCAGTCAGACTGTATATTTATTTGTGGTGGCTCAAATCTTTAATGGGGAAGACTATAACTATAGTCCTGGGGACAGGGGCTAAAGTCCACCCCTAAGAATGAAAAACTTTCCCTCTTGACTATATTATCAAAAACAGTCACAGTGCTCTGATTGCTAATGTCTTTCATAACAAAACCTTATAGAAGTTCATTTTGATGGAGAATTCTTTATGTTTTCCCATTCTATGAAAAAAAGTGCAACAGATTTTATCAACGATTCACTTGAGCTAGAGACAGAGCTAGCATTTGTCTTTGGGAGCTGTGGGCACCCAGATGTCCTCACATGATGTTTGATTAACTGTTCTTCAACTTGCAATGGTTAATTTCACAGTGAAGCCTTCTCTGATTATTCTATTTAAAATGACAATTTCCATCCTTACCTTAGCAATCGGATCATCTTTCCCACTTATATTTCCATAGTACCTAACACCTTCTAAAATAGCTCTCTATTTATTTTACCTATCATCTCTTTCCCTTCACTAGAAGGTAAGTTAGCACAGTGTCTACTAATTAATGTCTTTAATAAGTTTTGTTAACATGAACTCAATTTGGAGAAAATTGTTTGGCTATGTGTTAAAATGGTCTCAACTTACAGCTGCACATCCATTTACAAATAAGGCACATCACCAGTCAGTTCTGACTGTCATGCCTTACACAGAATTTGAATACTTTTTCAGAAGATATTGAGGTTTTATTGGACCTCAGATTTCTGCATATCATAGGTGAATAAGTAGAAACTCCAAATTATCTCCAAGTAATTCAGAGTTCACAGTTACCTTGACCTGAGATGACCGAGAACTGGTTCAGTTCTTAAACCTACTAACTAATGAAATTTTCTGTCTTTTACACCAAGAACAGAACCTTTCAAAGAGCCAAACTGGTTATTGTCCCCCAAAACAAATAAACAAACAAAAAATTAGCCTCACCTAAAGTTGAATATGTAGTAGAAAGCAAATATTTACAATTGCCCTGCCTTTGATACATTGATTTTGAAATCGGGAACAAATTCCATGACTATTTACAGTCCCATCTCAATCTAAAACTTTCATTTTCTTTAGGGTTAGAAAGAAAGCTGCAGTGAGAGCCTAAAACTCACTCATATCAGCAACATGAATATTAGCAACCCCTCAAAAATCACAGAGGGGTAGACTCTGAGCTTTTTGAGAATAAGGACCTTGCTTCGTCATTCAGAATATACATATCAAACACTGAGATGATGGCTTAGATAAATCTCCTCACCTAATGATTATATTATCCATGCTTTTGCTTTAAGAGCTGGTAATTTTCACTTTATAAATTTACCCTTGAGTTTGGGGTCATTACTTTTATTTTAATGCTTTGTTTAATTCATTCAGCAGTATTAGATATGAGAATCAATAGCTTGAAAAATTTCTTTAGAGAAAAATGATTCTCAGTAGGAAAATGTGGTTTCTAGTTAGAAGCTCACTGAACTCTCATGAGTCATTATTACATAAAGTCCCATTAGCAAATGTGAAGACAATAAAAATGTATTATTTTAGTCCTCATTTTTTTCATTAGTTCTACTAAGGATCTAAATCAATAGCTTTAAATTCTTAATTATTTTGAAGTTATGCGGGGTGAGTGACCCAATGCTTCATCTACCCTACTCAGTCCCTTCTTCAGTTGGAATAGAGGTCAAATTATCAAGGAGCAAAAAAGTAAGTTGTGGGAAACCTGGCTAGCAGCATATACATCATAGAACTATTTAAAAATCAAACAAGAATAAGAGCATATATAACAGGTTTTATAGTCTACAACAGGGAGTTGGCAAAATTTTTCTTAAGTATCCAGAGAGAAAGCATTTTAGGTTTTGTGAGTCTTAAAGCCTTTGTGGTAATTATACAAATACACTGTTATAGCACAAAGCAGCCATATATTATACAATATTTGAACAAATGTAGCTCCATTTCAAAAGAAAACACACCACTTCATTTATATAAGCAGGTGGCAATCTGGACTTGGTCTATGAAACACAATTTGCCAACTCTTGGATTAAAAAATTGTTCTAGAAAGGAAAATTATGGTTTAGTGACAATTCAGCTACCTAAAGTGTACTGAACAAATGCATAACAGCTCTAATTATATGGCAATTGTATATTATAGATTCATCCCAGTACTTCATGAATATTAGCTTATTATTGCTCAGAACTATATACTTGACCCATTTCACAGATGCAGAATTAGTGGTAACTAGTCTGTATTAGTTTCCTACAGTTGCTATGATAAATCATCAAGTAAACTGGATGGTTTAAAAACAACAGAACAGAGTATGATAAAAGGGCATGGTTTGAAGGGAACATAAATTTATTTCCCTATAGGTTTGGAGGCCAGAATTCTGGAATCAAGGAATTGGCAATGCTATATTCCCTCTGAAGCCTCAGAGAATGATCCCTCTTTGTCCTTCCCCAGCCTCTGCTAGTTGCCTGAGTTTGTTGCAGTCACTCCAGGCTCTGCCTCTGTTGTCACATGGCATCATCTCATTGTTTCTCTGTCTTCTCCTGTTCTTATAAGGATATCAGTCACATTGGATTAAGGATAATCCTAACGGCCTCATCTTAACTTGATTACATCTACAAAGATCCTATTTCCCAAGGTCAGGGTGTTGGGGGATAGAATTTCAAACTATCTTTGGCAGGTGTAATTCAGTGCACAGCACTGCCTAATGATATTTCACACTATCTTTATAGTACACAGTCATGGCTGCATAATGTCAACGGTGTTTTCACTATAAACACAACTGGAAGAATAAGACTATTCTTATTTTTTATAAAACATCATTGATTAATATTTTCACAATATATTAAAAACAAATATATTTTTTAAGAAATGAGGGGCCAAAGTGTATCTATGTATGCTAAACAGTTAAGTAAATAATGCACCACAAACTTTATTGATACTAATTGGTAATTTTTCAATCAGGGACAATAGTGCCATTAGATGACAGTTGGGGTTGTTGGAGATGATTTTGAGGATTCATGGTGTCTAGGAAGCATTGTTAGCATTCTATGGCAAAGAACATTTTTGTTTTTGTTGTTCTTTTAGTTGCTAAATCATGTCTGAATCTTTTGTGACGCCATGTACTCTAGCCAGCCAACCTCCCCTGTGCATGAGATTTCCTAGGCAAAAATATTGTAGTAGTTTGCCATTTCCTTCTCCAGGGTATCTTCCTGACCCAGGGATTGAACCCTTGTCTCCTGTGTTGGCAGTTGGATTCTATACCACTGAGACACCAGGGAAGTCCATGGCAAGGAGGGTAGGTAGGGATGCCAAAAGCTTTGCAATGCAGAGGACAACTACAGCCAATCTAGCATAGTCTTTCTCAAAATGTCAAAAGAAACTATGATAAACTAACCATGCATTATCATTCTAAAGCAAAACTAATAGCTTATGGAAATCAAAGAAATGCTGATAATTCACAGAAATTCAAAAGAAGTCCATTATATACTTAAGTATGTAGTAGGAGCCTTTTAAATGTGTATTTTTTTTCTTTTTTTTTAAATTTTATTTTATTTTTAAACTTTACATAATTGTATTAGTTTTGCCAAATATCAAAATGAATCCGCCACAGGTATACATGTGTTCCCCATCCTGAACCCTCCTCCCTCCCCATACCATCCCTCTGGGTCGTCCCAGTGAAGAGAACACTAAATAATCATCTCATCAAACTCTGCTAACAAGCTAATATTAGTTTATGTACACCAACTTGCAATATCCAAAGGAGATAACCCCAGTCTTAACTCCAAACAGAGCTAAATGAAATTTTGCATTATTTGAAAGAAAGTGAAAGTGTTAGTTGCTCAGTCATGCCCAACTCTGTGCAACCAAATGGACTGCAACCCACCAGGTTCCTCTGTCCATTGGATTCTCCAGGCAAGAATACTCTATAATAATTCAAGAAAATACTTTTTTTCTTGAATAAATTCCTGGCCCATTAGGAAGGCATTTGTGGCTCACCATTGGACCTTGAGCTGTAATTTGAAAAATGCTAGTCAAGTGTTTTACATTGTTAAAAGCAAAATTCCTGGTTTTTAAGAGTAGTTTCTAGTCCTTAATCAAGTAGGGCCTGAGAGAAAGAGATTATGGTGAACTATCAACCAGACACAAAGCCAAAACAAGTTTATTACCACCTCCAACCTCACTGATAACAAAATACAGTAGAGGTTCACAAGAGAAGGTCCCTATTCCATGTGAAAAAAATTTACAATTCTTTTCTCTCCAGAAAGGGCACAGTGAAATTAATGGGTAGAAAAGGTGAAACTAAAACTCATCCATATTCTACAGATTCCTGAGGCACTCTGAGCTTAACTTTTCTGGTCAGGACAGAACTTTTCTTAGTCAGGGGATTATAGCAAGTTAAGAGCAATGACATGTCATCACATAGCAGCCAGAAGGCATGTCTTGTTTTGTAAGTTTTCCCTGAGAAGAAAGTGAATGTGCGTCTTCCTTTATGGGTCTAGCTGGGAGTATTCACAGCTTTCACTTAGAGTGGCCAGGTTTTCATAGAGGAGGCCACAAATGCACAAGAAACTCCCCAATCTGCTCAAATTGTATCTCTGTAAACCAATTACACTCATAATGTAAACATTGCATTTTCATATGAATTTATATCACTGTGTTAAAGTGTAGAGAACTAAAGAGCCTCTTGATGAGGGTGTAGGAGGAGAGTGTAAAGGCTGGCTTAAAACTCAATATTAAAAAAAAACTAAGATCATGCCATCCAGTCCCATCATTCATGGCAAATAGAAGGGGAAAAGGTGGAAGCAGTGACAGATTTCATCTTATTGGGCTCTAAAATCACTGAGAATGGTGACTGCAGCCATGAAATGAGAATACACTTGCTTCTTGGAAGGAAGGCCAAGACAAACCTAGACAGCATATTAAAAACAAAGACATCACTTTGCTGACTAAGGTCCATATAGTCAAAGCTATGATTTTTCCAGTAGTCATACGGATGTGAGAGTTGGACAGTAAAGAAGGCTGAGCACTGAAGAACTGATGCTTTCAAATTGTGGTCCTGGAGAAGACTCTTGAGAGTTCCTTGGACTGCAAGGAAATAAGCCACTTACACCTAAGGGAAATCAGTCCTGAATATTCATTGGAAGGACTGATGCTGAAGCTCTGATACTTTGACCACCTGATCCAAAGAACCCATTCATTGGAAAAGACCTGGGGAAAGATTGAAAGCAGGAGGAGAAGGGGGTGACAGAGGATGATATGGTTGGATGGCATCAGTGATTCATTGGACATGAACTCAATGGGCAAACTCCAGGAGATGGTGAGGGATAGGGAGGCATGGCATGCTGCAGTCCATGGTGTCACAAAGAGTCAGACATGACTTATTGACTGAACAACAACAAAGCGTAGTTGCATATACTTGCTTCTAACTTTGTGCTGCTGCTGCTGCTGCTACTGCTAAGTCACTTCAGTCGTGTCTGACTCTGTGGGACCCCATAGACGGCAGCCCACTGGGCTCCTCCATCTATGGGATTCTCCAGGCAAGAGTACTGGAGTGGGGTGCCATTGCCTTCTCCGAACTTTGGGCTAGCAGACTTCAAAGGATTTACTGGCAATCTCTGCTCAATGGATGAAAGCCCCATTGGCAAAGGTAGCATTTGTGAGGGTCTAGTTTGAGTGAACTCCAGGAGTTGGTGATGGACAGGGAGGCCTGGCGTGCTGCAATTCATGGGGTCGCAAAGAGTCGGACACGACTGAGTGACTGAACTAAACTGAACTGAGGGCTCTAGGAAGAGCTATCACAGGACCATCACAACATATCTGAACAAAGATGGAAGAGAGTATCTGATTACCCTCAAAAGATCCTTCAAAACCAAATCAAAACCGATTCTGACTCAACAATACCACAGTGAATGCCCCTCCCCCATACTCTCACATACATGTTTGCTTGGGCACATGTACACATAGTCTAAATCAGCAAGAGATAAAAAGACTTAGCTAACAATGAGTTAAGTCATATCGTACCTTTCTATCTTCTACTTTTTCTGAATCTTCTCAGATGACCAAGGCAAGACATTTGGGTCTAATTATAATATTTTGAGTGCCAGGGACAGAAACTCCTGTCTCACACAGGCTCACCCTATTCATTCTCTAGTACAAAGAGGACTTTGGGAACGTTCAGTAGGCAGAGCAAATGTTGTTGAAAATGTGCCATCAACTACTATTAAGAGTGATGATCAGTGTCTTAAGAATGCTGTGATCTAGAATAACCTGTTTATCAACTTCAGCAGCACAGTCCTTTCTATTTCTCCCAATCTGTAGCCCAATTTTTTTGGTTTTTGCTTTTGTGTTTCAGAAGAACAGAGGGCAAGTATGTGCCCATTAATTTAGCATTAATAAGGAGAATTCTGTGTTTTAACATATCTCCCATGCGTGCTGATGTTCCTGTTTTGTTGGCTTTCTTCTCCTTAGTAGAAAGCAGTCTTCCTCGCTAATTAAAATTCATTACCTCCTCCTCAAATGAAAAGGCTGAGAAATTGCTGGCAGACTGCTTCCATCATCTTTAATAAATCCCTGGAGAACAAATAATGCCTCTTTTTTCCAGGGGTTTCTCTTTTAGCTCCTGATCCCTTTGCGAACACGGTAGCCTCAGCTACTTCATTTGGTCTTCATTTGTGGCACCTAGTTATCAACATGAAGTGGTTGGACATTCGCTATTTACAACAGTCACTCATCTCCTCAACAAGCACTTGCTTCCTAGCATCCTTCACCTAGATTCTGCACCCTACCTCCAAAATTCTAATGCAGTCTGTCTCAGTGAGTGAAAACTGTTGGTGAGCTAGCTGAGGTGGGCCTGTTACTGAAAGCATGTGATATTCTCATAGCCCCTTTTCTCCACTCTAAACCCAGTCTAACAATATTTTGACACCCCCCCCCCTTCGGGTCTTTATCTTTGAATGTAGGTCTGGAAAACAAGGAATTGCATGTTGTAAAAGTAGACCCTTCTCTGTCATGACATACTTTTTTTTTTTTGGCTTTATATCTCTGTTTTGTTTTTAATCAGAATTTGGAATAAACTGGTCATGACACCAGAGGACTAGTTCTCATTCTTGGCTTTCATATTTCCCTGGCATGCCTCCTCATTTTTTGCAAGCTTTGCTGACCTCCCAAAGACAAATGTTCTTATCGTCTGCCTCTTCTCGCCTCATTTCCTAAAATTTCCTCTGAGCAATTTCACTCACACGATTTCTATCCTCATATTTGCAATGATGACTTCCACATCCATATCTATTTAGGGATTTCAAATGTTAAATCACAAATTTTCCCCCTTGAATTGTGGGAGAAAGAAAATATCTCCAGAAGTTAGTTAAGGAACAAACTTTCAATGGTGTTGTTGGTAAGTTTGGAATACTGCTGTACCTTGGCCCTGAGTTCAGATTGGGCTCTCTACTTTTTCTCAATTTGAATTGAATGGACTCATCCATTTCTAGTTGGAGCAACCAGAGATCTCAGGCAGCACTGCTGTGCAGGTCCTGTCCCAGTGGACAGGACAGCAACAACTACAACAAAAAGCAGTAACGAGTCTAGTACACGTGGACCGAAGTCAGAAAGAAAAAGAGGGAGCAGAGTGGAGAGAGAGTCAGGCAGACAGAGAGACAGAGAGAGGGAGAGAATAAATAGAAGAAAACAAAAGGAAGGCCTGTGCTATACCTACTGGGTTCCCATACTACTACTCTACTTACTTGGAGAAATGAGTAAAGAGAGCCCCTCTACTACTCTTCCCTTCATAAAAATGGAAACCCTTGCCCTCTATGGGAGATGAGAAATGAAGGAATGAATGTTTCTCAAGAAAGAACCTTCAGATTAGTTTTATGCATTCCACACACTGCATATCCAAATGTCAATGGGGCAGCATCAGCTGATTGTCCCACAGGCAATTCCAACTACACATGCCCCGAACTAAAGTTACCCTTGCTCAAATCCTGCTTTTTGATAAGTAAATAGTAGACATCTGGGCAATTTCTTCTTCCTTATCCTCATCTTTCTATTCAAGTACAACACAATGCATTTGATACCACCACTTAAATACTAATTATTGAAAATGTGCTGTTTACTAGTTACTATCTTAAGTATTTTACATACACTATCTTGTTCATTTTTTTCCCCACAACTCTGCAGGAGAAGTACTATCGTTGTCATTTTACAAATGAGAAAACAGAAAATTACGAAGGTTAAGAGTATTATTAAAGTAATGTACTTCTCAGGTTCACGATCTTAATGAATATGTACAAAATCACCTCCCATCCCTGGGCCCTTCTCTACCATCCTTTATTATCTTTTGCCTGGAGACTATTGCAATAGCCCAGAAAATGAACCCTCTAATTTTGGATTTGACTCTTAGAATTCACCCTCCACAAGCAATGCCTCCTGGGTGCTATTTTTAAAATGCAAATCTGATTAAGTAAATTTTCTGCTATGAAAGTTTCATAGACTCCCCATCATGAGGCAGCTGCTACCTATCTGTCGAATCTAATCTTCTACCCTTCTCCCACACACATCCTAGGCTCTGCTGATGCTGAACTAATTGTCATCCCTGGGAAATGTCAGGCTCATTCCTAGCTCCTTACTTTTATATGTGTCATTTCTCCCCTCTGACTAAAATACAATTATCTCACCTATCCCAACCCAGCCTTTAAAAGGTAAACTCTAATATCATTATGAGCTTAAATTTTACCCTTTGTGTGAACCCTTGCTTAAGCAGACTTCAGCACAGACCTGTCAGATCGCAGCAGTTTCATTACATTGCATCGTAATTGCTATGTAGCAGGTCTAATAATGAGATGCACCTTGGAGTGTAAAGAATCTTTACTTTTGTCGTAACTCAAGCCCAGCACAGTGACTACTGACACATAATAGATGCTCAATACACACTTGTTTTCAGTTATATAAGGCACACTCTATCTCTCCAGAACAAATTTAAGATACTTCTCTCGAAGGAAGAAAGGAAGAACAATGGCTTTACCTACCAACATTCTGCAGATGACAGTGTGGGCTTCAAATAGTTATTTATTTGAAGATGCTAAGTAGAAACTATCAACAGCAAAATGCCTTGCTGAAGGCAGAAACCCTCCAACAAAAATAACTTTCCAGGGCAAACACCTCTTGTTTCCATTAAAGCAAGAACATTCTAAAGAAGCATGAGTATATGCAATTATTAAATTTTGCCTATTCTAGGAAGGGGATAAAAGAAGCAAAAATTTGCCTAATTAGAACTTGAGGAGTTATGGATAGATTTTCAGAGAGCCCTGAAGAATAAAATTATCAGCAAGCAAAATTTTCTAAAGGACTGAAGTGCATACTGTATGACATAAAGTGTAGACCAGGGCAGAAGAAAGGAGGCATCAAATGATGGCATCCCAGGAATTGTATGTACTTTGCCTCCTTAACCTTCACTAGGTGCTGTGACGTGGATAGGACATTGAGTTTCAGATCACTTAAATAACTATCCAAATTCATAGAGCTGTTAAGTGTTTTCCAGCCTAACTTGAAACTCTATGTTCCTTCCAATTCACTACTTGTTCTTAAGCTAGTGCCCTTTGCCTTAAAACCAACCTGAAGGCTTTTATATTTAGTGGTTGGCAGAGGAAGATACACATGATAAGCCATCTGAGCAAAATGCCAAACTGTAACTTTCCTAACTGCACACATGCCAAAAACAGTTAACAAGTGACCCTCGTTGGCTCACAGATTCATGCCTCAGGCATTTATGTCAGATCAATAAATATCAGATTCACTCTTGCTGAATAATAAAGTGGAATTCAGGAACTGAGGTACAGAGTATGCTGACCCAGGACTTCTAATTCCTTGCAACTCTTGTTCTGAAGTTGCTCCTGGTTCACCTTTGTTGCTCCATTTAGAATCATACTTAATGTTTTTAGTTCGAGTTCTTTGGGGGAATAATTCAATTTCTGTATTTAATGGTTGTGATCATTCAAAAGCCAACTAACAGGAGCTATAAGATTTGTTAGACTAACGTGAAAATATATTTGTGTCCAGTGTGGAGCAATTTGTATCACTGTTCATTGAAAGATATACCACACAAATGTTTTATGAGGTCATTCTGTCCCTGACTTTTTCAGTAAGATGTTAATAATCAGAAACTAAATCAGCATGCTTAATAATAAAATATGATCCAAAATGTTCTAGTAGTACTTTAGTAACAACATGAAAGATAGCAGAAATACTACTATTTCTACACTCAATTGTTCCCCCAAGTTCTCTTTATATCCATAACATACCTATACAAACCAATCTTCATTCAAATAGTGAAGTTGCTTAGTTGTGTCCCACTCTTTGCAACCACATGGACTGTAGCCCACCAGGCTCCTCTGTCCATGGGATTTTCCAGGCAAGAATACTGGAGTGGGTTGCCATTTCCTTCTCCAGGAGATCTTTCTGACGCAGGGATTGAATCCAGGTCTCCTGCATTATAGGCAGACGCTTTACCGTCTGAGCCACAAGGGAAGTCATTCAAATAACTCATTTCAAATTAGGCAGAACTTTCCTCACAAACACACACACTCAGTGAAATAAAAATGGTGGTTGCAATCTGGAGAAAATAATTAAAAGCTATTGGACTATCCTCAGCAATTTAGCTACAGAGATGAAGGCAAATGAAGGCTTTCTACTTTCTGCTTACTTCCCACCTCTGTTGATCTGGAAATCAATTTGTTATGATGCTTTCTTCACTATTTCTATTCAGTGCACTTCCTTCCCAATCATCAAACAGACATATTACAGGATATGCTGGCATCCATCGTGGTCCAAGCCAAGCCTGCCAAACATTAAAATTTATAACCTCTCATAAAATATACTTGGAAATGAATATAACACCTTATGTCCAAGTAGACTTTTTTTAATGCCCGTCTCTCTGATAGGAAATTAATAGATCAGTTCAAAGCAATAGAAGAGGCCATATTTTTTAAATTTATTTTCGTTTTTTTATTAAAGCATAGTTGATTTACAATCATGTTAGTTTTAAGCGTACAGCAAAGTGATTCATATATATATATATATATATATATATGTATTTCAGATTATTTTCCATTTTAGCACATTTCAGAAATGGCCAGTGAAACTGCATCAACATCTTCTTGAGACAATCATGCCCTTATTGTACTTATGAGTTATACTTTTTGCTATATCCAAGATGGCAAAAATGGAAGGACAGATCGAACTAGGAAAAAGAGCGTTGGATATAGCAAGCACCATAATTAGTGGAGAAAGATCAAGAAGCAGAAAAGTTCAGCAGAATAAAGTGTTACTAGAGTCCTAATGTACAAGAAACTGACTAATGTATCCACTCATTCAACTACCATTAAACATATTCCATTAAACATTGAACATGAATTCACACCATTGTGATAGAAAAACCAAAGACACTATAACAGGCCACAAAGACATGGCCCCTTCCTTTATGAAACTTACATAAAATCTTAGAAGACTGACAGGAAGTATAATAAGACACTGTTTAGTTCAGGTCAGTCGCTCAGTCGTGTCTGACTCTTTGCAACCCCATAAATTGCAGCACACCAGGCCTCCCTGTCGATCACTAACTCCTGGAGTTCACTCAAACTCAGGTCCATCGAGTCCATGATGCCATCCAGCCATCTCATTCTCTGTCGTCCCCTTATCCTCCAGCTCCCAATCCCTTCCAGCATCAGAGTCTTTTTCAATGAGTCAACTCTTCGCATGAGGTGGCCAAAGTATTGGAGTTGCAGCTTTAGCATCATTCCTTACAAAGAACACCCAGGGCTGATCTCCTTCAGAATGGACTGGTTGGATCTCCTTCCAGTCCAAGGGACTCTCAAGAGTCTTCTCCAACATCACAGTTCAAAAGCATCAATTCTTCAGTGCTCAGCTTTCTTCACAGTCCAACTCTCACATCCATACGTGACTACTGGAAAAACCATAGCCTTGGCTAGACAGACCTTTGTTGGCAAAGTAATGTCTCTGCTTTTGAATATGCTATCTAGGTTGGTCATAACATTCCTTTCAAGGAGTAAGTGTCTTTTAATTTCATGGCTGCAGTCACCATCTGCAGTGATTTTGGAAACCCCCAAAATAAAGTCTGAGACTGTTTCCACTGTTTCCCCATCTATTTCCCATGAAGTGATGGGACCAGATGCCATGATCTTTGTTTTCTGAATGTTGAGCTTTAAGCCAACTTTTTCACTCTCTTTCACTTTCATCAAGAGGCTTTTTAGTTCTTCTTCACTTTCTGCCATAAGAGTGGTGTCATCTGCATTTCTGAGGTTATTGATATTTCTCCCGGCAATCTTGATTCCAGCTTGTGTTTCTTCCAGCCCAGCATTTCTCATGATGTACTCTGCATAGAAGTTAAATAAGCAGGGTGACAATATACAGCCTTGACGTACTCCTTTTCCTTTTGCAACCAGTCTGTTGTTCCATGTCCAGTTCTAACTGCTGCTTCCTGACCTGCATATAGGTTTCTCAAGAGGCAGGTCAGGTGGTCTGGTATTCCCATCTCTTTCAGAATTTTCCACAGTTTATTGTGATCCACACAGTCAAAGGCTTTGGTATAGTCAATAAAGCAGAAATAGATGTTTTTCTGGAACTCTCTTGCTTTTTTTGATGATCAAGCAGATGTTGGCAATTTGGTCTCTGGTTCCTCTGCCTTTTCTAAAACCATCTTGAACGTCAGGAAGTTCATGGTTCATGTATTGCTGAAGCCTGGCTTGGAGAATTTTGAGCATTACTAGCCTGTGAGATGAGTGCAATTGTGCAGTAGTTTGAGCATTCTTTGGCATTGCCTTTCTTTGGGATTGGAATGAAAACTGACTTTTTCCAGTCCTGTGGCCACTGCTGAGTTTTCCAAATTTGCTGGCATACTGAGTGCAATTTGAAATAGCTCAACTGGAATTCCATCACCTCCACTAGCTTTGTTCATAGTGATGCTTTCTAAGGCCCACTTGACTTCACATTCCAGGAATGTCTGGCTCTAGGTGAGTGATCACACCATCATGATTATCTTGGTCTTGAAGATCTTTTTTGTACAGTTCTTCTGTTACCTAGTCAAATTTACCTATAAAGCTTTTTTCACACTTTTAAATTCTTTTACCTTTTTGCTCCTCTGACTAGATAATATCCTCCTAGGTAAACTCCTCTCTTAGAGTTTGCTGATTCTTTCTTCTGCTTAATCAAATCTGTTTTTGAACCCCTCTAGTGAATTTTTCAATTCATATAGTATTCTTCAACTCCAAAATTAGTACTTGGTACTTTTTTATATTTTTTCTTTCTTTCTTTTTTTTTTTTTTAACATTCCAATTATGTTCTTTCATCATTTTTTTCTAAACTTGTTTAGTATCTTTATGATCATTATTTTGAATTCTTTATCAGATAATTCATATATTAATATTTTAGGGTCAGTTTCTGAAGATTTATTTTATTTTTTTTAAGTGAGTCAGATTTCCTTGTCTCTTCTTGTGCTTTGTCACTTTGGTTGGGGATCTGCACTTTTGAAAAAATAGCCACCTCTACTAGTTTTTCAAAAAACTAAGATCATGGCATCCAGTTCCATCACTTCATGGTGAATAGATGGGAAAACAATGGAAACAGTAACAGACTTTATTTTCTCAGGCTCCAAAATCACTGTGGATGGTAACTGCAGCCACGAAATTTAAAAACACTCCTTAGAAGTAAATCTATGACAAACCTAGACAGTGTATTAAAAAGCGTGACATAACTTTGCTGACAAAGGTCCATAAAGTCAAAGCTATGGTTTCCCCGGTAGTCAAGTGTGGATGTGAGAATTGGACCATAAAGAAGTCTGAGTACCGAAGAATTGATGCTTTTGAATTGTGGTGTTGGAAAGACTCTTGAGAGTTCCTTGTACAGCAAGGAGATCAAACCAGTCAATCCTAAAGGAAATCAATCTTGAATATTCATTGGAAGGACTGATGCTGAAGCTGAAGATCTAACAATTTGGCCACCTCCGCCGAAGAGTCTACTCATCGGAAAAGATCCCAATGCTAGGAAATATTGAGGGAAGGAGAAAGGTATGGCAGGATCACAGAGTATGAGATGGTTGGATGACATTACTGACTTGATGGACATGAGTTTGAGCAAGTTCCAGGAGACTGTGAGGGACAGGGAAGCCTTATGTGCTGCAGTCCATGGGACTGCAGATTCAGACACCACTGAGCTACTGAACAGCAAAAACCAGTTTTTAAGGACTGGCTTTGTACAGAGGAGACCTTAACTAAGCAGCACAGTTTAAGATTCTGCCGGCCTCCTAAATCTTTCCTTTTGATTCATCTTCTTGGACTAGTGCCTGTAAATTCCTTTTAGAGGGATTTGCAGGTTTCCTTTTTCAGAAGCTCATAATCTCCTGCTCCCTCTTGTGTCTTCATGTGGTTCTGCAGGTTCTTTGAAGCTGCTGCAGGTCACCCAGCTCTCTTGTTCTCAACAGCATCTAGGCTTCTAGAGTATCCTGGGAACCATTAGCACAGGAAGTCAGGCAAGACAGAAACCAGTTCCTCAGGCAGCCTCCCTGAAAAGCTAGCATGTTGATCAGGTGTTTCACTTTTGTATTTCTTCCTTGAGGTCACCTAGTTGTATTGGCTCTCTCTCTTACCACAGGTCTTCTGGAGTAGCAGCAAGCCATCCAAATTTCTTTTGTTCTCCGCTGTATCTCAGGCAGTGAGAGTATGCATGTCCCTTCAGCACCTCAATACAGGTAAGACAGAAACTAATTTTTTGGACTGCAAGGAGATCCAACCAGTCCATCCTAAAGGAGATCAGTCCTGAGTGTTCGTTGGAAGGACTGATGTTGAAGCCGAAACTCCAATACTTTGGCCACCTGATGCAAAGAGCTGACTTGTTTGAAAAGACCTTGATGTTGGGAAAGATTGAAGGCAGGAGGAGAGGGGGATGACAGAGGATGAGATGGCTAGATGACATCACCAACTCAATGGACATGAGTTTAGGTAAAGTCTGGGAGTTGGTGATGGACAGGGAGGCCTGGTGTGCTGTGGTCCATGGGGTCACAAAGAGTCAGACACTTCTGAGTGACTGAACTGAACTGAATTCTTTGTGAAGCCCCCTGCTCCTACAAAAACCTGGAATATTAGATGAGTACCTAACTCTTTCCCCTCCTCAGGGGATAGTCAAGAGTCTGAGTTTTCTCCCATCCATTCTGTACTGAGCTGGGGAGAGGAACTATGGAGAGTTAGGCGAATGGCATCCCACTCCCGTACTCTTGCCTGGCAAATGCCATGGACAGAGGAGCCTGGTAGGCTGCAGTCCATGGGGTGGCGAAGAGTCAGACACGACTGAGCGATTTCACTTTCACTTTTCGCTTTCATGCATTGGAGAAGGAAATGGCAACCCACTCCAGTGTTCTTGCCTGGAGAATCCCAGGGATGGCAGAGCCTGGTGGGCTGCCATCTATGGGGTCGCACAGAGTCAGATACGACTGAAGTGACTTAGCGGTTAGCAGTGTGTGTTAATTCAGATCATTGCCTATGTAGTCAGTTATCCCCAATGTAGAGCCCTTTTCTATCACTTAAGTTCAAGGAAAACAAAATTAAGTTTTTCACATATACCTCTTAAACATCTGATTGTTGGACTTGTGTTTCCATATTTTCTTTTCATTCTCAGGGAGAGACAGGAGTTGGGAGTTTTCTCCCCATTCCTAGAGGAGGAACTGTAGCAAATGGGTGGTATGGCATTTCCTACCAGTTTCAATGTGGCTGGTTTCACACTTGCCTTGGGTGCAAGAGCCTCTCAAACTGGTTTCTCTATTTATTATTAAGTGAATTGGTCCATGTATTCCTGTTGAGCTGATGTTTTCATGGGAACAAGGAGGGTTTGGAATTTACTATCTCACCATCTTGCTGATGTAACCCCCTGATTACTAATTTTAAAAATAAAATTTTGAAATTTCCTCCTTAAATCCAGGGTAAGGAAGATAAAGATGAGCTTTTCACTACTTTTCATCAACACTGCATTTTATTAGAAACAACAAAACAAAAAACAACTTATTATTTGAAGAAGAAAGAACTATGTGGAACTTCCCTGCAAGTCTGTAAAAACAAAATACTAGAAGAAGAGAGTTTGGAAAAGTGGATATATATACAATTAATTCATGGAAGCTTTTCTTGCCTGGGAAATCCCATGGAGCCTGGTGGGCTGCAGTTCAAGGGGTTGCAAAGAATCGCACACGACTGAGCAACTTACATTTTCACTTTCACACTATCAGTCAGGGCTTCCCAGGTAGCTCAGTGGTAAGGAATCTGCCCTCAGTGCAGGGCATGTGTGATCTCTGGGTTGGGAAGATACCCTGGAAAAGGACATGACAAACCATTCCAGAATTCTTGCCTGGGAAATCCAATGGACAGATTAGCCTAGTGGGCTAGAGTCCATGGGGTCCCAAAAGAGTCAGACACGGCTTAGCAAATAAAGAACAAAAACAACAACACACTCGCAACCACAGTTCGGACATGTAAACAAATCAGATATTTAGGGTGCATAACAGACCACCCTAAAATTTAACAGCTTAAAGCAGCAATTTTTTTTGTTGTTTATAAATCTACAATGTTTTCAGAATTTACTGGGGAGAGCTTGTCTTTTCTCCATCTGTTGGAGATGGCATCTGTTGAAGCAGCTTCATTAGGATACGGAGGATCCACTTTCAAGATGACCATTTGGTGCTCAGTCCTCACGCTAGGCTACATATGGACTTTCTAATTTCCTCCACATATGACCTTTCTGGGGGCTGCCTGAACTTTCTCATGAAACAGTAGTGGGCTCCAGCAGTGAGTAGCCAAAGAACACAAGGTAGAGAAGAACTGCATTTTATAAAAACCTCACGTTATTTGGTATTATTTTGCCAAACTTCATTGTTTAAGGCAATCTTCTCTGGCTAAAAGCAGGGCACATAAATCCCAATCATGCAGGAGGGAGTGTCAAAGGAAGAGAATAACACTGTAGGAAAATCAAATGGTCGTTTTTGAAAAATACACTTCAGTTTAGTCACTCTGTCATGTCTGACTCTTTGTGACCCCATGGACTGCAGCATAGTAGGCTTCCCAGCCCATCACCAACTTTTGGAACTTTCTCAAACTCATGTCCATCGAGTCAGTTATGCCATCCAACCTTCTCATCCTCTGTCAATCCCTTGGCCTCCTGCCTTCAAACTTTCCCAGCATCAGGATCTTTTCCAGTGAGTCAGTTCTTTGCATCAGGTGGCCAAAGTATTGGAGTTTCAGCTTCAGCATCAGTCCTTCCAATGAATATTCAGGACTGATTTCCTCTAGGATGGACTGGTTGGATCTCCACGCAGTTCAAGGGACTCTCAAGAGTCTTCTCCAGCCATACAATTAAAAAGCATCAATTCTTTGGCGCTCAGCTTTCTTTATAGTCCAACTCTCACATCCATACATGACCACTGGACAAAACATACTTTTGACTAGATTAAACTTTGTTGGCAGAGTAATGTCTCTGCTTTTTATTATGCTGTCAAGGAATAGTCGTAGCTTTCCTTCTAAGGAGCAAGCGTCTTTTAATTTCATGGCAGCAGTCACCATCTGCAGTGATTTTGGAGCACACACACAAAAAATAAAGTCTGTCACTGGTTCCATTGTTTTTCTGTATATTTTCCATGAAGTGATGGGACCAGATGCCATGATCTTAGTTTTCTGAACTATGAGTTTTAAGCCAATCTTTCACTCCCTTCTTTCACTTTCACCAAAAGGCTTTTTAGTTCTTCTTCACTTTCTGCCATAAGGGTGGTGTCATCTGTATATCTGAGGTTATTGATATTTCTCCCAGCAATCTTGATTCCAGTTTGTGCTTCATCCAGCCGAGTTTCTCATGATGTACTCTGCATATAAGTTAAATAAGCAGAGTGACGATATACATCCTTGATGTACTTCTTTTCCTATTTGAAACCTGTCTGTTCCATGTCCAGTTCTAACTGTTGCTTCTTTACCTGCACACAGTTTTCTCAGGAGGCAGGTAAGGTGGTCTGGTATTCCCATCTCTTTAAGAATATTACACAGTTTGTTGCAATCCACAGAGTCAAAGGCTTTGGTATAGTCAATAAAACAGAAGTAAATGCTTGTCTGGAACTCTCTTGTTTTTTTGACGTTGGCAATTTGATCACTGGTTCCTCTGCCTTTCCATATCCAGCTGGAACATCTGGAATTTCATGGTTCACATACTGTTGCAGCCTGGCTTGGAGAATTTTGAGCTTTACTTTGCTAGCATGTGAGATGAGTGCCATTGTGCAGTAATTTGAACATTCTTTAGCATTGCCTTGCTTTGGGATTGGAATGAAAACTGACCTTTTCCAGTCCTGTGGCCACTGCTGAGTCTTACAAATTTGCTGGAATATTGACTGCAGCACATTCACAGCTTATCTTTAAGGATTTGAAATAACTCAGCTGGCATTCCATCACCTCCACTAGCTTTTTTCACAGTGATGCTTCCTAAAGCCCACTTGACTTCATATTCCAGGATGTCTGCCTCTAGGTGAGTGATCGCACCATTGTGGTTATCTGAGTCATAAAGATCTTTTTTGTACAGTTCTTTGTATCCTTGCCACTTCTTCTTAATATCTTCTGCTTCTGTTAGGTCCATAACCTTTCTGTCTTTTATTGTGCCCATCTTTGCATGGAATGTTCCCTTGGTATCTCTAATTTACTTGGAGAGATCTCTAGTCTTTCCCATTCTATTGTTTTCCTCTACTTCTTTGCATTGATCACTGAGGAAAGCTTTCTTATCTCTCCTTGCTATTTGGATTCTGTATTCAAATGGGTATATCTTTCATTTTCTCCTTTGCCTTTAGCTTCTCTTCTTTTCTCAGCTATTTTTAAGGCCTCTTCAGAGAACCATTTGGCCTTTTTGCATTTCTTTTTCTTGCAGATGGTTTTGATCACTGCCTACTGTACAATGTCATGAACCTCTCTGTCCACAGTTCTTCAAACACCCTGTCTATCAGATCTAATTCCTTGAATTTATTTTTCCCTTCCACTGTATAATTGTAAGGAATTTGATTTAGGTCATACCTGGGTGATCTAGTAGTTTTCTCTACTTCATTTTAAGTCTGAATTTGGCAATAAGGAGTTCGTGATCTGAGCCACAGTCAGCTCCTGGTCTTGTTTTTGCTGACTGTATAGAGCTTCTCCATCTTTGGCTGCAAAGAATATAATCAATCTGATTTCAGTATTGACTATCTGGTGATGTCCATGTGTAGAGTCTTCTCTTGTGTTGTTGCAAGAGGGTGTTTGCTATGAACAATGCATTCTCTTGGCAAAACTGTTAGCCTTTGCCCTGCTTTTGTACTACAAGGCCAAATTTCCCTGTTACTCCAGGTATCTCTTGAATCCTACTTTTGCATTCCAGTCCCCTATAATGAAAAGGACATCTTTTTGGGTGTTAGTTCTAAAAGGTCTCATAGGTCTTCATAAAACTGTTCAACTTTAGCTTCTTCAGAATTACTGGTTGGGGCATAGACTTGGATTGCTGTTATATTGAATGGTTTGCTTTGGAAACAAACAGAGATCATAGTGTCATTTTTGAGATTGCATCCAAGAACTGCATTTCAGACTATTTTGTTGACTATGGTGGCTCTTCCATTTCTTCTAAGGGTCATCTGAGTTAAATTCACCCATTCTAGTCCATTTTATTTCACTGATTCCTAAACTGTTGATGTTCACTCTTGCCATCTCCTGTTTGACCACTTCCAGTTTGCCTTGATTCATGGACTTAACGTTCCAGGTTCCTATGTAATATTGTTCTTTACAGCATCAGACTTTACTTCCATTACCAGTTACATCCACAAATGGGCATTGTTTTCGCTTTGGCTCCTTCTCTTCATTCTTTCTGGAGTTATTTCTCCACTGATCTCCAGTAGCGTGTTGGGCACTACCACCCTAGGGAGTTCATCTTTCAGTGCCATAATTTTTTGCCTTTTCATACTGTTCACAGTGTTCTCAAGGCAAGAATACTGAAGTGGTTTGCCATTCCCTTGTCCAGTGGGTCACATTTTGTCAGAACTCTACACCATGAGTTAGACAAAGCTGTAGCCCATGTGGTCAGTTTGATTAGTTTTCTGTGATTGTGTTTTTCATTCTGTCTGCCCTCTGATTAGGATAAGAGGCTTATGGAAGCTTCTTGATGGGATAGACTGACTGTAGGGGGAACTGGGTTTTGTTCTGATGTGTGGGGCCATTCTCAGTAAACCTTTAGTCCAATTTTCTGTTGATGGACAGAGCTCCCTCCTTGTTGTTTGACCTGAGATCAAACTATGGTGGAAGTAATGAAGATAATGAACTAAGATCATGGCAACCAGTCCAATCACTTCATGGCAAATAGATGGGGAAAGAATGAAAAGAGTGACAGAATTTATTTATTTATTTATTTATTTTTGTACTCCAAAATCACTGCAGATGGTGACTGCAGCCATGAAATTAAAAGATGCTTGTTCCTTGGGAAAAAAGTTATGACCAACCTAGACAGCATAATAAAAAGCAGAGACATTACTTTGCCAACAAAGGTCCATCTAGTCAAGGCTATGGTTTTTCCAGTAGTCATGTATGGATGGGAAAGTTGGACTATAAAGAAAGCTGAGTGCCAAAGAATTGATGCTTTTGAACTGTGATGTTGGAGAAGACTCTTGAGAGTACTTTGGACTGCAAGGAGATCCAACCAGTCCATCCTAAAGGAGATCAGTCCTGGGTGTTTATTGGAAGGACTGATGTTGAAGCTGAAACTCCAATACTATGGCCGCCTGATGCGAACAGCTGACTCATTGGAAAAGACCCTGATACTGGGAAAGGCTGAAGGCAGGAGGAAAAGGGGACGACAGAGGATGAGATGGCTGGATGGCATCACCGACTCAATGGACATGAGTTTGGGTGAACTCAGGGAGTTGATAATGGACAGGGAGGCCTGGCGTGCTGTGGTTCATGGGGTTGCAAAGAGTCGGACACGACTGAGCAGCTGAACTGAACTGATGTTCTTTACCATATGTAAAATAGATGACCAGTAGGAGTTTGATGTATGACACAGGGCACCCAAAGCCAGTGCTCTGTGACAACCTGGAGGAAGGGAATGGGGAGGGATGGAGAGAGCGCATGTATGCCTATTCATATTGATGTATGGCAAAACCCATCACAGTATTGTAATTATCCTCCAGTTTAAATAAATGAATAATTAAAAAAATATTTTCTTGAATTTTTGGTAAAGAAGACATGACATTCAGGTCAAAATATGTTAACAGATTTAACATGAAAGAAAACCCAGAAAGAGTCCCCAGTATGCATAAAAAGTTTAAATACAGCTAACATGGCACTGAAAATGACTGAAGAGATAAAGAACTAAATGGTATTGGAAAAAATAGTTATCTACTTAAAAATACATTGCATCCCAACTTCCAACATTTTATAAATGTGGTTTTGGATGGATTAAGTACCTGTGAGAGGCATAATATTAAAAAGTAGAAAAGAAAACATTATAATGACTTCTAAAATTTAAAAAAATTTATTTAAAATTTTTTTTACAAACATATAGTTGATGTACAATATAATAATAGCTTTAAGTGTCCAACACAGTGCTTCAATATTTTTGTAACTTAGACACCAAAGTTATTATAAAATTATTGACTATATCCTCTGTGCTGTAAATTACATTCCCATGACTTACTTATTTTATAATTGGTGGTTTGTACATCTTAATCCTTTTCACCCTTTCCTCCAACACTCTTCACTAGTTTGTTCTCCATATCTGTGAGTCTATTTTGTTATATTTGCTTTTTTGTTTGTTTTTTTTAAATATATTCCACACAGAAGTGAAAATATACAGTATATGCCTTTGTCCACAGTGAGATACCACCTCATGCCTGTCAGAATGATTATCATCAAAAAGCTAAGACATAACAAGTGCTGGTGAGGTTATGAAGAAAAGGGAACCCTAGAACACAGTTGCTAAGAGTCGGACACGACTGAGTGATTTCACTTTCACGGTTCACTTTCATGCATTAGAGAAGGAAATGGCAACCCGCTCCAGTATTCTTGCCTGGAGAATCCCAGGGACGGGGGAGCCTGCTAGGAGGCCGTCTATGGGGTCGCACAGAGTTGGACACGACTGAAGCGACTTAGCAGCAGCAGCAGCAGCAGTACACAGTTGGGAAGGATGTAAATTGGTAGAGACACTATGGAAAACACTATAGAGGTTCTTCAAAAAAATTGAAAATAGGACTACCACATGATTCAACAGTTCTACTCTTGGGTATATATCCAAAGAAAATGAAGACACTAATTTGAGAAGATATATATACTCCCATCTTTATAGCAGCATTTTGTACAATAGCCAAGATGGGGAAACAACCCCAGGATCCATCAACAGATGAGTGGCTAAAGAAGCGGTATACACACAGCACACAATGGAATATTACTTAACCATAAACAGAATAAACCTTGCCACTTGTGACAACATAGATGACCTAGAGGGGCATTATGCTTATAAACAATATTTCTTATATAAGAGTTTTAAAATGTGGAAAAAGTTTAACAGTTCTACCTTAAAATTAAGAATTACTCTTCAGCAATTAAAACAGTCAAGGGAGTGCCAAATACTCTGAAAATAAAACAGATAAAAAATGATTAGAATCAAGAAGATATTTTTACAAACCCAAAAATCAAAAAGATTTACCTAAAGAAAATAAAGTATGTGAATAGCTATCAAACATTAGAGTAAGCTGAATGCTAAACAAAACTACAAAATGGTTATATTTAATGTTAATATTTATTTAATGTCAATCTATTTACTGTTGCTATATACTAATATTGGAGAAGGCAATGGCACCCCACTCCAGTACTCTTGCTTGGAAAATCCCATGGACGGAGGAGCCTGTTAGGTTGCAATCCATGGGGTTGCTAAGAGTTGGACACGACTGAGCGACTTCACTTTCACTTTTCACTTTCATGCATTGGAGAAGGAAATGGCAGCCCACTCCAGTGTTCTTGCCTGGAGAATCCTAGGGACGGGGGAGCCTGGTGGGCTGCCGTCTATGGGGTCGCACAGAGTCGGAAATGACTGAAGTGACTTAGCATATACTCATATATATTTATTATCTACATAATAAATCTACATGTCTAGATTATAAATTTATACTAATACATTTAGGGTTAAGTTATATAACTTAGTGAATAACTCATACTTGTACCAGGAAACATGTTCAACAGTATTCATTTATATAAAAAAAGAAAAATATAGGAACTATCCTAATAACTTATTAGCATAGTACACAGCAGTGAAAATAAAAGAAACACTCCATTTAAAAAAATGTATGCTTGAATTTTAAATGCATTATTGAATATAATAAATGAATATATAATGAAGTACATTAAGAAAAGTAATCTTAGAAGACTTTCAGTGTGATATCATGCCTATAAAACTCAAAATCAATGAAAGCTTAACTGTGTGCTATTTAGGGCTAAATCAATAAAGTAAGGTAAACTCAATATTTAAAAGGTATGTGAGTGATGAGTAGAAGATGTGAGCTCAAGAGCTTAGTTGCTTCAGTCATGTCTGACTCTTTGTGAGCCTATGGACTATAGCTCTCCAGACTCCTCTGTCCATGGGATTCTCCAGGCAAGAATACTGAGAGTGGTTGCCAGGCCCTCCTCCAAGGGATCTTCCTGACCCAGGGATCAAACTCACATCTCATGTGGCTTCTGCATTGCAGGTGGACTCTTCACCACTGAGACACTGGGGAAGCCCAAGCAGAAGATACAAGGTAATAATTATTTAAGGCAGTTTGATGGTACTGGAAAGAAGTATGGAAGTAGCTTCCCCAAATTGTGATTTTTGTTTTGTAATTTGTTTGATAGGTTTATATACACATTACATACCTTGTGTGTATGAGTTTGTGTCTGAACGTAATAAATTAAAATTGTAAGTGTTTGGAGACATCTGAACTTTACTCAGGTGAGTAGAAATCCCTAGCTTTCCTATATTTTACACATAACCTTATAAGTGTCAAGGCTCATAGAAGCATATGGCAAAGTAGAAAAGGGGATTATTTGGTTTACTATGAATTTTTACGCATCTGTTCATATCAAAAGAGAACACATTGGGCACAGTGGCCACAGAAATTTCTCAGTGACTTAGCATTATAATCACAGTCTTATCCAGACAAAATGCATTTTGCCCATATATTAAACAGAGGATTTTATTCCTTACTGGGAAAATCCTAAAGAAACAAGAACACTTGTTCTTAGATAACTTAGAGTTTAGTTGCAGTAATGAAAATACTCTCCGGATATGCACACTGTTACTGGAATTAAGTGTACAGTCAGCATGGGGCATCATTTCACTTCTGGTTGTTCTGCAGTTTCCAGAGCCAACCAGCCCTTTCCAAAAATTCTAGCACTGTGCCCAAGAGTGGGATTTGAGAGCAAAGTTGCAGTTATTAGTCATTAGAGTGTCTTTTGGTATTCTGTGCTTCTTATATTTCTGCATGAATATGCTGCTTTAAGTTGAATAACTTTCAAAATACAGTTCTTTACAGTAATAAAATTCTACATTGGAATCCAGAATTTTTTAACTTTCATAAATCAGACAAGATTAAATTTATGAAAATATTTAAGACTGTTCCACAGCAGTATAGCAACAGGTGAATTAAAATACAAGTAAAAGGAAATGTTTCACTCAAAATACCTGCACCAAAATGCAGGTAGGATTCCAGAAATGATTGTGAGCAGGTAGAGTAGAATTTTTTTTTTTTTTTTGCATTTTTTGTAATTCAGTGTGTACCTCATGAAATCATACCATTTGCAAGTTACTTGAGAAGATGCAAAGGCATATTAAATATGAATCCTGAGCTCAAGAATCTTAAAGTTTTGCAAATGTGATAAGAAGCATTCAAATCATGCAAGTCATCAAGAAACACTGTAGAGGACAAGGCCCACTGCTGCCATTTCTGTGCCTAAAACCCCAGCCCCACCCGTGGGCTTTTAACAGTCTCTGATTTTTATTGAAGGACTGCCCTTCAACTACTGGAGCTACTTGGTCCAGACAGATGGAACCGAGCTGACTGTGGGGTGGTCTGTCTTGAATACTCCCATCATTGGCATCTTCCTTTCCCTGATCCAGTCTTCCTATCCCTGGTCCCCCACTCCCCACCACCACAACATGAAGCACTTAATAAATGACTTCTATAAGTCTTTATCTTAGGATCTGCATCTAATAACACATCCTAAGTCAGGTTTAGGATAAATCTGTGGATCCTGAGGAGGAAAAGCTCACTGGAAAGCATTTCTGTTGCTTGATTTTGCATGCTATGCAAAGCAACATCATCTTGACTTTGTTCAAATGGTTTTATTGCTTTCAATGTAACACTGCTTATTAGTTTAAGTTACAAAGAGTATCTGATCAACACCTAATTTTAACACAATCTTTCATTTCCTTAATGTAGTACAATCTTAAGTCTATTGTAATCATTACATTCAATTACCAGAAGAATGAATCACATGGACCAAATGATTAACACTCTTAGGAAATTACCATTTTTTTCCCACAATGATTATTTAGCTTGTCCATATGAAATGTAATTCAGGAGTCTTTAGGCATTTTTGCTACTTTAATTACAGTTTACAAAGTTTGGCTTGATTAATTAGCACTAGATTCATGTAAACAACAATGTTATATTTGCTGCACTGTTAATGAATTTCCATTTATCAAAAAAAGCAAATCAGCTCTGTCCATCGGAAGAAAGTTTTCCTTCTTTCTTTTTTCCTCTTTTCAAAAGTATGAATTGACAGATTCTATAAAACAGTTCAGGGAGGGACTCCCCTGGTGGTCCAGTGGCTAAGACCCTGATCTCTCAATGCTGGGGCCCTGGGTTTGATCCCTGGTTGGGGAACTAGATCCGACATGCCACAACTAAGATCCTGTGCAGCCAAATAAATAAATAAAAATAAATGTTAAAAAAATAGTTCAGGAAATTATATAACATACTTAAATATTGTAAATGCCACAGGAAAAACCTAACTACCATCACTTAAGAAATATAAAACTGTTGTATTTTAAATCCATGATAGAGTATAGTATTTTTTAAGTGAGAAAGGAGAATTTGTTTAATAAGAACTGGATCAATTCACTCCCCTACTACAAGTTAGCCACAGTGAAATATGTTTAAAAAGGATGGAGTTCACACAATGGCACCTGAAGTACAATATACATCCTTTGAAAAGGCCTATTCACTATGTTCACTGCTCACAAGGATGGCAGACCTTGGATAACATCAGTGTTCCTTGAGAAGCTGGCTGATCTTTAAGTTTGTTCTGTAGCTCCAGCTAAACTCTAACAATTGAATATAGGGTGTAAATGTTGGTAAAATTTCTGAAGCAAAGAGCTAGGCATAGTATTTTGGGTTGCTTGCCCACAGCCAAACTAAGACAGATTAATCAGACAAAAATTCCAAGAATGAAATATGGTTAATTGGTGTGACCCACACAAATCAGAACAAAGTCAAGTGGATTGAGTGAAACGCAGAAGATCAGACAGACTGGGATACTTTTAGATTACATTTTGAAATCAGAAATCTTGGTAGTCTTAGTATTTCATGAGGAGAAACCTGGGACTTTTGAGGTAACTAGAACCCTATTTATAAGCCAGAGAATTGAAACACTTCAGAAAAAAAAAATCCTCAGTGTATATATAAGATGTGCTGTGCTTGGTTGCTCAGTAGTGTCTGACTCCTTGTGACCCCATGGACTGTAGCCTGCCAGGCTTCTCTGTCTATGGGGATTCTCCAGGCAAGAATACTGGAGTAGGTTATCATTTCCTACTCCAGTATATAAGATAGGGCTTTCCAGCTCTATTTAGAAAATTTCAAACTTTTAATAAATTCAGCATCAAAATTATTTCTGGCTAGACTTCTACAAACAACATAGCAGCTTTTTAATTCACTCATTCATTTACTCATTCATTTGAAAGATATTTGAGTATCTTCTAAATGCAAATTTAGCTTCCAGGTTAGGGGAAAGTACACAGGCAGGACAAAATACATATCTCTATGTGTTAGATACGATCTCAGTTTTCCAATATCTGCAACCAGGTATGCATAGAAACAATACCTATTTTATAAAATCAGAATGATAGACATTTATGGATGAGTTGTCAATGAAATTTTTGAAGTAGGAACTGGCAATTCAAATGGCTTTCTGAAAGACAGCAAGAACTCCTTCAATTAGAACCCTTGTGAATTTCTGGGCCCTGAAGATGCTGATATTGAATAACGCCTATAGAAGATGAGGAGGGAGAAGCCAAGCTGCTATGCAATGCTAATATAGTACTTTTATAATAAAAGAACTTATTCTTCATATATGAAAGCATCCCAATTTACAGTAATCAGGATTTATTTTAGTCACCTCTATTTACCTATTTTAAAAGTGTCCCTTAATTATGCTTTACATAAAATGCCTACTTCTCATTACAGAATGACATTATTTAGTGTACTGGATACATATGTCTTTACTTTTGCAAAAGCTTTGATTGTACTTTTTTGCGATGTGCCTCTGAAATCCTACTCCAGGTGAAGAGAAACCCCTTGGTGGGTAGGTCGTTGGCCAAGTGTGTTTTGATAAAGTTCTTCAGGTGGTTTTGATATCTTTTTCAAATTGAAAAATGCTGTAGAAGAGGGAAGCTTCCAGTCTTATATTTACAGTCTAAATGCACTTCATTCACCCCCAAAAGATTGTTACTTTTATTTATCCATCCAGTTTATTTTTAATCTATGAAATAGTAATAATCTATGAAAGAGTAATAAGTAATAATAACAGTAATAATTTAATCCATGAAATAGTAATAATGACAGTTAGTGTGACCTAACATTTTACCATTACAGATTTCCGTGAAGATTTATTTTCCCTAAGAATAAACTGGCTTCTTTCCATTTTCCTATTCATTCTGCTAGAAAGTAGTAGAATATCTTGGAGAGCTTATGTGGACGTGCTTGACATCACTCTGGTCTTCCTTCTCTTGGGGGGATGTCTCCAAGAGAGAATACTTCATGGAGTGTCTTACTGCAGGCCCACTATATAACACACACACAAAATCTATCATGTAATACAAACAGTAGCTCATAATATTATCATTTATCTGTATTAGTATATTGATCCAATTGGGCATGTAAAAACTGAACGTAGGCAAAATTAGTTGCTACCTCTCTATTTACCCTCTATGAAAACTGGCTACCATTCTGTATACAGGATGTGCATTATCAACTACTCATTAAAGTTTTTAAAGTTCTTTCTCCTCAACACTCATTTTAAGATAGAGAGAGAAATAGTAATGCAAACAATAAATAAAAAATTTGCTCACACATGAGCAAGTTTACATAATTTGGATGAATTAGAAACTGTGTGGAGAAGTAAAAATTATCTGTGTGGTTTTTAATAAGGACCCATTGGGAAGGAAAGTGATTTCTCATCATGGAAGTTTTTATATTATAAAATAATATTAATAATGTACATGACCAAGGAGCTCTCTGATATTAATATTTAGACCCAAATGAAAAATTGCTCCACTGAACGTACCCAGTATCTTGCTCTTCTGGAGGAAAGCTAGTTTCATAGACATATGGTGTAAAGGCTATTAGACACTGATAATCCATTTAACAAGAGGAAGAGACACAAGAAAGCCAAATGCAGAAGGGTTGCTATAGGAAAACAAATTAGATTGAACCAGTTGCTAGGAAACAGGGCAAGCTAAGTGTACTGGAGCAGTTAGATGGGGCAACTCTGAAGGATTAACAGCCTTCCATTTCCACCCAGAGACCAAAGCAGAGTAAGTTTGCAGCCTATGTTAGAGAACAACACAAGCTGTGAAATCTGTCCTTGTAAGTACAGAAAAAATCCTATTGTACTCATTTCCAAAGCCAAAATAATGGGACAATAATCAAAGTCCCTAATTAACCCACATCTATATTCCATCAGCAAAGTAGATTTGAATGTGGCTCAAACTTTATTTCAGAGTAATATCATTTCTCACAAGATCCACTGGAGACAGATTTATGTGTAAGAATAACTTATACCCAGGGCATGAGCAGACAGAACCCTGAATTATGATTTATGAGAGTGGACAAGATGGAAGGCATTTCTGGGTCATGAACTGACATTGAGTTCTCAGTTTTTTATGGAAGGTTGTCTATATTGTCCAGACAAAATTCCTATGCCACCTACTTCTTGAATTTTGTCTTCAGTATCACTCTTGTTAGTGCTGGCCACTCTTCTGTTCAATGGATTTAGCACATTTGATTAAAATATGACCTCCTAAGGGTCATTCTCCTCTCTGTTTATTTACGTGCATGACATCTAGATGGGGCTGTGAGTGACAGTAACTTCCCAGAAAAATATTTGTTAAATGTTTGAAAGACTAAGATTTAATATTTATGTTATCATTTAGGAATTTAAAACATTTCTTTACATTCATAGTCTATCTTCCCCCTAAAAAATATTTAAGCTCTTCTAGAGCAAGACATAGTATTCATATTATTTCTCTTCCCACTGAAAAAGTAAGTCAACATTAAGCAGATAATAGATATTCAAACAATGTTCCTTTAATTAAGTCAAATATCTATTGTCAGGTGACCCATTTGGAGATAGGACAAAGCTATTCTAGCAGGATAGGTAATGGATTTTGTTTTGAGATTATAGTACTTCATAGCAATGGCAGCAACAACAATGACAACAGAAATAAACAAAAATAATAACAAACATTCATTAAATACCCAAGTAAAATTCTAAGGACCAGGAATATAAAAATAAAGGAAACAGACAAGAACCTCTGCCTTCATTGAGTTTACCTTCTAGTCAGGGGAGTCAGACAATAAGCAACCAAATGTACAGAGTTAGAGGATGATAAGTGCTATAGAGAAAAAGGAAAAGGGAATATGGAGCATTGAGGTGTTGCAATTTTTATCCTGACAACATACTCAGGTGAGATGGTAGCATTTGAACAGCAACCTGCACTCTATGAGGGAGAGAACCATGAGACTATCTAGACAAAAGCAACATCAGTTCTGAAATGGACTGTATCTAGTGTTTGACAAGCATGGAGGGCAGTATGGCTAGAATTGAGTGAGCAAAAGGAGAAATAACAGAAGAGTTAACAAGGGGCATATGTTGTACATCCTTGATGGCCAAAGCAATGCCGTTACATTTTCCTTTCAGTGAGATGATAAGTAAGTAAAAGGTATGAGAACAGTCATATCAAGTTTTGATTTTGTTTTAGTAGAACTACTCTGGCTATTGCTTTAAGAAAGACTGAGGAAAGGAAAAGAGAGAAGCAGCTGGACCAATAAATAGGCTACAGCAATAACCTGGAATTGCCTTGAATCAGGGTTTATCATGGAGTGGTGAGGCCTGGTTAGATCCTGGATATATTTCAAAGGTAGAAAAATTGAATTTTCTGACAGCATGAATGAAGAGACTTTGTCTTAACAACTAGAATGATGGCATCATCTTTGACTGAGAAAGAGAAAAGTGAAGTGTAGGTTCAGTGATAAAGTTGTTGGGGCTTCTTGAGGGATGGATTAGGATCTTGGTTGTGGCCACCTAAAGACTACAGTGCTCATTAGGCAACCAAATGGGCATATTCAGTAGGCAGCTGGATATACAGGTCTGAGGTCTGGGGGAAGGACTTGGTTGTAGATATAAATTTGAGAAAAAGAAGAGAGTTTGTTGAGTCTTTGATCATATAAGAGGTGATGAGATTGATTAAGGGGAATTGTTTGGCTTCATTAACTACACAAAGAATTTATCTATACTATCAACTGGAAAATAGTCAAGGGAAATGGGAACACATTTAAGTGGGTATATGAAGTAGACTGAGATTGTGGAATTTCTATTTCAACTTATTTTTCAATGAACAGAGAATGATGATGAAGGATGAAGGCTAGGGTAGTTAGGTATTCTCTCTACAGACAGCATTTTCTATATCTAATACTTTTACCCTGTGTCCAATATTGACTTTGTTCAGTGAGTTCAGTTCAGTTACTCAGTCATATCTGGCTCTTTGTGACACCAGGGACTGCACCACACCAGACTTCCCTGTCCATCACCAACTCCCAGCACTTACTCAAACTCATGTCTACTGAGTCGGTGATACCATCCAACCATCTCATTCTCTGTCGACCCCTTCTCCTCCTGCCTTCAATTTTCCCAGGATCAGGGTCTTTTCAAATGAGTCAGTTTTTCGCATCAGGTGGCCAAAGTATTGGAGTTTGAGCTTCAGCATCAGTCCTTCTAATGAATATTCAGGACTGATTTCCTTTAGGATGGACTGGTTGGATCTCCTTGCAGTCCAAGGGACTCTCAAGAGTCTTCTCCAACACCACAGTTCAAAAGCATCAATTCTTCAGTGTTCAGCTTTCATTATAGTCCAACTCCAACATCCATACATGAATACTGGAAAAACCATAGCTTTGACTAAATGCACCTTTGTTGGCAGAGTAATATCTCTGTTTTTTAATATGCTGTCTAGGTTGGTCATAACTTTCCTTCCAAGGAGCAAGCATCTTTTATTTTCAAGGCTACAGTCAATATCTGTAGTGATTTTGGAGCCCCCCGAAATAAAGTCCATCACTCTTTACATTGTTTCCCCATCTAATTGACCTGAAATGATGGGACCAGAAGCCATGATCTTAGTTTTCTGAATGGTGAGTTTTAAGCCAACTTTTTCACTCACCTCTTTCACATTCATCAAAAGGCTCTTTAGTTCTTTGCTTTCTGCCATAAGGGTGAGGTCATCTGCATATCTGAGGTTATTGATATTTATCCTGGCAATCTTGATGCCAGCTTGTGCTTCATCCAGCCCAGCGTTTCTCATGACGTCTTCTGTATATAAGTTAAATAAGCAGGGTGACAATATACAGCCTTGATGTACTCTTTTTCCTATTTGGAACCAGTCTGTTGTTCCATGTCCAGTTCTAACTGTTGCTTTCTGACCTGCATACAGATCTCTCAAGAGGCCAGTCAGGTGGTCTGGTATTCCCATCTCTTTCAGAATTTTCCACAGTTTATTGTGATCCACACAGTCAAAGGCATTGGCATAGTCAATAAAATAGAAGTAGATGTTTTTCTGGAATTCTCTTGCTATTTGATGATCCAGCACATGTTGGCAATTTAATCTCTGGTTCTCTGCCTTTTCTAAATCCAGCTTGAACATCTGAAAGTTCACAGTTCACGTACTGTTGAAGGCTGGCTTGGAGAATTTTGAGCATTACTTTGCTAGCGTGTGAGATGAGTCCAATTGTGCGGTAGTTTGAGCATTCTGTGGCATTGCCTTTCCTTGGGATTAGAATGAAAACTGACCTTTTCCAGTCCAGTGACCACTGCTGAGTTTCCCAAATTTGCTGGCATATTGAGTGCAGCACTTCCACAACATCATCCTTTAGGATTTGATATAGCTCAACTGGAATTCCATCACCTCCACTAGCTTTGTTCATATTGATTCTTCCTAAGGACTACTTGACTTCACATTCCAGGATGTCTGGTTCTAGGTGAGTGATCACACCATCATGATTATCTGGGTCATAAAGATCTTTTTTGTATATTTCTTCTGTGTATTCTTGCCACCTCTTAATATCTTCTGCTTCTGTTACAATCCATACCATTTCTGTCCTTTATTGTGCCCATGTTTGCATGAAATGTTCCCTTGGTATCTCTAATTTTCTTAAAGAGATTTCTAGTCTTTCCCATTCTATTTTTTTGCTCTATTTCTTTGCATTGATCACTGAGGAAGGCTTTCTTATATCTCCTTGATATTCTTTGGAACTCTGCATTCAAATGGGTATGTATAGCTTTCCTTTTCTCCTTCCCTTTAACTTTTCTTCTTTTCTCAGCTATTTGTAAGGCCTCCTCAGAGAACCACTTGGCCTTTTTGCATTTCTTTTTCTTTGGGATGGTATTGATTACTTCCTACTGTACAATGTCAGGAACATCTGTCCATAGTTCTTCAGGCACCCTGTCAATCAGATCTAATCCCTTGAATCTATTTCTCACTTCTACTGTATAATTGTAAGGAATTTGATTTAGGTCATAACTGAATGGTCAAGCGGTTTTCTCTACTTTCTTCAATTTAGGTCTGAATTTGGCAATAAGGAGTTCATGATCTGAGCCACAGTTACCTCCTAGTCTTGTTTTTGCTGACTGTATAGAGCTTCTCTATCTTTGGCAGCAAAGAATATAATCAGTCTGATTTGGATATTGACCATCTGGTGATGTCCATGTGTAGAGTCTTCTCTTGTGTTGTTGGAAGAGGGTGTTTGCTATGACCAGTGTGTTCTCTTGGTAAAACTCTATAAGCCTTTGCCCTGCTTCATTCTATGCTCCAAGGCCAAATTTGCCTGTTACTCCAGGTATTTCTTGACTTCCTACTTTTGCATTCTAGTCCCCTATAATGAAAAGGGCATCTTTTTTGGGTGCTAGTTAGAAGGTCTTGTAGGTCTTCATAGAACCATTCTACTACAGCTTCTTCAGCATTACTGGTTGGGGCATAGACTTGGATTACTGTGATATTGAATGGTTTGCCTTAGAAATGAACAGAGATCATACTGCCATCTTTGAGACTGCATCCAAAAATTGCATTTCAGACTCTTTTGTTGACTATGATGGTTCTTCCATTTCTTCTAAGAGATTCTTGCCCACAGTAGTAGATATAGTGGTTATCTGAATTAAATTTACCCATTCAAGTCCATTTTAGTTCACTGATTCCTAGAATGTCAATGTTCACTCTTGCCATCTCCTGTTTGACCACTTCCAATTTTCCTTGATTCATAGAACTAACATTCCAGGTTCCTATACAATATTGCTTTTTACAACATCAGACTTACTTCTATCACCAGTCATATTCACAACTGGGTGTTGTTTTTTCATTGGCTCTGTCTATTCATTCTTTCTGGTGTTATTTCTCCACTGATCTCCGGTAGCATATTGGCCACCTACCGACCTAGGGAGTTCATCTTTCAGTGTCCTACCTTTGTTAGGACACTTTGACTTTGTTAGGATATGCTAAATGTCCTATACTCAGCTTTTTTCAATAAATAAATAATTCCACTGTTAGAGCTATTTTTCTACCATGCTAATTGGCATGCTGGATCACTTAGATGGCAACCTAACTGAAAGTTGTTCCTCCACAAACAAAAATTGGATGGCCCTTTATGGTCCATCCTGCAGGTTTGGCTAAAAGAAAGCCAAATGAGAGAACTGAAAATTAAAAGTACTCATTTTTCATACTCAGAAAAGGAAAAGATCTTTCTTTAGAGAAATGTTCATGTTGTGAAAAAGCAACCATTATTGGGATAACTTGAGATTAGTATGGGTTTCCCCACTGGATCAGTGGTAAAGAATCTGTCAGCAGTTCAATAGAGGCAGGAGACCTGGGTTCGATCCCTTTGTTGGGAAGATCCCCTGGAAGAGGAAATGGCAACCCACTCCAGTATTCTGGCCCGGAAAATTCCATAGACAGAAGATCCTGGCGGGCTACAGCCCATAGGGTCATGAGAGTGCAACAGGACTGAACGGACTGAGCATGCACGCACAAGATTAGTACATTTCTTTTGAAATCAACCAATCAACAAGAGCCTTACTCAAATCACTATGACTTCGGAAAGTCAGCCAATCAATGATAATAAAACCCCAGTACTTGAAAGTTAGCCAGTCAGTTAAAGCACTAAGCTAAACAGTAGCCAACGGGCAAGTGCCTCAATCACTTTCTGTGTTTCTGGTAGGCAACCAGTCAGTGACGACCTTGCTACAGTGACAGTCCTAACTCAGTTGGAAATTCCATATTCCCAGAAGACTCTCTCTTCTGAAAGTTTGTCAGTCTCTGAAAGGCACCCTTCCCAGAACCTTACCTACCATTATCTCTAGTTTGTTCACAGAGACAGTGCGTTCCAAGTACCCTCTCACTTGCATGCAAGCGAAAGTTCACATTTTTGCTCAGGGCTGCTGTCTATGGGGTCACACAGAGTCGGACATGACTGAGGTGACTTAGCAGCAGCAGCAGCAGCAGTGTTTTCAAGTTCAATAACGTTTCAACAGTTCAACCCCCGTTTATGGTTACTTATGAGTTTGGACTTATTAATTTGGACTTGAATTATCATATTCAAACTTTTCAATTCTTGTGCTGGTGTCTAATGCGTACTTTTTAAAAATTTAAGCCCCCAAATACAAAAACACAGGTATAAATTTTGTGATAAATTTTCTGAACAGTGGACATTACTAAATATGGAAAAATTCATGTTGGAGTTCTTTGTGCAAAATGCAATTATTCATTCAATATTAAAAATGGTGGGAAGTCGTATGTAAACTATCATATTGGCCTAAGACACCTATGATTTCTTCAACTGGTATCAAGATAGCACTAGAATAACAAAATTTTGATTGAGTCAAATTCAGATGAAGAAAAAAATAGTTGCATAGGAAGTTACAATGGCCTTCCATATTGTATATTAACATCAGTCTTTCAGATCAAATGCCTCTTGACTACTCACCTACAAAAAGTATTTTCTGATTCTAAAATTCCAAGCAATTTTCAAGTTCCAGAATTAAATTTGCTCCAATAATAATAACAAAGTGTTATATTTACTGTTACAGAGATTACTGAGGCTCTAAATCCTTTAATTTTTCAAAATAGTCATGGTGCAAATAATCACAATGCATAAAAAACTTTCTGTTTACTTGTACAGAATTTTTTCATGGAAAAAGCTTCTTTACAAGACTATGGAGAATAGAATTCCTTTTAGCTGAGACCTCAGAAACAGTAAATTTTTGCAGAGACTCTCTTTATAAGCTAGGAAATAATAAGAAAAATCATACCACTTTTGGCAGAATAAAAGTACAAATGCTGTTAAATGTCTATGTAAAAATACAAAGAAGATTTGTTCAAACTTGAAGGAAAGCATGAACGATTCTATGGGAGATGTTAGCTGTTCTGTCTATATTATGGAAGATGCTGCTCAAAGAGCATCCTTTATTCTTTCTATTAACAATGAAATGGTTATATAAAATTGTTCTCTAATTTCAACATTTACACTGTCAAACTGAGTGATTAAAAGATTTTTGTGATTTTGTTGGGATTCAGTTTTCTTCAGTTCTCTCACATTCAAAAAATTCATTGGCTCTCTCTAACGAATACAGTAGAGGGAATTTCCAACTGTATTTGAAGCTTCATTGGAAGTACTGAAGTTAAACTTCAGTTCTGAACAAGAGAGTCCCCCCCAAAATTTTGTTGACTTTTTAAATAAGTCATTGACTGATTTCTACCTTTCTTCTTGTTTATATTTTTAGTATCTCTTTAGCATTAGTTTTTTAGTCACTCAGTCATGTCCAACTCTTCGTGACCCCATGGACTGCAACATACCAGACTTCCCTGTCTATCACCAACTCTCAGAGTTTACTCAACTCATGTCCGTTGGGTCAGTGATGCCATCCAGTCGTCATATCCTCTGTTGTCCCCTTTTCCTCCTGCCTTCAATCTTTCCCAGCATTGGGGTCTTTTCAAATGAGTCAGTTCTTTGCATCAGGTGGCCAAAGTATTGGAGTTTCAGCTTCAGCATAAGTCCTTCCAATGAATATTCAGGACTGATTTCCTTTAGGATGGACTGGTTGGGTCACCTCTTTAGCATTCAGTTCAGTTCAGCTGCTCAGTCATGTCTCACTCTTTGCGCCCCTTGAATTGCAGCACGCCAGGCCTCCCTCTCCATCACCAACTCCCGGAGTTCACTCAGACTCACGTCCATCGAGTCAGTGATGCCATCCAGCCATCTCATCCTCTGTCGTCCCCTTCTCCTCCTGCCCCCAATCCCTCCCAGCATCAGAGTTCTTTTCCAAAGAGTCAACTCTTTGCATGAGGTGGTCAAAGTACTGGAGTTTCAGCTTCAGCATCATTCCTTCCAAAAAACACCCAGGACTGGTCTCCTTCAGAATGGACTGGTTGGATCTCCTTGCAGTCCAAGGGACTCTCAGGAGTCATCTCCAACACCACAGTTCAAAACCATCAATTCTTCGGTGCTCAGCTTTCTTCACAGTCCAACTCTCACATCCATACATGACTACTGGAAAAACCAGAGCCTTGACTAGACAGACCTTTGTTGGCAAAGTAATGTCTCTGCTTTTGAATATGCTATCTATGTTGGTCATAACTTTCCTTCCAAGGAGTACGCGTCTTTTAATTTCATGGCTGCAATCACCATCTGCAGTGATTTTGGAGCCCAAAAAAGTAAAGTCTGACACTGTTTCCCCATCTATTTCCCATGAATTGATGGGTCCAGATGCCATGATCTTCGGTTTCTGAATGTTGAGCTTTAAGCCAACTTTTTCACTCTCCTCTTTCACTTTCATTAAGAGGCTTTTGAGTTCCTCTTCACTTTCTGCCATAAGGGTGATGTCATCTGCATATCTGAGGTTATTGATATTTCTTCCGGCAATCTTGATTCAAGCTTGTGCTTCATCCAGCCCAGTGTTTCTCATGATGTACTCTGCATATAAGTTAAATAAACAGGGTTACAGTATACAGCCTTGATGTATTCCTTTTCCTATTTGGAACCAGTCTCTTGTTCCATGTCCAATTCTAACTGTTGCTTCCTTTCCTGCATATAGGTTTCTCAAGAGGCAGGTCAGGTGGTCTGGTATTCCCATCTCTTTTAGAATTTTCCAGTTTATTGTGATCCACACAGTCAAAGGCTCTGGCGAAGTCAATAAAAAAGAAATAGATGTTTTTCTGGAACTTTCGCTTTTTCCATGATCCAGCAGATGTTGGCCATTTGATCTCTGGTTGCTCTGCCTTTTCTAAAACCAGCTTGAACATCTCTTTAGCATTAGGATTATGCAAACTGGAAGAAGAGCAAACAGTATTATTTAAGTGATTCATTGCTTAAAGACACCTGTGGGGCTTCCCTGGTGGTCAAGTGGTTGGGAGTCCACCTGCCAATGCAGGGGACACAGGTTTGATACCTGTTTTGGGAAGATTCCTACATGCTGAGGAGCAGCTAAGCTCACAAACCACAATTACTGAGCCCATGTGTTACACATACTGAAGCCTGTGCACCTAGAGCCAGTGCTCTGCAACAAGACAAGCCATGGCAATGAGAAGCCTGTGTACAACAACTAGAGAGTAGCCCTGCTCAACACAACTAGAAAAAGGCGTGTGCATTAAGGAAGAAAAGTTGGCTTAAAACTCAACATTCAGAAAACAAAGATCATGGCATTTGGTCCCATCACTTCATGGGAAATAGATGGGGAAACAGTGGAAACAGGGTCAGACTTTATTTTTCTGGACTCCAAAATCACTACAGATGGTGACTGCAGCCATGAAATTAAAAGATGCTTACTCCTTGGAAGGAAAGTTATGATCAACCTAGATAGCATATTCAAAAGCAGAGACATTACTTTGCCAACAAAGGTCTGTCTAGTCGAGGCTATGGTTTTTCGTGGTCATGTATGGATGTGAGAGTTGGACTGTGAAGAAAGCTGAGCACCGAAGAATTGATGTTTTTGAACTGTGGTGTTGGAGAAGACTCTTGAGAGTCCCTTGGACTGCAAGGAGATCCAACCAGTCCATTCTAAAGGAGATCAGTCCTGGGTGTTCTTTGGAAGGAATGATATTAAAGCTAAAACTCCAGTACTTTGACTACCTCATGTGAAGAGTCGACTCATTGGAAAAGACTGTGATGCTGGGAGGGATTGGGGGCAGGAGGAGAAGGGGACGACAGAGGATGAGATGGCTGGATGGCATCACTGATTCGATGGACGTGAGTCTGAGTGAACTCCGGGAGTTGGTGATGGACAGGGAGGCCTGGCGTGCTGAGATTCATGGGGTCGCGAAAAGTCGGACATGACTGAGCGACTTATCTAATCTGATCTGATGTAATCCTGAAAAACAGGAAAGCAAACTTTGCCAGGCAAGAAGGCATTATGTGTTCAACAAATCAGATTAGAAGACCAATTGTCAGACTTAACTTTTGCCATACATAATTGTATACTGGCTTATAATGCCAATGCCAAGTGTGTTTTTTCCTTAGTAATTTTTCAGTTAACAAAAGAATAAAGTAAGTTAGATGTGACTATTTTAGAAGCTATATTACAATGTAAATGGAACAGAGACTGTAAAGAATTTATAAATAAATTCTGTAAAATAAGGAACTGTCAGAAGAGTCGAATCATCAGGGAAAATAATTATTTAAAACAGAAGTATATTTCTATAAACAAAGAATAATTCTTAGTGAAACTATGCCCAGTGCAACCTTTTATCTTAAAGTACATATATACAGCACTTAGAAATAACTCACATTTACCTGGGAATCTTGCATTTTCATTTGCTAAGACTGACAAGCTCAATAAGGGTTGAGATTTTGTAAAGAAAATAGGAGATATGAGTCATCTTAGAGAATGCCAGAATCGATGAGTCAAGAAAATGTAGTGTGACTGTCAGACACCATTTTAGGGCCCCTTGAAGTATGAAGTCACAACTTCAAAGTGATAATAGTTAGCATGGGTATGTATTTGTCTCCGAATACCTTCACCTGTGTGGGTATAGATGTGGAGTGAACAGAGAGATATATTTTATTAGAGTTTATGGTTTTATGAAAAATATTATTCTAATATAAATACTTCATTACAAATATTTGGTATTTGATTCCAGTTTGCACTTTTAAACAATATGCCAAACTCCTTCCCAGTGAGATGTCATTACTTAAGATAAACCATTACTTCCTTATGATTAAAAGATCTGAAGTAAAAAACAAAGAAAAATCAAATTGCTTTAATTTTTCTAATTGACAAGTCAAATGTATCATAAATGGTAATCTCTAACACTGAAAGACGACTTCTGTCTATTATAGTCTGTTTCTATCTTTACTCTTATTTTTCTCAAAGACTGTAAGGAAAATTCACACTTTTTAGGACATAATAGAGAGCAAGAAAGCTGAGTGAACATTAGAAGAGGCAGAAATAGCCGATAGCAAGAAGCAAGGGTTTAGGAAACACAGGTCATGATTCAGATCAGCTCACCAAACACCGTATTTCTGCGATTAGACCTGCAAATGTGGTGCCATCCCCCAAAGAATTTGCAAATATTGAAGACATACATAGGATCTTACTTAGCACACCTTGAGCATTTCTGAAGGTGGAACAAGTGATCTACAGCCAGAAAGAATCAGAAAGAATAACTGGGTCAAAAGTGTTCCCCTCAGAACACTATCTGGGGTTGTCATTTCTTATTCTTATGTTAGCTAGGTTGGAAGCCTTTGTTATTCTTTAATTAATTTTTTGTTCTTATGTATCTGAGTTTGCATTTCCCAAAGGATCTTGACAATGAGCAATATATATTTGACATCTAAAATGCTTCTGTTGTATTGCAAAGACAGAATATATTCTCCATTTTTCTACTAGTCCCATAACACAAATACTTTCAGACATTCAATGATCTATTTCTTTAGTAAGTCTCTTTCTATTTCAGTGTTTATGCATGAGATTGATCTAATGCCCAGAGGAGAAATATTATCGTCAGCATTTACAGAGTTTTCAGAAAGGCACATATGTATTTGCTTCTCCTGTTTTATGGAGCTCTTTTTACTGCTTTCTCTTAAGAACATATTATGAAAAATCCAATTTCCCTGCAGATATGTCGGACCATACTGTTTCTTGTAAGCTGGAACAAAATCTGCTTTCCAGATGACTTATGCAATTTGAAACCAAATAGTTGGGTGTTCAGCTTGACAAATTCTCATAGAATTATCATTTGCAGTATTTCCACAGTCTGGAACAGGAATTCATTGATTGTTTTTAATCTGATGTATGTCCAGTAATGAGGAGCCAGACCCCATGCTGAGCATAGATTTGAATTACCTCACAAATTGTTCTGTACTAAATATCTCAGTGAACCAAAGAGGAAGTCTTAAGGAAATAAAATGGCTTTAGAATGGAACTGTGGATGAAGAAGGAAAGAGAAGATGGTCAAGGAGTAAGGGGAAGGTGCCAAAGAAAAAGCAACTGGCATCTTTCTCCTCAACTAGCAATTTGTGTGCTTAATTATTTATTTATTTTAAATGTAATAGTATGTGATATACAGAAAAGAATAAATGTAACCTATTTGTATATACAAACAAAAGCGCAATCATAAAACTAATATCCATGAACCTACTATCCAATTTAAAAAGTAAATTTTAAGTTTATTTTAAATTTAAAACTAACATTTTACAGTACCATTCTATCTATCCTATGTCTTCCTCCCTATTCATTGACTCCCACACAAACATGACCACATCATGAATGTTCTTTTTATATTTTTCTATATTTAGCTTCACTTTGTTGTTGTTGTTGTTTGGCTGCACAGCAAGGCTTATAGGCTCTTTGTTCTCTGATCAGGGATTGAACCCACACCATTGGCAGGGACGGTGTGGAGTCCTAATCATTGGATTACCAGAGAATTCTCCAACTTTACATTTTTATAGCATATGTATTCATTCATAAACATTTGACTGTCAGTTTCCCTTCTTTTTGAGTTCTGAAAACACAGCATTGAACTATAAGTAGATTTTTTTAGATTGCTTACTCATGCATATTGTGGCATATAGTTTTATTTCATCAATTTTCATGTGTAAAATACTCAAGTGGGTGAATAAATCATTCTGTTTATCCATTTATTGATATATATGAAGTCTTTCTGTTCTTGCTCTTTTGCTCCCTCCCTCTTTTCTTTCCATCTCCTTCTTTCCTACTTCTCTCTCCCTTCTCTCATTGCTCATCCTTCCATTATTTTCTTCCTCTTTCTCATCTTTGTTTTCTCTCCTTCCTTCCCCTTCTTTCCTCCCTTCCTTTTTTTAATTTATTTTTTAGTTGAAGGATAATTGCTTTACAGAATTTTGTTGTTTTCTGTCAAACCTCAACATGAATCAGCCATAAGTGCACATATGTGCCCTCCCTCTTGAACCTCCCTTCCATCTCCCTCCCCATTCCACCCCTCTAGGTTGACACAGAGCCCCTCTTTGAGTTTCCTGAGCCATACAGCAAATTCCCATTGGCTATCTATTTTATATATGTTAATGTAAGTTTCCATCTATTACAGTGTTTTGCCACAGATTTTTTAAAGAAATTTTATTTTTTAAAGCAGTTTTATATTTGCAGCACAACTGAGAAGGAAGGACAGAAATTCCCTATATACTCCCACCTCTGACATATATATATTGTGTTTTTTCAGTCCCTAAGTCATATCTGACTCTTTGCAACCCCATAGAATGCAGCATGCCAGGCTTCCCTGTTCATCACCAGCTCCCGGAGCTTACTCAAACTCATGTCCATCCAGTTAGTGAATCCATTGAGCCATCTCACGCTCTGTTGTCCCCTTCTCCTCCTGCCTTCAATCTTTCCCAGCATCAGGATCTTTTCCAATGAGTCAGTTCTTTGCATCAGGAGGCCAAATTACAGGAGCTTCAGCTTCAGGTTCCAATGAATATTCAGGACTGATTTCCTTTAGGATTGACTGGTTTGATCTCATTGTTGTCCAAGGGAGTCTCAAGAGTCTTCTCCAACACCATGGTCCAAAAGCATCAATTCTTTGGTGCTCAGCTTTCTTTATGGTCCAACTCTCACATCCACACATGACTACTGGAAAAACCACAGCTTTGACTAGACAGACCTTTGTCAGCAAAGTAATGTCTCTGCTTTTTAATACACTGTCTTGATTTGTCATAATTTTTCTTCCAAGGCACAAGCATCTTTCAATTTCATGGATGCAGTCACCAACTGTAGTGATTTTGGATCTCAAGAAAATAAAATCTGTCACTGTTTTCATTGTTTCCCTATCTACTTGCCATGAAGTAATGTGGACTACCGTCTATGGGGCCGCATAGAGTCGGACATGACTGAAGCGACTTAGCAGCAGCAGCAGCAATGGGACCGGATGCCATGGTCTTCATTTTTTGAATGTTGAGTTTTAAGTTTAACCTCTCCCATTATCAACATCCTCCACCAAAGAGATTTGTTTGTTACAAGTGACCTATATTAACACATCAAAAACACCCTCCATCCATAGTTTACATTAGAGTTCACTCTTGGTGGTGTACAACCAATGGATTTGGACAAATGTTATAGTGACTTGAACTCATCATTATCACATCACATATTTTCTACAGTCTGCCAAGTCATCCCTCCCTGCCATCCCCACCTTAACACAAACATTTTTGTAGCTCTCACTTGACAAAAAGAAAGCATTTAATATATTTACATGGAAGTGAAATTGCTGGATCACAGGAAATGCAAATGTTCAATCTCACAAAACAATGCTAGTTTATTTCTCTTCATATTTATATTTTCACCAGAAATTGATTAATTCTTCTCTCTAATATCCAAATTTGTCTGACTTCTAAATTGTTATGGAAATTATCATCAATGGGAATAAAATCATATCAACATATTCAAAATGTTAATTTGTATTTTTCTTATTACTAATGAGATTAATATCTTTTTATGTGTTTGTTCTCTTGTCATATTTCCACTTCTGTGAGATGCTGTTTAGTCTTTCTTCTAATTTTCTATTGAGTTTGTCCTTTTCTAATTGATTTGTAAGTGTTACTAATCCTTTGTAAATTACACATATTACAAATATTTCTCAATTTGTGTCTTGTCTTTTCACCATCCCTAGGCTGTCTTTTGTTGAACAGAAGTTTTTAATTAGCAAGTAGTTGAATCTATCCATATCTTAATGCTTAGCATATATTTTATCTTTCCCTACCTCAAATTTGAAACAAAAATAAATGTTATTCCTTATTTTTGTCTAAGGTTTCAGAGATTCTCCTTGAATTTTTAAGTCCTCGTCTAGAATTTTTTTGTGTGTATGGTGGAAAGCAAGAATCCATTTTAAAGATCCAATTTATGTGGGCAATTAATTGTTCAATCACCCTATTGAATAGTCTCTTAGTTCCACAATGATCTTCAATCCACCTTTGTGATATATCAAGTTGTAAAACACAGTCTATTTCCTAGATCTTTATTTTGTTCTATCAGTCAATATTTTTCAATCCCTGTGCTGATTCCATATTGACTTTATCAATAAAGTCTTATAATATACTTTAATGTCTGGAGATGCATATCCCTTACTCTTCTTCCTAAGAGTGTTTAACCATTCTTGTTCTTTTGCTCTTCCAGATAAATTTTAGAGTAGCTTGTTGAGATTTATGAAAAGTTCTGCTGTAATTTTGATTGAAATTGAACTGAATTCCAGATAAATTAGAGGACAATTGATGTTTGTATGATTTTGAGCTTTCATATCTGCAAGAATAGTATAGCTCTCCTTTTATTTAGGTCTTTCAGAAAATAATTGTTTGGACACAGAAACTCATCTTTTTCAACTTTGTAACTTAACAGAGTAGTGGCTCAGTTGGTCTGAATTGAGTAATGCTCTAGACCAGCACTATACTCTCCAATACTTATATAATGCAAGCCACAAGTATAATTTAAAATTTTCTGTTAGTCACATTAAGAAAAGAGTAAATAGAGTTGAAAGGTGAATTAACTTACTTTAATATAATATTTGTTTCACCAAATATATAATTTTGACAGGGAAGAAATATAAAAATTATTGAGGTATTTGCATTTTTTCACACCTTGTCTTCAAAATATGGTGTATATTTTATACTTAAAACATATCTTAATTAGGACAGACATCACTTCAAGGGCTCAGCAGCCATATGAGACTAGTGGTTATTTTATTGGAAAGCAAAGCTGTAGAGTTTCACCATATATTATTGAACCCATAATTATCTATATGTGCTTTGGCCCTTATTTTAATGACAAAATCTAAAACAGTACTAGAAATGCCTTATGCCAGAGCTCTTCATGAAGCACCCACTCCTGTGATGCTTGTACTTGGAAGAATGTACATTTTCCAATTACTGGGTGCTGAGATTTACATATGTCTGTTCGATCATGCTTGTTGATTATATTGTCCCTCTCACATGTATTTTTGGATATTTTGTCTGCTTGACCTATTAATAATTGAGAGAGATGTGTTAAAATATTACATTATGATAGTGCAGTTATCCTGAAACTGTTCCAGAATTTTTGGTGCTAATTCAACATTTTTCTACAGAACCACTCTACTTGTCCTTTTGCCTCAGTCCAAAGCATCCAACATCAGTTTCAGCCCTCCATTTTGACTTTAACTTTTTAGGGGATTCATTGGTTATGGGAAGTGGGGTATCATGTGATTGAAATTTCCCTTATTTCACCACCCCAGTCTGTACTACATTAAAAGTATGCTTTATTTAGAATTCACTAGGTTTGTTGTAGGAATCTCTTTCAGTATCTAGATATTTTCCAAGGAGTAAACTTCCTTTATTTATATTTGTAAAAACACTTTTACTTCCACTATTTTTTTCATTTCCAAAAAATTCTGCAAGAAATGGTCTGTCTGTACATTTGTGCAACGATTGTTTTACAAATTGGCTTTTGATTTTTTTTTTAGTGAAATTTTTCATTTGTTTGCTTTACAAATGTTTTAAATGTACATGTGGCCTAAGCTACTCACTATAACTTCATGTTTTCTGTTTTCTTTTTCACAAGTATTTTCTTCAACACAAGATTCCACAGATATCTATCAATATTTTCCTAGCATATTTATGGTTTTTCTATTAATAAAGTGAAACGTGAACGTGAAAGTCGCCCAGTAGTGTCTGACTCTTTGTGACCCCATGGACTATACAGTCCACGGAATTCTCCAGGCTAGAATACTGGAGTGGGTAGCCTTTCCCTTCTCCAGGGGATCTTCCCAACCCAGGGATCGAAGCCAGGTCTCTGGCATTGCAGGTGGATTCTTTACCAGCTGAGCCATAAGGGAAGCCCTTTTCTATTAATATTTGCCTTTAACTTACCTGAAGTTTATTCTAAAGAAATGACTGTGTAAAAATCTCATTTAATTTTTGGCTCAGAATTTATACAATTTTCCTGAAATCATTAATGGATAATCCATTCTTTTATTGATGATTTGAAGTGCCACTTTTATCATAGAATAAATTATTGTGATTTCTTGGTCATTTTTCTGATTCTGTTATCTCAATAGTTTCTATCTCAGGTTTCAGTTTTTAATGTTTTAATTGAGTTTATAGCAAAGCGTAATAGTTATTAGAATAAATACTTCTTTATTGCTTTTATTATTTGTGGATTTTTCTTTCACATTTGTTGTTTCCTGTTATACTTTGAAGGACTTCCCTGGTGGCTAAGACAGTAAAGAAACTGCCTGCAGTGTGGGAGACTAAACATCATTCGATGAAGATAAAAAGATGTGCTAAGGTTATCCTATTAATTTTTTTATATTAATTTTTGGATTTTTTTAAAATGCTAACATTCCTATTCAAGCAATAGTTTATTGTTCAGTTTATCCAGCTTGTTAGTGTGTCCATTATTGAAATTTTAAACTTATTCTCAAATGGTTCCTATAAAGAAACTATTTATTTATTACTAAAACAAGCAACTTTATCTTTTAAACTTTTTCTTAGTGAAACTGCAAGCATAATTGAATGTAGAGAGAACAGTATAATAAACATCTGTTTATCTATTACCTGGATCAACAATTATCAACCAGCGACTAGGCTCACTTCATCTATGCGTTCATCCAGGTCCAAATTACCAATTTTATTTTGAAGCAATTTTCAGAAACTGTGCCAATATTTCAGTAAGCTTCACTGAAAGATAAGGACTCATTGTTTTAAACATAATTACAAGACTATTCACAGCTCAGAAATTAACTGTAGTTCCAGGGCAGATCAATTAAACTTTACAAACTACAATTTCCTCTTCTGGAATATGAAAAAAAAGTAGCTTAGATCTGTAGGTTAACAAAGTAAGTAATAATTTAGATTATTATATTCTCATCATTTGATCTATTATATGATGGGTTTTATTAATTTTGGGGGGTTTAACTGTCATGCATTTCTAGAATGAAACCTCTCTGGTATACTGACATTTTAATATATTTTTGGAATCCAGACGGAAGTATCTTACTTTGTATTTTCGCATTTATTTTATAAATTGAAATGAAATTACTGTCTAAATCTTTAATTCACCTTCTCATCTGTTTAATAGGTTTTACAACTCATTGTGTTAATTTTCTTTCTCTATGCCCTAAAATGGTTCAGCTATTACCAAAATTTACTTGTTACCAACACATCTGAAATATGTTCATGAAAGCATCTGGACTTGACATTTGATGGGGTAACTCTTTTTCAGTTTCTTCACCTGGTTTAATTTCTTTTCTTTGTTAAAGTCAGAGTCCAGATTACATGCTGCTTTTATAATCTCTGAAAGTGAAAGTGGAGAGTGAAAAAGTTGGCTTAAAGCTCAACATTCAGAAAACGAAGATCATGGCATCCGGTCCTATCACTTCATGGGAAATAGATGGGGAAACAGTGGAAACAGGGTCAGACTTTATTTTTTCTGGGCTCCAAAATCACTACAGATGGTGACTGCAGCCATGAAATTAAAAGATGCTTACTCCTTGGAAGGAAAGTTATGACCAACCTAGATAGCATATTCAAAAGCAGAGACATTACTTTGCCAACAAAGGTTCGTCTAGTCAAGGCTATGGTTTTTTCTGTGGTCATGTATGGATGTGAGAGTTGGACTGTGAAGAAGGCTGAGCGCCGAAGAATTGATGCTTTTGAACTGCGGTGTTGGAGAAGACTCTTGAGAGTCCCTTGGACTGCAAGGAGATCCAACCAGTCCATTCTGAAGGAGATCAGCCCTGGGATTTCTTTGGAAGGAATGATGCTAAAGCTGAAACTCCAGTACTTTGGCCACCTCATGCGAAGAGTTGACTCATTGGAAAAGACTGTGATGCTGGGAGGGATTGGGGGCAAGAGGAGAAGGGGACGACAAAGGATGAGATGGCTGGATGGCATCACTGACTCGATGGACGTGAGTCTCAGTGAATTCCAGGAGTTGGTGATGGACAGGGAGGCCTGGCGTGCTGCGATTCATGGGGTCGAAAAGAGTTGGACACAACTGAGTGACTGATCTGATCTGATCTGATAGGATATTATGCATTAATATTGTACTTGTTTTATAATTTTTCTGTATGGTCTTTCTTTCCCCTAGAGTGTGAACCTTTCAAAAGTAAGAACCATTTCTGACACTCGATACTCAACAAACGTTGACCCAGTAAGTGTGTGAATAAATTAATATATATGTAAAGCACCTAATACACTGACTAATATAGATATCAGTTGCTCTTTTTAATTCACCAAGAAGAAAAAAAAAATTCGGTCATAGGTTCTGGGGATGAAGACCATAATCCCACTGTGCTCTGTAAATCACTCTGTTCTATTGGGGCCTTCACTAATGATAGTGTCTGTTGAGGCAACTGTCCTCCCAGAGTGCCCAGAATATGTTAGTTACCTGTGTTTGAGTTTCTTTTTCTGCAATTCATTCCCTGTACTAGGCTTCTCAAGGAATATAAATGATGAACAATACCATGTACTGCAAATAAAAGAGACAAAATATTTGAAAGGATAAGTGAAAAACAAACTTTCTCAAAATCATAAATTATATGGTAATGCCATCAAGCATTCTTCATGCAGATAGGAAAAGGATAAGCTCAGCAGGTGATGATGATAAAGCTTATAAACATTCATTTTTAGTCTGTAGGAGACTTGTAGAAATCATAATATGCATGGGACTCAGGGTCTTTATCTCTTACAATGATAATCTGTTTTATAGAAATTTAGTCAAAACTTAATAACAAAACCATAAAAAGAAAAACAATTAAAAACCATTAAAAGAATTATAGATATTGAATAACAATAGTGTCAGAGTTTTAAACCATATAAGCGCTGATGTAAGGGGAAAAAAAGGTACTTAGTTTTGATCATGAAATTGTAAAATGTTTCAGATTTCTGTTTTAGATCTGAAAATGAATTTATATACACCAGGAGGTTTTGTCAGCTTTATGGCTCAGTGTAAAAATTAATCTTGGACAGGCAGGGCTGTTCCTCAAATTCAACTGTCCTGGAAGGAAAGCAAGTTTTTCTTCAATGAATTATAAACATTTTGCTTCTATTCAATGTCAAAGGCTAGCTCAAGTCCTACAGATTTGAAACATGTACGAGTTTGGATGATATTCCAGGTTCCTCTCTCATATTTTGTTTGGTTTCATTGTGCTTAATGCTCTTTGCTTTTCACAAAATAAATATTTTGAAGTTTGTACTTTGCTGGATTAAATTTCTCTGTCCCAATTTCTAGGCAGTTGGTAGAAAGGATGTAGCCTACTATGTATGCAGAACTATTAAAGTATTTTAAAGCGAAAATAAAAATTTCCTTAAAGCTGTTTTATTTTTAGTGAAGCTTTTACATTGTATGCTTAATCTTTCCACACTTTTAAAAAATTCTTTCTGTTTGAAACAGCAGTCCGTCTTGCCCCACCCCAACACACATACAATGTGCTTATACAAATTTACTGACATCTTTTGACCTCCTGGACATGTTAAAGAGATCCCTGGAAGCCTTATTGCAGAGATTTAATTCAGCTCATCAAATTGTAATCATCTAGTGCACATCTGTTCATGTCAATGTAATAGATATTCTGCAGAACACATAAAACAAAATCTACCGTTTGCTCACTGCAGTGCTGGAGAACAGTGGGATTCTAACAGCAGCCAATATCACATCTCCACTGGGCTTAGCTTTATGTTTCACTCTGAAAGTTTAATAAAATGAAATCTTCTTTCACATTACTCAATCCACCCATTTTTAACAAAACCTATTTTATTTTTCTTCACAAGCATTTACATCTTAAGTCCAAAGATTCAAAACATGCTATGCTTTTATATACTTAAATTATATGATAATTTCATTTAAAATATTATTGAGGTACAGTTGATTTACAGTGCCGTGTTATTCAGGTATACAGCAAAGTGAATCAGTTTTGCATATACATATATCCACTCTTTTTTTAGATTCTTTTCTTATATAGGCCATTACAGAGTATTGAGTAGAATTCCCTGTGCTATAGAGTAGGCTCTTATTAATTATCTTTTTATATATAGTAATGTGTATACATCAATACCAGGGTTTTCCCAGAGAAAGTGATAAAGTATATGCCTGCAATGCAGGAGCCACAGGAGGTGCGAGTTTGATCCCAGGGTTGGGAAGATCCCCTGAAGGAGGGCATGGCAACCCACTCCAGTATTCTTATCTGGAAAATCCCATAGACAGAGGAGCCTGGTGGGCTACAGTCCATGGGATTGCAAAGAGTTGGACATGACTGAAGCTCCTGAGCATGTATATATCAATAACAATCTTCCAATTTGTCCCTCCGCTTCTTACCCCATGGTAACCATAGCTGTTTTCTATATCTGTTACTCTACTTCCTGTTTTGTAATTAAGTTTATTTATACCCTTTTTAAGATTTCACATAGAAGTGATACTAAACATGCTAATCACTTAAATCACAATTTCATCCACAACCAGCACTGTGAGGTGTGGATGTCTCTTTTTTTTGGAGATAAAGTTTTCCTCTTGTCAGTTCCCAATAGCCTTCCTGATATGAAATAGAAATACACAGCTGAAGTCCTTGGTTATATCTTAGGGAAAGAGGAATTAAAGCTAAAGCAGATATCATATAGGTCTGAAACCAGGATTTTTAAAAAACAGCCTTTCATCTGTAATTAGCCTTTCTTCCATTACTGTATTACTATCAATAATCCTTGTTTTGAGATTTTTTTAAATGTTAAATTATAAAACCTGTTAATTCACAGATAGTACCAGAATTAGACAAGATGAAATATAATTTTTATCTTAACTGAAAACATCTGAAGATCTTGAAATAGTTATACTTGTTTTTCAATCATATTTGACTTCACCAATAAGATTATAACATTATCAACATCGCCCAAAGACCAATTACAAGATTCAACAGTTAAATACCACAATTACAAAGGAATTAACTATAGAAAAGCATATTAATCCTTAGTATCAATTTCACAGGGCCATTATTAATTTTTGAGGAAAGATCAACATATTCAACTAATCTCTCAAGTCTGGTATTTTTAGGTATCAGGACACAGGTAGCAAAATTATAGACATATGCGTGAGAAATACTGTTGTATCTCAAATTGAAAGGACAGAAAATGAGGACTTCTTGAAATGATGTGCAGATTAGTTTCCTAGGAAACCGACTTTGAGATGGAGATTTGCCAAAAGAAGTCCATAGGGGAGCTTTCTGAATTAACATCTGTGGGGAGAGTGAGAGAAACTGGGTTGGGCAGAGGGTGAAACTGGTATACTGTGCAGTCACAGTAAGGGTTTCAGCTAATTTTATGAGGCGCTCGGGAACCAGGAAGACACTTTAGACCACGAAAGTAAAACGGCTATTTTGCCAAACATAACTATGCATCTAAGCATGTAAAGTCGTCAGTTCAGTTCAGTTCAGTTGCTCAGTCGTGTCCGACTCTTTGCGACCCCATGAATCGCAGCACGCCAGGCCTCCCTGTCCATCACCAACTCCTGGAGTTCACGCAGACGCACGTCCATCGAGTCAGTGATGCCATCCAGCCATCTCATCCTCTGTCGTCTCCTTCTCCTTCTGCCCCCAGTCCCTCCCAGCATCAGAGTCCTTTCCAATGAGTCAACTCTTCGCATGAGGTGGCCAAAGTCGTGTCCAATTCTTTGCAACCTTATGGACCATTGTTTGCCAGGCTCCTCTATCCATGGGATTTTCCACGCAAGAATACTGGAGAGGGTTTCCATGCCCTCCTCTAGGGGATCTTCCCGACCCAGAGATCCAACCCACATCTCATGTCTCCTGTATTGACAACCAGGTTCTTTACCATTAGTGCCGCCTGAGAAGCTCGAGACTTAACTATACTAAAACTCATTAGATAATGAGTGGCTGTTATAGCATTCATACAGTATTTAGGTTAGGAATCATTGACCAGGTCCCCTAATATTGTAAACTGCTGTGGATTACAATTTGGAATTCACGTGTGTTGCAGTTTTAGAAATTACTTGAAACTGGACTATGTACTTATTATAGTAGTTTAATATAATTTTTCCTCTGTTCACACTGGGGTTTTTTTGATATAATACTTCGGCATATTTCTCTATTTCTCAAGCCAAAATCTTGGAAGTCGTTGTTACTTGCTTCTTTCTCGTACCACATTTTAGATACTTTTAAGTTCAAAGCCTTTCAAATGTAACTCCAAAATCTCTCTTGGATTCCCTTTTTTTCCCTCCCTGGTTGCTACTTCTTTAATTCAAGTCATTAACTTTTCTGGCCTGAGTTACTGAAATAATCTGCTCAAGGTTTCCTAGATTTGTATCTTCCTGGATATACACAATGTCTGATTATCATGGTAGTTCCCCCAGCTGGAGGTTTTGAAAACAAAATAAAACTCTTTTTATAGAGTTTTTAGAAAAAACTCCCTTCTGACGTGGCATTTAGTCTCTTTACACATGCTCTTTTTCATAGCTCTTAGGTGGCAAAGAAAATGATCATATGTAAATCTAGCAGTCCATGGGGTGGCAAAGAGTTGGACACAACTTTGTGACGGAACTGATGTATGTATAAATATATAACATCTATAAAATAATTTTGTATAGCAAAAAAAGAAAACAGTTTAAGATATTCTGACACCCAGTTCACTATTGTACTAACTGCCATTAGGAACCAATAACAAGCCAAAAAACACAAGAAATCCTGAGGTTTATATCTTTTCAGGGGGTGTAGAATCATCGAAAACAACACTACTCTCAGTCGCTGCTGGAGCTTAGAGCAGTGTTCAGCTGAATGATCTTAAATTTGTTGAGGTAGTCTCTGTGAATTTGCTATGAAAAGACTGGGGGAAAGAGTCCAAAATAGAAAAGCAGACTCAAATTCTATAGCTAGATCTAGAGGGCAGTCTGGCATGTGCTCTATGTTCCCAGGCCAGGTTCCTATTCTGTTACTTCCCTTCTCTTGTTCCATCTACAGTGTGTTTCCTGATGTTGAATACCCTCCAATTCAGAGAATAAACTCTTTTCCTCTTTCACAGAATATTTCTAAATTATTTTCATTCAGAGGTGAAGTTCTTTTTGTTTTTCTATGAGTTTAATAATACAATGATTTTTTTCCCACAGATTCCAACATATACTCAAATAAAATAAGACTGAAATTGTTTATCAGAGGATATCTACTATAGATGTACTGATTTCTAATACATTCTACATCACTCATAATGATGATGATAAGAATATAGTTATATTGCTTATTATATATACTAAGTAGTTTTTATGCTTAGCAATTTAGGTAATCATCAAAAAACATATGAATGAAATATTATTTTTATTTCTGAAGATGCAGTGTGTGAAATATTATTATGCCCAATTTATTGATGAGGAACTTGAAGTATAGAAAACTTAAAGCAAGTTAATCAAAATCATTCAGCTGGAAAGTAGTAAGGTCTAAACTTGAATCCAGACAGCTTGAGCTCCAGAATGAGTGCTTTGAACTCTTCCATCCTACTGCCTATGACTGAGAGGGACTATCTTCCTATCTCATCAGGCACAAAAATCACAATAAATCAGGTCAAAACTTGAACCTTAGTGCTAATCCTAATTCTTGATCATAATTTTTTTTCTTTTCAAAAACGTTTGCTAGCAACTCAACATTGCTCCCTCTAAATCATCAGAAACTCTCCATTCCTACTCTTGCCATTTCACATGAGGGCATCAGTCTTACATATCCATAGATTAACCACTGCACGAATGAATGTGCATCAAACTGCCAGTAGTTTTATTCATTGCCACCATTTATTAAAACACTTTTCATGCAAGTCCAATAGCATAGTTAACATCACTTAAACCACAGAGCAGAAAAAAGTTTATGTAAATGCACACAGCTGATATGAAAGTCCATTGATTTCCTGGGGTTACATATAATGAATTCTCATCACAAATTTTATGTTCCTGAGTTAATGAAAAGAGACTAATAGTAATGACCAGGGTCAGGGACAACACTAGGGAGAATTGCATATAGAATATTACAACATAATAATATTTTGACAACCCAATCAAGGAAGCAAAGTCAATCACCCAAAGTATTGCCTTACTGCTACTGCTGCTGCTAAGTCGCTTCAGTCGTGTCCAACTCTGTGTGACCCCAGAGATGGCAGCCTACCAGGCTTCCCCGTCCCTGGGATTCTCCAGGCAAGAACACTGGAGTGGGTTGCCATTTCCTTCATGTAGATTTGGAAAGAACATCAACTTCTTGTCTATTATTCTTATAAGAAAAAAGTATGAATAGGATAAGAAAGACTGGGCATGAAACAAGCATCAATCAGAAGAAAAAAATAAATAAATAAAAGTAATTGGGAAAACTGGTTACTCTCCCATTTTGGTATCCAGTCTGACCTAATGGAAATGTGGTTAGATGTGTAGGGAAATTACACAAGCATAGTATGGCCAGGAGTATAAGATTACTATCCAGAATAGCTCAGTTTGATTTTTAGTTACCTCCGCTTCATGTAAAACTGAAAGCTTACAGTAATGCCCTATACCTCAGTAGTTATATATGTATATTATTTATTCATTTATATTGTATAATGTATTAACTAATATCAAGTGCTCAATGCCATGACAAGAAAATAGGAATCTTTAAAAAAATCAATGCTAATTGAATTCGATTTCTTTTGGTCCTTAGGGATATTAATAGAGTCATTCTATAATAAAAAAAAATAAAGTTAAAACATCTTATATATTTGTAGATCCCTAACTATTAATTGTCTTTTCTATTAAGATAATTGAACTCTGTGAGATGTTATGGAGTGTAAACTAGCTTAAATACCATAGTGTTCAGGGTCAAACCAGAAGACAGGAACTGCAGAGTAATTTGAATAACAAATGCTTAATATAAAAGATTATTAACTAGTAACAAGGGATAGCTGTCAAGGGGATAAAATGAAACTAAAGAATACAGGAACAGCAGATACAGGGATCAACCTCTACTCTACCCATAAGACTGAAGTAGAATACCAATTTGGGAGGGAAAGACAGTTTCAGAGAAGGATTCCATCTGAAATCCTTCTCTGAAACTCAGCCCTTGTTGTAGCAGATATGACTGTAGCCCACTTGTTCATAGAGTAATTCATTAAGATGCCACAAGCTAATATCTGCACACATGAAGCTACTCAATGGACTGCTGGGAAAAAAACAACCACAACAACAAAAAATTCACTAGAAGCTACCTGGGGAGGACCTACTGAAATTACCAATGTACTATCTTGGACATCTGCATTATTCATCAGGAACTGCCTGCATGTCCATGGAACTCCCCCAGGAAGCTGCTCATTGGGGAAAACGTTTTAATTCTTTGGGAGTGAATACCACTAAATGTCTGCCTTTACCTATCTTTTCCGTCTGTCTTTATGTTGTAGCCAAATGTTGCATAGCAAGACAAAAAGAAGATACACTCGGACAAAGAAGAGAAGCCCCTTAACCTGTGCTGTGTCTCCATGAAAATTTAACGAAGTTAATTTAAAATTTAACTAATTCAAACATTTAAATTAAACTAAGGAGAAATGTTTAAAAGGTCTATCTTAAGTATCAGAAGTAGGGAAATAAAGAGCAAAGTTTGAGCTGAGACACACTAACTGTATACAAATGTATACATATCCATATCCTGGGGAAATGGGATATTGTTTATTGTTTCTTGGCCCTTGTAATTCAATATCAAGAATTTAAAAAGGGCTGATATTCATTTAAGAAATAGAATGAATAGTGAAAGTGAAAGTTGTGAAGAAACTAACACAACATTGTAAATCAACTATACTTCAACGTGTGCTATGCGTGCTAAGTCACTCCAGTCGCATTTCACTCTTTGCCATGGACAGTCTCCTCTGTCCATGGGATTCTCTAGACAAGAATACTGGAGTGGGTTGCCATTCCCTTCTCCATGGGATCTTCCTGACCCAGGGATTGAACTTGGGTCTCCTGCATGGCAGGTAGACTCTTTACCATCTGAGCCATCAGGGGCGCTAGAATAATACCATTTATGTGTAGACATCATGTACCATGTAGAGATTATGAGCAGGTGCCCAGCTACTGCCAGTTGCCTTCAGAGGTAAAAACTGCAAGTATTGCTGGAGACAGCTGCTTCTTCTCTACCAGTTAAATCTGCAGGAAACATCTACCTTTCATGCTTGCTTCTATGTAGTGTACTCAGTGGCTCAGTCGTGTCAGACTCTTTGAGACCCCATGGACTGTAGCCCACCAGATTCCTCTGTCCATGGAAATTTCTAGACAAGAATACTGGAGCAGGTTGCCATTTTTGACTCTAGGTCATCTTCCCTGTCCAAGAATCGAACCTGTGTCTCTTGCATCTCCTGCATTAGCAGATGGACTCTTCACCACTGTGCCACCTGGGAAGCCCAGCCTCTAAATAGATGAAAAGCTATAAAAATAGTGTCATTGATTTGACTTCTGGAGGAGTGATCAACTGAGAATAAGAGACTGTTTGGTGTCAACAGGCACTGCACATGTGGGGCCTTTTCCTCGGCCAAAAAGTACCCTCAGTGATATATGCATCAGGTAAACTCTCTCATCTTGCAAATGCATGAATATATTGGCATGACTAATGTGGAGACCAATGAGCAATACATAGTAAAAATGAGGATGCATTATCCCATTGTTTGCTTAAATCTCAGAGAAACCTTACATATATATATATATATTTAAAGATATGTGCAAGAAAGTATATAATAATGTTCTTATGGTAAAAAAAAATGATATTAACATAAATGCTAATCAATAGAAAAATAGATGAATAAATTGCTGTATTCTCAGACAGTGAAATATTAATAGTATAGTGCATCAGGAACAAATTAACTAAACCCATTCATGTCAGTAGAAATGAACAGTTATCTTTAAAGAAAAAAATGTAAGTTTCAAAATAACATGTATAACATTTATATAAAGTTCAAAGTAATACACATACATGGGCTTCACGGGTGTCTCAGCAGTAAAGAAGTGGCCTTCAATGCAGGAGACACAGATTTAATCCCATGATCAGGAAGATTCCTTTGAGAAGGAAATGACAACCCATTCCAGTATTCTTGCCTGGGAAATCCCATGGACAGAGGAGTCTGGTGAGCTACAGTCCATGGGGCATAAAGAAGTCAGACTTGATTTGCAACTAAAAGACAACAATACATATACATAAATGTATATATACACAGTTCAGGACTCTATGGATCAATAATAAATGTAAAAAAATAGATATAAATGTTACACACAAATTTCAATAAATGGGTGCCTCTGGGAATGGAGAGAGAATGATATCAAAAATTCATAGTAATCTTTAACTTCTTATGTAGAATTTTGTGTCTTCAGCTAGAGGTATATACACTGACATTCAGTCAATGATTATTTTAATTATACACACCTTTGAAAACTTTATACTATATTTTTTAATTGAGAACATTTTACTCCAGTGTATGTATGGTCATATATTGGTTACTATATATATAATACACTATATATATCATTTATACATCTGGTATTTATATAATATACTATATATACTGGCTACTAGAGTGTTTTAGAAAATCACGATGGAGGAATATCTTTACCCTTTCTCTTTTATCACATCTTCTATGATTATGTGCTTAGACATCACTTGCATAAGGGAAGAACAGGAAATTTGGAGAAACTTCATAGTACAGAAACATTTCCATGTTACAGATGGGGGGTTAAGAGTCAATAATAAAATGAGAGTCTAGAATACAATCCCCAGGGAACCATGGAAGCACTTCAGAAATTAGATTAAAGACCCAGAACTTCCTTCCTTCCAGATCTGTTTCATGGTATGACATTAAGATCTCAGTAACTCTAGTTGCAAAACTTTACTGAACAAACAGATTTTATTACAGTGAATTGCATCAGTACAGGAACTCTATATAGATTTTATAGCATCTGTAGCCATGAGTCAGATATTATAGCAACTATGAACTCTTTAAGAAAAGTTTTATGAAAAGATGTATAGATAGATGGGTAGATTGGTGGATGGTTGAAAATGTAGTGTAGTTAAGATATAGCTCAGAATATCAAGACATAGAGAAAAGTTTATATATAAGCACCTTCCTTATATTTTAGTTGTTAAAAATCAAAGTACAAATTTCATAAAACATATTCCATATGCAAAGTAATCCTATTTAGTAAAAAATACTTGCATTGTAGTATCAATTGTAGTTCAAGCTGCTGCTGCTAAGTCACTTCAGTCGTGTCCAACTCTGTGTGACCCCATGGACAGCAGCCCACCAGGCTCCCCCATCCCTGGGATTCTCCAGGCAAGAACACTGGAGTGGGTTGCCATTTCCTTCTCCAATGCATGAAAGTGAAAAGTGAAAGTGAAGTCGCTCAGTCATGTCTGACTCTTAGTGACCCCACGGACTGCAGCCTACCAGGCTCCTCTGTCCATGGGATTGGCCAGGCAAGAGTACTAGTTCAAATTAATTCCTTCCTTTTTTAAAATGAGAAGGAATAGATATCTCAGTAGATAAAATAGCACACATACCTAAGGGGACTTAAATTTATGCAGCAACCTAAATTTATTCCTTAGCATTCTATCTTGAAGACACAGAGTTGTTTTTTAATAACTAAAACAGTGGTGTTTGGGAAAATTAGTCTGAGGGAAAGTAACAAAAGTAAACAATATATGTGTCTATTTACACATATGGTTACACATAATATTTTTATATATTTAATATTATAAAAGTATAAAATTATGCTTTTATATAAAAGTATATTTTATTATAAAAGTATAATATTATAAAAATATACATATATATACTTTTATAGTCAGAGTAGGGCAGGGAATGTAAGAGATAGAGGATTTTGGTTTGCCAGGAGGAAAAAACAAAGATATTAAGGTTGTATCTTTAAGTTACATCAGGATAATATATGTGTAGTCAGTGACATGATGGTAAACAGGTATGGAATTCTCAGGAATACTACATTATAGAGATAAAGGAAGAGGAAGCCTCAAGGTGACAGAGGAGTAGGAGAAAGAAATAGGAGAACAAACAAATAGGAGAACAAAGAAATAGGAAAACAAACACACAAGCATAGGCTGCAGAAACCCAGAGGCGCAAGTATAAAGAAGATGGGAGTGGCCCAGGAGGTAAATGCTCCAGATAGTGTTATAATGACTCAGAATTGTCAAGTGAATTTTCAAGTACATTCACGTGACCTTAACAAGACACACTGCAGACAGAACCTAGGAGACAAAAGCTGGATTTCGGCTGATTGAGATGTGGTGGGTGGAAAGGTAAAATGGTGGGAATAGTAGCAAATGTGGTCAATTCTTATAAGTGATTTATTAATAGCCATGAAGGGAAGGAAGCAGGAAAATACGCTTTCTTTTCAAGATTAAAGAAGTTACAGATGCTGATGATTAGAACCACCTTTATTTTTTGAACCTGTATACCTGATATTCATGTAGATTTTAGAATTTTAGAATAATTTTAAGAGTTGAAAGGAATCTTAAATGTAAATTAAAATCTTGCCCAATATGAGCATCCTTCCTATAAAGGCCACCTTAGAAGATCACCCAGACTCTGCTTGGACACTTCCGTGGTAGGGAATTCACTACTTTGTAAAAGCTCTGGTTGCATTACTACACACCTCTGCCACTTCAAAAGTACCTTCTTAAAGTGGCACCACCGATACAATGGACATGAACACGGGCAAACTCTGGGAAATGGTGAGGGACAGGGAAGCCTGGCGAGCGGCAGTCCGTGGGGTGGCAGAGTTGAACACGACTTGGAAACTGAACAACAACTAGTAAAACAACAAAAGCGTGCTTTGCTCTGATATAGAGAAGGCTTAGCCTTTTGACATCACGTGTAGATATAACACTGCATGTCTTTAGTTTTTCCAGTCTGTCAACCCTTCCCATCATTCAGGTTGTTCTCCTGTGGGTGAATTCTAGTTTATGGATTTCCACTTACAAGAGTAGTACATCCAATTATATCATTAAAAGCAACGTTTCATCTGTTAAAAAAAAAAAAAAAAAAAAAAACTGTGATTTTAAAGGTACTCATTGCTTTAAAACCTCTGTGTAGCACTCCTAAAGGTAAACTACGTCATGCCTGCAGATATGTGTTACTCATCTGATCTGACAAAATACCATTCAGGCTACAGAATTTGCATTTGTTCTACTAACACTATCAATGTCAAACCTTGTTGGTGGGCATCTCAAACCTCCTTCACTGCTCGCCTAGTGACCAGGATTGATTTCCATAATATTCAAGGCTATACATGAGAGTGAGCTGAGAATAACATACTCTATCCTTTGTGCTATTTTCTTAGTGTTTGCTATTATACTGATACTGCTTGATTTCTTAAGTCTTTTCTTCCTTACTTTTAACCAAAGTAAAATTTGGGTATATACTTTCTTAATAAATGAAACCCTTATGATTGCCCAAGAGGTAAAATGGAGTAAGCAAGAAAAACTTAGCTATATATTAAGGTAGAATCAAACCAAAATAAAAACAATTATCTTCTGTTATGAAATTCAGGCAAACTTGACATGCTTAGAGCAAAAAGAGAAGGAATTCTGGAGATGAATATTTTTCCCTTAAGACATTAAATTTATGGCCTAGAGATAAAATACAGCATTAGAAAATGTAATCAGAGGAAGAAGGAAAATCTTGGGCTGATTTCCAAATAGTATAAGAAGGGGAAAAAAAAATCACAAAAAAATGTGGGAGGACTATATCCACTTAGACTCTCGGGGACTTTACCCAGCAACCTTCACCCAACCACCATTCTACCCCTTCATGACCTCATGATCAAGTTATTCAGCAAGGTAAAGAGAAGAAATTTTGCACAAAGTGTGTAGCAGATGTGGGTGGGAGAAATGCTGGCAAAACAATTAATGTTGTTGGCAAAATAATTAATTTTGTTTATATCCATTACAAATAATATCACCACATTCTTTTCAAACAAATTGAATTCTATATATTGTGTACTAATTCAATATTTGTTGATCAACAAGCTCATTCATTTTTGTATCTATTTATTAAGCATATACAAATTTAACAAGCATTTGGGGGGATATCTATTTTTACTAGTGATCTCTAACAATATGTGGATGTTTGAGAACAAATCAAAAGCATCCCTGGCATAAATGAAAGAAGTATGTCAATGAAGATAGCTTAAACTTTGAAAATGAGAATTATGACCAATACACTTTGGCCAGGTTTTACTTTATGGATCCTTGCCTCACCTCTCCCACTTGCTCTGAAGTTTTCGCCATCTGTTAGCCTCTCCTTAATTCTTCCCACTGATATGATGATAGAAGTTGCATGAAAAACATTAATTATTGGGTGTTGTGTGCTAAGTCATTTCAGTTGTATCCGACTCTTTGCTACCCTATGGATTATAGCCTGCCAGGCTCCTCTGTCCAAGGGATTCTCCAAGCAAGAATACTGGAGTGGGTTGCCATTTCCTTCTCCAGGATCTCCCCAATCCAGGGATCAAACATGTGTCTCGTATGTTTCCTGCATTGGCAGATGGGTTTTTACCACTAGTGCCACTTATTGTACAGAACATTTAAAGATCTGAAAGAATTTCAGTAATCATTAAACCACCAATTTTGTCTAAGACAGTAAATTGTGTAAGAATTAAATAAAGGACACAATTCAAGATGTCTAGAGTATAGGATAAATTCATAAAGCAACAGAGAAGGGATAACAACTTTCTGGAATAAAAACAGTGAATTAAATGGGAGGGGAGAACTATTGGACAACCTGCTTGTGGATTTCCAGACCAATTAATCAACTATTAGTAATACTCACATATTTGAACCTTCAAAATTAGATTCACTTCCGCATGATCTCTGTCAACATTTTCAAGTAAATTCAGATCTCCTTAATTTCTGTAGTATGTTGGAAAAACTACCATTGGTGCTTGATTCTTTTTTTCTAATATAAATTTATTTATTTTAATTGGAGGCTAATTACTTTATAATCTTGTAGTGGTTTTGCCATACATTGACATGAATCTGCCATGGGTGTACATGTGTTCCCCATCCTGAAAACCCCCTCCCACCTCCTTCCCCATTCCATCCCTCTGGGTCATCCCAGTACACCAGCCCCGAGCACCCTGTATCATGCATCGAACCTGGAATGGTGATTCATTTCACGTATGATAATATACATGTTTAAATGCCATTCTCCCAAATCATCCCACACTTGCCCTCTCCCACAGAGTCCAAAAGACTGTTCTATACATCTGTGTCTCTTTTGCTGTCTCTCATATAGGGTCATCATTACCATCTTTCTAAATTCCATATATATGCATAAGTATACTGTATTGGTGTTTTTCTTTCTGGCTTACTTCACTCTGTATAATAAGCTCCAGTTTCATCCACCTCATTAGAACTGATTCAAATGTATTCTTTTTAATGGCTGAGCAATATTCCATTGTGTATATGTACCATGGCTTTCTTATCCATTTGTCTGCTGATGGACATCTAGGTTGCTTCCATGTCCTGGCTATTATAAACAGTGCTGAGATGAACACTGGGGTACACGTGTCTCTTCCAATTCTGGTTTCCTCAGTGTGTATGCCCAGCAGTGGGATTGCTGGGTCATATGACAGTTTTTTAAGGAATCTCCACACCGTTCTCCATAGTGGCTGTACTAGTTTACATTCCCACCAACAGTGTAAGAGGGTTCCCTTTTCTCCACACCCTCTCCAGCATTTATTGCTTGTAGACTTTTGGATTGCAGCCATTCTGACTGGCGTGAGATGGTACCTCATTGGGGTTTTGATTTGCATTTCTCTGATAATAAGTGATGTTGAGCATCTTTTCATGTTTGTTAGCCATCTGTATGTCTTCTTTGGAGAAATGTCTGTTTAGTTCTTTGGCCTATTTTTTTATTGGGTATTTTATTTTTCTGGAATTGAGCTGCAGGAGTTGCTTGTATATTTTTGAGGTTAATTCTTTGTCCGTTGCTTCGTTTGCTATTATTTTCTCCCATTCTGAAGGCTGTCTTTTCACTTTGCTTATAATTTCCTTTGTTGTGCAGAAGATTTTAAGTTTAATTAGGTCCCATTTGTTTAATTTTGCTTTTATTTCCAATATTCTGGGAGGTGGGTCATAGAGGATCCTGCTGTGATTTATGTCGGAGAGTGTTTTGCCTATGTTCTCCTCTAGGAGTTTTATAGTTTCTGGTCTTACATTTAAATCTTTAATCCATTTTGAGTTTATTTTTGTGTATGGTGTTAGAAAGTGTTCTAGTTTCATTCTTTTATAAGTGGTTGACCAGTTTTCCCAGCACCACTTGTTAAAGAGATTGTCTTTTCTCCATTGTATATTCTTGCCTCCTTTGTCGAAGATAAGGCGTCCAGATTTATCTCTGTGGTGCCCAATTCTTATAAACATTTATAATAGAGATTTTCTCCCACTCTCTTGGTAAAAATATTTAATGACTAAGCATTTTAAAACTTTATGTTAGAATATAAAATATTTACATTTGTTCTTCAAATTCTATGATGATTTATTTAACAGAAAAAGAAGAAAACTGGACTAAAGTCTTTGAAGAATAAGTTATATTTCCCTAAAATTTTCTGTGATTGTGTTGTCTATAGATCTATGTTGACCAATACACATGTGGCTATGGAGAATTTTACCAGTGCCTAATCTAAATTGAGATGTGCCCTAAGTTTAAGATACATATCCAATCTTCAAAATGTAGTATAAAAAAGAAAGGATATAAAATATCTTTTTAATGAATCTCTATGTAATTATATGTTGAAATAATATTTACATCAGTTCAGTTCAGTCGCTCAGTCGTGTCTGACTCTTTGTGACCCCATGAATCGCAGCATGCCAGGCCTCCCTGTCCATCACCAACTCCCGGAGTTCACCCAGACTCATGTCCATCGAGTCAGTGATGCCATCCAGCCATCTCATCCTCTGTCGTCCCCTTCTCCTCCTGCACCCAATCCCTCCCAGCATCAGAGTCTTTTCCAATGAGTCAACTCTTCACATGAGGTGGCCAAAGTACTGGAGTTTCCGTTTTAGCATCAGTCCTTCCAATGAACACCCAGGACTCATCTCCTTTAGAATGGACTGGTTGGATCTCCTTGTAGTCCAAGGGACTCTCGTGTTAAATCAAATATATTATTAAAATTATTTTCAATTTTTCCTTGTTTTTTAATGTGGCAACCAGAAGATACAGAAGTATATATGTGGTTCACATTTATGGCCCACATTATTTATTCCTTCTTCTCTTTTTTTTTTTTTGACTTTTTATTTATCTGTCTTTATTTTTGGCTGCACTGGGTCTTCATTACTTTATTCAGAATTCCTCTAGTTGCAGCAAGTGGGGGCTACTCTTCGTCTGGTGTGAGGGCTTCTCATTGTGGTGCCTTCTCTTGTTGCAGAGCACAGGCTCTAGGCACGTGGGCTTCAGTAGCTGCAGCCTACAAGCTCGACAGCATGGGCTCAGTAGCAGTGGCGCACAAGCTCAGCCACCCTGTGGCATGTGGAATCCTCCCTGACCAGTAATCGAATCTATTTCCTCTGCATTGGCAAGTAGACTCTTGTCTACTCCGCCAGCAGGGCACTCTCTGTATTATTTCTGTATTGGGCAGTGCTGATATACAGAACATGTGAGCATTGTCGGTTAAGCACTGAACCTGATTTGTTCATTGCTGAGAACATAAGTATGCCTGGTACACTGAATATATTAAACAGTTGCTGAATGAATCGGAGGAGTCAAGCTGTTTGGTCTCAACCCACTCTTTGACCTTGAAAAGATTGTAAATATACTGCAGAGGACTCTGATCAAGAATTTATCTAGTGGATATTATTCTAGAAAATATTTCACAATGAAAATGTGCTCTGATAAGACTATCTTACTTCAAATTTTCATATATACAAATCTCCTTCAGGTCATTATTCTTTGACACAGGACAACTGTTCAAAAAGTATAATCAGAATATTTTGTATTTCGATACTGTGATTGTTTTAAAAAAAATACTTTGTCTCATCTTTAAATTATGCTTAAAGTAGTAAATAAAACAATATGTGGTCAACAATATGTGAACCGTGAACTTCCAGATGTTCAACTGCTAAGTCACTTCAGTCGTGTCTGACTCTGTGCGATCGCATAGATGGCAGCCCACCAGGCTCCACCGTCCCTGGGATTCTCCAGGCAAGAACACTGGAGAGGGTTGCCATTTCCTTCTCCAATGCATGAAAGTGAAAAGTGAAAGGGAAGTCGCTCAGTCGTGTCCGACACTCAGCGACCCCATGGACTGCAGCCTTCCAGGCTCCTCCATCCATGGGATTTTCCAGGCAAGAGTACTGGAGTGGGGTGCCATTGCCTTCTCCACCAGATGTTCAAGCTGGATTTAGAAAAGGCAGAAGAACTAAAGATCAAATTGCCAACATCTGCTGGATCACTGAAAAAGCAAGAGAGTTCCAGAAAAACATCTATTTGTGTTTTATTGACTATGCCAAGTCTTTGACTGTGTGGATCACAGTAAACTATGGAAAGTTCTTAAAGAGATGGGAATACCAGACTACCTGACCTGCCTCTTGAGAAATCTATATGTAGGTCAGGAAGCAACTGTTAGAAGTGGACATGGAACAATAGACTGGTTCCAAATAAGAAAAGGAGTACGTCAAGGCTGTATATTGTCACCATGCTTATTTAACTTATATGCAGAGTACATCATGAGAAACACTGGGCTGGATGAAGCACAAGTTGGAATCAAGATTGCCAGGAAAAATATCAATAACCTCAGATATGCAGATGATACCACCCTTATGGTAGAAAGTGAAGAGGAACTAAAGAGCCTCTTGATGAGAGTGAAAGAAGAGAGTGAAAAAGTTAGTTTAAAGCTCACCATTCAGAAAACTAAGATCATGGCATCTGGTCCCATCACTTCATAGGAAATAGATGGAGAAACAGTGGAAACAGTGTCAGACTTTAATTTTTTGGGCTCCAAAATCACTGCAGATGGTGATTGCAGCCATGAAATTAAAAGACGCTTATTCCTTGGAAGGAAAGTTATGACCAACCTAGAAAACATATTAAAAAGCAGAGACTACTTTTCTAACAAAGGTCCGTGTAGTCAAAGCTATGGTTTTTCTTATAGTCATGTATGGATGTGAAAGTTGGACTGTAAGGAAAGCTGAGTGCCGAAGAATTGATGCTTTTGAACTGTGGTGTTGGAGAAGATTCTTGAGAGTCCCTTGGACTGCAAGGATATCCAAACAATCAATCCTAAAGGAAATCAATCCTGAGTATTTATTGGAAGGACTGATGTTGAAGTTAAAACTTCAATACTTTGGCCACCTGATGTGAAGAGCTGACTCACTGGAAAAGACCCTGATGCTGGAAAAGATTGAAAGCAGGAGAAGGGAATGACAGAGGGTGAGATGGTTGGATGGCATCACCAATTCAATGGACCTGAGTTTGAGTAAACTCCGAGAGTTGGTGATTGACAGGGAGGCCTGGCGTTCTGCAGTCCATGGGGTGGTAAACAGTCAGACCTGACTGAGAGACCAAACTGAACTGAAGTGAGCAAATAAAAATACACTCAAATTTCAGATGACTAAAACCATGTCAGAAATCTAAAAACTAGAATTGATAAATTAAAAATGGGTGCAAAAATAATAACTTGAATTCTAATGCTGAAATATAATGCATAGATCACAATATAGATAGTCTGGGATAAGATTCTCAAATTGCATATCTATTATAATAAAATGATTTATACCTAAATTATGAATAATTCAAAATTCTCTTCTAAATGATGCATTGTAAAGATTATTTTAGAAGGACTTTAACCGAATACTAGACAATGCCAAATTTCTTCATTATGTAAGGTAGCATAATTAAGGTTCATTTTCTGTTAGATTCACATCTTTTATTTTTAGCACAGCAGGCAAAGACTTGCAGGTTTAAACATTAAGTATATATGTGCTTATAAAACATATGCACTGTGAGGTCTAAATGAAAAAATAGCATAATGCAGCATTCAAATGCTTATATGCTGTGCTTAGTCACTCAGTTGTGTCCATCTCTTTGTGACACTTTTGACTATAGCCCGCTAAGCTCCTCTGTCTGTGGGATTTCCCAGGCAAGAATACAAATACTGGAGTGGGTGCCATTTCCTACTCCAGTCAAATACTTTTAGTAGGCATAGAATGCAGGTAATGTTCAGCCTAAGTGCTCCTTTGTGCATTGCTATTTACTGAAGAAAAACACAGAAAATCTAAAATTTTCCTCTGGATAGGAATTTAAGAATTGAAAGAACACATAAAGTACCCTTTCTCTTCAAAATGCAGACATGAAAAACACATAAAAGGAGTATGGCATAGGGACACAAAAGCTGAATGAGAGTTTCCCAAGGCCAAAGCTGGAATGATTTGAGGAACAAAATAAATAATATAGTACTGTATTATAAACCAAAGCAGAAAATACACTGCCATGAGTCCCCACTAGTATAAATAAATGATTGAATGAGTGAGTACATACATACACACATAAGAACAGATAAATCTTCTATGCAGATTTCCAAAAATTTGTATAGATACTCCCGGTTGAGGAGGTGGAGCATGACTTTAATCCCGCAAGTGAGAGTGCAACTCGTGACTTCACTCCAAAATTTATGATCGGGAAAGATGGGTGGGAGCAGAGTAGCTTTAGAGAGGAGAATTCTGACAGATATTTCCTTTGCCACGTGATCAAGGTCCACATCAAAAACAAGTTTATGCTGATATTGTATACCCTTGATATGATGTGGTGAGAAAGGCATGTTCCTTCTGTGATATTCTTTCCAAACTCCATCACCCCAGTAAAACAATGAAAAAAAAAATCAGAAACTCATAAGACATTCTATATACTATGAAATATCTGACCAATAACTTCTCAAAACTGTCATAAAATATAACAAAAAGCTGACAAACTGTCAAACTTTAAGAAGTCTTAGAAAACACGATGACTAAATGTAATGTGGAATCTTGAATGGGATCCTAGAACATTGGCTACAATTAAGAAAATTTGAATAGACTTTAAACTAATGTACCAATATTGATTCATTAGATGTGACAGGTGTACTGTGCTAACATAAATGTGAACAATAAGGGGAACTGGATGTGCGATAAATAGGAACTTTCTGTACTATCCTCATACCTGTTCCATAAATTTAATTTTTTCCAAAATTAAAAAGTTAATTTAAAAAAATGATGATATGGCTGTCTATTCCTCACCATCATTTTGCAAGTAGGAAAGGCGGAAAGTAAAAGAAACAACCTGAACATACCTTGCGTTCATTATTAAATTATAGCAATAATATTACTTTTCTCATTAGGTTGGGAAACTAAATCATGTTATCATGCGTAAAATAGTAACGATTGTACCTGACTTATACAGAATGGGCTCAAAATTATTACTGTTAATTATAGCAGCAGTAGTAGTACTACCACTCTTCCACAATCTCCAAGAAGACTGGAATTTGCTACAAATACCTGAAGTAAGTGTTTGACAAAAACACAAAGCCAGAGTAATGGCCTATCAGCTGATGATATCAGAATGATGGTCTCCTGAGCAAGGTTACAAGGCTCTTAAAAGTCTGAGTTATATATGTTTAGTAGAAAACATATCTGATTAATAAGCATTTGAAACTTAAAAATAAGGTGATTATTAAAATAAAAATAAAGTTATAAAATTATGAACTTCAAAGCACGTAAGACATGGGAAAGTGACAGAGTTTCATTGAGCCAATTATTATTTATTAAGGGCTTCCCTGGTGGCTCAGTGGTTAAGAATCTGCCTGCCAGTGCAAGAGATGCAGGAGACATGGGTTTGATTCTTGAGTTGGGAAGATCCCCTGAAGAAGGAAATGACAACCCACTCTAGGATTCTTGCCTGATAAGTCCCATGGACAGAGGAGCTTGGCGGGCTACAGTTCATGGGATCACAAGAGTCGGACGTGATTTAGCAACCAAACAACAGCAATAACAATTATTTATTAAGGTTATTGAATTCCAAGTATTTTGTGCTAGAGTCTGTGAGGAACATATAAAGATGTGTGTGAAGATGTAGTCATCTTGCAAGGAGAATTTTACTACTGGTGCATTAGGTGTTAATCCATAAATCTCCACTTTTCAGCACTAGAAAATTCAAAAGATATATAATACCCAATATATCTGGTCAATAATGTACCTTTGAGACTTGTGAAATGATGTCAGCATCACTAATAATTGGAGAAATGCAAATCAAAACCACAATGAGATGTCACTTCACACCTGTCAGAAAGGCTATTATCAAAATGCTGCTGCTGCTAAGTTGCTTCAGTCGTGTCCGACTCTGTGCTACCCCAGAGACCCCAAAGACCCCAGAGCCCACCAGGCTCCCCCGTCCCTGGGATTCTCCAGGCAAGAACACTGGAGTGGGTTGCCATTTCCTTATCCAGTGCATGAAAGTGAAAAGGGAAAGTGAAGTCGCTCAGTCGTGTCCGACTGCTAGCGACCCCATGGACTGCAGCCTACCAGGCTCCTCCATCCATGGGATTTTCCAGGCAAGAGTACTGGAGTGGGGTGCCATTGCCTTCTCCGATTATCAAAATATCTACAAATAAAAAATGATGATAAAGATGTGAAAAAAAGGTAACCCTAGTACATTTTTGGTGGATATATAAATTGGTGCAGCCACTGTGGAAAACAATATGGAAATTCTTCTAAACACTGAAAATAGAATTATTATAAAATCCAGCAATTCCATTCCTGGGTATATATTTGAAGAAAACAAAAACACTAATTCAAAAAGATGTGCCCCAATTTTCATGACAACATTATTTACAATAGCAAGATATGGAAACAACCTGTGACCATCAACAGATGAACAGATAATGAAGAGAGGTATAATGGAATATTACTCAGCCATAATAAAGGATGAAATTTTGCCATTTGCAATGCATTTCGACCTAGAGGATACTATGCTTGGTGAAATAAGTGAGGCAGAGGAAGACAAATACTCTATGTTACCATTTACGTTTAGAATCTAAAAAGTAAAGCAAACAAATGAATATAACAAAGGAGAAGCAGACTCATAGGCATATGGAATAAACTAGTGGTCGCCCATGAGGAGAGGCAAGGGAGAAGGGCCAAGACCGGGGTAGAGGATTAATAAGTACAAACTACTATATATAAAATAAATAAGCTTCAAGAATATATTGTACAGCACAGAGAAATATTGTCATTATTTTATAATTTTAAATGGAGTGTATTCTATAAAAAATTGAATCACTGTTATTCCCTTGAAACTAATGTAATATTGCAAATCAACTATAACTTAATTTAAAAAAAAACTAATGTACCTGAGGAATATTTACAGACTGGAATATGCTGTTTCCAGGAACTTTGATAGTTTGAGTGATTCATGTTTAGATTATGTCAATGCAATGAACCTCTATCCACAATAAAGTCCTTATTCAATCTGTTTGCCTATAGGCCTTTTTTTGTCCTTCTTTATTACTCCTTCTTAAAGCATCTGCAGATCTAGCTACAGATATAAAATTCAAAATCAGGTGTCAACTCCTTCTCCCCTTTTCTCACCTCCATAAGCTTGATTCCCTTATAGTATTTGTCTTATTGCAATACCCTGTTTCTAAACCCCATAGAGAACAAAATGTGGGAGTTTATATGATAAATTAAGAAAACATAAACAAGCACTTACAGGTTACTAATGGTGAATTGCCAACTACCACTAGTCTCTCCTTGCTTACAGTTCACTGTAAAGTTTTACACTCTAAAATCTTCTTGCTTCTACTTCTACATGACAGATGTGAAAGAGATTAATAAGGACTCCTATGCTCCATGACAGAGAAGGCAAAGGCACCCCAATCCAGTACTCTTGCCTGGAAAATCCCATGGACGGAGGAACCTGGTAGACTGCAGTCCATGGGGTCGCTAGCAGTCGGACACGACAGTGTAACTTTCAAATAGACAACCTGAGCGACTTCACTTTCACTTTTCACTTTCATGCATTGGAGAAGGAAATGGCAAGCCACTCCAGTGTTCTTGCCTGGAGAATCCCAGGGATGGGGGAGCCTGGTGGGCTGCCGTCTCTGGGGTCACACAGAGTCGGACACAACTGAAGCGACTTAGCAGCAGCAGCAGCAGCAGCATGCTCCATGAAGTTTTAATCTCCAATTGTCCTCAGACTCTCTAACCTTCGTGGCTCCCCTTCAATTTCTCATGTTGTCAATGAGGACAATTCCATGGTCGTCATCCTTTTCCTTCTACCGTTTTTACTGAGAAACCTTTTCAACCTGCACCAACATGTCTCAAAACACAACACTTTCTGACATTAAATGACTGCCTTTGTGTCCTGGAGCACACAACTGAGCCTTTAAACTTTTGTCCCTTTGCTCTTTGTATCCCTCTTCCCTTCTATTTTACAAATCCAATTTTCATCTCCTTATCTTTTCTTCCCAGGAATCTCTTTGATTATCATAACAGGAAGAAATGTTGACCTCCTCTTATATTACATCATACTGTATCTATACTTCTGCCTTATTTATTATAAGTATGTATGCAGTATATTCTGGAGAAGAAAATGGCAACCCACTCCACGATTCTTGCCTGGGAAATCCCATGGACAGAGAAGCGTGGTGGGCTACAGTCCATGGAGTCAAAAAAGAGTCAGCCATGACTTAGCGAGGAAACAACAGTGCAGTGTATCAATCACAGAATTTTGCACGTTGCAGCCACTCGACTGGGTAAGAGTAAACTAAAACAAGTTAAGAAAGTAAGACATAAAAAGTGGCGCATATGAAGACATATTTCAAAGGGAGAGAGGCAGATGAGTGATATTGGTAATAAAATCTAAAAAGAGCATCTACCAAGTGGAAAACACTTTCTATTTTTTACCAGGATATGAAAAGAGTAACAAGAAGGATGTCTTCCATTTGAGAGAATTTTTTAGGGAAAATGTGTCAACAGAAGAGGGGAAAGTTATAATTTATTGAGAGTGGCAGTGGGGACACAAGGCAAGGAAGGAAAAAGACAGTATGATTTGAGGAAAGATATAAACTACCTCCTGCCTTATTTATTGGAGAAGGCAGTGGCACCCCACTCCAGTACTCTCGCCTAGAAAATCCTATGGATGGAGGAACCTTGTGGGCTGCCATCTATGGGGTCACACAGAGTCGGACACGACTGAAGCGACTTAGCAGCAGCAGCAGCAGCCTTATTTATGCTTCCCTAATGGCTCAGTTGGAAAAGAATCTGCTTGCAATGCAGGAGAAAGTGAAAGTGAAATCGCTCAGTCGTGTCCAACTCTTTGCGACCCCATGGACTGTAGCCTACCAGGCTCCTCTGTCCATGGGATTTTCCAGGCAACAGTACTGGAGTGGATTGCCATTTCCTTCTCCAGGGGATCTTCCCGACCCAGGGATCGAACCCGGGTCTCTCACATTGTAGACAGGCGCTTTACCGTCTGAGCCACCAGAAGACCTGGGTTCAATCTCTGGGTCAGGATACCCTGGAGAAGGAATTGGCAACCAATACTCTTGCCTGGAGAATTCTCTGGACAGAGGAACCAGGCAGGCTACAGTCTAAGGGATTGCAAAGAGTTGGACAGGTCAGTGTTCACTTTTTCATAAACTACCAGAACGGAAGACTGTACATTGGGAATCCATGGGATGGGGTGTATGGATGGGAGAAAGCAGAGCATGAAATTGTCCCTAAGATGAGAAGATTGCTAGGGGTTCTATGTCTAATCGTGAGAGGACATTCCTTAGACTAGCATTCATCCTTCAGTGATGAAGAAGCAGGAGGAAGAGTGAAGAGGACCAGCTGAAGAGGATGATGTTTCTAGTTGCTAATGATTGCACAGTCTGAACTAGCTTAACCAGTTTTCCCCCTTTCTTTTCAGGTGTTGGTTTCAGCTGTTGTTTTCGGCAGTGTTGTGTCTCCTCATGGGCATTTTCAGATAAATTCCTCCTGATGAGCAGCTGGTGCATCAGGGTTACATCCTCCTGCCTTATCTATGGAAAAATAGATAATGCCTTTTGAAAAGTGAAAAATATTTGCTTCCTGTTAAGGGGAGCTGTATCTCTCCCAGCTGGAACATAACTATGGACAAGAGCCAGAGAATTCTGAGGTGCACACAGATCTAAGTCCATGCAGGAAGGGCATGGATGGAACCTGTCCTTTCCAAACCTGAAAGATTTAATTACCAGCCTCCTTTATCCTGCTACCAGAACTGAACTCCATTCCAGAATGTAAAAAATACCTTACTTTATTGTTGTTATTTAGTTGCTAAGTCATCTCAGAGTCTTTGCAACCCCATTTCTGCAGCACATCAGGCTCATCTGTCTGCCACTATCTCCTGGAGTTTGCTCAAATTCATATCCATTGAGGCAGTGATGCTATATAACCATCTCATTCTCTGCCACCCCTTTCTCTTTTGCCTTCAATCTTTCCCAGAATCAGGGTCTTTTTCAATGGGTCAGTTCTTTGCATCAGGTGACCAGAGTGTTGGAGCTTCACCTTCAGCATTAGTCCTTCCATTAATATTCAGGGCTGATTTCCTTTAGGATTGACTGATCTGATCTCCTTATAGTTCAAGGGACTCTAAAGAGTCTTCAATTCTTCAAGAGCACCACAATTTAAAAGCATCAATTCTTCAGCACTCAGCCTTCATTACAGTCTAACTCTCATTTCCGTACATGACAACTGGAAAAAACCACAGCTTTGACTATACAAAACTTTTTCAGCAAAATGATGTCTTTGTTTTTTACTATGCTGTCTGCTCTCTAGGTTTGGCATAGCTTTCCTTTCAAGGAGCAAGCATCTTTTAATTTCATAGTTGCAGTCACTGTCTACGGTGATTTTGGAGCCCAAGAAAATAAAATCTGTCACTGTTTCCACTTTTTTCCCATCTATTTGCCATGAAGTGATAGGACCAGATGCCAGGATCTTTTTTTTAATGCTGAATTTCAAGCCAGCTTTTTCACTCTCTTCTTTCAGCCTCATCAAGAGGCTCTTTAGTTCCTCTTCAATTTCTGCCATTAAAGTGGTATCATCTGGATATCTGAGGTTGTTATTTCTTCTGGAAAACTTGATTCTAGCTTGTGAGGAAAGAACAGAAGTGAAAGGCAAGGGAAAAAGGGAAAGATATACTCAACTGAAAGCAGAGTTCCAGAGAATAGCAAGGAGAGATTAAAAAAAAAAAAGCCTTCTTAAATGAACAGCACAAAGAGATAGAGGAAAACAATAGAATGCGAAAGACTAGAGATCTCTTCAAGAAAATTTAAGATGTCAAGGGAACATTTCGTGCAAGGATGGACATAAAGAACAGAAATGGTAAGGACTTAACAGAAACAGAAGAGATTAAGAAGAGGTCAAGAATACATAGAAGAACAATACAAAAAAAGATCTCAATGACCTGGATAACCACGATAGTCTGGTCACTCATGTAGATAGAGCCAGATATCCTGGAGTGTCAAGTCAGGTAGGCCTTAGGAAACATTACTGAAAAACACAGCTGGTGGAGGTGATGGAATTCCAGCTGAGCTATTTCACCTCCTAAAGGATGATACTGTTAAAGTGCTGCACTCAATAGGACAGTAAATTTGGAAAACAGCAGTGGCCACAGGACTGGAAAAGGTCAGTTTTCATTTCAATTCCAAAGAAGGGCAATACCAAAGAATGTTCAAACTACCATATAGGGTGCTAATTTCACATGCTAGCAAGGAAATGCTCAAAATCCTTCAAGCTAGGCTTCAGTAGTAGGTGAACTGAGAACTTGAAGGCGTATAAATTGGATTTATAAAAGGCAGAGGAACTAGAAATCAATTGCCAACATTCGTTGGAATATGGAGAAAGCAAGGGAGTTCCAGAAAAATATCTACTTGTGCTTCATTGACTACACCAAAGCCTTTGGCTGTGTGGATCACAGCATACTGTGGAAAATTCTTAAAGAGAGAAGAGTACCAGAACACCTTACCTGTCTCCTGAGAAACCTGTATGCAGGTCAAGACGCAACAGTTGGAATGGGACATGGAACAATGGACTGTTTAAGAATTGGGAAAGGAGCATGATAAAGCTATATATTATCCTGCTTGTTTAACTTTGCTTTATGCCATAAGTAAATGAAAGAAACTTATGATGAACATATTAAAACATGTTTATTGCTATGAAGCAGAGACAAACATGCAAGCAGCTTTTGGAGTAGTTTTTTGTTTTTAAGAATAAAGGGGATACCAGGATCTTTACATTTTACCTCTGTCAGTATATGGGGTGTCTTTGTACATGTACGTATGTGGGTGTGTGCAGTTTGGTGGGAGGTATTTGTAATATGTAAGTTTCCCCAAAGACTTTACTGTTTATAAACACCACTTGAGAACCACTCTTCTAGGAGTTGGGAGTATTTTCAGAGACTAAGTGGGACTTGACACATAAGGACAGCATTTATTTTTGCCCAGTTCCCCAGGCACCAACACTTCATTATCAGAAATGGATATTTTACTAAATCTTTTTATAAGAGTTGTATTTTCCAGCTGTGTTAAGTTCCTCTCAGAAAAACTCTTCAAACATGCCTTCTGGGAGTACTGGCTCCTTTTGCCCTGTTTTTCAGATCCCCTGTAACTACAGAACTCTATCATCACCATCTTGTATGCCCTTTATATTCAGAGCAGTTTAGTTGTCTCTCTGCTCCATCTATTTTTCATCCCCACTTATTATTCAGTGATTCAAAACTTTTCCAATGAGATGTCAAGGTAAGGTACATTATAATACATATATTATATAAATTTAAAATACTAACTATATTAAATATGAATATTAAATATACATTATAGTACATTTTATACAGAAGAGCGGGGTCACGTCAGAATCTTTCTTGTTTCCCAACCCACTTCCTTCTGGCCTCTAAGAAGACATGCCCTCTGCAGTTTTAGGAGTGTTCACCCTTTGAGAATACTCCTGACTTTGAGCTCAAAGCTCTAGGCTTAGTATCAACTTAGCAGGCTTAGTTGCTGAAATATACCCACTGAGGATATGCAGACTTCTTGAAACCCAGATTCCTATTCTGTGCTCTCTTGTTTCACTGGCCTCCGAACTTCTTATCCGCTGGATCCTATATATGCTCACCTGCCTGGGTGGCCAGGACTTGACTTCATCTCGTTCTCACATGCATTATTGTATCAACCATATGTATCTTATCTAATTGCCTTCCCAATGTTGGCTGCTCTTGGCTTGCCTAGCCCTGCCAGTGCCCAAGTTTAATTCTGATATTGCTCTCCATTTTGCACTGATCCTTTTGGCCCTCAGAGATGCAGTCATTAAATACTCTTTTGAATTCTAGTGTGACGTTAACTTCAAATATTTGACTTAAATTGGAAGGGAACTTGACGATTATACAACCCATCTCTGTTGTTCAAGAGATTAGAAATTGAGGTATAAAAAATGTTTGGCATAGCTAGAAATAAAACTAGAACTTTCTAATTTCCAAGTCAGTGATCTTGCCACTAAATCTTGTTCTTCCCTGTCAGAATACCTGGAGGAAGACACTTGACCTCTTGTGGCCTTAGTTTTTCATCTTTATAGTATAAATACCTTCTAAAATTTCTCTTGAATCAGATCTTTGTGATTCATTACTGTATCAACTCCACTCACCTTTTTTTTTTTTTTTTAACTTCCAAATATAGAGAGAGATTGGTTCTGTGAACAAATGAATTATTGGCTTTTTTAAAAAGTACTACAGAGGACTAATTGCATATTTAGTTCAAAATATTTTTGCAAAATAAAAGATTAAGATGAAAATAAATTTACTCAATTTGTTTTGGTAATTATTGAGAGCCTTAGATGGAATTTCTGCATCTTATCATGTGAATACTTTATTAGTGTTTATCAACAATGAAAGTGAAAGTGTCAGTCACTCAGTCGTGTCTGACTCTGCTTCCCCAAGGACTGTAGCCTTCCAGGCTCCTCTGTCTATGGGATTCTCCAGGCAAGAATACTGGACTGGGTAGCCATTCTGTTCTCCAGGGGATCTTCCCAAATCATGGATCAAACCTAGGTCTCCTGCACTGCAGGCAGATTCTTTACCATCTGAGCCACCATAGGTATCTAATAAACAATATAGGTATCTAATAAACAACAATATAGTTATCTAATGTTTTCAATGGCAGGCCCATTTTGGTGATAAAATAGTTCTACTAATCCAAAATTTCAAATAATTTCAACTCTATCAGTAAAACTGTAAACATCAAAGCATCAGGAACTAACAGATGAAGCTCTGCTAAATGTTGTATCGAGTGATGCAAATGGAAGTCTTGCCTGCTGAAAGTTTAAAGTTTAATGCTCATATAAAAACTGACATGACCATAAGTAAATGATATGAAGAAAGCAGGACAAAATTAGGTCAAATCCCATTACATTAAATAACATTACTATAAAGAATCCCTGAAAGGCATATTTCTATGTCATAAATAGAAATTTGTTTATTTTAACTAGCCCTAGGACTTAATAATAACATTCTATTTGCTTAAGAAGGAAGGGGGTCATATTTTGCTAGAGTTAATTGCTGCCATTCCTAAAGTTCCCACCTAGGGACCAGAAGTTGGAAATGGCAGGGAAGAAAGCAGCACAGAAATTTCAGAATCTCCTTAGATATGGATGCATGAAAAGGGAATGGTAATATGAAGTTATTTGCAGTGGGTCACAGAAGAAATTATCAGAGATGATGGCAAAGAAAAGAGAAATAGGAAGAATGAAGACCAGGAATACCAATGCAACGCCTTCAGTGTTGTTTGTCTTCATGTCTGATAGGAATACTAATAACATACAGTGCAAATTAAGCTGGTGTTTCAGCATAAAAGGCTAAAGACTAGAATAATGTTTCTGTCTATTTTAATTGTACCCCAACTGACCTTCCATCATCAAGTGTACAGATTTTAGATACCATCATCCAAAGGTATGGTCCGAGATGAGATTTATTAAATTCATTATTTCAAAAGTGTGGTAATTCTGGATGAAATAATATTCAGGATGGGTTTTTAGAAATGGGTGATTTAAAATGAACTGGCAAGCAGGTCATTGGCAGTAAGAACTTTTTCTTTTTTTTTACTAGACATGTGAAGTAGTTCAATGTCAATATATAGAAACAGAAGAAAACTGAGGGTCCTGGGGTATAGCAATTAAAAACTCAGAAGCTGGCATTACTCCACAATCAAAGGTTGCAATATTCTCTGTGGCATTTTCTTAATAGTGTTGCTTATCAGAGCACTTGAACTTTCACAGTTGTTAGTTCTTCATATGTTTAATTTCCTGTTAGGTTATAAACTCCTGGCAGGTGGAGATCTTCCATGTATATATTTGTTTTCACAGTACAGTTCCCAACAGGAAGCAGCCCCCATCAGGGACCACGGTGGTTTCTACCTCCTAGAGTCTCTCAAATCCGTCTCCAGCATCAGTGTTTGGTGATGCACTTCACAATCACATCACCTCCTGCCTAGACTACAATATCCTGCATCTCACTCCTCTCAAATCCCTTCTCTTTTTTCCAACAAGAGTGATTTTTCCAAGACAACTGTTATCATTTTTTAAGACTTAACACCCTAAGAGAACCCCGCCCCTTTCCTAAGAGAAAAAAATACATGTTCCTTGGAATGCACTTTTAAAATTTCCAGGTCAACCTTATAACATTAAATCCTGTCTCTTCTTTCCCCTTCTTGTTGTGCCATTTCAGTCATCATTTATCCTACCTGGATATCCATTTCCACTTGACAAATGCCTAATTATTTTTCAAGATAATTCTCTAAACTCTCCTCTAAAACAACACCTCCGCTGGCGTTTACAATATTATAAAAAATGAGTTTGCACCCCTTTTGGCACCTTGCTTGTAATTTTTAAAAATTATTTATTTGGCCACACTGGGTATTTGTTGCTGCACAAGGGTTTTTCTCTAGTTGCAGCGGGCAGGGGCTACTCTTTAGTTGCGGTGTGCCGGCTTCTCCTTGCAGTGGCTTCTCTTTTTTGAGGAACATGGACACTAGGGCATGCAAGCTCCATTGTGGCTCCTGGGCTCCAGAGCACAGGCTCAATTGTTGCAGCGCATGAACCTAGTTGCTCCGTGGCATGTGGGATCCAACTGGATCAGGGATCATCGAATCCATGTCTCCTGCATTGGTAGGCAGATTCCTCACAACTGAGTGATCAGGGAAACGCTATTTGTAATTATTAATGTGACAGACATTTCAGACATTTCTAGTGAACACCTGTATCACAGACTCCCCTTTTGGACCCATGATCATAATGTACCTCCCCATCACTTAGAAGCTAGGTATGGTCATATGATTTGGACAAAAAAATTATATGAGGGAGAAAGCTATGTGAAGCATTTAATTACCAGTGCCTAACTCTATTTTTCTTTCTTTGCTGAGGCAATAGTGGTAGCCCATTTTGATAAGAAATTGCAATCCTGAGCCATGTCCTGTGAGACAGTTGGCCTAGAGTATACATAGTTCAGGTTTTCACCTGACTGCATTTAAGTCCCTGGAAGTTAGGGTTTGCTTTTTAGTATATCCTAAACGGAACCATCTATTTTCATTTCCTACTCCCAAACTCGCTGTGAATTTCTTAAAAATAAGCACTGTGCTCACAGCATTTCATATAAGGAAGAAGAAAAAAGGGAAAAATGAAAAATTAACCGATGAACTGAGGGTGACTAATGTACACGTAGCTCATGTTTGTCTTTAGGGATTATGAAACCTCTTGGAGTTTTATTCTTCTCTGTCCCCACTTGTTCCTGATGGTGTGAAGTCAGTCTCACCAATTCCAAAGTAAAATATGCAGTGCTTCATTTCCTACGTTGCTACTTTAGGGTATTATGTTAATATGAAATGAGTACGTAAGGATCCAATTTCACAAGACTGACTGAAGCGATATGTGTGCCTTTTAAAAGAGTAATCAAGGTAAAATTGAGTTCATTTTCCATGAAAATTTCATGTACAGCTACTGAAAGAAATCATTTCTGGCAGAGGCATTTTAAGGGCAAAAAGTTGTAGGTGCAAATAATCTAAATGGTACATGTATTTGCTCTCTCATCTTGAAGGTAAATTTCATGTTTTTAGCACTAAAAATTCATTAGCACTCTCTTTTCCCTCCTCCTTAGCTCAACTGGACACCAGCAAACCTTTGCATAAAATTTTGAACCATCACCATAGCAAAGGCTTCTTTGATTCACTCCCAGTTCTGCTTGGTTCAGGATTCCTCATATAGAGGATTTGCGGATTCCTCCCGCAAACAACTCTGAGGGCTGGAACTCATTCATCTAAAGATGCTAACTGTAAGGCCTCTGTGCCCTATTTTTAACCCACAAGTTCTTACCATGAATCCATACCTCATTTAAAGGCTTTGTGTACTGCATTTTGGCAATTTGCCAATGCATAGTAAAACTATCTGTATGTGAAAATAAATAAAGGCTGTCTTGAATTAAGTTGCCAGTTCTAAACTACATTCTAATTTCCTGTGAAACTGTAATAAAAATCACACAGTTTACTTTTCTCATCTGTGAAATAAATTCATCTGAGAAATTTTTTCCTAATAGGATGGAGATACTGAAATTTATGAAAGGAGTCACTTCTTTGATGTACTGAAAACCAGAATACCTGTCATTATAATCTACTGAGTTTCCTGTTAAGATAAATATTAAGTAAATCACACTAAATGTTGAAACACCCTTCTATAAATTGTAAGGACACGGTGTTAAAGACAGTGACTGTACATACTTCTTCATTTTCAGTACATATTTGAAATAGCAATATGAATAAAAAATTTAGTTACTATTACTAAAAATTAAGTTACTAAATATAGTTAATATAGTTAATGCAGTTTATAAGAATGTTGAATAGAACTGACTTGCACATCAGGCCTTGAACAAGTACAGTTCAGTTCAGTCGCTCAGTTCTGTTCAACTGTTTGTGACCTCATGAAGCACATCATGCCAGGCCTCCCTGTCCATCACCAACTCCCAGGGTTTACCTAGAGTTTATCATGTCCATTGAGTTGATGCCATCTAACCATCTCATCTTCTGTCGTCCCCTTCCCCTCCCACCTTCATCTTTCCAAACATCAGGGTCTTTTCAAATGAGTCAGCTCTTTGCATGAGGTGACCAAAATATTGGAGTTTCAACTTCAACATCAGTCCTTCCAATGAACATCCAGGCCTAATCTCCTTTAGGATGGACTGCTTGGATCTCCTTGCAGTCCAACGGATTCTCAAGAGTCTTCTCCAACACCACAGTTCAAAAGCATCAATTCTTCAGTGCTCAGCTTTCTTTATAGTCCATCTCTTACGTCCATACATGACCACTAGAAAAACCATAGCCTTGACTAGACAAACCTTTGTTGGCAAAGTAATATCTCTGCTTTTTAATATGCTGTCTAGGTTGGTAATAACTTTTCTTCCAAGGAGTAAGCGTCTTGTAATTTCATGGCTGCAGTCACCATCTGCAGTGATTTTGGAACCCCCCAAAATAAAGTCTGACACTGTTTCCACTGTTTCCCCATCTATTTCCCATGAAGTGATGGGAACAGATGCCATGATCTTAGTTTTCTGAATGTTGAGCTTTAAGCCAACTTTTTCACTCTCCTCTTTCACATTCATCAAGAGGCTCTTTGGTTCCTCTTCACTTTCTGCCATAAGGGTGGTGTCATCTGCATATCTGAGGTTATTGATATTTCTCCCAGCAATCTTGATTCCAGCTTGTGCTTCTTCCAGCCCAGCGTTTCTCATGATGTACTCTGCATAAACATTCAATAAGCAGGGTGACAATATACAGCCTTGATGTACTCCTTTACCTATTTGGAACCAGTCTCTTGTTTCATGTCCAGTTCTAACTGTTGCTTCCTGATCTGAATATAGGTTTCTCAAGAGGCAGGAGAGGTGGTCTAGTATTCCCATCTCTTTCAGAATTTTCCATAGTTTATTGTGATCCACACAGTCAAAGGCTTTGGCATAGTCAAGAAAGTAGAAATATATGTTTTTCTGGAACTCTCTTGCTTTTTCCATGATCTGGCGGATGTTGGCAATTTGATCTCTGGTTCCTCTGCCTTTTCTAAAACCAGCTTGAATACCTGGAAGTTCACAGTTCACATATTGCTGAAGCCTGGCTTGGAGAATTTTGAGCATTACTTTACTAGCATGTGAGATGAGTGCAATTGTGCGGTAGTTTAAGCATTCTTTGGCATTGCCTTTCTTTGGGATTGGAATGAAAACTGATCTTTTCCAGTCCTGTGGCCACTGCTGAGTTTTCCAAATTTGCTGGCATATTGAGTGCAGCACTTTCACAGCATCATCTTTCAGGATTTGAAATACCTCAACTGGAATTCCATCACCTCCACTCGTTTTGTTCGTAGTGGTGCTTCCTAAGGCCCACTTGACTTCACATTCCAGGATGTCTGGCTCTAGGCGAGTGATCACACCATCGTGATTATCTTGGTTGTGAAGATCTTTTTTGTACAGTTCTTCTGTGTGTTCTTGCCATCTGTTCTTAATATCTTCTGCTTCTGTTAGGTCCATACCATTTCTGTCCTTTATTGAGCCCATATTTGCATGAAATCTTCCCTTGGTATCTCTAATTTTCTTGAAGAGATCGCTAGTCTTTCCTATTCTATTGTTTTCCTCTATTTCTTTGAATTGATCGCTGAGGAAGGCTTTCTTATCTCTCCTTGCTATTCTTTGGAACTCTTCATTCAAATGGGTATATCTTTCCTTTTCTCCTTTGCTTTTTGCTTCTCTTCTTTTCACAGCTATTTGTAAGGCCTCCTCAGACAGCCATTTTGCTTTTTTGCATTTCTTTTTCTTGGGGATGGTCTTGAATAAGTACAACTTCAGATTAATTCAAAGACTTATATTTGGATATCAAATGATACCTTGTTATCAAATAATACCTTGTTATATCTTTTGGGAAAAAGTGAGTTTCTCTTTTCTGTTAAGGAAGACTAAAATGTACACTTTTAAAAAGTAGAAAATACAGTTGATTTAAGTGACTTGTTTTCTTGCTTTAAATCCTATTAAATATGCATATTCTTTTTATGCTGCAACTCTGAAGAGATGAGAGTCAGAAGGGAAGGCAAAATTAATTTTTCTGAGTTAATTTTTTTTAGACTTTTAGAGGAAATACTTTGGATCATCCATTTTGGTCATCCAGAATACCTGGATCAGCCATTCTCATGGTATTTGACTTCAAGATAAGGCTATGGGTGTGTCAAAAATTCCTTCAGTTAGGTCAACGGATTAAGCCAGAAATGAATAAGTTAGATTTTTTTAAAGTGAAGTGAATTAGATATGAAAAGTATGAAAGGAACTAAATATCACTTGGTTGTTTTTAAACAGTACTCCATAAGAATACTTTTATTATTAAACTATCATTTGGTAATCTTGATAAAGGCACCTGCTTTAAAAAAGCTACTTTTTTTTTAACACTGTGCAATTGCTTTGGAAAACATACACAAAATCAAGTAAACAACAATTTCTTTTTATACATAAAACATAACTAAATTATAGGCTCAGATAATTATATTTTTTTCACCTATATAAATGTTCATCAGGCTTTTTTAATGTGGGGTATTTGAAACATTTCTTATTCTGTGATAATATGCTCTTCAATGGTAATAATTAGCAAAGACAGTAAGAACTGGAAGACTGCTTTGAAAGTTTTAAGTATGGCAAAAAAAACCTATCCTATGAAAAATTGCTCATCAGTAAGTAAAATCTACCACATTTATTCTCTATTTACAAGTCATTTTCTCTTTTTTAAAAATATTTGATTGGCTTATATTTGGCAAAGTATTAGAGTTTCTAAATACTATTTTTGCACTGTTATCTATTTACTTTTATCATTCTACATTATAGATTGACTATATAATATAGTGGGTGAGGTTCCAATTTTGTTGACTTCTGTTCTGCCCCTCTTTCCATCCCCTGTACATCTGCTTTTGATCAATATGTATTCAGTGTCTACTATTACATCTCTGTAAATAATGCTCACTGCAGAACATCTCATAGAATATATTTTGTTCTGCAGTTATTTTTTCCTTCAAGGTAATTATTGTTTCTTTCTTTTTTCTTTTTACATTAGTTTTGTTTTCTTTGCACAACTAAATAAAATGCCCAGGGAATTCCCTGGAGGTCCAGTGATTAGGACTTGGTGCTCTCACTGCCGAGGCCTCTGGGTTCAATCTCTGCTCAGGGAACTAAGATGCCCCATGCCGTATAGCACAGCCAAAATAAAATAGTCCAGCCTCCTCTAACAGTTCCATAAAAAAATGTGTTGATAATGTATCAATTCTCTTTCTCTTTTTTCCTTAGAGATATTCCATCAAGTGTGCTCCAACTCTCTTTCTCCAGTCTGGATTCATTATTCGCTCATAGATTTTAGCATGGATACCACTATTGGCTTCCCCTTTTCTGTGATAGAAAAGGAATCTTCATCACCCCTCCGCTGGGTTGATTCCCCTCTTGTCCGTTCTTTTTGGTTTACTTCCTCATTTTAGCAAACCAAAACCTACACTGCCTCTTAGAAAAATAACAAAAAGAGAGATGAATTTTTAGGAACCTATTGCTGGAGTCCTTGGTTGAAATTCATTTTAAAGCAGAATTTTGGCATTGCTTCTAATTTCGCTGTGGAGGATCCACTGACCTTCCTATTCCTATACTTTGGCCTGTGATTTTTCCAAAATAAATATATTAATTTTCTATTTTTCTCTAGAAACTGTTAGGAGCTTCTCAACGTCTCTGGTGTTCTAAAATTATATGATTATGTGCTCTAATATGAATCCAATATTTTTATTTCATTTTGCTGAACTTTAGATGAATGTATGAATGTCTTTTCTTTTTGGAGAGACATGTGTGTCAGTTATGAGTATTTTTCTTAAATATTTCTTAGATGATTTTCTCTTTTTCCCATTTCACTCTTCTTCTTTCATGAATGCCATATTTTCCACCCTATCTTTTAGAACATTAATTTTATTTTTTGGACATCTCCCCAGGTGTTTTCTTCATTTCCTTTGTATATCTTTCTCTTTTTTCTTTCCACCATCCTAGTAGAGGTTTTCTTCAAATATCTGATCTTTCTTCATTTACATTTGCGAATATGCCACTAAAATCTTCTTCATTCATGGGGCTGTGTATAAATTATGAAGCTTAATTCTAGTGATAGGAGTACACTAGCAAGGTTTTTCATCCCGAGTTGTCCACAGGGCAGCGGTTGTGGATCTTTTCTCTGGTACATGAAGTTCACCAAACAAGAATGACAGTCTTCTCTTTAGAGGTGGGGTAGGAGTGTTGGGGACAGAAGTCTCTGTTGTTGCTGGAGAGCTATTCTGAGGAGTAGACTGGAAACTGTCCAGCAAAGAGATGTTCATAAAACCATCTTTCCCACTCTCTTTTGGGCCATGTGTCTTAGAAATCCGAAAGCTCTTTCATTCCTTTTCCTGAAAATAGACTTCTCAGGCCCTGCAAGTAAAAAGGACGAATAGTCCCCTGGTTATCCAAGTTGGACGTGAAGACCCAGTGTTCCATATGGGTAACTGCTCCATATGGGTACTTCCAAATGTCCTTTCTGTTTTTCACCTTCTTTTCGTGTTACATGTTGACCTAATTACTGAGCAATTTTAGGATTCTTCTGTGCAAACAGACTTCCTTCAACATGTGATACTCTCTAGTTTAGGCATGAAGATTCGCTATTCTTCTCTGCTATGTCACTTACCGTTCTTCCATCTGCTTTTTTTATCTTCATATATCCTGGGACAAGGACACATATGTGTCCTATTTTACCAAATATGCAGTTTTATGGGAACTCTTTAGAAGTACAATAACTTCTCTTTCAAAAGGTACTATCTTTCAGGTTTTAGTGACTCTGGATACTAAGATATGAGCATGGAAAGTGAGCAGTGATCATCAGCAACCACCTATATGCTCTAATAGGAATAATACATGAGATGAGAATAAACTGAGGATTTGTGCTTCTAATGATACAGTAGTCAAATAGTCATTTATTTTCCCTAAAGAATAGAACTTGTTTATTCAATGCAAAAGAGAAAAAAAAATGGGAAGTAAATTTGACAAATATTTGAAAAAATTAAATGAAATAGGTTTTTTCTTTTTTTTTCTTTCCTTTTTTGGTATCTATACCTTTTATTCTTAAGAAATAGAAACAGGAAACTGACAGAGCAAGCAAGAATTCACTGGTGTTTCTTGAAAGAACAATGCTTTCTATAAAAATAAGATAGTACCAAATTGCTAGTTTTTACATAAGTTCAAGTAGCAAAATGCCTAGATGTCATGATGTACTTTGAAAAATAGTATGAAACTTTAATTTAATACATTTTATTTTATGAAATCATGTGATTTTTAAATTGACAGTTTATTTTACTTCCAAGTTTGGTAAGATTTTTTAAACGTGAGCATTGAATCTTTCAAAAAATTTTGTTCAGCCATTGGAATGATCATATGATTTTCTCCTTTAGTTTATTAATTTCGTGGATGATATTACTGAACTTTTTAAAGTTAAAACATCTTTTCCTTTTTAAAATAAACCCAACTGGTCATGATAAAACTCTTTTAACATATTATTATGGATTTTGATTTGAAAATATTTTGTTTTACATCACTATGCTGGAATGGAATTAACTTGAAGTTTCCCTTTATTGTAGAAAATTTGTATCTGTTATTAATGAAATAGAAGTAATCTCTCTATGTCTTCCTTTTTTTGTTTGTTTGTTTCTTACAAGAGATGATATACATATAAATTAGGTTTCTCAAATTACTGATACCATTTATTAGTGGAGCTATCCAAAATAAAATAGTGAGAATATCTTTGATCATTGATTAGGTTTTCCTAATGTTTTTCAAATTTGTATTCTTTCTTGAATCAGTTTTGATGTTAATTTTCTGATGCAGATATCTAGTTCTCTGCATTTGTAGCTTTATTAGCATAAAATCATTCTTAAATACCATTACTATATTTTTACTCTGCAACATCTACTCTAATTTTCCTTTAGTCTATTTTAACACTATTAACTTGGGATTTATCTCTTACTTGATTAGTGTCACTGAAAATCAATCAATTTTATTCTTCTCAAATGATTACGTTTTCTTTCAGCTGATTATTAGATTTTTAGTTTATTAATGTGTATTACTATCTTTTTTCATTCCCCTCTATGTATTTTCTTTGGGTTTATCGTGTATGTGTGCATGCAATATGACAATTATAAGTTAATTCCATTAAATATATAGCTTTTCTTTGTACTGTGCTGGTTAATTTAACCACCTCAACTTTTTCTAATATACTCATTTAAGGTTATATGTTTTTCTCTAAGTATTATTTTAACTGCATTTCAAAACTTTTGAAATGTGACATTTTTCTTTTCAGTTAGTTCAAAAAATTCAATTTCTATTATGAATCTATCTTTGGCTAGCCTGTTTTGAGTACTAAATGTTGTCATTTCCTAGCATATCACAATTTTCTAATTATCTCGTATGTATGGATTTTTAGTTTAAATGCACTGTGGTCAGAAAACTAATTTATATTATTTCTTTCTTTTGAAATTTCTTGAGACTTTCTGTGTAGCAGGTAAAAGCTGATTTTGAGAAAACAGTCTATGTGTGCTTAAAAAATATTTTATACATGTATATCAGGTGAAGTTTGGTAATGACATGATTCAAACCATTTATATTCTCACATTATTATTAACTAAAGTCCATATTTTATTTGAATTTCCTTGCTTTTGTTTATAATAATTTTTCTCTCCTAGGATTTCATTCAGCGTTCCACATTACATTTATTCATCACACTTCCTTAGCCACTTCTTGGTTATGACAATTTCTCAGTCTTTGTTCTTAATCATGTTGACAAGTTTTGACAAATATTAGTCAGATCTTTTGTAAAACGTCCCTCAATTGACATCCCTCTGATGTTCTTCTTAGAATTAGACTGAGTGCTATGTTCTGAGAATGTGCGTGCGTGCGTGCATGCTAAGTTGCTTGTCATGTTCAACACTTTGAGACCCTATGGACTGTAGGCTGTCAGGCTCCTCTGTTCATGGGATTCTCCAGGCAAGAAATCTGGAGTGGGTTGCTGTACCCTCCTCCAGGAGATCTTCCCAATCCAGGGATCAAACTTGCATCTTTTATGTCTCCTGCATTGGCAGGCAGATTGTTTATCACTAGTGTTACCTGGGGAGCCCCTGAGTATCTGTATCTGCCTCAGATTCATATGCTGAATCCCCATGGTGATGATACTGGGAAGTGGGACTTTTGGGAGGTGATTAGGTCTTGAGGGAGAAACCCTCATGAATGGGATTAGTGCCCTTATAAAAGAGGCCTGACAGTGCTCCCTTACTCCTTCCACACTTTCAGGATGCGGTGTGAAGTTGGCAATCCACAGCCTGAAACAGGTCTTTCACCAGGACCTGACTGTGCTAGTATCCTGATCTTGGACTTACAGCCTCCAGAATTATAAGAAACAAATGTCCACTGTTTATAAGTCACTCAGTGCTATTTTGTTACAGTAGCCTGAAGAGACTAAGCTATTTTTTTATACTAATAATGTCTTTGATGAACATAGGTCTTATTATTAGTGAAGTCCATTTTATCAAGTGTTGCTTTTATGGTTAATGCTTTTAGTGTCCTTTATGAAAAATTATAGACTACTCTTGGGCTCCAAAATCACTGCAGATAGTGGCTGCAGCCATGAAATTAAAAGATGCTTGCTCCTTGGAAGAAAAGCTATGACCAACCTAGACAGCATATTAAAAAAAGCAGACAATACTTTGTCAACAAAGGTCTGTGTGGTCAAAGCTATGGTTTTTCCAGTAGTCATGTATGGATGTGAGAGTTGGACTATAAAGAAAGCTAAGCACCAAAGAATTGATGCTTTTGAACTGTGGTGTTGGAGAAGACTCTTGACAGTCCCTTGGACTGCAAGGAGATCCAACCAATCCATCCTAAAGGAAATCAGTCCTGAATATTCATTGGAAAGACTGATGCTGAAGCTGAAACTCCAATACTTTGGCCACCTGATGTGAAGAACTGACTCACTGGAAAAAACCCTGATGCTGGGAAAGATTGAAGGCAGGAGGAGAAGGGGATGACAGAGAATGAGATGGTTGGATGGCATCACGGACGATGGAGATGAGTTTGCTCAAGCTCCGGGAGTTGGTGATGGACAGGGAGGCCTGGTGTGCTGCAGTCCATGGGGTCACAAAGAGTCGGACACGACTGTGTGCCTCAAATGAACTGAACTGAAGGGCATAAAGATGTTCTACGTTTACTTTGAAACCTCATTATTTTACCTTTCATATTCAGGTCTGTAATTTATCTGGAATTTATTTTTTTGTTTTTTTACTGGGTAAAGTGAAGTCCAAGTTCTTTGACCATGCCCCGCCCCATGGCCCCCGCCCCCCATCCCCTGCCCCCAGATAGATACCCAATCAATTTAGGAGCATTTATTAAAGAGGACATCCTTCTACCAGCGCATCATTGTGTTACCTCTGTCATAAGTCTCTTGACTATGAAAGTTCTGATTTGTTTCTGGATTTTCTATTCTCTTTCATTGGTCTATTCTTGTCAACTAGGCAATTTTATCACAATGTTTACACTCTCTGTATACTTATTGATATTTTTTGGTCTGTTAATACTATCAGCTATTCAGAGATGTCTGTTAAAATCTCTAAGTATAATTTTTGACTTGTCATCTCTCATGCAATTCTTTTAATTTTTTTTAATTTTATTTTATTTTTAAACTTTACAAGATTGTATTAGTTTTGCCAAATATCAAAATGAATCCGCCACAGGTATACATGTGTTCCCCATCCTGAACCCTCCTCCCTCCTCCCTCCCCATACCATCCCTCTGGGTCGTCCCGGTGCACTAGCCCCAAGCATCCAGTATCGTGTTTGTGTCTTTGCTGTTAGGTTCATACATATTTTCTTAAAAATTAAATCATTAACACTGTTTTTTTACTTGGTTTATTGCATAGGCTGAGATATCTTGTAAAATGCTTAAGAGAAGTGATTGATATAGGCATCTTTTGTTCTCCTAATTTTGACCTAATTGTTATTTCACTGTTAAATATTACACCTAATATAGATCTTTATAGATAACCATTATTAGAGCAAAAAGGCTTTTTTAAATTCCTACTTTGCTAAAAGTTTTATCATGAGTGAGTACTGAATTTTTAATCTTGTCAAATGTCTTTTCTGAATTTCTAAAACTAATTTTATATTTTCCTCTGTTATTTTGTCTGATGACTAATAGTAAATAATTTTAAAACTTTATGCCAGTCTCTTTACTGGATAAGTTCTACTTTGTTATGACAGATGATTCTATCATATTTTGGTAACAATAGCAAACTCTTACCGTATTTTAGTAATATTTGCTAGCATAATTGCTAATTATGATAGCAATTAAAATCATTTGTAAATTATTCTTATTGTTCTTTGCTCTGGAAACTTTGCCATACAATTAGTGTTATAGCTATCTGAAATGTTTGGGAAATCATCATAAAGCTATATGAACTGAGATTTTATGAATTTAATATAGTAAAACTATATGACTTTTTAAATTTCTTATTGCAGGTTTCATATATTTTATTTTTCTAGGAGGTTATCCATTTTATATAGTTTCTACTTTACTGTTAAAACATCATTCATCATATACTTTTATTTTCAATATCTGTAGGATCTTTATTCATGCTTTTTACTGCTGCTAGTAAAGATAATTTGTGCCTTCTCTCTGTTCTGGTGATTAATTAGAATTTTACCATGAATATATCCATTTTACATACTCAAAAGATAAAATTTTTTTATTAGTCAATTTTTAATTATACATGTATTTTCTATTTCACAATTTGTCTTTATATTTTTCTCCCTTCTAGTTTTGTTGAATTTAATTTGCCCTTCCATCTTTAACATGCTATGTGAATACCTAAATATAATACATACTCATAAACATGTTTTTATATGTTAATTTTACAGTATAATTTTTATTTAAGCACAGATTTAGTCACATTTAAGTGTGGTATGTCATGTATCTGTTATTTTAAAGTATTTTTCTCACATCCATTAATATGTTTGTCCTATTTTTTAGCTATATTTTTTTGTTTCCAAATAATAATTGAATGCACAAATATTTTAAGCTGCATATGAAACATTTTCCAAAATTAGGTGCATGTATATTCTATATGTGGGCTTCCCAAGTGGCTCAGTTGGTAAGATGCCACCTGCCAATGCAGGAGGCACAAGAGATGAGGGTTTAATCCCTGAGTTGGGAAGATCCCCTGGAGAAGGAAATGGCAACCCACTCCAGGATTCTTGCCCAGGGAAGACAGAGGAGCCTGACATGCTACAGTCCATGGGATTGTGAAGAGTCAGATACAACAGAGCAACTGAGCATGTGCACACACACACACACACATACACACACATCTTCTACAAGCACTTAAAATTGTGTGTTCTGTCATTGTTGGAAACAATGATCTATTCTTGTCAACTAGGCAAATTTATCACAATGTTTACACTCTCTGCATACTTATTGATTTTTTTTTTTGGTTTGTTAATACTATCAGTTATTCAGAGAGGTCTGTTAAAATCTCTGAGTATATTTTTGACTTGTCATTTCTCGTGCAATTCTTTTAATTTTTATCTTGTATATTTTGTATCTTTGCTGTTGCTGCTGCTAAGTCGCTTCAGTCGTGTCCGACTCTGTGTGACCCCATAGACGGCAGCCCAGCAGCTCCCTCGTCCCTGGGATTCTCCAGGCAAGAACACTGGAGTGGGTTGCCATTTCCTTAGGCTCATACAAATATAACACTGTTATATCTTTCTAGTACACTGATCTTTATATCATTATGAAGTTCTGCTAATCGTCTCTTGTTGTACTTCTTGTCATTGCACCTGTTTTTTTCTATCACTGCTGTACCAGTTTTACTTTTGCCTGATAGATCTTTTCCCAATCTTTTTCTTCTAACCTTTCTGTCACTGTCTTTAAAGAGTCTTTGTCACTAAATACAAGTGTTTTTTTTATTTTAAATCCAGTCTTTTAATTGGAGCTTTGTGTCCACTTATACTAAATGTATTTTCTGATCTATTTTGCTTCATATTTAGCTTTTATTGTTTCTATTTGTCCCACTTGTTTTATGTTTTTCTCTCCTTGCAAATTATTTTATCATATATCAATTTTCTTTTAATTAGCTTTTTTTGTAATTAGCTTTAAGACATACATTCTTTACAATAATTTCAATGACTGCAATATGGAACTTTGACTCATAATAGTCAGAAATAAATGATTTCTTTACCTCTCACCTGAAAATATATTTACTCTATTTATTCCCCTCCCTCTTATCATGTTATTTTGCCATTACTTTAATCCCTCATCTATTTTATGCAGACATTAATATTTTTGTTTTATACAATCAATACCTGTACACATAATTAGTTTTTCTAGAGCTTTAATTTCTTCATGTATTTCTTTGCTTCCAACTGTGATTGATTACATTTCTGTCTAAGAAATTCCATGTGTGGATTTGCTGGCACTAGTTTTTTTTTAGTTTTTGTTTGAAGGTAAATATCTTTTAATAATCTTAATTTTTAAAGGATATTTTCATTTTTTATAGAATTCTAGTTGGGTAGCTATTTTATTTTATTCCTTTAGAGGTGCCATCCTATTGTAAAAGCATTTCTTTGTTTCTGTCTAAAAGCTAGTTCTCAATGTCCTTCTAAGTCTCTGCTTCCAAGACCTTTTCCTTTGTCTACTGTTTCTGAGTTTCACTGAGATATGCTTGGATTTTCTCTTATTTAACTTGTTTTGGATACATAGTACTTTTTATTCATGTAACTTGAGTTTCTGTAAGTTGGAATTTTCAAACACTATCTCTTAAAATACTGCTTCTGCCTCCCTCTTCTCTTTCCTTCTATGGCTCCCAGTACATGTGTTTTATTCGTCTTCACTGTGTCCCATATGTCTCTTGCATTTTTTTCTGTACTTTTCACATATGTTTTTCTCCTTCTTCAGCCTAGATTATTTTTACTCACATATTATTTTACTCACCATTACTTTAACCACATATTCAATTTTGTCCAACCTGTAGGTAACCCCATGTGCTGGGTCAATCAATTCCCATTATTGCTTTTTTAACTCAAGAATTTCCATTTGCTTCTTTTCCATTAGATAACAGTTCTCTGATGAAATTCTTCTTGTTATCTATGTTCTTATCTCAAGCTAAAGCACCTGGATCATCTATGTTTTGTTGCTATTGTTGATTTTTCTGTTCCTTTATTTTTTTATTTGTCATTAATTTTTTAATTAAATGCTGGCTATTGTCCATGAAACATTTGATGCCATTGAAGAATATTCTCTTCTTTCAGACAGAATCTATCTTGACCTTTCTTAGGCAGCCTATGAGGGAGCAGATCACTGTTTTCAATCAAGGAATAAGCTGATTCAAGGATGTTGTCACTTTTGATGAAGCATTGTGTACCTCTCTTTGTCCACAGCTCTTCAAGCTAGCTCTTAGAGATCTCTACCTAGAGCCTTTGAGTGTTCACAAAATGCTCTCTTTCCCTGCTAATCAAGAAATCCCATTGCTGTCTCCTGTTCACCCTTATAACTGCATAGATTTTCAACTGATCTTTTAGTCTCTTTCTCTAAGCACCTTAAGAATTCAGTAAGTGCTACAAGGGGAAAAAAAAAGACAGCATTTGGCTCACTTCTTAGAACCTCCCTTCTCTCCTGGATGTTGGCCTCTCAAATCCTGCCTGCACTGGGATGTTTTTACTCCAGCCCTGTCAGATTGCCAGGGCCCTGCTCACTTATCTGTTCCTGGCAGCTAACCACTGTCTGTCTGATTTTTCAGCTTCTCACCCAGCACTAAGATTTAGCATATTCTTTACAGGATGAAGTATGACAGAGAGTTGGGCTCTGCTCTCTATGGCTTCTATTTCTCCAGGATCTTGGCCTCTTGGTGTCATTACTTCAATAGTTATAGTCTTAATGACTTCAAGCATATCTTAAAGTTTATTTTACCGGGCTTCTCTTATTGTTTTTAGTGGAAAATTTGGTCTACTATAGACTATTCAATCAAAGTCCATGTCTATGCTCTTAAGAAAAATTTTATTATTTTTTGTAGCTACTTAAACTGTCTTTAGCCAATGAGTGAAAGTAAAAGTTGCTCTGTCATGTCCGAGTCTATGCAGCCCCATGTAACCCACCTGTATCCCACCAGGCTTCTCTGTTCATGGGATTCTCCAGGCAAGGATACTAGAGTGGGTTGCTGTACCCTTCTCCAGGAGATCTTCCCAACCTGGATCCCTTCCATTGCAGGCAGATTCTTTACCACCTAAGCCACCAGGGAAGCCAGTGAGTTGATCCAAATACTCTAGCTCATCATATTTATTCTAATGCATTTCTATGAATACATAAATTACTATATACCAGTTCCAATACAAAATGGAAGTGGTAGCATCATTTTTTTTTAAAGAGTTTCAGAAATTCTCAGTATGTTACTTCTTTTACATAGTAAGTGGCAGAATTTAGAGTAAGAAAATCATTTCTGACACCAAATCTTAATATTACAATAAATGGGCAAATACTCATGATTGTCCCCCAAATCAAGCAGTTGAATCATAAATTATTGCCTGTATTTAATCTTCCTTGGACTACAAGGAGATTGAATCAATCAGTCCTAAAGGAAATTAGTCCTAAAGATTCATTGGAAGGACTGATGCTAAAGCTGAAACTCTAATATTTTGTCTACCTGATGTGAAGAGGCGACTCATTAGAAAAGATCCTGATGCTGGGAAAGATAGAAGGTAGGAGGAGAAGGGGATGACAGAGGATGAGATGGTTGGATGGCATCACTAACTCAATGGCCATGAGTTTAAGCAAACTCCGGGAGATGACGACAGACAGGGAAGCCTGGTGTGCTGCAGTCCATGGGGTCACAAAGAGTTGGACACGATTGAACAACTGAACAACAACAACAACAAAAATCTTGTTAATATTAATTTGCCACTTTCTCATTCACAGGGAAAGCTACTAGTAATCACTAGAGGATAAATAATAGCAGATGTTTTATTTTAGTGTCTAAATAAAAAGAAGAAAAACATTAAATGAGAAAATTCTATCCATCTATCCTTTTCTAGGAAGCAGAATTTTCTTTGTTTGATGTAATTAATGGATGCTAATAAGGCCAGAACTTACAACCCAGAGTAGAAATAACTTGATGACTTCTTTGTTATAGTATGGCAAAAATGTGAATATTCAATTTATTTACATTCTTATTTTTTATTTTTGGAGAAAATGGTATCAAGATAAATTTAAAATTACATAGCTGATTGTTACCATATATGTGATTAGAATTTTTCATGCATCTTTGTGATATTTCACTTTTAATTTAATACCAGAAATACCATAAGAGTGAAAGGTATAGTTCTTGCTCTCTGGGAACAGTCCATTTAGTCAGTCAAGTGCCAAATGAGTGGTTTAACCAAAAGATATATGAGGACTTATAAAATTTCAGAGAAATAATTGATCAAGTTGGACTGTCAGTAAAGTAACAGATTTTTAAAATTTTGAAGGACTTAAACTGTCAGGAGACAGAGGGAATGGATTTCAAATATCAACAAGATGCCTTCACTATCTCAATACTTAACACTGTGCCCATTGCATAGAAAGCAATCACAAAGATTGAGAAAAATAAATATGCCCTGGGTTCTCTAGACTTGAAAAAAAGTTTCATAAAGATTTTAAAGCAAACTTTTAAGCTTGTTACTACTTTAGAGGGAATACCACACTCCATGTACTTCGCTATAAGGAAAGAAGTGAAAAATATATCAAAACTTCTGACCATATTTTGGACTTGAAATGTCTATTTCCATTCTGAATCTCAACACAAAATAGGAAGAGAATTGTTTGGGAAAACAGGAGGGTGGTAGCAATAATGTAGGAATAAGGGATAAAGATAATTTTTAAATATCTGACACATTAAAGTAAACTGAGTGTCACCTAAAGTTGTTTGTTTGTTTACAAGCAAAATAACTGCAATAAAATTTGTTTTGGAAGAGAAGAAATAGCCTAAAGGTCTATAATACTGCAGAGCAGCTTTCCTTGGTGGCAAAGACCATCTTAGCTTTCAGGAAGAGATCATGGAAGTGATTTTTTTTTCCTTTAGTAAGACACTAGGCATTCACTGTGCTTCAAACTATGCAGAATGTCGGGGACTGGTTCTGAAATACATGTAAACGAAGGAGTTAGTATCATAAATGCATGAGACGTTATTTATGTACTTGAAGAAATTTTATGTCCTAAAATAAACAATAGGATTTTATTTTGACAGTTTCTTTGTCTTGAACTCTTCAGCCATGCTGCACTAAAAACAGAAATATAACCATTTTTGACTAAAATCAAAAGAAAACTGAGTCTTTTGTTTAAGAAAAGCTCTGCATGTAGAATAGTGTAAATCACAAGAAAGAAACAATAAAACCTGCATTTTCACATCTTAGCCACTAAAAAATACATGGATTGCAAATGACTTATTCTTGGAAAGAGTGCCTCAAATCCAAATTGAAGCATAACTCACCATCCAAATAAACATGAAAAAGCTGTCAAATATGGCTCTAAGTCCCAAAGATCACATCATCTGCATTAAAAATGAATGAAATGAGAGAAAGGGAATAACCATCTGCAGTTTAGATTTGTCATTCTTTTGTTATCTTCATGTATTTCAGAATAAAGGGGCTGGCAAAGTCAGAAAAACCTTGAGGAATTCAAAGGGGATTCATGGTTGTAATTTTAAATTTTTAGAGTAACCCATATTTTGGACTAGACAACCATTAAAATATCTTGTTGCCTGGTAGTCATTTTTCTTTAGGCTACAAGCCTGTTTTTGCTACAGCTAAAAGAGCTGTTAGAAGTTATGTACTGCCGATAAGAGGAGAAACAGGAAGAAATTTTCATAATCATTAGTCAGGGACCACTGATCAGAGTACTACTGGGAGTTCCACATCTTTTCCTTGAAACTTTGTCAAAACTAACACATTCTGGAACATTTAGAAGGGAGCATTCAGCTTAGGTTAAAGTATATCTCAGTCAGACCGCACTGAGCTGAATGGTATTTTTAACCTTTTTCTTGAAAATTCTTTTATTTAAAAAATTCTCATTTTTTTTTATGTTTTGCAAAATAAAGGCACAATTGCCAAAAGGAACACTTTCCTAATAGGTATGAGATTCTCTAATAATAGCTGTCAAGGGAGAAAATAAACCAAGTACCTGATTCAACAGGAGAAGTTACAATACACCCATGTAAGCCTGCCTGTGTCGTAGAAGGCAATGGCACCCCACTCCAATAGTCTTGCCTGGAAAATCCCATGAACAGAGGAGCCTGGTGGGCTGCAGTCCATGGGGTTGCTAGGAGTCGGACACGACCGAGTGACTTCACTTTCACTTTTCACGTTCATACATTGGAGAAGGAAATGGCAACCCACTCCAGTGTTCTTTCCTGGAGAATCCCAGGGACAGGGAAGCCTGGTGGGCTGCCGTCTATGGGGTCGCAAAGAGTTGGACGACTGAAGCGACTTAGCAGCAGCAGCAACAGCTCTTCATGACCCCATGGACTGTAGCCTGCCACGCTCTTCTGTCCATGGGATTCTCCAGGCAAGAATACAGGAGTGGGTTGTCATATTCTCCTCCAGGGGATCTTCCTGATTCAAGGATCCAACACTTGTCTTTTACCTCTCCTGCATTAGCAGATTAATTCTTTACTACTAGCGCCACCTGCAGAGCCTTCAGTTCAGTTCAGCTCACTCAGTCGTGTCCAACTCTTTGCGACCCCATGAACTGTATGTAGCCCCGTCCATCACCAACTCCCAGAGTTGACTCAAACTCTTGTCCATTGAGTTGGTGATGCGATCCAACCATTTCATCCTCTGTCACCCCCTTCTCCTCCCATCTTCACTCTTTCCCAGCATTAGGGTCTTTTCAAATGAGTCAGTTCTTCACATCAGGTGGCCAAAGTATTGCAGTTTCAGCTTCAGCATCAGTCCTTCCAATGAATATTCAGGACTGTTTTCCTTTAGGATGGACTGATTGCATCTCTTTGCTGTCCGAGGGACCTTCAAGAATCTTCTCCAAAACCACAGTTCAAAAAACATCAATTCTTTGGTGCTCAGTTTTCTTTATAATCCAACTATCACATCCATACATGACTACTGGAAAAACCATAGCTTTGACTACACGGACATTTGTCCACAAAGTAATGTCTCTGCTTTTTAATATGCTGCCTAGGTTGGTCATAATTTTTCTTCCAAGGAGCAAGCATTTTTTTAATTTCATGGCTGCAGTCACCATCTGCAGTGATTTTGGACACCACCCCCCTCCCCCGCCAAAAATAAAGTCAGCCACTGTTTCCACTGCTTCCCCATCTATTTTCCATGAAGTGATGGGACCAGATACCATGATCCTAGTTTTCTGAATATTGAGTTTTAAGCCAACTTTTTCACTCTCCTCTTTCACTTTCATCAAGAGGCTCTTTAGTTATTCTTCGCTTTCTGTCATAAGTATGGTGTCATCTGCAAATCTGAGGTTATTGTTATTTCTCCCAGCAATCTTGATTCCAACTTGTGCTTCATCCAGCCTGCATTTCTCATGATGTTCTGCATATAAATTAAATAAGTAGGGTGATAATATACAGCCTTGATGTACTCTTTTCCCAATTTGAAACCAGTCTGTTGTTCCATGTCCAGTTCTAACTGTTGCTTCTTGATCTGCATACAGATTTCTCAGGAGGCAGGTCAGGTGGTCTGGTATTCCCATCTCTTTAAAAATTTTCCAGTATGTTGTGATGCAGAGCCCTACAACTCTTGAATCAACCATGTTGGCAGATGGAAGTGTGTGTGCTTGTGTGAGTGTGAGACACTATTGGATCACTTTGCTTCTATCACCATTGTTCTGGCTACTCAAAAAATCCTTCCATCCAATCCAGTTCACTGAGAATACTCATATTCAGCAATTGTCTTTAATAGGAAATGAAGTACAAGGAAACCTGGAATATGATCAGCTACAGGTATAGGACCTATTGGAACCTGTGCCACAATATGCCCACAAATGAAAAGCATGCACAGTTGACATCACAAAGGCAGGGGAGAGACAACTGGGGCTGATGCACATGTAAATATCATCTAGTGCTGGCTTTAAATTGAGCAGCCTTGCAGAGGAGCTTGTATTGTTTCTGAAAGACTATAAATATATCCTTGGCTATTGCTTGTAATAGAAGAATACACTTACTTTTTTTTCCTATCGGTAATGGAAATTTAAGCATTGACAATAACTATTCTCCCAAGCACAACAGAAAGAAGGTGCAAAGGGCTGCAATTAAAAACAAAATAATTTATGTATGTGTGTAGAGGCAGGTCTCCAAAATTTGCCACACAGTTAGAGAAAAATCTGATTATATAAATTTCCATCCCAGACCAGCTCAATAAGCCACAAAGAGAGATGTAGACACTAGGTTGTGAAGAATGTTACAGTTAATTTTCTCACTGATTTGATCTTTTTTAAGCCAGTTAAGACAAGAAGGTGTTATGACAAAGCAAAGACCAGTAAACCTGCATACAGAAACAATTTGTAGTGTGGGATGAGGTAGTTATCAGCATGTTTAGATATATAACAAGAAATAGGCCCATAGAAAGCCATGAATTTAGCAAAAGCTGAAATGGGAACCCACTCCAGTACTCTTGCCTGGAAAATCCCATGGACAGAGGAGCCTGGCAAGTTACAGCCCATGGGGTTGCAAAGAGTTAGACATGACTGAGTGACTTCACTTTCACTTTTCACATTGTAAAATACACAGACACAAAATATCAGGAATCATACCATGAATCAATTGGAAAGCCATGTATTATCAATATGCAGCATCCATACTCAGAATACAAGTGAAATATATGTATTATTGAAACAAAAAGCTCCTTTGCCAGTAACGTCTTACATTAGTTCTGCTAGGTCAGCATCTACTCCCAAGTGTGCAAAACCATAGACCTGAAAGGTGGATGAACACGTCTAGGACAAATGTAAAAAGAAGCATCAGCCAAATGCAGATGCTGACACAACACTGGAGTAGGATAACAATGGGAACATTTTGAAGAGAAGCCCCACTGATTTGTCTAGGCCAGTGATTCTGAACTCTGGATGATTTTTTCCCCCTCAATGGACATCTGACAATGTCTGGAAACATTTTTGGTTGTCACAGCTTTGGGACATTACTGGAGTTCAGTGAGTAGAAGCTAGAGATACTGATAAACGTTCTACAGAGCACAAAACAGTTCACAACAAAGAATTATCCTTCTCAAAATAGGATTAGTGCTGAAGTTGAGAAAGCCTGGTCTTGCCCAAAAGCAATGTTATCTCAATGGGAAAAGAATGCTCCTGAACATTGGAATTGTGTTTGTCTACTCTACCAGAATGAAAACTTCTTACAGGCAGGGAATTTGTCTACATTGTTCATTGCTTAGAACATTGTCTGGCACACAGTAGGCACCTATTAAATATGTGATGAATGAATGAGAGAGTAAGAAAACACAGCAGGAGACAACTTGGCAGTTATCTGGTTAGAGTGAAATGTTATCTTAAAAATCCTAGCGTTGTCTGATCATCCCAGGAAACTTGTAAAAGCATCTAGTGCTCAAAGAATAGAATAAATAGTTATTATCCTTAATTTATATAATTTTATTCAGTAACAGAAAGGAAGAAGATATTCGTCCAAAATGTTTGTCAAAACACTCCACTGCAAACTTCTCTCTCAGGGAAAAAAAAAGTGTTACAAAGGAATATTTTAACATCACCTTGACTGTCACAACCAAAAGCTAGCTAGTGACTAGGATAGCATTTAACAAGCAAATAATTCTTAAAGTTTGCATATTCTTAGCTGAAAGAAGAGACTGCATCTTTTGGAATTGCATCCAAAAACTGCATCTTTAGGAATTATTTCTTTGCTTTTCTTTATTCAGCTTTTGAATTGTGTAAGCAAATGATTTTTTAATCAGTCTACTTGTGTTTAAGAAAAATGACTCTGCAGAAAAATAAAGTAACAATTTATAAAAAATCAGCAATTTATAAATCTATTTACCTGTTTAAATGAGGTAAATTTGTTGCTTCATATTTATATTTTATTTGATTGATTTCCTAACATCTATCCCTTTTATCTGATTTGTTATTGTTATTCAGTTGCTAAGTTGTGTTTGACTCTTTGCAGCTTCATGGACTGCAGCACACCAGGCTCCCCTGTCCTTCTCTATCTGCTGGAGTTTGTTCAAATTCATGTCCATTGAGTCAGTGATGCTATCCAACCATCTCATCCTCTGCCACCTCTTTTTTCTTTGGCCTTCAATCTTTCCCAGCTTCAGGGACTTTTCTAATGAGTCAGCTGGTTCTTCATTTAATAAATATTGGCCTTATTTTTTTATATATATTTTTCTGCTTTTGAGTTATCTAAAATATAGAGGAGGCTTCCCTGGTGGCTCAGAGGTTAAAGTGTCTGCCCGCAATGCGGGAGACCTGGGTTCAATCCCTGGGTCGGTATTTTTCCTCTCCTCAATGAATACAATGACTGAGCTGAATATATTTTTGACTATGATTTTTCAGAGAACATTAAATTATTATCCTTTTTATGATGGAAGTCAGAGAATGATTCCTAAAGAAATCATCTTGTCATATCACTTCCAATAGACTAAGTCTGGTTTAGTATCAGATAGCTAAAAATTGGCACTACTTACCTTGTTTATAGTTTCTTTTGCTGTGCAAAAGATTTTAAGTCTAATTAGGTCCCATCTGCTTGTGTTTTTATTTCCACAACTTTTAGGAGATGGATCATAGAAGATCTTGCTGTGATTTATGTCATAGAGTGTTCTGCTTCTGTTTTCATCTAAGAGTTTTATGGTTTCTGGTCTTGCATTTAGGTCTTTAATCCATTTTGAGTTTGTCTTTGTGTATGGTGTTAGGAAGTATTTTAATTTCACTCTTTTATACATGGCTATCCAGTTTCCCCAGCACCACTTGTTGAAAAGACTATCTTTTCTTTGTTTCAAAATGTCTACAAATAAAAATGCTGGAGAGGATGTGGAGAAAAAAGGAATCCACTTACACTGTTGGTGGGAATGAAAATTGACACAGCCACTATGAAGAACAGTGTGGAGATTCCTTAAAAGATGAAGAAAAAAAAAAAAAAAACTAGGAATAAAACTACCTTATGATCCAGAAATCCCATTACTGGGTGTATACTCTGGGGAAACCATAACTGAAAAAAGACACATGTATTCAAATGTTCATTGCAGCACTATTTAGAATAGCTTGGACATTGAAGCAACCTAAATGCCCATCAACAGATGAATGGATAAAGAAGCTGTGGTGCATATAAACAATGGAATGTTACTTAGCTATTAAAAGGAATGCACTTGAGTTGGTTCTAAAGAGGTGGATGAATCTAGAGCCTATGATACAAAGAGAAGTTAAGTCAGAAAGGGAAAAACAAATATCATATATTAATCCTTATATGCTGCTGCTGCTGCTAAGTCGCTTCAGTCGTGTCTGACTCTGTGCGACCCCAGAGACGGCGGCCCACCAGGCTCCCCCGTCCCTGGGATTCTCCAGGCAAGAACACTGGAGTAGGTTGCCATTTCCTTCTCCAATGCATGAAAGGGAAAAGTGAAAGTGAAGTCACTCAGTCGTGTCTGACTCTTCGCAACCACATGGTCTGCAGATTACCGGGCTCCTCCATCCATGGGATTTTCCAGGCAAGAGTACTGGAGTGGGGTGCCATTGCCTTCGCCAAATCCTTATATATTGAATCTAGAAAGATGGTACTAATGAACCTATTTGTAGGGCAGCAGTGGAGATGCAGACATAGAGAACAGACTTCTGGACACAGCAGGAGAGGGAGAGGGAGGGATGAATTCAGAGATTAGCATGGGAACATATACATTACCATATGTAAAATAGATAGCCATTATGAATTTGCTGTATGACTCAGGGAGCTCAAACCAGTGCTCTGACAACCTAGATGGGTCAGATGGGGTGGAAGGTGAGAGACAGGTTCAAGAGAGAGGGGACATATGTATCCGTATGGCTGATTCATGTTGATGTATGGCAGAAAACAACACAATATAGTAAAACAATTATCCTTCAATTAAAAATAAATACATTTTAAAAATAGGCATTATTTAAAGTTAATGGCTTAATTTAAATACTAATTATACCCGACTATTAAATATATTTTAAAAATGGTTCCTCAGTCCATCTTTGTATTACCCATCCATTTTATAAAATTTTTTGGAAAATCACTAGGTTTTGAACAGAAGCACAGCATGTTCAAAAGCAGAGACATTACTTTGCCAACAAAGGTCCATCTAGTCAAGGCTATGGTTTTTCCTGTGGTCATGTATGGATGTGAGAGTTGGACTGTGAAGAAAGCTGCGTGCCAAAGAATTGATGCTTTTGAACTGTGGTGTGGGAGAAGACTCTTGAGAGTCCCTTGGACTGCAAAGAGGTCCAACCAGTCCATCCTAAAGGAGATCAATCCCGGGTGTTCTTTAGAAGGACTGATGTTAAAGCTGAAACTCCAATACTTTGGTCACCTCATGCGAAGAGTTGACTCACTGGAAAAGACCCTGATGCTGGGAAGGATTGGGGCAGGAGGAGAAAGGGATGACAGAGGATGAGATGGCTGGATGGCATCACCAACTCGATGGACATGAGTTTGGGTGAACTCCAGGAGTTGGTGGTGGACAGGGAGGCCTGACGTGCTGCAATTCATGGGGTCGCAAAGAGTCACGACTGAGAGACTGAACTGAAGTGAACTGACAGGTATCTCTCTGAAGCCCAGAACCCAGACCTGCACGAGTAACATTCATGGTAGGAAAAAGTTAACGGAACCCTGTAGTGCCTGGACCTAGGACCTAGTATGAGGGCTGACTTGGAGCCATCCACTCTTCTTTTCCTAATTATGGTTTATAATCATGGATGCTTAGTCTTTTTTAATATTTAAATAATTTCATGTATTCCACTGTTTGTTTTAATACAGTTTTCTCTTTCTTAAGTATTCCACATTGATTGTAGCCCTTAATTGCTTGGGATAGTTGTTGAGAGGTTGTTTGTGTGTGTGTGTGTGTGTGTGTCTTTGTTTTTCAGTAAGGACTCAAGAATGTTTTATTCCCTAAATGATACTGTATTTCAGAATGTCTGTCTGTAGCTTTTACATGTGTGTGTCATGTGGTACAAGTCTATCCTCTACTATTACACTTTCTTTTGTTTAGGATTGTGTAAGTATTGTGCTTCATTATCTTTTGGCATTGAATGTGTGGGAAAATCTGAGACCAGCTTGATTTTGTTTCTTCTTCATAGAAAAAAAGTTTTCTTCTAAAAGTTCACTTTCTTCTCTTAAATTTTGGTGATAAGTAGTCTGTATCTCTGCATTAATAGTTCTGTATTTACTAGAACAAGAACACAACTTTTACTTCTGAGGAGCGTATTCCATTCAGTAGTATTTCTTATATTATATCTCACTATTTTTCACTGTTCCATTTGTTTGGTTTTCTACTTCTGGGATATTTATAGCAGATCATTACTGTTCCATACATATATTATCTATGTATGTTTTTTTCTGTCCTTTTCCTCTGTGCTTACCTCAGTTAGAACAAGCTGCTTTTCTTCTGTATCATTAATTTTTAAATTAGCTATATCTGGTTTGTTCTTTGACCTTTTAAACGTATCAGTTAACTTTCTAAAGTTGCTGGGGGTTTTTGTTTGTTTGTTTTTCCTTTTTTTTAAAAAAAAATTATTTATTTTTAATTGAAGGATAATTGCTTTACAGAATTTCATTGTTTTCTGTCAAACCTCAACATGAATCAGCCATAGGTATACATATATCCTCTCCCTTTTGAACCTCCCTCTCATCTTCCTCCCCATCCCACTACTGTAGGTTGATACAGAGCCCCTGTTTGAGTTTCCTGAGACATATAGAAAAATCTCATTGGCTATCTATTTTACATATGGTAATGTAAGTTTCCATGTTACTCTCTCCATACATCTCCCCTCTCCTCCCCTCTCCCCATGTCCATAAGTCTGTTCTCTATGTCTGTTTCTCCATTGCTGCCTTAAAAAATAAATTTGTCAGTATCATTTTTTTTAGATTCCATATATATGTGTTAGTATATGATATTTATCTTTCAATTTATGACTTACTTCTCTCTGTTTAATAGGTTCTAGGTTCATCCACCTCAATATAACTGACTCAAAAGTGTTCCTTTTTATGACTGAATAATATTCCATTGTGTACATTTACCACAACTTCTTAATCCATTCATCTGTTGATGGACATCTAGGTTGCTTCCATATTATAGCTATTGTAAATAGTGCTGCAATGAAAAATGGGATACATGTGTCTTTTTCAATTTTGGTTTCCTTAGGGTATATGCCTAGAAGTGGGATTACTGGGCCATATGGTGGTTTTGTTCCTAGTTTTTTAAGGAATCTCCATTCTGTCTTCCATAGTGGCTGTATCAATTTACATTCCCACCAACCATGCAAGAGCGTTCCCTTTTCTCCACACCCTCTCCAGCATTTATTGTTTTTAGACTTTTGATGATGGCCATTCCGACTGATGTGAGGTGATATCTCATTGTAGTTTTGATTTGCATTTCTCTAATAATGAGCGATGTTGTGCATCTTTTCATGTGTTTGTGAGCCATCTCTATGTCTTCTTTGGAGAAATGTCTGTTTAGGTCTTTTGCCCACTTTTTGATTGGGTTGTTTGTTTTTCTGGCATTGAGTTGTATGAGCTGCTTATATATTTGGGAAATTAATCCTTTGTCAGTTGTTTCATTTACTGTTGTTTTCTCCCATTCTGAAGGTTGCCTTTTCACCTTACTTATAGTTTCCTTTGTTGTACAAAAGCTTTTAAGTTTAATCAGGTCCCACTTGTTTACTTTTTTAATTTCCATTACTCTGGAAGGTGGATCATAGAGGATTTTGCTTTGATTTATGTCATTGAGTGTTCTGCTTGTTTTCCTCTAAGAATTTTATAGTTTCTGGTCTTACACTTAGGTCTTTAATCCATTTTGAGTTTATCTTTATGTATGGTGTTAAGAAGTGTTCTAATTTCATTCTTTTACATGCAGCTGTCCAGTTTTCCCAGCACCATTTATTGAAGAGGCTGTTTTTGCCCCATTGTATATTTTTGTCTCCTTTGTCAAAATAAGGTACCCATAAGTGCATGGTTCCAAATAGGAAAAGGAGTACATCAAGGCCATATATTATCATCCTGCTTATTTAACTTATATGCAGAGTACATCATGAGAAACGCTGGGACAGATGAAGCACAAGCTGGAATCAAGATTGCCAGGAGAAATACCATTAACCTCAGATATGCAGATGACACCACCCTTATTGCAGAAAGTGAAGAAGAACTAAAGAGCCTCTTGATGATAGTGAAAGAGAAGAGTGAAAAATATGGCTTAAAACTCAATATTCAGAAAACTAAGATCATGGAATCTGATCCCATGGCAAATAGATCGGGAAACGGTAACAGACTTTATTTTGGGGGGGCCCAAAATCACTGCAGAAGGTGACTGCAGTCATGAAACTAAAAGATGCTTGCTCCTTGGAAGAAAAGTTATGACTAACCTAGACAGCATATTAAAAAGCAGAGACATTACTTTGCGGGCAAAGGTCCATGTAGTCAAAGCTATGGTTTTTCCAGTAGTCATGTATGAATGTGATAGTAGGACTATAAAGAAAACTGAGCACCAAAGAATTGATGTTTTTGAACTGTGGTGTTGGATAAGACTCGTGGGGGTCCCTTGGACTGCAGGAAGATCCAACCAGTCCTTCCTAAAGGAAATCAGTCCTGAATATTCATTGGAAGGACTGATGCTGAAGCTGCAGCTCCAATACTTTGGCCATCTGATGTAAGAACTGACTCATTTGAAAACACCCATATGCTGGGAAAGATTGAAGGTGGGAGGAGAAGGGGACGACAGAGGATGAGGTGGTTGGATAGCAACACCAACTCAGTGGACATGAGTTTAAGTCAACTCTGGGAGTTGGTGATGGACGGGGAGCCCTGGCATGTTGCATTCCATAGGGTCGCAAAGAGTTGCACATGACTGAATGACTGAACTGAACTGAACTGATAGGTGCATGGGTTTAATTCTGGGCTTTCTATCTTGCTCAGTTGGTCTATATTTCTGTTTTTGTGCCAGTATCATACTGTTTTGATGACTGTAGCTTTGTTGTATAATGTGAAGTCAGGAAAGTTGATTCCTCCAGCTCCATTCTTCTTTCTCAAGACTGCTGTGGCTATTCAGGGTCTTTTGTGTTTCCATATGAATTGTGAAACTTTTTGTTCTAGTTCTGTGGAAAATGCCATTGGTAATTTGATAGGGATCACATTGAATCTGTAGATTGTGTTAGATAATATAGTCATTTTCACAATATTGATTCTTCCTACCCAGGAACATGGAATATCTTTCCACCTGTTTATGTCATCTTTGATTTCTTTCATCAGTGTCTTGTAATTTTCTAGTACAGTTCTTTTGTCTCCTTAGGTAAGTTTATTCTTAGATATTTTATTCTTTTGTTGCAATGGTGAATGGAACTGATTCCTTAATTTCTCTCTCTGATTTTTTATTGTTAGTATATAGAAATGCAAGTGATTTCTGTGTATTGATTTGGTGTCCTGCAACTTTGCTAAATTCACTGATTATCTCTAGTAATCTTCTGATAGTATCTTTAGTTTTCTATGTACAGTATCATGCCATCTGCAAATAGTGAGAGCTTTACTCCTTTTCTGATCTGGATTCCTTTTATTTCTTTTTCTTCTCTGATTGCTGTAGCTAATACTTCCAAAAATATGTTGAATGATAGTGGTGAAAGTGGACACCCTTGTCTTGTTCCTGATCTTAAGGGGAATGCCTCCATTTTTTCATCATTGAGAATAATGTTTGCTGTAGGCTTATCATATATGGCCTTAATGTCACTGTTTTGATGCTCAGTTTTTTCTGTTGTACTTGAAATTTTCATTAATTTCAGTCTGTATCTACTATTTTATGCATGAGCTCCTTTATCTTGAATTAATATACTTATTCAATTCTTCTTTAATAAGGAGCTCTCTTCGGAAATTTTCTTTTTTCTTAAACCTTTTTCCAGATAGATACTTTATCTATTTTGTTTGTATTTTAGGTTTCTCCCCCCACCCCTCCAGTTTCCATGGTGGTGTGTTCACATATTTGCCATGCTCTTCTTATTTTCCTCGTGTTCCAAGTAGAATGATCTGTCAAGATCATCTATGTGCTCTGTAGATAGTGAATGGACTCTTATTTACCTCATTCACAACTTGAGACCTGGTCTACTCTCCCTTCCATCTATAGGCTGTGGTTTGAGAACTTTGTTTTTTATCCCCCTCCCTTGCTTTCTGTAGCCTCAGGATATGTGAGCAACACACAGAGAACTCAATATTGGTCATTGAGTGCAAATTTCCCTTTTAAATAGGATTATATTGTAAATACTTATTGGTTGACTTTTAAATTTTTTCTCAGTTAACACTGTGTCTTAAAAATCATTTCATATACGTCATTCTTTCTTTGATAATTAGTTGCATAAAAAATTAATAAAGGTATATGGATGTTTACACATGCATGTTCAGTCGTGTCTGACTCTTTGTGACCCCACAGGCTGTAGCCTGCCATTTTCTGCTATCCATGGGATTCTCCAGGAGTGGGTTGCCATTTCCTACTCAAGGGGATCTTCCCAACCCAGGAATTGAACCCACATCTCCTGCTTTGGCGGGTGGATTCTTTACCACTGAGCCATGTGGGAAGCTGTTTTAAAAAGATTTGGCAATGTTCATAAACATACATAATTAAAATTATTGGAAAATACAAATTCAAAGTTATGTCCAGGGGAAAAAAACAATATTAACAGAAGACTAGGAATTATACAAAATAATTAAAAGTTAATGACATAGTCATTGTTGATGTTGTTCAGTTGCTAAGTCATTTCTGACTCTTTTTGACTCCATGCACTGTAGCACACCAGGCATCCCTGTCCTCCATCCACTGTCTCCTGGAGTTGCTCAAATTCATGTCCATTGAGTCAGTGATGCTATCAAATTATCTCATCCACTGTTTCCCCCACCTCTTCCTGCCCTCAATATTTCCCAGCATCAGGATCTTTTCCAGAGAGTCAGCTCTTTGTATCAGGTGGTCAAAGTACTGTAGCTTCAGCTTCAGCATCAGTCCTTCCTATGAATATTCAGGGTTGATTTCCTTTAGGATTGACTGGTTTGATCTCCTTGAAGTTCAAGGGACTCTCAAAAATCTTCTCCAGGACCACAATTCAAAGGATCCATTCTTTGGCACTCAGCCTTCTTTATGGTCCAACTCTCATATCCATACATGACTTCTGGAAAAACCATAGCTTTGACTATATGGACCTTTGGTGGCAAAGTAATGTCTCTGCTTTTAACTATGTTGTCTAGCTTTTTCATAATTTTCCTTCGAAGGAGCAAGCATTTTTAATTTCATGGCTGCAGTCACCATTAGCAGTAATTTTGGAGCCTAAGAAAATAAAATCTATCACTACCATTTCCCTTTCTATTTGCAATGAATGATGGGACCAGATGCCAAGATTTTAGTCATGAATAGTGAAAGTCACTTGGTCGTGTCCAACTTTTTGTGACCCCATGGACTATAGCTCACAGGGCTCCTCTCCATGGAATTCTCCAGGCAAGAATACTGGAGTCAGTAGCCTATCCCTTCTCCAGGGAATCTTCCCCACCCACTGATCGAACCAGGGTCTCCTGCATTGTAGGTGGATTCTTTACACGCTGGGTTACCAGGGAAGCCTGATCTTAGTCACACCATCATCTCAATTATCTTGTTTTTTATAACATATCTCTAGGTATCCTGTACTATTTGAAATGCAGAATTAATTTCCTTACAAAAGATATTTCAGTATGTATTTTTCATTTATAAAAGCATTACTATTTTCTCAGCAGCAAGTTTTTATTGCTATTAATATTGACAGAAGTACTTTAATAAGTTTGAGATTATTGTTTATATTTTATTTTAAATAAATAATAGCTCATTAACACTTTAAAATGCATTTTCATCTCCCTTTACATAAACTTTTTGGTTTGCATAATTCAGGTTTTTTCCACTGAGCTCATCTGTGTACATACATATGAAAACATATAGGTATCCTGTCCGCCTTTCCTCTCCAGATTTTACTTATTGAAAATCTGCTTATTTGCCTTCAAATGCCTTAATAGTACTTCCCAGGTGGCACTAGTGGTAAAGAACTCACCTTCCAATGCAGGAGACATAAGAGACGTGGGATGGATCCCTGGGAAGATCCCCTGAAGGAGGAAATGGCAACCCACTCCAGTATTCTTGCCTGGAGAAGCCCATGGGCAGAGGAGCCTGGTGGGCTACCGTCCTTGTATGCACAGAGTCAGACACAACTGAAGGGACTTAGCACATATGCACGCATGCCGTTATAGTGAGGACAGTCACAGATTGCCTTATCATGAGGGCAAAACTAAGGCAAATAACTTATCAGTAAAATCTTCCCAACAATAAAACAACAAACTACCATATCTTTAATCACATACTGAAACACTGCAATTGTAAAGAGGATTTGAGTGTAAGTTGGAGTCATGCACAGCCACATAAATAGATCCCCTCTTGTTAATGGTCCTCACAGAATTTTCTTATAGAGTCTTCCTTGACATAAATTTCCAGCCTATAAATCCTAATTGTCTCTAACCCTTCCTATTCACTAGAAACAAATCTGTCTCTTATTTCTCACAAACTTGGTAAAATCTTTGGCCAATAGTTATAGCAACTGATGGTGTTAAGAGGCAAACTGAGACATTTTAAAACACTTAAGAGTTTATTTGAGCAAAACTCTATTCTAATTGGGTAGCTCCAAACTGAAAGTGGTTCAAAGTTCTGCCCACCCTGCCCACCACCCTAAGAGGTATAGGGGAAGTGAGGAAGCAAAGAAAAGAAATTACTCGTTGATTATAGCTTAAAGTTTAGTTGGTTGGTTGTGATTTGTTGTCTCAGCATTTTGGCTTCCTAACCATGAGGCCTTTACAGGCTTAGATATTGGGTTGTTTATATGCCACCATGGCATTAGAGTCACCTCAAACTAATGAGCTCCTTTCTTAATTAACAGTGGGTAATTCAAAGATGCCTCTGACCTGATTTCCTTTTTTCTAATTGTATTGTGGATAACGTAAGTTCCACCTTTTCTTTCACCCGTGCTAACCTGTATGTATTTTATTCTACCTCAAACAATGGATTTCCAACTAGCTTACAAATTTACTTGAAAGTGTTTTAATTATTATTTAATTTTCTCAGGAACATTTTTTATCCTTGATACCATTTTTTTCCTCCCTCATTCTATTTATTATACTAGATGCCTCAAAATTCAACAGATACTCTTAAGGTAGTGATTGGGTCTCACAAACGCAGAAAAACATACACCACAAATTTCAAATAAAATTCTAGGGGAAAAAAAACAGCCTATCTGTGCCTCCTATCTATGCAGTCCTTGAAAATATTCAAATTCCCCAAATCTCTCTGTCAAACTTATGTACATATCTTATTTAATATCTTTTCTTTCAAACATCACTATGATAAATTTGAAATAATAGTATTTGATACTACAATGTTTATTTTACAAATTTAATTTTCTGTATTGGTTTCTAAAATTTCAAATCAAGTGTATAATCACTTATATTAGAAATATCATTTATATATATCCATATCCACATATGTGTGTGTGTGTGTATATATATGATCCATTTTGGAAGACCACATATATTTATCGACTTGTTTTAAAACAAGAAATATACAGGTGACCTACAAATGAGTTGTAATTTAAAAATGAACTCATGCATTGCAAATGCCACATAAGTATCTTTCTATTAAGAAAATAATAGCAAATGAAGCAACTGACAAACAACTAATCTCAAAAATATACAAGCAACTCCTACACCTCAATTCCAGAAAACTAAATGACCCAATCAAAAAATGGGCCAAAGAACTAAATAGACAGTTCTCCAAAGAAGACATACAGATGGCTAACAAACACATGAAAAGATGCTCAACATCACTCATTATCAGAGAAATGCAAATCAAAACCACTATGAGGTACCATTTCACACCAGTCAGAATGGCTGCGATCCAAAAGTCTACAAGTAATAAATGCTGGAGAGGGTGTGGAGAAAAGGGAACCCTCTTACACTGTTGGTGGGAATGCAAACTAATACAGCCACTATGGAGAACACTGTGGAGATTCCTTAAAAAACTGGAAATAGAACTGCCTTATGATCCAGCAATCCCACTGCTGGGCATACACACTGAGGAAACCAGAAGGGAAAGAGACACGTGTACCCCCATGTTCATCGCAGCACTGTTTATAATAGCCAGGACATGGAAGCAACCTAGATGTCCATCAGCCGATGAATGGATAAGAAAGTGGTGGTACATATACACAATGGAGTATTACTCAGCCATTAAAAAGAATTCATTTGAACCAGTTCTAATGAGATGGATGAAACTGGAGCCTATTATACAGAGTGAAGTAAGCCAGAAAGAAAAACACCAATACAGTATACTAACACATATATATGGAATTTAGAAAGATGGTAACAATAACCCTGTGTACGAGACAGCAAAAGAGACACTGATCTATAGATCAGTCTTACGGACTCTGTGGGAGAGGGAGAGGGTGGGAAGATTTGGGAGAATGGCATTGAAACATGTATACTATCATGTATGAAACGAGTCGCTAGTCCAAGTTTGATGCACGATACTGGATGCTTGGGGCTGGTGCAATGGAACTACCCAGAGGGCTGGTATGGGGAGGGAGGAGGGAGGAGGGTTCAGGCTGGGAAACACATGTATACCTGTGGCGGATTCATTTCGATATTTGGCAAAACCAATACAATATTGTAAAGTTTAAAAATAAAATTAAATTTAAAAAAAGATTTTAGATAATAAAGTAAAATGAATTCATTCTAATTGTGAATAGTAGCATCACAGAGATGTGAAATGGGCCCAGGACAGGAGAAAGGAAGTCAAGATCAGGGTCCACACTGAAGTTAGCAACTCTTAAGGGGGGAAAAGCCATTTGCAGTGTTTCATGGATAGGTGAGTGGTGCAACTTTTAATGGACAATAATCATGGCCAAAATTCTGTGACACTATGGTCAAGAATGTACAGAGTACCATTGGTTCTGTGGTGAGGGAATCAGAGATGGTCAGAGCTCGATTAAGTGTCCAAGGAAAGAAGCAGCAGGATTCAGGGAGTATGGAGCTAGTACCATATGACCCAGCAATCCCACTACTGGTCATATACCTTGAGAAAACCAAAATGCAAAAGGGCACGTGTACCCTAATATTCATTGCAGCACTCTATACAATAGCCAGGATAGGTAATTAACTTAAATGTATAGGTGAATGGATAAACATGTGGTACATATATTTAATGGAATATTAGTCATAAAAGGAATGAAATTAAGTAATTTGTAAAGATGTGGATGGACCTAGAATCTGTCACACAGAGTGAAGTAAGTGAGAAAGAGGAAACCAAATATTGCATATTAATGCATATATGTGAAATCTAGGAAAATGGTACAAATGAATCTATTTTAAGGGCAGGAATAGAGACGCAGACATAGAGAATAGACACATGGAGAGGGAGGGCAGAAGAGGAGGGTGAGATGAATTGGGAGATTAGTATTGACACATATAGACCACCATGAGTAAAATAGCTAGCTAATGGGACCCTGCTGTATAGCACAAGGAGCTCAGCTTGGTGCTCTGTGATGACCTAGAGGGGCGAGGGAGGGGTGGGTGGGGGAGGGAGGCTCAAGAGGAAGGGAATATGTGTATACACAAAGCTGATTCACTTTGTTGTACAGTAGAAACAAACACATTAGAGATGGTCAGAGCTAGATGAAATGCTCAAGGAGAGAAGCAATCATACTCCAGTAACAATGAAGTTACTGCAAAATAAAGGCTATTTAAAAAATCAGGAACAGGTACCAGCAATTGTGGTAAGGTTGAAACCTAAGTATATATTTTGTCAGCGAAACCTAAATATATTTTTGGCTTTGATATCAAAATAAAAACAAGGCTGCTGCTGCTAAGTCGCGTCGATCGTGTCCGACTCTGTGAGGCCCCATAGACAGAAGCCCACCAGGCTCCTCTGTCCCTGGGATTCTCCAGGCAAGAACACTGGAGTGGGTTGCCATTTCCTTCTCCAGTGCATGAAAGTGAAAAGGGAAAGTGAAGTCGCCCAGTCGGTTCCGACTCTTAGCAGCCCCACGGACTATAGCCTATAGCCTACCAGGCTCCTCCTTCCATGGGATTTCCCAGGCAAGAGAACTGGATGTAGGTTCTAATCCCTGGATAGGAGCTGTCTGTATTTGGCTCCCCCTGTTCCTTCAGAAACAAATGTGTTAACTTTTTGAGCACTGGTCTTTTCCCCTGTAAATAGTCTCCTCTATCCACAAATGCATATTCAACTTACCTTGCATTCTAAGATATTAGCTATCATGTGTTAACTAACATGTGATAATTCATCATTAATTATATATATCAGTTAATTTACCCATGAAGTAGAAAGTTTTGATCAATGTTCTATCAGTAATAGTATCTCTCATTTAAGCACTCATTTTTCTGGATCTATGCTTCTCCTAAGCTAACAAGAACTTTCAGTTAGTTAACTGACTTTTGTTGCAGTTCATATTTTCATTAGTTCTCAAGAAACTCTTTTCCCTACACAACCAAAGGAATTTCATTTTCATCAGCATGTCTAATTTTTTAGGCCATGTAGAGACAAGAAAATAGACTTTGGAATTAAATCATCTTTGATCAAATCTCACCTATGCCATTCAATTGCTGTGTGACTTTGTCCAGTCACTTCATCTGTGTAAGACCTTCCTTTACTCTCACTTGCAAAGCAGAAAACCACATTCTATGAATTTTGCAAAGATTGCACAGGAAATTTACTATATATTAATCACCTAGCAAAAACCTTAGCACATAATAAGAACTACAGATCTCTTAGATTTTGATCTACTTCTTTCACTTCAACAATATTTAAGCCAAAGGATTTGGAATATTCCTTAAAGTTTTTGGAAATGGAATTTAACTTGCACATTTCAAACAAAATATATTTCTGACAGTTTTTTGTGTGCTTTGGTTCCTTACAGAAGGAGAATCTGATTTATACCTTTTTGAATTCTCAAGCAGGAGACTCAATAACCATTTAATAATGATGGCATTAGTTGTGGTGCAACACTTTTGGGAAAATCAGGGTTGAAAAATTAGCACTGTGCAAAATGGGAACATTTTTACCATGCCAAATAAATAAGCAAAGCTGTGGAGACCAACAGCTTAGCGCATAGTGCTATATCCACCATTAGTTGTATCTCCACAAAGAGTGAGATGAATTCTCAGAATATTTGCTCCCAGGGAATATCAAATTTACCTCTGTGAAAAGGCAAACTCTAATCAAATGTTTTTAAAATATGGGTAGAATTTCTTCTTGGTTAATATAAATCTCAGAATTTTAATAACTATCTTTGATTTCCAGAAAAAGTAAATTTAAAGCACCATATAAACATAAATTAAATGAACACTATTTTAGTACATTGACTTACATAGTTTAGGAAATAACAGAAAGTTTTGATTTTAAGGTATGTGTGTGTGCATACTTCTGACACTTAGAGCCATAATACCATGTGTTCCTGTAGTTAAAATACACTTACATTCTTTGTCTTCCCCAAGAGATAAGTAGAGGTCATAGACAAAGTGTGTTTGAGTAGAAAATCACAGAATTTTGACACAGTATAATATAAGCACGGAGAACGCAAGGGCACCCCACTCCAGTACTCTTGCCTTGGAAAATGCCGTGGACGGAGGAGCCTGGTAGGCTGCAGTCCATGGGGTCGCCAAGAGTCGGACACGACTGAGCAACTTCACTTTCACTTTTCACTTTCATGCATTGGAGAAGGAAATGGCAACCCACTCCAGTATTCTTGCCTGGAGAATCCCAGGGACGGGGGAGCCTGGTGGGCTGCCATCTATGGGGTCACACAGAGTCGGACACGACTGAAGTGACTTAGCAGCAGCAGCAGCAGCATAATATAAGCAAATGTGTTTCCTCTTCAGTGGTGTCTGTAAGAAATGGCCAACATGTCACAGAAAGTAAAAGTGTTTTAGTCATAAGAAAAGCTTAGTTTATCACTAAGGAACGCTTAGTTGATTGAAATTGATTGGTTTGCCAGTCAGAATATAATTTATCTTTTCTAAATTGATAACAAGTGACAAAATGGTACAGTTAGTAAAATGTGTGAGTTAAGACATAACTTATGTTGTATGCTCTGCATTAGGCAATGTGTCTCCATCTCCTGCACACCTACTAATCTAGCTGCGGGACAGTGGGGCAGTGACTGCAAAGCTCCACAGTCTATGTGTCTAAATCTTAATCCTGGGTCCACTGCTTACTAGCTATGTGACCTGAGTCAAGTTTTTCTTCACTCTTCACCTCAGTGTCCTTGCTAGTGTAATGGAAGCTATAAAAAGATATAAGGATGAAGTGATAACTAAAGTGCTTACAACATAACATGGCATAACAGGCACATACTAATTAGGCTTTGTTATTATATTCTAAACTGCATGTGATTTAATAAGCTATGTTTAATTACTACAATAACTAAAACTGTCTAAATCCACCCTGTCATGTAGTTGCTACCTCTTAACAGAGAGTTTTTACCTTTTCATACTGTTCATGGGGTTCTCACAGCAAGAATACTGGAGTGGTTTGCCATTCCCTTCTCCAGTGGATCGTGTTTGGTCAGAACTCTTCTCTATGAACCGTCTTTCTTGGGTTTCCCTGCAAGTCATGGCTCATAGCTTCACTGAGTTACTTATGCCTCTTCACCACAGCAAAGCTGTGATCCATGAAGAAATGGCAGAAAGTGAAGAGGAACCTTAATTCCTCTGGATGAGTATGAAAGAGGAAAGTGAAAAAGCTGACTTAAAACTCAACATTCAAAAAATTAAGATCATGGCATCAGTCCCATCACTTCATGGCAAATAGAAGGGAAAAAAAGCAGAAACAGTGACAAATTTTATTTTCTTGGGCTCCAAAATCACTGCTGATGGTGACTGAAGCCTTGAAATTAAAAGATGCTTGCTCCTTGGCAGGAAAGCAATGACCAACCTAGACAGCATATTAAAAAGCAGAGACATTACTTGCCAACTAAGGTATGTATAGTCAAAGATATAGTCATGTGCAGATGTGAGAGTTGGACCATAAAGAAGGCTGAGCATCAAACAATTCATACTTTTGAATTGTGGTGCCAGCAAAGACTCTTGGGAGTTTCTTGAGCTACAAGATCAAACCAGTCAATCCTAAAGAAAATCAACCCTGAATATTCATTGGAAGGACTGATGCTGAAGCTGAAGTTCCAATACTTTGGACTTCTGATGCAAAGAGCTAACTCATTGAAAAAGACTATGATGCTGGGAAAGATTGAGGGCAATCGTTGAAGGGAGCGGCAGAGTATGAAATGATTAGATAGCATCACCAACTCAATGGACATGAATATGAACAAACTCTGGAAGCCTGCTGTGCTGCAGTCCATGGGGTTGCAAAAGAGTCAGACATGATTTAGTGACTGAACAATAACAACAGAGAACTTGATCTAATTTCTCTGACCCAAAAGAGTTTTATTCCTGAACTTTTCATAACGTTATTAGGCTATTCTAAAGAGTGTATTTTTTTTTATTATTCTCTGTTTAACAAGTAAATAGTTTCACTGTTAGGAATGGGATTATGATACATGTTGAGCACAGTAATATTGATCCATTTTCCTATATTCCTAATTAAACATTTTTACTCTCAAGTTTCGGATTCCTTTTCTTCTTTTTAAATTTTTACTACAGATGGTTGGTCCACTTTTCAAATATTATCAATAGTTTGATCACTTTTTGAATTTTAATAAGAGAGAGTCAGATTGTCTCAAACCTCACATTTAACCTTCCTGTCCTCTTTCTCGTTAAAAAATAATAATAAATAAATAATTACCGTTTTCTCAATGTAAGGTAAATTCCCCACAATTACTTTATATTCATGGGCTGCTATAGACAATACTTTCATATGTGTTCATTCTAAAGTGACATTTGTTTTCTAGGGGGAGAAAAGACAAGCATAATTAATGTAAAAATTAGAATAACTCATTTGGGTTCTATAGAAGGAAATGCAGATAAGTTCATTATGCAATACTTAGCATAATGTCTAAGAGGGGATCGGCTATATGCAAGTTGTGAAATGATTTTTGGAACTCTGAATATAATGCATACTCATTATAGAAAAATTTGGTAAACTAAGGAAAATATAAAGAATAAAACACAGTTTATTCATTCTCCTTCTATGTGAAGCTAACAACAATTATTAACTTTGAATTGTACATTCCAGATTATGTAGATAGATAACCAGATTTTGCACATACATCTCAGAACTTTTTTTCTTCTCTGTTAATTAGATCCTGTAATTATATTTGCCTTTGTCAATACAGTTTGTTTTAATATATGATTTTTTGTATTTAAATAATATTTAGCTGTGGGGCAATCACACACTTTAACTGTTTTCTTCATGCTAAAAATACATGTTTTTATTTCAATTAATTGGCCTAATAAGTAATTCTTGTTATATAATTTCCATATCTAAGTGCCTTTTTTGTTTGTTTGTTTGAACTTCCCTTGTGGCTCAGCTGGTAAAGAATCTGCCTGCAATGTGGGAGACCTAGGTTCAATCCCCGGGTTATGAAGATCCCCTGGAGAAGGGAAAGGCTACCCACTCCAGTATTCTGGCCTGGAGAATTCCATTGACTGTATAGTCCGTGGAGTCATGAAGAGTTGGACACGACTGAGCGACTTTCACTTCACTTCACTTGTCAATACAGTTTGTTTTAATATATGACTTTTTATATTTAAATAATATTTAGCTGTGGGGCAATCATACACTTTAACTGTTTTCCTCGTGTTAAAAATACATGTTCTTATTTCAATTAATTGGCCTAATAAATAATTCTTGTTATATAATTTCCATATCTAAGTGCCTTTTTTCTGATTAACTGTTGTCTCTCAGTCCTACACATGTTGCCCTGTACTGCTAAGTCCATGGGTCTGAAACTGCAGTTACCAGGATCCTTTAGCTGATGATGCGTGCATGCATGTTAAGTTGCTGCAGTCTTGTCCGAATCTTTGTGACCCTATGGACTGTAACCTGCTAGGCTCCTCTGTCCATGGATCTCCAGACAAAAATATTGGAGTGGGTGCCGTGACTTCCTCCAGGGAATCTTCCTGACCCGGGGATGGAACCTGTGCCTTTCAGGTCTTTTGCATTGACAGGTGTGTTCTTTACCACTGAGCCAGAGGGGAAGCCCTTAGCCAAAGATTTGCTGTTATATTCTGTCAATAAAAAAGGCTGGTGGGAAATCTTAAGATAAAGGAAAAGAGAAACTTCATAATTCTATTTCCTACAGTGTGGCAGTTGCTGGCTATTGCTGAAAATTGTCCTAGTGATAAGAAGAGTAATAATTTTTTCAGTGGCTATGGCCTTGGACAAAGAAGAATCTCTTTAGTAAATACAGACCCAGCTGTGACAGTACCTCCAACAACACAGCAGCAGGTGCGGACTAATATCCAGGGACTTGCTTACGTGCCTATGTCGAGATCTCACCCCTTCTTTCTTTTGCTTTTCGTCTCCCTCTGTGTTCTTTTCTGCACTTTGTCCTTACTAACACTTTTGTAACTATTAATATTATACTATATTAAATTCTCTCGATTTCAAACACATTAATTTCCCTTTTCTTGATTGGAGTCATAAAAATCTGTTTTCTTAGGAAAGATTCATAGAAGTGAAATTCATAATTCAAAGGGTATAAAATTTAATGTGTTTTGAGGTTAAGACTTTCTAAAATTTTGTAACTTCTAGATCTAGATCCATACACAATGTAAAGCATGAACGTGCATAGGAGGAAATAAATATAAAGAAACAAAGACACATATATGGCAGAAAAAAAAAAAACACTTCTCTTTTTCTTTCAGTCTTCACTATCCAGCATGATATTCAGAAAAAGTAACTTCTCAGCATATTTTTGAATGAATGAATTCATAAATGCATGGCATCATTTAGTATACAAGAAATTACTGATAAGAGATGAAATAGTTCCCCACAATCACAAAGAAAATTTTTTATAAATAAATAGTTTGCTGTAATTGTCATGTGTTGAAAGAGTATATTAATATTACTGTGGTTTGATTGTATGCATTCAAAAGATAGGCACAGTTAAGAAAATGACTGTTATTTTGCATCATGCAAGATCATCCAACACTGGCCTCTGAAAATAAAGCTTCTAAATGGAAAATTCATAGAATACACAATTATGAAAAAATGTAAAGTTGACAGGAGAGACTTTAAACAAATACTATGTAAGTATAGAGAATTTATTCATCTACATAAAAGCTATAACTTATAAATATATAACAATTTATATAAAATGTACTACATGTGGCCTAGGAGCATATTGGAGCATTTAAATAATCACCATTTATTAAACAATGTTCAATGCTACCTGTAATGAAAAAATGAAATACACACCATAAAAAATGACAAAGGAGACATAGTACAAAAGTTACTGTTTAGCTACATGATGAAGACAAATTAGGAGATACAAACGTAGAGAAAAGATATGTGGATACAGGGTGGGAGAAAGGATGGTAGGATGAATTGAGAGAGTAGAATTGACATGTATACACTGCTGCTGCTGCTAAGTCACTTCAGTCGTGTCCGACTCTGTATGACCCCATAGACGGCAGCCCACCAGGCTCCCCCGTCCCTGGGATTCTCCAGGCCAGAACACTGGAGTGGGTTGCCATTTCCTTCTCCAATGCATGAAAGTGAAAAGTGAAAGTGAAGTCGCTCAGTCATGTCTGACTCATAGCGACCCCATGGACTGCAGCCTTCCAGGCTCCTCCATCCATGGGATTTTTCAGGCAACAGTACTGGAGTAGGGTGCCATTGCCTTCTCCTATGTATACACTACCATATGTAAAATAGATAGCTGGTGGGAATCTTCTGTATACCACAGGGAGCTCAGTTCCATGCTCTGTGATGGCCTAGAGGGGTGGGATGGGGTATGTGGGAGGCAGGCTCAAGAGAGAGGGGATATATGTATACATACAGCTGATTCACGTTGTTGTACAGCAGAAACTAACAAATATTGTAAAGCAATTGTATTCTAATTAAAATAATTAAAATTTAAAAAACAACTTAGTATATAACTTGGTATAATACATATTACCTGATGATCAACAGCTTATTTTGAAAAGATAGTGAAAGAATATCATTGTCTCTCTGAAGCAGAAATAATCACAAGAAACTGACATTAACTGGAAATCCTGAGGAACAAGATTTTGGGGTACAAATACATAAAATGTTTTATTCCATATATAACTAGAAAAATTTGACTTTTTTATTGTCAAGATCTTCTTCACTCATAGATTAAAGATAAAAAGGATATAGAATAGTTTAATTTTTGAACTTGTGACTGTTTAATATTGTTCTTCTATGGAAGTAACCATGCTATTAGACAAAGAAACATAAACTATTAAGCCTGAGCATTTGTGAACACAGGGAAGGACTGACATGAAATAAAACAACAAAATTATGCTGACAAGCATCAAATCATGAAATCATTTTGGGGGCTTTATGATAAATAATACACAAATCTTGTGATTGACAGAAATTAAGATTGCTTTCTATCAGGCTGACCTAGAATACCTGGATCAGCTGCTGGAAAAGAACTAGGAATTAAAACCTATCTAGCTGCTCTGATGTTCTGTGTAGATGCTTAGATTTTCATAACTTTTCCACAAGACACTGACAACTACTAGAATCTAACAGGAGTCTGAAAGAAGTTCTTCTCAAATTTTAGTGTGCTTATCAAATTATCTAGGATGCCCCATATCAAAGCCTCAGCAACAGGGATTCTGATTTAGCAATTCATGAAGAGGGTACAGAAATCTGTGTTAACAAACACTCCAGCTTTGTTAGATGGGGAATCCAGAGAAATCTTAGAGAAATTACATGTGACATTTATCAGACCTCCAAGTCTTCCTGTCTTCTTTTGTCACTATTAGGATGTCAAGGAATGTGAGGGCTCCATACTACCTGAGCATTTAGTTGTATTAGGTGCAGAGGATAATGTGAGATTAACTCTGCTTCTGTTCTTATCAACAAAGACCTCAATTGCAAGTCTAAATGATCACCAGAAGGAAAAACAGCTTCCTTCATTCCTCCTGATACATGAGGCAATATTCTCTCATGAGAAAAAGTATTGGACTTAAACAAGGAGGACCAGAGGCACTGGTTGAAAATTCAACCTAAAAGAGAATTTCCATAAGCAAGACAATTCCATGACTCAGCTTCTAGGTGTGAGGAAAGAAATTCATGCACACAAAATGTGCTCTGAAAGTATGCACAATATACTAATAGGAAATTGACAGAGTAGTGTCAAAAGTTGATGGAACAGACCTCTCCGGAGCTTCCTCCTCATACTAAGATGTATGCTCCACAGCTAACAGGACTTCTAAGACTGAGTTCAGGACTGGAAAATTTCTGACCCCTTCTAAAGGCTGTGCAACCAGTCACAGGGTATCTTGGTAAGAAGAAAAGAAATATACCCTAATCTTATTGGATAAAGAAAGCTCTAGTATTTATAAGCCATTAAGCCTTCATCACAACTCTGCCTGAAGGGGATAATAGAGCTGTTTTCCAGTCAACAGTACTTTTATATCATCTCTTCAATTTTGGAGTTATAAGCAGTTCAAGTTATTTTTTCTTAATATCTCTTTATGCTATTATGATGTAGTTATCATGCAAATTGGGAATTAGGTGCCAGGGTATGAAAATGCTATATATGTGCACATAAAAGTGTTGCCTTATAGCAGAAAGAAAAAACAATTTCCACAAGTGTGCTGACAAATGAAAATTTTACAGAAGACATCTCTCAGAAGTCATCTGCTTTTAAGTTTACTATATGAAGAAAATAGACCATGTGCTCCTGAAGAAAAGAATTGCAACAATGAAAACAGTCAAAGAACAAAAATCTAGTCCTTATTCTTAGTCCAATTCACAGGCCAGTGCATATTCTCCAGGTTCTCTATCCTATGTGCAAAAAGAAGACAACCTAAAGTATTTTGACCAGAAATGTTATATTATTCTCCAGTAAGGCACTCTTCCTTAAGCCAATTAAAGAAAGTCATTTGATAACTAAATATCTAAATAGTATTCAAGGCTTTGCAAAATATGAATGCATGCAGACCCTTGAGTTTGTAGGAGTATGCTAATGACCGACACTTCCAGTCTGAAATAGCTCAGCAATCTTTCCATCTATGTGATTTCAAACAGCTTCTCATTTTTTTTATCTCATAGCTAACAGCTTTGGTTTATCTAGATGTAATTATTACTAACTCTAGAAAATTTTCTATAAAATTTCTAAAACTAAAACCAGACATATAATTTATAATGCATATTTAATTGCTGTTTGGAAGAAATAGAACAGCTTCAGTGCAATTTTATGTCTCTATCATAATCACTAAGGAAGCCCAGTAATAACACTTTGTAGTAAAAATCTGCATAAATCATTTTCAATGCTCCATGTTTACTTTGTCACACCTATAATTCATTTTTTCTGATATAACATGTTAAGTGAAAACTTCATTTGTTCAGACTTTTATTAAAATAAACATTTACTGAGAACCAACTCTCTTTTGGATATTGTGCAGTGGTAAAAAAAAAAATGCCTGCGCATTTCAGAAGACACAAGAGATACAGGTTTGATCCCTGGGTCAGGAGGATACCCTGGAGTAGGAAAACGCAACCACTCCAGTCTCCTTGCCTGGAAAATTCCATAGACAGAGGAGCCTGGCAGGCTACAGTCCATGGGGTTACAAAGAGTTGGACATGACTGAGTGAGCACAGGACACACAACTCCTTTCGGGGCATTATATTTAAAAATATCATTGTAAAGTGTTGCTTCAAGGTTCTATCTCCTTTTTGGACTTCCTTACCACTCTAAAGAATCACACAGGCTGTAGAGAGAATCAATTTCCACTTGCTCAGCACAACATTTTCTTCAATGCAGTAATTGCAACAGCTGAATAAAATTAGTGCAGCAGTGTACATAGATCACTACATGATTTATTAATTTATCTGACCTTATCAGAGTAAGTATTAGAAGCACTGGCTTTAGAGAACTTCAAACTTTCAAATAAATATAATCATGCCAACAAAGAAGGACTGTTTTCCAGTAAACTATCCACTTACAAACTATGGCTTAATTTTATTCCTATTTACTTTACCCAGTGTTCTGTATTACAGTCTCTTAAAAAAAGGTACACCAATCCTGTAATCAGGCTGCTCCATAACCAATTAAAGTTTGTAATGTTGTTGTAGAACTAAAACCCAAAAAAGATGTTCTTTTCATTATAGGGGACTAGAATGAAGAAGTACGAAGTCAAGAAACACCTGGAGTAACAGGCAAATTTGGCCTTGGAATACGGAATGAAGCACGGCAAAGCCTAATAGAGTTTTGCCAAGAAAATACACTGGTCATAGCAAACACCCTCTTCCAACAACACAAGAGAAGACTCTACACATGGACAACACCAGCTGGTCAACACTGAAATCATATGGATTATATTCTTTGCAGCCAAAGATGGAGAAGCTCTATACAGTCAGCAAAAACAATATTGGGAGCTGACTGTGGCTCAGATCATGAACGCCTTATTGCCAAATTCAGACTTAAATTGAAGAAAGTAGGGAAAACCACTAGACCATTAAGATTAGATCAGTCGCTCAGTCATGTCTGACTCTTTGTGACCCCATGAATCGCAGCACGCCAGGCATCCCTGTCCATCACCAACTCCCAGAGTTCACTCAGACTCATGTCCATAGAGTGAGTGATGCCATCCAGCCATCTAATCCTCTGTCGTCCCCTTCTCCTCTTGCCCTCAGTCCCTCCCAGCATCAGAGTCTTTTCCAATGAGTCAACTCTTCGCACGAGGTGGCCAAAGTACTGGAGTTTCAGCTTTAGCATCATTCCTTCCAAAGAAATCCCAGGGCTGATCTCCTTCAGAATGGACTAGTTGGATCTCCTTGCAGTTCAAGGGACTCTCAAGAGTCTTCTCCAATACCACAGTTCAAAAGCATCAATTCTTCGGCGCTCAGCCTTCTTCACAGTCCAACTCTCACATCCATACATGACCACAGGAAAAACCATAGCCTTGACTAGAGGAACCTTTGTTGGCAAAGTAATGTCTCTGCTTTTGAATATGCTGTCTAGGTTGGTCATAACTTTCCTTCCAAGGAGTAAGCGTCTTTTAATTTCATGGCTGCAGTCACCATCTGCAGTGATTTTGGAGCCCAAAAAAATAAAGTCTGACACTGTTTCCACTGTTTCCCATCTATTTCCCATGAAGTGATTGGGCAGGATGCCATGATCTTTGTTTTCGGAATGCTGAGCTTTAAGCCAACTTTTTCACTCTCCACTTTCACTTTCATCAAGAGGCTTTTGAGTTCCTCTTCACTTTCTGCCATAAGCGTGGTGTCATCTGCATATCTGAGGTTATTGATATTTCTCCTGGCAATCTTGATTCCAGCTTGTGTTTCTTCCAGTCCAGCGTTTCTCATGATGTACTCTGCATATAAGTTAAATAAGCAGGGTGACAATATACAGCTTTGACGTACTCCTTTTCCTATTTGGAACCAGTCTGTTGTTCCAGGTCCAGTTCTAACTGTTGCTTCCTGACCTGCATACAGATTTCTCAAGAGGCAGATCAGGTGGTCTGGTATTCCCATCTCTTTCAGAATTTTCCACAGTTTATTGTGATCCACAAAGTCAAAGGCTTTGGCATAGTCAATAAAGCAGAAATAGATGTTTTTTCTGGAACTCTCTTGCTTTTTCCATGATCCAGCAGATGTTGGCAATTTGATCTCTGGTTCCTCTGCCTTTTCTAAACCAGCTTGAACAAAAGGAAGTTCACGGTTGACATATTGCTGAAACCTGGATTGGAGAATTTTAAGCATTACTTTACTAGCGTGTGAGATGAGTGCAATTGTGCAGTAGTTTGAGCATTCTTTGGCATTGCCTTTCTTTGGGATTGGAATGAAAACTGACCTTTTCCAGTCTTGTGGCCACTGCTGAGTTTTCCAAATTTGCTGGCCTATTGAGTGCAGCACTTTCACAGCAAGACCACTCAGGTATGACCTAAATCAAATCCCTATGATTATACAGTGGAAGTGAGAAATAGATTTAAGGGACTAAATCTGATAGATAGAGTGCCTAATTAACTATGGACAGAGGTTCATGACATTGTACAAGAGACAGAGATCAAGATCATCCCCATGGAAAAGAAATGCAAAAAAGGGAAAAGACTGTCTGAGGAGGCCTTACAAATAGCTGTGAAAAGAAGAGAAGTGAAAAGCAAAAGAGAAAAGGAAAGATATAAGCATCTGAATGCAGAGTTCCAAAGAATGGCAAGGAGAGATAAGAAAGCCTTCCTCAGTGATCAATGCAAAGAAATAGAGGAAGACAACAGAATGGGAAAGACTAGAGATCTCTTCAAGAAAATCAGAGATACCAGGGGAACATTTCATGCAAAGATGGGCTCAATAAAGGACAGAAATGGTATGGACCTAACAGAAGCAGAAGATATTAAGAAGAGATGGCAAGAATACACAGAAGAACTGTACAAAAAAGATCTTCACAACCCATATAATCATGATGGTGTGATCACTGACCTAGAGCCAGGCATCCTGGAATGTGAAGTCAAGTGGGCCTTAGAAAGCATCATGATGAACAAAGCTAGGTAGGTGATGGAATTCCAGTTGAGCTATTTCAAATCCTGGAAGATGATGCTGTGAAAGTGCTGCACTCAATATGCCAGCAAATTTGGAAAACCCAGCAGTGGCCACAGGACTGGAAAAGATCAGTTTTCATTCCAATCCCAAAGAAAGGCAATGCCAAAGAATGCTCAAACTACCGCACAATTGCACTCATCTCATATGCTAGTAAAGTAATGCTCAAAATTCTCCAAGCCAGGCTTCAGCAATATGTCAACCGTGAACTTCCAGATGTTCAAGCTGATTTTAGAAAAAGCAGAGGAACCAGAGATCAAGTTGCCAACATCTGCTGGATCATCAAAAAATTCAAGAGAGTTCCAGAAAAGCATCTATTTCTGCTTTATTGACTATGCCAAAGCCTTTGACTTTGTGGATCACAATAAACTGGAAAATTCGGAAAGAAATGGGAATACCAGACCACCTGACCTGCCTCTTAAGAAACCTATATTCAGGTCAGGAAGCAACAGTTAGAACTGGACATGGAACAACAGACTGGTTCCAAATGGGAAAAGGAGTATGTCAAGGATGTATATTGTCACCCTGCTTATTTAACTTATATGCAGAAAACATCATGAGAAATGCTGGGCTGGAAGAAGCACAAGCTGGAATCAAGATTGCTGGGAGAAATATCAGTAACCTCAGATATGCAGATGACACCACGCTTATAGCAGAAAGTGAAGAGGAACTCAAAAGCCTCTTGATGAAAGTGAAAGTGGAGAGTGAAAAAGTTGGCTTAAAGCTCAACATTCAGAAAACGAAGATCATGGCATCCGGCCCCATCACTTCATGGGAAATAGATGGGGAAACAGTGTCAGACTTTGTTTTTTGGGGCTCCAAAATCACTGCAGATGGTGGTTGCAACCATGAAATTAAAAGACGCTTACTCCTTGGAAGGAAAGTTATGACCAAACTAGATAGCATATTCAAAAGCAGAGACATTACTTTGTCAAAAAGGGTCTGTCTAGTCAAGGCTATGGTTTTTCCAGTGGTCATGTATGGATGTGAGAGTTGGACTGTGAAGAAAGCTGAGCACTGAAGAATTGATGCTTTTGAACTGTGGTGTTGGAGAAGACTCTTGAGAGTCCAACCAGTCCATCCTAAAGGAGATCAGTCCTGGGTGTTCATTGGAAGGACAGATGCTGAAGCTGAAACTCCAGTACTTTGGCCACCTCATACAAAGAGTTGACTAATTGGAAAAGACCCTGATGCTGGGAGGGATTGGGGGCAGAAGAATAAGGGGACAACAGAGGTTGAGATGGCTGGTTGGCATCACTGACTTGATGGACATGAGTTTGGGTAAACTCCTGGAGTTGGTGATGGACAGGGAGGCTTGGCGTACTGTGATTCATGGGGTCGCAAAGAGTCAGACACGACTGAGCGACTGAACTGAACTGAACTGAATGTTCCCTATGGTATTACAATATCTTACTTTGAAAGAGACTCGGTAACTTCTGTTACCTCTGTACCTATTGAACCTAGATGGTGCTCCTTGGTGCTTTGCCCACATGGTGTGGGCTTACCATTTTACTTCTTAAAGTTGAAACTATTCAAATGGCAAGATGTTTTATTAAGATCCCAAGTTGTGTTACACTGGAAGTATTTATTCACTTTCCTTAGACTTTCCAAATCACTTTTGATGAAGGCAGTGTCAAAACTTGTTTATAAACTATAATAGGTTCGATGCACGATACTGGATGCTTGGGGCATGTGCACTGGGATGACCCAGAGGGATGGTATGGGGAGGGAGGAGGGAGGAGGGTTCAGGATGGGGAACACATGTATACCTGTGGCGGATTCATTTTGATATATGGCAAAACTAATACAATTATGTAAAGTTTAAAAATAAAATAAAATTTAAAAAAATAAAAATTAAATTAAATTAAAGAAAATAAAAAAATAAACTATAATATGAACTTTAACCTAACAATATAATTTTTGAATTGCATCATCAGCTTTTTCTCCTCACAATAAAGTTGAAGACAGACTCTACGTGTACTAGTTAATTTTTCGCATGACTGTGAGTAATTATAATCAATGAGTAATATACGTCAAATATCCTTTTTCCTCTCTAAATTGTGACACTGCCAAGACAAAAAGATACTAAAATAAGCCTGTGGTTCCCTCCAGTTCTATAGGTCTTCTGAACTGATGACAAAATTTTTTTAAATCAGTTGATTAACTGAAGACACTTAAAGAGATTACTCTCTTCCTGAGAGGAATTTTTCAGTTTTGGTGATCCCCACAGCGAAAGTGACCAAATGTCGCCAGCTTAGATTTATGCTCCAGATGTCATGCTCTCATCTTTATTCTAATACATTATGAAACAGCAAAGATCATAGAGTGATATAATTGTTTAGTATTTGTTTTGCTGGTGTGTGTGTCTTTGTGCCTGTGTAGTATGCTTTATGTGAGATTTGTTGATTTTTCCCCAGTAGAGTGGGATAAGAAATATATTCTATTTAATATTCATCTTAAAATTAATACTTTTGACTTGAAAAGTATTCTAGTGTACTAGTATTCTAGTATTCATTGTTTTCCAAACTCTTTGCATTCTTTTTTATCCATCAAGATCATGTTAGTAACTTTATTTCCTCTGTATCAGAGTGTTTTTCCAATTTTAATGTACATTTTAATATTTTCTGCTGCTGAATTCATTGATGTGATAGCTCTGATAAATCACATCTAAGTAGGACAGGTGTTGCTAACAGACAGATCACAAAAGCTATGTGCCTTTTAATGAATCCAATATTTCTAATTTGCTTTTCCATCAAGAATACATTTGCTTTCTACATTCTTCAGAGTAGAACCCTCAATCATCTGTCATCATGTGTTCCTCGGATGACATTTCTGAAGTGATAAAAGTACAATTTTAAATAGGAAAAAGAATCTTAACAACTACTTTTAGCTAAAAATCTGTCAAGTAGATTTTGAATAGTTGCATGGATGTAGCATTGTTCATTCCAGGAGAATGAGAGAAAAATAACATAATTCATCTAGGCTGTGTATCATGTCCCTTTAAGGTGGACAGTGAATCAATCATAATGTGTTTCACTTAACTGAGGTAATTAAAGAGGACATGTGCCTTTTATCCCATCCTATACTGGAGTTTTATAAAAAAAAAAAAAAAAACTTCAATATATATTATCATTTTCATTCTCACAGTACCCCTCAGATAAACAGTATTACACCTCTTTTAAAAATAATGAAACTGAAATTCAAATATGTGTTAAGAGGTTTACTCAGGTTTATACAGTTAGTACCAGCAGAGTTAGAAGCTAAGCTAAAGATGTTCGACTTGGAATTCAGTTGCCATTTACACCAGTCTAAGAAATGGCACTCAGTTGTGGATGTGTCACCCTGCTTATTTAATTTATATGCAGAGTACATCATGAGAAATGCTGGACTGGATGAAGCACAAGCTGAATTCAAGATTGCTGGGACAAATATCAATAACCTCAGATATGCAGATGACACCACACTTATGGCAAACAAAGAAGAACTAAAGAACCTCTTGATGAAAGTGAAAGAGGAGAGTGAAAAAGCTGGCTTGAAACTCAGATGAGATTTTGGATTAGAGCAATGGCAGCTGAGAGAGAGGTGAAGCTGATGAATATATTTGATGGCAAAATCAACTGGAATTTATAGTTTAGTGGTGAAGGAGATTTACAGTCTGATACACAATATGCAAAAATAAGCAAGTTTGGCAGGACTTATGTATCCGTTCAGTTCAGTTGCTCATTGTGTCTGACTCTTTGTGACCCCATAGGCTACAGCATTCCAGGCCTCCTTGTCCATCATCAACTCCTAGATCTTACTCAAACTCATGTCCATCAAGTCGGTGATGCCACCCAACCATGTCATCCTCTGTTGTCCCCTTCTCCTCCTGCCTTCAATCTTGCCCAACATCAGGGTCTTTTCAAATGAGTCAGCTCCTCACATCAGGTGTCCAAAGTATTGGAGCTTCAGCTTCAGCATCAGCCCTTCCAATGAATATTCAAGACTGATTTCCTTTATGATGGGCTGGTTGGATCTCCTTGCAGTCCAAGAGCCTCTCAAGTGTCTTCTTTAACACCACAATTCAAAAGCATCAATTCTTAAGCACTCAGCTTTCTTTACAGTTCAACCCTTACATCCATACATGACTACTGGAAAAACCATAGCTTTGACTAGACAGACCTTTGTTGGTAAAGCAATGTCTCTGCTTTTTCATATGCTGTCTAGATTGGTCATAACTTTTCTTCCAAGGAGCAAGCATTTTTTAATTTCATGGCAGCTGTCACCATCTGCAGTGATTTTGAGCCCACCAAAATAAAATCTCTCACTGTTTCCATTGTTTCCCCTTATGAATAAGGTGTGGCTAAGGAGTTGAGGTGAATTTCTATTTTATCCTATTTAATTTCCACCTATACATGTATCACTCCAGAATAAAATTAAAAGTCAATCACTGAAAAACTCTAAAAAAAAAAAAAAAGAAAGAAAACTAAGATCATGGCATCTAGTCCCATCACTTCAAATAGATGGGGAAACAATGGAAAAAGTGACAGACTTTATTTTAGGGGGCTCCAAAATCACTGCAGATGGTGACTGCAGTCATGAAATTAAAAGACACCTGCTCCTTGGAAGAAAAGTTATCATCAACCTAGACAGCATATTAAAAAACAGAGACATTACTTTGCGGACAAAGGTCTGTCTAGTCAATGCTATGGTTTTTCCAGTAATCATGTATGGATGTGAGAGTTGGACTATAAATAAAGTTGAGTACCGAAGAATTGATGCTTTTGAACTGTGGTGTTGGAGAAGATTCTTGAGAGTCCCTTGGATGCAAGGAAATCCATCCAGTCCATCCTAAAGAAATCAGTCCTGAATACTCATTGGAAGGACTGATGCTGAAGCTGAAACTCCAATACTTTGACCACCTGATGCAAAGAGCTGACTCATTTGAAAAGACCCTGATGCTGGGAAAGATTGAAGGTGGGAGGAAAAGGGGACGACAGAAGATGAGATGACTGGATGGCATCCACGACTCAAAGGACATGAGTTTGAGTTGGCTCCGGAAGTTGGTGATGGACAGGGAAGCCTGGCATGCCGCAGTCCATGGGTAGCAAAGAGGTGGACACGACTGAACAACTGAACGGACTGTGGATGTGTCTTGTAGTGAAAGTATAATCTGATGTTGTTAAGAACCATACTGCATAGGAACATGAAATATTATGTCCCTGAATCAAGGTAAATTGGACTTGGTCAAACAGGAGATGGAATGATTAAATACTGTTGTCTTAGGAATCAGTGAACTAAAATGGACAGGAATGGGTGAATTTAATTCAGATGACCATTGGATCTATTACTATGGGCAAGAAACCCTTCAAAGAAAAGGAGTAGCCCTCATAGACAGCAAAGAGTCTGAAACGCAGTACCTGGATGCAATCTCAAGAATGACAGAATGATCTTGGTTTGCTTCCAAGGCAAAATATTCAAAATCACAGTAATTTGAGTCTGTTCTCCAACCACTGATGCTGAAGAGGCTGATATTAAGTGGTTCTATATAGACCAATAATGCTTTCTAGAGCTAACACCAAAAAAAAAAAAAAAAAAAGAAAGAAAGAAAAAAGATGTCTTTTTCATCATAGGGGATTGGAATGCAAAAAATAGGAAGTCAAGAGATACCCAGAATAACAGGCAAAGGCTAACAGAGTTTTGTCAAGAGATCATGCTGGTCACAGCAAACACCCTTTTCCAAGAACACAAGAGAAGACTCTACACATGGGTATCACCATATGGTCAACACCAAAATCAGATTGATTATATTCTTTGCAGTCAAGATGGAGAAGCTCTATACAGCCAGAAAAAGCAAGACCTGGAGCTAACTGTGGCTCAGATCACGAACTCCTTATCACAAAATTCAGGCTTATATTGAAGAAAATAGGGGAAAAAACTCTAGGCCATTCAGATGTGACCTAAATGAAATCCCTTATGATTATACAGTGGGGGTGATGAATAGATTCAAGGGATTAGATCTGGGAGACAGAGTGCCTGAAGAACTATTTACAGAGGTTCATAACACTGTACAGAGGCAGTGACCAAAATTATCCCAAAGAAAAAGAAATATAAGAAGGCAAAGTGGTTGCCTGAGAAGACTTTACAAATAGCTGAGGAAAGAAGAGAAGCAAAAGGCAAGAGAAAAAGAGAAAGATATACCCAACTGAAAGTAGAATTCCTGATAATAGCAAGGAGAGGTAAGACCTTAATAAATGAACAATGCAAATAATAGTGGAAAACAATAGAAGGGGAAAGACTAGAGGTCTCTTCAAGAAAATTAGAAATATCCAGGGATCATGTCATGCAACAATGGGCACAATAATGGACAGAAATAGTAAGAACCTAACAGAATCAGAAGAGAATAAGAAGAAGTGGTGAGAAGACATAGGCGAACTATGCAAAAAGGGTCCTAATGACCAGATAACCACAATGGTGTGATCACTCACCTAGAGCCAAATATCCTGGAGTGTGAAGTCAAGTGGGCCTTAAGAAGCATAACTACAAACAAAGCTAGTGGAGATGAAAGAATTTCAGCTAAGCTATTTCAAATCCTAAAAGATAATGCTGTGAAAGTGCTACACACAATATGTGGTCAAATTTGGTAAATCAGCAGTAGCCACAGGACTGGAAAGGGTCAGATTTGATTCCAATCCCAAAGAAAGGCAATGAAAGAATGTTCTTACTACCACACAATTGCACTCATTTCAAATGCTAGCAAGGTGATGCTCAAAATCCTTCAAGAAGGCTTCAGCAGCATGTGAATCAAAAACTTCCAGATGTACAAGCTGTGTTTTGAAGAGGCAGACAAACAGGAGATCAATTTCCAAGATTCACTGGATCATGAATAAAGCAAGGGAGTTCCATAAAAACATATTTCTGTTTCACTGACTGTGCTAAAGACATAGGCTGTGTGGATCACAACAAACTGTGAACAATTCTTAGATGGGAGGACCAGACCACCATACCTGTCTTTAGAGAAACCTGTAAGCTGGTCAAGAAGCAACAGCTTGAACCGTATATGGGTCAATGGGTTAGTTCAAAATTGGGAAAGGAGTACATCAAGGTTGCATATCATCATCCTGCTTATTTAACTTATATGCAGAGTACATCATGTGAGATGCTGGGCTGGATGAAGCACAAGCTAGAATCAAGACTGTCAGGAGAAATATCAACAACCTCAGATATGCTCATGATACCATCTAATGGCACAATGAAAAGGAACTAAAGAGCCTCTTAACGAAAATGAAAGAGAAGAGTTAAAAAAAAAATTGCTTGAAACTCAACATTAAAAAAAAAAAAAAAAACTAAAATCATGGCATCTGGCCCCATCACTTCACGACAAATACAAATGGAAAAGCAGAAGCAGTGAGAGATTTTATTTTCTTGGGCTCCAAAATCACTGGGATGGTGACTGCAGCCATTAAATTAAAAGGTGCTGGTTCCTTAGAAGGAAAGCTGTGACACACCTAGCCAATGTATTAAAAAACAGAGAAATCGTTTTGCCACCAAAATCCATCTAGTCAAAGCTATGATGTTTCAAGTAGTGCTTTATGGATGTGAGAGTTGGACCATAAAGAAAGCTGAGGGCAAAGAATTGATACTTTTGAATTATGGTGCTGGAGAAGACTCTTGAGAGTCCCTTGGACTGCAAGAAGATCAAACTAGTCAATCTTAAAGGAAATCAACTCTGAATATTTATTAAAAGGACTGATGCTGAAACTGACACTTCAATATTTTGGGCACCTGATGTGAGCAGCCAACTCATTGGAAAAGACCCTGATCCTTGGAAAAATTGAAGGCAAATGGAGAAGAGGACAATAGAGGATGAGATGATTAGACAGTATCACAGACTCAATGGCAATGAATTAGAGCAAACTCCAGGAAATAGTGAAGGACAGAGTCTGGCATGCTACAGTCCACGGCATCGCGGAGTCACTCACGACTTAGGGACTGAAAAACAATCCTGAAAAGCCCTGAGTCCGAGGGGAAGTTAAATCAGTCACTGATCTTCACCCAACCTAAAATATTAATTTCAGTGAAGTACTCATAATGTTCTATAAGAACATTATTCATTGATATTTAAGGAGCAGTATCATTAATTCAGGGGAATTAATAAATCTCCCAAAATAATGTATTGTCAACTTGACCATAAACATATTGAAAAAGCTAGAGAAATTTGAAAGAACCATATGTATACACCTGTAAAGTATCATATCTCCCAGAAGGATTTAGTAAAAAATTAATCAATACATGGGTCTATACTTGCCATTCAGCTTCTGAAACAGACATAAATGATTTGGTAACATTACTTGGTATCAAATCTGATTGCTCCTAATAATCAGTAAAAGGAGTGTAAGTAATCAATATATTTTTAAATGTATAGCTTTTTCATTTGCACATGGTTAATAATGGCTTCAATCAAAACATAATTCTTGCTTCAAGGAATGAGTCTGAAAACAGATGGCATCATTGATAACAGTAAAGTATTAGTGAAAGTCCTTCAGAGAAATAAGTATTTTTCTATAGGGAAATGAATATTTTCAGTTTTCTGATTTCATTAATGAGATATTAAAAGTTGGAAGCCATGTATACATCTTCTTTATAAACAATGTTTTAAATGCAAATAGTGTTTCATAAACGTTAACAATTTGACTAAATTCCTAAGATGCCTACCAATATGAGAAAATTTAGCATATGTAGAGAAAAGAATATAATTGCTACTATTATTAAATAAAAAAATAAAAGTTAAACCTAACTTTAAAAGCATCATAAGAGACTACTATCAGCAACTATATGCCAATAAAATAGACAATGTGGAAGAAATGGACAAATTATTAGAAAAGTTCAACTTTCCAAAACTGAACCATGAAGAAATAGATAATCTTAACAGACCCATCACAAGCACGGAAATTGAAACTGTAATCAGAAATCTTCCAGCAAACAGAAGCCCAGGAACAGAAGGCTGAATAGCTGAATTCTACCAAAAATTTAGAGAAGAGCTAACACCTATCCTACTCAAACTCTTCCAGAAAATTGCAGAGGAAGGTAAACTTCCAAACTCATTCTATGAGGCCACCATCACTCTAGTATTAAAACCAGACAAAGATGCCACAAAAAAAGAAAACTAGAGGCCAATATCACTGATGAATATAAATGCAAAAATCCTTAACAAAATTCTAGCAAACAGAATCCAACAACATATTAAAAAAATCATACATTGTGACCAAGTGGGCTTTATCCCAGGGATGCAAGGATTCTTCAATATCCACAAATCAATCTATGTAACACACCACATTAACAAATTGAAAGATAAAAACCATATGATTATCTCAATAGATGCAGAGAAAGCCTTTGACAAAATTCAACATCCATTTATGATAAAAAAAAAACCCCTCCAGAAAGCAGGAATAGAAGAAACATACCTCAACATAATAAAATCCATATATGACAAACCCACAGCAAACATTATCCTCAATGGTGAAAAATTGAAAGCATTTCCCCTAAAGTCAGGAACAAGACAAGGGTGCCCACTCTCACCACTACTATTCAACATAATTTTGGCCACAGCAATCAGAGCAGAAAAAGAAATAAAAGTAATCCAGATTGGAAAAGAAGTAAAACTCTCAGTGTTTGCAGATGACATGATCCTCTACATAGAAAACCCTAAAGACTCCAGCAGAAAATTACTAGAGCTAATCAGTGAATATAGTACAGTTGCAGGATATAAAATTAACACACATAAATCCCTTGAATTCCTATACACTAACAATGAGAAAACAGAAAGAGAAATTAAGGAAACAATTCCATTCACCATTGCAACGAAAAGAATAAAATACTTAAGAATATATCTACCTAAAGAAACAAAGACCTATATATAGGAAACTATAAAACACTGGTGAAAGAAATCAAAGAGGCCACAAATTAACGGAGAAATATACCATGTTCGTGGATTAGAAGAATCAATATAGTGAAAATGAATATACTACCCAAAGCAATCTATACATTCAATGCAATCCCTAACAAGCTACCAACGGTATTTTTTACAGAGCTAGAACAAATAATTTCACAATTTGTATGGAAATACAAAAAGCCTTGAATAGCCAAAGCAATCTTGAGAAAGAAGAATGGAACTGGAGGAATCAACCTGCCTGACTTCAGGCTCTATTAAAAAGCCACAGTCATCAAGACAGTATGGTACTGGCACAAAGACAGAAATATAGGTCAATGAAACAAAATAGAAAGCCCAGAGATAAATCCACGCAACTATGAACACCTTGGAGAAGGCAATGACACCCCACACCAGTACTCTTGCCTGGCAAATCCCATGGACGGAGGAGCCTGGTAGGCTGCAGTCCATGGGGTGCTAAGAGTCGGACACAACTGAGCAACTTCACTTTCACTTTTCATTTTCATGCATTGGAGAAGGAAATGGCAACCCACTCCAGTGTTCTTGCCTGGAGAATCCCAGGTATGGGGGAGCCTGGTGGACTGTCGTCTATAGGGTCGCACAGAGTCGGACACAACTGAAGCGACTTAGCAGCAGCAGCAGCATGAACACCTTATCTTTGACAAAGGAGGCAAGAATATACAATGGAGAAAAAAATATCTCTTTAACAAGTGGCACTGGGAAAACTGGTCAACCACTTGTAAAAGAATGAAACTAGAACACTTTCTAACACCATACACAAAAATAAACTCAAAATGAATTAAAGATCTAAACAAAAATCAGAAACTATAAAACTCCTGGAGGAAATCATAGGCAAAACACTCTCCGACACAAATCACAGCAGGATCCTTATGACCCACCTCCCAGAATATTGGAAATAAAAGCAAAAATATACAAATGGGACATAATTAAAATTAAAAGCTTCTGCACAACAAAGGAAACTATAAACAAGGTGATAAGACAGCCTTCTGAATGGGAGAAAATAATAGCAAACGAAGCAACTGACACATAATTAATCTCAAAAATATACAAGCAACTCCTACAGCTCAATTCCAGAAAAATAAATGACCCAATCAAAAAATGGGCCAAAGAACTAAACAGACATTTCTCCAAAGAAGACATACAGATGGCTAACAAACACATGAAAAGATGCTCAACAAAACTCATTATCAGAGAAATGTAAGTCAAAACCACAATGAGGTACCATTTCATGCCAGTCAGAATGGCTGTGATCCAAAAGTCTACAAGCAATAAATGCTGGAGAGGGTGTGGAGAAAAGAGAACCCTCTTACACTGTTGGTGGGAATGCAAACTAGTACAGCCACTATGGAGAACAGTGTGGAGATTCCTTAAAAAACTGGAAATAGAACTGCCATACGACCCAGCAATCCCACTGCTGGGCATACACATCGAGGAAACCAGAACTGAAAGAGACACGTGTACTCCAATGTTCATGGCAGCACTGTTTATAATAGCCAGGACATGGAAGCAACCTAGATGTCCATCAGCAAACAAATGGATAAGAAATCTGTGGTACATATACATGATGGAGTATTACTCAGCCATTAAAAAGAATACATTTTAATCAGTTCTAATGAGGTGGATGAAACTGGAGCTTATTATACAGAGTGAAGTAAGCCAGAAAGAAAAATACCAATACAGTATCCTAATGCATATATATGGAATTTAGAAAGATAACAATTATGACCCTATATACAAGACAGCAAAAGAGACACAGATGTATAGAATAGTCTTTTGCACTCTGTGGGAGAGAGAGAGGGTGGGATGATTTGGGAGAATGGCATTGAAAAATGTATATTATCATATGTGAAACGAATCACCAGTCCAGGTTCGATGCATGAGATGGGGTGCTTGGGGCTGGTGCATTGGGATGACCCTGAGGGATGGGATGGGGAGAGAAGTGGGAGGGGTGTTCAGGATGAGGAACACGTGTACACCCGTGGCAGATTCATGTCAGTGTATGGCAAAACCACTACAATATTGTAAAGTAATTAGCCTCCAATTAAAGTAAATAGATTCATAAAAAATAGTTCAAAACAGAAGTAAATTAAAAATAAATCTCCAATGGGTATAGAGAAAGAAACATCTTACACAATTTTTTCAAAACTCTATTCTACTATTGAAGGTATAATTTAGGTTAGTCATTGTATGTGTGTAAACTTAAAAAGGAACTCATAACTAAAACAGTCATTACAATACAGTGTGATACATTCTATAGTTCTGTGACAGAACTAAGTTCAAAAGCCTTTAGATGTACATAGAAGAATTATTTAATCTGTATTCAATCTTGAAGTATTAGACAAATTTACTATGTGGAGAATAGGACATTTCAGGGAAGAAAAGAACAGGTAAAAACCAAATTAACATATGAAAACATATTGATATTATTGGTTAAAATATTTTTCACCCAGTAATCCCACAGAAGCCAATGATACTTATATTGTGATCTCATGAGATAAATAATAATTTCCTGACAAAATTGTGGCTTTCCTATATGTCTGAAGGAATCTTTCTAGGTATCAACACAGATGATGAACCCTGAAGTCAACTCTAAAAATTTAGTCTATCTTGGAGTCTTATGGAATTAAGCCCTTTCACATTATAATACTATAAACTTAATTTTGTTATTTTCTGAAACAGCTTAGAAAGGAGCTGTTGCTATTGTTGTTTAGTCACTAAGTCATGCACAACTCTTTGTGACCCCATGGGCTGTAGCCTGCACAGGATAAGAAAAGAGAAACACAAAGAGATGAATAGGTAGTTCCCTAAACAGTCATGGACTTCCCTGGTGGCTCAGACGGTAAAGCGTCTGCCTACAATGCGGGAGACCCGGGTTCAATCCCTGGGTCAGGAAGATCCTCTGGAGAAGGAAATGGCAACCCACTCCAGTACTCTTGGCTGGAAAATCCTATGGATGGAGGAGGGTGGTAGGCCACATTCCATGGGGTCACAAAGAGTCAGACACAACTGAGTGATTCACTTCACTTTAAGCAGTCATGGACATCATGAGAACTCAAGGAATAGGAAAATATTGGCAGTGGGTGGTAGACATTTTGAAACAAGCTTACCATGCTACTGAATTATTCTTCATACTGGATTTAGTTCTGAGCTGTCCCTCTTTTGCAAGCTCTATTTTGTACTCTCCCAAGGGAAATAGATAGCTCAGATGGTAAAGCATCTGCCTGCAATGTGGAAGACCTGGGTTCAATCCCTGGGTCAGGAAGATCCGCTGGAGAAGGAAATGGCAACCCACTTTAGTATTCTTGCCTGGAAAATTCCATGGATGGAGGACCCTGGTAGGCTACAATCCATGGTATTGCAAAGAGTTGGACACGACTGAGCAACTTCACTGGTTCACAAGGGAAATACTTTACCTTCAAGCACTCTTGGCAGGGAAGAAAGGGGACAAATCTTTGTAGGAGTGGAAATTTTGAAGAAGACTGAAGAAACACAAAGGAATCAGAGAGGAATAAGACAGGAAATATAGAATGAGCATAATAGTGCAAAGGTCAGAGATTCTGGAAATAGGCAGTCAAAGAATCCAATCTACCTACCTGGAGGGATGGAATGGGGAGGGAGATGTGATGGAGATTCAAGAGGGAGGAGACCTATGTATGCCAATTGCTTATTCATGCTGTGTATCGCAGATACCAACACAATATGGTAGAGTAATTATACTCTGATTAAAAATAAACTTAAAAATAATAAAATAAAATAAAGAGTCCAATCTTATTGGTCATTTACAAGCTCTGATTAATACTGGACAAGGTATTTGATTTCTCAGTGTCTTGACTCTAAGAAATAAAGATACTTTCTGACTTGCTGAGAATTTTTGAAAATTCTTTAATTCCTTGCTTTACTTTTATTCATGACTTTAATCATTACTGGCACAGTAAATATTCATCTGAATAATTGCTATCCATCTCTTAAATTCATGTAAGTCGGAACTTTATTTTTTTCTCACTGTTGCATCTCTAATGCCTAAAACAATCTCTGAGTGGGAGATCAGTAATGGTTGCATGAATGAATCAGTTTAATGAATAAATAATGTAAATATATGAGTGCAACACCAGACACAACATAGCCATCTACTAAATGCTAGAAAGATACCAACAGACAGAGGTTCAAACTCTGGCAGTTTTATTGCTGTGTAACCTTGGGCTTCTTTAACTGTAAAATGGGTATGAATAAGAATAATGTTCACCCTTTGATGACTATCATTAAGGTAAGACAAGTAAATAGAATAATGAATGCTAAATCCATGGTAGCTAGTAGAGTATTCAAACTAGAGGCTTGTCCATTAAGATGAATGCTAACTTTCCACAGAGTCAAGTTCTCCCATAAGGAAATAGCCTAGTTTGAAAATGCCCAAATAAGGAGACAAGAAGTCACACTGATATATGGTGTTACCCTGAAGCTAGTATCTATACAGGACAATTAGAAATAAATTCAATTTATAGTTAGAATGCAGCTACAGGAAGCTAACACTGAGATTCAAAGGGTTATGCATTCGTTTTTATTCATAACTATATATGAGGATTCTTATTTTTCCAAGTGTACCTTCTTGAGGGTCTCCCATATATAAAAATGATAATATTGAAGGCAAAGTTATTTTCATAAAACAAAGTGACACACTGCGAGATTACTTTTCATTTCCTGTTTCCTAAGAAGCTGATATCATAGCATGTTGGCTTTTTGAGACATCTAAAGACAAAAGTTCAATTAGCCTTGGTCTTGAGAAAAGAAGGGAGGGACTTAGCCATTTGCCTAGTTTGGCCCTGCTAATAATCTCCCAAGGCATCTATTTTTCCTAATTGTCTATACTCAAGTAGGTGTTCAAAGCAATATTTTTTTTAAAAAAGTGTTTAACCAGTGTCATGCAGGCAGGCAATACATATAAAAGAACCACAGAACAATTTAGAATTGAATAATTTATGTTGAATATTAGCAAAATGTTCAAATTTTTACATGATTGGAGATTCAATTTTATTAATGTAGCAAAATTGCACTACATAAAGTTGTTTTACTTTGTGTTGCTCTTTTACATGTTCTCCAAACATAGTGAGATGAGCTGAAGTATGTGCCAAAACTGCATCACTGTTCAACTTCTCTCTCTGCCCAATCCTGCTTCCCTCTCTCCCTCACAGGTTTTGTCCTCAACAACATGTCAAAACAAACCTCTTATTTGCAAATCTCCATTTCTGAATCTATTTCCTGAGGAACACAATCTAACATCAAAGCTAAGTACAACTTAGTTTCCAGCAGAAATAAAGGAAAATCCTTTTTGGAAAAAAATACATGGACCAATTTAGGTCTATAAGATTAAGGTCAAGAAATATTAACTCAGTGCCAAAAAGAAACTCACAAGAAACAAGTCACCATGATTGAGAATAAGAAGAAAGAACAAATCTTAATGTTCAAATTACCAGGAAGAGAATATAAAATAATTTGGAAAGCATCAAAAGACAAGTGACTCATCACACATAATGATACCCCCATAAGGCTATCAGTAAATTCCTCAGCAAAAAACTTGCAAGCCAGGAGAAAGTGAGATACATAAATACTAATAAAACACACACACACACACACAAGAAAACCTGCCAACCAAGAATACTACACCTGGCAAAGCTGTCCTTTATAAATGAAGTAAAGATAGACTTTCTCAAACAAAAGCTAAGAGAGTTCATCATTACTAGATCTGCCTTATAAGAAATGTTAAATAAAGTTCTTCTAGTTGAAAGGATGCTACTTAGCAACATGAAAACATAGGAAGGCTAAAACTCACTGTATGGTAAGTATATAGTCAGATTCAGAATACTCAAACACTGTAATTATGGTGCACAAATAACAATGAATGAAATGCTGAAAAGTAAATAATCAAATCACAGTATGAGAAAGCAAGAAGTGATTATTAATTTGACTGGGAAGATGAAAAAAATGTCATTAAATTTCAAAGTTTAAAATTATTTTAATTCAAAGAGTAGATTTAAGCATCAGATTAATACAACTAAAGGGAGAATTACTGAACTGAAACTCAGCACTAAAGAAATGAACAAAAATGTAGCACCATAGGTAGAGTCAAAGTTTTGAATGATATGAAGCACAGACTAAGAAGATCTAAAGACACCTAATCACAGTCCGAGAAAGAGATTAGAGTGGTTAGAGGACAGGCAATACTAGAAGATACAGGTTGAGAAGTTTTCAAAGCCACTGAAACACTTAAATCTATAAATATGTAAATCGTATTGTATTCTATGCAGAATAATTAGAAATCATACCTAAGCAAATTCTAGCAGAACTGCAGAGTCGTCTAAGACGATTAAATCAGCCCAAATGAAAAAAAAAAAAAAGATCAGTTAGGAGGGAAAGATGATTAGACTGGCAGAAGTGCTGAGAGAAAAATAACTGTTATCCTGGAATTGTGTCCCCGATAAAACTATCTTTCAAGTGTAAATAAATGCATTGTATGGATCCAGTTGAGTAACTTGGTTTTGTCTGTTTAGTCAAAGGACATATCTTGAGAATGTGTAATGCCCTTTGAACTCAAAAATTGAGAATATGGCTTTCATTGTAATACAATACATTTAGTTCTTTGATATCTGTGCATTCTGCTACTCTGTTTAAATTCTCACAAGTATTTTTACTTTAAGAGATCCTACATTGGGATGTTGTGCTAAGAATTTTGCCTTTGGGAAAAGTTCTAGGATTTTTTTTTTTCCCTCTGTGCCTAGCTTTCCTAAAACAACCCTCAAGTGTGCCCTACTATATCTAGGCACAGAAATAACCCCTTATCATCTTTGTCCCAATTACATCCATATTAAACAAACCAGAAGCATGTCCTCATCTCTCACTCCTTTATAAGCAAGTGATAAATTCCTTTTATAGTCAAGGGACTTGTCCTAATTATTCTTCACTCCTTCTTTCCTCAGCGCTCAGAATTTAGCAGACAAAATTTCATATAATAGGCCCTTGATCATTTTTAAAACTGAAGAAAAGATAGAAAATTTCTTTAGTAGATTTTTTATTTTTGTTCTATGTATACTGCCTAAAACAGTTTCATTAGATTGAATGACAGTCTTGTGATAAATTGAGATTTATGGCTTCTAATTATTTAACACACTATTTTCCCATCACAAATGTTTTCATAATTAGGCTTCAGAAATAAAATTTAAATTAAAAGAGAAAGAGAGAAATCATCTGGGTCTAAAATAAGTATTCTCACTTATCTCTCAAACTATAATTTTTGTCAATACATGCTTACAATGGTTTATTATATAAAGAAGCTCATGTTTAAATTGATGACAATTGATGGCAGTTGTCCCAGAAGAAATTAAATAATCTAATTTAATTTTTTGGCAATATTCTTCTATTTTCTCATTTAGGTACATTATTATAGTAGTCATGGAGAAACAGTGAGTGGTACAATTTGAAAAAAAAAAAAATGCAAGTTCCCTGTGATCATTAAATATGGTGAACACTTAATTGTAAACCATAAAGAAATTATCAGTTTTTCAGGTACTTTTTGAAATGGCCTTTTCAGATGCCTTTTAGAATGGCTGCCTGAAATATCTTAGATAGATAAAAAACAGGAAGATAGCTGTTCTCTACTGATAATATTCTGGTACTACATTAAGTTCTGAAGACATAGAAATGAATGGTACCCACACTCATCTATTCAAAATTCACCAGGAAAGTCAGAAAAGTAACAAGATTAAGTTGAAGTTTCACTAGAATCAATTTTAAATTATGATTAATCATTTGTTCATTGGTTAGTTTTTCAGTTTTCCAATCCTAGGCACACATATTTTTGTCCTTAGCATTTACATTCACAGATGGAAATGATAAGAAAATCTAATATAATATTTATTATAGTCAAATAAAGATTTTTCTCAAAATTCTTGTGCTAATTTGGCAAAGCAGTTTTAACATTTAGATAGTCTGAATGTCATCTATGAATAAATCATAAACTTACAACACTTTCTAATGACTAAGTGCTTTTCATAGTCTCAGTGTCTTTTGCAATGGAAACAGTGAACCAGATAATTAAAAGCCTATACTACCCTAACACCTTCAGTGCCTCCTTAATGTTGAAAAACTCTAATTGACCAAGAATGAACACATTATGTATTGTCACTTTGCTCCATTTCATATAGGGCATAACTGCCATTATGTCAACAAGATATCATTAACCTTCTTCAAGAAGCCAGTACTGCTGTGTAACAGCTGCTTTACAGAGAAAAATAGGTAGTGATCTTGAATTAAAAAAAAAAAAATTGTCGCATGAATTTAGAAATAAAACTGCTCCGAATAAGAGGGCATGCTACACCTGCAGTCTGAAAGAAAACAGGTTAAACAAAATAGAAAAGCCTTAAAAGAAAAGAAATTTGAAATTGATTTTTTAAATGTAAAGAATAAATAGTGTCTATGTAGACTGAATCAACTGCTAAATCTCCAAGAGAACCCTTTAATTATGTGATATTTGAACAGTTTTTGTGTGTGTGTGTGAGTTTTCATTAGGAGGGGCATGTTGGACAGTTGTTTTTTTAAAGATTATCAGCTTTGCCAATAGCCACTTTTGAGTCACTAAAGAGATTACTGTTAGCTTTAATTATTCTTCAATATTAACAAAAAAGCACTTAGGTAGTGCATTTACAGGATTTCAAGATCATAAAGTTACATTAATATTTACACAATATTTGTCAATACATAATTAACCCCATCCCCAAATGACAGATGGATTTTTAGGTGAACAGGTGTCTGCTGCTACTGAAAGTATTTTCATCTATTTGCTGATTATAAACATATTGTAATCAACAGGAAAAATAATTCTTGTTTGTTTGAACCCATGTACCTAGAGCTTTTTTTTTTCTTTTTTTTTAATTTTATTTTATTTTTAAACTTTACAAGATTGTATTAGTTTTGCCAAACATCGAAATGAATCCACCACAGGTATACCCGTGCTCCTCATCCTGAACCCTCCTCCCTCCTCCCTCCCCATACCCTCCCTCTGGGTCGTCCCAGTGCACCAGCCCCAAGCATCCAGTATCGTGCATCGAACCAGAGCTTTTTTATTAAGTAAGTCATAGTAAAAAATAATAATAATAATAATGGCTAAAAGATGACAAATGTAATATCTTCCCTCTATTTTGTCACGTCTCATCACACTTAAAAATATGTACCCAATTTTCCTGATTTCTACAGAACTATGCAAACACTTTATTTTCCCCCTTTTTCTATCATCCTCATTTAATTTCACAGGTTGTATAACATTGTGAAGGTCAGGAATATTACTTTTATTTCTGCTAGCTACTGCTGAGAAACCAGAGAAAATCAATTATAACTCTTTGTTTTAAAGGGCAGTGGAAGGTTACTGAGACAAATAATCTCATTTTTCTGCTTATTAGTGTGTTTTGTTGTTGTTTAGTCACCAAGTGGAGTCTGACTCTTTTGCGACCTCATGGAGCCTACCAGGCACCTCTGTGCATGGGATTTTCCAAGCAAGAATACTGGAGTGAGTTGCCATTTCCTTCCCCAAGGGATCTTCCCAACCAGAGATCAAGTCCATATCTCCAGCACTGCAGCTGGATTCTTTACCGCTGAGTTACCAGAGAAGCTCTATTAGTGAGTCATTGTTGTTCAGTTGCCCAGTTGTGTCTGACTCTGCGACCCCATATACTACAGCACAAGCAGGCATTCCTGTCCTTCACAAGAGTTACCAATCCACATTTGAAGTGGTAGGAATTAAGAAATAACAGTCCACACTCATACACAAGGGATGTGATACCTTGCCTCACACCTCACTGGCTCCAATTTGAGGGTAAATCAAGAAGCGACACACTATTGATATAGAATGTGGGCCTGCCAATCACAATACTTGATGTTTGGACATCACTTTACAGTGAAAGATTCATTTTCATTTAAGCCATAATTTCAACTTCAACAACCCTGTCACACAGTAAGGATAATATTAACCTGGTGCTCCCATTACTACCAAAATATACCTAAAATAGGACAAAATTAACTAAATTACAAAACCTATTGTTGAGTCTCTTCACATGGAATAAAGCTAGCTAAAGTCATCAGCAAAAGGCTAATAGAGTTTTGCCAAGAGAATGCACCGGTCATAGCAAACACCCTCTTCCAACAACACAAGAAAAGACTCTACACAAGGAGATCACCAGATGGTCAATACCGAAATCAGAATGATTATATTCTTTGCAGCCAAAGATGGAGAAGCTCTATACAGTCAGCAAAAACAAGACTGGAAGCTGACTGTGACTCAGATCATGAACTCCTTATTCCCAAATTCAGACTTAAATTGAAGAAAGTAGGGAAAACCACTAAACCATCCAGTTATGACCTAAATCAAATCCCTTATGATTATACAGTAGAAGTAAGAAATAGATTCAAGGGATTACAACTGATAACAGAGTGCAGCTAGAATAGAGCTCACTTCAAGAAAATTAGAGATACTAAGGGAATATTTCATGCAAAGTGGGCACAATAAAGGACAGAAATGGTATGGACCTAACAGAAGTAGAAGATATTAATAAGAGGTGGCAAGAATACACAGAAGAACTATACAAAAAACTTCATGACCCAGATAATAACCATGGTATGATCACTCATCTAGAGCCAGATATCCTGGAATGCAAAATCAAGTGGGCCTTAGGAAGCATCACTACAAACAAAGCTAGTGGAGGTGATGGAATTCCAGTTGAGTTATTTCAAGTACTAAAAGATGATTCTGTGAAAGTACTGCATTCAATACACCAGCAAATTTGGAAAATTCAGCAAAGGCCACAGGACTGGAAAAGGTCAATTTTCATTCCAATCCCAAAGAAAGGCAATGCCAAAGAATGCTCAAAATACCGCATAATTACACTCATCTCACACGCTACTAAAGTAATGCTCAAAATTCTCCAAGCCAGCTTCAATAGCATGTGAACCATGAACTTCCAGATGTTCAAGCTGCATTTAGAAGAGGCAGAGGAACCAGACATCAAATTGCCAACATCCATTGGATCATTGAAAAAGCAAAAGAGTTCCAGAAAAACATCTACTTCTGCTTTATTGACAATTCCAAAGCCTTTGACTGTGTGAATTGCAACAAAACTTTGGAAAATTCTTAGAGAGATGGGAATACCTGACCTGCCTCCTGAGAAATCTGTATGCAGGTCAAGAAGGAACAGTTAGAACTGGACACGGAACAAAAGACTGGTTCCAAATCAGGAAAGGCTTATGTCAAGGCTGTATACTATCACCCTGCTTATTTAATGTATATGCAGAGTACATCATGAGAAATGCTGGACTGGATTAAGCATAAGCTGGAATCAAGATTGCCGGGAGAAATATCAATAACCTCAGATATGCAGATGACACCACCCTTATGGCAGAAAGCAAAGAACTAAAGAGCCTTTTGATGAAAGTGAAAGAGGAGAGTGAAAGCGTTGGCTTAAAACTCAACATACAGAAAACGAAGATCATGGCATCTGGTCCCATCACTTCATGGCAACTTTATGGGGAAACAGTGACAGACTTTATTTTGGGATTGCTCCAAAATCACTGTAGATGGTGACTTCAGCCATGAAAATGAAAGACACTTGCTCCTTGGAAGATAAGCTATGACCAACCTAGACAGCATATTAAAAAGCAGAAACATTACTTTACCAACAAAGGTCCATCTATTCAAAACTATGATTTTTCCAGTAATCATGTATGGATGTGAGAGTTGGACTATAAAGACAGCTGAGTGCCAAAGAATTGATGCTTTTCGACTGTGGTGTTGAGGAAGGCTATTGACTTCAAAGAGAAGTCAATAGTAATGAAGTCAATAGTAATGCTCAAAATTCTCCAAGCCAGAGAGCATTTATTAAGACTGCAAAGAGATACAACTAGTCTGTCCTAAAGGAAATTAATCTTGAATATTCATTTGAAGGACTGATGCTAGAGCTGAAACTCCAATACTTTGGCCACCTGATGGGAAGTAGTGACTCATTGGAAGATACCCTGATGCTGGGAATGATTGAAGGCAGGAGGTGAAGGGGACGACAGAGGATTAAGTGGTTGGATGGCATCACTGACTCAATGGACATGAATTTGAGTAGGCTCCGGGAGTTGGTGATGGACAGGGAGGCCTGGCATTCTGCGGTCCATGGAATTGCAGAGTCATACATGACTGAGCGACTGAACTGAACTGAACTGAACTGAAAGTCAACAGCAGAGGAGAGATACTAAAGGAGATTAAATCAGGCAACTTACATGGTTACATTTTAATATCTGTGAGTGTAAAGGAAATATTTACTTGCAGTTAAATTTATCACATATTTGTTTAATACCTACTAGGTATATCATTGGGACTTCCCAGGAAGCTCAGTGGTAAAGAATCCACCTACCAATCCACCTACCAACTCATAGTCACTTTCAATATGCCAAAAGGAAATAGTTAGAAAGTAATGTAACATATCTTCAGATAGATTAAGATAATGAGGCAACTAAAGTTCTCTGAATAGACTTATACAATGAGAGTGAATATTCAGAATAATTAACTTGACACCTACCAATGCAGGAGACACAGGTTCAAATCCTAGGTCAGGAAGATCCCCTGAAGTGTGAAATGGCAATCTGCTCCAGTACTCTTCCTTGGAAAATTCCACAGACAGTGGAGCCTGGTGGGCTACCATCCATGTGGTCACAAAGAGTCGGACACAACTGAGCAACTGAGCATACAGGCACTAGGCACGTCGCAGTACACTGGGATATGCACTACTGTGCGATATGCAAAAAGATGATGGAGTTCTTACCAACAAGAAACTTATAATCTCCCGAAGATATAAGATATACTGTAAATACATTAGAGAACCTGTAAGAATAAATGAAATCCCAAGGTGAATACACAAAAGTTAAAAATGAAACAAAAATAGCTTGAAATAGTAGATAATATTTGAACTTGACCTAAAAAGGTTTTGATATATTTGAGGAAAAGCAGAAAATTTCAGTATTCATTGTCTACTATTTAGGTAAATAAGATGCAGGTCCTCCCTTGAGATCATAATTGAATGAAAAACTCATAGTCACTTTCAATATGCCAAAAGGAAATAGAAAGTAATGTAGCATATCTTCAGATAGATTAAGATAATGAAGCAACTAAAGTTCTCTGAATAGAGTTATACAATGAGAGAGAATATTCAGAATAATTAACTTGGCAGCTATCTCCACATGGAGATTTCTCATTTACCTATAAGCAATTAAAACAAGGTATTGAACATCTGGTCTTTGGCATGTATTAATGGCTATAAAGAAAACACTTGCAAACTAATGCTGAGAATGTTAAACTTTCTCCCTGTATGGAAAAGCTTTATTTTCTAATCTTACTCGTGATCAATTATATTGATTTCTTATAGTCTTTTCAAAAAGTATTTCATTATCCTTTCTTATTCAGTGGGGAAGGTGAGTAGGAATATAGGCATACATAGCTCAAATCATGCCCTCTCATGATTCTTTTCAATAACATAAGCCTGATCTCAAAATTTAAATGATTTCAAATGTGCTTGATTATACAGCATTGTGAAGTTAGAAATCAAACACACACTTCAAGGAGAAATTCACAGGGAAAATACCAGTAGAGAAGATTAGTGTGGTCAGTGCCAGTAAATCAACAGGAAAGTTAATCAGTTCAGTCCAGTCACTCAGTCGTGTCTAACTCTTTGTGACCCCATGAACTGCAGTACGTCAGGCTTCCCTGTCCACCACCAACTCCTGGAGGTAGCTCAGATTCATGTCCATCGAGTCGGTGATGCCATCCAACAATTTCATCCTCTGTCCTCCCCTTTTCCTCCTGCCTTCAATCCTTCCTGGCATCATGGTCTCTTTCAATGAGTCACTACTTTGCATCAGGTGGCCAAAGTGTTGGAGTTTCATCTTCAGCATCAGTCCTTCCAATGAATATTCAGGACTGATTTCCTTTAGGATGGACTGGTTGGATCTCCCTTCAGTCCAAGAGACTCTCAAGAGTCTTCTCCAAAACCACAATTCAAAAGCATCAATTCTTCAGTTCTCAGCTTTCTTTATGGTCCAACTCTCACATGTATGGACATGATTACTGGAAAAACCATAGCTTTGAATAGATGGACCTTTGTTGGTAAAGTAATGTCTCTGCTTTTTAATATGCTGTCTAGGTTGGTCATAGCTTATCTTCCAAGGAGCAAGTGTCTTTTAATTTCATGGTTGCAGTCACCATCTTCAGGGATTTTGAAGCCCCAACAATTAAAATCTGTCACTGTTTCCACTGTTTCCCCATTTATTTGCCATGAAGTGATGGGACTGAATGCCATGAACTTAGTTTTCTGAATGTTGAGTTTTAAGCCAAAGCTTTCACTCTCCTCTTTCACTTTCATCAAGAGGCTCTTTAGTTCTTCTTCGCTTTCTGCAATAAGGATGGTCTCATCTGCATATCTGAAGATATTGATATTTCTCCCGGCAATCTTGATTCCAGCTTATGCTTCATCCATTCTGGCATTTCACATGATGCACTCTGCATATAAGTTAAATAAGCAGGGTGAAAATATACAGCCTTGATGTAAGCCTTTCCTGATTTGGAACCAGTCTTTTGTTCCATGTCCAGTTCTAACTGTTGCTTTTTGACCTGCTTACAGATTTCTCAGGAGGTAGGTCAGGTGCTATGATATTCCCATCTCTTTTAAGAATTTTCCAAAGTTTGTTGTGATCCACACAGTCAAAGGCTCTGGGGTAGTCAACGAAGCAGAAGTAGATGGTTTTCTGTAACTCTCTTGCTTTTTTCATGAGCCAAGGGATTTGGACGACTTGATATCTTGTTCCTTTGCCTTTTCTAAATCCAGCTTGGATATCTGGAAGTTCATGGTTCACCTACTGTTGAAGCCTGGCTTGGAGAATTTTGAGCGTTACTTTGCTAGCCTGTGAGATGAGTGCAATTGTGCAGTAGTTTGAACATTCTTTGGCATTGCCTTTCTTTGGGCTTGGAATTAAAACTGACCTTTTCCAGTCCTGTGGCCACTGCTAAATTTTCCAAATATGCTGGCATATTGAGTGCAACACTTTCACAGCATCATCTTTTAGTACTTGAAGTAGTTCAACTGGAATTTCATCACCTCCACTAGCTTTGTTTATAGTGATGTTTCTTAAGGCCCACTTGATTTTACATTCCAGGATGTCTGGCTCTAGGTGAGTCATTGCACCATCATGGTGATCTGGGTCATGAAGATGTTTTTTATATAGTTCTCCTGCCACGTCTTCTTTTTTTGTTTTTTTGTTTTTTGTTTTTTTTTTTTTTACTAATTTTAATTGGAGGCTAATTACTTTACAATATTGTAGTGGTTTTTGCCATACATTGACATGCATCAGCCACAGGCTCACATGTGTTGCCCATCCAGAAACCCCCTCTCACCTCCCTCCCCATCCCATCCCCCAGGGTCATCCCAGTGTACCTCTTCTTAATAACTTCTACTTCTGTTAGGTCCATACCATTTCTGTCCTTTATTTTGACCACCTTTGAATGAAATATCCCCTTGGTATCTCTAATTTTCTTGAAGAGATCTCTTGTCTTTCCCATTCTATTGTTTTCCTCTAATTCTTTGCACTGTTCACCGAGGAAGGCTTTCTTATCTCTCCTTGCTATTCTTTATCACTCTGCATTCAAATGGGTGTATCTTTCCTTTTCTCCTTTGCCTTTAGAAGCTAAAGGGAAAGAAGCTAAAGGACATATAATAGTTTGAGATATTTATGTCAGGGTAGACAAAATAACAGTAAACTATTTTATGTAATCATCCATATTGTCTTCCTTAAGGCAATGTGATAAATGTCAACATTTTATTTACATCTATGGGATCTGGTGGCTCAGTTGGTTAAAGAACCCATGTGCCAAAGCAGGAGAAACAAGAGACACCGGTTACATGCCTGGGTTGGGAAGATCTCTTGGAAAAGGGAATGGCAAACCACTCCAGTATTCTTGGCTGGAAAATTTCATGGACAAAGGAGCCTAGTGGGCTACAGTCCATGCTGTCACAAAGAGTCAGACATGGCAGCAGCTTCCACTCTTTTCCCGTGACGTAATGTTATTTGGGGAGATGTTTGTAACAGTTCAGTTCAGTCGCTCAGTCGTGTCCAACTCTTTGCAACCCCTTGCACTGCAGCATGCCAGGCATCCCTGTCCATCACCAACTCCCGGAGTTCACTCAGACTCACGTCCATTGAGTCAGTGATGCCAGCCAGCTATCTCATCCTCTGTCATCCCCTTTTGTAAAGGCACTATAAATAGCTTTTTAGTTATTTTCCAGACATGGCTCAATAAGGACATGAAATTTCCTAACTTTAAAGGGACTTTTTTCTACTTATTTTTTCAATTTCCCATTTTGAGTACATAAATCTTCAGTTCAGTTCAGCTACTCAGTCATGTCTAACTCTTTGCAACCCCATGGACTACAGCATGCCAGGCTTCCCTGTCCATCACCAACTCCCGGAGCTTACTGCAACTCATGTCCATCAAGTCAGTGATGCCATTCAACCATCTCATCCTCTGTCCTCCCCTTCTCCTCCTGCATTCAATCTTTCCCAGCATCAGGGTCTTTTAAAATGAGTCAGTTATTCATATCAGGTGGCCAACTATTGGAGCTTCAGCTTCAGCATCAGTCCTTCCAATGAATATTCAGGACTGATTTCCTTTAGGATGGACTGGTTAAATACTGCAGTCCCTTGCAGTCCAAGGGATTCTCAAGAGCCTTCTCCAACACTACTGTTCAAAAGCATCAATTCTTTGGTGCTCAGTTTTCTTTATAGTTCAACTCTCACATCCATACGTGACTACTGGAAAAACCATATCTTTGATTAGATGGACCTTTGATTGCAAAATAATGTCTCTGCTTTTTAATACACTGTCTAGGTTGGTCATAGCTTTTCTTCCAAGGAGCAAGCATCTTTTAATTTCATGGCTGCAGTCATATCTACAGTGATTTTGGAGCACAAAAATTAAAGTCTGTCACTGTTGCCATTGTTTCCCGATCTACTTACCATAAAGTGATGGGACCAGATGCCATGATCTTAGTTTTTTGAATGTTGAGTTTTAAGCCAAACTTTCACTCTCCTCTTTCATCTAGAGGCTCTTTAGTTCCACTTCAATTTGTGCCATAAGGGTGGTGTCATCTCCATATCTGAGGTTATTGATATTTCTCTCTGAAATCTTGATTCCAGCTTGTGCTTCATCCAGCCTGGCATTTCACATAATGTACTCTGCATATAAGTTAAATAAGCAGGGTGACAATATATAGCCTTGACGTACTCCTTTCCCGATTTGAACCAGTCCATTGTTTCATATCCAGTTCTAACTGTTGCTTCTTGACATGCATACTGATTTCTCAGGAGGCCAGTCAGGTGGTCTGGTATTCCCATCTCTTTTAAGAATTTCCCAAAGTTTGTTGTGATCCATACAGTCAAAGTCTTTGGCATAGTCAATAAAGCAGAAGTAGATGGTTTTCTGGAACTCTCTTGCTTTTTCAATGATCCAGTGGATGCTGGCAATTTGATCTCTGGTTCCTCTGCTTTTTCTAAATCCAGCTTGAACATCTGGAATTTCTTCGTTCATGTACTGTTGAAGCCTTGCTTGGAGTATTTTGAGCATTACTTTGCTAGTGTGTGAGATTAGTGAAATTGTGCAGTAGTTTTTACAATACATTCTTTGGTATTGCCTTTCTTTGGGATTGGAAAGAAACTGACCTTTTCCAGTTCTGTGGCCTGCTGAGTTTTCCAAGTTTGCTGGCATATTGTGTGCAGCACTTTTACAGCATCATCTTTTAGCATTTGAAATAGCTCAACTGAAATTCCATAACTTCCAATAACTTTGTTCATAGTGCTGCTTCCTAAGGCCCACTTGACTTTGGACTCCAGGATGTCTGTCTCTAGGTGAGTGATCACACTGTTGTGGTTATCTGGGTCATGAAGATCTTTTTTGTATAATTTTGTTTATTCTTGCCACTTCTTAATATCTTCTGCTTCTGTTAGGTCCATACTATTTCTGTCCTTTATTGCACCCATCTTTGCATGAAATGATCCATTGGTATCTCTAATTTTCTTGAAGAGATCTCTAGTCTTTCCCATTCTATTGTTTTCCTCTATTTCTTTGCATTGATCATTGAGGAAGGCTTTCTTATCTCTCCTTGCTATTCTTTGGAACTCTGCATTCAAATGGATGTATCTTTCCTTTTCTCCTTTGCCTTTAGCCTCTTCTTTTTTTCAGCTATTTGTAACGCCTCTTCAGACAACCATTTTGCCTTTTTGCATTTTCTTCTTGTGGATGGTCTTGATCACTGCCTTCTGTACAATGTCCTGAACCTCTGTTCATAGTTCTTCTGGCACTCTGTCTATCAGATCTAATCCCTTGAATCTATCCATCACTTCCACTGTATAATCAAAAGGGATTTGATTTAGGTCATACCTGAATGGTCTAGTGGTTTTCGCTACTTTCTTCAATTTAATTCTGAATTTGGCTATAAGGAGTTCATGATCTGAGCCATGGTCATTAAGATATAAAATATAAATCTTTTTTTTTTATTTTATTTTATTTTATTTTTAAACTTTACATAACTGTATTAGTTTTGCCAAATATCAAAATGAATCCGCCACAGGTATACATGTGTTCCCCATCCCGAACCCCCCTCCCTCCTCCCTCCCCATTCCATCCCTCTGGGTTGTCCCAGTGCACCAGTCCCCTATAAAATATAAATCTTAATGAAGTTTAAATGGGTAAATGAAATTTTGGTTTATATAAGGTTTATATTGGGTTAATCTCAGATTTGCTTAAATAACTTATTTCTAATATATTTCTCCACATTTTATATTTATACATTTCCCAAAAACAATTTGGGAAAAATATGTTTGTTTTCTGTTTCCAAAGAAAATAAGAGAGTTTTAGGTCTTCCCAGGTAGCACCAGTGGAAAAGAACCAGCATGCCAATGCAGAAGACATAAGAGACATGGGTTCAATACCCGGTTCAGGAAGACTCCATGTAGGAGGGCAAGGCAACCCACTCCAGTATCTTGCCTGGAGAATCCCATGGATAGGGGAGACTGGCAGTTCATAGGGTCTCAAAGAGTCAGGCACAACTAAAGTGACTTATCACGCATGAGTGCAAAAGAGTTGTAAGTCTGGTGACCAGTTACTACATCTCCAACTCATTCTTCTTATTTGAGCTTCAGAAGTATATATCTCATTGCTTATTTTATATTTTTACCTAGTACCCTCTCTAAAAAATAATTCAGATGACTTTAGGCTGAAACTAGTGGGCCTGCAAAGACAATCTTGACAGCAAAACTGCCCTCACTGAAAATTTCCTAAGATGTTGTGTAGACAAGTTGGCCTTTTGCCTTATAAATCTCATGCCCTTCCTTGAAATTAACTTCAGTCTGATCTAAAAACTTACTTAATATTTGTGTACTCCACCTCTCTGATTTGTAAAATGGAAATATTACTTATCTCATGTAACTGTACTAAGGATTCAAAACAAAGTTTTTAAAGTTTCTGGCCAGTAGTAAGTTCTCAAATATTGGTAGTTATTTTGATGAAATGAGACATCTTTTGTCCTTTATGAGAAAGATTGGGTACAAATAAGTACATATAAAATATAATAAATAAAATCAACCTTTTGCTATGGTGTAAAGATGTAAGAGGCAATAAATCTCTCATTTTCTCAGGAAAAAAAAAAAATGAATGAAGCAAATGCCGTAAAACAGAAAGGACTCTTCTAAAGCCAAATGAAGTCTCTCTGATTAAGATTTTATTATGTGGAATGTATCAAGTACTTTTCTCAACAGCTTAAAATATATCATACATGCCCAGTTTCTGTTACTTTGATACAGGTAAAGAACAATCATTACTATCATTTGATTAAAGGTAAGACAAAATTAAGTGACATTTTTAAAGTTCTACCTTTAGACCAGGGAGAATGAAGGTTCTAGTCCTGGATTTCAAATCTCTAGTTATTATGCCTTTTCCATTAAAGTACATTTCCATTATTTAACACAGTAGACAGTGTTATGGTCACATGACTTAAAGACATGTGGAAGAAGAGTCAGTCAACCAAGTGTTTACACACATCCATATGTTTGGCACTGGGGCAAAAAAAAAATTTTTAAACCCTATTATGACTTATTTTTTGTTGTTGGGATTACTTTTCATTTAGATTTTGGACTTATGATCCTAATTACTTGAAACTATCAAATTCATCTACCTCCTGTAACTCATGTTTTTCTGTGTTGTATGACAGTGTAAGTCTTCAAACTTTTAATTATGAAAAATGTTTGTTTATAAGGTCATCAGATCATATATTTCTTCTATACATAAATGCTCTTTGAGGAAATGATCTTAGGTTTAAGTCTGATTTTTACTGTTTAAACCCTTAAAAATGTAGACAATTGTAATTCATATGATTTTAAAATAATTTTGAGTCATTTTTATGCATATTAAGTTAGGAATTTTTATTCTAATAGTTTTCAGGTAGATTCCTTAAGAATTTCTATATGCAAGACATTTTTATCTATAAAGAAAGATAGTTTTATTTCTTCCTTTCCCAATTAGATGCTTTTATTAATTTTTCTTGCCAAATTTCTCCAGCTATAATTTCTAGTACAATTTGAATAAAGGTGGTAAAAGCAGATATCTTTGTATGTTCTTGATCTTAAAGGGGAAAATATTCAGCCTTTCATCACTAACTATGACACTGTGAGTGCTTAGATGATCAGTTGTGTCCAACTTTTTGCAACCCCATGGACTGTAGCCCACCAGGCTCCTCTCTCTATGGAATTCTCCAGTCAAGAATACTGGAATGGGTAGCCATTCCCTTCTCCAGGGAATCTGCCCAAACCAAGGATTGAACCCTGATCTCCTGCAAAACATAGCCTATAGTTTTCGTTTCTTGTAATGTCTTGTCTTTATATTAGTGTCCTATAATGGCTCTAAAAACTCATAACAAACTTGGTGGCTTAATATTGCACAAATTTATTTTCTAACAGTTCTGGTGGTCAGGAGTCCAAAATCAATTAAACTGGGCCAAAACTGTGCTGTTGGTAGGACTGCACTCCCTCCAAAGGCACTTGGGAGAATTTGTTTCAATGCCTTTTCCAGCTTATAGAGATAAATACTTTGGCTTAAGGCCCCTCTGTCTATCTTCAAAGACATCAATGTAACATCTTCAAAGCTCTCTGCTTTCCTCATTGCATCATTTTCTGTTTCCATCTGCTTCTTTCCTGTACGTACATTTGTGATCAGCTTAGCATCTACCCAGATAACCTGGAGAATGTCCTCATCTCAATAACTTTAACATATCAGAAAGTTTCTTTTTCCATATAAGATAAAATTTACTGTTTTCAGGTAGGAGCTCAATCTATTTGGGGGCCTTTATTTAGCCTACCTAGACTTGTTTTGATATTAGCTTAGTAGTGGCCTCAGAATGAATTGGTGAAGTGGGGTGAGGCAAAGGGATTGACTGCTAATGAGTACAGGATTCCACTTAGTGGGGACAAGTATATTCTAAAATTAGGTAATAGTGATTGTTCCACCACTCTGTGAATATACTAAAAAGAATTACTGAATTGTATATTTTAAGTGGGTGAATTGGATAGTATATGAATGATACCTCGATCAGGCTGTATTTTGTTTAAAAAAATACAAAATAAACAAAAAATAGTAAAGGAAGTAACAGTTTTACTTTCTTTGCTTCTGTAGCATACTTATATTGGGCACTTCCTTGGCTGGTAATCCTCTGGAAATTACATTCAATTAATAGCATCCAGAAATGAAAAGTAATGAAAAGAAAACAACTGAGACCAGGTTATTCTGGCAACCAGTAGTGAGATTTGGAGTTTGTCAAACTCCTGATCTCTTCCTGGAAAATCTCCAGCTCTCTTAATATTCTCTGAATACATAAAGCTAAGATATAACTTTATTTACATTTTGATTAATTTATTGAGTATATTACATTCTTATTTAATGTACATTTCATGGTATGCATTGACTTAGTAAATTAACAAATATTGGGTTGGCCAAAAAGTTTGTTTGAGTTTGCCACATCCTCCAAAAACCTGAAAGAACTTCTTGGCCAACCCAATACAATTCAGTATCCCATATGATGGGAGTGTATGGTTCATATTACAGATAGTGTTCTATACATGTCTAAAGAGATTATTTTAATCTGGAAATAAAGCTAGAGATAGATACCATAATCAGAAAGCACATTTTGAAAAAGCCCTAGAAAGAAATAAAAGGCTTAGATGCAGTAGCATTTGTCTTTAAATGGACAGAAAATCTGCCTGACTAAAAGATAAAATGTGAATGGGAAATAAAGAGTTTGGAAGTTAAATGAAGGTCTTAGAAGACATTTGAAGATAACTGGACTTCTTCTCCATGGATAATGCATTGAAGAACATTGAGCAACTGAATGATATAATAACATTTGAATGTTAAAATATTTCTCTTGTTTCCTTAATTTCTTTTTCTATTTTCTCATTATTAGTGTATAGGAATGCAAGGGATTTCTCTGTGTTGATTTTATATCCTGCAACTTTACTATATTCATTGATTAGCTCTAGTAATTTTCTGATGGAGTCTTTAGGGTTTTCTATATAGAGTATCACGTCATCTGCAAACAGTGACAGTTTTACTTCTTCTTTTCCAATTTGGATTCCTTTTATTTATTTTTCTGCTCTGATTGTCATGGCCAAAACTTCCAAAACTATGTTGAATAGTAGTGGTGAAAGTGGGCACCCTTGTCTTGTTCCTGACTTTAGGAGAAATGCTTTCAATTTTTTACCATTGAGGATCACCATTGCAATGAAAAGAATAAAATACTTAGGAATATATCTGCCTAAAGAAACTAAAGACCTATATAAGGAAAACTATAAAACACTGGTGAAAGAAATCAAAGAGGACACTAATAGATGGAGAAATATACCATGTTCATGGAATGGAAGAATAAATATAGTGAAAATGAGCATACTAACCCAAAGAAATCTATAGATTCAATGAAATCCCTATCAAGTTACCAACAGTATTTTTCACAGAGCTAGAATAAATAATTTCACAATTTGTATGGAAATACAAAAAAACCTCGAATAGCCAAAGCAATCTTGAGAAAGAAGAATGGAACTGGAAGAATCAACCTGCCTGACTTCAGGCTCTACTACAAAGCCACAGTCATCAAGACAGTATGGTATTGCACAAAGAAAGAAATATAGATCAATGGAACAAAATAGAAAGCCCAGAGATAAACCCACACGCCTATGGACACCTTATCTTTGACAAAGGAGGCAAGAATATACAATGGATTAGAGACAATCTCTTTAACAAGTGGTGCTGGGAAAACTGGTCAATCACTTGTAAAAGAATGAAACTAGAACACTTTCTAACACCATACACAGAAATAAACTCAAAATGGATTAAAGATCTAAATGTAAGACCAGAAACTATACAACTCCTAGAGAAGAACACAGGCAAAACACTCTCCGACATAAATCACAGCAGGATCCTCTATGACCCACATCCCAGAATATTGGAAATAAAAGCAAAAATAAACAAATAGGACCTAATTAAAATTAAAAGCTTCTGCACAACAAAGGAAACTATAAGCAAGGTGAAAAGACAGCCTTCAGAATGGGAGAAAATAATAGCAAACGAAGCAACAAACAACTAATCTCAAAAATATACAAGCAACACCTGTAGTTCAATTCCAGAAAAATAAACAACCCAATCAAAAAATGGGCCAAAGAACTAAACAGACGTTTCTCCAAAGAAGACATACAGATGGCTAACAAATACATGAAAAGATGCTCAACATCACTCATTATCAGAAAAATGCAAATCAAAACCACAATGAGGTACCATTTCACACCAGTCAGAGTGGCTGCTATCCAAAAATCTACAAGCAATAAATGCTGGAGAGGGTGTGGAGATAAGGGAACCCTCTTACACTGTTGGTGGGAATGCAAACTAGTACAGCCACTATGGAGAACAGTGTGGAGATTCCTTAAAAAACTGGAAATAGAACTGCCTTATGACACAGCAATCCTACTACTGGGCATACACACCAAGGAAATCAGAATTGAAAGAGACACGTGTACTCCAATGTTCATCACAGCACTGTTTATAATAGCCAAGACATGGAAGCAACCTAGATATCCATCAGTAGATGAATGGATAAGAAAGCAGTGGTACATATGCATGATGGAGTATTACTCAGCCATTAAAAAGAATCCATTTGAAGCAGTTCTAATGAGGTGGATGAAACTGGAGCCTATTATACAGAGTGAAGTAAGCCAGAAAGAAAAACACCAATACAGTATACTAACGCATATATATGGAATTTAGAAAGATGGTAATGATAACCCTGTATGTGAGATAGCAAAAGAGACACAGATGTATAGAACAGTCTTTTGGACTCTGTGGGAGAGGGCGAGGGTGGGATGATTTGGGAGAATGGCATTGAAACATGTATAATATCATAAGAAACAAATCACCAGTCCAGGTTCAATGCAGGATACAGGATGCTTGGGGCTGGTGCACTGGGATGACCCAGAGGGATGGTACGGGGAGGGAGGTGGGAGGGGGGTTCAGGATGGGGAACACATGTTCACCCCTGGTGAATTCATGTTGATGTATGGCAAAACCAATACAACATTGTAAAGTAATTAGCCTCCAATTAAAATAAATAAATTTAAATTAAAAAAATAAAATAAAATATTTCTCTTGCTATATGTTGATGGAAAGAAATGCAAGAACTCACTTAAGGACAACGCTTTTGAGAGCATTTTAGCAAGATAAGTAAGAGAACATAGTTTAATTACTTTAGTGACAATAGTGAGTAAGAATGGTAGGAAAAACTTAGGAAATATCTAGGAGGTAGATTCAAGTGAAATTGGGAGAGCATTAGGTGTTGCAGGAGAGAAAGGACTATAGCTATGATGTCATTGTTATTTTTGTTCTAACTTGATTAAGAAAATGGATAGCAGAGCTATTTCAGTAAGAAAATAAGTTTGGGATTTGGAAAGTAAATAAAGAGTTCAGTTTAAATATACATAAAATAAGATATATAGAGAATAATGTGCTTGCAGAAGACATATAAGTCCACAATATGGAAGGCAAACTCAGGAGACAGATTAGGGCTCATAATAAATATGGAGAGGGAAGGACAGCAATCAGAATATGAACAATTTAAACGGTAAGAGTTTTGTATGATACTGGTGAAAAGAGAGGTTAAGTCCTGACTAACATTGACACTGAAGGATAGAGATGTGTTTCAAAAAGAAGAAACAAGACTTTATGACAGGAGGAAGTAAAGCTGTTCCATTATATTTTTTTAAATCTGAAATAATGTGAAAATTACCAAGAATTTTAAGAATAATTATACATAGTTATTAGAGCTTTGCTGAACTCATAAATCTTTGTCTCAAGATAGACATTCAACAAAAGAGAATCCTCAACAAATTAAACAGTAAGTTACTAATTACAGCTAGTAACTTGGCTATATTGTGCTTCATTTTCTGATCCTGTAACTAGTGAAGTCCTTAGACAGCTGGTCAGTGAACTGTTTTTTGTTTTGTTTTGTTGTTTTTTTTTACAATCTGTGATGAGATAAGAAGCTTGTGCCAAAACATAAATCAACTAAGGCATGCAAGGAATAGAAATCAACTGTTTGACTCAATTGATCATTGAAGGGTAGGAAATACATAAGATTTTCTAAAAAAGCTGTATTGGTATATAACCTGGCACAATCATCTGATCCCATCATAGATCAATAAGATAGAATTATCTGATTGCCACTTGAGTGGCAGTGCTGAGAAGTTTCCTTTCCAGTCTTGCCTGAACAGCTTGGATCAGACCAAATATTCTACTCAGAACTGTTGTGAAATTGAATAAAAATATTTTAAAAATAGCTTTGCACACAACAGAATACAACCAAGGAAGTTAAAACTTGAAGGACCATGATCCCTAAGAGAAAGGAAACTTAATAAAGTGTTAAACTTAATAAAGAGTCTTATATTTACCACTTTACTCACTCAGAGCATTTGCTAATTTCTAAGCTGCACACATGTTGGACAAGAGAGCAAAAAAACATGGAAAGAAACAGTTTCTAAGAGATGATAGACTAATTATAATTTATGGTAGTGTTAAAACACCAGGGAAACAAACACTTGAGCTCTAAAACACCCTGTAGAGTTGCAAGAATTAAATGAGATAATGCATCTAAAGTCCTGAAGGAAAGCCTTCCCAGAGAAGTAAAAGAAAGGATGCTTACTTGGGAGTCTGGAGAATCAGGGAGATGAAAGGACAATGCTGTATACTATTCTGGAGGGCGAGGGAGAAGATATTTTCCAAAAGAGCAGAAAAGTTCTAAGTCTCCCAGTCACAAAAACATTAAGGACAATAAAGAAAATGAGTCCTTAGTTCATATAATTAAGAGTTCTTTGGTAAAAAGCTTTAATGAAATAATGGAGATAGAAAGCATATTATTAGGACTAAGTGGGAGCATAAGTAGGAAACACTGAGCACTCTTGAAATGGTTGATACTGAAAAAGAGTATATATTTGTAACATGATGAGTTGTCAATCCCTTGACATTTTTTAAACTACTCTGAATTTACTACAAACAAATTAAAAAGTTCTTTTGATTTCTTTTTACATAAAAGAGAGCCATGCTTACTATTGAATTAAAAAGTATGAATCCTTTCTGAAGTAAAGGTTAAAATATCTTCCAGAAAGTGTATCTCAATTTATCAATACATTTTCCTAACAATTTTATGTTAGATATTTCCAGAGATAAATATCTTAAAGCTTGAAGGGCTTATTCTCTATTTTGTAGTATTTAAAATATAACCCTTTGATATATATGCATTGCTTTTACAATAATAAATGTAGAGATGTTAGCTAGGGAAATGATTCTTTAAATATCCAATATCAGTTCCTTTCCAAAAGAATACTGTGTACTTTTTGAGCTCTTCAATGTCAAAAATATAATTGGCGACTAAAGTAGTTTCATTCTCACTCTCAAAAGAAGACTTTTCCAAAGAACTTCAAAAGCATACACATGCAGTTTCTTACCTGACATTAATGTTTATAAAAAGTAAATACATTATTATCAAAGGTAGAAATCGATGACACTGAAATGACATTGTCACATTTAAATAAACAAAATAGATTGGTAAAAGTACATTTTTTTTTTACAGAAATGAGAATTTTTTTCATTTTATATTGTAGATTTAAGAGCAGCCTTTTATCACCTAGCCCATTATTTAACAAATTTTATCGGTGATACATTAATCAAGCATAAACAGTGTTAAATAATTAAAGATTATCCATAGTAAAATGCTACCAACATCTGACAGAGCAAAGAAAATTTAATGTCTTAACTGTCTGTTGACATAATAATGATTGTAAAACATGTCAATAGTAATTAATTGGGATCTTGATTTGGAAAGGTGGATTGACATACAGGTGTGCCACCCTTTTTTAAACCAAGAGCAATGACAACAACAAAAAAAACAGGACCAAAATAAGTCAAAGAAAAAATCAAAGTCAATTTCCTGTGTATTTAAGGAAATTGTTTATTTCTGTGTTTTTTTGTTTTTGTTTTTTAATGCCCTAATTTCAACTTTGTTAATAGCCTGGAAATTATCAATACTCTAGAATTATCAATATGGATAATTTTTTTGTGATTGATTGCCGGCATATACTTTCTGAACTATAAAAAAAAGAAGAAGCAGCAGCTTAATTAGGGAAAAATATTTCAATATTAAAATCTCTGGACTTGCAAATTCCTAATAAAACCAAGATCTCAGAATTTTTAAATAGCTTTAAAATTAAAATACTTTTTAAAAATAGCTTTAAATAGCTTTAAATTTTAAATATTTTTAAAATTCTAAATTAAAGTTTTAAATAACTTTAAAAGTAAAATATTAAAAATATTTTAAAACTTAAAATATTTAAAATCTTTCCATATCCTTTTATTTTGACCCCTGACTGTTTCCTAGTTCTGAATATCTCCTGCTATACTAAGGATTTTAAAAGCCCCTCATGGAACAACCCTCTTTGAATTTGAGTTCAGACCTGTCTACATGAAGCCCATCAAAACTTACTCTGGTCTTTTTCTCCATGCACACTTGCATAGCTAATCTATTAAGCTAAATCTTGTTAAAAGCATTAGTGAGGGATTGCAGATTCTTTAGTTATTCTTTCATTGCATTCAATTCAACACACATTAACTGTGAAATGTATAAGCCAAGCACTGTAATAAAATTCTGAGCACATATAGGTAAGTAAAATGAGATTTCTGTTCTCAGTAGTTCGCAGACCAGGAAGCTACTAGTAAACAGTGTGATAAATGCTAAACATAATCCAGGAAAGCACTGAAATATATGGTTGCAAAGAGGAAAAGAATGTTCAGCCCCCTCTGTCAGGAAGCTTTTACTACTATTTTGATAGGTGTACTCTTAGAGATAAACTCCATAGCCCAAGGGTGTGAGGGAATCTTAATCCAACAGAAGAAAATCTAAAGATTTGGTTGGGGGGGGAGGGGTGGTTTGGAGGGTAGGTGGAAGGCATTTCTGTAGTCCTCAAATCACACCACATGCAGTATCACATTCTATTTACTTACTCCAGCCATGGATATTCTCAAAATCTTTGAAAATAACTAGAACAGAAGTATGCCCAACTTACTGATACACAGACAACATGGAAGAATTTTCCACATGTACATCTTGAAGACATGATGCTTGTCAGGAAAGATGTGTGCTGGCATAGTTGGGTTGCTTGTAATTACTGCCCAGTTCACTTTTTATAAGGGAAACAGATTTTTCCTCAGGCTACCGCTAAGAAGGAATATCTTATAACTTGTCCTGCTGCATACAGGCAGCTGACAAACAAGTGAGGAGAGCCTAATTCAAGGACAGTCAGTGCTCAGGTGGGCTTGTGGGCGGTGTGCCTGGATGTACTGTCTCAAAGCTTATGTGTACCATTACCCTTCTCCCACTTTCTTGCTACAAAATAAAAGAAGATAAGGAGATTTTGCCAGTTGGTGTTAAGAAAAGAAGCTGGAAAATACCATGCAGAAAAATCAGAGACTGGAAAAATCAAAGCCATGTACATAGCATGAGAAAATTAAACTATGGGGTAAGATGAGAAGTAAGTTGCTTGTCAAAGAAACAGAATGAAGTAATTGTGTTGGCAGTCTTGAGTCTTGCTATAACCAAAACCCAAATCCTACTGTCAAATTCCTTAGAGGCCTTGTAAATCCAGAACCACCTTCCAGATGTGGTCTTCCCGAAGACTTCATTTCTGAATTTCATTCTAACAGTTCCACGATTCTATATACGATCTTTACAATAGCTTTTTGGAAACTATTATACATATATGGATATTTTTGAGTCATAGTTTCACAAAGGATGGAAGAGGGTTTATATGCACTAGTAAACCATGGTGATGCTATGAAGAGCCAGGGTCAAGAATACCAAGACATATGGTCACACATAAGAATTAGGTTCCTAAATAGGGGTGATTAAAATTGAAATCAAGATACTGAGCTTAAGAAGTGAAAGTAAAACAACAACAAAACAACACAAAAACAACCAACCAACCAAAAACTAGAACAAAAGTAAAAAGCAGGATATAAGATGGCAGTGGGAGGTGTGCTCTGCTAGCCAGTAAACCAGAGTTGTACAGAAGAGGTTACAGAAACACCAAAGTAGAGGATTGCTCAGAGAAAGAAAGAGAGGGGGAGAGGACAGAGAAGAAGAGGATGTGAATGATAATTGCCTTTCAGCTCTGAACAGTCCTGGAGTACACCAGTTACAATAAACTAAGTACTGCAAAAAGCTTTGATATGCACACCTAAATTGCTATAGACACAAAAAGTATTGAGTACTTTTGTCATTGTTAAGCACTCAGAATTTTCATCATTCTTCATCTGAGGAAATAGAGCCAAGAATTACAATAAAAACATTGTTCATGCTATAGACGAAATTTAACTTCAAAGCCACCAAACTGGATTATTGTGATGAAATCTAGCCCTCAGTAAAATTATTTCACATGAAACAATTGTTTGTTTGTTTGTTTTTTGTTTCAGTTCAGTTCAGTTCAGTTCAGTCGTTCAGTCATGTCTGACTCTTTGCAACCGCAAGGACTCCAGCATGCCAGGCCTCCCTGTCCACTACCAGCTCCCAGAGTTTACTCAAACTCATGTCCATCGAGTCGGTGATGCCATCCAGCCATCTCATCCTCTGTTGTCTCCTTCTCCTCCTGCCTTCAATCTTTCCCAACATCAGGGTCTTTTAAAATAAGTCAGTTCTTTGCACCAGGTGGCCTAAGTATTGGAGTTTCATCTTCAAACATCAGTCCTTCCAATGAATATTCAGGACTGATCTCCTTTAAGATGGACTGGTTGGATCTCCTTGCAGTCCAAGGGACTCTCAAGAGTCTTCTCCAACACCACAGTTCAAAAACGCCAATTCTTCTGCACTCAGCTTTCTCCACAGTCCAACTCTCACATCCATACATGACCACTGGAAAAACCGTAGCCTTGACTAGACAGACCTTTGTTGGCAAAGTAATGTCTCTGCTTTTTAATATGCTGTCTAGGTTGGTCATAACTTTCCTTCCAAGGAGTAAGAGTCTTTTAATTTCATGGCTGCAGTCACCATCTGCAGTGATATTGAAGCCTCCAAAAATAAAGTCAGCCACTGTTTCCACTGTTTCCCCATCTATTTGCCATGAAGTGATGGAACCAGATGCCATGATCTTCGTTTTCTGAATGTTGAGCTTTAAGTCAACTTTTTCACTCTCCTCTTTCACTTTCATTTTTTTTTTTTGCTTATATCCTCTAATTGTTGATGAATTCATTGTTTTCATTATCTTGAATTATATACATATCATTCATTCAAAGACAATTTCTTAAAAATACATGTCTTCATGAAGGCTATATAGTACTGTACTATGTGCTTTTAAATCTTTACATAAATAAATGTTACTCTATCCCTCATTCTAACTTATTTAAGCTTTCATATGGTTTTTAGCTCAATCAATGTTAATTAATAGATTTGTTCTTAACTGTGACTGCCTATAATACTTCATAGTTTGAAGATACTATAATTTATCACTCTCATAGTTATGGGCATGTAAATATTTTCAACATTTCAATTATACAAACAATCTGGCAATGAGCATCCTCAAACCGATCTCCTGGTCTAGAGGAAGTAGAAAAAACTGTGAATTATTCCGTATTTATTGAAAAACCATTTAACAATAGTTGAACAATAATTGAATTAAGTGAAAATGTATCTATTAAGTAAAAGGAATCCCTTAGGTGAAGCTTAATTCTCTCTCCCTATTACATTGAGGGTGGACTAGACTTAGTAACGCACTTCCAAAGACTAAAGTAAGTAATGGGAAAAACAGTATCTTTACAGTGTGAAAACTTGAAAAACACGGGCTTTGTGATGAAGTAATGAAGGTTAACATAACTAGAAATGTCATGTGAATATTATGTATCATCCCCAAATCATGTGACAAGAAGGGTGCTTGACATGTCTTTTCAAATACTCTCAACTCCAGTCTTGACATAAGAACAACAGACAAACCCAGATATAGGGACATTCTACAGGACAGCTAACCAGTACTTCCCAAGACTGCCAAGGTTATGAAAATAAGCAAAGATTGAGAAATCATCACAGATGTGAAGTTACTGAGGAAATGTGACAACAAAATGTAATATAGTAATGTGTAATGTAAAACAGAAAGACCACATTAGGAGAGGGTATCAATATAAAAACCAGTGAAATCCAAATAAATTTGAGACTGTATTAGGTTGGTGCAAAAGTAATTGTAGTTTTGCTTTGTTGAACTTTGCCATTTGTTATCAAAATACATTCTAAATAAATGTATTTATGTTGCATATAATTTTAATGCACATTTTTCACTGTATTTTTTTTTTTTTTGCTAATGGCATTACTTGCTGTTTATTTTGTATTTAGACTATAGAAATGATACACAAAAAGCAAACTCAAGTGATTTTTTTTTTTATTTGAACTCAAAATGAGTTGTGAAGCAACGGAGACAACACACAACATCAACAATGCATTTGGCCCAGGAACTGTTAACAAATTACAGTGCAGTGGTGGTTCAAGAAGTTTTGCAAAGGAGACGAGAACCTTGAAGATGAGGAGCACAGTGGCCGGCAACTGGAAGCTGACAACGACAAACTGAGGGGAATAATCAAAGCTGATTCTCTTACTACTACACAAGAACTTGTAGAAGAACTCAATATCGACCATTCTATGGTCATTTGACATCTGAAGCAAATTAGAAAGATGAAAAAGCTCAATAAGTGGGTGCCTCCTGAGCTGAAAAAAATTTAAAAAATCATCATTTTGAAGTGTCATCTTTTCTTATTCTATGCAGCAATAATAAACCATGTCTCCATTTGGTTGTGACATGTGATGAAAAGTGGATTTTATATGACAACTGGTGATGACCACCTCAGTAGTTGGACCAAGAAGAAGCTCCAAAACACTTCCCAAAGCCAAACTTGCACCCAAAAAAGATGATGGTCACTGTTTGGTGGTCTGCTTCTGGTCTGATTCACTGCAGCTTTCAGAATTCCAGCAAACCACTACATCTGAGAAGTAATGCTCAGCAAATCAATGAAATACACCAAAAACTGCAATGCCTGGAGCTGGCATTGGTCAATAGAAAGGGCCCAACTTTTCTCCATGACAATGCCCAACCACACATCAAACAATCAACTGTTCAAACGTTGAATAAATTGGGCTATGAAATTTTGCCTCATCTGCCATATTCACCCAACCTCTTGCCAACTGACTACCACTTCTTCAAGCATCTCAACAACTTTTTGCAGGGAAAATGCTTCCATAACCAGCAGGAGGCAGAAAATGCTTTCCAAGAGTCCACTGAATGCTGAAGCACATATTTTTATGCTACAGGAATAAACTAATTTATTTCTCATTGGAAAAAATGTGTTGATTGTAATGGTTTCTATTTTGATTAATAAAGATGTGTTTGAGCCTAGTTACAATTATTTAAAATTCACGGTCTGAAACTGCAATTGCTTTTGTACCAACCTAATAGTTAGTAGTAATATATCTATCTCAGTGTTCATTGTGACAAAAAATCACAGTAATATTAGATGCTGACAATGGGAGAAAATAGGCAAGGAGAATACAGGAACTCCACTATCTTCGGATGTTCTCTGTAATCCAACCATTATTCCTAAACAAGAGGTTATTTAAAATGATAGATCTCCAGGGTGGGGGGGGGGGTGCGGAGCAGTGTGTTTCTTTAGGTTTGGTTTTTTTTTTTCTGTTTTTAAATTTTGCATTCGTCATCTGGTTCCATCCTTCCAGATTTTTAAGATAAAGAGATACAGGAATTCTTATGATCTTATCTCCTTAATCTTCTTCTAGCATCAATTAGCTTTTCTTGCTATCCATTTCCCAGTCTGTGGCCCATTAATAGCCTCTAGATTAGACAAGAGGCTGGAAGAAGGGTAAAACAATAGTAGGAGAAATTCAGATCCCACAGGAACTGGACTGTGTTCAGACTCTCATTTTCAGAAGACCATTTCTACTATCTCTAACTTGGGATTGTAAAACAATAACCTAACCACCGATTCTAAAGTTACTATAAAAATGTTTCCTTGTGCTTTAAAAATAAGTATAATTAAAAGGTAAATAGTAGATTTCAGGCTATATACCTATAAAGTAGTGTTTGCTTTTGTGTACTGATTGATTTAAAACTCTCTTACTGTATCTAATGCATGTCAGTTATTCAACAAAATACTTCAGCAAAGAACCAAGCTAAAATTAACAAAATGTACAATCTCATATCTTTGTTTCATGATTGCTACTTGTAATTAAATTATTTTGTTTTATAAACCTCTATGCCACACTTTTATTCTTGATATGCTGTCCATCTGAATGATGATTGCCAGGATTCCCAAAGTATCCATGAAACAGATGCCAATCTATGTAACTCTTCTAGTTATATCAGGGCACAGCCGAGAAAGTACCACCTCCCAATATATTCTATAATTTGGATCAAAACTCTTCAATATTTACTCCTAAACCTAGTATGGCAAGGAAAATAATGATACCCTTTGCCAATGCACATAGTGGAATCAGAAAAGTCAGACCATCCTTCTGCCACTATGGCAAATTCCAACATTTTGTGCCTTTTCCCCCATTTCAATCTGCTCTTTGGAGAAACTGGGTCATTTGCCCTTTGGATTTCATACAGGCTGGGTTTTGCTAATTGCATTCCATGGTGTTAACTTGTTCATCCAAACTGCCCAACTATCTGAATTTCTTCTGTAAAAATAAACTTCCCCATAACTATTTTGGTTATCTTGGAGCTACAGTTCCTACAGTAAAGGGAAACCAGACAATTTTTTTATTCTTTCTCTATTTGTCAGGTTTTCAAAAATAATGAATTGGTTTCCTAGCATCCTTCAAATATGTTAATGAACATTGTCCTTTTTTATGATGATTATGAATGAACTTGTGGATTAAAGTGAATTTGAAATGTTTTAATCAATTTCTTTTGTTGTAATCATATTCAGTGATCCAAATTTGGTCAATGGACTGGAAGTAAGTTGGCTCTTGAGTCCTTTGACCCAATTTAGAACTTGTTGATAGCTTCCTTTTTTCATGGTAATGAGAAAATTCTCCAGAGGCTTTTGGAATTTCCTAGATCTGGAATCTGGAGAAAGCAATGGCACCCCACTCCAGTACTCTTGCCTGGAAAATCCCATGGATGGAGGAGCCTGGTGGGCCACAGTCCATGGGGTCGCTAAGAGTTGGACAAGACTGAGCGACTTCACTTTCACTTTTCAGTTTCATGCATTGGAGAAGGAAATGGCAACCCACTCCAGTGTTCTTGCCTGGAGAATCCCAGGGACAGGGGAGCCTCGTGGGCTGCCATCTCGTGGGTTGCACAGAGTCGGACACGACTGAAGCGACTTAGCAGCAGCAGCAGCAGATCTGGAATCAGACATTCCTTCAAAGTCCTAGTTCCTTTTAGTGAGACAGAATATTTAGAGACCACAAGCCAAGCATAATGGTGTCATTGTTTTTAGACCTTTTTAGTGAAAACGGTCAGGAAACAGTCATTGTTTCTAAACCTTATAGCCATGGTTTCCAGACCTTTTCAATAAAAAAGGCCAGGCGATAGTTTCTGATAAAACACTTCTTGAGTTCATACAGTTAATTCCAATTTAAACTTAGAACTTTGGGAATTTTAACTTCTTTAATCTTGTATATATTTCTTCTTTTTCCCATTCTGAAAATCTCATTTCTCAATGGCACCAATCTAATACATTTTTTTGCTTCATCACATGATACAAACATAACAGTCTCAGAATTGCAATCCCAATATTATACCAACGCAATCACTGAAGAATACGTTTTAAGATGCCTTTTTGTCCTCAAGTTTATAGCACCTGGAATGCAATAAAGTAATCCCTTGATATACAGTTATGGTTAGCTATTATTTTTCCATTTATTATTTATGAATCACTATAATTAAATTTTGTTTTATATATCATGTAAAACACATACAACTTACCAAGTGGCACAAGTGGTAAAGAACCCACCTGCAAATGTAGGAGACCTAAGAGACATGGGTCTGATCCCTGGGTTGGGAAGATCCCCTGGAGAAGGCAATGGCAAACTACTCCAATATTCTTGCCTGGAGAATCCCATGGACAGAGGAGCCTGGAGGGCTACAGTGTCTGGGGTCCCCAAAGAGTCAAACATGACTGAAGTGACTTAGCACAGATGTACAACTTTCAAAAATAAAATCTGCAAAACAAGTTACCTTCAGGAAAATCTAGTTTCTTTTTGCTTTCTCCCCTATTATGCCTATTTTCCTTTATAATTTATTTACATCTTTTAATTTATCATTGCATTTCTGTTACAGGGAGGAAGCTAATTCTGACTCCATGTTGGAAACTGTTTCTTTGACTTGCTTTTATTATTATATTCATACTCAATGGCTTTCCTGGAGGACCCTGCCCTTCTGCTTGAATATAAACTAAAATGCCTTTTTTCAGCTCATGGCAAGATAGTTTCTCCCTAACACATCCCTTCTGAAGGCTAGGCATTCCCTTGGAGATGTTTTGCAAGACTGAAGACCTTTTACTTTACTTCCCCACTGCATCTCCCTCTCTATTCTGCCTTTTGATTTTAGTTTCTCATTGATTCTTTCTCTCTGATCTATAAAAGAACCTGGCATCCAGATCCCAATAAGATGGTTATTTTGAAGTGCTAGCCTGCCATCTTCTCAGTCTGCTGGCTCCCTGATTAAAGTTTCTTCCTTGCTCAATACCTCATCTCTTGGATTCTTTGCCCTATTGTTCAGCAAACAAAGTGAGCTTGGACTCAGTAATATTTCCATATTTAAGGAGCATATGTCTATTAATCCACTTTGTTAGATGGAGAGACCAATTAATATATATTAGAATATGAATATATGCAATTTTCTCCACCATGCTGTTTTCACTGAATAATTTGGAGATTCCACAGTAGGAGTATTTGCAAATGCCCTTTATTGTTTTTACAACTGCAGATTACTCCATTCAGCACTATATCAACATTGTTGGAGCAGATCCATATCAATGAACACAAAACTGTTTTATATTCCTTTGCTAATAGAAATAGATTTATAATGAGTCTTGTGCATACATCTAGTCATACCAATGTGGGTAGGATAAATTACTAGACATAGGATTGCTGGGTTAAGAGATAAAAGTATACCAAAAAAAAAATTTTTTTTTTTTTTTAAGATTTTGCCAAATTCTTTCTTTTGGGGATTTAGATTATAACATTTTGCATGCACTTAAGCAATATATTCATGTACTTACTTCCTTACTGTTAGGTAGGTAGAATAAGAAAAAGGAGTCCAAAATGGCAGTGGCTAAAAGACAAAGAAAGGAAAAGCCCACAAAAATGGAACAAAAAAATATCTGAGGACCACAGTGAGAACTTCAGGTGAAACAAACGTGCTCCTTTCTTGGCTAGCCCAGTTTGCATAGGGCAGGCTCAAGAGGGGGAGAAGACAAATGAATAAAAGGAGGAAGCCAAAATGGATTGAGTCTCTCCTTTGGGGTCGGCCCACCCTCACACCTCACGGGTGTACTTCCCTTTGCTTGCCGAATAAAACTGAGCTGTAATCAAGCAGTAACACTGGTCTGCCATTTCAAGTATTTGCTGCAGCAAGACAGAACCGAGGAAATTACACACTCCCCTGACACACCTGTTGCCGTGACCCGGAGGTAACCTAGCTGAAGCAATCTCGGCTCAGCCCCCATGAGGCGGAGGCCAAGCACAGCAGAAGCCCAACTCAGAGACAGTTTACTCGATGGAAGCTGAACGTGAAGAAAACCCAGTGCAGTAGAAGTGACAAGCAGCCCAGTGTGCTGGCAACCAGAACAGCAAAAACAAACTCAGCAGAAAGCTCACATGGCTCAGTCTCAGATTCCAAAGACCTCCAGTTAAGGTAGGAGGTCCTAACCCCAATGCCTGGAAGGACATATGGCTAACAAAATCTTAATTCCTTTACAACCTCTCATTTCTTATTTCCTTGAAGCCTCTGTAAACAGTCCAGCAACAGTGGTGCAATTGAGGACTCTGGCAGGGGCTACTCCCCAGTGGGTCCCAAAGGCTCTACTATCTGCTGTGCCTTAGTAGCTGTTGCCCAAGTGGGTGAGGGTTCCTCTGTCCTTAATCTCCTTTGTGCCAAAGATCAGGCTAATGAAAATTTTGGGCACAGGTTAGGCACTTAGCAGTTTTTCCAGCAGGTTATGAAAGGGGTTCTTCAGAACGTTTTTCCCTCTGCTTTTTCCTCCCATCCTTCAGCTCCTCTCTCCATCTGTGCCACTGTTTACAAAGTATTGGGCAGGTCATCATCTTTCCATTTCTGAAAGTTGTGTTTGAAACTGTTTACCTAAGATTGGGACTCAAACTCATGAGGTAGAGACTCTGTGCTATGCTTAGTCACTTAATCGTGTCTGGCAGGGACTTAAACATGGCCAAAACCCATGGTGCCTGGTTTCAGGACCTAATGAAACTCAGGTTCATGATGCCTCATTGCAAAAAATTCAGCGAAAGACACAGTGAGGTAAGAGGTAGATTTGTTTGGATTCAGAGAGAAGCACACTCCAAGAGTGTGGGCCATCACAGAGGGTGAGTGTGGTGACCATGAAATGTGGTGTGGTTAGTTTTTTATGGGCTGGATAATTTCATATGCTAATGAGTGGGAGGATCATTCCAACAATTGGGGAACCACCCACTCCTTGGTCTTTTGATAGTACCTTGGAACTGTCCTCTGGGTGTGTTACTCAGCTTGCAGATTGAGGATCAAGGTTTAGTTGAATTTGATTTGTCTGCTATCCTGGACCCATCTGATTTTAATCAGTTTATGTTATGCCCTTGGGCTATCTCATTCTTTCAAAAGTTGTGCCCTGCCCCCTTCCCTCCTGTTTCATGCTCTTTTCCTGAGCCCCTTCCAAGCCCACAATGTTGCCTCTACAATCTTCTGGAGAGACAACCAGAAAATAGCTGGCCCTTGGGAGGGAAATACAGTAATATCCAATTCCTCTAGATATTCCGGAGAAGGCAATGGCACCCCACTCCAGTACTCTTGCCTGGAAAATCCCATGGATGGAGGAGCCTGGTAGGCTGCAGTCCATGGGGTCGCTAAGAGTCAGACACGACTGAGCGACTTCACTTTCACTTTTCACTTTCATGCATTGGAGAAAGAAATGGCAACCCACTCCAGTGTTCTTGCCTAGAGAATCCCAGGGATGGGGGAGCCTGGTAGGCTACCATCTATGGGGTCACACGGAGCCAGACACGACTGAAGTGACTTAGCATAGCATAGCATAGCAATCCCCCTAACAGAACCAGATAACCAACTCCTTTCTCATTAATTCTGTTATTAACTAAAGTAGGTCTATGACAATGAAGTGTTTACCATTGGAAATACCCTAAACTGCCCTTATGGAAGACTAGGGGAGGAAATCAGTGACTTACATTCCCTCAGAGCAATAAGAGGATAAGTGTTATGGCTATTTCACCAGGTACTCAGTCTCAGGGAACAGGTTTGGATCTTTACATCATGATATCTATTCCCATCTGCGGTGGACAAACTGGCAATGAGTTAAGATTCACTTCAGTTTAGTCACTCAGTTGTGTCCAACTCTTTGCAACCCCATGGACCACAGCACACCAGGCCTTCCTGTCCATCACCAACTCCCAGAGTTTACTCAAACTCATGGCCATTGAGTCAGTTATGTCATCCAACCATCTCATCTCTGTTGTCTCCTCCTCTCATCTTCAATCTTTCCCAGCATCAGGGTCTTTTTAAATGAGTCATTTCTTCCCATCGGTGGCCAAAGTATTGGAGTTTCAGCTTCAGCATCTGTCCTTCCAATGAACATTCAAGACTGATTTCCTTTAAGATGGACTGGTTGGATCTCCTTGTAGTCCAAGGGACTCTCAAGAATCTTCTCCAACATCACAGTTCAAAATCATCAATTCTTCAGCACTCAGATTTCTTTATAGCCCAACTCTCATATCCATACATGACTACTGGAAAAACCATAGCCTTGAATAGACGGACTTTTGCTGGCAAAGTGATGTCTCTGATTTTTAATATGCTGTCTAGGTTGGTCATAACTTTCCTTCCAAGGAGTAAGTGTATTTCTATTTTGTGGCTGCAATCACCATCTGCAGTGATTTTGGAGCCCCCCAAAATAAAGTCTTCCATGGTTTCCACTGTTTCTCCATCTATTTGCCATGTAGTGATGAGACCAGATGCCATGATCTTTGTTTTCTGAATGTTGAGTTTCAAGCCAACTTTTTCACTCTCCTCTTTCACTTTCATCAAGAGATTCTTTAGTCCTTCTTCACTTTCTGCCATAAGGGTGGTGTCATCTGCATATCTGAGGTTATTGATATTTCTCTAGCAATCTTGATTCCAGCTTGTGCTTCATCCAGTCCACCGTTTTTCATGATGTACTCTGCATATAAGTTAAACAATATGCAGCCTTGATGTATTCCTTTTCCTATTTGGAATCAGTCTGTTGTTCCATGTCCAGTTCTAACTGTTGCTTCCTGACCTGCATATAGGTTTCTCAAGAAGCAGGTCAGGTGGTCTGGTATTCCCATTTCTTTCAGAATTTTCCACAGTTCATTGTGATCCACACAGTCAAAGACTGGCATAGTCAATAAAGCAGAAATAGATGTTTTTCTGGAACTCTCTTGCTTTTTCCATGATCCAGCGGATGTTGACAATTTGATCTCGGGTTCCTCTGCCTTTTCTAAAACCAGCTTGAACATCTGGAAGTTCACGGTTCACATATTGTTGAAACCTGGCTTGGAGAATTTTGAGCATTACTTTGCTAGCATGTGAGATGAGTGCAATTGTGCAGTAGTTTGAGCATTATTTGGCATTGTCTTTCTTTGGGATTGGAATGAAAACTGACCTTTTCTGGTCCTGTGGCCACTGCTGAGTTTTCCAAATTTGCTGGCATATTGAGTGAAGCACTTTTACAACATCAGCTTTTAGGATTTGAAAGAGCTCAACTGGAATTCCATCACCTCCACTAGCTTTGATCGTAGTGATGCTTTCTAAGGCCCACTTGACTTCACATTCCAAGATGTCTGGCTCTAGGTGAGTGATAACACCGTGATTATCTGGGTCATGAAGATCTTTTTTGTACAGTTCTTCTGTTTATTCTTGCCAGCTCTTCTGAATATCTTCTGCTTCTGTTAGGTCCATACCATTTCCTTCCTTTATTAAGCCCATCTTTGCATGAAATGTTCCCTTGGTATCTCTAATTATCTTGAAGAGACCTCTAGTTTTTCCCATTCTATTGTTTTCCTCTTTCTTTGCATTGATCACTGAGGAAGGCTTTCTTTCCTCTCCTTGCTATTCTTTGGCACTCTGCATTCAAATGGGCATATCTTTCCTTTTCTCCTTTGTTTTTGGCTTCTCATCTTTTTACAGCTATTTGTAAGAGACAAATAGACAACAACACAAGAGAAGCCTCTACACGTGGACATCACCAGATGGCAAACACCAAAATCAGATTGATTATATTCTTTGCAGCCAAAGATGGAGAAGCTCTATACAGTCAGCAAAATAAGACCCGGAGCTGACTGTGGCTCAGATCATGAACTCCTTATTGCCAAATTCAGACTTAAATTGAAGAGAGTAGGGAAAACCACTAGATCATTCAGGTATGACCTAAATCAAATCCCTAACGATTATGTAGTGGAAGTGAGGAATAGATTAAAGGGACTAGATCTGATAGACAGAGTGCCTGATGAACTATGGATGGAGGTTCATAACATTGTACAGGAGACAGGAAGCAAGACTATCCCCAAGTGGGGGGATGAGGTGGGGGGGGGGAATGCAAAAATGCAAAATTGTTGTCTGAGGAGGCCTTACAAATAGCTGTGAAAAGAGTTAAGATTACAACCCCTTAATCCTGTCCAGCACTAGTCATGCTGGAGACCTTGGGAATGTTCAACTCCAGCCTGGGGGTCCTCAACCTGCCTAAGTATCTGGTCCCTGGGAGTTTGTCACGCCTCCACCTGCTCAGGGATCCACCAATCCAGGGGTTCCAGGAGGTCAACATGACTCGACCTGTCCAGGGACCCAATTTTTGGGAGGCCAACATGCCTCAACCTGCCTGAGGATTCGATCTCCAGGAGGTTGTCACGCCTCAACCTGCCTGGGGATCTGCACCCTGACCCGGGGATGCCTGGCTCTCAGGCTGCAACAGTACTGGGTAAGATAAGCTTCAGAAAGACTCACCTCTAAGAAAGTCCACCCATGGAAATAGAAGGAAGCCTAATGGTTGGGGGACTGTGCCCTGTCTCAGCTATAACTCAGGAGTCCAACAAGAACCTCACTGCCTTTCTGGAAAGGCTAAAAGAGGCCCTCCAAAAGTTTACCAATCTGAACTTAGACTCTTACAAGGGACAGGTGATTTTAAAGACAAATTCCTGTCCCAATGTGCACCAGACATCAGAATAAAGTTACAACAGCTACAGCAGCAGAACCCTGATGCCTCTTCAGATGAGATGGTCCAGATAGACACCAGTACCTTTTAAAACAGAGAACAGAAGAGAGAGGCCACGGCCCAGGAAAGGGAGAAAAGGAAGGAGACAAGCATGCCCAGATGCTGGCTGCCCTCCAGGCAAACTCTATGGCAAACCCCGAGTCCTTGAAAGACAAAGCACAAGGCAAATGCCTAATCTGAAAACAAGCAGGACATTGGGCCAAAGAATGTCCAAACCATGACAAGTCTCCTAAAACAGCTTGCTACAAATGCCATCAATTGGGACATTGGACGGCACTCTGCCCTCAGGATCCAAGAGCCTCAAAGTCAAGTGCCAAACCTTCCCTCATGATGGTTCAACAGAGCTGAAGCAGTCCACTCCAGCCAGCCCACCTGTCACAGATAACCATCATGGGGCTAGAGTCTAGGGTGAAAGTGGATGTGGCAGGTAGGTCTGAGAATTTCTTGGTGCCACAGGGCTACCTACTCTGTCCTGACTTCCTGCTCCAGAGTCTTCTCCCCACAAACCTGAGCCATTTTTGGTGCAATAGGAAAAACAATTACAAAAAAATTCACCTGAGCACTTTTTTGTTGCTGGGATGGACAAATATGTCCCACTAATATTTTACCACCAGTTTCTGGTGGTCCCTGGGTGTCCTACTCCCTTATTGGGAAGAGATCTTTCCCTGCTTTTCAAATCTTGCAGCTATTGCAGTCCTGATAGAAGATGCTTTAAAACTCTCTTTTGGGGGCAAACTAACTATTTTTATCAGCCACCAAGTGAAACAACTCCTGAATGGGAGAGGCTATATATGGATGTCTGATCAAAGGATCCTCAGATATCAAGCAGTGCTGATGGAAAATCCAGGCCTCGTTCTTAACTTGTGAGGTTCTTAACTCAATTACCCTCCTGCATACCCCCAAGGGCTCTCTCCCCTTTCACTCCTGCCTAGAAACTTTGGACCATTGGACAAAACCCCAAGAAGGATTGTCAGAAGATCCTCTTACCAATCCTGAAGAAATCCTGTACACTGATGGAAGAATCCTTGTCTTAGAAGGAAAAAGAAGAGCCAGATACACAGTAGTCTCCAATTTTGAGACCATAAAGGCTAAACCTTTGCTACCAGTTACTTCAGCCCAATTGTCTGAGCCCATAGCCCTGACTTAAGCTTGAGAGCTTGGAAAAGGAAAAGAGTAGCCATTTACACTGATTCCAAGTATGTCTTTCTGGTGCTACATGCACATGCTGCTATCTGGAAAGAAAGAGGCCACTTGAATACCCAAGTGTTCCCCGTCAAGTACGGTGATCAAATCCTTAGGCTCTTGGAGGCAGAGCCCACTACCAATTGAGGTTTCAATCTCCCATTGTAAAGGACACCAAAAAGGGAGCATGGAAGTGGCATGAAGGAACCAAGCAGCCAATTAGGCAGCTAAGAGAGCAGCATTACAGAACAATGACCTAATAGGGATTGCCACCTTAGTTCCATAGACTAATTTGCCAGAAACTCCTTCATATACTGACAGTGAGACTCTTAAAGCTAAAATTGAGAGCTTTCAAGAAGATCATATGGGGTGGTTCCAAAAGGAGAGACTCCTTTTTCTGCCTGTGAACCTCCACTGGATGTTGGTTTACTCCCTACATGCCACCACTCATTTAGGGGAGAAGGCCTTCCAGAGATTACTAGAAACGTCCTTCAGAAGACCAGGCCTCCAAACAACTATAAGGCAAGTGGTCTCCTCTTGTCCCACTTGCCAGTTAAACAACCCCCAAGGAGCTCAGAGACCCCAGCTGGCCCAGCCTGTCCAACAGCATGGCACCTACCCAGGAGAGGACTGGCAGATGGACTTCACCCAGATGCCAGTTTCTCAAGGGTATAAATACCTACTAGTCATGATAGATACATTCACAGGATGGATTGAAGGTTTTCCCACCCAGACTGAGAAGGCCAAGGAGATGGTTTAAAAAATTATCCATTAAATCATTCTGAGATTTGGCCTACCCAGGTCATTAAAAAGTGACAATGGAACATCCAAGGTCACTTCTAAAGTCACCCAAGGGGTCTCTAAAGCATTGGGCATTACTTATTACCTCCATTGTGCCTGAAGGCCTCAGTCTTCAGGAAAAGTAGAAAGAGCCAACCAATTCTTAAAATCACCAATAAAAAGGTAACCCAGGAGACCTCCCTGGGATGGAAGGGGGCTTTACCAATAGCTCTTCTCCACACCCATATTGCCCCTAAGGAACACGTTGGTCTTAATCCTTATGAGATGGTATATGGGAGACCTTTTTTTATGTCTTCCTAGATCCAGAGACTCAGACTTTCTGGTCTTATACTATGGCTATTGGGCAATACCAACAGGATATACACTTGTGGAGTATCAACCAGGACCCAAAAGATTCTAAAGAGACACTGTTAAATGCTCCAGGGACTGAAGCCCTAATTAAAGTCTAGAAAGATGGGTCCCCAAAGGCTCAACTCCAGCCCATAAGGAAGGGCCCCTACCCCGTAATACTTTCTACTCCCACAGAAGTCAAGGTACCAGAACACAACTCTTGGATTCACTACTCATGAGTCAAGCTGTGGAAGAAAACAGAAGAGGACACTCAATACATCTGTGAGGCCCTGGGAGATCTGATACCTATTCAGGACTACAAATTAGTGCCATCCTAATGAACACCCCTAAAATTAAGTTTCTGGGGATAAGATTTCTCAGGATAGCTCTAAAGAGCCAACAGAGCTTGGCAGGGATTGTACTCCAAAACAGACAGGAGATAGATCTCCTGATCCCTGAACAAGGAGGGACTTGAGCCATCTTGAATGAGACGTGTTTTTTCTGGATAAATACCTCCAACCAAGTTAAAGAAAGTCTCACAGTCCTCAAGAAAAACATTCAGATCCTATGGGATCTCAAAGAATGAGCTGTAGAGTTCTCAGAGTGGCCACAATCTCTCTTTGGGGGATCCTTTTCATGGTGAGGGGGGATTTTGAGTTGGCTAATGCTATTATCACCATATTGATGCTGCTTCTGATTGCTCCATGTATCATCAATTGTCTAACACGTTTTCTCCTGCCCAGATCAACAAACTACAACATGCAGTGTCAGTTCAACAAGTTTATATAAAACTACACCTGGCCACAGAAAATATCACTCACCCTTAGATGGACACAACCATAAGGACTCTGAGGCTTGAGACTAGCAAGAGGGGGAGGCCCAATGCCCCTTGCCATCCCAGATCAGCAGCAAGTAGCCAAGAGACCTTGATGCCCCTATCCCCAAAGGATTGGGCCTCCCATCTCTTGAGGCGGGAAACTTAGGTAGTTAGAATAGGGAAAAGGAGTCCAAAATGGTGGTGGCTAAAAGACAAAGAAAGGGGAAAATCCACAAAAATGGTACAAAAGAAAATCCAAGAACCGGAGTGAGAACTTCAGGGGAAACAAACATCCCCCCTTCTTGGCTAGCCCAATTTGCATAGGGCAGGCTCAAGGGGGAAGGAGACAAATGAATAAAAGGAGGAAGCCAAAAGGAGATTGAGCCTCTCCTTTGAGGTCGGCCCGCCCTCACGACTCGAGGGTGTACTTTCCTTTGCTTGCCTAATGAAACTCTGAGCTGTAATTGAGCTGTAACACTGGTCCACCATTTCAATTCTTTGCTGCAGCAAGACATAAGTGAGGAAATTGCACACTCCCCCGACACTACTATGGCATGAGAGTATGTTATCAAACCTTTGGATTATTGCCAATATTATACTCTTCCCAGTTTAATTTTAACTTGCGTTTTTTGTACTGAACATCTTTACATATTTCACAACTATTTGTATTTTGTATGTAAAATCTCTTCCCAATTTTTTATTGTTTTAAAGGTTTTTATGTATTTATTTATTTTTAAAAGCTGTTCATATATTAGGGACACCATCCCTTTCTCTAAAGCAAGGATAGGCAAGTAAACAAGTTTTTATGTAAAGGGCCAAATAGTAAACATTTTAAGTTTCATGAATAATGTGATCTTTGTCACACCACTGCAAGGAGATCCAACCAGTCCATTCTAAAGGAGATCAACCCTGGGATTTCTTTGGAAAGAATGATGCTAAAGCTGAAACTCTAGTACCTTGGCCACCTCATGCGAAGAGTTGACTCATTGGAAAAGATTCTGATGCTGGGAGGGATTGGGGGCAGGAGGAGAAGGGGATGACAGAGGATGAGATGGCTGGATGGCTTCACCAACTCGATGGACGTGAGTCTGAGTGAATTCCGGGAGTTGGTGATGGACAGTGAGGCCTGGTGTGCTGCGATTCATGGGGTCACAAAGAGTCGGACAAGACTGAGTGACTGAACTGAACTGAACTGTCACACCACTTAACCTTGCTGCTGCTGCTAAGTTGCTTCAGTCATGTCTGACTCCGTGCAACCCCATAGATGGCAGCCCACCAGGCTCTGCCGTCCCTGGGATTCTCCAGGCAAGAACACTGGAGTGGGTTGCCATTTCCTTCTCCAATGCATGAAAGTGAAAAGTGAAGTCGCTCAGCCGTGCCCGACTCTTCACGACCCCATGGATTGCAGCCTACCAGGCTCCTCTGTCCATGGGATTTTCCAGGCAAGAGTACTGGAGTGGGTTGCCATTGCCTTCTCCCTTAACCTTGCTACTGTAGCACAAAAGTAGCCATAGATAACACATAAAAAATGAACATGGTTGTGTTTCTAAAACACTTAAGGGCACTGACATTTGAATTACAATTGAATTTCATGTATCATATTCTTTCCTTGATTTTTGTCAACAACTTAATAATGCAAAAATCATTCAAAGCTTACAGGCTACACAAAAACAGGCAACAAGGCTGAATTTAATGGATTAAATTAGAGTTTTGTCAATTATCTAGGGCAAAACTTTTCTCTTTATTTTTTAAAAAGTTGGTTATGGTCTTTTCGGTTTTTATTATTGCCATGAATGTTTGTTTAGATGTAGTAATATATATTCGGAGAAGGCAATGGCACCCCACTCCAGTACTCTTGCCTAGAAAATCCCATGGACAGAGGAGCCTGGTAGGCTGCAGTCCATGGGGTCGCTAAGAGTCAGACACGACTGAGCAACTTCATTTTCACTTTTTACTTTCATGCACTGGAGAAGGAAATGGCAACCCACTCCAGTATTCTTGCCTGGAGAATCCCAGGGACAGAGGAGCCTAATGGGCTGCCATCTATGGGGTCGCACAGAGTCGGACACGACTGAAGTGACTTAGCAGCAGCAGCAGCAGTAATATATATTAGTTTCCTCTATTGAATCTAAATTTAGAATCATAGGAAAGTTTGTTACTCCCAAATTATATGACTAATGTCTTCTGAGATTTTTTTTTCTTCACTACACAGTCTGACTCTTATGGAAATAGTCCTATTATTTAGAATGAGCCATATTTCACTGTCTGTCTGAGTTCTTTCAGGCTTCTACTGAAAAATACTATACATGAAGTGACTTATGAACAACAAACATTTATTTCCCACAGTTTTGGAGGCTAGAAAGCCCAAAATCATTGTGCTGATGGATTTCTTATCTACTAAGGGCCTAATTTCCTGCTGATGGGCATCTTCTCACTTTAATCTCAGATGATGGAAGAGTAAGAGATCTCGTTGAGTTTTCTTTTATAAAGACACTGGTCCCATTCATGAGGGTTCTCCCTGCAGAACCTAATCACCTGCCAAAGATTCCATCTCCTAATACAAAAACCTTGAAGATAAAATATCAACATATGAATTTGGGGTCCATTGTATCATCCATCTATTACAATATCCATGAATAAAAATTTCCTTTCTCTCCTGATGTATGATGATAAGTAGCAGCACATATCTCTTTGCAATTGGGTCTGCATCTAAAAAATTTTATTGCACTTCTTTGGTGTGTGCATGTCTTCATGTGACATAACACACTCTTAAGAGAATTTTTATGTACATTTTAATGTATAGTAGAGTTAGGCTATCCCCCTTCATTGTTGATCTTTATATGGGTTTCCAGGTTAAGCACACTTGCTTGTTCCTATAAATATACTTTCAATCTGTTTGTCTGGCTCCAGAAAAAACAGCATCATGAAGACATTTTAGTTGTGATTGTATCAAAGTTGCCAATCAGCCTTATTATTATCTTTATACTGTCAATTTTTCTTTCAAAAACATGGTATGTCATGGTAGACACACAGAAGTATACCTTTGTGTCTTTCTCTAGTCTTTTACTTTTTTTTTCATATACTCTATCTCTTATTAAATTTAGGTTAGGTTCTTTGTTAAATGATTTGTTGATTGGTTTTATCTTACATGAGATTTTTACTTCTAAATGTCTTCTGGTTGACCTTTGCTTTATTTTTGAAAGTTATGATTTTTTATCTCAACTCTATAACTTGCTAATTTTTCTAGTTTTCTTCATGTTTGGAACAGTTTTTCATTGTTTCTGCTGAGCTTATTGATTAGAAGGTAACATATGAATCATTATCGTATCAGTTTCAAATAAAGGTGGCTTTACTTCTTCCTTTCCAATATATACCTCTATTTTTTTTTTTCTAATCTGATACTTTCAAAACAACATTAAGTAATACTCCCTATACTGTATTAAAGAGAGATGGGATATTATTCTTGACTTCATAAGTAAAGCCTTTAGTATTTCCACAGTAAGAGACTGTCTTCATGGATGATATCATCAACTTTATGGACTTGAGTCTGAGCAAGCTTTGGGAGTTTGTGATGAATTGGGAAGCCTGGCATGCTGCAGTCCATGGGGTTGCAAAGAGTTGGACATGACTGAGCAACTGAACTGAAATGAACTGAAGAGACTATGTTAGGGACCATGGTTTTGTATTTCATCATGTTATCGAAACATACACCAATTTACATTTTCCAAAATGAATAGGTATTTAAATTTGTCATATTTATAATATATAATTAAATCACTCTAAAATTTTCTCCTTATACTATATATAACAAATTATCTTAATGAGTTTCCAAATAATGAACTACTCTTGCAGTACTAGAAGTAACCCCAGTAACTCATGATATTTTATCTTTAATGGATCAGTAGATTCTGTTTGCCAATATTTTGTTTATTTTTATCAATATGCATAATGAATAAAATTTGTCTACAGCTTTTTTTATAGTCCAGTCTTGTCAAGTTTTAGAATTACATTTATATTCACATTATAGAAAAAACTTGGAGTTTTCTTTCTGTGTTTTTCCTACTTTTTTGGTGCAAATATTTTAAGCAATATCGGAATTATTTATTGGGAGAAATCTCTTTTGAAATTACCTGGAAATGAGGAATTTGATGAGAAGTACTCTAATTTTTATATTTTCTAAGCTAAATCTCTTTTTAGAATTTTAATCTCAATTGGAGTCACTTTGAAAAGCATTTTTTCTAGAAAAGTATATATTTCATGTAGATTTTCAAAAGAGTCTGCATAGAATTTTGTAAAGTAGCCTTATATTTTGAAATAACTTTTATTTTTGTGTCTTCTCTTTGATTCTTTGGTTAGGTTTTTTATAAGTTGCAAAATTCTGTCAAAAATTATGTTTTTGTATGTATTTATTCATTCCACAGAGCTTTTTTAGGTGCAATAGTTTTTATATAAACAATATTTTTCTATTAATTTTTTTCTGTCCTCTTTCTTTTAAAATTTATTTCATTTTTCTTGAGTTACTTTTCTTTTTGGATTCAGTGTCAAGGCATTTATTTTAAATTTAATTTTATGTTTTAATGTTATTATTTTCTCTGATAATTGATTCATATTCTTTGTGACACCATGGACTGTAGCACACCAGGCTCCTCTTCCTTCACTATCTCCCGGAGTTTTCTCCTATTCATGTCCATTGAATAAATGATACTATCTAATCATTTCATCTTCTGCAGCCCCTTTTGTCCTTTTGCCTTCAATCTTTCCCAGCATCAGGCTCTTTTCAAATGAGTCAGCTCTTCTCATCAGGTGGCCAAGTATTTGAGCTTCAGCTCCAGCATCAGTCCTTCCAATAAATATTCAGAAGTATTTTCCTTTAGGATTGACTGGTTTCATCTCCTTGCCATCCAAAGGATTCTCAAGAGTCTTCTCCAGCTCCACAATTCAAAAGCATCATTTCTTCAGTACTCAGCCTTCTTTATGGTCCTACTCTCACATCTATACGTGACTACTGGGAAAATCATAGCTTCGACAATACAGACCTTTGGTAGCAAAGTGATGTCTCTGTTTTTTAATATACTGTCTAGGCTGTCATAGCTTTCCTTCCAATGAGAAAAATCTTTTAATTTCATGGCTGCAGTCACCATCCACAGTGATTTTAGAGCCCAAGAAAATAAAATCTGTCACTGCTTCCACTTTTTCCCCTTCTATTTGTCATGACCTTAGTTTTTATAATGTTGAGTTTCAAGACAGTTTTTTCACTCTCCCCTTTCACCTTCATCAAGAGGTTCATTAGTGTCTCTTTGCTTTCTACCATGAGAATGGTATCATTTGCATATTTGAGGTTATTGATATTTCTCCTGGCAATCTTGATTCCAGCTTATGATTCATCCAGCCCAACATTTCTCCTGATATACTCTGCATATAAGTTAAATAAGCAGGGTGATAATATACAACCTTGTCATACTCCTTTCCCAATTTGGAACCAGCCCATTGTTCTGTGTCTGGTTCTAACTGCATACAAATTTCTCAGGAGATAGGTAAGTTGGTCTGGTATTCTCATCTCTTCAAGAATTTTCCACAGTTTAGTGTGATCCATACAATCAAAGGCTTTTTGGATCTGTATCCTAAAACAGAAGAAACAAAAGCAAAAAATAAACAAATGGGGCCTAATTAAATATAAAAGGTTTCACACAGCAAAGGAAACCATCCACAAAACAAATAGACACCCTATTAAATGGTAGAAAATACAAAATGGCAGAAAATATTTGCAAATGATATAACTGATAAGGAATTAATAGATAAACAAAACACATTTAAAATATATAAACATCTCATGCAGCTCAATATCACAAAAACAAACAACCCAATAATCAATTTTCTCTAGATGTCTTTTTATATTATATTATATCATTTCAGAATTTGTCTAATTATGAATTAAGCTTTTTCATTATCTCTATCATTAACTTGACTTTTATATCTTTTTTCAAAGTACTCTGATAAAATTTTCATTTTTTGTGTGCATGTTGTTCTTTCATACTCTCATGGTTTATAAACCAGTTTTTATCATTATTATTAGTTTTCATTAATTAATTTCTGTAGGATTCAAACATAATCCTTTTATGTTGTTTCATATGAGATTAATCTTTTGGACTGCTATAGGATAGGGAGATTTAAGATTACTCTTTTGATTATTTTTCTGAATAATAGAAGCTATAAAAAATTGCTGGGCTACCTTTAGAGCTACCCTGCAATTCAGTCTTTTACCATCTGAGAGTTTCTTATCTTTCTCTCATGCACCCTCTGTGTGAATCACAATAAACTGGAAAATTCTGAAAGAGGTGGGAGGACCAGACCACCTGACCTGCCTCTTGAGAAACCTATATGCAGGTCAGGAAGCAACAGTTAGAACTGGACATGGAACAACAGACTGGTTCCAAATAGGAAAAGGAGTACGTCAAGGCTGTATATTGTCACCCTGCTTATTTAATTTATATGCAGAGTACACTATGAGAAACTCTGGGCTGGAAGAAGCACAGCTGGAATCAAGATTGCTGGGAGGAATATCAATAACCTCAGATATGCAGATGATGCCACCCTTATGGCAGAAAGTGAAGAGGAACTCAAAAGCCTCTTGATGAAAGTGAAAGAGGAGAGTGAAAAAGTTGGCTTAAAGCTCAACATTCAGAAAACTAAGATCATGGCATCTGGTCCCATCACTTCATGGGAATTAGATAGGGAAACAGTGGATACAGTGTCAGACTTTATTTTTGGGGTCTCCAAAATCACTGCAGATGGTGATTGTAGCCATAAAATTAAAAGACGCTTACTCCTTGGAAGGAAAGTTATGACCAACCTGGATAGCATATTGAAAAGCAGAGACATTACTTTGCCAACAAAGGTCCATCTAGTCAAGGCTATGGTTTTTCCAGTGGTCATGCATGGATGTGAGAGTTGGACTGTGAAGAAAGCTGAGCACTGAAGAATAGATGCTTTTGAATTGTGGTGTTGGAGAAGACTCTTGAGAGTCCCTTGTACTGCAAAGAGTTCCAACCAGTCCATCCTAAAGGAGATCAGTCCTGGGTGTTCATTGGAAGGACTGATGTTAAAGCTGAAACTCCAATACTTTGGCTACCTCATGGGAAGAGTTGACTCATTGGAAAAGACTCTGATGCTGGGAGGGATTGGGGGCAGGAGGAGAAGGGGACAACCGAAGATGAGATGGCGGGATGGCATCACCCACTCGATGGACATGAGTTTAAGTGAACTCCAGGAGTTGGTGATGGACAGGGAGGCCTGGCGTGCTGCAATTCATGGGGTTGCAAACAGTTGGACACAACTGAGAGACTGAACTGAACTGAACCCTCTTTTATACAGCTCTTCTTTTCCTTCTGCCCATAATATCTCTATAATTCAATCCAGATTCTTATCGTAGCAATTTCTTTTCAATATGTAAGCTTATTGTAATAGTGTAAGCTTACACTAGCACTTTCAAAACATCAATTGGAACCACCTGGTTTTGGTCAAAATTTTCCTAGTCTCTCCAGAAATACCTATGAAGTAGAGCCTGCACTGCCGCACAGTTTGCTCTTCTCCTATTGATTCACCCATGATTTCCACACTGACAGTGAACCCCTCAGTTTGGGGAAAACACTTTGTTGTGACTTAGTTATTAGATAGTTTCTCAAGGTCACCATAGTTTTCTTTGCTTTTCACACTTTCTCCTGCACAATTTTTCATACAATTGGATCTTAAAGATATTAGTGGTTTGGCCCTAAGCACTATTATTTGAGAGTTTCTTTTGTCACTTAGTTTTAATAACATCCATCAATTTAGTGTTGACTATTGTTGGTTTGTTCTTGCCATTTTATGAACTGAAATACTATGTTTTTGAGGGTGATTATAAAAAAAATTTCATTTTTACAATAAAAAACAGGAAGATACAAAACTTGACTAATTCTGCCATTTTTTTTTTACTATGACACTCTTCTACTTAAACTTTGATTAAATATACTTGACTATGAAAACTGAGAAAATTAAATATCTTCTTTATACCAAAATATAAAACTATTTTATTGCATTTCATATTTCTAAGGGATTCTTAGATTACTGAGAAATGACAATAATACAAAACTGGGAAATATATGTTAAAAATAATTGATATGGAAAGATATTCACAGCACTTCTCAGGAATTTTAAATTAAGCTGTAGGCAAAATTATGGATTAAAAGTAAACTGAGTTGCCTGATATTTTTTCTTTTTTAAATTATTTCAGTTGGAGGATCAGTTAGTTCAGTTCAGTTCAGTCTCTCACTCTTGTCCGACTCTTTGTGACCCCATGAAGGGCAACACTCCAGGCCTCCCTGTCTATCACCAACTCCCGGAGTTTACCCAAACTCATGTCCATTGAGTCGGTGATGCCATCCAGTATCTCATCCTCTGTTGTCCCCTTCTCCTCCTGCCCCCAATCCCTCCCAGCATCAGGGTCGTTTCCAATGAGTCAATTCTTTGCATTAGGTGGCCAAAGTACTGGAGTTTCAGCTTCAGCATCAGTTCTTCCAATGAACACCCAGGACTGATCTCCTTTAGGATGGACTGGTTGGAACTCCTTGCAGTCCAAGGGACTCTCAAGAGTGTTCTCCAACACCACAGTTCAAAAGCATCAATTCTTCGGTGCTCAGCTGTCTTCACAGTCCAACTCTCATGCATACATGACCACTGGAAAAACCATAGCCTTGACTAGATGGACCTTTGTTGGCAAAGTAATGTCTCTGCTTTTGAATATGCTATCTAGTTTGGTCATAACTTTCCTTCCAAGGAGTAAGCGTCTTTTAATTTCATGGCTACAATCACCATCTGCAGTGATTTTGGAGACCCCAAAAATAAAGTCTGACACTGTATCCACTGTTTCCCTATCTATTTCCCATGAAGTGATGGGACCAGATGCCATGATCTTAGTTTTCTGAATGTTGAGCTTTAAGCCAACATTTTCACTCTCCTCTTTCACTTTCATCAAGAGGCTTTTGAGTTCCTCTTCACTTTCTGCCACAAGGGTGGTGTCATATGCATATCTGAGGTTATTGATATTTCTCTAGCAATCTTGATTCCAGCTTGTGCTTCATCCAGCCCAGAGTTTCTCATAGTGTACTCTGCATATAAGTTAAATAAGCAGAGTGACAATATACAGCCTTGACGTACTCCTTTTCCTATTTGGAACCAGTCTGTTGTTCCATGTCCAGTTCTAACTGTTGCTTCCTGACCTGCATATAGGTTTCTCAAGAGGCAGGTCAGGTGGTCTGTATTCCCATATCTTCCAGAATTTTCCACAGTTTATTTTGATCCACATAGTCAAAGGCTTTAGCATAGTCAATAAAGCAGAAATAGATGTTTTTCTGGAACTCTCTTGCTTTTTTGATGATCCAGTGGATGTTGGCAATTTGATCTCTGGTTCCTCTGCCTTTTCTAAAACCAGCTTGAACATCAGGAAGTTCATGGTTCATGTATTGCTGAAGCCTGGCTTGGAGAATTTTGAGCATTACTTTACTAGCATGTGAGATGAGTGCAATTGTGCAGTAGTTTGAGCATTCTTTGGCATTGCCTTTCTTTGGGGTTGGAATGAAAACTAACCTTTTCCAGTCCTGTGGCCACTGCTGAGTTTTCCAAATTTGCTGGCATATTGAGTGAAGCACTTTCACAGCATCATACTTCAGGGCTTGAAATAGCTCGACTGGAATTCCATCACCTCCACTAGCTTTGTTCGTAGTGATGCTTTCTAAGGCCCACTTGACTTCACATTCCAAGATATCTGGCTCTAGGTGAGTGATCACACCATCGTGATTATCTGGGTCCTGAAGATTTTTTTGTATAGTTCTTCTGTGTATTCTTGCCACCTCTTCTTAATATCTTCTGCTTCTGTTAGGTCCATACCATTTCTGTCCTTTATTGAGCCCATCTTTGCATGAAATGTTCCCTTGATATCTCTAATTTTCTTGAAGAGATCTCTATTCTTTCCCATTCTGTTGTTTCCCTCAGTCTTTCCCATTCTGTTGTTTTCCTCTATTTCTTTGCATTGATCACTGAGGAAGGCTTTCTTATCTCTCCTTACTATTCTGACGAACTCTGCATTCAGATGCTTATATCTCTCATTTTCTCCTTGCTTTTCACTTCTCTTCTTTTCACAGCTATTGGTAAGGCCTCCTCAGACAGCCATTTTACTTTTTTGCTTTTTTTTAGAATTTTTTGGCAAAGTTTCCATTTATTTTTATTTGATTTTTTTAATTTTATTATTATTATTATTTTACTTTACAATATTGTATCAGTTTTGCCATACATCAACATGCATCCACCACTGGTGTACACATGTTCCCCATCCTGAACCCCCTCCCACCTCTCTCCCCATTCCATCCCTCTGGGTCATCCCAATGCACCAGCCCCGAGCTTCCTGTATCCTGCATCAAACCTGGACTGGCTATTCATTTCTTATGTGATATTATACATGTTTTAATGCCATTCTCCAAAATCACCCCCTGCCTCTCTCTCCCACAGAGTCCAAAAGACTGTTCTATACATCTGTGTCTCTTTTGCTGTCTCACATACAGGGTTGTCGTTACCATCTTTCTAAATTCCATATATATGCATTAGTATACTGTATTGGTGTTTTTCTTTCTGGCTTACTTCACTCTGTATAATAGGCTCCAGTTTCATCCACCTCATTAGAACTGATTCAAATGTATTCTTTTTAGTGGCTGAGTAATACTCCATTGTGTACATGTACCCCAGCTTTCTTATCCATTCATCTGCTGATGGACATCTAGGTTGCTTCCATGTCCTGGCTATTATAAACAGTGCTGTGATGAACATTGGGGTACATGTGTCTCTTTCAATTCTGGTTTCGTGGGTGTGTATGCCCCACAGTGGGATTGCTGGGTCATATGGCAGTTCTATTTCCAGTTTTTTAAGGAATCGCCACACTGTTCTCCATAGTGGCTGTACTACTTACACCAACAGTGTAAGAGGATTCCCTTTTCTCCACATCCTCTCCAGCATACTTAGGAATATATCTACCTAAAGAAACTAAAGACCTATATATAGAAAACTATAAAACACTGATGAAAGAAATCAAGAGGACACTAATAAATGGAGAAATATACCATGTTCGTGGATCAGAAGAATCAGTATAGTGAAAATGAGTATACTACCCAAAGCAATCTATAGATTCAATGCATTTCTTTTCCATGGGGATGGTCTTGATCCGTCTCTCCTGTACAATGTCACGAACCTCTGTCCATAGTTCATCAGGCACTCTGTCTATCAGATCTAGCCCCTTAAATCTATTTCTCACTTCCCTGAATAATCATAAGGGATTTGATTTAGGTCATACCTAATGGTCTAGTGGTTTTCCCTGCTTTCTTCAATTTAAGTCTGAATTTGACAATAAGGAGTTCACGATCTGAGCCACAGTCAGCTCCTGGTCTTCTTTTTGCTGACTGTATAGAGCATCTCCATCTTTGGCTGCAAAGAATAAAATCAATCTGGTTTCAGTGTTGACCATCTGGTGATGTCCATGTGTAGAGTCTTTTCTTGTGTTTTTGGAAGAGGGTGTTTGTTATCACTAGTGAGTTCTCTTGGCAAAACTCTATTAGCCTTTGCCCTGCTTCATTTCTTATCTCAAGGTCAAATTTGCCTGTTACTCCAGGAGTTTCTTGACTTTCTACTGTTGTATTCCAGTCCCCGATAATGAAAAGGACATCTTTTGGTGGTGTTAGTTCTAGAAGGTCTTGTAGGTCTTCATAGAACTGTTCAACTTCAGCTTCTTTGGCATTACTTGTCAGGGCATAGACTTGAATTACCGTGATATTGAATGGTTTGCCTTGGAAATGAACAGAGATCATTCTGTCGTTTTTGAGATTGCATCCAAGTACTTCATTACGGACTCTTTTGTTGACCATCATGAATACTCCATTTCTTCTAAGGGATTCCTGCCCACAGTAGTAGATATAATGGTCATCTGAGTTAAATTCACCCATTCCAGTCCATTTTAGTTCGCTGATTCCTAGAATATCGACATTCACTCTTGCCATCTTCTGTTTGACCACTTCCAATTTGCCTTGATTCATGGATCTAATATTCCAGGTTCTTATGCAATATTGCTTTTTACACCATCAGATCTTGCTTCTATCACCAGTCACATCCACAACTGGGTATTGTTTTTGCTTTGACTCCATCCCTTCATTCTTTTTGGAGTTATTTCTCCACTGATCTCCAGTACATACTGGGCACTTACCGACCTGGGGAGTTCTTTTTTCAGTATCCTATCATTTCGCCTTTTCATACTGTTGTGGGGTTCTCAAGGCAAGAATACTGAAGTGGTTTGCCATTCCCTTCTCCAGTGGGCCACATTCTGTCAGACCTCTCCACCATGACCCTCCCATCTTGGGTGGCCCCATACAGCATGGCTTAGTTTCATTGAGTTAGACAAGGCTGTGGTCCATGTGATCGGATTGGCTAGTTTTCTGTGATTATGGTTTCAGTGTGTCTGCCCTCTGATGCCCTTTGCAACACCTACCGTCTTACTTGGAGGATAATTACTTTACAATATTGTGATGGTGTTGTATCATACATCAACATGAATTAGCCACAGGTATACATGTGTTCTCCTCATCCTGAACTGCCTTCCCATCTCCCTCCCCATCCTACCCCTCTGGGTTGTACCAGAGCACCAGCTTTGGGTGCCCTGCTTCATGCATTGAACTTGCTCTGGTTATCTAATTTAGATGTGATAATATACATGTTTCAATGCTATTCTCTCAAATCATCCCACCTTTGCCTTCTCCCACTGAGTCCAAAAGTTTGTTCTTTATGTCTGTGTCTCCTTTGCTTCCCTGCATGTAGGATGGTCAGTATCATCTTTCTAGATTCCATATATATGCATTAATATACAGTATTTGTCTTCTTCTTTCTGACTTACTTCACTCTGTATAATAGGTTCCAGGTTCATCCACCTCATTAGAACTGACTCAAACACATTCCTTTTTATAGCTGAGTAATATACCATTGTTTATATGTACTACAGCTCCCTTATCCAGTCATCTGCCAATGGACATCTAGGTTGCTTCCATCTTAGGTTGTTTCGAGCTATTGTAAATAGTGCTGAAATGAACATTGTGGTACATTTGTCTCTTTCAGTTCTGGATTCCTCAGGGTATACACCCAGCAGTGGGATTGGTGGGTCATATGGCAATTCTATTCCCAGTTTTTTAAGGAATCTCCATGCTGTTCTCCATAATGGCTATACCAGTTTGCATTCCCACCAACAGTATAAGAGGGTTCCCTTTTCTCTAGACCCTCTCCAACATTTATTATTTATAGACTTTTTGATGATGGCCATTCTAACTGGTGTGATATAATACCTCATTGTGGTTTTGATTTGCATTTCTCTAATAATGAGTGATGCTGAGCATCTTTTGATGTGTTTATTAGCCATCAGTATGTCTTCTTTGTAGAAATGTTTGTTTAGGTCTTTTGCCCACTTTTTGATTGAGTTGTTTATTTTTCTGGTATTGAGCTGCATGTTCTACTTGTATATTTTGGAGATTAATTCTTTGTTCCTTGTTTCACTTGCCATTATTTTCTCCCATTCTGAGGGCTGTCTTTTCACCTTAATAATTTGAAAGATAAAATGTTAGTTGCTCAGTCATGTCTGATACTTTGTGACCCCATGGACCATAGCCCACAAGGCTCCTCTGCCCATGGGATTTTCCAGGCAACAATACTAGAGTAGGTAGCCATTCCCTTCTCCAGGGGATCTTCCCAACCCAGGTATTGAACCTACATCTCCCACATTGCAGACGGATATTTTTTACCATCTGAGCCACCAGGGAAGCCATTTTCTTGTGTGTGTTTGTTTTGTTTTTTAATTTGGATATTCTATTTTGCTTAATTAATACTCACATAAAAACTTATATTATTCTTTTCTAATGTAAGGTCCATTCTATAAAATTCAAAATAACCAATCATTTTCCAACCATCAAGGCATGTTCTACTCCCAAGAAATTATTTTGCTCAAACTAAGCTAATTTCTAAACAATGATTTAGAAATACATTCAAACCTTTCGGGACATGCTTATTATTTTCTCAAGAATCTATAAAATCCTATTACCTGTTAATAGAGTTTGATGTAGATTGAAGAAAGATAAGTGTACCATAAATCACCTAGTGATGAGATCTCAAACTGAACAACTTATTGATTCTTAATTCATGTTTACCCTACATCACATTTAATTATGCCAATTTCACTCTATTTGGTGAGATTTATTTGAATGCTAACACTTGAATTGAAATAAAAAAGTTATTAAAGCTTATTTCCTGAAAATAAATGGTATTATTTTTCAACATGAAAGTGATACTTAAATTGAAAACCAAGATATTTTTCTATGTATGTCTACATATATGAAATATTAAAAAAAAAAGGCACATGATTTACTTTTAGCTCATTCTAGTGAAAAGTGACCTTCAAAAACAGTTTTATTTTTCTATTTAGATTGTAAGAGAAAAAGAGTTGAACTGGTAAATGAGTTTAAGAGCTAGTACTCCTACCTATGATGTATGTATATTTTCATATATATATATATGAAATATATATATGATATATATATATATCTACACAGCCCATAACTATGTGCAGAGATGCTCAATTTCATTGGTCATCAGCTCAGGGAATTGCAAATTAAAACCACAAACAGATACCACAACATACCCACTAGAATAGCTAAAATTAAGAAGCCTGTCAATCCAAATATATATTTTTTTCTCATATATATATAATTATATATATTTATATAAATTTAAATATATATACTATTCCTCATATATATATGAGAAACAGTACTCAGATCCAACTAATATATAAAACAAAAATCTGGAGTAGAGGAAGGTGATAAAGTAATACATACCTAGTAGAGTAAGATGTAACATATTTAATGCAAAATTATATTAATAAATCTGACAGTGATGAAATAGATTATTTCTATAATCAAAAATTACTACAACCTAATCAAAGCCAGGATAATGCTAAAAATAAATAAAACTTCCTTAAAAGGCATTAGATTTTTCATTTAGAGTGGCAAATAGCTAACATGTCATAAAAGGACTTCTAATTCTCTTACAAGTAACTATAAAAATTTAAAAAAGAAAAAATTAACATGCTGCATAATTGAAAAGTAAGTCTAAGAGACCAGCTGTTGATAGGAATATTTTTTCCACCTTTGAAGCTTTTGAAATGGGATCTAAGTGTAAAAATTTCAGAAGAAAATGTAGGGAAAAAATCAGTATGGTCTTATGACTCACAAATTGGTCTTCACTAAAATTAAAATTTCTGCTTTTTGCAAGACAGTTAGAAAAATGAAAAGATAAACAACATATTTGAAGAATATACTCTCAGTGCATACATCAGACCAAAGAACTTTTATCCAAAATATATAAATATTTTACAATCCAAAATAAATGACCCAATTAAAAATTGGCAGAAGACTTGAACAGATACTTCACAAAAGAAGACATACAAACAGCCCATAACCATGTGCAAAGATGCTAAACATCATTAGTCTTCAGATCAGGGAATTGTAAATTAAAACCACAAAGATACCACAACATACGCACTAGAAGGGCTAAAATTAAGAAGCCTGTCAATCCAAAGGACAGAGCCTCCTTTAGATGATTTCTTATTCTACCCTCTCAATTTGGATAATTCTACTGCTCCCTGAGTCTTGGTATTTGGCTTCCAATTAAAGAGAAATCATGTGAGTAAATTCCCTGGCTCATTAATAAAACTGAGCACTGATTTTCAAGCATTAGTAATACAGGGAAAATTTCAATCTTAGGTTCCTATCTCTCACTGTAACTTTGGATGATCTGGAATGTTTCATGTGGTAAGAGAACTAGTGGATATTCTTACAACTGGTGGTAACAGTGAGATGAGTGAGAGTTTTCCAAAAAGAAGGAATTCTTTGGGTAACAAGATTATGCGATCCAACCACTTTTCCCACATGGACGTTTTCCTTCTATTAACTGTCTTGGATGTTCTTTGTTTAGCCTTCTTAAAGAAGTGAATAGATGCCCTCCCTGTCCATAAAGAGTGTCCCCAGATTTCACATATTTAAAAACTAGAAAAAAATGCTGTCATAGAAAATGGTCATGAGATTCTCAGGGAAGGCAATGGTCATAAGAAAGCATCTCCTGAAAAAACATAGTGATGGTTTATGAGGGAGAGATGTTTCCTTATATGGATAATTTTTAAGTCTTTTTAGCCAAAATCCACATAGAAAATCACCAATGTGAAACAAACAATACAACATAAAACTACATTTAGAGATTCATGAATCCATTAAATCATACTTTGATATCTTCTTCATGAAACTAAGTATGCTGAATAAATTCTGAATAAAATGCACTGGAAAACTACTCAATAACTTGTGAGAGACTGTTTTAAGTAAATAAAGCTGAACTAAATAATGTATGAACATGCATACTTGCCACTGTCTCTTTGATTTTGCTTAAAAGAGTGCCTTACAAAGAGTAGTTGCTTATTAAATATTTACTAAATGAATGAAGGGCATATATTTGAATTCAAATAGGTAGATTTTAAAAAGACAGCTTCAGGGTGATGATAAATAGAGGGGGAATAATGCCTTCAATTTTTAATAGTAAAAAAAAGATTCAATTGCAATAGGCCCAACACATCTGAGGGAATTGATTTGATAAAAAAAAAAATTATTCCCTGTGTACATTATGACTGAAGGGGATTGAGAAGAGAGGATGTGTGACAGTTATCAGTTCCTGATTATTTACAGGAAGAAAACTAATCAAATCGATAACCAAACTGACTTTTTAAGTGTATTTTAATCAAAGGCATATCTTCTTCCTCCCAAAAGCTCTGAAACAAGCCATCTTGCCCCATTCTGGATTCCATATTGCCATTTATGAAAATTACCATATTGACTGGTTGAATAAATTTTTTAAAATGGCCATTTCACCTTCATTGCATGCTATTAAATCTATAAATCCCTTATATTAAAAACATAAGCATACTGACATTTTAAACTGACTGTTTCTTTCATTCACCTTCAAGAATTGTTGCAGATGCAACCAGAAATAAAATATTCTTTCTTTTTTTGTTGTTGTGCCTTGTTGGATATAAGTTCCCAACCAGGGATTGAACCCAGCAGTGAATGCACAGAGTTCTAACCACTGGACTGCCAGGAAATTTCCCATTTGGCTCCACACTGATTATTGTTAAAAGAATGAAATCAAGATTTTCAAGAACTCAAGTATATTAACTTAAAAGTTTTCTTTTCTTTCTTTTTTTTTTTTTATTCCCAAATTCAGTTGTTTCACATTAGTCCCTGAGTAATGATAACTATTAAACTCTGAGTGAAAAGCCTTTAAAAGGAATTGAAAGAAGTGTGAATTCAAAAAGCATAAAGTGCGTAGTGTTTGTGATGCTACAAACTCTTTTCAGGGTACATAATCAATCCATATATATTTATCACTGGCATTTAATTCCAAAGCATCACAGCTATGTTGTGGTCATAGATCCCCCTGGCTCTCAGACTAGATTTATTTAACCACAAGCATAGAAAAGCATTGCTTACAAGTATATTTGAGTCTTGGCCACTACTTCTGAGGACCCCATTTGTTTCTGCATACCATTATAAAATGTTTGGGGGCTTCCCTGGTGGCTCAGCAGTAAAGAATCCATCTCAATGTAAGAGCTGCAGGAGATGCAGGGGTTGAACACTGCGTTGGGAAGATCCCCTGGAGGAGGGCATGATAACCCACCTCAGTATTCTTGCCTGAAGAATCCCATGGACAGAGAAGCCTGGAAGACTACAGTCTATAGGGTCACAAAGAATCGGACACAACTGAAGTGACTTAACATGCACACATGCATAGAATGTTTATTTTTAAGATTGATAATATGCAAATCAGCTTCATTTTTCATTAGTTATATCTTACAAAAATACAGTTCTTATTCTGTCCTGTCATTTTATTGCCCCAATATCTTGATACATTATTTACATTTTTTTCACATTTATTTAAATGCTCTTTATTCTGTCAGCATTGTCACAAATAATCTATGGCCCAGAATACCTAAATTTGACATTGAACGTTGGCTATGTCTCTTGTCTATTTCTTTTCTTATATTTTTTGCCAAAGCCTTTGCATCATTTCATATGTTAGAGCACACTGTCTTCTTCCTTTCCCTTACAGATTACGTTTCACAGGGAACTTTCGCTCCTCCTCCAGAGCTTCTCTCAAACACAGCTGACCTTTTCCGTTTCTAAGTTTGTATTAACAGATGGGGAAGACAGTTTTTTTTTTTTTTTTTTTTTTAACTCTTCTACTTCAAAATATTCCAAAACATAAGTTTTCAACCACAGTACACAAGTCCTCAACTTTGATATCTGAACTCATTGTGGCCATAGGTCTCTTTCAACTTCTTCAACTAGACAGTGCTCAATGTAATGAAATATTTAATTTGCCAATAGTTTCTTGTTTTCAAGTCACCTTCAGTTCAGTTCAGTTCAGTTCATTTCAGTCTCTCAGTCATGTCCGACTCTTTGCCACCCCATGAATTGCAGCATGCCAGGCGTCCATGTCCATCACCAACTCCCGGAGTTCACTCAAACTCATGTCCATTGAGTCGGTGATGCCATCCGCTATCTCATCCTCTGTCATCCCCTTCTCTTCCTGCCCCCAATCCCTCCCAGTATAGGTCTTTTCCAATGAGTCAACTCTTCACATGAGGTGGCCAAAGTATTGGAGTTTCAGGTTCAGCATCAGTTCCCTCCAAGGAACACCCAGGAATACCCAGGGCTGATCTCCTTCAGAATGGACTGGTTGGATCTCCTTGCAGTACAAGGGACTCTCAAGAGTCTTCTCCAACACCACAGTTCAAAAGCATCAATTCTTCAGTGCTCAGCTTTCTTCATGGTCCAACTCTCACATCCATACATGACCACTGGAAAAACCATAGCCTTGACTAGACGGACCTTTGTTGGCAAAGTAATGTCTCTGCTTTTCAATATGCTATCTAGGTTGGTAATAACTTTCCTTCCAAGGAGTAAGCATCTTTTAATTTCATGGCTGCAACCACCATCTGCAGTGATTTTGGAGACCCAAAAAATAAAGTCTGACACTGTTTCCACTATTTCCCCATCTATTTCCCATGAAGTGATGGGACCAGATGCCATGACCTTAGTTTTCTGAATGTTGAGCTTACATAAAAATAGAAAATTAGTTTCCAAACAAATTATTTTTGGAGCCGAAATAACATTGTCTTTTAAACATATGTAATAATCTACTCCGGTGTGCTCAATTCACATTTGACCTTAAAACACATTTTGTAATACTATATGAACTCTTTCAGCATTATAGAGTGTTAGGAAATGACTGAAACAATAGGATTAATTCATCATAAAGATATTAGAGGTATTTAAATAGTCATGTGAAGCAACATATTTTAGAAGCACAGGGATTCAAATAACAAATTTTGGCTTATATAGACAAAATTCAAGGTTCTTTTTAGAATCTTGCTTAATTACTGATGTATATTCTCACGCCACCATTTTATAAAACAAAAGGCTACTGTAGTATTTGGGAGTCAATATGTTAACTAGGCAAGAATTTGTGAGTTTGTCTTCAATAATAAATTTTCCTTTCTTGTCATTTTTCTATACCAAATTTTATTTTTCTTGCTTTCTTATGTGGTTTAACACCATACAGTTCAGTAACACTGAGGAATTTATAACACTGTTTTACTCTCTCCCTGATCATTAAAAACATGTAATAGATCAAGGGCTTCCCAGGTGGCGCTCATGGTGAAGAACCTGCCTGCCAAAGCAGGAGACATAAGGGACTGCAGTTGGATCTCTGGGTCAGGAAGGTACTCTGGAAAAGAGTATGACAACCCACTCCAGTACACTTGCCTGAAGAATCTCATGGACAGAGGAGCCTGGCAGGCTACACTCCAAAGGGTCGCAGAGTCAGGTACGACTGAAGCTCCTTTGCATGCACAATACATTAAGATTGATATGAATTCTTCTGATATCATCTTGAACACCTCATTGGTCCCCACAGCTCAGTTGTGGGGAACTGTGATAAGTAGCATCTGTTAATAAGTAGCATCCATTTTGTTTGTAAATGTAAATGAAATATCTCCACCAACTGAGAGTAAAAGGAGACAACAGAAAGCTTTCTTACGGGAGGAGAACTGTTATTGTTCAGTTGCTCAGTCTTGTCTGGCTCTTTGAGACACCATGAACTGCAGCACACCAAGCTCCCATGTCCTTCACCATATCCTAGAGCTTGCTCAAACTCAAGTCCATTGAATCAGTAATGACATCCAACCATCTCATCCTCTGTTATCCCCTTCTTCTCCTGCCTTCAATCTTTCCCAGCATCAGGGTCTTTCCTGTCTTTTTCCAGGAGAATAGAGGCAGGCAGATACTTAAAACAGAAGAACACGCTGAACAGGAACATGGTTGTTTCTCATTCATTTGCAAACTGGTAGGGAAGCAGACTTTGTCTAGCTCCCAACTGCCTGACCTCCTCAACAGTCCTGACACAGAAAATTCTACAGGTAAAGTTCTTTCTCTGTCATATATTTAATATAATTGAATATTGGCAATATCTATCTGATAGCTTTTACTGCTGTTGTTCAGATCAGTGATTAGTTATCTCTGGGAGCATTCTGAAAGGTTCGTTTAGTCATTTTCAGTCTTTGATCCAAATTATTACACTTGGCTAAATTTAATGATTCTTTTTTATCTTCATCCATGACTGATTAAGTGAGTTGAATTGATTTGAGCATTTTTTACTCTCATCCTAACTCTTATATATGCCACATGATTGCCTTCTTCAATCTCCTTTTCCAATGGATGGACAGTTGGCTTTTGCCTTTGAAGTTCACTTAACTTTGTTTCTGCTTGGGACCAGACTAAGACAGGGATTACCAACTCTATTTTTTTTTTTTTATTTGTTTGTTTGTTTGAAGCAAAGACTTCAAAGACAATCAGGGATGCCAATTCTTCAGTGCTATGACAGGTTTAGACATATCAACAGTGCCAACATGACAACAATTTGTTGCTGTGAATGTGGATGCCTGCAAGCCATTTAGGAATGGAATTATTTTACATGTGTGTGCATACTCATGTCACTTAACAAGGTTAGTGTCAGGATCTGAATTTTGCCAGATCATTTACCTGTCAAGTTGCAGAACTGCTGACTCTATTCAAAGAATGTGAACAGAATGAGATGATGGCTTTTACTCCTAGGCAGCTGGTTTAGTGTAGGAATCAGCAGCACGCTTTCCCTGAGGGTCTGGCTGAGCAGCAGTATTCAGTATTGTACATGGGATAACAAGAAAAATAAAGAGAAGGAGCTCGTAGAGGAGAAAGATTAGAAAGGAAGAGATACTAAAGGAAGATTTAAATATTGGGAAATTGGTCTCTTCATGTAGAAGAATATCATTCCCCTTTAATCCTTTCAAGCTTCAACTGAAAATATCATAATCTACACAGGCTGTTTTTAACACCTCAACTCTATTCTACTCATTTAATCTTGTTCGTTTAATACAATTCAGATATTAATGAATTTTTAATGTTTGAAGCCTTTACACATACTTTTTTATCTGTTTGAGTGTCTCTACCCAGTTTACTAACTGGCTAATTTCTAATCTGAAGCCTTTTCACCTGGTCTCTCTTTCAGGAAGAATTACCTATCTCCTTATCTATTCTGCCACAGCACTCTAACACAAACTAAAGTATAGGCTTGTAGGTTTATTCTCCCACTAGTACCCAGCTCCTAAAGGCAGGCATTTAATCCCTTTTCCCCCCTTTCTATCATTCAATAAATGTTTTATAAAAGAATAAACACTGAAAAATTATTTTTTATGTAGACAAGCTCTTAAAGCAAACATCAAAAATAAAAGTGATAATCTAGATAAGGTGGCATTTTTTTTCTATATTCTTCTTCACTAACAATATTAGCATGACTGATGGCTACCATTTATTGTGTGCATACCATGCACAAAATCCCATACTGAGTTCTCTACATTCAGCATTTAATTTGAACTCTATAAGAAGCCTATGTGGTAAATTCCATTATTTCTATCATTAGTGAAGTCACTCAGTCGTGTCCAACTCTTTGTGACCCCGTGGACTGTAGCCTGCCAGGTTCCTCTGTCCATGGGATTCTCCAGGCAAGGATACTGGAATGGGTTGCTATTTCCTTCTCCAGGGGATCTTCCCAACCCAGGGATTGAACCTGGGTCTCCTGCATTGCAGGCAGATGCTTTATCCTCTGAGCCACCAGGGAAGCCCTTTTCTATCACTGATAGGTGATAAAACAAAATTTTGAGATGTGAAATTTATTTCCACATTCCTAAATTGCCTGAGCCTGAATTCATCTCCAGATCCTCTATATAGAGATCATACCCTTACCCATCCTCTTCACTGCCTTTTGTTTTATTTTACCTCTTATTGGTATTATGTGTATTAAGATAAACAGAGGGCTTCCCTGGTAGCTTAGATGGTAAAGAATGTGCCTGCAATGCAGGAGACTGGGTTCGATCCTTAGGTCAGGAAGATCCCCTGGAGAAGGGAATAGCTACCCACTCTGGTATTCTTGCTGGAGAATTCCATGGACAGAGGAGCCTGGCAGCTTACAGTCTAAAGCTGTTTAACAATATATGTTACATGTTTTATCTAATCAATTCAGATATTTTTAAGATTGGTATTCTGATAAAGATGGTATTATCTTTCTACTCTCTTGGGGCTTATTGCAAACGTAGGAAAAGAATAGAGAGTTATAAGCTCAGAATAATAAGTGAAATGGAAGAGAGTCAGCTGAGACAAGAGATTTCCATTTTTTTTCCTGCAATTTAAAAAAGGAAGTAAACTTTGATAAAGAAGCAGCATAGAAAAGCAACTTCCCAGAACAGCCATCAAGAGACAACACCCAAGGTAAGTCACACCTTGGGAAGATTTGAAATTTAGAAATCCACCTCTTGGAAAATAGGAGGAAAAAGTGGTGTGAAAGACAGGATGATTAACTGACCGTCTTTTACTCTCTTGTCTGTGCTGTGCTCTACCACCAGGGAAAACCAAATTACAGATTGCTGTTTATATTGCAGGTTAAAAAGTTTTAAAAAAATTAATAATTCTCCAATAAAATTGAAGAGTCTATCTGGGGGAGAATTTGAGAGGTAGTAGACTCAGCATCCAGGACATCTGGTGGGGCATCCAAGTACCTAAGTATGTTAGTCACTCAGTTGTGTCTGACTCTGCAACCCCATGGACTATAGCCCACCAGGTTCCTCTTTCATGGTAGTCTCCAGGCAAGAATACTGGAGTGGGTTGCCATGCCCTTTTCCAGGGGATTTTCCCGCCCCAGGGATCGAACCCAGGTCTCCTGCATTGCAGATAGATTCTTTACCTTCTGAGCCACCAGGGAAGCCCTCCAAGTACCTATACCTGAAACAAATCTGCCAGTCGATGAGGATACACACTTATAAATATTGGGTTATTGATTCATCACTCAGTATGAGTAGAAAAAAATGAATTGCATTTGTTTAAATCCTGGGCATGGCAGAGCATGTTCAAAGTTTAAGAGTGAAAATAATAGATGATAAAGGAGAAAAATATGTGAAAAATAACTTTAGTGAAAAGGATTTAAAAATATTAGTATTTTTTTAAAAAGATTGCAGTTAATGCAGCCATAAACTTACAAGAAAAAAATAAAGAGAAAATAAGAAAGAGCTCTCAGTAACTCAAGTTGTAATTTAAAAAATAATGTTCATAGGAATTGTTCAATGATCAAGTCAAATAAAAATGTTCCAGGATGCAGAACAAAAAATACATAAAATATTAAAGGAAATATAATCCTGTGGGTTCAGTCATTGATAATAGGAATAAGAAAAAAGAGAAAATGCAGATAATTACATTTTTTAGAACAGTAACAATAATAAGGAATATGACCCAGAGTTAAAGAAAAAGAAGAATCTTCTAATTACTTACAGTAACTAGTACAGCAAATAAAAACCAACACACTTAAAAATCTTTTTGTAAAATTTCTAAACCCAAAGAGGATTAAACAAGAGAAATTTTTTAATTACCCATAGTAACTAGTACAGTACATAAAATCAAACACACTTAAAAATCTTCTTGTAAAATTTCTAAACCCAAAGAATAAATACAAGGTACTAAAACTTAAGAGAAAAGAAGAAAAAGGATCACCTACAAAAAAGAAAAAAGGCAGGGGGGGGTCAAATTGGCAGCACAGTTCTCAAAAGCAATAGTGTTTGCTAGAAGGCAATGAAGAAACATTTTCCATGCTTTGAGTTTTATGTTCACCCTTGCCATCAATTAAAGATGAATGCAGTTTTTTTCAAACATAAAGGAAACAGAAAGTTTAACTGCCAACATATCATTTCTTATGAAATGACTTGTAGATACACTGTAATAAAACAAAGATGACACATAAATAAAGACATTTAGTCAAGAAAATAAGTGAAGAGAAGTTACAACTTTCCAAAAGACTTAGTAAACATGTAATTCAGAGAGGAGAATGGACAGAATTTCAAGGAAAATCTCTAGAAAAAAATGAGAGGAGGACAGCTAGAATGGGAAAAGATTTTATAGACAAAAGTCAATGAATAATAGTTTGTAAAAATATGAGGTTATAATAAAGGTACATCATGCAAGCAAAAAAAAAAAAAGTGATAACAGAATAAGAAAGACTGCAGGTAAAGAAAAAATTTCAGGTGTTGGGCAAGAAAATCATGGTATAGAACAAATGGGCCAAATTGGAAAAGGGACCTTCAAAAAGAATGGTTGGAGTCACTCAAAGTTTGGATGGGTAAGAAGCTAGAAGCTGTTGCAGATGTGAGGAAGGAGCTATACTTCTCCTAAGAAAAAAAGAATGGTACTCCGATAAGATCGGGTATGTTCAGGGTGGTATGGCTGTTGACAAAGATGGCATTCAGAAACTTTAACAAACTGTTAAAAGAAAATTAACACTGTGCATGAAAGACATTTCCTTTGGCATGATTTGGAGTAACATTAGTACAGGAAAAATAATTGTTATTAATATTCTTGAAATGGCACAAAAATCTTATTTGAGGGAAAGCAAAATAAATTAATAATATTATTGTAGTAAGAATTTTCAGTGAATAATATGTACACTATCATCATCATGTAACCACATCTAACAGCAGTTTGGGGAAGGAGGGATAGAATTAATCTAAAGTTCAAGATTCGATGACTTAATTATAATTATGGAATAGAATGTTTATGCAGCCAACCTTGACAATGTAAAAGCTGAAGTACAAATGACACCAACTAGGAGCTGAGGTGGGAGGAAAGCTGGGGAACTAAATTGAAAAGAGGCTGAGAGTCTAAACAACTTTCATTTATAGCAGGGAGTACGTAGAAAATTTAATCAGTTCATAAATCAACAAACAGCGAGGTAAGTGTTTTTTAGCAATATAGATAGAACTACAAAAACAATGTTTTTTCAGAATATATCCACGATCCAATTTAATTTTTAACTCATGTGTATGTATTAATTTGATGAGAATTTAAGAAGAATTAAGGGAGAGTCCTTAAACTTAGATTTTAGATTTCATACAATTTTAAATGGTTTGGTGCTTCCTTGCACTTTTCTCACCAGAAGATTTTCACATACTTGACCACAGTTTATTCCCACTTGACAACAACTATAAGACGTCATCAACTGTAAGGAATATCTCAATTTCAGATATTAAAGTGAGAAAATAAAAATGAGTGTCTTCAATCAGAGCAGTAAGGTAAATCAGATTTAATTCAGACAGATGGCCCTATTCACCCACAAGAAAATGTAACTGAAACGTCTACAAGGTTGAATAGCTAATAGTGAAAAACACCAATTCACTTCAAAGAACAGCTCATCAGCAGGTTATCAGAGCTGCAGCGGCTAACAGTGCATCAGTGCACAACCTTAGCCCCAGATAATAACACTCACACAAATATGGCTAATGAAAAAGGCCTCATTCTCTAAAGTTGCTGTAAGAAATCTATATGTATTGAATGATTAGTTCAAAATTAAACAATAAAATAAAGAAGTTTAATTATCCACTTACACAAGAAAAAAGATCATCCTCCTGTGAGAGGTCAGAGAAAATTACCTGGAAGTTGACAACTGCATGATAAATTCCCAATCAGTAAATTGATTTTGCTATACTAAATTAAGCCCATCAATATTTGCAACCAGAAAATGACAAAAAAAAAATGACATCTCTTCTGTTCATTGCAGGAATGCTCTGATTAACAAAATTTGCCCTGTAAAATATGCCATATGCAGATTTTTCCACATAATACTATCTATGCTCTGTGCCATCAAGAACATTGGTGATGAAGAAAGAAACCCCCGAAGAACTAAAAGTCATTAGTTCTGAGCTCTTAAACTGGCCTTGCAATTATGTGTATATAGTACCTCTTAAAAACTTTTGTTCATGGAATATAGCTGAAAATCTTTGATTTTTTTACCCCTTCCAAACACTCTTCATAATCATTTTGCTTTTCAAATAGCAAATTCTGAATTCTCCCAGGTCACTGATACCTATTCTGAAAATTTTGATGCAGTACTTTTGATGCTTGTGTAAGTTCAGGTAGAGACATCACGTTGCAACTGCTACCTGGTGTCCATCTGTCATAAGACATCAACAATAGGTTAGTGATACAAATGCAGTCTAGGAAAATATGTCAGTGAATATACCAATGTCCATATATTTATATCTGTATATATTTTAAAATATGGGCTTTAATATTATACAGTCCAATCATTTTTAGCTTTTCTGCTACACTGAGGCAACAATGAGCATTCATGTCTATATCTATATCACTGTAAATGAATATTTGTACAAGTGCATCTATAGGATGAATGTCTATAAATTTAACTGTTGAGTTAAATAGTACAAATCATTTACTATTACAGGTATTGTCCCCTAAAATTTTTTCCTTTCATATTTGCATCAGGCAGGTGAGTTCCTGTTTAATTGTGTGACTGTCTATTCATGATATTATTGAGCTTAATTTATACACCTTTGAAAAAGCCTATCTTTAATATATTTATATCTTCCTGCAGAGGATGAGTGTTAAACTTTTAAACTGTTTAAGACATGGTACTAGAAAGACATGAAAATTTCTAGACATAAGTCTTATGAAATTCATCTAAAACCATGTAAATTCTTTTATCACTTCACCATTGTATATGTTAAGTGTTGCCATTTACAAAATAAACAATGTGATTCCTAACAAATAAAGGAAACAGACAGGGAGCACATATGAAGAGAAATCTAGTGGACACTTGAAGATAAAGTCTGCAAATCTGCCAATAGAAGGTTAACCACCAAGGTACTGGGCTTTGTCAAAGTGGACTGACCCTTGTCAAAGTCACAGTTAACATTGTTTAGGACACATCATGACTATGTCAACAAAAAGTGTTATTTTAATGTTTCATTCTTTCCATTATATTATTAATTCTTGTGTTAAGACTACATATTGGAGAAGGAAATGGCAACCCACTCTACTCCACTGCCTGGAGATTCCCATGGACAGAGGAGCCTCATGGGCTACAATCCATGGTGTCACAAAGAGTTGGACACAGCTGAAAGACTAAAGAACAACACTGCATATATTATTGCACAACAATCATAGAAAGTTTGCCAACATAATAGTTTAATGAACACTATTGGAAGCACTATCAAGAGCCTCTTGATGACAGTGAAGGAGGAGAGTGAAAAAGCTGGCTTAAAACTCAACATTCAAAAAACTAAGATCATGGTATCTGGTCCCATCACTTCATGGCAAATACAAGGGGAAAAAGTAGAAGCAGTGACAGATTTTATTTTCTTGGGCTCCAAAATCATCGCTGACAATGACTGTAGCCATGAAATTAAAAGACATTTGCTCCTTGGAAGGAAAGCTATGACAAACCTAGACAGCATATTAAAATTAAGCAGAGACATCACTTTGCCGACAGAGGTCCATATAGTCAAAGTCATGGTCTTTCCAATAGTCATGTATGAATGTGAGAGTTGGACTATAAAGAAGGTTGAGTGCCGAAGAATTAATGCTTTTGAATTGTGGTGCTGAAGAGACTCTTGAGAGTCCCTTGGACTGCAAGGAGATCAAATCAGCCAATCCTAAAGGAAATCAATCCTGAATATTCATTAAAAGAACTGATACTGAAGCTGAGGCTGTAATACTTTGGTCACCTGATATGAGGAGCCAGTTTGCTGAAAAAGACTCTGATGTTGGGAAAGATTGAAGGCAAAAGGAGGAGGGGGCAATAGAAGATGAGATATTTAAATAGTATCACTGACTCAATGGACATGAGTTTGAACAAACTCTGAGAGATACTGAATGACAGGGAAGCCTGGCGTGCTGCAGTTCATGGGGTCACAAACAGTCAGAAATGATTTAGCTGAACAACAACAATAGAAAAATTGGACTTAAATGCTAAAAAGATTTTACTGTAAGGCAAGGTTACTTCAGCTAGTTGAGTTATGCATATATATAAATATTCATACTGTTCATGGGGTTCTCAAGGCAAGAATACTGATATGGTTTGCCATTCCCTTCTCCAGTGGACCATGTTTTGTCAGAACTCTCCACCATGACCTGTCTGTCTTGAGTGGCCCTACATGGCATAGCTCATAGTTTCATTGAGTTAGACAAGGCTGTGGTCTATCTGCAGAGAAGGCAATGGCACCACACTCCAGTACTCTTGCCTGGAAAGTCCCATGGACAGAGGAGCCTGGTAGGCTGCAGTCCGTGGAGTCGCTAAGAGTCGGGCACGACTGAGCGACTTCACTTTCACTTTTCACTTTCATGCATTGGAGAAGGAAATGGCAACCCACTCCAGTGTTCTTGCCTGGAGAATCCCAGGGACGGGGGAGCCTGGTGGGCTGCTGTCTATGGGGTTGCACAGAGTCGGACACGACTGAAGCAACTAAGCAGCAGTGGTCCATCTGATCAGATTGGATAGTTTTCTGTGATTGTGGTTTTCAGTCTGTCTGCCCTCTTATGGAGAAGGATAAGAGGTTTATGGAAGCTTCCTGATGGGAGAGACTGACTGAGGGTCTTGTTCAGATGGGCGGGGCCATGCTCAGTAAATCTTTAATCCAATTTTCTGTTGATGGGCGGGGCTGTGTTCCCTCCCTGTTATTTGCCCTGATATCAAACTATGGTGGAGGTAATGAAGAATGGAGACCTCCTTCAAAAGTTGCCATGCACGCACTGCTACACTCAGTGCCCCCAACCCTGCAGCAGGCCACTGCTAACCCACGCCTCTGCCAGAGACTCCTGGGCACTCACGGGCAAGTCTGGGTCAGTCTCTTGTAGGGTCACTTCTTTTTTCCTGGGTCCTGGTGTGCACAAGGTTCTGTTTATGCCCTCCAAGAGTCTGTTTCCACAGTCCTGTGTAAGTTCTGGTGGCTGTATGGTGGGGTTAATGGCAATCTACTCCAAGTGGGCTTATGCCATACCCAGGTCTACTGCACCAGAGTCCTTGCCCCAGCAGTCCACTGCTGATAATTACATCCTCAGAAAATGCTCAAACACAATTCTGTCTCAGTCTCTGTGGGTTTGTTTTTTTTTCTTCCCACCTTTGGCAGAGGGAGGGGGGCCTCCTAAATCACTGCAGATGGTGACTGCAGCCATGAAATTAAAAGACACTTGCTCCTTGGAAGAAAAGCTATGACCAACTTAGACAGCATATTAAAAAGCAGAGACATTATTTTACCAACAAAGGTCTGTCTAGTCAAAGCTATAATTTCTCCAGTAGTTATGCGTAGATGTGAGAGTTGGATTATAAAGAAAGCTGAGTGCTGAAGAATGGTGTTGGAGAAGACACTTGAGAGTCCCTTGGACTGCAAGGAGATCCAACCAGTCCATCCTAAAGGAAATCAGTTCTGAATATTCATTGAAAGGACTGATGCTGACATTGAAACTCCAATACTTTCGCCACCTGATGTGAAAAACTGACTTTTTATTTAATGTAAATTTATTTATTTTAATTGGAGGCTAATTACTTTACAATATTGTATTGCTTTTGCCATACATCAACATGAATCTGCCACGGGTGAACACATGTTCTCCATCCTGAACCTCCCTCCTACCTCCCTCCCTATATCATCCCTCTGGGTCATCCCAGTGCACCAGCCCTGAGCATCCTGTATCATGCATCGAACCTGGAATGGCGATTCATCTCACATATATTATACATGTTTCAATGCCATTCTCCCAAATCATCCCACCCTTGCCCTCTCCCACAGAGTCCAAAAGACTGTTCTATACATCTGTGTCTCTTTTGCTGTCTCGCATACAGGGTTAGCGTTACCATCTTTCTAAATTCCATATATATGCGTTAGTATACTGTATTGGTGTTCTTCTTTCTGGCTTACTTCACTCTGTATAATAGGCTCCAGTTTCATCCACCTCATTAGAACTGATTCAAATGTATTCTTTTTAATGGCTGAGTAATACTCCATTGTGTATATGTAACACAGCTTTCTTATCCACTCATCTGCTGGTGGACATGGTTGCTTCCATGTCTTGGCTATTATAAACAGTGCTGCGATGAACATTGGGGTACATGTGTCTCTTTCAGTTCTGGTTTCCTCAGTGTATATGCCCAGCAGTGGGATTGCTGGGTCCTATGGCAGTTCTATTTCCAGTTTTTTAAGGAATCTCTACACTGTTCTCCATAGTCGCTGTTCTAGTTTGCCTTCCCACCAACAGTGTAAGAGGGTTCCCTTTTCTCCACACCCTCTCCAGCATTTATTGCTTGTAGACTTTTGGATCACAGCCATTCTGACTGGTGTGAAATGGTACCTCATTGTGGTTTTGATTTGCATTTCTCTGATAATGAATGGTGTTGAGCATCTTTTTCATGTGTTTGTTAGCCATCTGCATATCTTCTTTGGAGAAATGTATGTTTAGTTCTTTGGCCCATTTTCTGATTGGGTCGTTTATTTTTCTGGAATTGAGCTGCAAGAGTTGCTTGTATATTTTTGAGATTAATTCTTTGTCCATTTCTTCGTTTGTTATTATTTTCTCCCATTCTGAAGGCTGTCTTTTCACCTTGCTTGTAGTTTCCTTTGATGTGCAGAAGCTTTTAATTTTAATTAGGTCCCATTTGTTTATTTTTGCTTTTATTTCCAATATTCTGGAAGGTGGGTCATAGAGGATCCTGCTGTGATTTATGTCGGAGAGAGGTTTGCCTATGTTCTCCTCTAGGAGTTTTATAGTTTCTGGTCTTACGTTTAGATCTTTAATCCATTTTGAGTTTATTTTTGTGTATGGTGTTAGAAAGTGTTCTAGTTTCATTCTTTTACAAGTGGTTGACCAGTTTTCCTGGCACCACTTGTTAAAGAGATTGTCTCTAATCCATTGTATATTCTTGCCTCCTTTGTCAAAGATAAAGTGTCCATAGGTGTGTGGATTTATCTCTGGGCTTTCTATTTTGTTCCATTGATCTATATTTCTGTCTTTGTGCCAGTACCATACTGTCTTGATGACTGTGTCTTTGTAGTAGAGCCTGAAGTCAGGCAGGTTGATTCCTCCAGTTCCATTCTTCTTTCTCAACATTGCTTTGGTTATTCGAGGTTTTTTGTATTTCCATACAAATTGTGAAATTATTTGTTCTAGCTCTGTGAAAAACACCGTTGGTAGCTTGATAGGGATTGCATTGAATCTATAGAGTGCTTTGGGTAGTATACTCATTTTCACTATATTGATTCTTCTGATCCATGAACACGGTATATATCTCCATCTATTAGTGTTCTCTTCAATTTGTTTCACCAGTGTTTTATAGTTTTCTATATATAGGTCTTTTGTTTCTTTAGGTAAATATATTCCTAAGTATTTTATTCTTTTTGTTGCAATGGTGAATGGAACTGTTTCCTTAACTTCTCTTTCTATTTTCTCATTATTAGTTTATAGGAATGCAAGGAATTTATGTGGGTTGATTTTATATCCTGCCACTTTACTATATTCATTGATTCATTCCAGTAATTTTCTGGTGGAGTCTTCAGGGTTTTCTATGTCATCTGCAGTGAGAGTTTTACTTCTTCTTTTCTGATTTGGAATCCTTTTATTTCTTTTTCTGCTCTGATTGCTGTGGCCAAAACTCCCAAAACTATGTTGAATAGTAGTGGTGAAAGTGGGCACCCTGTCTTGTTCCTGACTTTAGGGGAAATGCTTTCAATTTTTCACCATTGAGGATAATGTTTGCTGTGGGTTTGTCATGTGTAGCTTTTATTATGTTGAGGTATGTTCCTTCTATTCCTGCTTTCTTGAGAGTTTTTATCATAAATAGATGCTGAATTTTGTCAAAGGCTTTCTCTGCATCTATTGAGATAATCATATGGCTTTTATTTTTCAATTTGTTAATGTGGTATATTACATTGATTGATTTGCGTATATTGAAGAATCCTTGCATCACTGGGATAAATCCCACTTGGTCATGATATATGATCTTTTTAATGTGTTGTTGGATTCTGATTGCTAGAATTTTGTTAAGGATTTTTGCATCTCTGTTCATCAGTGATATTGGCCTGTAGTTTTCTTTTATGGTGGCATCTTTGTCAGGTTTTGGTATTAGGGTGATGGTGGCCTCATAGTATGAGTTTGGAAGTTAACCTTCCTCTGCAATTTTCTGGAAGAGTTTGAGTAGGATAGGTGTTAGCTCTTCTCTAAATTTTTAGTAGAATTCAGCTGTGAAGCCATCTGGACCTGAGCTTTTGTTTGCTGGAAGATTTTTGATAACAGTTTCAATTTCCATGCTTGTGATGGGTCTGTTAAGATTTTCTATTTCTTCCTGGTCCAGTTTTGGAAAGTTGTACTTCTCTAAGAATTTGTCCATTTCTTCCAAGTTGTCCATTTTATTGGCATATAATTGCTGATAGTATTCTCTTATGAGCCTTTGTATTTCTGTGTTGTCTGTTGTGATCTCTCCATTTTCATTTCTAATTTTATTGATTTTATTTTTCTCCCTTGTTTCTTGATGAGTCTGGCTAATGGCTTGTCAATTTTATTTATCTCTCAAAGAACCAGCTTTTGGCATTGTTGATATTTGCTATGGTCTCTTTTGTTTCTTTTCCATTTATTTCTGCCCTATTTTTTAAGATTTCTTTCCTTCTACTAACCCTAAGGTTCTTCATTTCTTCCTTTTCTAGTTGCTTTAGGTGTAGAGTTAGGTTCTTTATTTGACTTTTTTCTTGTTTCTTGAGGTTGCCTGTATTGCTATGAACCTTCCCCTTAGCACTGCTTTTACAGTGTCCCACAGGTTTTGGGTTGTTGTGTTTTCATTTTCTTTCATTTCTATGCATATTTTGATTTCTTTTTTTATTTCTTCTGTGATTTGTTGGTTAGTCAGCAGTGTCTTGTTCAGCTTCCATATGTTGGCATTTTTAATAGTTTTTCTCCTGTAATTGATATCTAGTCTTATTGCAATGTGATCAGAAAAGATGCTTGGAATGATTTCAATTTTTTTGAATTTACCAAGGCTAGATTTATGGCCCAGGATGTGATCTATCCTGGAGAAGGTTCCGTGTGCACTTGAGAAAAAGGTGAAATTCACTGTTTTGGGGTGAAATGTCCTATAGATAACAGTTAGTCTAACTGGTCTATTGTATCATTTAAAATTTGTGTTTCCTTGTTAATTTTCTGTTTGGTTGATCTATCCATAGGTGTGAGTGGGGTATTACAGTCTCCCACTATTATTGTGTTATTGTTAATTTCCCCTTTTATACTTGTTAGCATTTGTCTTAAATACTGTGGTGTTCCTATGTTGGGTGCATATATTTTTATAATTGTTATATCTTCTTCTTGGGTTGATCCTTTGATCATTATGTAGTGTCCTTCTTTGTCTCTTTTCACAGCCTTTGTCTTAAAGTCTATTTTATCTGATATAAATATTGCTACTCCTGCTTTCTTTAGGTCTCTATTTGTGTGGAATATCTTTTTCCAGCCCTTCACTTTCAGTCTGTATGTGTCCCTTATTTTGAGGTGGGTCTCTTGTAGACAACATATATAGGGGTCTTGTTTTTGTATCCATTCAGCCAGTCTTTGTCTTTTCGTTGGGTAGAGAAGAGAAGGGGGAGGGAGGAGATAGAGGCCACCTGGTAGAGAAAAAGGAGAGTCCAAAGGGGGAGAGAGCAGTCAAGCCAGGAATCTGTCTCTCAAGTAAAACTGGATACTGAAGATTGGGTTCTTAAAGGTACAAAATTGATAACAAATACCAAAAATCAAAGATTAAAAATCTAGAGTAGAGGTTGGATTTTCAAAAATACAATTTTAAAGGAAAAAAAAGTCACAAAAATTATAAAATATGTATATATGCAGTTTGCTTTTTAAAAAATAGGGTCTCTCTCTCTCTCTCTCTCTTTTTCTTTTGCAAAGTAATAATAGGTTATAAAAATGGAAATTAAAGGAGTAATAGAGGACTTAAAATAAAAAAATTTTTAATTAAAAACTGATGGTAAAAATATATCTAGGACTTTCTCTGGTGGTGGTGTGGGCAGTGTAGGGTCAGTTCATTTTCGGATAGTTCCTTGGTCCAGCTTATATTTCTCAAGATCTATAGGCCCCTTCCTATGTAGTTGGTACTAACTACAGGGTTTTAATCTATTTCATCTGTCACTTCCAAGGAGGTTCCCTCTGTTTTCGCTTCTTCTGTTTGCTGGTCTCTTCAGTGTCTAATTTCCGCCCTGACACAAGGGGGTGGTGGTGGACACTTTTTTAGGCTCACTTGTTCAGTTGTACTCTGGAGAGGGAGGGCCGCTGCATTCAAATAACACTGGCGTGTGCTCGCAGTGTATCAGCCACACTGGGTTTGCCCCCGCTCATGGCGTGTGTGCTTTCCCTGTCTACACAGTTTAGGCTCTAGGTTGCTCTGCTGGGAACTGTCTGAGGCTGGCCCTGGGTTGTATGCACCTCCCAGGTCTAACCCGTTCAGGTTCAGGCACTCGGGTAGTCCTCAGAGGCGCAGACTCGGTTGGGCCTGCGTTTTGTGCCCTTCCCAGGTCCAAGCAGCTCAGGTGACCAGGTGTTTGGTGAGCACGGTCGCTGCGACTTATCACCTCCCCCATCCCTGTTGCTCGGTTTTCTGGTGTACAACCTTCTCAGGCAGATGTTGACCGTCCAGAATCCCAAGAAGTCTTGGTTAGCAAAGAAGCCTGCTTGCAGTTTGGTAGATAATGCCTCTCTGGGGCCTCGATTGCCCCCTTCCAGCTCTGGATGCCCTTGCCTGCCTGTCAATGGAGGAGGATGGGCCGGTCTGCAGCAGGCTAGCTCTGCTCAGTCCTTTGTTCTGTGAGCAGACCTGGCAGTGTCTTAGGTTAGGGCTTTTCGCGAGATAGCTCTCCCAGTCTGGTTTGCTATCCCAAGTTAGTTCCCTCAGACTGCCCTTGGGGCATTCAGGCCCAGTCCTTACTCTAAGCAATGCAGCCCGTGCCTCCCTGCCCAGCCCCCACTTGCTAGTGGTGGATGCAGGTGTCTGCGCTGCTTCTCCACCAGGGGAGTTACCACTGGGCAGGAAATCTGTGGGTTTAAAATATTTATTTATTTTTCCTCATGATGTACTCTGCATATAAGTTAACATCATGAGAAATGCTGGGCTGGAAGAAGCACAAGCTGGAATCAAGATTGCCAGGAGAAATATCAATAACCTCAGATATGCAGATGACACCACCCTTATGGCAGAAAGTGAAGAGGAACTAAAAAGCCTCTTGATGAAAGTGAAAGTGGAGAGTGAAAAAGTTGGTTTAAAGCTCAACATTCAGAAAACAAAGATCACGGCATCTGGTCCCATCACTTCATGGGAAATAGAAAGGGAAACAATGGAAACAGTGTCAGACTTTATTTTTGGGGGCTCCAAAATCCCTGCAGATGGTGACTGCAGCCATGATATTAAAAGATGCTTACTCCTTGGAAGAAAAGTTATGACCAACCTAGATACCATATTGAAAAGCAGAGACATTACTTTGCCAACAAAGGTCCATCTAGTCAAGGCTATGGTTTTTCCAGTGGTCATGTATGGATGTGAGAGCTGGACTGTGAAGAAAGCTGAGTGATGAAGAATTGATGCTTTTGAACTGTGGTGTTGGAGAAGACTCTTGAGAGTTCCTTGGACTGCAAGGAGATCCAACCAGTCCATTCTGAAGGAGATCAGCCCTGGGATTTCTTTGGAAGGAATGATGCTGAAGCTGAAACTCCAGTACTTTGGCCACCTCATGCGAAGAGTTGACTCATTGGAAAAGACTCTGATGCTGGGAGGGATTGGGGGCAGAAGGAGAAGGGGATGACAGAGGATGAGATGGCTGGATGGCATCACTGACTCGATGGACGTGAGTCTGAGTAAACTCCAGGAGTTGGTGATGGACAGGGATGCCTGGCGTGCTGAGATTCATGGGGTCGCAAAGAGTCGGACACGACTGAGCAACTGAAATAAACTGAACTGAACTGACTGATGTTGTCCTCTGTGGTTCCAAGGCTCACCACAGACTTGGCAGTGAGAGCATTTCCTGGTGTTTGGAAACTTCTCTCTTTTTTAAGACTCCCTTCCCGGGACGGAGCTCCATCCCTACCTCTTTTGTCTCTCTTTTTATCTTTTATATTTTTTCCTACTTCCTTTTGAAGACAATGGGCTGCTTTTCTGGGTGTCTGATGTCCTCTGCCGGCATTCAGAAGTTGTTTTGTGGAATTTACTCAGCGTTCAAATGTTATTTTGATGAATTTGTGGGGGAGAAAGTGGTCTCCCCATCCTATTCCTCCGCCATCTTAGGATCGCTCCCCCCCCCCCAGAAGACTTTCCAGTGGGAAAAATGAGGGAGGATATTATATAGTAGATAAAAGCAGTACATAAAAGCAAGTTAATGTCTGGGATCACAATAATTTTCATTAGAATTCTTATTTCTTCAGTTAATGACAGTGGGGTTTTGTGCAAGTAACAAAGCTTCTTTAGGTCTTAATAGACTCATTTTAAAATTGTAATAAAGAAAGTGTGTAGTTTATAAGTTGATATGATGATTGAACTGCCTAAATCATAGTGCTTGCATACAGTTTGATTACTATTATTATTCGCTATTTTTTTTTCCTTACCTTGGCCTTGATGAGACAGAGTTATGGATGGCAGATAGAAAAGAGGTATTCCAGGAAGAGAAAAATAGTTTGGACTAGGATTTTGATTTGTAAATGAAAACATATTCAAGATAACCTCCTGAGAAGTCAATATTCAGGGAAGAAGGAAACAAAATATAAATGAATTAGGAACTGTTGAATGATATGCTGAAGTTTGTTTTTTATTTTATTATAGTTATTTAAAAACTACTAACCTTAAAATGGTACATTTGAATTATGGGATAGAAAATATTTGTGTTTTTTGCTCTACTTTTATGTCTTGACCACATTTCTTGCCAGAAAATTGATAAATATTTTATGACATGCTGCTTTTAGCTGCACATTTGTTTTATCTTGTCTGTATATCTGGCTTCAGGAAAGGCATAATCTGTGTCCTTAATGCCAAGTCATAGATAAACTTCAACCCTGTTTACTGACCTGAAGCTAGAAATTGACATTATGGGATCAATTATTAGCTATCTGAAGAAATATGAGTTTGGGATAAGCTAGACAATGGATTAAAAGATTTGAAAATATTGACTGGTCATTCCAGTTTTGAAAAGCAGAAAAAAATATCAGGATATATTTTTTAATTAGAGACCAAGGATTATTAAATGTAAAATACATGAGCAGATCTTCCTCAACTTTTGATGGCGTTACATATCAACAAACTTATAAGTTGAAAATATAGTAAATTGGCATTGTGCCTAATGCACCTTAGTGAACATTATAGTTTAGCCTAGCCTACCTTAAACATGCTCAGAATATTTACATTAGCCTACAGTTGGGCAAAATAATACATGGCCAACTTCATAGAAAAATTATTGAATATCATGTAATTTATTGACTACTGTAATGAAAGTGAAAAACAGAATGGCGGTTTGGGTACAGAATACTTGTAAGTGTGTGGGTTGTTTACCCCTGTAATCATACACCTGGCTGGGAGCTGAGGCTGCTGCCACTGGCCAGCATCATAAGAGAGTATCAGACAGCATAGCAATAGACTTCCCTGTTACCTCAGATGGTAAAGAATCAGCCTGCAATGCAGGAAACCTGGATTCGATTCCCTTAGTCAAGAAGATCCCCTGGAGAAGGAAACAGCAACCCACTCCAGTATTCTTGCCTGGAGAATTCCATGGACAGAGGAGCCTGGTGGGCTACAGTCCTCAGGGTGCAAAGAGTCAGACATGACTGAATGACTAACACATACACAGCCCAGAAAAAGATAAAAATCCAAAGTTTGGTTTCTGGTAAATGGTTTTCACTTTTGCAACATCATAAAGTCAAAAAATTTTAAGTCAAGAGCTGTCTGTGTTTGTATATGTATAATAATATGTATGTATATATGTTGTTTAATTGCTAAGTCAAGTCCAATTCTTTGTGGTCCCATGGACTGTAGACCTCTAGGCTCCTCTGTTCATGGGATTCCCCAGGCAAGAATACTGGAGTGGGTTGCCATTTCCTTCTCTGGGGGATTTTCCTCACCGAGGGATCAAACCCTCATTTCCTGCATTGGCAGGAGGATTCTTTACCAGTGAGCCACCTGGGAAGCCCAAGAATATGTATATGTATATGAATATGTATTAGTTCAGTCCAGTCGCTCAGTCATGTTCAACTCTTTGGGGCCCCATGGACTGCAGCACGCCAGGTCTTCCTGTCCATCACCATTCCCAGAGCTTACTCAAACTCATGTGCACTGAGTCAGTGATGGCATCCAACCATCTCATTCTCTGTCATCCCCTCCTCCTCCTCCCTTCAATCTTCCCCAAAATCAGGGTCTTTTCAAATGAGTCAGTTTTGAGGGGGCAGTCCTAAGATGGCAGAGGAATAGGATGGGGAAACCACTTTCTCCCCCAAAACTCATCAAAATAACATTTGAACGCTGAGTAAATTCCACAAAACAATGTCATCCGAAAATGAACTGATCCCACACTGCCCACAACACCGCCTGAGAAAGTCCTAGATATATTTTTAACCATCAGTCTTAATTTTTTTTTTTTTGTATTTTTAAGTCCTCTATTACTCCTTTAATTTTCATTTTCATAACCTATTATTACTTAAAAAAAAAAGAGAGAGAGACCCTATTTTATAAAAGCAACCTTCATATATATATATATATATATATATATATATATGTTTTATAATTCTTGTGCCTTTTTTTCCCTTTAGTACTGTATTTTTGAAAATCTAACCTCTACTCTAGATTTTTAATCTTTGCTTTTTGGTATTTGCTATCAATTTTGTATCTTTAAGAACCCAATCTTCAGTACCCATTTTTACTTGGGAGTGAGATTCCTGGCTTGACTGCTCTCTCCCTCTTTGGACTCTCCTTTTTCTCCACCAGATCGCCTCTATCTCCTCCCTCCCCTTCTCCTCTCTACCCAATTCTGTGAATCTCCTTGTGTGTTCCAGACGGTGGAGAACACTTAGGGAACTGATTACTGGCTGGATCTGTCTCTCTCCTTTTGATTCCGCCTTTTATCCTCCTGGCCACCTCTGTCTCCTTCCTCCCTCTTCTCTTCTCTGTATAACTCCGTGAACATCTCTGAGCGGTCCAGACTGTGGAGAGCACATAGGGAAGTGATTACTGGCTAGCTTGCTCTCTTCTCTTTTGTTACCCTTTCTTCTCCTCCTGGTCACCTCTATCTCCCTCCTCCCTCTTCTCTTCTCCATGTAACTCTGTGAACCTCTCTGGGTGTCCCTCACTGTGGAGAAACTTTTCATCTTCAACCTAAATGTTTTACCAATGGTGCTGTGTAGATGGAGAAGTCTTGAGGCTACTGTAAAAATAAGACTGCAAACCAGAAGCAGGAGGCTTAAGTCCAAATCCTGAGAACACCAAAGAACTCCTGACACCAGGGAACATTAATTGACAAGAGCTCGTTAAACGTCTCCATACCTATATAGCATGTTCAAAAGCAGAGACATTACTTTGCCAACAAAGGTCCATCTAGTCAAGGCTATGGTTTTTCCTGTGGTCATGTATGGATTTGAGAGTTGGACTGTGAAGAAGGCTGAGCGCCAAAGAACTGATGCTTTTGAACTGTGGTGTTGGAGAAGACTCTTGAGAGTTCCTTGGCCTGCAAGGAGATCCAACCAGTCCATTCTGAAGGAGATCAGCCCTGGGATTTCTTTGGAAGGAATGATGCTGAAGCTGAAACTCCAGTACTTTGGCCACCTCATGTGAAGAGTTGACTCATTGGAAAAGACTCTGATGCTGGGAGGGATTGGGGGCAGGAGGAGAAGGGGACGACAGAGGATGAGAAGGCTGGATGGCATCACTGACTCGATGGACGTGAGTCTCAGTGAACTCCGGGAGCTGGTGATGGACAGGGATGCCTGGCATGCTGCGATTCATGGGGTCGCAAAGAGTGGGACACGACTGAGCGACTGATCTGATCTGATCTGATACCTACACTGAAACCAAGCACCATCCAAGGGCCAGCAAATTCCAGAGCAAGACATACCACGCAAATTCTCCAGCAACACAGCAACATAGCCCTGAGCTTCAATATACAGGCTGCCCAAAGTCACTCCAAACCCATTGACATCTCATAACTCATTATTGGACATGTCAGTGCACTCCATAGAGAAGAAATCCAGGTCCACCCACCAGTACCCCAACATAGGAAACTTGACAAGCCACCCAGAAAACGCCTACCTACAGAGAGGAAACTCTACAATAAAGAGAACTCCACAAACTGCCAGAATACACAAAGGCCATGCCAAACGCAGCAATATAAACAAGATGAAGAGACAGAGGAATTCCCAGAAGGTAAAGGAACAGGATAAATGCCTACCAAACCAAACAAAAGAGGAAGAGATAGGGAATCTACCTGATAAAGTATTCCAAATAATGATAGTGAAAATGATTCAAAATCTTGAAAACAAAATGTAATCACAGATAAATAGCCTGGAGACAACGATTGAGAAGATGCAAGAAAGGTTTAACAAGGACCTAGAAGAAATTAAAAGGAGCCAATATATAATGAATAATGCAATATATGAGGTCAAAAACACTCTGGAGGGAACAAATAGTAGAATAATGGAGGCAGAAGAAAGGTAGAAATAAATTAATCAGAGAGGAGAAAAGAAAAACGAATTAAAAGACATGAGGACAATCTCAGAGACCTCTGGACAATGTTAAACACCCCAACATTCGAATCATAGGAGTCCCAGAAGAAGAAGACAAAAGGAAAGACCATGAGAAAATACTTAAGGAGATAATAGTTGAAAACTTCCCTAAAATGGGGAAGGAAATAATCATCCAAGTCCAAGAAACCCAGAGAATCCCAAACAGGATAAACCCAAGGTGAAACACCCCAAGACACATATTCATCAAATTAACATAATCAAACGCAAAGAAAAAATATTAAAAGCAGCAAGGGAAAAACAACAAATAACACACAAGGGGATTCCCATAAGGATAACAGCTGATCTTTCCATAGAAACTCTTCAGACCAGGAGGGAATGGCAGGACATACTTAAAGTGATGAAAGAAAATAACCTACAGCCCAGATTACTGTACCCAGCAAGGATCTCATTCAAATATAAAGGAGAAATCAAAACTTTACGGACAAGCAAAAACAGAGAATTCAGCACCACCAAACCAACTCTCCAACAAATGCTAAAGGATCTTGTCTAGACAGGTAACATAAAAAGGGAGTATAAACTCGAGCCCAAAACAATAAAGTGAATGGCAATGGATCATACTTATCAATAATTACTTCAAACATAAATGGGTTGAATGCCCCAACCAAAAGACAAAGACTGGCTGGCTGAATGGATACAAAAACAAGACCCCTATATATGTTGTCTACAAGAGACCCGCCTCAAAACAGGGGACACATACAGACTGAAAGTGAAGGGCTGGAAAAAGATATTCCACGCAAATAGAGACCAAAAGAAAGCAGGAGTAGCAATACTCATATTAGATAAAATAGGCTTTAAGACAAAGGCTGTGGTCAAAGGATCAACCCAAGAAGAAGATATAACAATTATAAATATATATGCACCCAACATAGGAGAACCACGGTATTTAAGACAAATGCTAACAAGTATAAAAGGGGAAATTAACAATAACACAATAATGGTGGGAAACTGTAATACCCCACTCACACCTATGGATAGATCAACTAAACAGAAAATTGACAAGGAAACTCAAATTTTAAATGATACAATAGACCAGTTATACCTAATGATATCTATAGGACATTTCACCCCAAAACAATGAATTTTACCTTTTTGTCAAGTGCACATGGAACATTCTCCAGGATAGATCACATCCTGGGCCATAAATCTAGACTTTGTAAATTCGAAAAATTTGAAATCATTCGAAGCATCTTTTTGACCACAATGTAGTAAGACTAGATCTCAATTACAGAAAAAAAACTTTTAAAAATTCCAACATATGGAGGATGAAAAACACACTGCTGAATAACCAACAAGTCACAGAATAAATAAAAAACAGAAATCAAAATATGCATAGAAATGAAAGAAAATGAAAACACAACAACCCAAAACCTGTGGGACACTGTAAAAGCAGTGCTAAGGGGAAGGTTCATAGCAATACAGGCAACCTCAAGAAACAAGAAAAAAGTCAGATAAAGAACCTAACTCTACACCTAAAGCAACTAGAAAAGGAAGAAATTAAAATCCTAGGGTTAGTAGAAGGAAAGAAATCTTAAAAATTAGGGCAGAAATAAATGCAAAAGAAACAAAAGAGACAATAGCAAATATCAAAAAAGCCAATAGCTGGTTCTTTGAAAGGGTAAATTAAATTGACAAACCATTAGCCAGACTTATCAAGAAACAAAGGGAGAAAAATCAAATCAATAAAATTAGAAATGAAAATGGAGAGATCACAACAGACAACACAGAAATACAAAGGATCATAAGAAAATACTATCAGCAATTATATGCCAATAAAATTGACAACTTGGAGGAAATGAACAAAATCTTAGAAAATTACAACTTTCTAAAACTTAAGCAGGAACAAATAGAAAATCTTAACAGACCCATCACAAGCACATAAATTGAAACTGTAATCAGAAATCTTCCAGCAAACAAAAGCTCAGGTCCAGACAGCTTCACAGCTGAATTCTACCAAAAATTTAGAGAAGAGCTAACACCTATCCTACTCAAACTCTTCCAGAAAATTGCAGAGGAAGGTAAATTTCCAAACTCATACTATGAGGCCACCATCACCCTAATACCAAAACCTGACAAAGATGCCACCATAAAAGAAAACTACAGGCCAATATCACTGATGAACAGAGATGCAAAAATCCTTAACAAAATTCTAGCAATCAGAATCCAACAACACACTAAAAAGATCATACATCACGACCAAGTGGGCTTTATCCTAGGGATGCAAGGATTCTTCAATATACACAAATCAATCAAGGTAATATACCACATTAACAAATTGAAAAATAAAAGCCATATGATTATTTCAATAGATGCAGAGAAAGCCTTTGACAAAATTCAACATCCATTTATGATAAAAACTCTCCAGAAAGCAGGAATAGAAGGAATATACCTCAACATAACAAAAGCTATATAGGACAAACCCACAGAAAACATTATCTTCAATGGTGAAAAATTGAAAGCATTTCCCCTAAAGTCAGGAACAAGACAAGGGTGCCCACTTTCACCACTACTATTCAACACAGTTTTGGAAGTTTTGGCCACAGCAATCAGAGCAGAAAAAGAAATAAATGGAATCAAAATTGGAAAAGAAGAAGTAAAACTCTCACTATTTGCAGATGGCATGATCCTCTACATAGAAAACCCTAAAGACTCCACCAGAAAGTTACTAGAATGAATCAATGAACATAGTAAAGTGGCAGGATATAAAATCAACACACAGAAATCCCTTGCATTCCTATACACTAATAATGAGAAAATAGAAAGAGAAGTTAAGGAAACAGTTCCATTCACCATTGCAACAAAAAGAATAAAATACTTAAGAATATACCTACCTAAAGAAACATAAAACCTATATATAGAAAGCTATAAAACACTGGTGAAAGAAATCAAAGAGGACACTAATAGATGGAGAAATATACCATGTTCATGAATCGGAAGAATCAATAAAGTGAAAATGAGTATACTACCCAAAGCACTCTATAGATTCAATGCAATCCCTATCAAGCTACCAACGGTGTTTTTCACAGAGCTAGAACAAATAATTTCACAATTTGTATGGAAATGCAAAAAAAACTCGAATAGCCAAAGCAATGTTGAGAAAGAAGAATGGAACTGGAGGAATCAACCTGCCTGACTTCAGGCTCTACTACAAAGCCACCGTCATCAAGACAGTATAGTATTGGCACAAAGACAGAAATATAGATCAATGGAACAAAATAGAAAGCCCAGAGATAAATCCACGCACCTATGGACACTTTATCTTTGACAAAGGAGACAAGAATATACAATGGATTAGAGACAATCTCTTTAACAAGTGGTGCCGGGAAAACTGGTCAACCACTTGTAAAAGAATGAAACTAGAACACTTTCTAACACCATACACAAAAATAAACTCAAAATGGATTAAAGATCTAAACGTAAGACCAGAAACTATACAACTCCTAGAGGAGAACATAAGCAAACCACTCTCCGACATAAATCACAGCAGGATCCTCTATGACCCACCTTCCAGAATATTGGAAATAAAAGCAAAAATAAATAAATGGGGCCTAATTAAAATTAAAAGCTTCTGCACAACAAAGGAAACTATAAGCAAGGTGAAAAGACAGCCTTCAGAATGGGAGAAAATAATAACAAACGAAGCAACGGACAAAGAATAGTCTCGAAAATATACAAGCGACTCTTGCAGCTCAATTTCAGAAAAATAAATGACCCAGTCAAAAAATGGGCCAAAGAACTAAATAGACATTTCTCCAAAGAAGACATACAGATGGCTAACAAACACATGAAAAGATGCTCAACATCACTCATTATCAGAGAAATGTAAATCAAAACCACAATGAGGTACCATTTCACACCAATCAGAATGGCTGCGATCCAAAAGTCTACAAGCAATAAACGCTGGAGAGGGTGTGGAGAAATGGGAACCCTCTTACACTGGTGGTGGGAATGCAAACTAGTACAGCCACTATAGAGAACAGTGTGGAGATTCCTTAAAAAACTGGAAATAGAACTGCCTTATGATCTAGCAATCCCACTGCTGGGCATACACACTGAGGAAACCAGAAGGGAAAGAGACACGTGTACTCCAATGTTCATCGCAGCACTGTTTATAATAGCCAGGACATGGAAGCAACCTAGATGTCCATCACTGGACAAATGGATAAGAAAGCTGTGGTACATATACACAGTGGAGTATTACTCAGCCATTAAAAAGAATACATTTGAATCAGTTCTAATGAGGTGGATGAAACTGGAGCCTTTTATACAGAGTGAATTAAGCCAGAAAGAAAAACACCAATACAGTATACTAACGCATATATATGGAATTTAGAAAGATGGAATGATAACCCTTTATGCGAGATAGCAAAAGAGACACAGATGTATAGAACAGTCTTTTGGACTCTGTGGCAGAGGGCGAGGGTGGGATGATTTGGGAGAATGGCATTGAAACATGTATAATATATGTGAAACGAATCGCCATTCCAGGTTTGATGCATGATACAAGATGCTCGGTCCTGGTGCACTGGGATGACCTAGAGTGATGATATGGGGAGGGAAGTGAGAGGGGGGTTCAGGATGGGGAACACGTGTTCACCCGTGACAGATTCATGTTGATGTATAGCAAAAGTAATACAACATTGTAAAGTAATTAGCCTCCAATTAAAATAAATTTATATTAAAAATTATTTTAAAATATAGTCCTCTAAATTCATTAAATACTGTGTTTATTATAAATTATTTTTAATAATCACAAAATTATTTCAAACTAGATTAAACATTGTGCAAGCAAAATAAATGAGATAAGAATACAAAAATATAATCCACAATGAAAACCAATCTTTATGTTGCAAATATAGATAGTTTCAAAATAAAGAAAATAGGACTACAGGAAATATAGGAGGATATTTTAAAGGTATGAAACTATTTATTGTTCATTTTTTTTACCACTCTATCACAAGACACATGAAGGGGAAAAAATAATGATAGAGAGGACTCAAAATTATAATTAACATCATTGGTTCATGAATAAGAATTTATGTCTTGAAAATAGAGAATATAGCTACTTTTAATGAGGTAAAGGAATATAAATTGATCACTGAAGTAGAAGAGAATTTCAATAAAATTCGTAAATGGTAAAATTTTATTAGAAAATTTTAAAATTAATTTAGCAAATTACCTGGTGAAAGAGACAAAATATATAATCATCACAGAAAATGCAGTTAAAAATTTCAAAATACTGAACATCTTACATAAAAAATTATTACTATATGAAAAATAAAAGGAATTATAATTTACACATAAAGTAAATGCCATCTAAAGTTTAGAATTATTTCCTTTCAAATAAGGAATAAAAGACAAATGTACCTTATGGCATTTTATTGGCAATCTAAGCCAATGTAATAGAATAAGAGTAAATTTGAGTTTCAAGGCAGAAAAGAATCTGCCTTCTATTGAAATAATAATTGGAGAGCTTACCAAAAGAAATGAGTATAAAATTATTATACAAAATCATTTATATTTGACACAAGCAACAACTTGAAAAATAATTACATCATTTGAAATAGTATGAGGGAATATTAAGTACTGGAGAATGAACTAATAAAAGAATGCAAAATTTTATTGTGCCTTTAAATAATACCTAAATAAATTAAAAATTTGTTTCTTTCATTGTTATATATTTGTATGTGTATAGAAGACTTTAGGATTAATATTAGGCAAAGCTACTAAAAAAAGAGAAATGGTACTTGTCCTTTTGTATACATGAATTCACTATTCATAATTAAAAGAGTGTGGTTTTGATATTAGGACAGACTGATAAATGAAGCATGGTGAAATAATCTGAGTCATTATGCATGTTTTAAATCAAACATCAAATTAGCACAGGTACCAAAATTAATAATTCAATCTAAATTATTTAGCTGACTATTTTTATTCTCCTTTTCTTACATTTCATAGCACTTGCATGGAGAGCAAAGTGCTAGCTATAAGACAATTATGGTTTTTAATGTTTCTTCAAAATATATACTGTATTAAAAAATTAGCATACATATAAACTCATAACATGTGGCAAACACAAAACTATTTTAAAGGAAAATTATAAAACCTTCCACTGTTTGCCATCTCAATTTCTCATTTTTTCTTTCTCATGTATTTATGTATGTATGTATTGATATGTATATATATATTGATATTCATGCATGTATTTATATATACCTATAGAGTATTATATACTATAAACATTATTTAGTTACTTATGTGTCTTAATAGTTTGTAATAAATGTTACCATATCATTTTCATATATATTACAGGTAATTAATAATTACCATTACCACATTTCCTTCTTGTCATCACTGGAATTTATCATTTTTTATTTTACCAATTTGACAATGAAAAAGATAGTATCTTCTTTTGCTTTCATTTATATTTCCCTGAATATGAGTAAGACTGAGAATTTTTTCAAGTTTATTAAACACTTTAATTTCCTTCCCTTTTCCTCAGTGTTTTATTGGGTAGTTTGTCTTTTTCTTATTAATTGTGGGAAGTTTTTCTTTTTTTTTTTCCCTTCTGGTCAATAAGTAATTGTATATGTCTTATAATTATTTTGAAGCCAACCTTGCATTCATTATTTTTTGCATTGTAGTGAATTTCCTTCCATTCCTATGTATATATTAATAGTTTAATTTCTTAGTCTTATTTAGGAAGATTCCCCCTTCAAATTTTCAAAAATATAATCCCAATTTTCTTTTCAATTCTTTAAAAATTTTCTTTTAAAAAATCCTTCTAGAATTTACTTGGCATATGACATTGTGTATATATTAATATATATATATATGATTTTTTTCCAACCAGATCCAGGACCAACTATGAAATTACTGTAGAATATATAGACCACCTTTTTCTCCAATTAATTGACAGGTTATATTTTCGTTTATTTTATTCCAGAATATATTTGAATATCTTTCTGAATCTCAATTCTACAGTCTGATTCACTGGTCTACATGCCTTTTGCTGTGCTACTTCCTTATACCTGTGCTGAAGCTGAAGCTCCAATACTTAGGCCACCTGATGCAAAGAGCTGACTCATTGGAAAAGACCCTGATGCTGGGAAAGATTGAGGGCAGGAGAAGAAGGGAGCGACAGAGGATGAGATGGTTGGATAGCATCACTGACTCAATGGATATGAGTTTGAGAAAATTCCAGGAGATAGTAGTGAAGGACAGGGAAGCCTGGCATGCTGAAGACCATGGGGTCGCAAAGACAGACAGAACTTAGTGACTGAACAACGAACTTTCTTCTATCTGTGAATTTTAGGCTTTATTAAAGGATACTCTGGTAAGGCAAAATTTCCATTACATTTTTATAATTTTTATTATTATTGTTTTCTCTATCATTGCAAAATTTGAAGCATCAACATACTTGTAAACTTGCAATCCATTATCTCTAGACTCAAATTTCCTGAAATTTGTTCTGTTGACCCTCAGCAGTCAAGACCATTTGAGAAGTCAAGAAAGTAAAAATAATTTTCATAATCATAAGATTGTTATTTGCCAATTTTACCAAAATGATACTAAAGCAAAAGCAATTAAAGCAACGGGTGAAACAACTAGCATATTAGCATGAATCAAAGCAGTTGCACCACACTTTGCTGGTATTCATCGTATTTTTCACCACCACACACAAGAAAAGAGAAAAAAATCTAGTTTGCTTACAAATGTCCTTGATAAACCAAAAATAATTATTACTTTATTAATATAAGCCCTTTAGTTTGTATTTTTTAATAGTCCATATGACAAAATAGGACATGCATACAGAGCACTTTCTGCTTCATACCAAAAGTACAGTGGTTGTCTCAAAGAACATTTACATAATTTCTTTTTTTAATTCACAGACTAAATCCTGGCTTTTTCCATTCAACATATTTTTACAGGAAAGGATAACTGACACACTGATTACCCAGAGTTATCTAGCAGACATTTTCTCAAAAATGAAGTAAGCACACCATTTTAAGAACAACTCACAGTATTTGTTGCCAGAGATGAAATTCAAGCTTTCAACATTGGCAACAAGCAAAAATTAGAATTTTGGAAAACTTGTATCCTTCACAATAAGGAGGAGAGCCTTTCACAGGTTACAGAGTTTTCTGATGTAATGAGTGGTGATATTAGTGTTATTTTTACATTGTATGATGAAAAGTATCAACATTTGGAAGATCGCAAAACTTAGGGAATCAATATTTTTCTATTTGATGAATGCATTACATCATACCTTTTTCATGAATAAAACACTCATTCAACATAAAGTCAAATCAACTTAACTGAATATAAAAGGTTTAATTCAACTAAAGATGAAAAATTTTTATAGGCTTAAGATTCCACATTGAAACTAACCTTTAAGAAACTGCCATCTGTCAAGTTTTAGTGTAGTACAAAATATATTTGCAATTATGTGAAAAGACTACTAAAATGTGCTTCCTTGTTCTAACTTCATAGCAATACGAGGCCAAATTTTCTTTTTATATTTCAATCTAAACACCATATTGCAGCAGATTGAATAGAAAATCATATATTATAATCAAGTTATCTTCTATTAAACTACACAGTAAAGAGATTTTTTTTAATGTAAAATAATGACACCATTCCTCTGACTCTTATTTGTAAAATGTTATTTTTCATTAATAACATGTTTCAACTTAACATGAAATGTATGTATTATTGTATTCTTTAAATAAGATATTTTTAAAATTTCTCACTTTGAATTTCTAAAACAGTAAAAATCAATAGAAACAATCTATATGAAAAATGCTCTTTGGAGGAATTTCATTAATTTTTAGGAATGACTCAAGTTCATAAGACCCCAAAAAGCTGATCTAGATTCACCAGTATGTACTTGATATGTGCAGCTATATTTTAATCTTCTCTGTATATTAACCACACTGAATAGTTATCTCTTCTCATATAAACATAAATTATAAACATAAATAAATAAAACATTATTATAAACATAAATTATTTCCTTTTTATCACTATGTTAAGGAATACTATCCAAAAGTTATATGTTGTTCATTCTTCTTTCATTTGACCTTGAGATTATGTGTGGCCATGAGTAATTCCCAGGTGGCACTAGTGGTAAAGCATCTGCCTGCCAATGCAAGAGACTCAAGACATGTGGGTGTGATCTCTGAGTCAGGAAGAGTCCCTGAGTTGTAATGGCAACCCACTGCAGTATTCTTGCCTGGAAAATTCCATGGAAAGAGGAGCCTAGTGGGCTACAGTCCATGGGGCTGCAGAGTTGGACACTACTGAGCATACACACACACACACACACACACACACACATTAGTGATTATTATAAAGGATGAGGATCTTTTCATTGGCTTATTGATGATTCTTGTTTTAACTTTCAAGATATGTACCATATATAGATATATAGATGTATAAATATATAGCTGAATTGTTTAATCTATAAATGAATGAGAAACAGAGAATGAATCATTTTTGCAAATCCAAATTTTAAAAATTTTCTATGTTTGTAAATATCTTCTATTTCAGAAGAGCTATCTTTCACTTTTAAAATATTGACATTGATGAAAAGAACTGATTTCTTTTCTATTGTTTGGGAATTTTGTGTCTTTTTAAAGAAATCCTTTTCCACTTCAAATTCTAAAGATATTCTCTTATTTTATCACCTAAAAACTAGAGTTTTTTTTTCCACTCAAACTTTAATTGACTGCTACATATGGAATGAGATAAACATCCAAGTTTATTTTTATTCTTCTCAAGAGTCAACAGTCCTGTTATCATTTACTAAATATGCTTTCTCACTGATCTGCAGCAGAACTTCTGTCATATATTGGGGGTTTTTTCTCATTTTTTTAAATTCATTTCCTTCTATCTAGCTCCCTACCACTGCATCGATAATGGAACATCTTCATATTTTATTGAAGAGGAAGTATTGTCTATTAAAGTACACAGGTTCTGGAGAAAGTCTGCTGATTTGAATCCTACAACCCCATCCACTAGCTAGATAGCAAAGTGAAGTCGCTCAGTTGTGTCCGACTCTTTGCAACCCCATGGACTGTATGTAGCCTGCCACACTCTTCTGTCCATGTGATTTTCCAGGCAAGAATACTGTAGTGGGCTGCCATTTCCATCTTCAAGATAGCAAAAGGAAAGTCATTTAACTTCTGATAACTCCTGTTTTCTTATCTGTAAAATTAAAATAATAATAATGTCTACATCATATAATTGCTATGGGAAGTATATGAAGGAATGAGTATAAAGAATCTGAATAGCATTTGTAACATAACAACAATATAGAATTTTTAATCATCTCTGGTAAAATTCTACATGCATTTAGAACTTCTAAAATCTTTTTTGATAACATGTATACTTTTCTCTACAAAGATCTCACATCTGTTAAATTTATTCCTTGATAATTTTATTGCTATTACAAATGCTGTTTTTTAATCTTTATTTTTGTTCATTCTGTTCTTTTACTTTTCTTCCAGTATGATTGACAAAGATCACTATATAAATTTAAAGTGTACAGTGTAATGATTTTGACTTACATTCATCATATAATGATGATTACAGCAAGTTTAGTAAACAACCATCATCTCATATGAACAAAAAATTAAAGAAACAGAATATTTTTTTTTGTGATAAGGAATTTAGATGGACAAATATTGTTTTTTAAAATATTAAATTTTCCAAATTTATGTTGCTAGTATATAAGAATTATTCTTTCTATACCATTCTTTCTACATTCAATAATTTTAATAATCTATTGGCAGTTTCTTTCAGTTGTAGAAAATTCTAGTCTGGAATAATAATAATTTGGCTTCCTTTCAATCTTAATATCTACTATTTGCTTTTCTCATCATATTGCACTGGCTAGACTTTCCAATACTGTGTTGAAAAGAACTGGTCATAGCTGGTATCCTGGTATAATTTCTTATATTACTCCAATAATTAAATTTTTGATTTTGAGGTTACTAGATTTTCATTATGAAGATTAAAAAATCTCACTTAATACCTAGTTTGGTTAATATTTGAATTTTTTTTGCCTATTAATATAATCATATGTTCTTCCTCCATGATCTCATATAGTGGTAGATTACCTAAACAGATTTTCTGATGGTAAAATATACTGGTTTCGTAGAGTGAAACCAATGTGGGCATGATGTCCATTTTAATAATACTGTGCTGGATTCATCTTGATGTTTTATTTAGGATTTTTACATTTATGTTTATGAATGAAATTGGTCTATGATTTTCATTTATGCTATAACTTTTTAAAGGATTTTGTATGAAAGTCACCCTTGATCTGGAAGAGTTTATATAAGTTTGGAATCATCTGATCTTTTAATGTTTGAAGCTTGCGTTTCTGTATGAAGACAATTTCAGATTTAATTCTAATAATAAAGCTATAACTCACTTTAGATTTTATAATTTCTTCTAATTTCATTTTTGGTAGTAGTTTCATTTTATCTGCCTAAGAAATTGTCATTTCTAATATTTCAAATTCCTTAACATAAAATTGCTTATAATTTTTTTAAATTTCTAATTGGTGGATAATTGCTTTACAACACTATGTTGGTTTCTGCCATACAACAATATCAATTGGCTATAAGTATATGTATAGTCCCTCCCTCCTGAACCTCCTCCTGACCCTCAACCCCATCCCACCCCTCAGGGTTGAACTCCCTGTGCTATAAGGCAACTTCTCACTAGCTGTCTTTTATATATGGAAGCATAGGCTTTAATGCTACTCTCTTAATTTGTCCCACCCTCTCCTTTCTGTTCTGTGTCCACAAGTCTGTTATACATGTTGATGTCTCTATTCTTGCCCTGCAAATAGGTTCATCAATACCATTTTTCTATATTATATATATATGCATTAAAATGTATTTGTTTTCCTCTTTCTGACTTACTTTACTCTGTATAACAGGCTCTAGGTTCATTCACCTCACTAGGACTGACTCAAATTCATTCCTTTTTATGGCTTAGTAATATTTCAAAGTATGTATGTACTACAACTTCTTTATTCATTCATCTGTTGATGGACATCAAAGTTGCTTCCATGTCCTGGCTACTGCAAACAGTGCTGCAGTAAACACTGGGATCCATGTATCTTTTTGAATTATGGTTTTCTCAGGGTGTATGTACAGTTGTGGGATTGCTTGGTCATATGGTAGTCTTATTCCTAGTCTGCTTTTTTTTTTTAATTATTTTAACTTTCTGTTGTATCTGATGTATCACATCTTAGACTGTGATCTGTTGTATCACATTCTTAGACTATATCTGCATCAAGCAGAAATTTGTTACTAGACGAAAAATAGGTGGAAAGATGGATATTCCTTTTCTTTCAGCTCCATGGAGCCTGGGTTGCTGAGCACAGAATTCATCCTCGTTACCTTTCTCTATCATTTATGTTCTGATGAAAACTCAACTAACACAATGGCAAGGACTGAGAATAAAATTAGTTTATACTGAAATAATGTTCCATCAATTATCATAATTCCATCAGCTTTGCAAACTTTGACTTCTTATTGAATACTTTTGTAGTTATACTTAATGAGTAGCATACACACTCCATATCCTACTCCCACAACTCAACAAGTATTTTAATCACTTTTACTTTGCAAGTGATAATTCAGAATATATTTAACTCAATTATTTTCATAATCATTTTTTTGTACTTAATCACTTCGCCTGGCCTGAAATTTCTTAAATGGTATTTTAAATTTACCAATATCTGTACCCTTAGTGGACTATTCTCTTCCATATCTAATTTGTGTAATTCAATAAAACAATGTGCTAAAATTGAACATGTGAAATTTGGAGTTCGATAGTCTTGGGTTCAACTTCCAGTTTTAACATTTGCTGGTTTGGTGACCCTGGGCTGATCAGTTTACCCCCCATGGGCCTCTGTTCTCTTGTCTATGAAAGGAGGAAATGAAAGATTCCTCATAGTATTGTTTTAGGGATTGGAATTAATACATTCATGTAGAGATAATTTTAACATAAGTAATTTAAAAAGAAGTATTGTTTTGAGTCATACATATGCAATGTTTTTCTTTTAATTCATATATTCACACATATACACATGCCCAGAGATAGGAAAAGAATTTGTTTTTATTTTCACCATACTGTAAGTGAAGATCAACCTGAAAAACAAGTCTAAAAAATCAAGCTTTATTGTAGGAGCCTATGTTTCTAAATCTTAAAAAAAAATAGAATTTGGAAGTAAAATAACAGATACAAAAACAAGCCCCTAATTATTTTCAACGGAAGGCTTTAAAAGTCATAAGGATTAGAAAGTTTCCTTCTAAACCTATGCCATTTACCACAGATTCATGGACCTCTAAATTAGAGCTAGAGGTCAAACTCATTCTACTGTAATTTTTATATGGATTTTTTCCCTCGAGTAGGATTGGAAAGATAGCATTAAGAAGGATAGGAGGGCTTTAGTTATACAGGCTTCATATTCAAATTATGGGTAAAATGAAATCTACAATTACTTTTTGTATGATACCTAAACCTGAGGGCATAGTGTGTTTCTAAGAAGCGGACCAGTTACAAAATTGAATACAATATAAAGTCTTGAGAAGTGGGAGAATAATTGGTAAAATCTCCAGACTTCTAAGTCAAACCTGGAAAAGCAATAAAGAGAAGAGAGACACATAATATAGAAAAATAATTTAACTGGGCAAATCTTTAATTTGGTTGTGTTTTTGAACAAGAACTTTTTATTAAGGATATCGCTACCTTTCTGATTCAAACTAGAGTTGGCAGCAGGATAATAGATACAAATCAAGCTTCTAATATTTTTAATGGTAGGCTCTAGAAGTCATGAGGATTAGATGTTTCTCTTACAAACGTATTTCACTTACCACAGATTCATGATGATCAAAATTATAGCTGGAGAACATTTTCACTTCTGATAGAACTCATTCACTGCCTTTTGCCCATATGGTCAAAAATTATCAAATAATTTAGTCTCATTTTCTAAGAAAACTGACTCTTACAGTGGCTCAATAATTCTTCATGAGGCAACAGAATCTGTATGGGACTCAAAGCATTCTTTGTTATCTTTCAAGGCCTTTAATCTTACCTTATAAGCAACAGAGTTCTGAGACCACTGAGGATCAAATACTTCAAAGCTGTTGATCAGCTTAATTCACACACCCTGCTCTCTTGTACTGACTTATACTTTATCCTACTTTTTTTTCTCATTGTTCCCTTATGTACATATGTCCCATTTCAAAGAGGTGTGCTGTTCCAGAATCACAGTTTGAAGTTTTACAAGACTATTGCATATTTAATATGCTAAAAAATAGATGACATTTACTGAGGCTTTACTATTTCTTAATGACCATGTTAAGAATTTTCAAGCATTGTTTTATATAAACTCACAGCAACCTGAAGACTGGCAATATTTGAAGATCAGGGCTAATCCCTAAAATATGACTACCTGCTAAGCAGTTATGAGTAGAGTTGTTGCAAAGCCTGGGAATTTCAGTGGCAAATCTAGAGGATCCTCTAGAAGATGGCATGCTTAGGGACTCAAGAAAAGGACTAATATGTAATTCACAGAGAGAACCTAGACTCCAGTGACAGAGTGTTCCAGCTTATTATGCATACAACTCAGCATTTTTTTTTTTCAATTAGAATACTGTGGATAGGAAATAAAAGACTACAGAATAATAAAATCAAAAAAATCTCAGTCAAAAGGAACTTCAGGGATCATTTAATTCAGCATACCACTTACTGTAAGAATTCTCTCTGGGAAAAGAACAAAAGTAGTTTAATGGATTGAGTGGAATGATAAAGGTTTAGTTATTAAAATTATGACCGGGCATATAAATAAAACAGCAACCATACAAAGAGCAAATAAAACATCAAAGAGGGGATGGGAAAGAGATCCAGTGAAGATGCTGACTCCTGAAAAGACCCTTCAAGGATGAGTTCCATCCCAAGATTGTGAGTTTTAAGCCACGGCAGCTTCTAGTGATCAGATACATTAAGTAGACATGGAAGTGAAAGGAACCTAACAAGATTGGAAGAGGTATCTAAAGTAGAGCGAAAATAAGGAACTATATCCCAGAAAAGATGCTATAGAAGTCAGTCAGTGGAAGGATAGATAGACATTACTGGCTAAAAGAGTTGTAGGGGCAAAAACAAGGAGGCAGAAGAAAACAGAAGGTTTAGAATGAAAGTGGCTTCATAAATGTCCAGCCCTTGTGTAACAGAAATAAACAAGCACAGAGCAAAGACATGTCATAAAAAGTCTAGCATATTATATATAAAAGCTTATATTTTATTCTGAAGGCAAGGTAGAAATATAGACAATGAATTGTAGAGAAACTCAATTGGAACAAAAGCAACTAATTTGGGGCTATTTCAGAATTTTAAACAAGGAATGTTAAAAGCCCAAAAGCAGAGAGTAGTGGTGAAATGGAAAGAATGTTAATCTACTTAATTGATAGAGTGGGTGATGTAAGAGGGTAGAGCTTCTGTCTTGAGCAGCCAAGGAGAGTAGTATCTTTCATGTTATCCCTGGCTCTCATTCACTGGGTATTAAGAAAGATCAAGCACTTAACTTAGCAAGGACTTTGTGTAGAGGGATTTAGTATTAGACATGTTGAACTTGAGCTACCCCAAGGACATTCATGAAGAGATGTTTAAAAGTCAAGTGGATAAACAGAACTGGACATTCAAAGAAAGAACTGGGTCAAGGTCAGTCTATAATAACACAATACACATTTAGTAGAAGGAACTAATGACATAGGTACACTCATTCACATCTGCATAGCAAAAAAAAAAAAAATGTGTTTGAGACTCTTTTTTTTTTTTTTAATTTTATTTTATTTTTAAACTTTACATAACTGTATTAGTTTTGCCAAATATCAAAATGAATCTGAGACTCTTTTTAAAAAAAATTTTCACATGAAAAATATTTTAAATAGTAAATCACACCTTTATTTGCTTTCATTGAGAGATGTATGGAAAGCCCATGCCCTAGTTTCCTATATATGAATCATAGTTCTCTTATTTAAAGTATATCGTGTCTTCATGCTTTCATTCTAAAGCTATCCTTAGATTTATGTAAGGAAACTGTTGTTTAGTCACTAAGTCGTGTCTGACTCTTTGTGACCCCACAGACTGTAGCCCTCCAAGCTCCTCTGTCCATGGGATTTCCAGGCAAAAATACTGGAGTGGGTTGCCATTTCCTTCTCCAAGGAAATATTTTAGGATATTATAATGAAACTAATGCATCTACTATTAAAATGTGTAGATATAACTGAATATATATATATATATATATATATTTCTTAGTTTAGGTATTTAAATCTATAGTTTGTTGTTGCTGTTATTGTTGTTTCTGGAAGTCTTAAGATATATACTGATATTTATGTATAAAATTCATAATAATAGTTGCACTGGAAACACATTAGGTATAAAATCAACAAATAAAAGAAATGCTGAGCTTTCAGGTTTTCACAGGAATAGGATGTTCATAGCCAAACTGAAAAAGGCTTAGCTAAAGCAACGTGCCTTACTCTGAGAGCTGAAATTCAATAGGCTGAGGTTTTTATTGAACCGTGAGAAAACAGAGTATCCAAACTTCCATAAAACATGCTTTTTCTTTAGGCACATGTGTTTTTAATCTAAGAACTGTAGCTACTGAACTGTACAATGTGAATTTAATCAGGGACATTTTACTACAAACTAAAATCCATCAATAAATTAAATATATAGATCAAAATAAAATCTTCAGATTGTTGCAGTTAATATTTAAGTGCTCAATTTGAAGGTATTCAAAATTTAAATAGAGACAGAGTATATATAAGACTTTCTTGGACCTGGTATTAAATTTATACTTCTATACTTTCACTAGCAAAAACAAAATGCCTGTGACATTAAAAATTGCTCCAGACTAGACAAACCTAAGAATCTCAAATGAATAGATTAAGAATTTCTAGTTAAAAACTATATGTTCTAAACAGACTGAGACAGAAAAGAGCTCATTTTTTCATCTTTGTTGTCCAAGTACCTGGCATCACAGCTTCCCTAGTGGCTCAGATGGTAAAGAATCTGCCTGCAATGCAGGAGACCTGGGTTCAATCCCTGAGCTGGGAAGATCCCTGGAAAAGGGAATGGCAACCCACTCCAGTATTCTTGCCTGGAGAATTCCATGGACAGAGGAGCCTGGTGGGCTACAGTCAATATTGTCACAGAGTCAGACTTGACTGAAGCTACTTGGCACACAATCTGTTTTCATCTGTAACACTCTTATATTTTTTCTATTGTTAACAAGATGGTAGGCCCCAAATGGAGTTGCTTATGCTAAGGCTTTTTACCAAACTGAGACAAGATTTAATTACAATTTCACCTCTTAAAAACATGGAATCTTAAACCAGTCAATCAGGAATCACCTAATCAGTGCTTGTTTGGTAATCTGCCATCCTTAAAGGAAAGTGAACTTGTCACTACCATTCTGCTTTTTGCCTAATTTAACTCCTTTGTTTCCAATCCCTTCTGCATATTAGCGGTGTTTCTTGTCTGACTTTTTGCGACCCCATGGACTATAGCCCACCATGTAGTTCCTCTGTTCATGGAATTCTCTAGGCAAGAATACTGGAATGGGTAGCCATTCCCTTATCCATGGGATCTTCCCAACTCAGAGATCAAACCCAGGTCTCATGCATTGAAGGCAGATTCTTTCCCATCTGAGCCACCAGGGAAACCCTCTGCATATTAAGCTGTTTGCATTTTGTACAGCTCCTCAGAGCTCCTTTCTGTCTGCTAGATTGGATTCTGCATGATTCATGAATCACTGTATAAAGCCATTAAGATATTTAAATTTTGTTCATTTGACTTTTTTTTTTAGCATTATCTTTCTCTCCCAAGTATTCTGCATTCTACTAATACTTTTATTTTATTCTCCTTTCCAAATTTATTTTTGGTATTTTACTATGGTATTTTTCAGTTTTGCCTGCTTTCCATCTTTTTTCCCCCTTTGCAGACTTTCACTTTCTCTTCCTTTATTTTATTTGTTTACAATCAGTCAGAATCTACCCAAACACATAGAAGACTGAAAGGTAAAAATGTATATCATAATAAAAGTTTGACTAACATTATTTTCTGATTGCTGCTGCTAAGTTGGTTCAGTCGTGTCCGACTCTGTGCGACCCCATAGACGGCAGCCCACCAGGCTCCCCCGTCCCTGGGATTCTCCAGGCAAGAACACCCGAGTGGGTTGCCATTTCCTTCTCCAATGCATGAAAGTGAAAAGTGAAAGTGAAATCACTCCTAGCGACCCCATGGACTGCAGCCCACCAGGCCCCTCCATCCATGGGATTTTCCAGGCAAGAGTACTGGAGTGGGTTGCCATTGCCTTCTCCAATTTTCTGATTATACCCCACTAAATAAGAACTGAATGATGTCAATTCCCCAGGAGGTATTATGATTCAACTGAATTTTCAGAAAACCTTCTCAGTGATGTTCATAACACTTATAATTCTGCTCTATGTGTCATGAAAATATAACAAGTAGCATATAGTGAGTTTTGAGTTGTTACAACAACTAATTTGTATATATTTTCTTGAATAATGCCTACAGTGTCTACATGAAAAGTTGTTGAAGCAAGGTCTTATGGCTTGTCCAATAATTCAGTGTATACATGGCAGATTTGGAATTAAAATAATGAATACAAAGTATGATTTATACATTGTTTATCATTCCTACTAGATCATAAATTCATTAACAGCAGACACTGTTACCAGCTGTCTTTGTAATAACTACAATATCTAACAAGGAGATCAATAACTGATTTTTTGACTCTTTGCAAAATAAAGAACAAATAAAGGAGTAATTGAATGAATAATGTAAAGAATTTTCTATCATACAGAAGATAGGCATATATTAATGTATAAAGCATAAGATATGCTCTATAGTTGCAAATGTGTTTAGGGTCTCCCAGAAAAAATACTGGAGTGGGGTGCCACTTTCTCCTCCAGGGAATCTTCTCAGCCCAGGGATCAAACCCATGTCTTTTGTGTCTCCTGCATCAACAGGTAGATTCTTTACCACTAGCATCACCTGTGAAGCCCACAGTTGCAAAGTCCACATATAAAGTTATAGACAAAAGACAGAAAATTGTATTCAACTTTTGAAAAATAATGAGTTCATTTTTCTTGGAAGAAATTATGCAAATCACAAATGGTTAACAACAAAAGACTCATGGAAGTAATAACCTAGAAAAAAATTACTGACCTTAGACAAGCCACAAGAAGAGGTTATAGACTGACTGTTCTTTAATGAGTAAGCCTGATGAGATGACCTGTGAGGCTAGTCATGGAGTCTGAGAAATCTGAAGCTAGAAATAACCTGAGGCAATTCTGATCCATTTCTGAAGTAGAAAGTTGTCTATGTTCCCAAAGCAGAGATTGTACCAAAAAAAAAAAAAAAAAATTTAATGATCACATGCTAATTAAGAAGAAGGAATTCATTGAACAGAAATGATCAAAATAGAGTTTGGCTAAGTTCCTGATGAAGAAAAGATAGTATGCTATTCCTTAGGAGAAAAATTATATTGCCTTGTATAGCAGAAAGCAAAGGAGTCTAAGACTAGATATTGTAACATGACAGTAAAACTTTAATAATGAGCATAACTTGGTTGTGGCCCATGACCTAAGTAACATTTTAACATGTTTAGGTACATTTTCAAATATTCCTGGACAGGCTAGATGAATATTTTTTACACATACACTGTTCTTCCAAATCTCCAAACCAATATATAAAGTATATTGAAATGCAAACTTAACAACTCTCAGTTCAGAGTATGACTCTGAATCATAGTGCATTTCTTTGCTGGTGACAATATTCATAGAGCATTATTTTAAATATTTAGCAATAGTACTATGCTGAATCATGCTAGTTCCTCTTCCCCCATCTTGTAGATTCTTCTGTAAGCCAACATTTGATATTTGTTATGATAGGTCGTATTATTGCCTCCAATATATCTCCCTTTTCTGCATCAATTAAATGCAAGCTGATCTCCTAACTAGAGATCACATGATCATACACAGAAATAAGAATTTTATGATCTGGATAATAAAAACATTCAATTTGCCTTCTAATTTCTCTGTATCACACCCTGACTCAGAGAACTATGCTTACTATGTAAGGATTTAAATAATATTTTTTAAAAATTAAAGATCATTTAAGAAATTAATAATTTGTTGGGAAAACTAGCACACCTAACATCAAGCATCACAAGGTCCCTCTCTTTAAGGCAGGCTGTGTAGCAGAGTGGGATGCACATGCATGGGTCAAGATTCCAAATTTACCTCTTCCAGTTATTAACCTCATGACCTTGGGCAAAACCCTCAATTTATCTGAGCTTCAGCTTCCTTGGTTTATAAATGAAGATTGTAATGTGCATGGGGTTCCCAGTGGCTGCGTTATTATTGTTCATGTAGAATCCTGGATTGATCCCCATTCTCCTGGAAATTCTTCAAGTCACAATAGGTATGAATTACAATGATAGTTAAAAGGGAAAAACAGAAGAAATATAAGTATTTTTGAAAGAAAAGTGATAGGACATGATGACTATTTAAAAAGACAATGGGGGACAATAAAAGAATAGTTTAACATCACTAATCTAAGTCTAGGAGAATGGTGTCTCCTTAACAAAGGGAGGGAAGTTATATATAAAGGCTAGCAAATGGAGACTCAGAAAGGAAGAAGATATGTCCTTATATGAGTCTATTTAATCTGAATAGGCTTAATTCAAAATATAACATGAAAGTTTAGGAAACCATTTACTGAAGAGAGTTAAATCCTCTGTATGGCCATTGCTTTTGGATGAAGCACCATCATAATAAAAATAGTCACCATATAACTATTCTCTATGAATGTGAAATCAATAGCATCCAATTTCCACCTACATTATAACATATCCCTAGTTAGGTAAGTTTATTTCTCTTTTTTAAATGGACAGTAATTGCCCTCCACTCAACTTTGGAAACAATGCATTGATTAAAGTAGAGAGAGTATAAATATTGTTAAAGTATATAAACTACCACTGGTCCATATACATGAGGCAGTAAATTTTGTGAAATGTTTTTGTTTCATGGTGGCATATGAAAATAAAAGTATATATATCACTATTGAATTTGAATGCAGAACATCAATTAGAGTTTCAGTTCAGTTCAGTTCAGTCGCTCAGTCGTGTCCGACTCTTTGCGACCCCATGAATTGCAGCACGCCAGGCCTCCCTGTCCATCACCAACTCCCGGAGGTCACTCAAACTCATGTCCATCGAGTCGGTGATGCCATCCAGCTATCTCATCCTCTGTTGTCCTCTTCTCCTCCTGCCCCCAATCCCTCCCAGCATCAGGGTCTTTTCCAATGAGTCAACACTTTGCATCAGGTGGCCAAAGTATTGGAGTTTCAGCTTTAGCATCAGTCCTTCCAGTGAACACCTAGGACTGATCTCCTTTAGGATGGACTGGTTGGATCTCCTTGTAGTCCAAGGGACTCTCTCAAGAGTCTTCTCCAACACCACAGTTCAAAAGCACTAATTCTTCAGCACTCAGCTTTCTTCACAGTCCAACTCTCACATCCATACACGACTACTAGAAAAACCATAGCCTTGACTAGACGGAACTTTGTTGGCAAAGTAATGTCTCTGCTTTTGAATATGCTGTCTAGGTTGGTCATAACTTTCCTTCCAAGGAGTAAACGTCTTTTAATTTCATGGCTGAAATCACCACGTCCAAGGTAAGAGAAACCCAAGTAAGATGGTAGGTGTTGCGAGAGGGTATCAGAGGGCAGACACACTGAAACTATAATCACAGAAATTAGAGTTTAGTGATATTAAATTTAATGTAGGGTGTGGTACAGGGATATAATATATATTTAAGACAGAAGATGAAAGGAAGGGAAAGACATATATTTTGCTAACTAAAATATGCATCCAGGCTTTCTGGTTCTTTTGTTGGCATTTAAATTCCAGTAAGAAAGAAAGAAAGAAAGTGAAATTGCTCAGTCATGTCCGACTCTTTGTGACCCCATGGACTGTAGTCTACCAGGTTCCTCCGTCCATGGGATTTTCCAGGCAGGAAAACTGGAGTGGGTTGCCATTTCCTTCTCCAGGGGCAAAAAAGTACTGTTTTATTAGCCACCTAAGAACTCATTTTTAGTTATAATTATGTGTTGGATGTTATACAACTGGAATTCAAGAAATATCAAATGGAGAAAGAATGATGAGGGTCCATATTTGGAATAAGTAACTAGCTGCAATAAAGGAATGTGTTGGATATCTTCTGTTTGTCCCTCCATATCTGCTTTCTATCAATCTTACTCTGCTCTTAGCTTCAGAGGTTCATCTGTTTGGAATGAATTCCCATGCTTCCAGTTGGGTTTGGCCAATAGAGAGGCACCAAAGGGGATAAAGAAAGTGAGGTCAGGTGTTTATTTCCCTGCATTCTTCCTCCTTGCCCTCATTCAGCTGTATCTCTCTACTGAAGGCCATTGTACCATTATGTGGTCCTTTCCTATAGCTCTCAATTCTCCATTCCTTTACTTCTTCAGAAATAGGAATTCAGTTACTGCTGCAGCTGGATCTAGGGCATTGAACTATCCCTTGTTAGCTTCTGTAAGCCCTGTTGCTGCATTTTGAGACATGTACAAATCCTTTGGCACTCCTCCCATCACTCAGTGAAATGCAGGACATTCTTGCTTGAACCTGGGCTGGCTTGGACAACTACTCATAAGTAATAAAATGAAGCAGAACCAGTATTTTTTACTTCGGAGGCCATGCGAAAGGGCTGTTCTGCTTGTGCCTTATTTCCTCAGAGCTCTGGACAAAATATAAAAAGTCCCACTATCTCATCACAAGGTTGTTGTGAAGAAGCCCAGCAAAGCCACGTGGAAAGACTATATATATATATATATATATATATATATATATATATATATATTCCATTCAACAGTGCCAGCGCAGGCAGTAAACAGGTGTGGGATGATGCCTTCAGATGAATCTAACCCAGGCCATCAAATTAACCCCCAGCTTCGAGCCTTCTCAGCTGAAGCCACAGATATCACAAGGCAGAAAAAAAAAAAAAAAATTCATCTTTGTGCCCTTCTCTATTTCCTGATACATGGAATCCATGAGTATATTAAAAGGCTTTTTACTTTATATTACTAAGTTTAGGGTGGTTTGTTACACAGCAATATAGATCAGAGCACCTGCTCACATCTTTGTAAATAGTCCTTTTACTCAACTCTTTACAAATTGTCCTAATTCGATGAGCTGCCTGTTTCCTGACAGAACCCTGAGAGATACAAAAGGAATTCCAAATAAATGCCCTATGAGCAGTATAAACAAACTCCTATAGGAGTGTGAAATAAGAAGGATTAACCTCCAGTTGGCTTAATCAGGGAATCCTCCATAAGAACAGGAGCCATGTCTGAGATTGTAGGAAATCAATAATATCTGATGAAGTTTGCTGAATTGGGAAGTGAGAATTTTACTGGACCTCAAGAAACAGCTGTGATTAGGATGGGAAGAAATGGGGCGAGGTGGAGTATTGTAGACAGAATAGTAAAAATAAAGAACACAGCAGCAAGAATGTGCCTTCAAATAACAACTCCCATTATAGATCAGTCCAGCTGGAGCAGAGGTTCCACCCTGAAGCAAGGGTGGCTTCTGCAGGAAGCAAATTTCTCACCCTGTCTCTTCCTGCTACACAGCCTTTATCAGTTCTCCATAATACTCAGGACAAAATTCAAACTTCCTAACATTGGGCTTCTCTGGTGGCTCTGTGGTAACACTCTCCTGCCAATGCAGGAGACAAAGAGTTCAATCCCTGGGTCAGGAAGATCCTCTGCAGAAGAAAATGGCAACTCATTCCAGTATTCTGGTGTGGGAAAACCCAAAAAGAGAGAAGCCTGGTGGGCTACAATCCACAGGATCTCAAAAGAGTTGGATACTTCCGAGTGTTCAACAACAACATTGCTCTTGAAACTCTTCTGGATTTATGTCTCTCGGCACTCATCTTTTCGTACCAGGTCCCCCATTCCCACCTGTGTTTGTAGCCACATTACCCATCTTTAGAGTCAGATTTATGCAGCTTTATAATTTTGAACACGCTGCTTTTTCTTAATACAGACTATTCTATACATCCACCTTCCTCCTTCCAACTTGCAACTACCTTCACATCTCAAGACATAAATCCTCCCCTCTAGATAGCCTTCCCAGGCACTTATCATGTGAGGTAGTAATTCTCCCTAATTACCTATATGATTCTCTGTGCTCACAAATATGGTAGCACTTATAATGGTCCTTTATAGTATTTATTTTTTGGTCCAGCTATACACCATAAACTCCTTACTCATGGACAGGAATTTGGATCTTGCTTTGAAGAACTGTACAAAAAAGATCTTCACAACCCAGATAATCACGATGGTATAATCACTGACCTAGAGCCAGACATCCTGGAATGTGAAGTCAAGTGGGCCTTAGAAAGCATCACTACAAACAAGGCTAGTGGAGGTGATGGAATTTCAGTTGAGCTCTTTCAAATCCTGAAAGATGATGCTGTGAAAGTGCTACACTCAATATGCCAGCAAATTTGGAAAACTCAGCAGTGACCACAGGACTGGAAAAGGTCAGTTTTCATTCCAATCCCAAAGAAAGGCAATGCCAAAGAATGCTCAAACTACCACACAATTGCACTCATCTCACACACTAGTAAAGTAATGCTCAAAATTCTCCAAGCCAGACTTCAGCAATATGTGAATCGTGAACTTCCTGATGTTCAAGCCAGTTTTAGAAAAGGCAGAGGAACCAGAGATCAAATTGCCAACATCCGCTGGATCATGGAAAAAGCGAGAGAGTTCCAGAAAAACATCTATTTCTGCTTTATTGACTATGCCAAAGCCTTTGACTGTGTGGATCACAATAAACTGTGGAAAATTCTGAAAGAGATGGGAATACCAGACCACCTGATCTGCCTCTTGAGAAATCTATATGCAGGTCAGGAAGTAACAGTTAGAACTGGACATGGAACAACAGACTGGTTCCAAATAGGAAAAGGAGTTCGTCAAGGCTGTATATCGTCACCCTGCTTATTAAACTTATACGCACAGTACATCATGAGAAACGCTGGACTGGAAGAAACACAAGCTGGAATCAAGATTGCCAGGAGAAATATCAATAACCTCAGATATGCAGACAACACCACCCTTATGGCAGAAAGTGAAGAGGAACTCACAAGCATCTTGATGAAAGTGAAAGTGGAAAGTGAAAAAGTTGGCTTAAAGCTCAACATTCAGAAAACGAAAATCATGGCATCTGGTCCCATCACTTGATGGCAAATAGATGGGGAAGCAGTGGAAACAGTGGCAGACTTTATTTTTGGGGGCTCCAAAATCACTGCAGATGATGACTGCAGCCATAAATTAAAAGATGCTTACTCCTTGGAAGGAAAGTTATGACCAACCTAGAAAACATATTAAAAAGCAGAGACATTACTTTGCCAACAAAGGTTCGTCTAGTCAAGGCTATGGTTTTTCCTGTGGTCATGTATGGATGTGAGAGTTGGACTGTGAAGAAGGCTGAGCACTGAAGAATTGATGCCTTTGAACTGTAGTATTGGAGAAGACTCTTGAGGGTCCCTTGGACTGCAAGGAGATCCAACCAGTCCATTCTGAAGGATATCAGCCCTGGGATTTCTTTGGAAGGAATAATGCTAAAGCTGAAACTCCAGTACTTTGGCCACCTCATGCGAAGAGTTGACTCATTGGAAAAGACTGTGATGCTGGGAGGGATTGGGGGCAGGAGGAGAAGGGGACGACAGGATGAGATGGCTGGATGGCATCACTGACTCGATGCACATGAGTCTGAGTGAACTCCGGGAGTTGGTGATGGACAGGGAGCCCTGGCGTGCTGCGATTCATGGGGTCGCAAACAGTCGGACATGACTGAGTGACTGAATTGATGCTTAAGAAAATAAATTATTATAATGAATTAATGTTTAATCAGAGTAGCTTTTGGAGTAGTGAATAAAGAATCAACAAGTTTTGTGAATGATTTCAGACACTGTTGTTTTTTCTGTTCACTTCATTGGCCCTTATACTTCGAAGAGCACCCATTATTAATTATGCTTTTTTAATGAAAAAAATTAAACATGAATGAATGGATATAAGTAAGGAAGAGGGAAGAGTTGATGATATGACTGATATTACCATCCTTTTTTATATTAGCAGGAGACACAAACATTTAGAGTTTACATAGAAATTGTCAATCCCAAAAATCTTTGAAAAAGAAGTGTAGTTAATCAGATTGCTATGTTTCAGTCTATTTAAACCAGAAGGGAATTTTTAAAAGAACAACAGGATGATCTTTTTACTGTTCCTGTTCCCTCCTTCCTCTCTCATTGGTCAAGAACATAGTTCTCTTTCTCCAACATATATCACAGCAGGAGCCTCTATGACCCACCTCCCAGAATATTGGAAATAAAAGCAAAAATAAACAAATGGGACCTAATTAAACTTAAAAGCTTCTGCACAACAAAGGAAACTATAAGCAAGGTGAAAAGACAGCCTTCAGAATGGGAGAAAATAATAGCAAATGAAGCAACTGACAAACAACTAATCTCAAAAATATACAAGCAACTCCTACAGCTCAACTCCAGAAAAATAAATGACCCAATCAAAAAATGGGCCAAAGGACTAAATAGACATTTCTCCAAAGAAGACATACAGATGGCTAACAAACACATGAAAAGATGCTCAACATCACTCATTATCAGAGAAATGAAAATCAAAACCACTATAAGGTACCATTTCATGCCAGTCAGAATGGTTGCAATCCAAAAGTCTACAAGCAATAAATGCTGGAGAGGGTGTGGAGAAAAGGGAACCCTCTTACACTGTTGGTGGGAAGGCAAACTAGTACAGCCACTATGGAGAACAGTGTGGAGATTCCTTTAAAAACTGGAAATAGAACTGCCTTATGACCCAGCAATCCCACTGCTGGGCATACACACTGAGGAAACCAGAAGGGAAAGAGACACGTGTACCCCAATGTTCATCGCAGCACTGTTTATAATAGACAGGACATGGAAGCAACCTAGATGTCCATCAGCAGATGAATGGATAAGAAAGCAGCGGTACATATACACAATGGAGTATTACTCAGCCATTAAAAAGAATACATTTGAATCAGTTCTAATGAGGTGGATGAAACTGGAGCCTATTATACAGAGTGAAGTAAGCCAGAAAGAAAAACACCAATACAGTATACTAACGCATATATATGGAATTTAGAATGATGATAACAATAACCCTGTATACGAGACAGCAAAAGAGACACAGATGTATAGAACAGTCTTTTGGACTCTATGGGAGAGGGAGAGGGTGGGATGATTTGGGAGAATGGCAGTGAAACATGAATAATGTCATATATGAAACGAGTCGCCAGTCCAGGTTCTATGCATGATACTGGATGCTTGGGGCTGGTGCAATGGAACGACCCAGAGGGATGGTATGGGGAGGGAGGAGGGAGGAGGGTTCAGGATGGGGAACATGTGTATACCTGTGGTGGATTCATGTTGATATATGGCAAAACCAATACAATATTGTAAAGTTAAATAATAAAATAAAATTTTTAAAAAATAAAAAAAATAATAATTCTTTTTCAAAAAAAAAAAAAGAACATAGTTCTCAAGCAGTAAGTTTAACACTTTGATCAAGGGCTTGATTTTTAGTCTCTTGTCTGAGATGGGATTCTGGCTTATCTTTCTGTAAATTACTGATTTAATTTACCCGAAATGTTTACACAGTTAATGTATATTTCAATCTCTATTTGCTTTGATAATTAAATGTTTCCTACCTGTAAATGCTTATATTCAAAGTATTAATTTGAATAGCTCAAATTAATGCAGTACTTTAGGTATCTTGCCTTCAAATACAATTTAAACACAGTATTATGTTAGAAAAATTGAAACCAGTGTTCTTAGTGCTGGTTAATTCTATTTACTTAATAAACTTTGATAGTTTGCATTTAAATTATTCTTGATTTACTGCTATTTTGATAAGGCTTTGTAATACCAAAAGCCAGATTTTAATCTTCTTTTAAATGAGGTTCGGTTTGAGGAAAAATGAACAATTAGCTTAACAATCCCATATTCCTCAGAGCAATGCTTCCAGTTTTCAGTAACCTAGTTGATCCTTATGAGTCTCGAGGATGATATTTGACCTTCAGTAAAACTGCACCATAATAATGATTTTTAAAACCTTACAGCTACTTTGATTGTATTTCCAAGCTATCACAGGTGACTGGAGTTACTCAATAGTCAAATGATCTCTAATCAATATTGTGAATACATTTCACTTCATATTACTCAGACTGCCTCATACACAGCTGCTATTTTGAATGACTTTCCTTCAAGTCAACCTTATTTGCCTCATTTTTCTCCAAATACCTTTTGTTTCCTTTATTGACTGCATATCAATTTCCCTACAAAACTACCATCCACAGCTCTGAATCTTTGAGTTCAATGTTTGCTTCATGTAGCATCTGTTGACATTTGATTTACGATTTGTGCATTGAGACCTTCAAGAAATAATAAATAAGACATTCATTTCCTAGATATCCTCAGATTGCTCAATTGGTTAAAAATGCCCTTAAAAAAAACACAGAGAATCAAAAACAAATGAGATAGCTTGAGATAATGTCTGTTCTGCCTCAGAAGCAAAAGTTACCATTTTAAAAATTACTTGTAGCCTGTAAGCATTAAATTTTTTAAAAAGTGCCTGGAATCCAGCTGCATGCTTAACTTGCTTCTGCCTTCTACACTCTTCCAGCTGAATGTTCCACTTGTTCAGTTCAGTTCAGTCTCTCAGTCATGTCCAACTCTTTTCAACTCCATGGACTGCAGCAACCAGGCTTCCCTGTCCATCACCAACTCCCAGAGCTTGCTGAAACTCATGTCCATCAAGTCAGTGATGCCATCCAACCGTCTCATCCTCTGTCGTCCCCTTCTCCTCCCACCTTCAATCTTTCCCAGCATCAGGGTCTTTTCCAGTGAGTCAGTTCTTTACATCAGGTGGCCAAAGTATTGGAGTTTCAGCTTCAGCATCAGTCCTTCCAATGAATATTCAGGACTGATCTCCTTTAGAATGGACTGGTTGGATCTCCTTGCAGTTCAAGGGACTCTCAAGAGTCTTCTCCAACACCACAGTTCAAAAGCATCAATTCTTTGGCCCTCAGCTTTCTTTATAGTGCAACTCTCACATCCATATATGACTGCTGGAAAAACCATAGCTTTGACTATATGGACCTTTGTTAGCAAAGTAATATCTCTGCTATTTAATATGCTGTCTAGGTTGGTCATAGCTTTTCTTCCAAGGAGCACGTGTCTTTTAATTTCATGGCTGCAGTCACCAGCTGCAGTGATTTTGGTTTCATTTGTAAATATATATTTTCTAATGGTAGCACCAAGGAAATACTATGTACTATATATGGAAAGGTCTATAGGTCTTAGCAAGGATCACAAAATTGCTTAGAAAATTAAACATTTGAAATAGTTGGTTTCTACTCATCTTAATTCTGGTTTTCAGGGCTGTGGAATTACTTCTGAATAGAGTAAGTGCTAAGTCATTTTAGTCATGTCTGACTCTCTGCAACCCTGTGGACTGTAGCCCACCAGCCTTTGTCCATGGGATTCTCCAGATAAGAATACTGGAGTGGATTGCCTTCCCCTCTTCCAGGGGATCTTCCCAATCCAGGCGTGGAACCCACGTCTCTTAAGTCTCCAGCATTGGCAAGCAGATTCTTTACCACTAGCGCCCCCTGGGAAGCCCTCTGAATAGAGTAGCTGATTCAATTTATACAGCGTAGTTTATACATAAAAGTATCTTCATGACACCCCAAATCACATGTATGAAGAAAGAAACCAAGCACTTTGGTTTCAACAAAGTTTGATCATCAAATGAAGTTCAAAGAAAGTGGAGTCAGGAGAGCTAACTCGTGACTAGTAGTTCATTTGATTAAAGAAGACTGAATAAGAAAAGTCAAGGTTGTCAATTCAACCTCCTAATTATTTGACAGAATTATTCAGAAAATAAACTTGAAGTTTGACTTTTAACTGAATTCCTATCCCAGTCAAGTTACTTGAAAATTATATTCTGACACCTAAAAAAAATAAACATAAGGTTCTGTATTATTCAATATAAACTAACTTAAAAAAAAAAAAAGAGGCCAAATTTTTATTTCTGGCAAATGAGCACTCACATATCCTGAAAACTAATCATCCTCCTGGAAACAACTACAAATAATGGATTCAGGAAAAGTGTTTGCTTTTGCTTTATAAGAATACAAGAGATGTCCTCAGAGGCCAAAACCAAAATGAAAGCAGTAATCTAGAGAGTTAAGCAAACTCTAAAGCTGCTGGCTACTTTGAAGGCACCTGATAATCTCTGGTGACCTTAAGTTTCATTTTTGACAGCTGTGCAGGAGATGGGAGACAGGAAATAAACAAAGCCTGGGGCCTACCCTTGGAGTGGAGAGTGTTAGATTAGAAGAGTCCCGAATAATAAACTGTTGCATCTTTAGGGAAAAGCAGAGTAGTGTCTAGGTGTTATATGTATTCCTAGTCTGTTAGAAGTTATAGTAGAGTGTTTCACATTTTTCTTTACTTTTCTGTTCAATTAATTGGCTTAAAATCCAACATTCAGAAAACTAAGATCATGGCATCTGGTCCCATCACTTCATGGCAAGTAGATAGGGAAACAATGCAAACAGAGAGAGACTTTATTTTGGGGGGCTCCAAAATCCCTGCAGATGGTGATTGCAGCCATGAAATTAAAAGATGCTCCTCCTTGGAAGAAAAGCTATGATCAACTTAGACAATATATTAAAAAGCAGAGACATTACTTTGTTAACAAAGGTCAGTCTAGTCAAAGCTATGGTATTTCCAGTAGTCATGTATGGATGTGAGAGTTGGACTATAAAGAAAGTTGATCAGTGAAGAATTGATGCTTTTGAACTGTGGTGTTGGAGAAGACTCTTGAGAGTCCCTTGGACTGCAAGGAGATCCAACCAGTCCATTCTAAAGGAGAGCAGTCCTGAATATTCATTGGAAGGACTGATGCTGAAGCTGAAACTCCAATACTTTGGCCACCAGATGCGAAGAACCAACTCACTTGAAAAGACCCTAATGCTTGGAAAGATTGAAGGTGGGAGGAGAAGGGGACGACAGAGGATGAGATGGTTGGATGGCATCACCGACCCAAAGGACATCAGTTTGAGTAAGCTCCAGAAGTTGGTGATGGACAGGGAAGCCTGGCATGCTGCAGTCCATAGGGTCGCAAAGAGTTGGACACAACTGAGTGACTGAACTGAACTGATCCAATAATTTGAGTTTTTTCAGAAATGTTTTATTTAGGAAAATTAATGAAAAGGACAAAGCAGCTATGTCTGCTATAATTATATTGTATCATTATTACTTCTTCAAAAGAAAACCTGCCCTTGTTAATGAATTTTCTCTTTTCAGGATATATATTTTTTCCTAATACTAATATATATCTTATTAGTATTCCAGTAGTTTACTCTAGTAATTTGCTTTGTAGCAAACAATTTCAAAACTTAGTGGCTTGTAGCAACAACATTTCTCTTGCTTATAAATCTTCAATTTGGACTGAATTTTTCAGGGACAATTCATTGCTGTTCCACTTGACAGCAGTTGGCATAGCTCAATGGCTAGGTACTAAAATCATCAGAAATCTTATTCACTCAAATATCTAGCAACTGATGTCAACTGTAGTCTGGGACCTTCATTGAGGTTGACTACCCTAACACTTATAACCTCTCATGCAGCTTGGACTTCCTGACAACATGGTGGATGGGGTCTATGTGTAAGCATTCTGAGAGACAGACACACAGAGAAGCCATATTCCATTTTATGACATAGCCTCAGAAGCCAAGTCGTATCATTTATGCAACACTGCATTCATTGAGGAAATCAAAATACTCTTCCAGGTTCAAAAGGAAGGGAAAAGAAATGTACTCCATCCCATAATGGGGGTGTGGAAAATTTCCAAGAGAGTACACAGGATCAAAAATCCTGCTAAGGCTGTTTTGAAAAAAAGTAATATGTCATATTCCTCAATCTTATTATAGGATAGTTAATTATATGTGTTCAATTCAGACCCAAAACAAAGGGAAAAAGAAGCTAAGAGAGGGAATGTTTGTTAGAAAATCATTAGCCAGAACATTTAAGTTCAACCCTTGCTTAACTGGATGCCCCTAGAAGTGGCCCCTTACCTTCCTCTTCTTAGCACTCATACTCTAGATATGTTCCAGTCAATATCTAGCTTCGGAGGCAGGTGTTGTTCCTGCTATCTTTGTTTGCTATCAGGGAGTAGTCATAAATGCTTCCTGAGTGCTTTCTGAGAGTCAAAGGGGAGTTCTTACAATGTGATGAAGAGGGTAATAGGAAAATTTCACCATTTATATTGCATTAAAACTAGCTTAGAGATTTTTTAAGACTAAGCCAAGGTCACAATAATGAATAAGAAGGGGAATAGAAAAGAAAGATATAAAATATGGGGCAAAGGATTTTCAAAAGGACTGAAACTGTGAAAGCCCAGGTAGATGACGGCTCCCTGTTTGAACAACTTTCTAAACTTTCTATTAGCAAACACACTACATAATAGCTTCACATTCCTATACTTCTGCAGTGTTCCTCCATGTCTTGCTAGCCTGGCATTCTGTGAAGCTTTCAGAAGAAACAACAAGAAAGTGATTTCAGTCATCTGGGAACATCAATATTCTTCATTCTACATGTATTCCATGTTAATTCTTTTTTAAATGGAAAAGAATTTACCCTTCTTAGAATATTTTATGGAATTCTCACAGTGGTAGAAGAAACCATAGTTATTCTTCAGGGGAGAGACCATACTAACTCTTCCACTGGCACCTGAAATGGTACCTAAAAGGCAGAGTTACTGTAGGGAATTGTGTGGAATGAAGAGGAGTAAGCTCATACTGATGACACAGGGAACAAATATAAGAACATATCCTGAATCATCACATAGCAACTTTAGCACTGGAGACTAAAAAAGCTAAGGCCCTAGACTTTTCTGCTTCTTACAAGTCCATCCAAGACAAGAATCTCCTATCTACCTAGTATTTTTCCCTTTTCATTTTTCTATTTCTTAGTTGCTTATTTGTGTCAGGCAAACAGATATTCTTCCAAAGTGACAGTGAGTAGATGGACTAGAGGAGCATGGAAATGCAAAGGATAAGCCTCAGGTTCCCCTGCTCCACTGGATACAGTTTCCCCAGCAACTCATGCCTCAATCCATGACTCTTGCTCAGCTCCGGTTCTTTTAAATTTCAGTCTCACTTATGGAAACTCTTCTTTTTATATCCTTTCTTCCCTTCTCTTTAACACAACCGTCATAATTAGACTAGTGTTGCTGTCACCAAAGATTTTTTCCAATAAAGAGCTAAAGCAATTTTCCACTGAAGTGTTTCCATCATTGCATCACAGAATGCACCTAATGAAATCAAGCAGATCAGCTGCAAGCATAAAAAAAAAAAAAAAAAAAACACTGGGTGTAAAAAATTCCAGTAAATATTGATGCTAAATCAGATCCCATCTGAACGTATGTGTGTAAGCTTTTTAAAGCACTCAGGGAGCAGGGAAGCCCTAAAACAGAAGTGTGAATTAGGTGGAGGTTGTTTTTTTTTTTTAATTAATTGATCACAACCCCTCATGGTGGCCTCACTCCCTATCAAGCATTCAAACCTCATGCTTGGTTGCCTTGAACTGTCCACAGTGAAACTTACAAGCCAACACTTTCCCTCTCATGCACCAAAGGACCATCTCTAAATCCTGGTCTCTGGAGCCCTACCCCTGACCTTAACAGCCTAATACACTGTTTCTTGCTGGGATGTTTGAACCTATCTATGGTTAAATGATTTCTCATCCACCCTTAAAATAAGGATTTCTAGAACTGATACTTTTATTCATTTAAGCAGACTGGAGTTTGGAACAATTAGTTAGAACACCATGAAGCACAATTCAAATCACACTGGGCTAAAAACAGTCTGATCTCTAACTGTAAGTGAAATCCTATTCATACAGCACTATATCACAGAAGAGTAAATAAACTAGTCTTTCCAAGCACCTTGTCCCCATTACTACTGACTCTGTACTATTGTAAATCAGGCAAAGTGTTGCTTTTTGACATATTTACATCTATATTGCAATGACTTTGGCTACTCTGCCAGCATAAAAATTTCCATTATTCTTGTATTCAGCTTGACCTGGCATTACTGCCTAGGCTAATAACCAGTCTCTCTGTGCCTATCACTCCCCATTACACTCCAATCAACACAGCAGCCAGAGTTTTCCAAATGAAAATGCGATCATGTCAACCTCTCTGCTCAAAGCACTACAGTGGCTCCCATGTCAATCAGAGTCAAAACAAAGCTTACAAAGTTATAAAATCTAGTCTCTCCCACTCCCTACTATACCCCACCATTTGCTTTCAGGTCTTATCCTCTTTCTCACTTCCCTCCAGATAACCTAGCTTCTTACTGTTTCTGGAACTGTCCAGACACACTCTCATCTCCAGGCTTTCGCCCTTGTTCTCTCTTCCTGACGCTCCTTTCCCCAGATATCCACATGGCTCACTTCCTTCATGGACATTTTGCTTAAATGTCATCTTCTCAGAAAAATATCCAATCATCCTACTTAAATATGCAGCTACCTAAGCCCTCATTTTGCTCTAGTTTTTTCCATCATGCTTATTTTGTTCTATCATGCAATAGATTTGGTTTATTTAGTATGTCTATTTCTGATTTTCTTCTACTTGAAAGTAAATTTCAGGGAAGCAGAAAAATGTTTGTCAATTTTCTCCTCCAGTACCTCCAGTGCCCATAAAACAGCATAACAAATAGTTGGTATACAACAGATTTATATATATTTAAGGAACAAACAAAAGGTTTTGGTATATTCTTTTCTCATTTCCTATCCTCCAGTTCCCTAAGAAAGGAAGCAAGCCTTATTTATGTTGCAAAATTAATGTCAGTTATATACGTGGACTTGGGTCAGTTCTATGGCTCAAAGCAAGTCTTGCTCCATCATGTGGTAAGAGATTTGAAAGTACATTATTTTCTCCCCTATAGCCTGTGCTCACCCAATGCAATAGAAATATATTTTATATCCTGGGCCTACCTTATGTGATTGCACCATTTCTGGGCACAGTGTCTTCTTTCTAAATGCCAGTGCAATTTATGAGTCCAGAAAAGCTCAACAGATTTGGGTCATAAGAAGTTATTTGAAAATAAGTGTGCCTGAGTGATTTAGCCCTTTACATCTTGTTCAAATATCTGCTTCATTATATACTGACGTTATGGAACTGTGACAATACAGTCACAGATGTGCAAGCAAATATGAATGTGGATATATATACATATGTATATGTATATATATATATATATATATATATATATATATATATATATATATAAAGGTTCTCTCAATCCTTTAGGTATCATAGTCCTGTAGTAAAATCTTTCAGTCACATTGTTAGTTGCTGGTTGGGCTTTAATTCACAAAATCAAAGAATTTTACACAGACTTGCATGAAGTGGTATTTAGGATTGTGAGTAAGGCAGGAGACCCAGAATTGGCCATTGAAATTCAGGGATTTCAAGGCAAGTCCCACCATGCATTTCTGCCTAATTACAGAAGGCACTTTTTTATTTTGCTGAGTACAGAGACCACCCTCACAGGGATCAGTCTTGGTAGTACAGAGTTTTCAAAAGCACTCCGTCTGGAAATATACATTGGCATTACCCACACATAGCAGAGCTCCAATGTGTTCTCCAGGCCATTCACACCTCACTCTATTACTTTTTCACAGGAATGGATTAAAAGGCCACAAGTCTATACCTGTGCCGACACATTTAAAAGGATATCAAAGGGGAACTGAAAGCAGACACTGAATATATCAGATTCCTTTTAGGCATGATGCCCAACTTCACCAGAACCACTCCTTAAATTCCTTGAGACCTGCACTGGGGATCCCTTCCAGCTCAAAAAATTCTATGCTTCACTGATTCTTTCAGACCTTCAGGATATTGATATAAACTAATCTGCGTGGCTAAATTAGGTTGACGTTCCTGATACTTACACAGGGACAATTTCACGGTACAAGAAACATAGGAATATGAGGGCTAACCTTGTGGGAAAGTGCTTATTCTGTCAGGATTTTGTTAAAAACAAAACAAAACAAAAAACCAGCAGCAACTTCATTCAGGTCCCAGCAACGCAAATTTCCCCTGAGGCTGCCAAGGCCTGCACCATCCAAAGGGCATGATCACAGGAACAGAATAAAAGATCCAAGGAAGAAACGAGGAGCACAAAAGATAGTAGGAACATGCCAAGCAAGAGAAAATAAAGGGTGATGTTCTGCCACTCCATGGATATCAGTATAATCTACTTCAATTGCTTTATCTCCCTAGTGGCTAAAATGGTAAAGAATCCACCCACAATGTGGGAGGCCTGGTTTTGATCCCTGGGTTAGGAAGATCTGGAGGAGGTCATGGCAACCCACTCCAGTATTCTTGCCTGGAAAATTCCCATAGACAAAGGAACCTGGCGGGCTACAATCCATGGCATTGTAAAAAGTTGGACACAACTGAGTGACTAAGCACGGTTAAGCTAAAAGTCAGTGTGGTCCAGTGGAGGAAGTATTAGAAGTCAGAAAACCTATAAGATGTAAACAATTAGCTCATGCAAGTGTCTTAATTTCTCTGACATTTATTCTCCTTGACTGTGAAATCAAAACATTTGCTTCTGAAGAGTTAAATGGGGTTTACACATCAGAAGTACCTGGGTTTGAACTATGCCAGTTGTGTCTAATGTGTGTATGATTTGGGGCAAATTGTTTTTCCCTCTAAGTCTCAGTTTCTTCATCTGCCAGTAGGGAATAAATAACATCTAACTCAAAGTGGAATTATTTGGCTGGAATAAAAAGAATATATAAAGGTATTTGTCACCTACTGATTATTAATTTTTTTTTAAAAAACAAATCTTAAACAATTTTGGGGAGGGGCCAGAAAGAAACTAAAATTACATTAAGATATAAGAAAACTCTGAAATTCTATTTTTCTTTTACTTTATTGTTGCATGTGATGTGATGCTATTAATCCATGCTAAATCGTACATATGTAGCAGGTGATTTTACATGTATGAGAAATCTTCCTTTTTTTTAAGTAAGATAAATCATTTTAATATATACATTTTCACTTTGGTCAATTCAACAATGATTTCTAATAGGCATGCATATCCATTTAGTTTGCTTCAAATTTATTTATTTCTCAACATGCAGCAACCTTCCTTATGAGATAGTTGAGTTGAACTATTTATTCTTAAAGAGTAAAAATGTACCTTGTTCTCAAAGAGTTTTATCAACTTTAACATTTTCAATGAGCCTTATGAGGCTGCTCAATATGGTAGTTTTCCCCTGAAATTTCCTATTTGGAGGATGGCAAAACAGTCTAGGATCTTCCCCAGTCTACTGGTCGCTTGTATTCATATCACAGCTTGGCTGACTAAGAGGTAGAAACTTAATAATATGTAGATAGTATTCAAGCCCAGCTGAGTGAGACAGCTTCATTTTTAGAAAGGAAACCAAATCATGAAAACCCTCCTAATAGTATGATTTGTTCCAGGGTTCTTTTAAGAAGGGACGTAATCCTCATTCACAGGACTCTTTATGGCCTTCTAGAGTTTTCCGCTCCAGCCAGTGTTCTCTAGCCAGGTGACTTATTGCACTTGCTGCAGAATTGAAGGCATTAAGTCTCTGTCTACTTTCATAATTAGAGGTGGTGTTAGTCTTCTCATTTCTGGCCAAATGGATCAGACCACACTTTCAACCCTGGTGGCTGTACGTCTTGTTGAACAATACCAGCTCAATTTATGGCTTGTTCCTTCTTTTTCTAGTGCTCCCACCTTCCTGCTGTGTGACCCAGTCTGGATGTGTGTGCGACGGGAGGGAGTGTGAGCCAGTGGCTGAGGGCACCAAGGGGCCACTGGAAGCACGGGCTCCTCCCAATGCTAGGAACACCTCTGTTTCTCACCAGGGTGTGTGATGGAATCCGGGCAGCTTTGTAAATCTGTACTCTTTCAGCTGCAATAAGGGCCGGGAGTAGATGGGGTAGAAGGCGATGCCGTCATCAGGAAGATGAAGCCGCCGAAAAGGAGAGCAGTGCGCAGGTTTCGGGAATTGGCTCCAGCCGGGCTACCCGGTTTCTCCTAGTGCCTGGGACTCTCCAAACCCGGCTCCCGCCGGCTGGGCCATGACCCGGCTCCAGAAACCTTCCTAAATGAAATGTGGCATGTTGGAAGTTCTCATTAGCAAGAAATTATGAGCCAAGGCCAACTTTGAAAATAGATGGGGAAAAGCAGGCAGAAATAAAAGTCTGGTTCAATCTAGAGAGGAGCCAAGAGTATAGATTACCAAATCCAAGGGGTGTGGTGCTCTTGATTACAATCTGAGCCAGTCTTTGGTCCAAGAGACCTGCCCTGTGGATGCAGGACAGGGCACAGCTACAGCAGGCAGAAGTTTTTAGTACAAGTAGAAACCTATGCCAGAGCTAGGAATACAGGTGGGTTTTAAAAGAGGTGTCCAAAGCCAGGTCCAAGAGCCACTCCAGGAATTTAGGACCTCTAGGTGAAAGTCTGGGCCAGACCCAGAGGGTGAGTGGATTGGGAACCAGCAGCTGGAGTCCCAAGAAGAAGTTAAGCCAGGAGACTGGGCTATGTATGGGAAGAACAAATATATATAAGAGCTCACTTACCACAAAAGAAAGGAGCTACAAAATTCCATCAGCCCAGCCTCTCGCTGGTTGAAGGGTTAGATAGTTCTGCACCTGCAGGTGAGGGAGTTTTAGGGCCCACAACTGTGGAAAATGGCACGGGCCCTAATTGCTAACATCTGCAGATGGATCTGAGCACGTATTTTGCCACCAGTTGTAACATCCCCAATATTCAGCAACTGCAAATATGACCTACATCCCAGAAAGCAATCTAACCATCTATAGTAGATGCACTGTGTCCGGGAGCAGGGAATTCACCTCTACAAAGACCCAACTGAGATGTGAAAACAGAAGAGGGCCGTGTAGGAGGAGGTGAGTAAAAGATAGCATCTCAAGACTTTGCTTGTGCAAATGTGCACCAGCTATCTCACACTACCTCCACTCACATGTCTCCCTGTGTAAGGTTTTCACAAATTGCAGGTAAAGAGGACATTTAAATTCTGATTCAACCCACAGGCGTGTGCCAGAGACTGAAGGTGGTATTTGGTCTTTTAGACTAAAATGGAAAAGTAAATGCAGATGGAGATATATCCTCTGCCAACCAGAGAGCAACAAGCAATATGGTTTCCAACCAGGCAGAGACAGCACTTAAGCCATCATATTAAGAATTCCCTGCATAAGAGGAGAAAATACCTCAGCAGATATGAGTCCTGATTATTATCAACGATAGTCCCCTGGCAGAGGGTGTGAATGATTTGCTTCTAAATGAGATCAAATATTTCACAAGCACAGTTGGAAGAACCTAGCTGTTTATGAACAATTAAATGTTTGGCTAGAAAAAAAAATTTAGAAACTTTATTTAGGACTGAAGCCAGCTATGGTAGTTTGAAACAAACATAGCATGTTTCATTATGGGGCTCAGGAAGCAACATAAAATATTTTCCACCAAATTTGCCTCCAGGTAGTTGTAGTGAAATTCAGTCAGCAATTGCAGTATAATTTGAAAAGAAAGAACAGGAGTCCCTTTAGCAATTAAAGACACATCTCAAAAGATAAATAAAATGGAGTCAACTCTGAAGGTAATCCATCTTGCATGATGTTGAGAGCAGAAAAATTAAAGTAGTGGAGGAAACAACCCACTCTAGCTCTTTACAAAGGAGTTTGGTTCAGTGAGGGTGAAGAGTAGGGGAATGTGTGGAAAGGATGACAAAGTTATAACAATTGATTAGCAAGCAGAATAAAAAGCAGAATAAGTGACTGGACACTAAATAGGGAAGAGTTAAGGGAAATCAATAGGTCTACACACAGATGAAAAAATACTTATGAAATTGATAATTGCTGCTCCAGAGATGAACCAGGAGAACTAATTTTTATAAGGTTTAGACATAATCAGACTACCTATAGGCATCAAAACAGAAGTTCATGCACTACCCATTGAATAACTTGCTCCAAGATCCACAAAAGGGTACAGTCACAGTCCCCTGATGCCCGCAAACATTCACTTCTTAACAGAATATGGATGTAAAGCAGACATTTGAAACCACAGAGTTGGGATTTAAATATATTTGTGTATATTCCCAGTTACGTCAGTCAGTTCAGCTGAGTCGCTCAGTCGTGTCCGACTCTTTGCGACCCCATGAATCACAGCACACCAGGCCTCCCTGTCCATCACCAACTCCCGGAGTTCACTCAGATTCACGTCCATCAAGTCAGTGATGCCATCCAGCCATCTCATCCTCTGTCATCCCCTTCTCCTCCTGCCCCCAATCCCTCCCAGCATCAGAGTCTTTTCCAATGAGTCAACTCTTCACATGAGGTGGCCAAAGTACTGGAGTTTCAGCCTTAGCATCAGTCCTTCCAAAGAAATCCCAGGGCTGATATCCTTCAGAATGGACTGGTTGGATCTCCTTGCATTCCAAGGGACTCTCAAGAGTCTTCTCCAACACCACAGTTCAAAAGCATCAATTCTTCAGCGCTCAGCTTTCTTCACAGTCCAACTCTCACATCCATACATGACTACTGGAAAAACCATAGCCTTGACTAGACGAACCTTTGTTGGCAAAGTAATGTCTCTGCTTTTCAATATGCTATCTAGGTTGGTCATAACTTTTCTTCCAAGGAGTAAGTGTCTTTTAATTTCATGGCTGCAATCACCATCTGCAGTGATTTTGGAGCCCCCCAAAATAAAGTCTGACACTGTTTCCCCATCTATTTCCCATGAAGTGATGGGACCAGATGCCATGATCTTTGTTTTCTGAATGTTGAGCTTTAAGCCAACTTTTTCACTCTGCACTTTCACTTTCATCAAGAGGCTTTTGAGTTCCTTTTCACTTTCTGCCATAAGGGTGGTGTCATCTGCATATCTGAGATTATTGATATTTCTCCCAGCAATCTTGATTCCAGCTTGTGCTTCTTCCAGCCCAGCATTTCTCATGATGTACTCTGCATAGAAGTTAAGTAAGCAGGGTGACAATATACAGCTTTGACGTACTCCTTTTCCTATTTGGAACCAGTCTGTTGTTCCATGTCCAGTTCTAACTGTTGCTTCCTGATCTGCATATAGGTTTCTGAAGAGGCAGGTCAGGTGGTCTGGTACTCCCATCTCTGTCAGAATTTTCCACAGTTTATTGTGATCCACACAGTCAAAGGCTTTGGCATAGTCAATAAAGCAGAAATAGATGTTTTTCTGGAACTCTCTCGCTTTTTCCATGATCCAGCAGATGTTGGCAATTTGATCTCTGGTTCCTCTGCCTTTTCTAAAACCAGCTTAAACATCTGAAAGTTCACGGTTCACATATTGCTGAAGTCTGGCTTGGAAAATTTTGAGCATTGCTTTACTAGCATGTGAGATGAGTGCAATTGTGTGGTAGTTTGAGCATTCTTTGGCATTGCCTTTCTTTGGGATTGGAATGAAAACTGACCTTTTCCAGTCCGGTGGCCACTGCTGAGCTTTCCAAATTTGCTGGCATATTGAGTGTAGCACTTTCACAGCATTATCTTTCAGTATTTGAAATAGCTCCACTGGAATTCCATCACCTCCACTAGCTTTGTTCATAGTGATGCTTTCTAAGGCCCACTTAGAAGTTATGGGATCTTCGGTAAATCCTCTCATCCTGCTAAACTTCAGTGCAGCCAGGTGTCTTCAGAAGGAGACAAGATTTCCTTCATAAGAATGTTCTCAACATTAAGAGATGGAGTCAGAGCCTATGAAATACTCATACGGATTGTTGAAAGTTCTTGAGAATATGTTATATACAAGTGAAAATGCTAAGCATTTGATGTATTTTTACATTCAATCAACAAAGTTGTCTGAGATTGAAGTATGTTGTGTGATTTCACATGAAGAAAGTGAAGCTCTGTTCTCTTTCCAAATAATAACTTCCAAATCCAACAAAGACACACACACACACACACACACACACACACATACACAAACGACTTCAAAACCACTAAGAATTAAAGGAACTTAATGTCCTGAGAAGCTCTTCTTAATCCTGGAACAATTCCCAATTCATCATTGCCTTTGATTTTCTTGCTTGCTTATTTATGCTTTTCTCTAGAAATTTGACCTTATTTTATCTTTCACTGATACCACCAATTCTACTAATCACTCTCTTCAGTCTGTGTATGAAATATAAACAACATACTATTTCTTTGCTCCCTGCGGAACGATTTCAGTTTTTTTTAAATCTAGATAGAACAGAAAAACAGACAAGAAGGCAACAAATAAATGCTAGACCCTCAATGCAGAAGCAGAACAATCAAAGCACAAATCTATCAGTGATTACTAATACCCTGTGAAATAATATAATCTCATTTTCAGAGATTATATTATTTTCAGAGCTGTCAGATTTCCTCACAGCTGTTAAGAAGGACTCTCCAATTTTTAAGACATTCATCTTTCAGATTCTTCCTTGTGGGGACAATCATTGCAATATCTGTGGAAATAGAAAACAGTTGGGTATGCTGACAGTGTCCTGGAGGAAAACCAGCTGGCTGCCCTGACAGGCACTATGAAAGTGACAGTCAAATGGGAGAATCAACATGGTTCATGACTTGGCCATGACCCAACCAGAGTTATTCCCATCTCACTTTATTTCTATCCTGTTTGCTCTGCCTGAAGGATATTCTCTAGCCAGTTATTAAAATTGAGCCACCATACAGTGAAGTGAAGCATCTTCATTTATTACTCCCAGGAGACCAGCGTTACCCAGTCTCATCAGAGTTACGTGACCTCCATGCCACTTTGAGGGCCTCAGATGGAGTAAGATGACTGAACAGAGTGATTTAGATTCTATATCCACTCAGATACACAAGCCTTTGTTTTTGCTTTTAGTTGTATGTTTTTTGGGGCATTTTAGAATGTAGTCCATGAGTACATGGGCCTCAGGCTCTCCTAGATCAACAATAAAAACAAAACAAAAACTCTTAGTGAGGCATGTGGGCCAACACCACCAACAATACCTGTGAAGGTTTCTAGAACTACAGTACCTTAAGCCCAGCTCAGGCCTACTGAATTTGTATCTCAGGAATCAGATTTTAGGAGATATTATATGTATCAAAGTTGAGAAGTTCTATGCTAGAGACTCAGTCTTTAAGTCAATTGAGAATCATGCTACCAAGTCCAATTAAGTCAAAAGGGAAGAATGATCTGGAAAATGTCAAGAGTGTCTAGCACTATGGGACTCAACTAGTAATTGGTAGGAAGCTGTCAAAGGAAGGAATCCCCTTGATCTGATTCAGCTGAAGCACTGTGGCTTTTTAGTTACTCTTGCAGCCTTGAGTGGGGGGACCTCCCTGATACCTTAGCTAGAAGGCACCACCATGACCAGATCTAGGTGCTTTTTTAAAAACCTGCTGCTTTCGATGAAGATGGAGTGACATGCTACTCCTACTGCCAAAGAAGGTCCACAATCCTCTTCCACAGAAAGTGCCATATTCCTGAAGACCAGCTCCAGGATAAATCTCTTTATTCTAGCTCCCTTCTTGGAGGATTTGTATACTACCAGGATTTGGTGTGGAGGTGACTAGTTTGACAGTAGTTGGGGAGGAATATTCAGAAGTGACTATACTTGGTTTGTAGTTTCCAGAGCTGATTAATCAGAGTTCTGGGACTGAGAATCAAATATATGGCCAATCAGTCTGGACAAGAAATTCACTGAAAATAGAAGTGAGGGATTCTGTAATAGATTCTCTGGTTTCACTGCATCAGTTAAAACTTTTCTTTGTTACAGGAAAACTGACCCTGGAAACCTACATTTGCTAGGATTCTTTATCCAGTGAATTCTGGTTAAAGTTGACCAGTGGGAGGCTCTGAAAGGGAATTAGACAGGACACAGGACAGTAGGAGCTATAAACTTTCTCTTATGGCTCTAGAAACTCTTTGTGGTTCAAGCTCATTCAAGAAGCCCTTCTCAACACATTTCCATTCATTCAAGTGACTCCTTCCACCTTGACTTTAGTACATCCACTTGCTTAGTAAAACCTCTGTCTTCAGGATCCCAACTCTTTTCAGGTAGCCCAGGCCTTGGGTTCTGGTAAAACCACCTCTTCCTTTTGTCTCTGAAACACTGGAGCTGGGGGTATCATCCTATTATTGCCTCTTCGGTTCTTCCCAAACATTTTAAATGTGTTCCTCATATTAAATTTCTTCTACTGAACAATTTAAAATAGGTTCAGTTTGACTTGCTTCACCCTGACTGACACATTGACCTTATATTCTATAGGCTTAAGCATCAAGGGCCTCTCTTTGGGAAATTAGACCCAGCGGGAAATGTCATTGAAATTAAACTTCAGGCATGGTATGAAGAATATAATATTTTGTTGCAAGAAAGAACTTGAGGCATCATCTAAGTCTGTCATTTCTCAATGAGGAGCTGTTCCCCAGGAAGTGCCATGCCTAGTCTCACACAATTCTTAAAAGGCAATGCCAGGACAAGCTGTGTCCATGTGCAGAGTATTTCCATTATTCCATATATCTTCTGTGATATGTTTGCCTGTTTGATACCAGACTCTGTATACAAATATATATTTAGTGTACTGAACAAAATTATATTAGAGAAATCAATGGGCAATTTTATGGCTCTATCCTTTCTTTATACATATGTTTGTTTGTTTGTTTTTACCAAATTTGTGAAAGCCAATGAAGGAGAGATGAGAGATGCAAGTTTGATCCCTGAGTTGGGAAGATCCCCTGGAGTAGGAATGGCAATCTGATTCAATATTCTTGCCTGGTAAGTTCCATGGACAGACGAGCCCAGTGGGCTACAGTCCATGGAGTTGCAAAGAGTCAGACATGACTGAACACACAAACACATACAAGTTCTTTAAGAACTAGCTATCACTATTATTATTACTCCAGATTGGCTTTTTTTTTTTTAAGTTCTGTCTGATACTGATGACTCCATCTACTCTATGTCAGTTAATGATGCAGAAATGTCTACTAAATAAAGTTTATTTCCCTAGGATAGTTGTTCTTAAACATCAGCAATGCATCAGAATCACCTGGAGAGTTTCTTTCTTTTTTTTTTTAATTTAAATTTATTTATTTTAATTAGAGGCTAATTACTTTACAATATTGTATAGGTTTTGCCATACATCAACATGAATCTGCCATGGGTGTACACGTGTTCCCAATCCTGAACCCCCTCCCACCTCCCACCCCATACCATCCCTCTGGGTCACCCCAGTGCACCAGCCCCAAGCATCCTGTATCCTGCATCGAACCTGGACTGGAGATTCGTTTCTTATATGATATTATACATGTTTCAATGCCATTCTCCCAAATCATCACCCCCTCCCTCTCCCACAGAGTCCAAAAGACTGTTCTATACATCTGTGTCTCTTTTGCTGTCTCGCATACAGGGCTATCATTACCATCTTTCTAAATTCCATATATATGCGTTAGTATACTGTATTGGTGTTTCTCTTTCTAGTTTACTTCACTCTGTATAATCAGCTCCAGTTTCATCCACCTCATTAGAACTGATTCAAATGTATTCTTTTTAATGGCTGAGTAATACTCCATTGTGTATATGTACCACAGCTTTCTTATCCATTTGTCCAGTGATGGACATCTAGGTTGCTTCCATGTCCTGGCTATTATAAACAGTGCTGTGATGAACATTGGGGTACACGTGTCTCTTTCAATTCTGGATTCCTCGATGTGTACGCCCAGCAATGGGATTGCTGAGTCGTATGGCAGTTCTATTTCCAGTTTTTTAAGGAATCTCCACACTGTTCTCCATAGTGGCTGTACTAGTTTGCATTCCCACCAACAGTGTAAGAGGGTTCCCTTTTCTCCACACCCTCTCCAGCATTTATTGCTTGGAGAGTTTCTTAAAACCCATTTTTTGGTCCCATCTCAGAAAGCTCTGGGCTTCCCCAGTGGCTCAATGGTAAAGAATCTGCCTGCACTCTCGAGCTCATGGCAGGGCTGTCACTCATGCTGGCTGGATAATGCAGCTTCCGGCAGCTAACTTTGGCGTCTCTTGCCTCATGGATTCTGGGTTTGGTGCCCAGGGAAGGAGACCATGAGGGTCTTGCTGGGGCAGCTCTGCACGAAGCCAGAGGAGGCATGGCGAGTGGTGGGCTGGCTGCTGCCTGGGGAGCCGCCCCCTTGATACTGCGATGCCGCCCCCTCCCAGGTCGTCAGGACCCCAGAACGGAAGAGCAGCAGAGACCCCATGCGCCCCCTTGAAGCCCGGGACTGTTTCCTGGAAGTCTTTAGCCATCACATTTGCTACTGGGGGAGCTTTATTGGCTGGAATGAAGTACTTCAAGAAAGAAAAGACAGAGAAACTGGAGAAGGAATGGCAGTGAAGCATTGGAAAGCCTTTACTTGGGGGCCCATTTTTCCTCACAACTCATACTGGCAAGTCCAAAACTGATAAGGACTATCTGGGTCAATGGATATTGATTTATTTTCGTTTTACTCGTTGTCCTGATGAACTAGAAGAACTATTTCTGTCCAGAAGAACTAGAAAAAATTATTCAAGTCATGGATGAAATAGACAGTATTCCAACTCTGCCAAATTTAACTCCACTTTTTATCACTTTTGACCCAGAGAGGGACACAAAAGAAGCCATCGCCAGTTATATAAAAGAATTTTCTCCCAAACCGAGTGGCTTGACTGGCACAAAAAAAAGAGATTAACAAAGTGTCCAGAGCATTCAGAGTGTGTTACAGCCCTGGCCCCAAGAACAAAGATGAGGATCATTGTATGATAACAGTGGATCATACAATCATAATGTACTTGATTGCACCAGATGGTGAATTTCTAGATTATTTTGGGCAGAACAAGAATGCAGAAGTAGCTGGTTCAGTTGCTGCACATGTGAGGACACACAGGAAAAAGAGCTAATAACTAACACAGCACGGCCATGCTCTATTCTCCTGCCAAAGAGGAAGGACTTTATCTCCCATAGGAGCCAATACATACATGTACATACATGCAACCTGCAGAAAGGCCTTCATACCAGGAGAAAATCTAAATTTTGGACAGGGCATGTTATGCTTGGGTTCATCAAGGATGAATTTTTAGAACTGTAAAGATTACAACCAAAAGTTTCCCAAATTGTGGCCTTGAGACCAGAGGACCAAGATGTCTTGAAGCCAGTGGAATGGACCTCAGGGAAGGATACAGCCAGAAAAGACGCATCCCAGGGATCTCCCCATGTGAGTAGGGCCCTCTGGTCACGTGGCTGCCTCTCCAGAGTCTTGAGGCCTTGCTCAGACAGGTTGTACTAAATTTCCAGGAGGAGCGTTACTTGCTTTCCTCTTTGAGGTGGCTGATGCAATCAAATCAGGCTCTCTGATATTCATAATTAATCTTTACATTTATAATTCATAATTAATCAAAGCATTGGTATAGTCTTCCTTGTGAATGAGAATCACTGTCATTGTTTGCAGTGTGATCCCCTGTCAGCTGGTGCTGATTTGACTCATAGAGAGGAAATCTGTTGTTTGGAACAAACTATTAAATCAGGTTCCCTAGGAATCTTTCTTGTGATTTTTAGCAGTATGATATGTGGGGCTTCCAGGGACCTACCAGAGGGTGTGAGGATATGGACCATGAATGTGTACAGAGTACCCACCTGCATGTACTAGATGCACTTGTCTGAAATAAAGGTATGCTCAGTTTTGGAAAAAATAAAAGAATCTGCCTGCAATGCAGGAGATGCAGGAAACACTGGTTGGATCCCTGAGTTGCAAACATCACCTGGGGGAGGAAATGGCAACCCACGCTAGTATTCTTGCCTGGAAAATCCCATGGACAGAAGAGCCCAGTGGACTACAGTCCATATGGTCACAAAGAGTCCAACACAACTGAGCATGCACACACACCAGGCATGCAGAGAGCTTCTAGTTCAGCAAACCTGGGAGGGAGACTTGAGTATTTGCAATTCTAACAAGTTCCCAGGTGATGCTATGCTGCTGGCTTAGAGACTATACTTTGAGATCCAGCACCCCTGGGACATGAAACAATGTTTATTCCTTGTGGTCTGCAAATCACAATAGAGAATAATAGTGATAGTAACAGTGATCCTATGAAAATGGAAATTTATGGAATTTTCGGTATGCAAGGTGAATGTCCTAAAAATAAAATGTACATCATGGTGCCTATAAGTAATAATACTATAGTGTATCCTATTAGGTTCTCCAGAGAGAGAAAGAAGGGTCAAGATTTTATCATGGGGGCTGAGAAGTCTGATAATATAATATCTCCAAGATGGAGATATAGGGAATCTGGTGGTGAATTCTGTCTGAGTCCAAAAGCCTGAAAACCAGGGAAGTGGACAGAGAAAGTCCCAGTCTGACTCTGAAGGCCAGAGGAACAGAAGTACTGATAGTCAAGGGCAGGAGAAGATAGATGTCCTAACTCAAGCGTAGAGAGCAGGTTTACCCTTCCTCCATCTTCTTGTTCTACTCAGGCCCTAAATGGATTAGATGATGCCCACCTGCACTGCCAATCTTCTTTACTCATTCTACAGGTTCAAATGCTAATCTCTTCCAGAAGCATACAGACACACCCAGAAATGTTTTACACACTATCTGGGCATTGGCCAATCAAGTTGACACATACAATCAACCACACATCCTTAAAGTTTGCTAAGAGGCTAGATTTTATTTTAGTGTTCTTATCACAAAATAATAATAAATAAAGAGGGCAGGGAGAAACTTTTGGAGGGGATGGACATATTTGTGGCATATATAGCGGTGATGGTTTCATGGTAGACTATTTATCTCCAAACTCATCGTTTTATACACTAAATATGTGCAGCATATTGTATACCAAACATTCTTCAATAAAATAATTTTTTTTAATGCAGTGTAGTTGCTTCCAGAACAATCTGGTAGCTGACAGCGCTTGGGAAGGTATTGCTTCAGCTTTATAAGGTTAAGCTTTGCAAAACTGATGACTTGTAATTTTAATAATAAAATTTTTAAATTGTAAAAAACAAATAATATTTGAATACTTAAAAATGGTAGTGGGAGAGAGTTTCAAGAGGGAGGGGACATATGTATACCTATGGCTGATTTGTGCTGATGTTTGGCAGAAACCAACACAATTCTGTAAAGCAACTATCCTTCAGTTAAAAAATAATTTTAAAAGAAAAGAAAAAAATTGTAACTTATGGGCTGAAGTTCAAGAAACTACTGAAAAAATTGGAGGTGGTAAAGAATTTTGAATTTTAAAATGGTATTCCAAGTGGTGTCTATGTTTAAGGCTTCTTACCCATCCATTGCATTTGTCTGCTCTCTCTCTAGCTTAGCAAGTTTTGATGCCCCATGCTTGCTTTCATCTTATGCCACATTTTTGTTACTTCGAATGGCCTCTTAGAGCCAAACCATAGAATTCTTTTTCTAAACCAACAATTCCTGATTGTGTCCATCTGCATCATAGCTACAAGAGGTAATTATAAACAATTATCTGAATTAGAGTCTGGGGTGTGTCCAAGAAATTTACATTATTATCAACTTACCTGAATGGTCAACATGCACATTATGTTTAATGAAACACTCTTCTCAATAGTCCTCAATATTTCTCTCAAAAGAAGTCTTCCCAGCTCCATTCATTCTAAATTATCAAAGCCACCTGGAGATTGTAAATCCTTAGATGGCTTGAACAGTTCTCATTCCCTTCACATTGCCTAAGGATACCAGTACCATGATTTATAAACACTGACACTCAAGAACAAAATCACTAACAATTTACATGCTTCCCCAGAATGTGGGCCATTCACTCAATTCCCAAAGAAGTACAAAGCTGACTTTGGACTTTCCTTCCCAGATCTCCTTGATTCTACTAAAATTACCCTTTCTTCTGTGAGTTTCAAGAAAAGCAGCCACAGAAGACCCTGTGCGTGCATCTGGAAAGGAGAGTAATGTGACTCGGACTAATCTCTCCCTAAATACTTAAGACTTGGGATATCGTTTGTAATGAGGAAAAGTTAATAATGCAATTGGTAACCTGGATGATCATTATTTAAAGATATCACATCTATTAGAGTCCATTCATACTTCAAGGCCCTTACAGCCACTTGATTAAATTTCCTCCATTTGCTTGTCCACACTGGGAAACATCTCACCGTGCTCATAAGCCAGTAAATACTGTCTGTGGTCTTTACCAATTAGGAGGATAAAAGTACAGAACGACAAGAGCAAAAGCCTTGTTGCACGTAATGAAGCTGTGGAATTACAATTCTTCTCTCTAGATACCCAACCTGCTCCTGCATCACCATCACCAAGTAGCTCATTCCCTCCTCCCTGACCACCCCCTACCCTTGGCAGTGTCTCTCTCCTGTCCATTCCAGCCTTCTGCTTGTCTCTGGAATTCAGGAAACAAGGATATCTATAAGACTGTAATAACAGCAATTACAGGTACACTCCAGTGCTGCTGCTGCTGCTAAGTCGCTTCAGTCGTGTCCACCCTGTGCAACCCCATAGACGGCAGCCCATTAAGGCTCCTCTGTCCCTGGGATTCTCCAGGCAAGAACACTGGAGTGGGTTGCCATTTCCTTCTCCAATGCATGAAAGTGAAAAGTGAAAGTGAAGTCGCTCAGCCGTGTCCAACTCTTAGCGACCCCATGGACTGCAGCCTACCAGGCTCCTCCGTCCATGGATTTTCCAGGCAAGAGTACTGGAGTGGGGTGCCATTGCCTTCTCCGACACTCCAGTGGGAAACCAATAAAAATCTTACTGTAGCATTTTCACTGGACTCAGCCTACATAGTCTCCTTTCCCCACCTCATATTGTCCACACTGTGAGTGATCCTATATAGAGAATCCAACTTAACAAAGTTACATCCAAAACACAGAAGATAGAGGTACAGGGCAGGGCAGTGGGGTATACAGGCAGGTTGTAAGAGAAATTTGAGCTCAGCTTAGGTTCACCAAAACTTTCTAATTCTATTTCTTCATCTGTAAAATATGGGCATTTGCAGTGGAACACAAATGTGGAGCTGATGTAAAGCACTGTGTATTATGTATAAAAGATCCAGCTACTGGGGCTTCCCAGGTGGCCCGGTGGGAAAGAATGTCTGCCAATGCAGGAGACACAGGAAATGCGGGTTTGACCCTGGGTCCAGAAGATTCTCTGGAGAACAAAATGGCTACCCACCCCACTATTCTTGCCTGGGAAATGAAATGCCATAGACAGAAGACCCTGGCAGGCTACTGTCCAACAAAGAGAGAGAGAGAAAAAAAAAAAGCCAGCTACTGACCACAAGGAACTTATAATTTTTTTTTTGAACTTATAATTTAATAGTTTCCATAATGGGAGAAGGCAATGGCACCCCACTCCAGTACTCTTGCCTGGAAAATCCCATGGATGGAGGAGCCTGGTGGGCTGCAGTCCATGGGGTCGCAGGGAGTCGAACATGACTGAGCGATTTCACTTTCACTTTTCACTTTCATGCATTGGAGAGGGAAGTGGCAACCCACTCCAGTGTTCTTGCCTGGAGAATCCCAGGGACGGTGGAGCCTGGTGGGCTGCTGTCTATGGGGTCACACAGTGTCGGACATGACTGAAGTGACTTAGCAGCAGCAGAAGTTTCCATAATACTGAGGTAGCATAAGAATACAGAGCACATCTTGGCCTTCCTGGGATGCTGTAACATAATACCAGAGATTGGATAGCACAATACACAGAGATTTATTTTCACACAGTTCTAGAAGTTGGAGGTCCAAGATGAGGGTTCCAGTGTAGCTGGCTTCTGATGAGAGTTCTCTTCCTACATTGCAGATGCCTTCTCACTGCATCCCCACATGGTAGAAAGAAAGCAGGCAAGCTCTCTGGTATCTCTTCTTATACGGCTCCACTTTATAAGAGATTTTCTAATCTTAGTTACCTCCCAAAGTCTCCAGTCCCCAAAACCATGACGTTGGGAGTGAGGACCTCACCATATGAATTTCAGGGGCCACATTAAACCCATAACAGAGAACCTCCATAGCCCATCTCCCATTTGACCCTAACCCGTGAGACCAGACCTGGATACTTTTAAATGGAAACTAGAACCAAAACTTCTCAGGGCAGTAAATTGGAGAAATCTGAAAATTGTTCTAAGAACATATTACCTTCTACCGTATCATATAACTCTCCTAGCCTGAGGAGCAAGCATTGTTAGTGCCTCTAATAGAAGGGGGCTAGTGAGATGCTCCTTCACCATAGATTTAGGGTGAAGGGTAGGAGGCAGTTACGTATATGACTTCAGTTCACATTGGAGAAAAACCTCGCGAACACAGTACCAGTTATTTTACCCTCAGTTCATGTCCAGTCCCATCATTTTGTGGCAAATAGATGGGTAAGAAAATGGAAACTGTGGCAGATTTTATTGTCTTGGGCTCCAAAATCACTGTGGATGGTGAGCAGCCATGAAATTAAAAGATGCTTGCTGCTTGAAAGAAAAATTATGACAACCCTGCTACCGCTAAGTCACTTCAGTCGTGTCTGACTCTGTGTGACCCCATAGACGGCAGCCCACCAGGCTCCCCAGTCCCTGGGATTCTTCAGGCAAGAACACTGGAGTGGGTTGCCATTTCCTTCTCCAATGCATGAAAGTGAAAAGTGAAAGTGAAGTCACTCAGTCGTGTCCGACTCTTAGCGACCCCATGGACTACAGCCTACCAGGCTCCTCCATCCATGGGACTTTCCAGGCAAGACAACCCTAGACAGAGTATTAAAAAGCAAAGACATCACTTTGCCAACAAAGGTCTGTATAGTTGAAGCTATGTTTTTTCCAGTAGTCATGTTACTGATGTGAGAGTTAGACCATAAAGAAGGCTGAGCACTGAAGAATTGATGGTTTTAAACTGTGGTGTTGGAGAAGACTCTTGACAGTCCCCTGAACAGCAAGGAGAACAAATCAGTCAATCCTAAAGGAAATCAACCCTTTGAATATTCATTGGAAGGACTGATGCAAAGCTGAAGCTCCAATACTTTGGCTACCTGATGTGAGGAGCCAACTCATTGAAACAGACCTAATACTGAGAAAGATTGAGGACAGGAGGAGAAGGAGGTGACAGAGAATGAGATGGTTGGATGGCACCACCAACTCAATGGACATGAATTTGATCAAATGCCAAGGAATAGTGAAAGAAAAGGAAGCCTGGTGTGCTACAGTCCATGGGGTTGCGACGTGTCAGACATGACTGAACAATTGAAAAACATCATGTCATCCAGTTGCGCTGGGGCTTACTAGGGCTGAAACCACAGTGCTTCCACTAACTGCCAGAAATTTTCATATGAAGTGTTATGTGTTAAATTGTGTCCCCCTCAAAAAAGTATATTGAAGTGCTAGCCCCTTGTACCTAAGAATGTGACCTCTCTTAGAAATAGATTCTTTTGGAATATACTTAGTTAAGATGGAGTCATACTAAAGTGGGCCCCCAATTTAATATGACTGATGTCCTTATAAAGGTTGGCCATGTGAAGATAGACCACATGAAGACACCACATGACGAAAACACCACGTGAAGACAGAGGATTGGAGGGATCCATCTACAAGCCAAGAAATACCAAAGATCGCTGGCAATGACCAGATGGTAGGAAAAGGCAAGAAACATCTAGGTTTCAGAGGGAACCTTGCCAAAATCTTGATTTTGGACTTCTAACTGCCAAAACCAAAAGCCAACACATTTGTGTCCCTTTGAGCCACCCACTTTGTGGTACTTTGTTAAGGCAATGCTGGGCAACAAATACATAAGGAAACATGTCTGTGGGTTGAATGCAAGCAAAACTTTCCCTGCCTTACATTGGGTAAGAAATGTACTATAGGACACTCAAAATAGCTCCTTTTCTTCTTTTAGGATGTTCTGGGTAAAGAGCAATACTAAAGACCAAGAAAAAAGTTTCCGGATTCTAGCAGTTTTGTCTTTTAGTGAGGAACACATTCAGGAGGCCAGAAGACAAATCTCAGTTCAGTAGGGTCACTCACTGACTCACGTCTTTCTGACTCTGAAAGTCTCTGATTCTCAGAAATGGACAGTTCTATGGGACATGGCTCATATTTGTTTCTGGTCTGGCAGAGTGCCCTGAACATGCAGCATTCCTTCAAGCAGTGCTCCTGGTAACTAAGAACTGGTGGAAGGTGGAAGGGGTATGAAATTAACTCTGATTTGGCTACACAGAACATCAGGGGTTACCTCCCAGCAGCTATCCTCTGAACACCCACCTCATTTTTTTAAGCTTGGAGACACCTAGTGTCCTTTCTGCTACCACTGGGCATTGTCTCCTGCCAAGAGAATGACCTGGGAAGACAGTTAAATAAGCCACTCTCCTCAGCTCTTGTTCATGTTCTTATTACTCTACTGCTTAACTTTTGATTTTCCATCCCCACTAAATCTCCAGACCCCTTATCTGAGACCTCAGACTGGCTTTGGGCTTGCTTCTTCCCCTTCACTGCTTGGCAGCTCTATTCCAGTTTCCCAGCCCCTGATGCTCTCTGCTGTGGGTACCAGAAACTCTGCTGGAGTTGCTTGTTCAGCTCGCCTTGCCCGCTGCTGAATCCTACCTCTCCAGTCCTACCAGTCTAATCTCCTGCTCACTGCTCAGAGGGTTCCTGGCACTCACATTCTAGCTCCTGATGTTATATCCTCCAGGTCCTCTTACTCATTTGCTTGTGCTAAACCTAAAAAAGCATCCATATCCCTTAAGAAAAGCACTCACAAAGTGGTAGTGTTTATCTCTTTAGAAGCAGACTAGCTGACCTTTGGCTGGGAAGTGCAGGGGTTTAGTACCTAGCAAATAGTCGCCTTGTCCTTGTTATACAGCTATCTGCTGGTATAGTTGAGCACAAGGACAAACAGATAAGAACCTTTTTCTTTGTTCATCAGATGGAAAAAAGACGTCATGCCTTTATTGACTGAACCCTACATAACCTGGACCAGCTCCAGACAGAAGTAAATGTCTCCCAACTGGTTAAAAAAAAAAAAAAAAAAAACAAAAAAAAAAAACAAATAAAAAAACATTTTAGAAGAGGGCTAAAGATCTGCAAAGAGTTGACTCATTGGAAAAGACTCTGATGCTGGGAGGGATTGGGGGCAGGAGGAGAAGGGGACGACAGAGGATGAGATGGCTGGATGGCATCACTGACTCGATGGACATGAGTTTGAGTGAAATCTGGGAGTTGGTGATGGACAGGAAGGCCTGGCGTGCTGCAATTCATGGGGTCGCAAAGAGTCAGACACGACTGAGTGATTGAACTGAACTGAACTGAAAGATCTGGTGACTGCTAAACTATCTCTCTTACTCATTTCTCTGCCCCTACCTGCTATATCACCATGACAACCTACTGGAGAAACTTTAATAGCTTGCCTTAGAAAATGATAACTCATACACTGATTGCTATAGACTGAATGGTTGTATCCCATGAAAATTCATATGTTGAAACTTTCATCCCAAGTGTGATGATATCCAGAGGTAAGACTTATAGAAGGTAATTAGTTTAGATCAGACCATGAGAGCAAAGGCCCTGTGATGATAGGATGATAGAATTAGTATCCTTGGAAGAGAAGTAAAAGAGATTAGACTGTGCTTGTTTGGCTATCTCCCTCAACTCTCTCTCCCTGCCATATGAGGATAGTGCAAGAAAGCAGTCATCTGCAAGTCAGGAGGAGAATTCTCTCCAGAGCCAGACCATGCCAATATGCTGGTCATATAGCATATGATCATATAGCCTTCAGAACTATGAGAAATACATGTGTGTTGTTTAAGCCACCCAATCTACGGTGTTTTGTTATACCAGCCCAAGCTAAAGTACAATAGACTGCCTTTATGTGTGATCAACTTATTAAAACCTATTTTCACCTAAAAAGAACAGTAAGAAGAGAGTGGCATAGATAACCAACAAGTTTGTAGGGACAGTGGAGTTGACAAGCCCTATAATAAAGCAATGGGTTGATGAACTGACGCTATGGTCAAGAGACATGACTGCACTCTCTGATTATGAGAGCCCTGGGAATGCACAAAAGGCTGAGAAAGAATGGAAGGAGAGTGAGAAGATAAAACATTTTGAATACATCATAGTTTTGCCAAGGAATTATCTTTCCATATTTTTTGCACAACTTTGGTCCTTCCTTCCGAGTTATAAAACTCGGATGTTTTATAACCCAGATGGCTAGGTGAGGGCAGCCAGGCTCAGCCAGCCAAGGACTTCTGAATATTTGACTCGTGACTGTAAATCCAACTCACTCTTTTTGTTTGTTTGTTTTTCATAAATTTATACAACTCAAGGGGAGAAAAGATACTTCCTCTGTATACTAAGTCTAGAGCTTCTGACATTGATCTTTGTACCATGTGAGGAATCTCCTTAAGGGACCACACAGAGGACAGTATAAATGAAAGAATCCTGATGACATAGATAGAAACCTGTATCTAGACATTTCTGAATTCTCAGCGGTGTGTACTACTAAATCTGATATTTGAAACTAACTATGAGCATCCAAAAAGATGGGAAATTCCATGGACAGAAGAACCTGGCAGGCCACAGTCCATGGGGTCACAAATAGAAGGACATGACTTAATGACAACCAATAACAACAATCCAAAAAGATACGACTTCAAAAAGAAGTCACAGATTTAAAAGGTTTTTTTTTTATCAGATATTATTTTGGCTTAAAATTTAATTATTTATCCCAAAGTAATTTTGTTTCTAAAAATTTGAAGAATCAAAATTACAGTTTTGAAGTGTTGCTCACTCCCATTGAATCTATTTGGTTATGCTGCTGAATATCTGTTTTGTAAGCATTTATCACTTGAAAAGGAAAGGCCTGAAGGAGAAAAAAAGGAGTACTTGTTAGGATTTATTTTATTTATTGTAAAAGTTTCTAGGCTCTCATTTCCAGAAATCGTCTCTTTAGCTCATGCTCCTAAGTCATATTTAATTTACCTCAGAAGCAATACATATTTTGTGTCACGTAGTCTATACAGCAGAGTTTGGTTGTTTTATTACCCAAGACTATTTCTTTCTGTGATATATACTCACTCACAAAGTCTGAAGGACTGTTCTTGTTGTATGCTGTTTTCTATGCAATCTTTCTTTCATTCAAAATGCATCTCTTAAAAACAAAATATACATTAGATGTTTACTCCTAAGTATTTTATATCTAAATAATAAAAATATAAATATGGTAATCATAGGCCTCATGCCTATTAATTATTAAAAAATATATATTCAAAGCATTTTTCACTAATGATTTCACTATTTTTAATCATGCACATTGTGATAGATATTACACTGTTAAAGAACCTGAGGCTGTCATTGGTGCATGACCAAAGATCATGTTGTCATTAGGCTATACTCTATGCTCCCTGTCTTCTCCCTACCTTCTATAACCTTAGACTCTTGGGTTTCTACATTAATTGAGGCTGTGTTAGCTTTTTCCATTGAGTTAGAAACACTAGTTCATGAAGAAATGAATATAGTGGGATCTTAGAAGATGTGGTCTTACAGACAGACCATATCATGGCAGATATGCAGAATCAACTACAAGTCTTTTTAATATCCACAAAATTGTTGTGGCCAGTCATAGAAGAATATAAAAACAATCTAGCATTCAATTAATCAGAGGAAGACTGCTACTTTCCTGAGATGTTGCAAACCAACTCAGAAGAAAAATAGTTGGTGAGATGTGACTGAAACCCCAACAGAAACCAAGTGAATCTAAAGAGTTTAGATTAAGAAAAAAAAAAAAAAGAATACCTGTTGTAAAAGCAACTAGAAGCAAGAGTGCCTGTTATCTCAGTGGTGCAAGATGAATTGGCTTCGTTCAGTTCAGTTCAGTTCAGTTCAGTCACTCAGTCATGTCTGACTCTTTGTGACCCCGTGAATCACAGCACGCCAGGCCTCCCTGTCCATCACCAACTCCCAGAGTTCACCCAAACTCATGTGCATCAAGTTGGTGATGCCATCCAGCCATCTCATCCTCTGTCATCCCCTTCTCCTCCTGCCCCAAATCCCTCCCAGCATCAGGGTCTTTTCCAATGAGTCAACTCTTCACATGAGGTGGCCAAAGTATTGGAATTTCAGCTTCAGCATCAGTCTTTCCAATGAACACCCAGGACTGATCTCCTTTAGGATGGACTGGTTGGATCTCCTTGCAGTCCAAGGGATTCTCAAGAGTTTTCTCCAACACCATAGTTCAAAAGCATCAATTCTTCAGTGCTCAGCTTTCTTCACAGTCCAACGCAGGCAAAAAAACTCTCTCGTCAACAAGCTGTCTCAGTTCTCATGGGCAGGGAAGCTCCAACTAACTTGGAACAGTAAAGCTATTTCCTAAGTGAGAAAGTGTCTTCTAACCCCAGCAAGTCATAGAATTAGGTATACAGATTATAAAATTTACTTCATCCTTTGAAAAATCAAAGGATGAAATAATTTAAACATATTTTAAAGGTTTAAAGGAATGTAATAGGTTAAGTCTAGAATGAGCCAGTTTATTTAAGTGCATTCATTTCAACTTGAATTGATTGAAAATTATCACCCACCCTTCATAGCAATCCTTCACATTTACTAGATATAATCACATATGGACATTGAATTCAAAGGTTTAAAGAAAACCAGATTTTAAACTGTGCTTTTAATAAACTGAATTCTAATTTAAAGTGTTAAGTAACAATCATTCATTTACTTTCTGCTCACAAAAGCCTTCCACCATCAGCCCTGGGAAAAACAAAAACTTAAACAAAAACCAAAAAACCTCAGAGATACATGATATCTGGGTCAGGAAAATATCTGTCTGTTGTGTGTTGAGTAAATAACAGTTACTCAGGATGAGTGTCCACTGTCTAAAGGCCATCTGGAGCAGTAGGAGACAGTCTTCCTGCCCATTTTGTTCTCATTGGCAAAGAAAAGGGGACAAAGCAGTTGTAACTTGACTTCTCTGAGTCCACAAAGAATGCTGAATTGATTACAACAGAAACGTGGGGGAGGTGAATGAGGTTGGATATACTCATTGTGAAAGACAAAATGCACCAGATAATTAAGACAATTCTACTCAGGCTCTTGCATTAGGGGGAAAACATTCATTAATGAAAAACATCTTAAAGAAGAGAGGGAAAAGCTGGGGTTTTATAAATGAAGGGAGATTTTGAGGAGGGGTGGAAGTGGGTCTTGTTTTGTAAGATGCTAGGGCAGGGTCTGTTGTTAATCTATTAATAACAATCTGTCAGAACAGAGGAGGGGGTGGGAGGGAATTTTCCAAACCTTCTTATCTTACAGAAGCATAGGATCACTATTGTCATCATAAATACAATTCCATGAAGCTAGATTTTCAGCAACAGCTGTGACTAAAACAAATCAGTGTCCTGAAAAAAAAAAAAAAAGAACATTAGGCTTTCCTTTTTTCCTTCCATTCTTTTTTCCTTCTCTTATTTTAGTTCCTAGGAAACTGTGTCAATTTGAAATACTTCTAGCACAAAAATACATACAATAGAAAATTTTGTGTAAAATTTCTGCATTCAAAATTAACATACATGTCCTTTTCTGAAAAATACTGTCTTCTACTTTAAGATGATGTCCTCTCTACTCTTTTTCTTATTAAAAACTCTCATCTAGAGAATGATGATGATATATGATGCATTTTTATAAATGTCATACTTTTAAGATAAAAAAGAAATAACTATATATTTATTGTCCTAATTTTTTGTTAATAATTCAGTCATTTGAACCCAAAATCAAGGGAGATAATTTTCTGTAAAATAATACAGTTGGAGGAGGCCAAAAAGTCTCAAAATCTACTCTCAAAAATCCCCTGGTACTCTTTTATCATGAAATAGTCTAGAAGATTTAACATGTTATCAGTAACACCTAAAGTTTCCTTATCAACTTCCAATTGGGATGACTTGGGGCAGCTAAAGATTAAAGTTTTTGAAGAAAAAAGGAGAAAAAGAAAAGGGGCACCTTATGAAGAAGTAGAAAAATTCTCTTAATACACTTGCATTACAGTTTTTCCAAAGGTCACAATGAAGTATTGCTTAGCTACAGGTTAACATGTTAAATCTTTTACTCTTTTCTGCATAAAAAAGAAACCACAAGTTATCCAAGCTTATTATCCACTATCCTTACTATAGGACATTTAGAGTACCTACTTGAAAGCTACAGGATGCAGTCAAGGAAAATCAGTTAAGGCAGAAAAAGTGAAAGCAGAGGTTTAGTCGTCAACAAATTAGAGGTAGATTGCTTGGGGGATTGGAGAGGCAGGCAAGATGAGTCCTACATCAGTCATGGCTAGAGACAAGTAGTCAAAGTCAGGTATATTCATGGTGAGGAGGCTGACCCTAACATCTTATAGTAAGTATAAATACATGTCTAGAAATCACTGCTGGGTAAGTGAAACACAGTCAGGATGTCATCTCCCTAGCGAATTCACAGAACCCATTAGACTTCTAAAACCAAGAAATGCACTCAGGTCAAACGGCATGAAAAGGGACTCTAATTACCTGTAATATATGACCTGATAATTAGAACCACATCACCAGTCAGACTAAGACCAACAACACAGCTGGCTTCATAGAGAATCTATAGTTCTACAAGTAGCTACCTTTTTCCCATTGGGAGCCAAACTAAATAGTTCTATAACCTAGAGTGGGGCTGTGGCTTTAAGTAAAGGTGATTGAAGTTGTACAGAATAGAGGAAACTATAACAGAAATGAACATGTGGTTTCAAAATCAGAACCACGTGACAATTCTTTTGGGTACCTTGAACAACACTATAGAGCAAACAACTGAACAAATTTTGGGGATCAGTAATCCAAAATAAAAGATTAGTATATAGTACCCAAGTCACAAATTCTTTATAGATTTCCTATCCTGGAAAGGAATTGATCTCAAAATATAGAAAATTCAGACCAGAGTGGGGAAGGAAGAGGAAGCATCTGAATGAAATGAGGAGATGTGACATATTCTAAGGATTTCATAATAACTCCTATGTCCTGAGTAATATTAGAAGAAAGAATGTACAATAGGAAAAAAAAAATATATATATATATATATACACACACACACACACATATATTCCCTGGTGGCTTCCCTGATGGCTCAGATGGTAAAGAATCTGCCTATAATGTAGGAGACCTGGGTTTGATCCCTGGGGCGGGAAGATCCCCTGGAGAAGGGCATGGCAACCCACTCCAGTATTCTTGCCTAGAGAACCCCATAGACAGAGGAGCCTGGCAGTCCATGGGGTCACAAAGAGTCAGACATGATTGAGCAACTAACACACATGCACACACAGACACACACACACAATATTTTGGAAAGATCTGAATGTCCTAATCATGTTGACTAAGTGGCTAAGCTAGATTTAAGTGTAACTATTTTTTTTCTCCAATGTGTGCCAAGCTGTTTCTATAAAATTTTTCTATGAAGAGATTCAACTGAAAAAATATTCAGTTGATTAAGGTTAACCATACAGCCTTTACCCCAGGATATTGTAAAGAAGTTCCTTGTATTAAAAGTTTCTACTTAATACCTGAAAGATAATATATCCTTGAGCTGATTGAACTGAGTAGACACCAGAAGCTCTATTTCACTAAAGCAATCATTTCCACTGAAGCAGCAACTAAACACCAAGGCTGGCCTTTTAGTGTATTACAATATGATCTGCTATGCACAGCAAAGCATATGGACCATTGAATTAAGAATTACTTCCTCCTCCCCCTGAAAGTCTAAGTTCTTTGACTTATTTGATACTACAGAAGAAAAATCAGTTAGATGAAAGAATGGAGGGGAAATAATATTTATTGACTGTCTATTATATAAAAGGCAGATATTAAGGCAGTTTTTCTTTCATATCTCATTTATAATTCAGGTATTCCTAGATGAACTATCTCAATTATTCCTCATTAAGCACTGGTACATGTATTATCTCACTGACTCCTTATAAAAGCCTAGATGTCAGGTGTATTTATTCAGACTATATAGATGGAAAACTGATACTTAGGTGTATTAGACAACAAGTCACAGTACACAATTAGTGAGCGCCAGAGGGAAAACATTATAAGCTAGACTTACTGGACCTCAAAATCTAACATTTCTAACATTTTGCTGTCATGTACGAATCAACTCTTCAAAGCAGGCATTTGCACACAAGAGTCAACATGAGTATGAGATAATTTTCTGATCACTCTAGTAGTTGATGTCAGTAAGGCTACTAGGAAATATAATAATATAAATGGATTTAATTTGGAGTGTTGTCCCAACTCCATTCTTCCCTTCTTTTCCCACTTCAAAGTTGTCTCCTTCCTGGGGACTTCCCTGGTGATCCAGTGGTTAAGACTGTGCTTCCAACACCTGGGATGCAGGTTCAATCCTGACCAAGGGAACTAAGATCCCATATGCCACGCAGGACAGCCAAGAACTTAAAAATCAATAAATAAAAAATTTTAATTAAAAAATATCTTCCCTTTTTTAAAACATTTCCTGAAGGTTGCTGCCTGCCTCTACATGTGTGACTCCTCTACATCATACCCACATATGTTTGAAGACCAGTATGTTAGTTAGGATTATGTGTAGCTGCATAAAACATGAAATCCAAATGGCATGTTTAAATCACACAGAAGTTTATTTAAATCTCATATAAAGGAAGGCCAGAGGTAGGGCTTCCAGGACTAGAAAAGCAATTCACAATACTGCCATGTCCCAGACTTCTTCCAGAGCTCTTCACCACCAACTTTAGTGTGTACATCTCATCCTCAAATATGCCATGTGATTCAACATGCCATCTGGGGCTCAGGGTATTAGGTCCAATTGTTGTTCAGTTGTGTTCAACTCTTTGCAACCCCATGGACTGCAGCATACCAGGCTTCCCTGTTCTTTACAAACTCTCAGAGTTTGCTCAAACTCATGCCCATTGAATCAGTGATGCCATCCAACCATCTCATCCTCTGTCAACCCCTTCTCCTCCTGCCTTCAATTTTTCCCAGCATCAGTGTCTTCCAGTGTGTTGGTTCTTCACATCAGGAGGCCAAAGTATTGGAGCTTCAGCTTCAGCATCAGTCCTTTCAATGAATATTCAGGATTGATTTCCTTTAAGATTGACTGATTTGACTCCTTACAATTCAAGGAACACTTAAGACTCTTCTCCAGCACCATCATTATGTCCATATTTCTGGCAAAAATGTACATCATTTTAAAAGGAATATTATCAAAAATCCTATATGACCATTTTTACTTATACTTCTGTATTAGTTTCCTAGGGCTTAAATAACAAATTACTACAAACTGGGTGTCTTAGAAAAAAAGAAGTTTATGTCCCACAATTCTGGAGTCCAGAAGTCTGAAATCAAAATATTAGCAGAGCTAGGATCCTTATGACTTCCTGGAGAGAATATTTCCTCTTTCTAGCTTCTGGTGTGACCATCAATTCTTGATGTTCTTTGGTTTACAGCTGTGATTTACTTGAATTGCTATCTCTGCTGTCATATGGTGTTCTCTCTTTTTCTGTGTTTTCCCATGTTATTTTCTTCCTTTGGTCTGAGTGTCTTCTCTTTTTATGAGTATACCAATCATTGGAATCAAATCCTTACTTACTCCAGTATAAGTTCATCTTAACTTATTACATGGGCAACAACCCTATTTACAAATATGGTCACATTCTGAGGTACTAGAGTTAAGGAATTCAACATATCTTTTAGGGGAAAATAACCAATAACAACCTCATAAACAGAGTTTAGTCACATGTCCACAACAATATGCAAGCATGAGGGGAAGTGCCAAGATTGGCTAGATACTGTCATCCCAAATTAAACTGCTGCTGTTACTAAAAGAGAAGAGATTAGATGTTGATAGTCTGTCTTATCAACTTGTATTCATCATTCAGTACCTACACACCATCCAGTAGGTTGGGTGGCATGTAGTAGACCCTCACTAAATATTTTTTGAGCAAACAAGTGAATGAATAACCTAGAATTATATCGATAAGAATAAAGTATATGGTAATGGGACAAATGAGACAATAGTTATAAAGCACAATAAACTGTAAAGTCTTACCTAAAACTTTATGCAGAGAAGATATGCTCTACAACTCTTGGAATTATCTTAACAATCTAGAATAAAGTGCCGGTCACAGATTTTGGATGCATTTTCTCACAATCTGGAAATACTGCAAACCCTGGGCAAAGAAGAAGGGGGCTTTCTACCTGTATCCTATCAGCAGGCCTTAATTACTAGAAGTGTTTAGGCCTACAAAGCTGAGCACACAAGATCTAAAAGCAAAGATGGTAGATGGGAGGCCCAAGAACCAAATTCAACTTGCAAAGATCCTTGGTGGGTACCAGTGATTTTCAAATTTTTAATTTATTGTCAAACTTTAAACAAGGAGACTCTTGCCTGGCAAATCCCATGGACGGAGGAGCCTGGTAGGCTGCTGTCCACGGGGTTGCTAGGAGTCGGACACGACTGAGCGACTTCACTTTCACTTTTCACTTTTATGCATTGGAGAAGGAAATGGCAACCCACTCCAGTGTTCTTGTCTGGAGAATCCCAGGGACGGGGGAGCCTGGTGGGCTTCCGTCTCTGGGGTCGCACAGAGTTGGACACGACTGAAGCGACTTAGCAACAGCAGCAGCAAACAAGGAGAGGTTTCAGATAGGAATTTGTGTTTCTAACTTTTTTTGGAAAACCTGAAGATTTGGTATTATTGAACCTAAATAAATATATAGCAATCATTGACTGAGTCTGAGTACTAGCTATCCACTTCAGATGGGGAAAGCATTCCTTATTTTTCCAGTTGCCCTTCTTCACAAATGTATGCTTCTTCCCTGAACTCTTAAGGCATTTGAGTTTGTCACTCTTGGTCTACTGCTGCTGCTGCTAAGTCATGTGTGACACCATAGACGGCAGCCCACCAGGCTCCTCTGTCCCTGGGATTCTCCAGGCAAGAATACTGGAGTGGGCTGCCATTTCCTTCTCCAGTGCATGCGTGCTTGCAAAGTCACCTCAGTCGTGTCTGACTCTGTGCGACCCTATGGACAGCAGCCCACAGGCTCCTCTGTCCACAGGATTCTTCAGGCAAGAATACTGGAGTGGGTTGCCATTTCCTTCTCCCACTCTTGGTCTGACATCATCTAGAAAACCTAGTGTAGGTGATTTCATGTACATAATGTCTTTAGGTTTAAAGTATCAGTATTTATGGCAAATAATCAAAAGCACTGTAGCTGTGGGTATGGAATGACATGGAAAAATAAGCTGAAATTTCCAAATCATAAAATATACTGCTCAAGCTCCTTTCTCATCAGACTGCTAACAGCAGAAAGAGGTGCCTTTTTCTTCATCTCCCATTTTGGTGCCAAGAACTGTTAAGTTGACTAATGAATAAAGGAAAACTAATAGGTTGGTCCTAAAGAAACAATATATGGAGACAGAGATATAGGCATATATATACACTAAATTGTTGAAAAAGTGCTTGTTTTTTTCATGCATTACTCATAATGTTGGATTTTAGCAATAAAAAAGTAGATCTGAATTCCTGCCCTCCTAGATCTTCTTGTCTAGTGTTAGTGTTTAAGAAAGAAAAGAAAAAGAAGATAATAAAAAAAAAAATTTAATATAATAGGCAAACTGTGATGGTCCATCTAGTCAAGGCTATGGTTTTTCCAGTGGTCGTATATGGATGTGAGAGTTGGACTGTGAAGAAAGCTGAGCGCCGAAGAATTGATGCTTTTGAACTGTGGTGTTGGAGAAGATTCTTGAGAGTTCCTTGGGCTTCAAGGAGATCCAACCAGTCCATCCTAAAGGAGATCAGTCCTGGGTGTTCATTGGAAGGACTGATGCTGAGGCTGAAACTCCAATACTTTGGCCACCTCATGTGAAGAGTTGACTCACTGGAAAAGACCCTGATGCTGGGAGGGATTTGGGGGCAAGAAGAGAAGGGGATGACAGAGGATGAGATGGCTGGATGGCATCACCAACTCAATGGACATGAGTTTGAGTGAACTCTGGGAGTTGGTGATGGACAGGGAGGCTTGGCATGCTGCAATTCATGGGGTCCAAAGGGTTGGACATGACTGAGCGACTGAACTGAACTGAACTGGTGATGGTTTTAAGAAAATAAAGCAAGAAAAGGGAATAGGGAAGTCTGGGTCAATACAATTTTTTAAAAGGTACTTAGGGAAAGTATCACTTAAGAAGACAATACTTGAAGGAGATGAGAAAATAAGCCATGTAATATCTTGGAGAAGAACCTTCAAAGCAGAGGGTAAAACAAGGGCAAAGGACTTGAGATGACAAAAACATCACTGGCATGTTCAAGGGATGTAAAGGACAGTGGAGGCTGGATGAATGAGCAAGAGAGCAGAAGAAAAAGATGAGGCCAGGGAAGTAGCAGGAGGACAAATCACGTAGGCTGATACATGCCATTTTAAGTCTCTTGGATCTACTCTGAGGGATATAGAAGCCAAGGAATATGTAGAGCAGAGATACAATACCAGTTGATATTATATTTTTAGGCATCATCTGGCTGCTGTGTTGAGTTAGACTGGAGGAGGAAAAGACTGGAAACAGGAATATTACTTAATAAGCCTGTCCAGCAGGACAGAATATTGGCTTGGACCAAGATCAAAGCAACGGAAATGGTGAAGAGCCCTCAGATTTGGAATGCATTTTAAGGTAGGATTTGCTAATGGAGTATATGTTGCATATAAGAGAAAGAAGTCAAAGGTGATCCTTGACTTTTTTGAGAAACTTGAGGGTAAAGTCACCATTTACAAAGATGGAGAAGATGGAATTAATTCCACTGTGGGTGGTGTGGAGAAGGGGGCTTGATAGCAAATTCACTTTAAGTTTCAGATGCCTGTTTTATTCATATAAGCTAATGATAAAGACATCTTTAGCTAATTTGAAGATAAATTTGGGTATTCCACTGTATAAAAATGATAAATAATGAAACGGAGGGTATGAACCAAGAGAATGTATAAGATAGGTAGTGTTTTGGCTACTGAACCAGGGTACTTTAGTTAAAGTTTGAGAAGATAAATAAGAATAAGCAAAGGAGCGGCAGTGAGTTAGGAATGAAACCAGGAGAGTGGTGTTCTAGGAAGCTAATTTAGAAAATATTTCAAGGAGTAAGGTTGACAACTGGGTCAAATGCAAAGGACAGGTCAAGAAATATCAAGACTTAGAACTCATTACTGGATTTAACAAAGCAATAAAATTTGGTGCCTTGAAAAGAATAGTTCTGGTAGAGTAGTAGATGGATGCAAAACCCAAAATGAGACATTTTCAAAACAGAAGGTGGAAATCAGAGGCACAAAGTATAGACACTGATCTCAACTGTTAGTTTCTAAAAGGTGACAATGAAACTGTAAGAGATTAGAGAAGAATGAGGAGATTAGGGAAGTTCCTGATTTTGGTTTACTTTAAAGATGGGAGAAATTATAGACAGTTATAAGCTGATTAGTATCATCTAGTAGAAAGGGGAAAGTGTTTACATCAAAAGAGCAGGAAAAAAATGATTACACTCATTCTGGAGCAGGTGGGAGGAAAGTAGTTCAGATGCACAAGTGGATGGTTTACCTTTACTAGGAGCACGATCAGTTCATCCATGGAGATGGAAGAGTGAACGTGAAAGGTGAAACTGAAAGTCACTCAGTTGTGTCTGACTCTTTGTGACCCCACGGACTATACAGTCCATGGAATTCTCTAGGCCAGAATACTGGAATTGGTAGCCCTCCCTTTCTCCAGGGGATCTTCCCAACCCAGAGATCGGACCCAGGTCTCCCACATTGCAGGCAGATTCTTTACCAGCTGAGCCACAAGGGAAGCCCAAGAATACTGGAGTGGATAGCCTATCCCTTCTCCAGGGGATCTTCCTGACCCAGCAATCGAACCGGGGTCTCCTGCATTGCAGACAGATTCTTTACCAACTGAGCTATCAGGGATATGGAAGGCATAGTGAAAAAGTGAAAGTGAAACTGTTAGTCATTTAGTCATATTCATGTGACCCCATGGACTGTAGCCTCCGAGACTCCTCTGTTTCCATGTAATTCTCCAGGCAAGAATACTAAAAACTAGAGTGAGTGGCCACTCCCTTTTCAGGGGATCTTTCCAACCCAGGGATCAAACCTGGATCTGCCACATTGAGGGCAGATTCTTAACTATCTGAGCCACCAGGAAAGACAGAAAGTCATAATATATAGATGCAAATGTATCTAAATAGGTAGATGTGGTGTTGAGAGCCTATAGATATTGTCTTCTGATTTGCATTATTTTCTCAATGTATTAAAGCAATCAGTTAAGAATAAACATGGAAAACTGAAAGCTTGGAAAAGAGGGGAAAGGCAGGAAAAACTAACCAGCAGAGTGAGAATGAATGAACTAGGGCAGTAGAGGACAATGACTCAGCACTGAGATTCCACTGAAGCTTGCCCATTATGAATTTAAAGTGGCACCTGAAAGTCTTGTTTTTATGTTGCTCCAACTGCATTTGCTATGCAGGTGCAAGGACAATGTGGGTGAACAGAAGTAGTTAACCAGATTTGGCATTTTGCCAGGAAAGTATGGTAGTGTGAGATTGGATAAGGAAGTTGAGGATATATGTAAAGGAGAGATGTAATGCCTAACAACAGTATATAACTTGGATAAAGAAGCATCTACAGACACAGATGATGAGAAGAGCAAAAAAACTAGAAGGATCTATAGATTATGCCAATAAGCTCAAAGAATTGTTGCATTGGGGCTACTAGAAAAAGAGAGTTGAAACGATATAAAGGAGTGCTGGAAAAGTAGGACGCCTGAAGTGAAGGCTACAGAGGTGTCACTTTTTGCAACAAGGATGTCACCATCTAGATTATAGCCACAGAACTGAATGGCTGTGGAAGTGTAAAGAACAAGATCATTGATGAAGTGGGCAAAGAAGTTTGAAGCCATTTCACTATAAGAATCATCTAAGTGGATATTGAAACTTCCACCAAGAAACTTCACATTTGGCAAGGGGCTAAAATTTCCCAGGAACAAGGGGGAAGATGTTGGGGTCAGTGGATGATGTTTTAAAAAGGGGTTTAGTTTATGATATGTGGTGATCATATGATATTCAAAATTTAGTGATTACAGGGAGGAAGAAGGGGAAAGTGACAAGAAGCAGTTATAATGAGCAAAGACACCTACCCCATCTCAAGATAAATGTTATAAGGAATGTGGAAAGAAAATGTTTTCCACCTGAGAGCACAACTACAGAAAGAGAAGAATCAGGGCAAAAGATTTTTAAAAGAGCATTCTGAGAACAGCTTGAAAGTGTGAGATATAAGCTCTTAATATAACTCTTGAAAGCTCTTAAATAACCATGAATTCCAGAAGGCAGGGTGAGAGTTAAGGGAAAGTTAAATGGAATGAGACAAAGAGAAAATCATATGAGACTGACGCCAAGAGGATGAGATCTAATATTCCTGTGGTAACTTAAGCAAACAGATTAAAAACATGAATTAATCTTGATGGAGCTGGGACTATGGTCAGGGGAGAACATGGCACTGGCTTCCAGGGGCAAAATTTAAGAGTGCACCAAATTAAAAAAAGAAAAAATCTATGATGAACAAATGAGCAGAATTTTAAATACAGGATTACTATTAACTGATTTTTCATTTTGCCGCAGACCTATTCCTCTGACTAGGCATGGCACTGTTATTAATCCATGAATTTTTATGTTAATCTTGAGTTAAAAAAAAATATTTTATTCAAATAGTATATCACTGAACTTTTCTAGGATCTCCTTAATTTTGACCTCTTAGATCAGTGCCTCATTGGCCACAATAGCCTGCCCTGAGGCTTGAAAAGTGATAGGATAGGGGACTGTGAATGCTTTCAGAATGCTTTAGGAATAGTTAAAAGCAAAGCATGCTGAATTCTGTGTTCATCTCTGCCAATGATGGTATGGTTGTTTTAGCTGTAATCCACAGATCATCCTGATTTCTGACAATGCAGGAGTTGATGCCAGGGAAAGACCCACCCCAATATCACTGCAAGTTCATTGTCTTCTTTAGGAATCAAGGATCTGAGGCCTGGATTCAGAGGACACGATGTACTTGATGTGCCCTAACAAGACAGATACTGCTTGATTGTCCATCAAAGTGAGAGGGAAACATCACTGAGTAATGGCCTACATCTACACTACTACTTCTTATTAATAGATGTGAGTCCCTGCCTGTAAATGAGACCAGAAGGTTCTGAGGAAAATATAACCACAAAGATGCTCATCTCAACTTAACTTGTCCAAAATTTCTCTTTTATTTCCCATCCCCACCCCAAACCCCTGCTCCTGTAGTGTTCCTCATCTCAGTAAATGGTAACTCCACTTTTCACTGCTCTTAAAGTGAAAGTGTTAGTCCCTCAGTCATGCCCGACTCTTTGCAACCCCATGGACTGTAGCTCACCAGGTTCGTCTGTCCTTGGGACTTTCCAGGCAAGAATACTGGAGTGAGTTGCCATTTCCCTCTCCAAGGGATCTTCCAGACCCAGGGACTGAACCCAGGTCTCCCACATCGCAGTTAGATTCTTTACCGTGTGAGCCACTTCTCTTAGGACACACTCAATAATGGTGACTAAAACATAACAGACAAACAAATGAATACACTATGTATTATAAACAAGGGAATGTGTTTATTTGAGATAGAAATAACATGATTAAGGTGTGAAGGTTGTCATGGGAAAGCTTAGAATCAAGTTGAGTTGATAAGAACAAGTATAAAATCATACTATATGCATATCTCCAACCTACCAAAAAGATATAAATCACTCTACACAGATATATGCAATAAAACTAGATTAAATTTCTGAAGAAGACTGGGAGATGGTAAAATAAATTTAGTAAAAAAAGACAAAGCTAGAAGTATACCAAAGATACACCAAAAGGTCTAGAAGGTTTTATAGAGAAAAGTAGCAAATTTGATTCTGAGCTTGATGATACTCAGTGTGAAGTAAAAGCATATTTAAATGCTCAGTTTATAGTTCTTGCCATTCTTATATTTTAAAATACTTAACAATGAATAAAATACATCTTTCTTCAAAGAAAATCAATCGTGCTTAAGAGTGAGACCTTAGGAAACTTCTTTCCATGGGTCCTCCTAAAGGGGTAGTATGACTACAATAAATCAGGTTCTCAGCAACATTCCTGAAGTACACTTAGCACTGATTTTCAAAGGTCTATTCTGGAAGCTCCTTCAATGAAGTATAATTTGTTGTTTAGTGGCTAAGTCACATCCAACTCTTTATGACTCCATGGACTATAGACCACCCCCCAGGTTCCTCTGTCCATGGGATTTCCCAGGCAAGAACACTAGAGTAGGTTGCCATTTCCTTCTCTAGGGGATCTTTCTGAACCAGGGCTAGACCTACATCTCTGGCATGGCAGGTGGATTCTTTACCACTGAGCCACTTGAGAGGCCCAATGAAGGATGACGGCTACCTTCCCTGGTGACTCAGACAGTAAGGATTCTGCCTGCAATGAGGTAGACCCAGGTTTGATCCCTTGGTTGGGAAGATCCCCTGGAGAAGGGAATGGCAACCCACTCCAGTATTCTTGCTTGGAAAATCCCAAGGACAATGGAGCCTGGCAGGCAACAGTCCATGGGGTCACAAAGAGGTGGACATGACTGATTAACATTGACACTGAAATTACAACTCAATGAAAGACCAAATATTGTGCTTCAAAACAATAATGCTTTAATATCCAATATTATTCATAATGGAAATTCAAAGCAGCTAAAGCAGCAACTGTTTTCTCATTAAAGTTTCTGAACATCTTATTACCTCTTGAGGTACACTTTAACTCAGGAACCTAGTTTGAGAAACACTATTCTAACACTATACAGATACACTATATTCTCCAGATAACCTTCTACAACCAATCCTTTGATAATCATTCTTCAGGACGATTTTCTCATAACCAATATGCTGACAAATATCTGGTAGCAAAATCCTAGGTTATAATCTGAAAAATATGTGGATTGCCATATTCTGTATTACAAACTTAGTATGAATTCTTTTATTTGATAGTAAGCTAAAATGAGAGCAGAGTTGATAGCCACTTATGATCAGTTGAAGAATCTAACCATAGTTTGTGCCTTGGTAATTGGTCATCCATGATTCCTTGTAACAATTACTAAAATACAATATAATGAATAGGGAGTGCCATCTTCAAGACTAAAAAACACCCCACAAAAAGCCTATATTTAAAAAGAGTCATATAGTTCACTTTGAAGGAAATGTCTAGATCTGGGGCTAAAAGAAGAAAGCTTTATAAATATACTGATCCATTTCAGAGAATTTTTTAAATTTTGAATATCTAAAAATAATGCACTTATTTGGTAATAAGATAGTCTCCAGCAGCTCCACACAAACATAAGCTAGTCAAAGAACACAAAGAACCCAAAGCTTCCCAGAGTTTCAGCTCACAGTTTGACAGTCAGGCAGCAACTGACATGCTCTACTCATCAAAAACAAAAAGAGAACAGTTACTTCATTCACTTTTATGTCTTTATGACAGGTGAGGTGACTGTGACATAGATATTATGAATGAGGTGGGAATAGTTCATGGTCTAGTCACTGAAAAATCAATGAGGTGAGAGCAGATAAGTTAGTACATCCCTTTGTGCACCTGCTCTTCCTAGACATGAAATTAAACATTTAGCTGCATGAACCAAGCCCTCCTGCCACCTCCTTCAGCTCTCACAGGCTCCAAAGATACTGTTTCAAAAATGAACAAATAGTAGTTTTTTCTTCTATTCCATGTAAACCCTCCTACATATTTTCAAGCATGTTATGCAGCTGGGACTGGCATTAGGAAATACTATTACTAAAACTTTCTGAAAAACCCATGTTAAGAATACAAGAAACATTTGGAGCAATTCATTATAGTCATACTAATGTTAAGAAGTGATGCTCTGAACTTACACATTAAAGACAATACAGAATTTATTTAAATGATATTCAACCTGCTTCTTAAAATGTATTTTGTTTTCTACTCAACATACCAGATCATTTAAGACTACTAGTTAGAGGTAAAATGTCTGAAACATAGATCAAGTCTCAATAAATCATTCACAGGAACTTCTCTGAACTAGCAAAATATCTTTTTTTAATTGAAGGATAGTTGATTTGCAATCCAATACAATTGGATTGTATATATATTTTATACAATCAATAATACATTATATTAGTTCTAGGTGTACAGCATAGTGATTCAATATTTTTACAGATTATACTCTGTTAAGAGTTATTATAAGATAATGGTTATACTTCCCTGTGCTATATGTAATATATCCTTGTTGCTCATCTATACTATACATAGTAGTTTGTATCTTTTCATTCCATTCACAAAATATCTTCATAGTTGTGGGCCATATGAGCATTGCAATTGAGAAGATATTTTAGGAGAATTTGTAAACATAGAGTCAATTATCAATTGTCTATCAAAGATCTGGGCTTCCCTGGTGGCTCAGAGGTTAAAGCATCTGCCTGCAATGCAGGAGACCTGGGTTCGATTATGTATATAGATAATAGTATATAAAAGTATATACTACTCTTCCCTTAGTATTTAACTTCTTTGTATAGAAGTGTAAACATTGTTTCTATACTTAGAAGTCTCAGTTCAGTTCAGTTCAGTCGCTCAGTTGTATCTGACTCTTTGCGACCCAATGAGCTACAGCACGCCAGGCCTCCCTGTCCATCACCAACTCCCAGAGCCTATCCAAACTCATGTCCATTGAGTCGGTGATGGCATCCAACCATCTCATCCTCTGCCGTCCCCTTCTCCTCCTGCCCTCAATCTTTCCCAGCATCAGGGTCTTTTCAAATGAGTCAGCTCTTCACATGAGGTGGCCAAAATATTGGAGTTTCAGCTTCAACATCAGTCCTTCCAATGAACACCCAGGACTGATCTCCTTTAGGATGGACTGGTTGGATCTCTTTGCAGTCCAAGGGACTCTCAAGAGTCTTCTCCAATACCACAGTTCAAAAGCATCAATTCTTCTGCACTCAATTTTCTTTATAGTCCAACTCTCACATCCATACATGACTACTGGAAAAACCAAAAACTTTGTTGGCAAAGTAATGTCTCTGCTTTTTAATATGCTGTCTAGGTTGGTCATAACTTTCCTTCCAAGGAGTAAGCGTCTTTTAATTTCATGGCTGCAATCATCATCTGCAGTGATTTTGGAACCCCCAAAAATACAGTCACCCACTGTTTCCACTGTTTCCCAATCTATTTGCCATGAAATGATGAGAACGGATGCCATGATCTTAGTTTTCTGAATGTTGAGCTTTAAGCCAACTTTTTCACTCTCTTTCACTTTCGTCAAGAGGCTCTTTAGTTTTTCTTCACTTTCTGCCATAAGGATGGTGTCATCTGCATATCTTGGGTTATTGATATTTCTCCCAGCAATCTTGATTCCAGCTTGTGCTTCATCCAGCCCAGCGTTTCTCATGATGTACTCTGCAAAAAAGTTAAATAAGCAGGATGACAGTATACAGTCTTGATGTAGTCCTTTTCCTATTTGGAACCAGTCTGTTGTTCCATGTCCAGTTTTAACTGTTGCTTCCTGACCTGCATACAGGTTTCTCAAGAGGCAGGTCAGGTGGTCTGGTATTCCCATCTCTTTCAGAATTTTCCACAGTTTATTGTGATGCACACAGTTAAAGGCTTTGGCATAGTCAATAAAGCAGAAATGTCTACTTTCTGTCATTAGTCTATTGTGACTTGATTCTCTTTGTTCTCTTACTTACTCATAATTTATGAGTCCCTCTCTTCTGTAGCCCTCACTCAGAGGGAGAAGCACCTTCCAGTATTGTCCCTAAACATCATGTAGGTTGGATCCTTAAGCTTAAAAATTGTCATAATGGAATAAGAAGTTTAAGTTGCTGCTTCTCAGAATTGCCTGTTGTTCCTTTCTAGCACTTCTTAGTTGGAAATATTAGTCATAAGAGTAATTGAAATGTAAACTGTTGTGGCAGTGGGGTTGCCAGAGGATGCTTGTTTTTACAAGGCCTGAATTATTCCAGGTACCCACTAATTTAAACTATAACCATTTTTCATGTAATTAAAATGGTCATGTGGCACAGACAGGACTTAATCAGATGGTCTCCCTTTCTTGCTTATCAGAAACAAACAACAATTATAGGATGCCTTCAGCAGTTCATATGACAGGCATTTCCAAATTTATAAATGTAAAACAATAATATTCCTTTGGGGCAAGCTTGTGTTTTGCTACCACAGTCATAATAGCAGTAGTGATGAATATCAGAGAGAGAGAAATACTTCGTAATGTTTCAAGAATAATATCCCAACAATTTCTCCCTTGCTAGGAAGAACATAGGGCTTCCTAGGTGATGCAGTGGTAAAAAATCCAGCTGCCAACACAGGAGACATAGGAGACACGATTTCAATTCCTGGGTTAGGAAGATCCCCTGGAGAAGGAAATGGCAACCCACTCCAGTATTCTTGCCTGGAAAATCCCATGGACAGAGAAGCCTGGTGGGCTATACTCCATGAGGTCACAAAGAGTTGGATACAACTGAGCACTCACCCATGAGAGAGACGAAGTGTATAATATACAAATAATATATTCAGGTGAACCTAACCAACTGTGAGAACCAAGATACAATACTGAAGCTGCATAGAACAAAATAATTGAGACTTATTTAAGGAAGATGCTCCAAGGTGCTCCAAGATGCTTATCTGGCGTGACCATATGAGGGTACTATGGGGAGATAGAAAATAGTCCTCCTAAAACATAAGCTTCAGAAGATGGAACCATTACTATAAACAGAGCTTTTCTCATACTAAGATGCCCTCCATCCATGCTCTAAGCAATATTGAAACCTTTGGCTGAAAGCTGTAAAGGGCTAGATTTCTGCAGAAAGTCATATATTCCATATGCAGAGTTAAAGAGTAGAATGAAAACAAAGGTACAAATACAAAGGGGAAAGCAAGACATCAGCTGGAAGTTACAGGCCCATTTGTCTTTCTTCTATTCAAAATTAGCATAACTGGAAACCTAGGAACAATGATAGGAAAATCCCAGGCATGTGACTTGCCCTTTTTTCCTGTACTCTTACCCTTGCATAGTATGCATGGGCATAGTATGCCCATGAGACATGGCTTCACACAGTCTACAAATCTCATGTTGGAGAAAATATCCTGCCATTTACAGATGTCTTAAACTTCATCTTTTTCCTTCTCAATACTCTCTCTGCACAATTTGAGGCAAGAGGGGTCCATTGTATTCATGTTTTACTCCAACAAGAAAGCTACATTCTGTGACTACAGAGGATAGAGGAATTCCTTGACCCTTTTATCCTTCTTTTTTGTTGTTGAAGCCCAAGCCCTTGTTTATAAGCTAATGTTACAAGCTTGGCTCCAAAAGCTGGTTTCTTTCAGGTACTTGGCAGCCTGCTTTTCTTTAATCTTTCATTTTTTTAAAGAGTCATTTCAAAAGGAGCTGAATGAAAAGTCAAAGACAGTAGGAAAGAGGCTATTATTCCACTAGCTAAAGATATTCCGCATGTTCTGGGAGGCACAGACATGGACAGTTCCATGTGAATACAACAGAAGAAAGAGCAGGCCGTTTCCCCTCAACCTCTCACTCCCACAACAAGCTCATCACAGACAGAAGTGAATCTGGTCACCCACTGTCAAGTGATGCGGATTCACCCCTCCTTGTTGGTCTGAAAGTATAAGATGCTTTTTCTCAGTCATTCTACCTCGCAGACTCCAGGTCCAGACTCATATGGAGGCCATAGGAAGTTTACAAGGAATGTGACACATAATTCACTTGACCTTCTAAAGTTATGTTCAAGTGGCAGACAGAAGACTATTCATGATGGGTCAAGTTTGATGCTTAGAAAGACACCATCACATCATAGAAGATACAAAATAATTGAAGATAACTGATCACTGAAGTTCTTGCACATATACAAAGCAGGAAAAAGCTGGAAATAACTGTGAAAAAACACTATTTCTGATGAAATTGTATATTGCTTGCCTTAAGAGAGATTTCCTAGGTAAGGTACTTTTTCCAAGTGGAGAATGCAGCAGCGGTGACATTATTTATAAATCATTGTCATGGGGTTCTATAGGCATATTACCACACGCCAAAGCAATTTCCTGAATGTACCCGAAAGCCGACTAAAATATGTCTAGACACAGAATCGCAACAACAGAGTGAAAAAATGCTACTAGAACTTAAAATTGTGCACAGTTTAAGTATAGATACATAGATCTATTTAAGTATGCTGTCATTGGTCCTTCCAGATATTAGTTGCATCACTCAGTTGTATTACTAAAGATATTACTGCACATATGTAATGGATTTTTCTGTTATATTTGATGTAATGTGATCAGTTCCAGTTCCATATCTAGAGCTCCTATGATGAGCAACTCTATTTCATCATCAAAACTATTTCTCATCTGAAAAAATAAAAGCTGGGCCTAACTCTCAGCAAAAGAGTTCATGTACAGTTTCCTCTATTACAGAAAAGGATTTTCCCATCGACACCATCAAATACAAACATAATAAAATTCATATGCAGGTGTCTATCCATATGCTATTAAGCCACAAATATGGTCACTGAAAATTAACAGATCCTGTATATGGTCAGATTCATTCTAAGAGATTATTAAGTTTCCTTATCTTTCCATAAGGGATGGCAAGATATAGTACTAAGGATATGGTGCTCTTAAAATATATTTCAATAATTGATTGCACATCATCAAAAATTTGATGGTCACATTTCTGCCATGGAGCAGACATTGACCACTATTTATCCAATTTCCCCCTCTTTTTCCTCTTAACTAAATCCAGTTTTGTTTAGTCCCCTCTAAATGGCCATAATTTTCAGAGGCCAGCTTCCAACAATAACTGGAGGGAATAAATCTGCTGATTGGTCTAAGCCTGTTGTGGGGTCTCATTCCATTTCTTGGAAGATGGGTTCAGGTGTGAGCATGGAATATAATTTTGTGATTTTTCTCCTCTCACAGTCTTTGGATGCTGCTTTCTCTAATATCTGAGAAACTGATAGCCATCTGGGACATAAGGACAGATGATGGCAAATTAATAGCAACTGAGCTTTAGGTAAGGCTTCATAGAGAAGTTTGCATTTGAATCAGAGGTATGATGAATTCCCTAAGACAATACTTCCAGAAAAAGGCTTCTTAGATTTTGCTCATTAATAAAGGCAAAAGGAGGAAAGCAAAATCTAGTTTATAATAAGAGAGAAAGAAAGCAAACAGATGCCATCTCCAGCAGTTCTCTCACTTTGGCTGCAGTTCACTTACCTGTGTCTTTGGAAATTTTCTAAGTGTAATCCAAAGCTACAGAGCAAAGTAATATTTACTGTCTAAATTCATCATAGTTAAGAGAGGGATGGCAATTTTGTCACATTTAGAACGCCAAGTCTAATGAACTAATCACATCATCTAAAATGGCACATTAGGGAGGATGCTAATGTCCAGCCTTTGCCCAGTTGAAAGGAAAACAGTATTTAAGGATTTCTGCCTAGAGCCCAGCATAGAAGAATAGTAGCTAACTTGCCAAGTTTTGGCATCTTTGATTTTGTTGATTAAACTGTGTAACATTTGTATGTTGTGTGTGTGTGTGTGTGTGTGTGTGTGTGTTCAGTTGCTCAGTCATATCCAACTGTTTGCAACCCCATGGACTGTAGCTAGCCAGGCTCTTCTGTCCATGGAATTTCCCAGGCAAGAACACTGGAGAGGGCTGCCATTTCCTACCCCAGGGTATCTTCCCAACCCAGGGATCGAACCTGCATCTCCTGCATTGCAAGCAGGTTCTTTACCACTGTACCACCTGGGAAGCCTCATGTATATTGCCCCTCTACTGAATCCAAAAATATCTGGTAACAAGTATAAATATGTCTAAGTTTAATTCTGATCATTACTCATTTACATCTGGAGTAACTACATCGAACGAGGACAAAAACAGACCATCCATTATTTATAATACAAGAGAAGTGATAACTGTTAAGTGCTACAATAAAGGCATGAAAAAGGCACATAATTTTCTAATCAAAATTAAATAATTTATACCCTTCTCTCTGAGATTTGATAGTTGACCCCTCATGGTATTTTCAGCATTTTAGACTCATTTACCCTTTACAACCAAATAAACTTACAATTATGCCTCAGCCTAAAGAATAATCAAGAGAAAGTAAAAAAAAAAAAAGGAAAATAAGGAAACAGAAGGAAGGATACAGGATAAAGGAAACCAAATGAAAGAGGCAAAAAGAGGTGGGGAAATACAGGAAATGGTCACCAACAACTCTTCATGTGACATTTAACAACCTTCCAGAAGCTTCAGCAGGATCTTCACAATGCTAATTATAATGTTCATTATTTTTCCCTAAGCCTCCTGGGTACTTGATATTTTTTGGAATAAAATGGTTAAGACTGCATATAGAAATGATTCCTTTTCCAAAAGTCATTTACCGTACCCTCATTAATGTTACCAATATCATTGTACAGCTCAGTTGCTCAATCATGTCTGACTCTTTGCGACCCTATGAACTGCAGGCCCCCCTGTCCATCACCAACTCATGGAGTTCACCCAAACTAATGTCTATTGAGTCAGTAATGCCATCCAACCATCTCATCCTCTGTTGTCCCCTTCTCCTAAGACCATCAATCTTTCCCAGCATCAGGATCATTTCAAATGAGTCAGCTCTTCGCATCAGGTGGCAAAAGTATTGGAGTTTCAGCTTCAACATTAGTTCTTCCAATGAACACCCAAGACTGATTTCCTTTAGGATGGACTGGTTGGATCTCCTTGCAGTAAAAGGGACTCTCAAGAGCCTTCTCCAACACCACAGTTCAAAAGCATCAATTCCTCAGTGCTCAGCTTTCTTTAAAGGACAGAAATTGTATGGACCTAACAGAAGCAGAAAATATTAAGAAGAGATGGCAAGAATACACAGAAGAATTGTACAAAAAGATCTTCATGGCCCAGATAATCATGATGGTGTGATCACTCACCTAGAGCCAGACATCCTGGAATGTGAAGTCAAGTGGGTCTTAGAAAGCATCACTATGAACAAAGCTAGTGGAGGTGATGGAATTCCAGTGGAGCTATTTCAAATCCTGAATGATGATGCTGTGAAAGTGCTGCACTCAATATACCAGAAAATTTGGAAAACTCAGCAGTGGCCACAGGACTGGAAAAGACCCGTTTTCACTTAAATTCCAAAGAAAAACAATGCCAAAGAATGCTCAAGCTACTGCACAATTGCACTCATCTCACATGCTGGTAAAGTAATGCTCAAAATTCTCCAAGCCAGGCTTCAGCAATATGTGAACTGTGAACTTTCAGATGTTCAAGCTGGTTTTAGAAAAGGCATAGGAACCAGACATCAAATTGCCAATGTCCAGTAGATCATCAAAAAAGCAAGAGTTCCAGAAAAACATCTATTTCTTCTTTATTGACCTTGCCAAAGCCTTTCACTGTGAGGATCACAATAAACTGTGGAAAATTCGGAAAGAGATGGGAATACCACACCACCTGACCTGCCTCTTAAGAAACCTGTATGCAGGTCAAGAAGCAACAATTAGAACTGGACATGGAACAACAGACTGGTCCCAAATAGGAAAAGGAGAACTTCAAGGCTGTATATTGTTACCCTGCTTATTTAACTGGAGAAGGCAATGGCACCCCACTCCAGTACTCTTGCCTGGAAAATCCCATGGATGGATATGCAGAGTACATCATGAGAAACGCTGGGCTGGATGAAGCACAAGCTGGAATCAAGATTGCCGAGAGAAATATCAATAACCTCAGATATGCAGATGACACCACACTTATGGCAGAAAGTGAAGAGGAACTAAAAAGCATCTGGATGAAAGTGAAAGAGGAGAGTGAAAAAGTTGGCTTAAAGTTCAACATTCAGAAAACTAAGATCATGGCATCTGGTCCCATCACTTCAGGGCAAATAGATGGGGAAACAGTGGAAACCATGTCAGACTTTATTTTTCTGGGCTCCAAAATTACTGCAGATGGTGATTGCAGCCATGAAATTAAAAGATGGTTACTCCTTGGAAGGAAAGTTATGACCAACCTAGACAGCATATTAAAAAGCAGAGACATTACTTTTCCAACAAAGGTCCATCTAGTCAAGGCGATGGTTTTTCCAATGGTCATGTATGGATGTGAGAGTTCGACTGTGAAGAAAGATGAACACTGAAGAATTGATACATTTGAACTGTGGTGTTGGAGAAGACTCTTGAGAGTCCCCTGGACTGCAAGGAGATCCAACCAGTCCATTCTAAAGGAGATCAGTACTGGGTGTTCATTGGAAGGACTGATGCTGAGGCTGAAACTCCAGTACTTTGGCCACCTCATGCGAAGAGTTGACTCATTTGAAAAGACCCTGATGCTGGGAGGGATTGGGGGCAGCAGGAGAAGGGGACAACAGAGGATGAGATGGCTAGATGGCATCACCGGCACAAACACATGAGTTTGAGTGAACTCCGGGAGTTGGTGATGGACAGGGAGGCCTGGAGTGCTGCAGTTCATGGGGTCACAAAGAGTTGGACACAACTGAGCAACCTAACTGAATTGAACAGCTTTCTTTATAGTCCAACTCTCACATCCATACTACTGGAAAAATCATAGCCTGGACTAGATGGACCTTTGTTGGCAAAGTAATGTCTCTGCTTTTTAAAATGCTGTCTAGCTTGATCATAACTTTCCTTTCAAGGAGTAAGCGTCTTTTAATTTCATGGCTGCAGTCACCATCTGCAGTGATTTTGGAGCCCAGAAAAATAAAGTCTGACACTGTTTCCGCATCTATTTGCCATGAAGTGATGGGACCAGACGCCATGATCTTAGCTTTCTGGATGTTGAACTTTAAGCCAACTTTTTCACTCTACTCTTTCACTTGCATCAAGAGACTCTTGTTTTAAACAAAAATAAATAAATAAATAAATTCCAATTGTTATAAGTAAGTAATTCCAGTTCTGAAGATTGGACTCCAGTTGTTTTAAGTAACAAGCAATAACGTATAAGTAATAGGTAACAATCAGTCAGTTCAGTCTCTCAGTCATGTGTGACTCTTTGCGACCCCATGGACTGCAGCACTCCAGGCTTCCCTGTCCATCACCAACTCCTGTGCATTTAAATTTTGCTTGGTAGTTTGTAAAACTACCGCATCCTAGATCTCTGTAATATTCTTATGGGATGCTTGGATAGGTCCTTATAAATTACTTTTTTAAAATAGTTAAGGAAAATAAAGCTAAGCAGAGGCTGAGTAAATTACCTAATTTAAATTAGTAAGTAGTGAGAAAATAACCTGGGAATGGAATGTTTATCTTCCATGCTCTTTTAGGTGTATCTGCCGTTCACTTTGCAGTGTTATAAAAATCAGCCTTGGATGTCATAAAGCAAACATGAGAGGTATTCCAATCCTGGTTACCAGAAATAGACCTCAGTAACCTCTGAAGAATAGCAGGATATACCACTTAGTATTACACATCATTAAGTTTGCAGTTCTTTAAATTGTTCTCCAGTGGTCTTAGGAAGTTAATGTAGCATACTTAGTTCAGAGTGCCAGATCAGATCAGATCAGATCAGTCGCTCAGTTGTGTCTGACTCTTGGTGACCCTATGAAACGCAGCATACCAGGCCTCCCTGTCCATCACCAACTCCTGGAGTTCACTCAGACTCACGTCCATCGAGTCAGTGATGCCATCCAGCCATCTCATCCTCTGTCGTCCCCTTCTCCTCTTGCCCCCAATCTCTCCCAGCATCAGAGTCTTTTCCAATGAGTCAACTCTTCACATGAGGTGGCCAAAGTACTGGAGTTTCAGCTTTAGCATCATTCCTTCCAAAGAAATCCCAGGGCTGATCGCCTTCAGAATGGACTGGTTGGATCTCCTTGCAGTCCAAGGGACTCTCAAGAGTCTTCTCCAACATCACAGTTCAAAAGCATCAATTCTTCAGCGCTCAGCCTTCTTCACAGTCCAACTCTCACATCCATACATGACCACAGGAAAAACCATAGCCTTAACTAGATGAACCTTTGTTGGCAGAGAATTGGCATATTCTCTGCTTTTGAATATACTATCTAGGTTGGTCATAACTTTCCTTCCAAGGAGTAAGCGTCTTTTAATGGCTGCAGTCACCATCTGCAGTGATTTTGGAGCCCAAAAAAATAAAGTCTGACACTGTTTCCACTGTTTCCCCATCTATTTCCCATGAAGTGATGGGGCCGGATGCCATGATCTTCATTTTATGAATGTTGAGCTTTAAGCCAACTTTTTCAATCTTCACTTTCACTTTCATCAAGAGGCTTTTTAGTTCCTCTTCGCTTTCTGCCATAAGGGTGGTGTCATCTGCATATCTGAGGTTATTGATATTTCTCCTGGCAATCTTGATTCCAGCTTGTGTTTCTTCCCATCCAGCATTTCTCATGATGTACTCTGCATAAAAGTTAAATAAACAGGGTGACAATATACAGCCTTGACGTACTCCTTTTCCTATTTGGAACCAGTCTGTTGTTCCATGTCCAGTTCTAACTGTTGCTTCCTGATCTGCATACAGATTTCTCAAGAGGCAGATCAGGTGGTCTGGTATTCCCATCTCTTTCAGAATTTTCCACAGTTTATTGTGATCCACACAGTCAAAGGCTTTGGCAAAGTCAATAAAGCAGAAATAGATGTTTTTCTGGAACTCTCTTGCTTTTTCCATGATCCAGCGGATGTTGGCAATTTGATCTCTGGTTCCTCTGCCTTTTCTAAAACCAGCTTGAACATCAGGAAGTTCACAGTTCACATATTGCTGAAGTCTGGCTTGGAGAATTTTGAGCATTACTTTACTAGGGTGTGAGATGAATGCAATTGTGCGGTAGTTTGAGCATTCTTTGGCATTGCCTTTCTTTGGGATTGGAATGAAAATAGTGCCAGAGTAGGTCTCTTTTCATGGAGAAGGCAATGGCACCCCACTCCAGTACTCTTGCCTGGAAAATCCCATGAACGGAGGAGCCTGGTCGGCTGCAGTCCATGGGGTTGCTAGGGGTCGACACGACTGAGCGACTTCACTTTCACTTTTCACTTTCATGCATTGGAGAAGGAAATGGCAACCCACTCCAGTGTTCTTGCCTGGAGAATCCCAGGGACGGGGGAGCCTGGTGGGCTGCCATCTCTGGGGTCGTACAGAATCAGACACGACTGAAGCGACTTAGCAGCAGCAGCAGCAGGTCTCTTTTCAAGAATAACTGAGTTCTTCAAGAAATAACACCTCTAAACACAAGGTATCAATATTATTGCATGATATCGATGACAAGGGAAGCATTGTTAACAACACTCAACAGAACACCATATTTACTGTCAGTGAAAATCACTAAATAAACGAGTAGTTTATGGCTTTATAAAATGGGATAAAATTTATCTCTAACTTCAGTGCAGTATTTTTATTTCCCTGGTTGAGCAACAGCTACAGCAAAAAGATAATGGACATATTTGATCACTAGTTGACACTACTGAGAATGAAAGAGGAAATATGAAAATGATTAAACATGATACATCTTTAAATAACATTTCTGAAGATGTAAACTTGTGAATCAGATTGAAGGGTTTACTCAAGGGTACTGTTAAAATGTTTTTGAAGTTGCTTTTGTTTTCAATCCAGGAGGAAGTTTACATATGGGCTGCATTCACTGTTATTCCGTTTGCTTTATTAATTTCACTTGATTTGTGTTCTTCTTTTCTATTCTAATTTAGCATTGTGAGCTTTTTGATGAACTCCTTGAGGATTATCAAGGATATTGTCTCAATAGCTCTCATGGATCAATATAGCATGGATGAAAAGATAATGTGCTAAACCAAGCTTTTGAGTTTAAGGTAACTTTAGTTCTTAAAGCTATAAAACATATTTTAGAATTGATAAATACTATAAAGATTATTTAAACAGCACAGACAGGTAAGAAGAATACACAAATTGTAAATATAATTTGATTTCAACAGTGTAACTCCTGACTTGTAAATAAGTTTTTAATTTTGTTTGTTATTTTGTTTAAAATTTTCTTTTAAGATAATTTTAGACTTACAAAGAGTTGGAAAATATAGTGTAGAGAGTTCCCATATACCCTTCATCTGATTTACCCTATGTTAACATCACTGACTCGATGGACATGAGTTTGCGTGAACTCCGGGAGTTGGTGATGGACAGGGAAGCCTGGCGTGCTGCAATTCATGGGGTCACAAAGTGTCGGACACGACTGAGCGACTGAACTGAACTGAACTGAACATTCACATAGCCATAGAACAGTAATTAAAACTAAGAAATGAACTTTGGTATAAATAAAACTAAGCCGCAGAATGTATTCAGATTTCACCACTTATCCATCATGTCTTTTTCTGTTCCAGGATCCCACATTGCACTCAATTGTCATGTCTCCTAAGTTTCCTCCAATGTGTGAACAGTCTATCCTCATCTTTTACAACCTGGACATTTTGAAGTAAACTCATCTCATATTTTGAAGAATTTCCCTCAACTTGAGTTTCTCATTATGAAATTGAGGTTATGTGTTATTAAGAAGGATATCACAGTGTTATGTGACCTTTACAAGGGGCACATAATGTTGCTATGCATCACTAATGATATTAACATTAATCACTTGAAATGTCTACTAAGATTCTCCACTTTGCTATCTATTGCTCAGATGGAACATAAGTTATCAATTTTTTATGATGTCGAAATTATCTCTTTTTTCCTTCTTTTTATGTTTAGTGTTTTCCATCTGCTAATAAGGCTTCATCTACTTCAAGATTTGAAGATATTCTCCTAGGTTTTCTTCTGGAAGCATTGGTGTTTTAACTTAAACATTTTTGTTAAAGTCAATCAGTATTATTTAACTCAATCAATTTTTATGTATGATATGAATCAAGTGTTGAGAGTCTTCCTCCTCCTCCCTGCATCCAATTGGTCTGACAACATTTTCTCAAAAGACTTTGACCCCTCATCAAATCTTTGATACTTTGATTGACAAGTCATTTGAGCACACTTGCAGGAGTATTTATGGACTCATTTTGTTGATCTCTTTGTGCTTTCACTAGTACCACATTCTCTTGATAACAGCTTTATAGTAAGTCTTGAAGTAAAAGTAAAACATTCAAATTTGTTACCTTCAAGATTATTTCTGTTACTTTAGTTTCTTTTCCTTGCAACTTAGACTTTAGAGTGGGCTTATAACTTTTAATCAAAGCAAATAAAAAAACTATTACAGTTTTATTGGATTTTCATTGAATCTTTACACCAGTTTAGGTGAACTGACACCTTAACAGTGCTTCTTCCGATCCATGAACTCGTTACATATTTCCCATTATTTAGAGTATTAATCTCTTAGAAATGTTATAGTTTTCCATGTGCAAGTCTAAAGTATTCATCATTAGATTTATTTCTAAATGTTGCATGCTATTGCAAAGAGAATATATAAATCTCTCAGTTATACTTTGAAAATTTAAAGAAAATAATTGATTTTTGTGTACTGACCTCATTTGGTGTAATCTTGCAGAATTCCCTAATTAATTCATAGGGCAGGTACTATAGGTTCCTTTGGATATTTTATGTATAGTTGGGTTGTCTATGAATAATGAGAGCTTTATTTCATCTTTTCCAAACTTTATTTATTTTAGTTCTTTTTCTTACTAAATTGCTGGAATTTTTATTACAATACTGAAAAAAAAAAAATGAAAGCAGCTTTTTCTTTGTCCCCTGAGAGAATGGGACTAACCTGAATGTTTTACTTTTATTTCAAGATTTACTATTAAGACATGTCATCAGAGGGTGTTGTATTAGTGAAAGCACAAATTGATCAAAATACAGAATGGGAGTCCAGAAATATTCCTGTAAGTATGATCAAAAGACTATTGATGAAATTACCAAAGTGATTCAGGGTAGGGACAGAAAGTATATTCAGAAAAAGTTGCTGGATTAATTGAATGGGAGTGGAGTGAGGAAAGAATCTCAATCCTTGTTGTTCAGTTGCTAAGTCATGTTCAACTCTTTGTGACCCCATGCGCTGCAACGCGCCTGGCCACCCTGTCAATCCTTAGCTCATAATTAAATCTGACACTGTGAGCCTACTCAGTTGGTTCAGTTCTGTCCGACTCTTTGTGACCCTATGGACTGCAGCCCACCAGGCACCTCTGTCCATGGGATTCTCCAGGCAAGAATACTGGAGTGGGTTGCCATGCCCTCCTCCAGGGGATCTTCCCAACCCAGGTAGCCAACTGGCAACTCTTGTGCTTCCTGCATTGCAGGCAGCTATAACGTTTTCATAGGTATTCTTCACCAGTTTGAAGAAATTTTATTCCACTCCTGGATTATTGCTGGGATTTTTTTTTTAATCACAAATTGTCATTGAATTTAATAAATACTTTTCCTGTTCTATTGAAATGGTCATGTGATGTTTTCTTGCAATCTGTCATTCTGTGACTCACACTGATTGATTTTTATAGGTGAAGCCATTTTAAATTCCTAATATAAAACCTATTTGGTCATAATGTATTATTCCTATTTTCTATTGGTTATACTTTAAGCATTTTTGCATTTATATTCACAAGAGATATTAACCTGTAGGTTTTTTCTTGGAATTTTTTTGCAATACCCTTATGTAATTTTGGTATATATAATTATTAAAATTATGCTGGCTTCATAAAATTAATTGGAGGGTTATTGTCCTAATTGTCTTTACATATGTTCACATCCACTTAGTATTATTTTTATCCTTTGAAATTTTGAGGGTCTTTTCACCTGGCCCAAAACGTGGTCTATTTCATGAAAATTCTTTTATCATTTGAAAATAATCCAAATTTCATTTGGAGGGGTTTTGTGTGGGTTTTTCTTTTTGTTTTTTTGTGTGTTTTTTTGGTAATGTTCTGAAAATCTCAATTAGGTTAATTTGGTTGATAGTGTTAACTAACCGTTCTATATAACTAACTATATGATCTATATGAACTCATGCTATCAATTTCTGAAACAGGGTTCCTTGAAATACCCAAATAATATTGTGGATCTGCTTATTTTCTTTTTAGTTTTGACAATCTTTGGTTTAGAAAGCTTAGAAACTTTGACGTTACATTCAAACGTTTTTAAGATTAATTTAGATTCTTGATTATGACACTTTCATCTGATATGCACATCAGCTTTCTTATGCTTAGTATTTGAAGGGAAAATATGTATTTCTGTCCTTTAACTTAAAGCCTATGTTTCTATACCTCTGTTTTAAAAGTCTTTCTTATAAGCAACATGTAGATTATGCTCATTTTTTTAGAGTCCTGCCTAATAATCTGAGTCTTTTAATCAGGTTCTATGTATATTTCATATAAGTATTGAGAGTATATTTAAGTGTATATTTGAGTCTATGATCTTGGTGTTTTCTATGTGTCCTGTATTTCTTTGCTCCTTTGCTCCTCCTTCCAAGCATTTTTATGAGAAGAGGGGGCAGTGTGATGTATTAAATCAACTATCTTTTTAATATTCCATTTTTCATCTACTCACATTTTACCTATATTTCTTTTTTATATTTTTTGTTTTTACTGACTAGGTTAAAATGTGCATATTTAACTTTCAGAAAGCATGATTTTGTACATACATGAACAGCTTCTCTCTGCATATGAAAGTGAAAGTGAAAGCCACTCAGTCATGTCTCTTTGCAACCCCATGGACTATACTGGAGTGGGTTTCTGTTCCCTTCTCCAGGGGACCTTCCCAACCCTGGGACTGAACCCAGGTCTCCTGCATTGCAGGTGGATTCTTTACTGTCTGAGCCCAAGGAAGCCCTTTGCACATGGTGTTCCCTTTTTCTGGAGTGCATTCTCCACAGATATCTAAAAGATTCTCTTCTCACTTCCTTCAGGTCACTGCTCAAATGTTATTTTATCAGAAAAGCCTTATATAACACCTTTATATAAAATTGTAATGCATCTCTTTGAGTTGCCTTTTATATTGTGTTCTGTTTTTTTCCATTACATTTTTACATTTAAGGAAATTTGAGTAACTGAGGTAATAAATGAGAATGATTGTTTGGGGGGGTGGGATTGGTGTGTTCAATCTGAGCTTATTCAAATTAGTAATCACAAGTTAATATGGCTGCTGATGTCTTAACATATTTCTGAAAACTATTTCAAAATTTATAAATTAAATTTAAAGACTTGCTTTTGTTTTATAAATTTATTACCTATTTAAAAGTCAGCTAACTGTAAGTAATCCTTTAAATATTCAAAGTTTCCTCTTCAACCATCTATACCATCTCTCATTATTCACATTTTTACTCAAGGTTAACTTTTTTGCAATATTTTTCTCATACCTCAAGTCTGGGTTGAGACTCCTCAAAGATACTTCTAGAAAACTCTTTTTTTTTTTTTCCAGAATTTTTATCATACAGTATTGTAAAAATCCTAGTTTGTCTCCCAGCACCTAACATAGGCCCTGGCACATAACAGACACTTAGTAAATACTTGTTGAAGGAAGGAAAAGGGTGGAAAGAAGGAATAGTGGGACAGAGAGAGGAAGAAAAAGACTTCCTCCTCTAACTACTTCTAGTTAATACACCTTCAATGACCAGCACTGTTTTTAACCTTACAAAATTTCTAAATTTTCAAAGTAAAATATACCAAAATAGAAGGACTTTTTCACTTCAGTTAGATCCCATATAATTTAAGCTCTGCATTTGAGCTTATGAAAGAAAAGGAAATCGTTCTTTCTGACTGTCAAGTAATGCTTGAGCAAACTCTTACTGGTTTAGTGAGGTTATATGCACACAGAGTAAATTTTCAGAATATGAAATTCTGTTACTTTTGTATGTTCCATATAGTCCTAAGCACAATATATGCTGTTATGAAATACTAAACCAAAAGCCATTATTTCTTGACATACATGTTCCATCTTGTTGCTTAGTTACTTTTTTCTACAAAATTTTAAATTCACACTTGCCACTTGAAGCAGAAATTTTAAGGCAAGAAAAGCTTTGAAGATAATGACTCAGTTCTACAGTCTATCCAGATTTTCTAGAAGATCCCTGAAGATATTTTTATGTGCAAAAACAGAGTGGTTCTTCCTAGGTATGACAATCTACCTTTACAGCAATTTACAGCAACCCTCTTCTCTTTCTCCTATGCTTTGTTTCAGGGCAACTCTGTTCATCTTTCTTTAAATACATCATAATCACCAATGCCATCATATTTACTATGCCCATGTCCTGGATTTCCCATCTCACTTTTATTTTTTTTCATCTCATTTTTCCACATGAGACTCAATCATCTTTTCCTCTGTTTTCCTAAAGCCTATGATATATATATATATATATATACATACACATACATATCTACATAATTATAATTACACATAGCAAAAAAGACAACTTTTTCTCCTTGAAATATCTTTCCAGAAGTACAGCCTATTTGTTCAGCATAAATTAATGCACAAGCTCTTTTCAAACACAAAGGGAACTCTCAAGGGACTAAAGTTATGAGCAGAATCATTCCATAGCCTTTTCTACAGAAGAAAAAGAATTTGGTTGTTTCTCATCTGGGGTAGAAAGGAAAATTTCAAAAGACAGAAGAAATGGTGAGGGATGATGGAGGGCCCCACGATTGAACATGTGATCCCACACACGTGTTGCTGAATATCTATGTAAAGTTACAAATTCATGAAATACTTGAATGACAAAAGATTTTTGTGAGAAATTGGTAAAAGTTGGAGTTTTGCACTCATATGGCAGGAGTGAAGCCATGACTAAAAGGACAGACACAGTCAGGTGATGGCCAAGAGAAAAGTGAGCAAAGTAATAAAATGCTGGGGATTTAAAGCATGTTTATAGAAATATCCCATGCCAGTAGTTGCTCAGATTTCATTTTTGACTGTCAGTCTTGGAGTTGTGAACTAGCATGCCTGGGTCAGCTACATCTTGTATCTAATCATCCACCTTCAAACCCAATCATGCTTGCAGATATTGTTGCCTTGACTCAAATCTGGTGAATAAGTTGAATAAGGATATAAAATCTGTCCAGACACAAATCCTGATGGCTTTTGGAATGTACTTCAAAGTCAAAGCAAAGTTTTGGAAACTACTACCTACACTGTTGAATGGCATCAAATGCAAAGCTAGGAATACGGAAAGTAGGGTGAGAACTTGTTAGACTCAGCAGTTTAAGAAACTGTCACATGAAACATCTGACGAGAGGTTATTTTTTAACATAGCTTAAGTGACACACCATGCTGAAAAATTGAAAAATGTTTCCTAGAAGGGGGAAAAAAGTCTGTTGTACATATATTTAAGGTGGCTCAGCAATAAAGAATCCACCTGCCAATGCAGGAGACATGGGTTTTATCCTTGTGTCAGGAAAATCCCCTGAAGAAGGAAATGACAATCCACTCCATACTCTTGCCTGGGAAATCCCATGGACAGAGGAGACTGGTGGACTACATTCCATGGAGTAACAGAAAGTCAGACACGACTTAGAGACTAAATAACAACAACATATATTTAAAATGAAAATTTTTTCTACTATATCACACATTGAGGACAAAATCCCTGGGCTAGACTGCTACTATATTATTGCCTATTAGGCAGACCACAAACTACAAGAGGCAAGGGACATTTTAAGGGTACATATATTTAGGGTTTGCAGAGGAGGATTTGGGGCTGTGAAGAAAATAAGCTTCTGAAATATTGTTGTACAGCCAGAGATCTTGAAAGTGAAAAAGCAACAAAAATGAATAGAAAGTTGGAAGGATACAGCATACGGTACCAACGTCACCAGTGAAACTATCTGGCAAATAGAAGAGTTTATGACACTAGAATGGATATTCAAAAAGGTGGAGAAATTCCACGACTGAAGGTCAAGTTTCTGATGACCAGCAGGAAAGGAATGAGGTACAAATATTTTAAGACATATGAGACATTTTAAGTTAACCATTCAACAAAGTTCTTGGAAGTCATTTTGAAAAATCAGACCCAGGGAGCAACGTATGGCAATGCTTTACTAGGAAAAAAAAAAAAAAAATTGACAGCATGAGCAGGTTTTGAGCCCCTAAGTTTTCACTATTAGTGAATCTATTTCAGAAAGAGAGAGTGATATAACCTTATCTGCCCTCTGAGATCAAGAATAAACAGACTGGCAGACTGAAAGCAAGTGGGAAATTTGAATTGAGGTAAGTATGCAAACCTAGAAGTCAAATGTAGGCGCTGAGTGACCTTAAGTTGATCCCCACCCCTGCTTAACTAAGGAGCTTTGAAAGTCACGAGTACTGTTTAACAAGTATTTCTTTTTCTTCTCTTTTTCTGGCACATGGTGCTACTGGGTTTCTCCATCCCCTTTGAAGTTAGGTATGGCCACCCAAATTGCTTTAGGTTATGAAATGTGAGCAGAAGTGACTGAGTCACTTTCAAGCAAAGATATTCAGAGTGACTCACAAGTTGTCATATCCATTCCCACCACTGCAGTGATTAAAGAAGCACATGTCAAGATGGAGTCTCCATTATTCTGGCTTCCTGATTTTTCCCAATAGACATGTACATATATAATATGATTGAGAAGTAAATGTGTATTATTGTAAGCTTTGTTGAATATACCCTAAAGTAATCTCCAATAATGCTTATCTCCTATTGTTCACAATTCTGTGTGAAATTCCATCCCCTTGAGTGTGATGGAACACACTTGCTTCTACAACCTGCTACTAACCAATAGCATATGGCCAATGTTAATGGGATGTTAATGTCTCTGATTACATTACAATACACATTAATATAAAACTGTCTCACTAAAAACACACTATAGACTCCCCTCACTGGCCTTGAAAAGGCAAGCTACCATAAAATAAGGACCTATGTTTGGAGAAGTTCAATGGCAAGGAACTCTGGAAGATAAATATAGCCTCCAGCATAAAACTGGGCAGAGGAGCCTGGTGGGCTGCAGTCCATGGGGTCGCTAAGAGTCAGACACAACTGAGCAACTTCACTTTCACTTTTCACTTTCATGCGTTGGAGAAGGAAATGGCAACCCACTCCAGTGTTCTTGCCTGGAGAATCCCAGGGATGGGGGAGCCTGTTGGGCTGCCGTCCATTGGGTCGCACAGAGTCGGACATGACTGAAGCGACTTAGCAGCAGCAGCAGCATGAAATTAAAGCAGTAAGAGATTAGTTCTGCCAACAAAATGCAGGAGCTTAGAAGTGACTCTCCCTAGTTCAGCCCATGACAAAATCTTAAATGCAACTTATTTGAGACTCTCATGCAGAGAACCCAGAACCCCAACTTCTAACCCATAGAAACTGAGATAATTAATGAGTATGTTTTAAGTCACTAAGTTTCTGTTAATTTATTATACAGCCATAGAAACTAATGTATCAGCCATTGAGTTTTGGAACTTGTTCATTGCTGTAGCAATGAACCTAGCTTATTCCTTTTGACAGAAGGATCCAGAAAAAGCTGAAAATTTATGTACAAAATTGTGCCTGCAAATTCCTTGAGAGTATAGCTGACACTTGCTCTAATAAGCTCCCAAGATCCACTGGTTTTATTTACATAAGCGTCTATTTTGTGCTATCGTATGTGGTAGCCTTGTCCTCATATGTGTGGGACTGAGTTAGATATACCAACAGTCAGAAATTCTGTGAGGTAGAAACACTTACCAGTCAACTCATAGAGCAGTGATCGTAAACCTCTTAAAACAGTATCCAAGACCAATATATTTTTTTTTAATGTTGAATTTCTACCTATGACACTGACTTCAAATGATAAAATAAATACAACTGGTATCACAATCTACAATATTACCTTAAGGATTACCATGAGTTTTTAAAATAGTTGTTTAACTTCATTAATGGAAGGGGCAAAAAAAAAAAAAAGAAAAAAACTGCAACAATTAAAATAGAAAGAAAAAAAAAAAAAAACACTTTCCATGAGGTAAACTCTATCTTTGTATTTCAGAATTTTCAAAGACAATTTATGATTTTGGATTATGTGCCATGTTTATTTGTAACACTCTATACTCTCTGGAACACAATCAGATATCTCCATTTTTGTGTGCATCCTGGTTTGAAATTTGGAGTCTTAGAGGAGCCAATTTATGCGAATTAGCTACAGAGAAAATGTATGGTAATGTTGATGAGAGTGGATGGATGTAGAATGATAGCATCTGATACATTTTTACAATGGTAAGGCTGCTACTTGGCATTTATATTAAAACTTCCCAGAGCCTTACACAACTTTGCATTTGGTTATTTACTTGTCTCTGATTTGTTATCACTTCTCTGATGTCACTTGTCAGAATCTGCTATGTATTACACGAAAATAACATCTTCTGTGTAAGCAAACTCTGAGAGATAGTGAAGGACAGGGAAGCCTGGTGAGCTGCAGTCCATGGGATTTCAAAGCCCTTGTTGAGTGACTGAACAACAACCTGTAAATTTCTGGGCTTCCCAGGTGGCACTAATTGCAAAGAACTCGCCTGCCAATGCAGGAGATGTAGAGATGTGGTTCGATCCCCGGGTCGGGAAGATTCCCAGGAGGAGGACATGGCAAACCATTCCAGTATTTTGCCTGGAGAATCCCCATGGACAGAGGAGGCTGGTGGGCTATTGTCCATAGGGTTGCAAAGAATCAGACATGATTTATGGACTAAACAACAATGCATGTCAGTATCTGTCTTTAATAAAAGACTCCAAGAACCTTTAGGAAAGGGTCATGTCTCATTTTGCTTCCTATATGTAAAGTTTAGTATAGTGCCTGGCAGTTAGTTCTTGTTTACTGAAAAAGAGAGGAAAAGAGTGGAGTAGAGGGAAAGGGAAAGAAAAGGAAGGCAAAGGAAAGCCCTGGCCTTGGTTGTTTGGCTGCTGTTCATAGACATAGAGTTTGTGGTGGGTCAGAACCTGATTTATGGTAGGAAAAGAAAGAGCTACATCGCACATGAACATAGTTCTCTCAGATCCACGAGGGTTGACTCAACCACTCTGAATTGAAATTTGAGGGCTCTTAGCCTATCCCCAATGGAGAAGGCAATGGCATCCCACTCCAGTACTCTTGCCTGGAAAATCCCATGGATGGAGGAGCCTGGTAGGCTGCAGTCCATGGTGTCGCTAAGAGTCAGACATGACTGAGCGACTTCACTTTCACTTTTCACTTTCATGCATTGGAGAAGGAAATGGCAAGCCACTCCAGTGTTCTTGCCTGGAGAATCCCAGGGATGGTGGAGCCTGGTGGGCTGCCGTCTCTGGGGTCGCACAGAGTTGGACACGACTGAAGCGACTTAGCAGCAGCAGCCCATCCCCAAAATGTACTTTTCTGAGTACTATCAACACCTTGTCTACCTCAAAAGAGGCTGACCAAGAAGTTATGTTTATGTTTCATGACCCTCAGTTGCTACTGAAAAAGGAGACAAGTTTCCAGTTAGACAAATTAAATTTTGTCTCTTGAAAATCTGGAATTAGGATTCATTGACAAGAGTATCTGCTAGATTTTTGAATTGAGGAAGAAAAAACTCCAAAGCTTCATGGTGATTGTATGCATAAAGAAAGGGAAAAAATCACAATGCAGGGAGAAGAACAGAAAAATCACAAAGACAGTGCAGAAAAAATGGACCAGATAGGAAGCAGGAGAGAGCCCAAGAGGCAGAAACTAACTGGTTGACTTAATAACTGCAAATTTCCCATTTCCATCCTTGGGTTTATTGTAATTAAATGTCTTTTACACTTATCACAAATTGTGTCTTTTAATTTGAAATATGAGATTTATGAAATATATTTCCAGTAAGATATGCTCCTTCCCCAAAGATCTGTTTTTTTATTCTTTTTTAATCCTAAATCAGTGTGTTAGTTGGCATGAGAAGGATTCTCTAATAGAGTCTACAGGAAAAAGTAAGGCACTTTTGGAAATGAAAATCATAAGATGAAATTGCATTTATAACCTGCTACTAGAAAGCAGTGTGTCACTCCAAGCATTCTGAGTCCATAACTTCCCAAGGTGGGCATGGATAGAATTCAGGCAGCTCATGATGGGAAAAAAGAAACTCATCACTTTACTGACCTCTAATTGAAAAGCAGGTATATTACTTTGCCAACAAAGGTCTGTCTAGTCAAGGCTATGGTTTTTCCAGTGGTCATGTATGGATGTGAGAGTTGGACTGTGAAGAAAGATGAGCGCCAAAGAATTGATGCTTTTGAACTGTGGTGTTGGAGAAGACTCTTGAGAGTCCCTTGGACTGCAAGGAGATCCAACCAGTCCATTCTGAAGGAGATCAGCCCTGGGTGTTCATTGGAAGGACTGATACTGAAGCTGAAACTCCAGTACTTTGGCCACCTCATGCAAAGAGTTGACTCATTTGAAAAGACCCTGATGCTGGGAGGGACTAGGGGCAGGAGGAGAAGGGGATGACAGAGGATGAGATGGTTTGATGGCATCACTGACTCGATGCACATGAGTTTGCATGAACTCCAGGAGTTGGTGATGGACAGGGAGGCCTGGCGTGATGTGATTCATGGGGTCACAAAGAGTTGGACATGACTGAGCAACTGAACTGTACTGAACTGAAATTATTTTTTTCAATTATGGATATAGGAAAATAAACAGTAATATAAACAATAACTTGAATTTTGTCATCAACATAGATCAGGTATCCTCATATCCCATAAATCTTGATATATTGTATATGTTGATCACAACTTCAAAATGATGGTACTTACTGGATTCACCACTAGATAGTATTATTTAATGCATTAATAAGAAAGCACACAATTACTACACCACAAATGTTTTTTAATACTTTGCTAATTTCATTTCAATGTAATTGGTTTCCTTTGTAATCCTATGTATTTTATTATATGAATTTTAGAACATTATTCTGAGAAGGGATACTCAGACTTTATTGGAATTCCACATGGGTGCAGGGCACATAAAAGGGTTAAAAATTCCTACTGAGGAGTCCAAAGAAAGGGTACAATTAAGTGACTTGATTATCAGCAACTAAGAAATCAAATGCATAGAAACCAGAGGAAGACCAGGAAGAATCAAAAAGTTACACCTCTGAAAATGATTGTATTTCCTACCTGTGATTTGGACTTTTTACACCTACTGTGTTAAAAATTTGACTATATCTTTAAAGGATCTTAGTGAAAAATAGAAAAGATAAAAATTGTGTTTCTGCTATAGCTGAAGTCTTTATATGTTATGTTTTATGAAACAGTAAGTGGTATTATCATGCTGAGTCAAATCACTCAACTTGACTACTAGTCTTAACATAAGTACAGGTTGTATTGAATCTGGAAGGAGTAATGGAAAAATATAAACCCCATCAATTTCATCATTTAAATTTTTTCTCTTATAAATAAATGTTCCAACCCTCTTTCAGTAACTGAAGATTATATGTATGTGTGTGTGTGTGTATATATATATATATATATATTATATATATATATGTATTCTAGTGATGATTTTAAATAAGCATATGCTTACTGTCAGCCTGCATTTATTACCTAAACAATTTGAGAAAGAAAATCTGTGACTAGAATTATAAATGAGTGGGTTTGCAACTTATGGCACTTAGGAAGTGAAGGATCATTGTCAGTAAGTACTTCTTTTGCCCTGAAGGCCCCCCAAGAAGGAAAAAATAGCATTTTCCTACTGAGGAGATTCAGTGTTCAGCAGACCATACACAATTATAAAATTATCTAATTGATAACTTTTTAACATTAGAAGCACGCATGTTTGTCAGTAGATATTTTTAAATAAACCTATACTTTAATTTCAGATCAATATTTCAAATGAGACCTACCAAAAAACTTTATTTCATATTTATTTATTTATTTGCATTTAAATCTGCATATTCAAAAGCAGAGACATTACTTTGCCAACAAAGGTCCATCTAGTCAAGGCTATGGTTTTTCCAGTGGTCATGTATGGATGTGAGAGTTGGACTGTGTAGAAAGCTGAGAGCTGAAGAATTGATGCTTTTGAACTGTGGTGTTGGAGAAGACTCTTAAGAGTCCCTTGGACTGCAAAGAGATCCAATCAGTCCATCCTAAAGGAGATCAGTCCTGGGTATTCTTTGGAAGCAGTGATGCTAAAGCTGAAACTCCAATACTTTGGCCACCTCATGCGAAGAGTTGACTCATTGGAAAAGACTCTGATGCTGGGAGGGATTGGGGGCAGGAGGAGAAGGGGACGACAGAGGATGAGATGGCTGGATGGCATCACTGACTCGATGGACGTGAGTTTGAGTGAACTCTCAGAATTGATGATGGACAGGGAGGCCTGGCGTGCTGCAATTCATGGGGTCGCAAAGAGTCAGACATGACTGAGCGACTGAACTGAACTGAACTGCTAAATCAATCAGTTCTAGAATCTTTAAGTTTGGGTCTAAATAGAGAAAACCACTTACTATGAAGTCCCTGAAGTTTCCTGTAATTAAAAATTAATCTATGGCATTATTCTAAAATATTAAAAATTATCATTAACAACTATAAAAGTAATTGGTCTAAATAAAGAAACTGGCTTAAGAAAACTGACTGCTTCTTTAACATAGGAAAACATATATACCTTGATTCTTGACTATGTGAGAGCAAAGATGAGTAAATAAAAGAAGAGTAGCTAAAAGGTGCATGAAGCCTGTTCTCAATATTTCTGAAGATCCATTTTATGAAAAGGCTTAGTTTTGAGCCATTTTGCTTGATATACAAAATTCTGTAGTAAACTTTAATCTCCTGAAAACTAGGAAGAGAGAGAAAAAGTACTTTATGAAGAGGATTGTTCTATATTGCAATGTTCAAAGGTTAACTCAGTAGTGAACAGTCTTGAATCTAACAACCTCTTACTGCCATAGCTAGTGGTGGTGTTTGAAAGCTGCATACTGGCAGGGTAAAGTCTGGGCTAAAATTCTAATTCTGCTACTTTCTCCCTGCATGTCCTCAGGAAAATGAGCCCCATATAATTCATGTGTAAAAGGAAGAATATAGCAATTTTCGCACAGGGGTGTTGTGAGGACTTCATGAAACAAGAGCCTATAAAGTACATGCATAGAGCAGGTACTCAGAAAATGGGGGCACCCTGCCCTTGTCTGTGGTTTTATATCCCTACTGACCATCAAGCTGAGTGGCAGATACAAGAGGAAATTAAATACTTGTTGACTTCAGGAGAGATGGAATCAGGGCAAGAAGAAAACATTAACTTACAGTGATTGAATTTGTAAAAGGACTAGACCTGAGGAGAGACAGGGCAACAAAGCAATATATCCCAAACAGGTAATGAAAGAGCTCAAGCTTCTATATCTTTAATTCTTGTTAGTTTGAATCTCTAAAGGTCTTTCTCCTACTTCAATAATCTCTTCTGCATTCTCCACTGCTCTCCAGAAAATCTGTGCTTTTTACTTTGATTATATTGGTGTTATATATTTAAATTAGGCTCATTATATTTACAGTCATTCAAAGGAAGTGGACTTAGAGTGACAGTACATAATAATATTTCTTATTTTTTAATGTCTTAAGTTGAAATTTAGGTAATAAATCATGAGGGGATGGGTTCCCCCGCCACCCTCCAGCAAAGAGTTGGAGTTCATTCTCTGTGGACCAATACTACAAGACAAAAACAAGATGACAATCAAGGGAGGAGTCTGGGCCATGCTCACAAGAGAGATGAAAGACCACATATTCCTCATTCTTGAAGTTAAAGAGACCTCCCTGACTACATACACGCATAAAGACTCTTTAGAAGGTCAAAAGAGAGGGGTCATCACCTCATGGTAAGTGATGCAACTACCCATAGGCCTCTTCACTAGAATCCATCTTGGCTAAAAATGTGCATGCACACATGGGAGGACACTGAGACATACCAAATACAGACGCAGAACCAGGCAAAGCAAGGTTATTGGTCAAAGGAAACCTGGAAGAAATGCTCCCCCAAAGTTATTCAAACTACTACTATGGCAGGACTCTTCCTCTGAGTCTGCCCGTGTGTCTACCCAAACATGCTCTTTTCCTCCTAATAAATAGTTTACTTGTTTCACTACTTTCTGTCCTTGTGGGAATTCTTTTTCTGCAAAGCCAAAGAGCCAGGGCCTTGTCACTGACCGCTGGTCTAGTGGTAAGGATTTGGTGCTCTTACCCCACAACCTGGCCTCAGTCTCTAGCCAGTTTCAAGCCACTGTAGTCTGAGGCCACCTGAAATCAGATGGGTTGTCCCATTCCAGGACCCTACAGCCCAAATGGTTGGCTTCCTTAAATAACAATAAGTGAGAAAGGAAGGAAAATGAAAAAGAAAATATAAAAGAGAGTAATAAAGAGGGAGGCAGGAAGAGGAAAAAAAAATAGAAAAAGTAAATAGGACTTTTTAAAAAAATCTAATCAATTAGGTGAGTAATGGGTATGGGTACATAATAATATTTCTCAAGTGGGTGGCCACTTGAGAACAGAGACATATGGTGCTTCTGTAAACTAAAAGTCCAGGTAGGCATGGATTGTTTGCAAAAATATAAGAAAATACTTGGCCTTTTCCTTCTGCTTCTTCATCTATAATCCTATATATTATTTTGTAGTTGCATTTTTCAGAAATGCCAAATGGATGTTGTAAAATTTCAGAAAAGGAAACCTCAAGCAATCACAAGGATTCAAAGTGGCAACAGTGCTAGGAGAGACAGCCACCAATGCAAGAAGGAACTGAAAGCGTAAAACTTTCCAACTTGGAAAGACAAAACCAGAAGATGCCAACCAGATTAAGATCTTAAAAATACAAAAAAAAAAAAAAATAGTGACTGATAAGACTAAAACAAGCAGAGACTTAACTTTCAAAATCTAAAATACTAGAGCATTCTTTACCATCTGAGCCACCAGGAAAGCCCACGAATACTGGAGTGGGTAGCCTATCCCTTCTCCAGGGGATCTTCCCAACCCAGGAATCAAAGCAGGGTTTCCTGCATTGCAGGCAAATTCTTTACCAGCTAAGCTACCAGGGAAGCCTGAGTCTTATTTAGGGGAGATCCTTTTTAAAACTGAAAAAGGGAAACATAGGACCAAAAAAAAAAAGAAATACTTAATACTTAAGTACTTCTTTATACAGCAGGTAATAATTTTATGAAACTCTTAATCCCTAAGAAGTAGATACAGATTACAAGGAGCTGACACATGCTGACTTACTTCTAAAGTTGATGTCAGGATGAAAAATTACAACCAGTCACTCACAATTCAATCCCCAGGGCCATTGTTTGCATGGATTTGGTGTCTGGATGGAACATTAATCTGGACCAGCCATGATTATTTCTAAATTTCTAAGCTTTATCCTTCTAATTTTGAAACTTATAAAGTCATGAAATAAACTAGAAGAAAACTTGCTGCTGCTGCTGCTGCTAAGTCACTTCAGTTGTGTCCGACTCTGTGCGACCCCATAGATGGCTGCCCACTAGGCTCCACCATCCCTGGGATTCTCCAGGCAAGAACACTAGAGTGGCTTGCCATTTTCTTCTCCAATGCATGAAAGTGAAAAGTGAAAGTGAAGTCGCTCAGTAGTGTCCGACTCTTTGCAACTCCATGGACTGCAGCCCACCAGGCTCCTCCGTCCATGGGATTTTCCAGGCAAGAGTACTGGAATGGATTGCCATTGCCTTCTCCAAGAAGAAAACTTAGAACCTATCTAGTTCAACTTCCTCTTATTAGTCTCAGAAACTTGAGTCCCAGAGTCATACTGACTTAACCTCACCTCACTCGGTTGACAGAAGAATAAGAGATAAAATCAGTTCTTGTGATTCCTAGTCAGAGAATTCTCTAAAATTTATAGATAACAGAATCTACTTCCTTCTCTCCACACTGCAAACTATAAATAATTTTACGGAACATATGCATCAAGATGCATGACCTGAGCAGGAATCATTATGGATCTCCTTCCTCAATTAGGAAATTAATTTCTTAGTAACAGTTTAAGGTATTCTATCTACCTCTTCTTTCTATGTTCCTCCATCATGTGCTTTGAAAGCAGTATAAGTTTAGCTTCTTTACTAACTTTTTCAGTTCTCAGTTTTGAAGCCCAGACTAAGGTAAAAACCTTGAGGACAGTTTTTTTTTCTGTTATAGGAACTTGGAATTATGAAAATCAGCATCATTACGTCCTACTGGATTTTAAAATTCATCCTGATGAGCTGTCCTACAGAAAGTAAACAGTATGCTTACCTAAGGTTTGGCATATGTAGATGTTTCCACCAAATCAATGACTTTGAAGTAAACCATAGTAAACATTTCTCCTGCTAACATGAGAAAGTGGAGCCACTCAGTCAGAGCTGCTGCTAAGTCGCTTCAGTCATGCCCAACTCTATGCGACCCCATAGACAGCAGCCTACCAGGCTCCCCCGTCCCTGGGATTCTCCAGGCAAGAACACTGGAGTGGGTTGCCATTTCCTTCTCCAATGCATGAAAGTGAAAGTGAAGTTGCTCAGTCGTGTCCAACTCTTAGCAGCCCCATGGACTGCAGCTCACCAGGCTCCTCCTTCCATGCAATTGTCCAGGCAAGAGTACTAGAGTGGGTTGCCATTGCCTTCTCCACACTCAGAGCTAGTGAGCACCTTTTCTCTTCACTAAGGTGTATGTACTTATTTTTGACCTTTCTACACAGAATTAAACTATTTGATATTGCTTTTGCAGACTGCATTGAAGTAGCTGCTCTCAGATATTTACTAAAAATAAACGAGAACTATTATTTGAGATACAAGCAGTGTTACCTCACTTCAAGGATAATGCAATTTTATTTCACTGATTGATATTCAGAGAACTCAAACCACAATTGAAGTTAACCAGTCAGAAACCAGCAAAGATATGGTCACTAAAAGATCACTCATGGAATCCTATGTTAATACCATTTATCAGAACTTAGTAACCAAAAGGATGTGCAAAGTATAAACAGTATAGATTAATTGAAAACATAAACTACACATAATGACACCCAGCATATACGTGCCCATAAGTAGAAAAGAATATGAGAACATAATGCAAAAGGAGAATTGCCTGTTATTTTGGATGAGTGGACTCTATCTAGGGTATGAGTTTTCCTAGAGTCTCACCTGCCCTCAGTCATCACTGAGTGAGCCATTACCTGGTTGCAACATGGAAATGTTAAGTCATTGGTCCACAGACCTACTCTCAGAACTGTCCAATGTTAAAATCAGGTCACTGGAATTCTTCTGTATATGCTACCCAAGAGTCCCCACTCTAGACTCTGTAAAATTCTAATACTTTATGTTTTATTTTAGTTAATGATTATATTTTATATCTTGACTGTTTTACTAGATTATAACCTCATCAAAGGAAACAATAATATTTTAAAATATTTTAAAACTCATCGTGTCCCACATAGTATCTGACCTGGCCCCATTGATTGAGCAGTCATAGATCATGATAGGCAGTCAAAATGGAGCAGGCAAGGAAAAAGGAGGCCATTTTTCAAAGTACATTTATATTCATGATCTGACCTTTAGATTCTCAGAGTTTTAGAAATTATTTTTTTGATAAGATAAAATTATTATTTTTACATGTAGTAAATCTGATAAGACTGACATTTTGAAATAAACAGAATTTTTTACACAGCAGAAAAACATATCTAAATCTTTAAACAGAAATTCAACTCCTGCCTGGTCATCATGGAGCAACAGTGCAGAAACAATTCTTTTACTGTAAATAAACTTAAAAGTGGAAAAATATATGAAACTATTCTTTTAGTCACTGGAAAGCAGATAGCACAGACTTGTGCTGAAAACAGAAGCCCTTGGCTTTCTGCTTGCAGTTTCAGGACTAAACAAAGGGGAAGGGTAATTGAGAAAGAGACTGCCATTGGTCTCAATATAGGAGATAGAGATTGAAGTTCAATAAGTCTCAAATTGGTTGGGGAAAGTGATGTAAATACCAAAGGAGAAAGTTATGCAGAGAAAGAGGTCCAGATATGCATAACATTTTTATCATCCTGATACCAAAATCAGCACAGACATTACGAAACAAACAAACAAACAACAACAACAAACTGTAGACCATATCCTCATGCAAGTGACTGCAAAAACTCTTAACAATTTACAGCAAATAAAATCCAATAACATATATGAAGGATAACATATGAGGTTGACCCTGAAAATGCAAAGATGATCAAGACTTAAGATCCACAAATGGATCTTACCTGGGGAATTTGTAAAGGCTGGAAGAGGTAACTCCTTTGAATGCAAAGACAGCAATACAAGACTTAAAGGAACATAAAAAATCAAGGAAACATAACTTCACCAAAGGAACACAATACATCCTTTTCAAAAGTGGTATTGAAACAATGGGTAACCATATAGGAAAAAATAAATCTCAATTCTTACCTACATCTAAAAAAAAAAACTTAAAATGAATCTTAGACTCAAGTGTAAACACTAAAGTTATAAAATTCTACAGGAAACTATAGATCTTGTAGATCTATAGTTTCTTGTGTGATCTTGGGCTAGGAAAAGAGTTCTTAAGTCACACACACACACAAAAAATGAACCATAAAAGAATTAAACCTAATCAGAATTTTAAATTACTGCTTTCTCAAAGATACTATTAGAAAAGAAAAAGGAAGGCACAATCTGGGAGAAGATATTTACAATAGATAGTAATGCGAAGGAGATCCAATTTAAAAAACGGGTAAATGGTGCTGGTCTTAGTTTCTCAGTCATGTCCGACCTTTGTGACCCCATGTAATGTAGCCCGCCAGGTTCTTCTGTCCATGGGGATTCTCCAGGCAAGAATACAGGAGTGGGTAGCCTATCCCTTCTCCAGAAATGATTTGAACATACACTTCACCAAAAAAGAATATTCAAATAACTAATAAGCAGACAAAAATTTACTCAACATCATTAATTATCAGAGAAATCAAATGTAAATAGCAATTATATAACATTATACATTCACATTCAAATGTCTAAAGTTTAAAAGACTATTGTCCAACAGGTACAATGTTCCAGTTATAAGATAAATAAGTATTAGGAAAGTAATATATGCCATGATAAAATACAATTAACACTGCTATATGTTATATACAAAACTTGTTGAAAGTAAATCCAAACAGTTCTCATCACAAAGAAAAAAAATGTATTTCTTTAGTTTTGTGTCTATATGAGGTGACGATGTTCACTAAACTTGTGATAACTGGTCAATTAATTAATTTAAAAACAAAATTAAAAAGACTATTGTCTTTGCAGTAAAGCAACTGGAAGTCATACATGACTGGTGGGAATATGAAAAGATCACATCTCTGGGAAAATTTGATTTTTAAAAAAATTTAAACATATAGTTACTATATGATCCAGCTATTCAAAGAAGATATTTACCCAATAAAATGGAAAACATATATGCATGTTCATATGTTTCATGGCAACTTTCTTCATTAGTCAAAAACTAGGAGCAAAAAGAATGTTGAACAAGAGGCAAGCGGAAATGAGTTTGTATCATACTACTCCAAAGAATAAAAGAACTAAGACAGTAAAGTGGCTGAATCCAAAAACAGCATGCCAAATGAAAGAAACCAGATACATAAAAGTATAAGCTATATGATACCATTTCTGTGAACCTCTAGAAAATATAAAATGACAGAAAGCTTATCAATGGCTACGTGGGACCCAAAAGTAATAGAAATGTTGAGGTGACAGAAATATTCTGTATATCGATTTTAGTGGTCGTTACACAGATACATATATTCATCAAACCACATAAAAATACATTTAAAATCCCATCCTTTCTGCTCTCTCTTTGGCCATCACAATCAAATACGACCACGTCTGGGGAGCCTTATGGAGCTTGCTTATGATCTGGACATTTATGATATTTACTGATATAATATAAAAGATACCATTGCAAATAGAGACATGCACAAACTGTATACAAGGGTTTGTTAATAGGTTACACTGCCATGGAAAAGTCTATAGACTTTCTCAGTGTTGGCTTCAGGTTTCTAAGTTCAGGTTGTTTTTAAATTGCCTGATTATCAGTGTATAAATATGGCCTATTAGAATTCTTTTTTGGCAATTTTCCTAGATAATTCTGTGAATGTTTACCCCATATATATTTGAGATTATATTAATGGATGTATTCAAGGTTCAGAACTTGGCAATTTCATGACAAATTTTTCCTTTTATTATTAAATGATAATTCATTATCCCTACCAATAATTTGTCTTTGAAGTCTATACATTTTAATAATATTGCTAACATAACTTTTTTTTGATTGGAGCTTTTTAAATATATATTTTCCATTTCTTACTTTTCAATTTTTTGATATTTTTGCATCATAGGGATGTCTCCTAAAATTAGCTTATAGCTGGATTAAGTTTTGCTTTTGTATTGAATAGTAACTGTCTCTTAGTAAGAGGTTCTCATCAGTGAATTTACTTATATTTACAGTTATTGTAATTACTGATATATTTAATTTTCATTTTTTATGGCTCATTTTTATTAGTTTTGAACTTTGATATTAAGTTTTTAATATTTATCTCTAGTTATATTTGTAATTAGACTGCAATTTTTCATTTGAAACTTTTGCAAACACTTTCCTAAATAAAATTATCAAAGGAGGGGAGAAGAGCCAGTGGCTCATGTCTATTTCTTAATTTAAATGATCATTCCTTCCCTCAATAAGATGATATATTTGAGAATTCTGGAGTTGGGAAAGGTCTTATAAAGGTGGTCTAATCCATTGTACACGTGAAAATAGAAGGCTGGAGGGTTTAGATATGTTTTATAAGGTCACAAAGTGAGTTTGTAATTATGATATCACTGAATAGAATTTTACTCTTTGTCTAGTGTTCTTTCCATGCTGTCCTTTCAGATTTATGTTGTACAGGCTGTTGAATATCATCATCTCTGCAATCAGTAGTAGCACATGTCTTCCTCATAAGGAGCTTGTAAGTTGAATCAATTCTGAGATATGCATATTAAATTAAGAAGCATGCAAAGCAGATGGTAAAATGCAAATGGATTAGAGCTCCAAGGTTATACAGATTTAAATAATTTGAAAAGTGATAGTCTGTTTTAAGTCTCATCAGTAACTTTGAAAACAATAGGCTCAACCATAATGGGAAATATGAAATATTTTCCAGTTTGCAGTTGTACTTTGTAAAAAATGTTTTATTTCAATACCCTAATTTATTATTTCTCATTTAGGTATACCCTGCAGCAATATTTTTCTACAAGCTTTACCTTCCCATTGAGTATTCAAATTTTTCTGTCATTTATTTTCCCTCAAAGGCATTAAACTGCTTTTCAGATCTTATTTCATTTTCTTTGTTACTTTTCCAGATACCTAAAATTTTAAAATATTATTTCCAGTTAATCCCATATGGAACACAAAATGAAGAGCCTATATAGAGAATAATTACTCTGTATTTCAAAATGCAGAACTGCTGGCATAAGTTAGATGATGGAAAATTATAGCATCATATCTCATACTATTGACAATGGAAACATGGCAGTCATACTTGGAAAAAGCTTATTATTTCTCTACATGTGAAAAAAAGGAACATAAAAAAATCCAACTTTAAATCACACTTCAATTTCCAGATTCTCTTCTTAAAATATACATTGCCAACCACCCCCCCACCCCCCACTTCCCCTTGCCCTGACTCAATTCAGCAGGTCTTTCAAAAACCAGCCTCTGAGATTTCATCTAGGGCTACATTCTGAGCATACACTTTAGCAGATAGACCCATTAGGCCTTTTTTCTGACAGCAGCCAATGTCGTGGGGCCCTTGTTGAAATTTCTGTCACATTTTGTATTTATGAAAATGAACGATGTCCTTGGGAATTTCAAAAGGCTCCGAAGCACAGCCTGAGGAGGGCACCAGAGGGGAGCAGAGCAGAGTGTACTGCTGTGAAGTTCTGATGGGGCATTTGGATTCTAATGATAGTGATGATTCTCCATGGTAGGAAGTTACAAAGAATCAGAATCAGAACGAAACCTCATGAATCCGCCAATGTAGGGAAAAAAAAAATCTGATTTTGACTAAATTTACCTGTACTGCAAGTTAATTCTTAGAAAAGATAGGTTTGAAATCTTGTAGTCTTTATTTTTTAGAGACACACTTAAACCTGAGAAAAGGCAAACACGAGCGATCCACAGTCTTTTGGGCATAGGTGACACTGAATCCACCTCATGGCAGCTTGGCTGCTCTCCCAGATGGCTCTTCACATCAGGTGACCGAAGTATTGGAGCTTCAGCTTCAGCACCAGTCCTTTCAATCAATATTCAAGTTTGATTGACTGGTTTGATTGCCTTCCAGTCCAAGGGACTCTCAAGAGTCTTTACCAACATTACAATTTGAAAGCATCATCCTGCAGTGCCCAGCTTTTTTTATGGTCCAACTCCCACATCCATATATGACTACTGTAAAAACCAGTTTTGACTCTACAGATTCTGGTCAGCAAAGTGATTCCACTGCTTTTTAATATGCTGTCTACTTTTGTCATAGATTTCCTTCCAAGGAGCAAGTGTCTTTTCATTTCATGGCTGCAGTTACCATCCACAGTGATTCTGGAGCCCAAGAAAATAAAATCTATCATTGCTTCCACTTTTTTCCCTTCTATTTGCCATGAAATGATGGGCTGGATACCATGATATCATACTTTTTAATGTTGATATTCAAACCAACTTTTTCATTCTACTTTTTCACCCTCATCAAGAGGTTCTTCAGTTCTTCTTCACTGCCTGCCATTAGAATGGTATCATCTGCATATCTGGGTTTACTGATATTTCTCCCTGCAAACTTGATTCCATCTTGTGCTTCATCCAGTATGGCATTTCACATAATGTACTCTGCATATAAGTTAAATATACAGCCTTGACATACTCCTTTCCCAATTTTGAACCAGTCTGTTGTTCCATATCTAGTTCTAACTGTTGCTTCTTGACCCACTTATGGGTTTCTCAGGAGATAGATAAGGCAGTCTGGTATCCCATATGTTTAAGTATTTTCCACAGTTTGTTGTGATCCACAAAGTCAAAGTGTTTAGTGTAATCAATGAAGCAGAAGTAGATGTTTTACTGGAAATTCCTTGCTTTCTCCATGATCCAACAAATGTTGGCAATTTGATCTCTGGTTCCTCTGCCTTTTCTAAAACCAGCTTGAACATCTGGAAGTTTTGGTTCATGTCCTGCTGAAACCTAGCTTGAAGGATTTTGAGCATAAACTTGCTAGCATGTGAAATGAGCACAATTATATGGTAGTGTGAACATTATTACGCATTGCCCTTCTTTGGGATTAGAATGAAAACTGAGGTTTTCCAGTCCTATAACCATTGCTGAGTTTTCCAAATTTGCTGACATATTGAGTGCAGCACTTTAATGGAATCATCTTTTAGAATTTGAAATAGCTCAGCTGGAATTCCATCACTTCCACTAGCTTTGTTCATAATAATGTTTCCTAAGTCCCACTTGACTTCACACTCCAGGATGTCTGGCTCTAGCTAAGTGACTACAACATCCTGGTTATCCAGGTTATTAAAAAAATTTTGCATAGTTCTGGGTATTCTTGCCACCTCTTCCTAATCTCTTCTGCCTCTGTTAAGTCCTTACCATTTCTGTCATTTATCCTACCCATCCTTGCATGAAATAGTCTCTTAGTATCTCCAGTTTTCTTAAAGAGGTCTCTAGCCTTTCCCATTCTACTGTTTTCCTCTATTTCTTTGCAGTGCTCACTTAAGAAGGCCTTATCTCTCCACCATTCTCTGGAACTCTGCATTTAATTGGGTATACTTTTCCCTTTCTCTTTTTCTTTTCATTTCTCTTCTTTATTTTATATTCTTTCCTTTAACAGTTTCCTTCATCAAAAAATAAATAAATAAATAAATAACCTACTGCCTGCTCTCTTTCCAAGCATGTGCACGTGCACGCACACACACACAGAGTGTTTAAAATATACTGAGAATGAGTTCCAAGGCTTTGCTTCATTGAGGTTTCATCTAAATGGCAGTTTCTTCTTTGCCCTTTCAGTATAAGCTAGAGCTTCACCAGAAAGATTTCTTTCAATATGCTCAGTGTCTGTGTCTTGAATCTCTGTGTTCCCCGGTTAGACTTGTGTTCAGTAGATGTGACTCTGTTTGGCTCATCTCACCAAGTTTTCCACATTCTCTGATCATATTCATTGTTGTCTTAGGCTTGCATTGGATGCTGAGCCAAACTAGGAGAGAAAGCACATGTTTCAATAGTGCCTCTCCACCTTATTTCCATGCAATGTGACATGGAATTGTCATGTTTTATATTGTAGAATTTACCAGGCCAATGATAATTGCTCACCTTTGTATGGGACCTGATTTTTCCTACCTTAGAAGTTTTTAAAAGATATTTCCTTTGTCCTCATTATTTTGAAATTTCACAACTATATCCTTTGATGTGAGTATTTTCCCATTCATTGGGCTGGGGCACTCAGTGGGCATTTTCATTTTGAAAATCGGTCTGTTGATATCTTTTTATACCAGTTTCCTATTCATTTACACATTCTGTAATTTCTCTGTGCTTTTTAATAGTTTATTCCTGCTGTATTCTTTCCATTATATATAACATCCTTTTCTTTTTAATGGATACAACATTTTCCCTTATTAAGATGACTATGAAATATAATATATTTATTTAATATTCATTTTCATCTTTCTAAATATAAAAAAATTTATTAGAATATAGCTCACAAAGGCTTTAATTGTTCTAGTTATAAATAAAACTGAACAATTTAAAGCTTAAGACCTTCATTTTATGAATGTTGAGACTATAGCAATATGCAATTAAATGAAATGTATTGAAGTTGTTCAAAGGACTGTGGAAAATCTTGTTTCTGGCATGTGATGGCCCAGCTTTGGAGTTCAGTGAGAACAAAGAGCAAAACTAATCTATTATATGTTTTACTTCTGCCAAATCATGGATTATTCTGAAAGAGCCAATGGCCTTTTTATTCCCAGTCGAAAGTCAGGAAGAATTGACATGTCTTAATCACTATCAGTGTTTGAATAAAAACACAGAAAAAACTCACTTAACTCCATATAGCTTTTTAAAATAATAGGAGAAAAAAGGAATGATCTTAGTCAATTAGAAATCATCCAAAGACCAAAGAAATTTTAAGTAAAATCAGTCCTTGAGGATAAAACCAAATTAAAAACTTCTTAATGGCACAAAGATTCTTAGACATGGAAAGGAAAACAATAATGAGTTATCATTGGATTAATAGCAAAATATCCTCTCTATTAACAAAATCATACTACATTACAACTGAATAAGATGACATGAAAATCCAGTCATAAATAAATGTTCATCTGAGAGTGACAATATAGAACAATTAGTCCAAATCATTTTATAGAAAAGCTGCTGCTGCTACTGCTAAATCACTTCAGTCATGTCCGACTCTGTGTGACCCCATAGATGGCAGCCCACCAGGCTCCCCCGTCCCTGGGGACCAGGCAAGAACACTGCAGTGGGTTGCCATTTCCTTCTCCAATGCATGAAAGTGAAAAGTGAAAGTGAAGTCGCTCAGTCGTGTCCGACTCCCAGCGACCTCATGGACTGCAGCCCACCAGGCTCCTCCATCCATGGGATTTTCCAGGCAAGAGTACTGGAGTGGGGTGCCATTGCCTTCTCCATTATAGAAAAGCAACTGAGATCAAATAAAAGAAGCAATGTATTCCACTCCCCACAAATAGTTAATGGCCCATGCAACAAGTATGTTGTTGTTCCATAATCAAGCTCTTTAGTCTTTTTATTCTTACAAATTCCAGTGGTTTTTTTTTTCACTATGATAATTGGTCTTTTAATATCTAATTCATGTACAATTTAAACTCTCTAGGTGAGAAATAATTGGCAGATCCTAGTTATGGCCCATATAATTTAATATTCATTACAATGCAGTTTCAAAAAAGAGAACGGATTCTAAATTCATATGTTTTAAATGAAACATCAAAGTAGAACATGAAGTACTGGAGAAATGGACAAAAAAAGAAAGAGTTTTCAAAAACAGAAAGCCAAATATTTGTGGGGTAATGAGAGGAATTTAGGTTGTAAAATCTAGAGAAAGAATGTTAAGGAGTGACTTTCTATGGTTAAATGACAGATCTAGGCTATTATCCACCATCTTCATTGAGGTAAAATATAGTTATATCAAGGTGAGTACAGATTTAACCAAGTAGTTCTTAAGTACAGAAAGCGTTATGCCTGGCCCAGACTCTAGTTAGTGAAATAAGAGGGTTATTATAGATGAAGCCCTAGAGTTTTGGGGGAAATAGACTAACTGTTATCATCCTATTCTTACTCGAAATTTGCTGGTTAAAGGTTTAGGAGCTAAACCAAGTGACCAACTTGATATCATAATATCACCAAGCAAGCTGTGTTTCCCAGTAAGGAAAAGAACATGTTCAATTCTTCCCAATTAAAGTCTTAGTATAATGATTAAGTCCACAGACTCAGGGACCAGAGTGCCTGGGTTCAAAACCCAAGCTTCTTCACTGGTTATATAAATTTAGACAAATTACTTTAAGGTGACTTAGCTCTTCTCACAGGTAAAAGGAAGAGATTTTGTTACCTGTTATTTTTTAACAATTGTTAAGACAGTGCTTAGGAAATAGCAATTATTATTATCTTCCACATATCTGAACTCAAGTCATCTAACATATCCCAATATTACCTTAAAAATAATTGTTGAAAATATCAAAAATAAAGACTTTAAAATTACCTATTAAGGGTATCACAAGCTTATTTTAAGAGGGGAAAATGTAGCTAAAGTTACTTAACAATACTGAATACATCCAAATGACACATCAACTGTGCAGTGATGAATACTTTGACTAAATTCTAATCAAGAGGTATTCGAGTTAATGAAATTTTGAAATCTCACAATTGATATTTGTCTGCTCTGAGTAATGTTGGGTTCTATTCACGTGAACACTGGAGAGGCAGATTTCCAGTGTTTTTTATTAGAAAGCATGAGGCAAGACCATACCATAAAGTTCTACAAATACTCATAGTATATAGTCTCAAAGTATAACTTGTCTCCTAATAGCTGAGTCTATTGGCTGCCAAATGAGCTCTCAGTTGAAACAATGGAAAAAGCACAACGGATCTAGAATTTAGACTAGCAAAATGACTTGGTAGCTAAACTCACAGTAATGAAAGGCAAAAGTCTTACATTTTTTTATGGCAAGCATCTCAGTCACGACTTTATAAGTAAGGCGAAATGACCATAGAGCAAGAAAAGGAGATAGCAGAGTCTCAGCTGGTAAGATATGCCATATAGTCAGTTCTGTGATAATAAGACATATGTGTTTCTGAAATTCACTTTGTTCAGAGAATTTCTTCAGTAAATAACTATCGAGTCTATGCAAAAAAAAAAAAAAAAAAAAAAAAAAAAAGAACCTAATGAATTTGGGATTCCCTGATGGTCCAGTGGCTCAGACTCTATGCTCCCAATGCAGGGGGCCCATGATCGACCCATTGTCAGGCAACTAGATCCCACATGCCATAGCTAAAATATCTCCCTTGCCATAACTAAGATCTGGTACAGCTGAATCAATATTTTTTTTTTAAAGAATCTAATAAGTTCGGTAGAACAGTTTTACATATGTTGCATAGTTTAAAACTATATAAATAAACAGGATATTTATCTCAGAAAGGACTGAAGTTGTCTTGTGTACAGAAAAAAACAGAGAGGCTGCAGTTTGTGTGTGATTGTGAAGAGGTAGAAGGATTAACAGAAGTCATAGGGAAAGTTGTAGTACCAGATCCAGTTGGGTGTGGTGCTTAATACGCATGAACTGAGGCAGCTGGAAGACATCAGACGTGTGTGCATGTGTGTATGTGTATGAATTTTGTGTATTCTTACCCAAACCAGTTCAGCTGAGAATATGCTTCTTCATTCATCTAGTATTTCTCACAGATATAGTCATGCATAAGCAAATGTAAAATTCACATTATGCTCAAATTGTTCCCTAAAATATCAATTGCCTGGGAATAAATTGGTACTCAAAACAGGGGATATGTATATGTATATGACAACTTAATCATTGTTATAAAGACTTTTGAGACTGGGAATAAGATTGCCAGAAAAACAAAATAATTAACACTTAACTTTCTAGGACTGAAGAGGTTTTGAATAAATTGACTAATTTAAAATAGAAAGGTTAGCACCTGGGATAAAAATCTTGCTTTCTGAATTTTTTCCTACTTCCTTGCCTTTTGATGATGAATTATATGATTTCCTAATATATCTCCAAATTACCTCTCTTCTACTCTTTTTCTTAACATGACTTTTCCTTCTCCCTGTTTATCACCTTGAATTATTTTTTAAAGTGTTTTTAACATAACATTCATGATTTTCTTTCTTCTAAGCAGAATATTAACCTCAAGTATGAGAAGAAAAAAAAATAAGTATCTTATTTTGAGATGAATAGGGGAGGTATAGAGATTGGTAAAAGTATAGGCAGGATTTGAATTGTTTCTAGAGCTGCATTTCCATTCTCATGAAGACTCAATTTGTAAGACAAGTACACTTTTTAAAAATGCTTTTAAAAAATCAGGTTGCAACTAAATGATATCAAGAGCCTGAATCACCCATCCAACTATATTATAATCCATTCATTTCTTTATATCAGGGAGAAAGATATAAATATATATCACAGAGAAAGATATCTCCTCTCCATGAGGAGATGCCCACTTCCAAGGTCAGGAGTGGCGGCTGCACTTCACTGGAGGCCAGAGAAACCCCAGGAAGACTGTAGGCACCTGAGTGGATGTGAGGAGATACCCCATGTCCAAAGGCAAAGGAGAATCCCCAGAAAGATGGTAGGAGGGGTGAATTTGCATTTACAATTAAACCCCATTCCCACCAGAGACTCTCAGAGGGCTCAAACAAACCTTGTGTGCACCAGGACCCAAGGACCCCACAGAGACTGAGACAGAACTGTGTTTGAGCATCTCCTGTGGAGGTATGGGTCAGCAGTGGACTGCTGCAGGGACAGAGGCTCTGGATGCAGCAGACTTGGGTATGGCATAGGCGCTCTTGCAGGAGGTCACCATTAACTCCAACATAGAGCTGCCAGAACTTACAGAGGACTGGGAAATAGACTCTTACAGGGCACAAACAGAACTAAGTGTGCACCAGGACTCAGGAGAAAGGAGCAGTGACCTCAAAAAAGAGTGACCCAGACTTCCATGTGAGTGTCCAGGTGTCTCTAGCAGAGGTGTGGGTCAGTGGTGGCCTGATGAGGGGTTGGGGGCACTGAGTGTAGCAGTACATGCATGGGATCTTTTGAAGGAAGTCACCATTATCTTCATTCAGTTTAATTCAGTCACTCAGTCATGTCCGACTCTTTGCAACTCCATGAATCGCAGCACGCCAGGCCTCCCTGTCCATCACCAACTCCCGGAGTTCACTCAGACTCACGTCCATCGAGTCAGTGATGCCATCCAGCCATCTCATCCTCTGTCGTCCCCTTCTCCTCCTGCCCCCAATCCCTCCCAGCATCAGAGTCTTTTCCAATGAGTCAACTCTTCACATGAGGTGGCCAAAGTACTGGAGTTTCAGCTTCAGGCATCATTCCCTCTAAAGAAATGCCAGGGCTGATCTCCTTCAGAATGGACTGGTTGGATCTCCTTGCAGTCCAAGGGACTCTGAAGAGTCTTCTCCAACACCACAGTTCAAAAGCATCAATTCTTCATAACTCAGCTTTCTTCACAGTCCAACTCTCACATCCATACATGATCACTGGAAAAACCATAGCCTTGACTAGACGGACCTTTGTTGGCAAAGTAATGTCTCTGCTTTTGAATATGCTATCTAGGTTGGTCATAACTTTCCTTCCAAGGAGTAAGCATCTTTTAATTTCATGGCTGCAGTCACCATCTGCAGTGATTTTGGAGCCCAAAAAAATAAAGTCTGACGCTGTTTCCACTGTTTCCCCATCTATTTCCCATGAACTGATGGGACTAGATGCCATGATCTTCGTTTTCTGAATGTTGAGTTTTAAGCCAACTGTTTCACTATCCACTTTCCTCAAGGGGCTTTTTAGTTCCTCTTCACTTTCTGCCATAAGGGTGGTGTCATCTGCATATCTGAGGTTATTGATATTTCTCTCTGCAATCTTGATTCCAGCTTCTGCTTCTTCCAGCCCAGCATTTCTCATGATGTACTCTGCTTAGAAGTTGAATAAGCAGGGTGACAATAATCAGCCTTGACGTACTCTTTTTCCTATTTGCAACCAGTCTGTTGTTCCATGTCCAGTTCTAACTGTTGCTTCCTGACCTGCATACAAATTTCTCAAGAGGCAGGTCAGGTGGTCTGGTATTACCATCTCTTTCAGAATTTTCCACAGTTGATTGTGATCCACACAGTCAAAGGCTTTGGCATAGTCAATAAAGCAGAAACAGATGTTTTTCTGGAACTCTCTTGCTTTTTTGATGATCCAGAGGATGTTGGCAATTTGATCTCTGGTTCCTCTGCCTTTTCTAAATCCAGCTTGAACATCTAAAAGTTCATGGTTCACGTATTGCTGAAGCATGGCTTGGAGAATTTTGAGCATTACTTTACTAGTGTGTGAGATGAGTGCAATTGTGTGGTAGTTTGAGTATTCTTTGGCATTGCCTTTCTTTGGTTTTGGAATGAAAACTGACCTTTTCCAATCCTGTGGCCACTGCTGAGTTTTCCAAATTTGCAGCATATTGAATGCAACACTTTCACAGCATCATCTTTCAGGATTTGAAATAGCTAAACTAGAATCCATCACCTCCACTAGCTTTGTTCATAGTGATGCTTTCTAAGGCCCACTTGACTTCATATTCCAGGATGTCTGGCTCTAGGTGAGTGATCACACCATCATGATTATCTGGGTCATGAAGATCTTTTTTGTACAGTTCTTCTGTGTATTCTTGCCACCTCTTCTTAATATCTTCTGCTTCTGTTAGGTCCATACCATTTCTGTCCTTTATTGAGCTCATCTTTGCATGAAATATTCTCTTAGTATCTCTAATTTTCTTGAAGAGATCTCTAGTCTTTCCCATTCTGTTGTTTTCCTCTATTTCTTTGCACTGATCGCTGAGGAAGGCTTTCTTATCTCTCCTTGCTATTCTTTGGAACTCTGCATTCAGATGCTTACATCTTTCCTTTTCTCCTTTGCTTTTCGCTTCTCTTCTTTTCACAGCTATTTGTAAGGCCTCCTCAGACAGCCATTTTGTTTTTTTGCATTTTTTTTTCCCATGGAGATGGTCTTGATCCCTGTCTCCTGTACAATGTCACGAACCTCTGTCCATAGTTGATCAGGCACTCTATCAGATCTAGTCCCTTAAATCTATTTCTCACTTCCACTGTATAATCATAAAGGATTTAATTTGGGTCATACCTGAATGGTCTAGTGGTTTTCCCTACTTTCTTCAATTTAAGTCTGAATTTGGCAATAAGGAGTTCATGGTCTGAGCCACAGTCAGCTCCTGGTCTTGTTTTTGCTGACTGTATAGAGCTTCTCCATCTTTGGCTGAAAAGAATATAATCAATCTGATTTCGGTGTTGAACATCTGGTGATGTCCATGTGTAGAGTCTTCTCTTGTGTTGTTGGAAGAAGGTGTTTGCTATGGCCGGTGCATTTTATTAGCAAAACTCTAATAGTCTTTGCCCTGCTTCATTTCGTATTCTAAGGCCAAATTTGCCAGATGTTTCTTGACTTCCTACTTTTGCATTCCAGTCCCCTATTATGAAAAGGACATCTTTTTTGGGTGTTAGTTCTAAAAGGTCTTGTAGGTCTTCATAGAACCATTCAACTTCATCTTCTTCAGCATTACCAGTTGGGGCATAGACTTGGATTACTGTGATATTGAATGGTTCGCCTTGGAAACGAACAGAGATCATTCTGTCGTTTTTGAGATTGCATCCAAGTACTGCATTTCAGACTCATTTGTTGACCATGATGGCTACTCCATTTCTTCTAAGGGATTCCTGCCCACAGTAGTAGATATAACGGTCATCTGAGTTAAATTCACCCATTCCAGTCCATTTTAGTTCACTGATTCCTAGAATGTCGACATTCACTCTTGCCATCTCTTGTTTGACCACTTCCAATTTGCCTTGATTCATGGACCTAACATTCCAGGTTCCTATGCAATATTGCTCTTTACAGCACCAGACCTTGCTTCTATCACCACTCACATCCACAACTGGGTATTGTTTTTGCTTTGGCTCCATCCCTTCATTCTTTCTTGAGTTATTTCTCCACTGATCTCCAGTAGCATACTGGGCACCTACTGACCTAGGGAGTTCCTCTTTCAGTATCCTATCATTTTGCCTTTTCATACTGTTCATTTTCTTCCGTTACCTCCAACATAGTTTGGTCCCAGGTAAATAGCAGGGAGGGAACACAGCTCCACCCATCAACAGAAAATTGGATTAAAGATTTACTGAGCACGGCCCCACCCATCAGAACAAGCCCAGTTTTCCCCTCTCCCAACAGGAAGCTTCCATAAGCCTCCTATCCTTCTCCATCAGAAGGCAGATAGACTGAAAACCACAATCACAGAAAACTAACCAATCTAATCATATGGACCACAGTCTTGTCTAAAGCAATAAAACTATGAGCCATGCTGTGTAGTGCCACCCATGATGGACAGGTCATGGTGGAGAGTTCTGACAAAATGTGGTCCACTGGAGAAGGGAACGGCAAACCAATTCAGTATTCTTGCCTTGAGAACCCCATAAACAGTATGAAAAGCCAAAATGTTAGGACACTGAAAGATAAACTCCCCAGGTCGGTAGGTGCCTGATATGCTACTGGAAATCAGTGGAGAAATAACACAAGATAGAATGAAGAGATGGAGCCAAAGCAAAAACAACATTCAGTTGTGGATGTGACTGGTGATAGAAGCAAGGTTGGATGCTGTAAAGAGCAATATTGCATAGGAACCTGAATGTTAGGTCCATGAATCAAGACAAATTGGAAGTGGTAAAACAGGAGATGGCAAGAGTGAACGTCAACATTTTGGGAATCAGCAAACTAAAATGAACTTGAATGGGTGGATTTAACTCAGATGACCATTATATCCAGTAGCCGTGTATGGATGTGAGAGTTGGACTGTGAAGAAAGCTGAGCACCAAAGAATTGATGCTTTTGTACTGTGGTGTTGGAGAAGACTCTTGAGAGTCCCTTGGACTGTAAGGAGATCCAACCAGTCCAAACTAAAGGAATTCAGTCCTGGGTGTTCTTTGGAAGGACTGATGCTAAAGCTGAAACTCCAGTACTTTGGCCACCTCATGTGAAGAGTTGACTCATTGGAAAAGACCCTGATGCTGGGAGGGATTGGGGGCAGGAGGAGAAGGGGACGACAGAGGATGAGATGGCTGGATGGCATCACTGACTCGATGGACGTGAGTTTGAGTAAACTCTGGGAGTTGGTGATGGACAGGGAGGCTTGGCGTGCTGCAATTCATGGGGTCGCAAAGAGTCGGACATGACTGAGTGACTGAACTGAACTGACCATTATATCTACTACTGTGGGCGAGAATCCCTTAGAAGAAATGGAGTAGCTATCATGGTCAACAAGAGTCCAAAATGCAGTACTTTGATGCAGTCTCAAAAATGACTGAATGATCTCTGTTCATTTCCAAGGCAAACCATTCAATACAGCACTAATTCAAGTCTATACCCTGGCCAGTAATGATGAAGAAGCTGAAGTTGAATGGTTCTCTGAAGACCTACAAGACTTTCTAACATCCAAAAAAAATATGCCCTTTTCATTATAGGGGACTGGAATGCAAAAGTAGGAAGTCCAGAAACACCTGGAGTAACAGGCAAATTTGGCCTTGGAGTATAGGATGAAGCACAGCAAAGGCTAATAGAGTTTTGCCAAGAGAACACACTGGTCATCGCAAACACTCTCTTCCAACAACACAGGAGATGACTCTACACATGGGCATCACCAGATGGTCAATATCAAAATCAGACTGATTATATTCTTTGCGATCAAAGATGGGGAAGCTCTATACAGTCAGGTAAAACAAGACCGGGAGCTGACTGTGGCTCAGATCATGAACTCCTTATTGCCAAATTCAGACTTCAATGAAGAAAGTATGGGAACTACTAGACCAATCAGGTATGACTTATATCAAATCCCTTATGATTATACAGTGGAAGTGAGAAATACATTTAAGGGACTATATCTGATAGACAGAGTGCTGGATGAACTATGGACAGGTTCATGACATTGTGTAGAAGACAGATCAACACCATCCTCAAGAAGGCAATGCAAAAAGGCAAAATGGCTGTCTGAGGAGGCCTTACAAATAGCTGTGAAAAGAAGAGAAGCAAAAAGCAATCTAGAAAAGGAAAGATATACCCATTTTAATGCAGATTATAAAGAATAGCATTCTTTATAAGAGGGATAAGGAAGTCTTCCCGAATGATCAGTGCAAAGAAATAGAGGAAAACAATAGAATGGGAAAAACTAGAATTCTCTTCAAGAAAATTAGAGATACCAAGGGAACATTTCAAGCAAAGATGGGCACAAGAAAGGACAGAAATGGTATGGACCTAACAGAAGCAGAAGATATTAAGAAGAGGTGGCAAGAACACACAGAAGAACTGTACAAAAAAGATCTTCATGACCCAGATAATCACGATGGTGTGATCACTCACATAGAGCCAGGTATCCTGGAATGTGAAGTCAAGTGGGCCTTAGGAAGCATCACCACGAACAAAGCTAGTGGAGGTGATGGCATTCCAGTTGAGCTATTTCAAATCCTAAAAGATAATGCTGTGAAAGTGTTGCACTCAATATGCCAGCAAATTTTGAAAACTCAGCAGTGGCCACAGGACTGGAAAAGGTCAGTTTTCATTTGAATCCCAAAGAAAGGCAATGCCAAAGAATGCTCAAACTATTGCACAATTGCACTCATCTCACATGCTAGTAAAGTAATGCTCAAAATTCTCCAAGCCAGGTTTCAACAGTGCCTGAACTTCCAGATGTTCATGCTGGATTCAAAAGAGGCAGAAGAACCAGAGATCAAATTGCCAACAACCACTGGATCATGGAAAAAGCAAGAGAGTTCCAGAAAAACATCTATTTCAGCTTTATTGACAATGCCAAAGCCTTTGACTGTGTGGATCACAATCAACTGTGGAAAATTCTGACAGATGGGAATACCAGACCACCTGACCTGCCTCTTGAGAAATCTGTATGTGGGTCAAAAAGCAACAGTTAGAACTGGACATGGAACAACAGATAGGTTCCAAATCGGAAAAGAAATACATCAAGGCTGTATGTTGTCACCCTGCTTATTAACTTATATGCAGAGTACATCATGAGAAATGCTGGGCTGGCTGAAGCACAAGCTGGAATCAAGGTTGCTGGGAGAAATATCAATAACCTCAGATATGCAAAGGACACCACCCTTATGGCAGAAAGTGAAGAACTAAAGAGCCTCTTGATAAAAGTGAAAGAGGAGAATGAAAAAGTTGGCTTCAAACTCAACATTCAGAAAACTAAGATTTTGGCATCTGGTCCCATCACTTCATGGCAAATAGATGGGGAAACAATGGAAACAGTGGCAGACTTTATTTGAGGGGGCTCCAAAATCATTGCAGATGGTGACTGCAGCCATGAAATTAAAAGGTGCTTACTCCTTGGAAGGAAAGTTATGACCAACCCAGACAGCATATTAAAAAGCAGAGACATTACTTTGCCAACAAAGGCCCATCTAGTCAAGGCTATGGTTTTTCCAGTGGTCATGTATGGATGTGAGAGTTGGACTATAAAGTTGAGTGCCGAAGAATTGATGCTTTTGAACTGTGGTGTTGGAGAAGACTTGAAATTCCCTTGGACTGCAAGGAGATCCTACCAGTCCATCCTAAAGGAAATCAGTCCTGACCATTCATTGGAAGGACTGATGTTGAAACTGAAACTCCAATACTTGGCCACCTGATGTGAAGAACTGACTCATTTGAAAAGACCCTGATGCTACAAAAAATTGAAGGTGGGAGGAGAAGGGGATGACAGAGAATGAGATGGTTGGATGGCATTGCCCACTCAGTGGACATGAGTTTGAGTAAACTCTGGGAGTTGGTGATGGACAAGTAGGCCTGACTTGCTGCAGTCCATGGGCTTGCAAAAGTTGGACACGACCTAGCAGCTGAACTGAACTGAAGTGAACTGATCAGGGAAAAAATCTTAAAGTAACATGGAAATCAAAAGACTCCTATGTTCTAGATTAGGGCTATGCGTCCTTGAAATGTTTTAGTAAATACTTTCACAAAGGCTTCAGAATGTTTTCTTCCCCTCTGGGTATTTAGTTTCATTTTAACTTAAGGTGCACATGCTAAGTTGCTCAGGCAAGTCTGACTCTTTGCAATCCTATGGACTATAGCCTGCCAGGCTCCTCTGTCTATGGGATTGTCCAAGCAAGAATACTGGAGTGGGTTTCCATGCCCTCCTCCAGGGGATCTTCCTGATCCAAGGATCGAACCTGGGTCTCTTATGTCTCTTGCACTGGCAGGCATGTTCATTACTATGAGTGCCACATGGGAATCCCCAGCTTAGGGTATAAGGTCTGAAAAAGAAGTTCCTGTCAGACTCTAAATTTCAGTTTCCAGTTTGGTCAACTTATGACCACAGACACACACAAACACACACACACACACACACACACACACACACACACACACACACATATATATATATATATATATATATATACTCTCATCTTGTCAAGTTTCAATCAGAACAAATAGTAAATATTCCTGCCCGTATTCAACAACCCCACGGACACAAGAGATGTCCCCCAAAAAGTGCAAAGGTAGTAGGACACCCTCCCAAAGGTTCAGAGCCACTCCCAAAGAGAACCAAAAGAAAGAAAGACTTAGACAATTCCCTTGAGAACTGGCAATAATCGTAGGACCCTAGCTGCAAATGAAGTGCAACCTGCATTTTGTTTGCCCGTATTTTGGGGGCCTCAAAGTGGTGGTTGCCCAGTCAACATTTCAGGACACAAAGCAAGATAAAAAAGAAGGCAACATCTGTCTTGAGGGAGAAAGGATCCACAACCAATGGGTATTTGAAAACAAATTCCTGAGTCAAATTCAATGATCTAATTCTTACAGGTTTTGTTTTCTGCTTCTGTTTGTTTTTGCCTGCCAATCTGAATTTGGGAAGGAAAGGACAACATGAAGTTCTACCTTCCTCTCTTGACCAAGCACCACAGATAGAAACCTAGAAGCTCTCAGCTCTGACTTTGGTAAGAATCTCACTCCTTGCCACCTTCTCTCAATTTTTCCAGGAACCTGTGTTTAGCCTCTAGAGTACTCCCAGTGGATTTCATCCTGGTCCTCTGAAATTATAGAGGAAAAGCAATTTTCCCTCCACCCTTTGTGGTGAATGCTTCTTCTTTCTCTAGGACATCTGTTAAATAAACGAGCTCATCCAGGTTAAAAGTTCTCCACTGTGGCCCCTGTAATTCAAGGCTATCTTTGGTAAAGTTAACAATCTTGTTCAGCCTTAAAACAAAATTTTCTTCACCTGTAGCCTCATCCTGGACCCAGTCCAGTATAAGCCAGACCCAGTCTGGTTTCAGTATAAGTCAGACCTGGACCCAGTCTAGTTTCTAAGTCAAATCCAGTCCACCTGGACCCACTCCAGTTTCCAAGTCTAACCCTGTCCAAACTTGAACCCAGTCTGGTTTTTCAAGTCCAGCGGAATCTAACCCTGGCTGGTATCCAGATCTGGTCTGAGGAAAAAAGAAAGAAAAAAAAAAAAAAAAGCTCAGAGGGAGTCTGAAAGCTTCTAACACAAAAGTCGCAGAGGGAGGATCCCAGAGGGATGACTCCCAGAGGCAGCAAGAAGGCAGTGAGCTCTAGGAGCTCTATAAGTACTTTCACCTGGTTGCTCGTTGCTCCTGGAGACCATCAGGGTCTTCTTCAGTTCCTTCTTCTGACAACAGAACTGTTAGAAGATAAACTGAGGCACACAAAAAAATTTAAGAGTTTATTTGAGAAAAATCAATTCAGATCAGGCAGCATCCAATGTAGCAGATAGAAAGGAGCCCTGAGGAGCAGCAAATCAAAGACTTTTCTAGGCAGAAGGGTGCAGGAATAAGGAAGTCGCACTGGACAAAAATTGGGCTATTACCACAAGGTTACTTTCCTCTGTGGGTTTGCAGGGGTCGATCAGGCAGATTACCAAACTAGTGCTGATCAGATAATTACTGATTGGCTGGCTTAAGATCCCATTTCTGGGAAAGATCAAAACCATAATTAAGTCTGGGTTTGGTGATGTGGGCCTTAACCTAAGAGATTCCATTTTGGGCCTGTTATGTTGTTTCTAGCCAGCATTTTTAATTTTGTTACTTTCATTGACATGTACTAGATGCATTTTATGAATGTACCTTTTTACTAAACTTTCAAAAACCCTCGATATTATTGATTTTTATCATTTGCAATTATCTGATGGATACTTGTAAAAGTGATACTGCATTGTTGGCTTCATTTGAAATGCTCATATTTTTATTTACTTATTTATTTTTAATTTAAATTTACTTATTTTAATTAGAGGCTAATTACTTTACAATATTGTATTGGTTTTGCCATGCATCAACATGAATCTGCCATGGGTGTACACGTGTTCCCAATCCTGAACCCCCCTCCCACCTCCCTCCCCATACCATCCCTCTGGGTCATCCCAGTGCACCAGCCCCAAGCATCCTGTATCCTGCATCGAACCTGGACCACGATTCGTTTCTTATATATTATACACATTTCAATGCCATTCTCCCAAATCTTCCCACCCTCTCCCTCTCCCACAGAGTCCAAAAGACTGTTCTATATATCTGTGTCTCTTTTGCTGTCTCGCATACAGGATTATTGTTACCATCTTTCTAAATTCCATATATATGCATTAATATACTGTATTGGTGTTTTTCTTTCTGGCTTACTTCACTCTGTATAATAGGCTCCAGTTTCATCCACCTCATCAGAACTGATTCAAATGGATTCTTTTTAATGACTGAGTAATACTCCATTGTGTATATGTACCACCACTTTCTTATCCATTCATCTGCTAATGGACATCTAGGTTGCTTCCATGTCCTGGCTATTATAAACAGTGCTGCGATGAACATTGGGGTACACGTTTCTCTTTCAATTCTGGTTTCCTCAGTGTGTATGCCCAGCAGTGGGATTGCTGGGTCCTACGGCAGTTCTATTTCCAGTTTTTTAAGGAATCTCCACACTGTTCTCCATAGTGGCTGGACTAGTTTGCATTCCCACCAACAGTGTAAGAGGGTTCGCTTTTCTCCACACCCTCTCCAGCATTTATTGCTTGTAGACTTTTGGATCGCAGCCATTCTGACTGGCGTGAAATGGTACCTCATTGTGGTTTTGATTTGCATTTCTCTGATAATGAGTGATGTTGAGCATCTTTTCATGTGTTTGTTAGCCATCTGTATGTCTTCTTTGGAGAAATGTCTATTTAGTTCTTTGGCCCATTTTTTGACTGGATCGTTTATTTTTCTGGAATTGAGCTGTAGGAGTTGCTTGTATATTTTTGAGATTAGTTGTTTGTCAGTTGCTTCATTTGCTATTATTTTCTCCCATTCTGAATGCTGTCTTTTCACCTTGCTTATAGTTTCTTTTGTTGTGCAGAAGCTTTTCATTTTAATTAGATCCCATTTGTTTATTTTTGCTTTTATTTCCAATAATCTGCGAGGTGGGTCATAGAGGATCCTGCTGTGATGTATGTCAGAGAGTGGTTTGTTGCCTATGTTCTCCTCTAGGAGTTGTATAGTTTCTGGTCTTACGTTGAGATCTTTAATCCATTTTGAGTTTATTTTTGTGTATCGTGTTAGAAAGTGCTCTAGTTTCATTCTTTTACAAGTGGTTGACCAGATTTCCCAGCACCACTTGTTAAAGAGATTGTCTTTTCTCCATTTTATATTCTTGCCTCCTTTGTCAAAGACAAGGTGTCCATAGGTGCGTGGATTTATCTCTGGGCTTTCTATTTTGTTCCATTGATCTATATTTCTGTCTTTGTGCCAGTACCATACTGTCTTGATGACTATGGCTTTGTAGTAGAGCCTGAAGTCAGGCAGGTTGACTCCTCCAGTTCCAGTCTTCTTTCTCAACATTGCTTTGGCTATTTGAGGATTTTTGTATTTCCATACAAATTGTTAAATTATTTGTTCTAGCTCTGTGAAGAATACTGTTGGTAGCTTGATAGGGATTGCATTGAATCTATAGATTGCTTTGGGTAGTATACTCATTGTCACTATATTGATTCTTCTGATCCATGAACATGGTATATTTCTCCATCTATTAGTGTCCTCTTTGATTTCTTTCACCAGTGTTTTATAGTTTTATATATATAGGTCTTTAGTTTCTTTAGGTAGATATATTCCTAAGTATTTTATTCTTTTTGTTGCAATGGTGAATGGGATTGTTTCCTTAATTTCTATTTCTATTTTCTCATTATTAGTGTATAGGAATGCAAGAGATTTCTGTGTGTTGATTTTATATCCTGCAAATTTACTATATTCATTGATTAGCTCTAGTAACTTTCTGGTGGAGTCTTCAGGGTTTTCTATGTAGAGGATCATGTCATCTGCAAACAGTAAGAGTTTTACTTCTTCTTTTCCAATTTGGATTCCTTTTATTTCTTTTTCTGCTCTGATTGCTGTGGCCAAAACTTCCAAAATTATGTTGAATAGTAGTGGTGAGAGTGGGCACCCTTGTCTTGTTCCTGACTTTAAGGGAAATGCTTTCAATTTTTCACCATTGAGGATAATGTTTGCTGTGGGTTTGTCATATATGGCTTTTATTATGTTGAGGTATGTTCCTTCTATTCCTGCTTTCTGGAGAGTTTTTATCATAAATGGATGTTGAGTTTTGTCAAAGGCTTTCTCTGCATCTATTGAGATAATCATATGGCTTTTATTTTTCAATTTGTTAATGTGGTGTATTACATTGATTGATTTGTGGATATTGAAGATGAAGTGCTAGTATTTTTAAAATTAGCAGTTTTCATATGTTTATTAACCATTCACCTTTCTTTTTTGAATAGCATATTCATATTCTTTGCCACTTTTTCATTAAGCTGAGATTTTGCAAAACATTTTACTTAGTTGCTATATAAACCTCTATTATAGGTCTTATAAATAATTTTCACTTTTATGCCCTATGATGGAACTTTTCATAATGGAGAAGTTTCCAATTTGTATGTAGTAGATTTTGTCTATATTTAACTTTATGCCTTCTGGGTTTGGAAAAAAACTTGCATACCAATTAGTATTTAAATTTCATTATTCCCCTGATAGTTTTTAGATTTTTTTTATTGTTATATTTAATATATCTGAATTTTTTGGTATATAAAATGAGGGCAAGACCTAACCTTGTCTTTAAAAGTATAATAAATTGTCCTTACACCATTTGAAATGCCACTGTTATATATATAAATGTGTTATATATAATATATATAAATGCCACTAAATTTCTATGTACCTAAATATGTGTTTCTACATTTTTATACCATTTTACTAATCTATGCTAAATATGAATCAAATATTTAAAATGAAATATTGTCTCTGCTTATTTTCTAATTTTCCTTTTTTTTTTTTTCTATTTCTTATGTTAGCTGAATTGATTAGGTTTTTTAAACTCCTTTTTTCTTTGCTGTATCAGAAGATCACATTTCTGGTACTATTAGTGATTTTTCTTAAGCTTAAAATGTTTATTTCTACACATGTTCTTATGAACTTTGAGAATTAGTATCTGCAACTATTCCTTGCATAAGGCAAACATTTTGCATATTTAATTTCTCTTTTTTTTCCACGCAGGGTGAAAACTCTATTTCTCAATCTTATTTGCAGCTAGACATAACCTGCAACTAAGTTCTGGGGTTCTGGCCACAGGGTTGGGAGTGGAAGCATTCTACGGCAAATTTTTGGCACTCTCTTAAAAACAGATGTCACTCATTCTTTGGAACTTCTCTTCTTTGTCCCTTCCTCCATCCTACTGCCTGGAATATGGCTATCATGGCCAACATTCTAGATTGGATGAGAGCCTGCATCTCTGAAGGGCAAATCTCTGGATGGCCTCCCTGTGGATTTTTACATGACCAATAAAAGCTTATTTTTTTAAAAGTCACAATTATTTTTATTCTCTTACTTGCAATTAAGGTCAATCCTAACTAACATAGAGTTCCTGGACAAATCCTATTCCATTTTTTTTCTTACATTTAATATATTTTCATCTTTTTTACCACATTTTATGAGAATCACATGAGGTGGGAGGCCAAAATGGAATGATGAGGCTCAAACAGCACAAATTTCACAGTTGTAAGAATAAGTTCTGAAGATCTAATGTACAGCATGGCTCAGTTCAATTCAGTAGCTCATGTCCAACTCTTTGAGACCCCATGGACTGCAGTATGCCAGGCCTCCCTATCCATCACCAACTCCTGGAGTTTACCCAAACTCATGTCCATTGAGTCAGCGATGCCATCCAACCATCACATCCACTTCTGTTCCCTTCTCCTCCTGCCCTCAATCTTTCCATCAAGATCTTTTCAAATGAGTCAGTTTTTCACATCAAGTGGCCAAAGTATTGCAATTTCAGTTTCAACATCAGTCCTTCCAATGAATATTCAAGACCAATTTCCTTTAGGATGGACTGGTTGGATCGCCTCGTAGTCCAAGGGACTCTCAAGAGTCTTTTCCAACACCACAGTTCAAAAGCATCAATTCTTCAGTGCTCAACCTTCTTTATAATCCAACTCTCACACCATTCATGACTACTGGAAAAACCATAGCCTTGACTAGACAGACCTTTGTTGGCAAAGTAATATCTCTCCTTTTGAATATGCTGTCTAGTTTGGTCATAACTTTCCTACCAAGGACTAAGTGTCTTTTAATTTCATCACTGCTATCACCATCTGCAGTGATTTTGGAGCCCCAAAAAATAAAGTCAGCCACTGTTACCAGTGTTTCCCCATCTATTTGCCATGAAGAGATGGGACCAGAGGCCATGATCTTAGTTTTCTGAATGTTAAGCTTCAAGCCAACTTTTTCATTCTCCTTTTTCACTTTCATCCAGAAGCTCTTTAGTTCTTCTTTTATTTCTGCCATAAGGGTGGTATCCTCTGCATATCTGAGGTTATTGATATTTCTCCTGGCAATCTTGATTCCAGCTTGTGTTTCATCCAGCCTAGCGTTTCTCATGATGTACTCTGCATATAAATTAATAAGCAGGGTGACAACATACAGCCTTGGTGTACTCCTTTTCCTATTTGGAACCAGTCTGTTGTTCCATGTCCAGTTCTAACTGTTGCTACTTGACCCACATACAGATTGATCAGGAAGCAGGTCAGGTGGTCTGGTATTCCCATCTCTTTCAGAATTTTCCACAGTTTATTGTGATCCACACAGTCAAAGGCTTTGGCATAGTCAATAAAACAGAAGTAGATGCTTTTCTGGAACTCTCTTGCTTTTTTGATGATCCAGAGGATGTTGGCAATTTGATCTCTGGCTCCTTTGCCTTTTCTAAAACCAGCTTGAACATCAGGAAGTTCATGGTTCATGTATTATTGAACCCTGGCTTGGAGAATTTTGAACATTACTTTACTAGCGTGTGAGATGAGTACAATTGTGCAGTAGTTTGAGCATTCTTTGGCATTGCCTTTCTTTGGGACTGGAATGAAAACTGACCTTTTCCAGTCCTGTGGCCACTTCTGAGTTTTCCAAATTTGCTGGCATATTGAGTGCAACACTTTCACAGCATCATCTTTTAGGATTTGAAATAGCTCAACTGGAATTCCATCACCTCCACTAGCTTTGTTTGTAGTGAGCATGGTAACTATAGTTAATAACATGGTGTTGTATACTTGAAATTCGCTGAAAATAAATATTAAGTACTCGTATACACACAAACACACCAAAAAAAAAATTTATCTATGTGAGGTGATGGTTATATGTTAATTATCTAGATTTTGATAATAATTCTACACATATATACAGTTGTATATGTATGTCAAACCCTGATGGCTCAGTGGTAAAGAATACACCTGCCAATGCAGAAGACATGGGTTTGATCCCTGGATCAGAAAGAGCCCCTGGAGAAGGAAATAGCAACCGATTCCAGTATTCTTGTCTGGGAAATCCCATGGACAGAGGGGACTGGTGAGCTACAGTCCATGGGGTCAGAAAAGATACGGACATGACTTGCAACTGAACAACAACAAGCAAATCATTACATCATACATTTTCAATATATGCAATTTCATTTATCAATTTACTTAACAAAGTTGAACCCCTTGGATGAAGCTTCCAGTTCAATTCATCATGTGATTTAGTTTCAGCTGTATCATTTCTCCTGACTCCTCTAAGTTTACTTTTTAATTTCATTTTCATGTTTTATTTTTTTAACTCCCAAGACTTCAAATTTTCTTTTTCACTAAGGTCTGTTATTTTATTCTCTCACAGAGAACACTAAAAACAAATATGTTACAATTTTCTTCTTTTCCTATGTTGAATTTTTTATGTATTGGTTATTTCCTAATTTTGTTTCCTAATTTATTTATCTTTGGTTTCCTTACATGCCTACTCTTATTGAATGTTCTAATGTTTAGAATAGCATATAAGAAACACTAAAAAAACCCTGGCAGTGAAAAAATGTTCTTATTTAGGAGTCTGATCTCCAAAGGTTATGCAATGGGGCACAAGGCAGCACTTGTGGCTGGTTTAGCATTTTATAAGTGCATGAGAATATTTTGTTCACCTAGGAAGGGTAGGCTCCCTTTCTTCATGGTAAACATAAGTTATTGGAAACTTTCTCCATACCATCTCCATAATTCTTGAAATCTCTTATGAGAACATGTAAATTAGAATGCCTTATTCATGCCCTCACCCCCACCCTGAAGCAAAATTCGGAAAATTTGGGAAAGATTAACCAATGGACAATGTCATTTGTTTTGCTTTCCCAGCATCAGAACCCCTTTCTATGTTAGAAGTTTCCATCCAGTGAGTCTTAAGGAGGCAAAGGGTACAATCTGAGATGCTCATGATCTGCTTTTCTAGTTATCTGACCTAGGCTCTGCCATTCAAAATACATCCAGAGCTGAAGCTCCAAAAGCAAAAACTTGTGTCTATGCTTGAGTGTCCTGGAACAGAATAGGCTCAGTGGCAAACCATTGTGTTGCCACCTGAATGAAGGGACAGAAATTTCATAAGAAGACACTTCTGTGGCTTGGATTTTGTTGTTGCTCTTGGCAGTCCAGACATAGTTTAATTCTCCAGCCTTCCTGCATCTCTTTGAGTCACTTGAGCCCTTATCTGCTTTACTCAGAGTAGGCATTTCTTGCTTACGGTTAAGAACCTGATTAATACAATTGGCATGACTATGTCACAGCTTTTTAATTAATTACCAAGCAAACCTCATATAACCTCCTTTTCTAAAACTTATTACCTCTAGGGGAAAAAAAGTAGTTTAAGGAGCACTTATCTTTCCCCAGTAGCACTTTTTAGAAATCTTGTATTTGAGCTTCCCTGAGAGCTCAGTTGGTAAAGAATCCGTCTGCAATGCAGGAGACCCCAGTTCAATTTCTGGGTCAGGAAGATCCGCTGGTGAAGGGATAGGCTACCCACTCCAGTATTCTTGGGCTTTCCTTGTGGCTCAGTTGGTGAAGAATCCACCTGCAATGTGGAAGACCTGGGTTCAATCCCTGGAGAATTCCATGGACTGTGTAGTCCATGGGGTAACAGAGAGTCAGACACGACTGAGCCACTTTCACTGATATCACGTGTTCCATTTCTTCTTTAAAAAAATGCAACCCCATTCTTGTTTTTTGAAGGTTCCTGCCAAGTTTCTAAATTCCTTTGTATCTCATTTTCTTTTCTATATGTTTCAGTGAGATTTGGGCTGGTAGGAAGAGTAAATCATGTATTTAGGAAGTCATATGGAACTCAAGGCGATGGCACCCCACTCCAGTACTCTTGCCTGGAAAATCCCATGGACGGAGGAGCCTGGTGGGCTGCAGTCCATAGGGTCACTGAGTTGGACACAACTGAGCGACTTCACTTTCACTTTTCACTTTCATGCATTGGAGAAGGAAATGGTAACCCACTCCAGTGTTCTTGCCTTGAGAATCTCAGGGACGGGGAAGCCTGGTGGGCTGCCAGCTATGGGGTCGCACAGAATCGGACACGACTGAAGCGACTTAGCAGTGGCAGCAGCATGGAACTGAAAGGCTTCCCTGGTGGCTCAGATGGTAAAGAATTCGCCTGCTATGCAGCAGACCCAGGTTTGATCCCTGGGTCAGGAAGAACGTCTGGAGAAGGAAATGGCAACCCACTCCAGTATTCTTGCCTGGAGAATTCAAAAGTTAACTATTTTCTACAATTTCTTCCTGCTTCATTTTAAAAATAATAATGGCTATATCAGTGTATTTTAAATGTACCTACGTATGTCTATATGTCTGTATGCGTGTGATCTATAGGACATTTGAAGGGTTTCTAATTTAATGATGATGTTAGGAAATAAGCAGAGTCCTTCATATCAAAACTACTGCCCTTACATGCAACTCTTCACCATCTTCATTGATGTAGTCAGATTCTTTTTATATGCATTCATTGTCAATCACAGAGTAAACATTCTATCTCAGTTTGTGCCTTAGCTCCTCCTCTGCTTTCAACTGAAATAATCTATAGGGTATTTATTCTCTTTTGCTCTGTTTGCCTAATACCTCTTTGAGATGAAATCACGAAGTTTATGATGCTGTCGGTTTACCATGGTAAATTTGATATTTCCTGATTATCAGGTCCACAATAAAATCATTACCTAGCTTTATTCAACATCATGGTCCATTTAACTTTTGGAATCGTGTGCTACCAAAAATCTTGACTAAAATAATGTTTTGTAAACGAGACTCTACTTTGAATGTAGCTAAGTCCATTATAAGTGGATTTACTTAAAGCTGGTAAAAAGAATCTATACTTGCTAATGCAAAGTTGTCAACACAGAACATATGCCCAATCATAATTCTTGTGAAATTGATGGTCTCCCTCTACCCTGCCCCCAACAAAATCCTCTAAGTCATTTGTCCTTTTTAATGTTCAATATTTGTACTGGGTTTTCCTAAGATAGAGTACACCTGCATATATTTTTAACAGCTGAATTGTCTGGTTACCTCAACATCACACCCACCCCCAACATTGTCCTAAAAACATTCTCATTTCTGCTTCCTTTACCGTTGGTGGTTTTCTCCTGGTGAACTAATATTTCTCAGGCACTTTTTTCCAATTTATTTTAAACTTCTGACTCTACTCTCTGAATTTTCCTGCTTCTCTTTAAACTCAAATCAGGCTGTCAACACCACTTATTGAATGCCTGCTGTGAAAAGATACAATAGGAATCAAAGCAACATATTCTATCCTTGAAGAAAGTAAAATCTACCGGGTGAGACAGGACACACATTCCCATTAAAAGGGTCTTAATAAAACATTCTCAAATAGCGTGAAATAAGCATGTATTAATTTAGTATAACCCTTATGTGAATTCTGAAAGAATGAATATTATTTAGTACAAAGCAAGATTGATTAAGAAATTCCTTCAGGATCTGAGTTTTGAGTCTCAAGGCTTTCAGACATGATGCTTCCTTCTATAAGAAATATTGTACAATAGCCCTCATTGTCCTTAAATAAAAATTAATAAATGATAAATTATACCAATACATATAATAATACAATACAGAGGAGTCTGGCAAGCGAGAATCCATGGGGTTGCAAAGAGTCAGACACAACTAAGAGACTAACACTTTCACTTTCACATATTTCAAAATATAAATCAAGCACACGCACACAACATGTGAGAATCAGATGCTGGTCCTAAATATGACAACTACAGATGTGGTCATGACTTGAAAATCAGGAGACACGGCTGTTTGAAGTGTGGTTTTCCAAAGTGGGGACCAACTCTTGGTCAAATCCCAAAGGAAAACAAATCTTCCCTTGGTTTATATTGTGGGTTATACTTATGTAAAAATTTAGTGTTTAGAACAGTACAAAAAACACCTCATTTCTTCTATGTCAGAGTTAAATTCTGGTATCAAATAATTAGAAACAGGCTTTTCATTGACATGAATTACCAGTGGCTATGCAAATATGCTGAAGATTGGGGACAGTCCATCACTGTGCAAGATTGTCCGCACATGGAAGAATGTGACAATGTGACAGCTCAGAGTGTGACAGTTGTCCAATCATGTGACTGCTCAGCATCTCCACATCCTTGCCAAAGCATCCCTGGGGATGATACTACTTCCGTTGAGAATAACAAAAGATAGGAAGGGAACAGATCTTCAATGAGAAAAGGGCCATGCATTTCAATGCCTACTTTGTTCCATCACATTGGTTTCTAAACCTTATTTGTCCCAAAACCATGTGGAGAAACTTCTGATTCATCTAGTTAACACACTTACCACACACTTAGGTAGTGCTTACTATACTTGAAACTGTTACAAACCCTTTCCAAATGCTATCTCATTTAATCTACTTAACAACACTTTAAGCTAGGCACTACCACTGCAGATTACAGATTAGGAAACTGGGTCATCAAAAGCTAAGTGATTTACCCAGAACACAACTAAGAAATATAGAAGCCAAGATTCAAATATACTGATGTCTTGGTTTTAGGGTAACTGGTAAGCATTATGCTATGCAGTAGACATAATTCCACCCTTGATGATTTTGATGCAGTAAATCTGAAATAACAACAGAGAAACCTATCGGCATTTGAATAAGACATTCACACTTAGTGAGAAGGGCACTGATTGTTATTCGGAAACCATAGCAGTATACCACCACTCAGTTAGCAGTCACAGGAAGGAAACTTATCTGATTAGAGCCAAATCTTTGATTCTGAGTACAAGAAGAAAAAAAGGAAGAACAGTAGGTAGAGGACTATTCATGTGGAACCTTGGAAGCCAAGCTAATATACATCACAGTTATAAAATGGCCAGTAGGGAGCTATATATTATTCAATAGAATGAAATAGATTAAAAACATAGCATCAGTGGAAGAGAATGCATAGCATTAATCAGCATAATAATGTAAGAATAACACATTCAGCACCATATTAAAAAGCAGACACATTACTTTAGCACAAAGGCCCAGACGTCTAGTCAAGGCTATGGTTTTTCCAGTAGTCAAGTATGGATGTGAGAGTTGGACTATAAAGAAAGCTGAGCATGGAAGAATTGATGCTTTTGAACTAAGTGTTGTAGAAGACTATTGAGAGTCCTTTAGACTGCAAAGAGATCGAACCAGTCCATCCTGAAGGAAATCAGTCCTGAAAATTCATTGGAAGGACTGATGCTGAAGCTGAAACTCCAATACTCTGGACAGCTGATGCAAAGAAGTGACTTATTGGAAAAGACGGTGATGCTGGGAAAGACTGAAAGTGGGAGAAAGGGTGACAGAGGATAAGATGGTTGGATGGCATCACTGACACAATGGACATGAGTTTGAGAAGGCTCTGGGAGTTGGTGATGGACAGGCAGGCTGGCAAGCTGCAGTCCATGGGGTCACAAAGAGTTGGACATGACTAAGCGCCTGAACTGAACTGAACTGAACACGTTCAACAGTATATCAGTACAGCCGCTCAGTCGAATCCAACTGTTTGTGACCCCACGGACTGCAGTACGCCAGGCTTCCCTGTCCATCACCAACCCCAGGAGCTTACTCAAATGCATGTCCGTCTAGTTGGTGATGCCAGCCAACCATCTATTTCTCTGTCATCCCCGTCTCCTCTGGCCTTCAATCTTTCCCAGCATCAGGTTCTTTTCAAATGAGTCAGTTCTTCACATCAGGTGGCCAGAGAACTGGAGTTTCAGCTTCACCATCAGTCCTTCCAATGAATATTCAGGACTAACTTCCTTTAGGATGGACTGGTTGGATCACCTTGTAGTCCAAGGGACTCTCAAGAGTTTTCTCCAACACCACAGTTCAAAAGCATCAATTCTTCAGCACTCAGCTTTCTTATAGTCCAACTTTCACATCCATACATGACTACTAGAAACCAAAGCTTTGACTAGAAGCACGTTTGTGCTAAAGTTATGTCTCTGCTTTTTAATATGCTGTCTAGGTTGGTCATAACTTCTCTCCCAAGGAGCAAGCATCTTTTAACTTCATAGCTGCAGTATTCATCTGCTGTATTTTGGAGCCCCCAGAAATAAAGTCTATCACTGTCTCCTTTGTTTCCCCATCTATTTGCCATGAAGTCATAGGACCAGATGCCATGATATTAGTTTTCTGAATGTTGAGCTTTAAGCCAACTTTTTCACTCTCCTCTTTCACTTTCGTCAAGAGGCTCTTTGGTTATTCTTCACTTTGGGCCATAAATGTGGTGTCATCTGCATATTTGAGGTTATTGATATTTCTCCTGGCAATCTCGATTCTACCTTGTACTTCATCCAGCCCAGTATTTATCATGAGGTACTCTGCATATAAGTTAAATAAGCAAGGTGACAATATACAGCCTTGACATACTCCTTTCCCAATATGGAAGCAGTCTGTTGTTCCATGTCCATTTCTAACTGTTGCTTCCTGACCTGCATAAAGATTGATCAGGAGGCAGGTTAGGTGGTCTGGTATTCCCATCTCTTTCAGAATTTTCTGCAGGTTATTGTGATCCACACAGTCAAAGGCTTTGGCATAGTCAATAAAGCAGAAACAGATGCTTTTCTGGAACTCTTTTGCTTTTTCCATGATCCAGTGGATGTTGGCAATTTGATCTCTGGTCCCTCTGCTTTTTCTAAAACCAGCTTGAACATCTGGAAGTTCACGGTTCACATATTACTGAAGCCTGGCTTGGAGAATTTTGAGCATTACTTTACTAGCATGTGAGATGAGTGCAATTGTGCAGTAGTTTGAGCATTCTTTGGCATTGCCTTTCTTTGGGATTGGAATGAAAACTGACCTTTTCCAGTCCTGTGGCCACTGCTGAGTTTTCCAAATGTGCTGGCATATTGAGTGTAGCACTTTCACAGCATCATCTTCCAGGATTTGAAATAGCTCCACTGGAATTCCATCACCTCCACTAGCTTTGTTCATAGTGATGCTTTCTAAGGCCCACTTGACTTCACATTCCAGGATGTCTGGCTCTAGGTGAATGATCACACCATCATGATTATCTGGGTTGTGAAGCTCTTTTTTGTACAGTTCTTCTGTGTATTCTTGCCACCTCTTCTTAGTATCTTCGGCTTCTGTTAAGTCTATACCTTTCTCTCCTATATTGCACCTCTCTTTGCTTGAAATGTTCCCTTGGTGTCTCTAATTTTCTTGAAGAGATCTCTAGTTTTTCCCATACTATTGTTTTCCTCTATTTCTTGGCATTGATCACTGAGGAAGGCTTTCTTATCTCTCCTTGCTATTCTTTGGAACTCTGCATTCAAATGGGTATATCTTTCCTTTTATCCTTTGCCTCTATCTTCTCTTCTTTTCTCAGCTATTTGTAAGGCCTCCTCAGACAGCTATTTTTCCTTTTTGCATTTCTTTTTCTTGGGGATGGCCTTGATCACTCCCTTCTGAACAATATCATGAACCTCCATCTATATTTCTTCAGGCACTCTCTGTCTATCAGATCTAATCCCTGAATCTGTTTGTGGCTTCCACTGTATAATCATAAAGGATTTGATTTAGGTCATATCTGAATGGTCTAGTGGTTTTCCCCACTTTCTTAAATTTAAGTCTCAAATTGGCAATAAGGAGTTCATGATCTGAGCCACAGTCAGCTCCCGGTCTTATTTTTCCTGATTGTATACAGCTTCTCCATCCTTGCCTGCAAAGAATATAATCAATCTGATTTTGGTATTTACCATCTGGTGATGTCCATGTGTAGAGTCTTATCTTGTGTTGTTGGAATAGTGTGTTTGCTATGACCAGTGTGTTCTCTTGGCAAAACTCATTAGCCTTTGTCCTGCTTCATTCTATACTCCAAGGCCAAATTTGCCTGTTACTCCAGGTATTTCTGGACTTCCTACTTTTGCATTCCAGTTCCCTATTATGAAAGGACATCTTTTTGGTTGTTAGTTCTAGAAGGGCGTGTGGGTCTTCATAGAACTGTTCAACTTCAATTTCTTCAGCATTACTGGTCGGGCATAGACTTGGATTACTGTGATATTGAATGGTTCGCCTTGGAAACAAACAGAGAACATTCTGTCATTTTTGAGATTGCATCTAAGTACTGCATTTCAGACTCTTTTGTTGACTATGATGGCTACTCCATTTCTTCTAAGGGATTCTTTCCCACAGTAGTAGATATAATGGTCATCTGAGTTAAATTCACCCATCCCAGTCCATTTTAGTTCGCTGATTCCTACAATGTCAATGTTCACTCTTACCATCTCCTGTTCGACCACTTCCAATTTGCCCTGATTCATGGACCTAACATTCCAGGTTCCTATGCAATATTGCTCTTTACAGCATCAGACTTTACTTCCATCACCAGTCACATCCACAGCTGGGTGTTGTTCTTGCTTTGGCTCTGTGTCTTCATTCTTTCTGGAGTTAGTTCTCCACTGATCTCCAGTAGCATATTGGGCAACTACCAACCTGGAATGTTCATCTTTCAGTGTCCTATCTTTTTGCCTTTTCATACTGTTTATGGAGTTCTCAAGGCAAGAATACTGAAGTGGTTTGCCATTTCTTTTCCAGTGGACCACATTTTGTCAGAACTCTCCACCATGACCCGTCTATCTTGGGTGGCCCTACACAGCATGGCTCATGGTTTCATTGAGTTAGACAAGACTGTAGTCCATGTGATCTGATTGGTTAGTTTTCTGTGATTGTGGTTTTCAGTCTGTCTGCCCTCTGATGGAGAAGGATAAGAGGCTTATGGAGGCTTCCTGATGGGAAAGACTGAGAAAGTGGGTCTTGTTCTGATGAGCAGGGCCATGCTCAGTAAATCTTTAGTCTGCCTGCAATGCAAGAGACTAGGTTTGATCCCTGGGTTGAGAAGATCCCCTGGAGAAGGGAAAGGCTACCCACTGCAGTATTCTGGCCTGGGCAATTCCATAGACTGTACAGTCCATGGGGTTGTAAAGAGTTGGACATGACTGAGTGACTTTCAACAACACATAAAGATAATAAATCTTAATCTGGACAGAGCACATTAGGTCATAAGTATTATGAGGGAAAAAAGTGATAGTATCATCTAACTAGCTGTTGAATAGCTTTCTATTATGAGCCTTTCAAACCAATTACGTAATTGTGGGGTCATAGATGGATAAGCTGGCTTCCCTGGTAGGTCAGCTGGTAAAGAATTCGCCCGCAATGTGGGAGACTGAGGTCCAATCCCTGAGTTGGGAAGATCCCTTGGAGGATGGTATGGCAACCCACTCCAGTATTCTTGCCTGGAGAATCCCCAGGGACAGAGACTCCATGGAGTCACAAAGCATCGTATATGACTGAACGACTAAGCACAGCACAGATGGACAGGCACTGGGAGTTAACTAAAGTTAGAGAGTATTAAAAGTGCAGACTTTTGAGAGCGTTAAAAGTGCAGACCACAAACCCAAACACCTATAGGATCAGGTAGATGATGAAGCAGAACATTCTCATACAACTGGGAGTAGTGGGGAGGGTGTCAAACTAGAATGTGCATGAAGGACAGCTGTCACTCCATTGTAGGCAATTTCTCAAATAATTATGCTAGTACAACATTAACAGATGAGACAGAGGATGAGATGGTTGGATGGCATTACCGACTCAATGGACATGAGTTTGAGTAACCTCCGGGAGTTGGCGATGGACAGGGAGGCCTGGCGTGCTGCAGTCCATGGTATTGCAGAGTCAGAATCAACTGAGCAACTGAACTGAACTGAACTGAACTGAATATTAACAAATAAGCTCTTTTAAAGAGAGCCAAGACATTCCGAATTTTAATCAAAGAATTCACTTTTTACCAATACGCTCAAACATATTTTGGGAGTTTTATCAATTAGCTTATTGAAACATGGATAGAGTGTAATTTTACATCTTTCCTAGATTTTATAATGTAACCAAAATGACTGATAATGACTTGTAAAATATAGAGACTATTAAAGTATTGCTGGATGTTCCTTTACTAATTTCTTACCTATGCCAGGTTGAAAAAATAATAAAACTGGTTGTTCCACCTACAGTGACCCCTGCTTTGAGAATGACCGGTGGTAATAAACTACGTGATCTGGCAGTTCCAGAGCCATGTTTCCCATTTATTAGACATGTTACACTCTCCAGATCACTTAAGCTTCTGTGCTTACTCTGTAAAGTGAAAGGGAAAGTGTTAGTCGCTCAGTCATGTCCAACTCTTTGTGACCCCATGGGCTGTAAATTGGATATTAATTCCTAATCCATATTTCTCAGTAGGTTGCTATAAAAACCAAATGAAATAATGTATATTAAACCTGTAGAATCCTGTACAAAGGCAGCACAGTGGGAATATCACTGAACTGGAAATTAGGGGTTCTAGTCAATTAGTAGTTAGTTTTCTAAACTTGAAATGAGAAGGTTGATCTAGAGCAATGATCTTTAATAGACATGTCATGTGAGTCATGTATGTAACTTTAAATTGTCTAGAGCCCACAATGAAAAAGGGACAAATAAAACTAAGTTTAATATAATTTATTTAACCCAATGTATCTAAAATATTTCCAGGTCAATATAAACTCAATGTGAAATTGTTATTGAGAGAGCTCACATATTTCTTCACAACAATCTTTAATGTGTATTTCACACTTACCGCATGTTTCCATTCACGTTAGTCACATTTCAAACGCTTGATGGTCACGGGTGGTAGTGACTCCAGTAGTGCAAGCACAGGTCTAATGACTAAGGGCTTCCCAGGTGGCTCAGTGGTCAGGAAGCCCCTTGCCAACTCAGGAAACATAAGAGATGGGGGTTCAATCCCTGGGTGGGGAAGATCCCCTAGAGGAGGGCATGGCAATCCACTCCAGTATTCTTGCAGGGAGAATCCTGTGGACAGAGGAGCCTGGTGGGCTATATTTCATAGGATTGCAAAGAGTTGGACACAAGTGAGGTGACTTAGCAGCAAGCAGCAAAGTTATCTTCCACTCTCAACTTTGATACCTGTCTCATTATTATAAAGGTAATTATACATCAATCTTTTTCACTGGCTAAAGCGTAAAACTACATCATCATGAATTAAATATTCTTTGAGGCTTTTTTTTTAAATTAGAAGTTTAAACAGTCTCGCTAAGTCATTCTTCTTTAATTCCAAAGTAAGAGAAGACCTTAAGAATAACATATATAAACAATATCCTTAAAATTTACATAATCAAAACTAAAATTTTATTAAATGGAAAACTTATTCAGCTCTTTCATTGAATAGAAGGGGCATACACAATTTCACTCATGTAAGCTGCTTGCTCTATTTGTTGTCAAATCAACTGAGCACCAGACATATAATTAAATTTTGAAATCCTCAGTCTGCTGTAGGTGATAGCTACCACTGCTCTTGCACAAAGAATTTGTTTGTTGCAGATAAACCTATCAATATGATGGGAAAGAAAACAAATGCTTGGGAAAAGTTTCCAATATTTTTTTCAGATACACTGAACTATTGTCTTCCATTTTGAACATCTCAGGGAATTTCTTACAATATATGGTGAGATCTCATCAGATTTCTTAGATAATAGAGCCTTAACCCTAAATGCAGGCAGATAGTTAGTCATTAATTAAACACTTGAGCTTTTAGCTAGGAAAGTAAGATGGAACTCCCTGATGCCAGGGAGATATGGTTCCAGAGATTTACCCTGGCCTTCTTTAGGGGAAATTCTTACATCTATACTACACATTATATCATCAACAATGCTCTAAATTCAACATGTCACACACAGAATGCTGAAGGACCACAGCATCGCACCAATCCAGAGGGCACTATTTACACTTTATTTCACTGAGCCCACTGCAAGAGGGGCATGGCTCGGTGTTTGCAACTTGGCATCCTTAATGATCTGTGTTTCTCCTAAGAATATTTAAACATGTCTTAACTTATGATTGATCAGCATAAGTTATTCACTTTAGCCATCATCTACACATATTTTCTTTCTGTAAATTCTCTAAGTACACATTAATAACCACTTGTTTTGCATTTTCTATTTCTCCATCAGAGAGTCCTAACTATTTCATTATTTAGTGAAGAAGCTCCTATTCATCATCCTCTACTGTTTATTATAAAATGACAATAAAGCATCATTTTTTCCCCTGCAGATGCTGTTTGAAATACAAATATCAGAAAAAATAGCTGGAGGTAAATTATCCATAAAGTGACACATCTAGCTAATCATATATCTACAAATTTTAATAGCTGTTTCTATTACAAGTAAGTGAAGCAATCTTATAGAAATTTATTATGTGTATTCTTCCAAAGAAAACATATATTAATTTTAATTTTCACTATTATTAGTATTATTAAAATCAGTCTCATTTAATTATATGAATTACATATATTTTCTTTGCATATTTATAATAAAACATGATTCAAAGTTGAGTATGTTAAGTATTTGGGGTACAGTCTACCATCTGTCTAAAAATCATAATTAATTTGAAGTTGAAAACCTCACCCAAAGTTATACAAGACAACAGCAATGTTAAAGAACTAGGTTGAATCTAAAATGTCCATTTAGGAAGCCTTACTTCATAGAATATGAAAATCCTTTAACCAAAGTTATGTATGTATACAAGAGAGTGAAGGAGAAGACACAGAACAGAAAAGATCCCTTACCTCATTCTTTTGCTGTAAATCTCCATTTGTCCATAGTGAATTCAGAACTGAGGCCAGTTTATACTAATGTCTCTTTCCCCCTATTACTATTGTTTTTAAGTAAAATATGATTTTACTGCCTTAACTACTACCCAACTCTAATTTTCTTTCTTTTTTATTTTTGACACAGGAGAAAATTGAAATGCATATTATCAAGTGAAAGGAATCAATCTGAAAAGGCTGCATGCTATACAATTTCAACTATATGATGTTCTGGAAAAGGAAACACCATGGAGATATTGAAAAGATCATCGGTTGCCAGGTTTTCAAGGGATGTACGGATGAAAAAAAAACAAAACACAGTGGACGTACCACTCTGGTGCCGGATGTAGATAGTGGGAGAATTTATGCATGTTGCAGACAGGGAGTGTATGGGAACTCTGAACTTTTCACTTCAATTTTGAAGTGAATCTGAAATTGTTCTAAAACACAAAGTTTTATAATTAAAAAATGTTGCTTCTCTTAGGATGTTACTCTTGTTCTCTAGTAATTAGTTTTGCAAATATTTAGGCCTCCTTTTTTGAAGTTGCAATAAAAATATATAGCAAAAAATTTTAATTAAAAAATAATCATGTCATCCTTTTGTGTTAACAGAAAGCTGAACACGAACATTTGCTTCTTACACTTCTTGAATTGCTTCTATTAGAAAAAAACAAAGCAAAGTGTGCTGTATTTAAATGTTTATTCATTTATTTATATTTTCTTCCAGCTTTGTTGTTGTTGTTGTTGTCTAGTCGCTAAGTTGTGTCCAGTTCTTTTGCAACCCCATGGACTGTAGCCCACCAGGCTCCTCTCTGTCCATGGGATTTCCCAGGCAAGAATACTGGAGTAGGTGACCATTTCCTTCTCCAAGCAGTCTCCTGCATTGGCAGGCAAATTTTTTTTTACCACTGAGCCAGGTCACCAGCTTTACAGAGATATAATTGACATATGACATTGTTTAAATGCAAGGTGTTTAGTATAATGCTATTTATATATGTATATAGTTCAAAATAATTACAGCAAGAAGGTTAGTTTACACATTCATTACTTCACATATTAGTCCCCTCTTGTGTGTGTGCATGTTGGGTGCACATATAATCAATACTGTTATATCCTCTAGATGAATTGAACTTCTCTTCACTAGATCTAATTTTGTCTTTTTTGACTGATTTTAACTGAAATTTTGGCTGATATGGAGGAGCCTGGAAGGCTGCAGTCCATGGGGTTGCTGAGGGTCAGACATGACTGAATGACTTCACTTTCACTTTTCACTTCCATGCATTGGAGAAGGAAATGACAACCCACTCCAGTGTTCTTGCCTTGAGAATCCCAGGGACGGGGGAGCCTGGTGGGCTCCCGTCTCTGGGGTCGCACAGAGTCAGACACGACTGAAGCGACTTAGCAGCAGCAGCAGCAGATGTTTTTAATCTAAGTATAGCCATTTCTATTCTTTTGGCTATCATTTGCATGCAGTACTTTTTTCTTGCATCCCTTCACTTTCAATCTGTGTGTGTCCAAAAAGCTAAAGTAAGTCTGACATTACCAAAAGCTGCTTTCTTAGTGAGCTTCTGATCAGCTTTTATGATGTAGAAAAAACATTGGGCACTAAGAGTAAAATCAGATAAAGCCATTTTTTTTTTGCATATTTTGGGAAGAACTTGGAATGAAGAAGTAGGATATATGGTACTTGTGTTCAATCACAAGAGTCATTCATGACTCTTGGCAACCCCACCATGGTAGCCTGCCAGACTCCTCTCACCATGGGATTTCCTGGCAAGAATACTGGAAAGGGTTGCCATTTCCTTCTCCAGGGGATCTTCCCTGACCTAGGGATCGAAGTCGTGTCCCCCGTATTAGCAGGAGGATTCTTTACCACTGAGCTAGCAAGGAAGGTTAGGATACACAGTAGCTGAGTATTAATTTTCTGTTTTAGATGGCTTACACTGACATATAAAAAGCTCAAAATAAAAAGGTTTTTTTTTCTTTTCCTTACAATTTTCTTGGAAGCCTCATATATGTAGTCTCTAAACAAAGAAAATTTTGTGATGTGTGTTATATAATAAAAACAAATTTGAGGATGTACTTCAATTTTATATTATATTTAGACATAAAAATATGAGTTATATACATACACTAACTTCTAATACATCTCTTCAGCCTCTGGGTTGCATGCTTCCCATTCTGGAAACAGCTGGCTTACCCTATCATATATCCTCTCTCTACCTTCTTAATAATACATTAATTATTCCCATTAGTATTTAAGTCAGCAGGTATAGAATTCACCTGCAGTGCAGGAGACACAGGAGACAAGGGCTCAATCTTTGTGTCAGGAAGATCACTTGAAGGAAGAAATGGCAACCCATTCCGGTATTCTTGCATGAAAAGTCTCATGAACAGATGAACCTGGTGGGCTATAGTCCATGGAGTTGCTAAGAGTTGGACATGACTGAGTACACCAGTCAGGGCCTTTGTGAGGCTGACTGTACCCAAAATCAGGCCAGTATTTTCAAGAGCTAGTAGCACTAGTGGTCAAGAATCTGCCTGCCAATGCAGGAGATGTGAGAGATGTGGGTCTGATTCCTGGGTCATCCTCTGGAGGAGGAAACGGTACCTCACTCCAATATTATTGCTACAGTCTATGGAATCACAAAGAGTCGGACATGACCGAGCATCTGAGCACTTCAAGACTCTTTTACGTTTAAGAAAATAAGACCAAATTCTTTTATCCAAATATTCCTCTCCAGCTATAATGATAAATTTTTTTCTCTTAAATTATCTAGTTTCATTGTGTCCATTTCCTCATCTCCCATCCACCTTCACTCTATGCCACTCTATTCACCATACCAAAACCAGTCTCATTAAATTAATTACTGACTTTCAAATTGTTCAGTCCAATGAAATTTTAATTCAAATAACAATCTCTATGTAGTGTTTAACATTCTTAAGCATTCTTCTCTATTCTTTTAGTGATCTCTTAATTCTTTATTTGGCTTCTAATATTTTTCATGCTTCAGGTTGCCTTCTGTTTCTCTAGCTACTATGGTTCAGATTTCTTTGCAAATTCATCATTCTCTAACAGAATTGTACATATGGGAGCTCCCTAAGGTCTAGCTCAATGGCTTCCAAATTTATATCTCCCAGACCACTCCTCTTAGACTAGATACTCATATTAAGCATCCTACCTACCTTTTGCTCTTGAGTATCTTAATAATACTTCAAACTTAACATTACTGAGACAAAATACAAAACTTTCACTATAAAATAAAATCTGCTTGTCTTTTAGTGTTCCATAGCTCAGTAAATGAGACTACCATTTATCTGATTGAGCAAGTCTGGGTAGAACAGTCATCTTTGAATCTTTCCTAAATATCCCTTGAATTCATTCATATACTCCTCTCCATTTCCTTCTCCAGGGGATCTTCCTGACCCAGGGATCAAACTTGGGTCTCCTGCATTGCAAGCAGATTCTTTACATTCTGGGCCACCTGGAAAGACCTTCATTCCCATTCTATGTGCTCTAGTCCCACCTAACCTACTATATCAGCATCTTTATTGATGTCTCACTGTTTACTTGGTCCATGCCACCCTGTCACAAAGAATTTTTTATCCTGAAGCGAGAGCAATAACTTCAATAGAGCAATAACCTAATAACTTCACTGTAATTTGATTATACTCCTGTTTAAAATTCTTCAATGGTAGCACATCAAACCTAGAATAACGACCAGAATCCTCAATGCAGTCTCTAGTCCCTACTTGTGTTGGGAAGACATCTTTCCAGCTTTGTGTCATACTCTCTGCCGCTAATACTCTGTTGCTTTTGTTTTTGTTTTTAGTAACCCTGGCCTATTTTATTTCCTAGAGGTTACCATGCAAGCACCAGGCACAGAGCCTTTTCACATGCTGTCCCTGTGCATGGAGTGGCAAATCTTCCTTATTCACCTCCCACATATTGGCTTCTGAATGCCAACGCATTCTTTAGATCTTATCTCAATAACCTCTGCCTTGAATATATTTCTTTGATCCCCTGAGTCCTTGAGATTCTTTGTTTGTACATCATGAGATTGTTTCTCTCCTTTAGAAAATTTATCAAAATTTCTTATTATGTATTTGTTTTATGATCATGTTTTTAATTGCTGACTTCCTCAGTATACTGTAAGTTCCAGGAATGCATTTCTGTTTCTACTCACCATTGTGCCTCCAATGTTCAGCTCTTAATAAAGTTCTTATTTGCTTTTAAACTGTAATATGTAAATCCACAAAATATGAGTAAATTATATCTGAAAACTTACAAGTTGATGCTACATAAAATTACCTGTCAACACACCATCTTACAAAATATTACAAAGCATTTTTATTGTTTAGCACCTATTTCTAAGGGAAAACAACTAGAGAAAGGTAAATGTAAATCTATAGCTCATAAAGCTAAAGCTAATAATAGCTTTGGACCAAAGAATCACTTTCCTTTATTCCTAGGAGTACAGATTATTTCTATGGAACCTATAACCTAAGTTATAAAAATTTTTAAATTGCACAGGGACTTAATGAAAAGCTAGGCAAGAACAACAAAAAGTTGTCTAATTTAAATTCTAGTAGAGCTTTAACTCCCAGAGTTTTCCTTTACCACTGTGAATATGAGAAAATCATTCCAGCCAGAATTTGTCACTAGATCCAGAAAACTTTTTAAAAGAGCTATCAAATATAAAATATATGTTTTGAGTAAGTTTTCATTCAGGCTTTGTTAGAAAAGAACCTCCCAAAACAATGCTATGCTATGCTAAGTCACTTCAGTCGTGTCCGACTCTGTACGACCCCATAGACGGCAGCCCACCATGCTCCCCCGTCCCTGGGATTCTCCAGGCAAGAACACTGGAGTGGGCTGCCATTTCCTTCTCCAGTGCATGAAAGTGAAAAGTGAAAGTGAAGTCGCTCAGTCATGTCCGACCCTCAGCGACCCCATGGACTGCAGCCTACCAGGCTCCTCCATCCATGGGAGTTTCCAGGCAAGAATACTGGAGTGGGTTGCCATTGCCTTGGGGTTAAACTCTTTTTCTTACTTTGTGTTTTAACTAGAATCTCACAATTGCCCATCCTCCATACCTCTAAAGGTAAACCTTGCCAAAAGCATGTGCTTTAATATTTAAATGATAAAGATAGGCCCTTGAGTCCCTTAGCATTGAATACAGAATAAAAATAAATGCCACTGCTTAAACAATTATTTGGTTGTTAAACAATGATTCGATATATATTTTCTAACATTGTCTGGAGTTTACACAGTAATCACTGATAAAGTGTTTAGTATACAAGTGACAGATTCTCCAAACACAGGGAACTTTACATGTGGTCATACAGGAGAAACAGCCAGATGGAGAGGTAGAATATGAGATTCATTTTGATATTTGGCAAAACTAATACAATTTTGTAAAGTTTAAAAATAAAAAAAAATTAAATTAAATTAAATTTTAAAAAAAATGGATTCAGTTGTCAACAACTAATAAAAACAGCCAACATGAATATCAAACTAGAGATGAAATGAGGATCAGCATTGTCAAAGACCCCAAACAAACAGGTAACAAGAAGAGCCCTGTGAATCCTAAGTGAGGCATACTGTACAACCTCCCTTCTTCCCAGCAAAGCATTGTACATCCTTGTAGATTGCACAGAGCTTTAAGCATCTGTGGACAGCATCTGCTTCCTTGTTCCATTGTCACTGGGCCATTTGACTTGCCTTTGCCAATGAAATATGAGCAGAAGAGCCATTTACTGATTCTAAGCATAGGCTTTACCAACCATTGCATTCTTCTCCAGGCTTTCTTGCTCTTTTCTCTGCCATGAGATGGAGAGGCCAAGATTATAGGCTGCTTCTTCAGCCTGGATTTTGGAATGAGACACAAGGACCATACTCATCTGTGAACAATACAGCCACTGTTGTCTACTAGCACTGTTAATAAGAAATTCATTTCTGTTCTAATCAATGAGATTGGGAAATTGCTATAACTAGGTGCCTTACCTAGTAGTGAATGCTAACTAATACATTAAGATCCACCAGGACACTACCATTTTGTGCGTCGTCTGGAATCATTACCACTAAGATTTGGAATCTTAAGAAAGTCAGGTAAGAATGCAAGGGTATTTGCCATGAGCAAGGTTTTGTGCCAAGGGCTGAAGGAAAGATGACAGTTTTTCTGTTGAAGGACTTTAGATTCTATTAAGGAGAACTTTAGGACTTCCCTGGTGGCTCAGACAGTAAAGCGTCTGTCTACAATGCAGGAGACCCGGGTTCAATCCCTGGGTTGGGAAGATCCCCTGGAGAAGGAAATTTCAATCCACTCCAGTACTATTGCCTGGAAGATCCCATGAACAGAGGAGCCTGGTAGCCTACAGTCCATGGGATCCCAAAGAGTCGGACACAACTGAACAACTCACTTTCACTTTCAAGGAGAACTTTTATGAGGTCACTAACTTGTAAATAGAGATCCTTAAAGTAAAGGAAAACAAATACCAGGGGACTTTAAGATTCACTCTTTCCTGAAAGAAATTATCAGAAGACATTTCATAGGAAAGTTAGAATTTAATTTGAATTTTGGAAGGAGTGTAGGATCACCTCTTATAAGTAAAAACAGGAGAAATATTCATGTTTCTGAAAGAGCATAAGCAAATGTACATCTAAGAGGAAATCATAGGTAAACATGCCTAGGAGAGGACATTAAAACTGGAAATTAAGGTCAAACCAAATTGTGCAGTCTTGAATGCCAACCTATAGAGTGCCAGTATGGTGTCTTACCAACAAATTCTCATAGATGCCTGGAAATGACATGAAAAGTGATGGCTGTTGCCCCTACAAAACCTCTAGACAGAAGTCTAAGTAGCAGTGGTCAGATTTCACTTTACCTGCCTAGAGCCACTAACCAGAATATAGAAATCTAGCTCAGAAATTCATACACAGCATGGTGTTGCTAGAAAGCTATTGTGTGTTTCTTTAGGCAATCAGCTCGTGCTTCTTCAAAATCACAAACTCTGCTCTCCAGTGCAGTTCTTTTTACTAACCTGCTGTTTTAAACGCCCAGGAAATGTGGCAATGTGAAATCATTAAATAAAGCACCTAGACTACATGTAACCATATGTATATTTTCTTACTGAAGAATTTTTTAAAATACTCATAAAAATATATATACTAATGAGTTACTTTAAGTTGCAATTTTATGAAACAATTATTTGAGTTAGCCTTTCTTTTTCTTCAACTATTTCAATTATCTTATATTCTCTCTGGAAAATTTCCTTCTAATATAAGAAGAATAAAAGATTGTAAAACTGCAACTTTACAGATGAAGTTTAAAACTCAAAAAGTATTCTTATCAAATATTATAGCTACAATTTCTAATACTAAATGTGTTTTGCTCTGTGGAATGTTCAGTAAGTATGAAAACAATATTTCAATGCTAATTTAAGTTGAATACTTCTTGCATTATTTTTATTTGAGGCCACAACTTCAATATTTCATTAACATTCTAGTAATATTTACATTTGTACATTATAAACACCACTATTAGGGCTTGTGTTACTATGCATTTTCATGCATCTCTTATTTAGGAAATCACAGGACTGATTTTTAAATGTTAGCTAGGAATTAACTGATTTGAAGGCATTTCCTAGATGACAGTACTTGGAGGACTGATTTAAAATCATTTTATAGTCTATCAAGTCTGTATCTACAGTATCTGCAGTATAAAATGAAGAATAAAACAATTTTCCAAACAATTCATGCAAACTTTCATTTGAGGTGTGTTGTTTGCTAGTTTGGTCAGTTGGTTATATTTTGTGTTAAAATAACATTTAGCCTGAATTCCACCAAAGGTATTAATCTATAGTCATCACTTTGCATTAGATATGTAGACACAATACTATGCTAATTATATTTTGTGTGTAAGACAGGAATAGTTACAGATATAAAACCAGTAATTTTCAGGAGGCTCTTATCATTATGCCTATAGTACAATATCAAACAAAATATCTTGTCCATAATATAAACAGTATTTACAGAGGGCCAATTTCTTAGGAAATTCAATTCACAAATATTTATTGAAGGTATACCATGGAAAAGGCACTATGCTAGGGGTGCCATCAGAAGGAATCTAGAAGCATTTAATATCTATTTAAGGGACAAAGCTTTAGTATCTTAAATTAAGTTAAAAATACATTTTGCAAGCTAAATCCAAGACTGATCTAGTCACTCATGTATTTAAAAAATCCCTTCAATGAAATTCTACTGCTCTTGGCCCCTGCCTCCCTCTTCACTTTTATGTCTAGCCACTCCAGAAGCTGGAGAATCTGTAAATTTTGAAAAATTTTCTACATGCACAATCACACATCACCCCATAATACTGAGATTAATATTTCTTCCTTTTCAGTCATTATTCATTTTATTTCTTTTGTCTTTCTGCACTGCCCTGTTTTATTTTTTTTTTAATTTTATTTTATTTTTAAACTTTACATAACTGTATTAGTTTTGCCAAATATCAAAATGAATCCGCCACAGGTATACATGTGTTCCCCATCCTGAACCCTCCTCCCTCCTCCCTCCCCATTCCATCCCCCTGGGTCGTCCCAGTGCACCAGCCCCAAGCATCCAGCATCGTGCACCGAACCTGGACTGGCAACTCATTTCATACATGATATTTTACATGTTTCAATGCCATGCTCCCAAATCTTCCCACCCTCTCCCTCTCCCACAGATTCCATAAGACTGTTCTATACATCAGTGTCTCTTTTGCTGTCTCGTACACAGGGTTACTGTTACCATCTTTCTAAATTCCATATATATGCGTTAGTATACTGTATTGGTGTTTTTCTTTCTGGCTTACTTCACTCTGTATAATAGGCTCCAGTTTCATCCACCTCATTAGAACTGATTCAAATGTATTCTTTTTAATGGCTGAATAATACTCCATTGTGTATATGTACCACAGCTTTCTTATCCATTCATCTGCTGATGGACATCTAGGTTGCTTCCATGTCCTGGCTGTTATAAACAGTGCTGCGATGAACATTGGGGTACTCGTGTCTCTTTCCCTTCTGGTTATTATATTCAAAGCAAAACATTCAAAAAAATGTAAAAAGACAAATAAACAACAAAGAGCATCTGGAAGCCCCAAGTGCTCTTTCTGGATAATAATGCCCATCCTCTCCTCAATGGTACTATGCTACTGAATATTCAATTCACTTGTTTGCCTTCATTTATGGTTTTACTACCAAATTGTTCATTTAAAAAACTGTAATTTAATTTACTAATTTCTTAAATGGAATCAGTTTATGTTCTTTTATACCTAGCTTCTTTCACTCAACATTATGAAGATTTATTCATATTTTTTGCATGGATCTTTATATATTAAAATCTAATATTTTTAGATAACTACATAATAGTTTGTTTACCCATTCCAATTTTTGTGGAAATTTAACTATTTCCAATTTGGAGCTGTAATGAACAGCCTTTATATGAATATTCTCATCCATGTTTCCTGGGTAGACTTATGTGCATATAGAAATATAATTGCCAGATCACATATTATAGATGTTTTCAGCATCTTCCAGACATCTTCAGTATCCAGCTTCATTCCAAAGTAATTATTATCATTTCACATTTCCACCATCAATTTATGAGAGTTGTTGATCCAAAACTTTACCATATTTGATGTTTTCAAATTTTAAAAAATTTTGCCAATCCAGTGGTCATAGAGTGGTATTTAGGTTTTTTTCAGTTTTACTGTACATTTTTTAACTCATCTTTTACAACAATTATACATTTAATTTATTTTGCTGTGATATCAGAAGAGATTATAGCATGTAGCCATCTCTTTTCTGACCACCAAGGAAATCTTCCCAGTTTTCATTGATAAGTATAATGATTACTCTTAAGTTTTCTAAAATACACTCTATTAAATTAAAGTTATCTCATTTTTCTAGTTTATGAATTTCAGCATAACTAGGTACTATATTATAGGAAATTCTTGTTCTGAATCTAATGGGATAATCATATTATTTTTCTTTTTTGTTCAGCTAATGTGATGAATCACACATTTTATTACACATATTATTTCATATGTTAATGTAAAACAAATCTTGTACCCTGAAATGAATTTAATTATGAAGTATTATTCTTTTTATCTATAGGCAGATTTGAGTTACTAATATTTTATTTAGGATTTTTATAACTATGTTAATGACAGAGATTTATCTATAATTTCATCTTTTTGTGAATTTTCTAGGTTCTAGAACCAAGATCATACTGCCTTCAAAATATGAGTTGAGAAATTTATATCCTTTTTATTCTGAAAGAATTTGTATAAGATTTGGAATCTTTTCTTCCTAAATATTTGGTAGGTAGAATTTGCTGGTGAAGCATCAGTGCGAGCATGTGTATTTCTCATGGTTTCAAAGTTAACTTGCAGTTCTCTTGGAATACGTCCATTGCATCCAAATATTAATACATACTCTCATTAAGTTTTTGTAATATCCTTATGTTTTCTTTGAAATTTCTTTAACATTTCTAGCAATATCCTTTTTTTAAACCTCAATAATACAAATGTATTATATGTGAAAAGCTGTGCTGTTTTACTTACTGTTTCCTTCTATTTTCTCTGAATTTTTGTTATTCTTTTTCTATCATTTTCAGATGCTTCATCTATGTTCCTTGTGAACATCATACAGCTTGAGTTTTGTGATTAAAATCCAGTTCAACCATATTTGTCTTTTATGGAGAGCATTTAGGCTATTTACATGTTATATAATTACTAGTATATTTGAGTTCATACCTACCACCTTACAATTTGGCTTCTATATGTAATGATTGTACCGCATTCATTCCTTTTCCTCTATTTTCTTGCATTTATTTAACATAAATGACTAGTGTGTCTGAGTTCAGTTAGAGAAATGGTACCACTAGGAAAGGTGATGATAAAGATAAGTTTAAAGAGATGTGTTACATGAATTTGACTTTATGAAATTATGAAAAGTAGTTAAGCAGTCTCTGCAAGCCTGTCATTTTCACATCTGATGCCAGGGCTGGAAATTCAGAGGATAGGCAGTTGGGAAGAAAATATGGAACTAAAGTACTGGAGTGCAAGAACAAACTGAAATCTGAAAGCATGAACTGGAGCCCACAGGTACAGACTGAAACCTGGGTCAGTTTTTGTTGTCTTTAAGCTTGATAGATTGGGTGTCCTACAGAAGACAAGGACCTTCATCCTATTGGAAACACACACTCCCTTGGCTCAGGAGTCAGAGAAGTTAATGGGGATCCAAGGAAAGAAGCAGTTTCAGGTTTGGTCACTGACTCAGTTTAATAGGTAAGGGAAAACATGTATTTCCTACATGATATGCAGTTTCATGCTACAGAGTGGCTTTCTGTAGCAGTGGCCTTTCTGTAGTAACACAACTATATAGCTACAGAAAGCCTGCTGCTTCACTCCCAACTTCCAAATCCCCGACAAGATTTCTCCTGTAGACTGCTCTAACCGGAAACTTTCAGAATAGAAATTCTAGGAAATGTAGTTTAACTTGGCCAAGTTGATGTTTTGCAACTTGTGTATACTATTCCATGTTTTCCATAATCTGGAAGTCGTATACATTTTGGTTTTCTGTACTTTTGCTATATGTTTCCAAATGTAGATTTCCTCTTAATTATCTCACTGGCTCATTGTTGGGCTTATTAATCAGTTTTAGAAAACTGCCAATAATTATCTCATCATATGTTTCTTTTTTCTGTGTTCTTTCTCCACCCTTCTGGATCTCTAACTGATGAAGGAATTTGGGACATTTTTATCCTTTATACTGATTACTCTCTCAACTATAGTTGTGTCTTTCCAACACTCCATTTCATTCTGAATTTCTTCTGTCCTATTATCCTCCTCATTAATTCTCTCTTCAGTTGTATCTCATGCACCATTAGGGTCATCTGTTAGATTTTAATACAAGTTATATTTTTCAGTTATATCAGTTCTAGTCAAATCCTTTTGATTTTTTAAATTAATTAATTTATTTTAATTGGAGGCTAATTACTTTGCAGTATTGTGGTGGTTTTCGCTAGGCATCGAAATATGCAATATCATAGTTAGCAGTTTCCATTGTTTTTCAGAAACTTTTTGCATTTAGGTTTTATTTATAAGAATATAATAAGCATAATGCTAATACAGTCTGTATTGGGTAATTCCCAAGTTTTTGTCCATAAGAGATTTTTCTCGAGTGGTTGTTTCTGCTGATTTTAATTTATATTTTATTGCCTCTTATGCATCAAAATCTTTCATTGCTTTCTGGATACTTCATTCAATAGGTCTTCTTTAGAAAGAATGTGAGACCTAGAGCTTTATTATCTGATGTCAAAAAGAATTTTTTTTTAGCCTTTCTTCCAAATTCCTGGGAAGCTAATAGTCTAAGGTCAAGGTATCAGGATTTTCTGTGATACCTAGATTATCAGGATATTATTCCTATCCCCAATCTGTAGTGAAGCATATTGGGATCCCTGTCCAGAACAGGAGCATTAACACAAGTTTTCCATCTTTGGAGGGGACTGAAATTTGATCTTTTCCCTTCAGTTCTAGGAATCTGCTTCAAAGTTCTGCTTACTTGATAACAACTTTCCTAGAACTGGCAGAGGAAAAGAGGGAACAACAAACAATTCTTTGACAGCTTTGTTCTTGTTGGCCAGAGAACTTTGACTCTTGTCTTATAGTTATCTCTCATGGGGACCTGGCTCTCTCATCTGTTTAGAAAAATGTTTCTGGGTAGAAACAGTTCTGGATTAATTTATTGGCTATCATCTTCCCTTTTTTCTCAGTCTGATAATATCTTACTATCTTACAGATTTTGACCAGTTCTTTTAGTTATTGTTACTGGAATAACTAGTTCAAATTATCTAGTTAATCATTTGTGGAAGCCAAAGTGTCTCAGTAAGCTTTTATTTCACTACCTAGAAGTCTTCATTTTTCCCTGCTGCTGCTAAGTAGCTTCAGTCGTGTCCGACTCTGTGTGACCCCATAGACGGCAGCCCACCAGGCTCCCCCATCCCTGGGATTCTTCAGGCAAGAACACTGGAGTGGGTTGCCATTTCCTTCTCCAATGCATGAAAGTGAAAAGTGAAAGTGAAGTCGTTCAGTCTTGTCCGACTCTTAACAACCCCATGGACTGCAGCCCACCAGGCTTCTCCGTCCATGGGATTTTCCAGGCCTAGGGTCTTCAAAATTTTTTCATCAACATGAAAAGTTTCCACCCATCTTTAGTATATTTGAATCTCAAATTGGAGCCTCAGAAATGTTCTCAGACTTCTTAAAGTATCTCTTAAATGTTAAATGAAATATTTTCTAATAAAAATTATCTATATAATTGTTTAAGGTCATTTACTCATATTAGCATGTAATACCAATAAACATAAATAATAATATGCTGATAATAATTAACATTTATTTAGTTCTTACTTTGTGCTGCTAGATACTCTTCTCAGCAGTTTCTATTTGTGAGCCTCAAAGGGTTTGAGTAATTTGCCCTAGGTCATGTAGTTAAAAAGTGATGGAACCTGGTTAAAAATATAAACTGACTCCAGATTTCCTTCAATAAACCATCACATAAAAAAGTCTTTGGAGGCAGTGGGAGCAGCATCTCATTTACCCCCCATCTTCACTAATTCAATGACTTGTACACACTAAGTGGTCAATAAATATTTGTTGGATGACTGCATGAATGAATTCAACAATTTTCCTGTGTATTATGAACGTGATAATTTCTATAAAAATAAAAAGAATGATCAGGTTGGACTGTCAGAAAATGTTTTACAAAACAGATTCCAAATTAAGTCCAGAAGCCTGAATCTTGAATGCTAATTATGATTTGAATAGGAAAATAGAAATAATAGCAAAACCAAAGAGGCATAAAAGCACAAATATATTCAAGACTTGCTTGTAAATATGTTTGGATGGAGTAAAATTTGAGGGAATCATAATATATATCTCAATATTTATATTAAGTGCAGGCTTCCCTCAGAGCTCAGAAGGTAAATAATCAGCCTGCAATGCAGGAGACCTGGGTTCAATTCTGGGTTGGGCAGATCTCCTAGAGGAGGAAATGGTAACCCACTCCAGTATTCTTACCTGGAGAATTCCATGGACAGAGGAGCCTGGTGGGCTGCAGTTCACAGAGTCGTAAAGAGCTGGACACAACTGTCTGACTAACACACATTCACATTAATCATTATTTTGAATAAGAGTTCCAGACTAAGTAGTTTATATAAGTATTTCATGAATATTATAAAGTATATATTATTTTCATTTTACAGATAAGAAAATTGAGGTGCCAAGAGAAGTAATTACTTCAAAATAATATAGCTAGCAAATGGCAAAGCTTTTAAATACAGAAAGTGTAGTAGAAGAAAATGGGTCAGGGAATTTAGGGGCTAGAATTCAGATGTTCTATGCCTACATATGACATTTGGATTTTGCCCAAAATCTAAAGAAGGTAAAGACTAAAGAAATTTCACTTTGGGGAAGAGAAGTAAAAAAGTTCCCATGTCTGGAAGAGAAGTCTCACAGTACTGAGTAGTAGGCATGATAGACTATCAACAATAAAGTTGAAATGAGAGTTTTTATTCCTTATACTCTTTTTAATTAGATAAAATTTATCCATTTGTGACTGTTTTTCCATCTATTTATTGTTTTGTATCTGATGTCACACCAAACACATATCTTAACACGCTCTGTGTCAGGTACTGTGTTTGTTCTCAGGAACACAAAGAAATGAAAACAGAATGCGCAAACAACTTTCATACAATATGATGCATGCTATTCATTTAAGAAGTAGGCATAAGATATCCAAGAAAGCTTTCTAAAAAGGCCATACTTAAGCTGATTTAATGCATGTAGAATTTAGTTTGAAAAGTATGGCAAGATAGGCTCATTCCCAAGTATATGGTGTGCGCAAGTCACTTCAGTCGTGTCTGACTCTTTGAGACCCTATGGACTATGATCTGCCAGGCTCCTCTGTCCATGGATTTCTCCAGGCAAGAATACTGGAGTGGTTTGCCATGCCCTTCTCCAGGAGACATTCCTGACTCAGGGATGGAACCCTGAGTTTAATCTCTTGCATCTCCTGCATTGGCAAGCAGGTTCTTTATCACTAGCGCCACCTGGGAAGCCCAAAAGAGATAGCGCAGGGAGAACATAAATACAAAACAGCCTGGTGTACAGGGAACTAGTTCCTAAAGATGGTGGCAGAAGAGATGTCCAGAGCTGGAGCACAGACATTTTGTCATGCACATCATAATAAGAAACTTTGCCTTTATTCTATAAGATATCTGGAACCATTGAAAGTTTCTACCCAGGGCCCTGGCATGGATAACTGTCAACATTTTGGTTCATGACTTGAAATTTGTCCTTGGTGAGTTTTCATTAAGAATTTTCAACATGTCTGTGTGTGATCATTCCATTTCCATTAACCACACAGGGTTTCAATTTCGGAGTTCCAGATATTTTTATTAGAATCTCTTCTTCTTTCACAGATGCTTCTCAGAGATGATTTAATTTACAGTAATCTGAAGTGAATGTGATTGCAGAGGGATCTGTAATGGGATAAACTACTCCAAGATATGACACTTCACTAAGGAATGAAAAGTGTTGAAGGAGAAAATCCTGATATAAAAATACGACATTTAAAGAATGTATGAAAAATTACAAAGAAGAAATTTAGGGTTATCAATGTAGATGGGAAAATTAGTGCCAGATATTTTCAAATGCAGACTAACAAAGCTGTAACTAGGGAAGCAAATAGATTCAGAATCAGGCTCTCAGTCAGGATCCTGAGGAACTCTGATGAAAGTCACAAAAACTATTATGAATGCCATGGTGAAGATAGCTGCAGATTTAAGGGCAACTGTAAGCTGAAAACCTCTTCCTGATCATTTCTCCATCGAATATGCATCCACAGTTGCTCTTATAAGCAGGAATTGGAAAGAGGTAGGAGGATACAGATAAAGATAATAAAAAGCTAGTCCTGGAGTGACTGTAAGGTTTGCAGCCCAGTACACTCATGTTTGAATACTATTTCCACTTTAATGATGTGGAATATACTTAACATGCTTAGTTGTTCATATAATCGAGTGAAGTTCATTTTCTTGACAGTACTTTCATTATCACCTGTCTTCCTTCCCCATATGCTTACATCAACTTTTTTCTAGAATACAAATTTAAGCTCAAACTTTGATTATAAGACACTGACTTGTCTGCTTTGATTCATTTATGCATAATGTGCCAGATACACCCTTTTGGAAAACGCTATCCTTCACAGACCACAAACTTTATTTGCCATGGTATTACCTAGAACTCAATGCAGCTTTCTAAAAACACTGAGCATAGAATATTTTCAATAAAAGGTGTTTTCTTTAAAGGGCATATACTAAAAATTCTAATTAATGCTGTTTAAATTTGACAGCCATAGTTTTATCAATTGCATTACCAATTGATAATCTTAACATCAATTATACATCAATCCAGTGTATAATCAGGGAAATGGGGCTTAAAAGAGGAAAATTAAGTAGGGAAAGCCCTACAGATTTTAAAACTTTGAAATCCCAGTTATTAATCAACCACATAAAACAAATTTGAAAGCAACCAAAATTTTACAGTAAAACAGCAGCAAATTTTTAAATATTTCCATATTTGGCCATGGAATTTCAAGATCAATTCAATGTATAAAGTTAAAATATGCTACAGGATAAGTGAACATAGGCCTTCTCACACTAAGGTTTTCTGGTTAACAGTCTTAACTAAGCTCAGTAATGTCTGTCTTTTGGGGATTCTGTCATTGCTTCACAAACTGTGTGAGGCTTTTACTGAAAATGGGCTTCCCTGGTGGCTCAGATGGTAAAGAATTTGCCTATAGTACAGGAGACTGGGGTTTGATCCCTGGGTTGGGAAGATCCCCTAGAGAAGGGCATGGCAACCTACTCCAGTATTCTTGCCTGGAGAATTCCGTGGACAGAAGAGCCTGGTGGACTATAGTCCATGGGGTCACAAAGAGTCGGACATGACTGAGCAACTAACACTTTCACTTTACTGAAAATAAACAGCTCCATCGCTCTTTAGTGCCATGGGCAATAGCTGTCTACATCAGTATTGCATGGCTAAAATTATCCTCAATGCCTGTTACTCCAGCATTTCTGCTTCTTCTCTTTGTGTCCAACAAACTATTAACCATGAAGGTGCTACTTGACGCCCTGCCATTAGACATTCTTTTAACATAACTAGTCCAACAGAGTGGAATTGGCCAAGAATTGAGCTTACATGTAGCAACTCACTGAAAGTGCAAGTCATTGTAACATAAAACCCAGTGAAACAAGGAGGTGATCAAATCAAAAGAGAAATAGTAGGAGCATTCAGCACTACTAAATGATAATCTACTCCTCCTGGTCAATTTAAAGCAAATGACAAAAGGCAACAGAATCTAAAGAGGAAGTCCTACTACAAAGTGGTCCAGCAAATTCACAGCTAGAAGAAAAAGTGCTTTCCAAGTGCAACTTTAAAAGATGAAAGGTTATAACTGCAAACTCTAACACAAACAGACTGGATTTAGTCCTTTGAGAAACTAAAGTTGAAGACAGTCACAGTGTAAACCACAAATGAAGAATGTGGAAAATTGTCACCATCAATTTCAGTGGCTTTGGAATGCATTTGGCAGTCTGTGAGGGAAGACCAAGTAATACCAAATGATGAATTTAGCTCTGTTGTCAACTGCTGAGCTGATAGATACAAATCACTCCCTTTAAACTCCAAGCTGTGGAAATAGGATGCATTGAGCTGTAAGGGGATCAAATGGATGAAAGTCAAGATACCAACAGATCAGAAAGTACACATCCCAGTGTAGTCTGAATCAATTTTCTTAAATAGTTTACAGTAAAGAAAAATAATGTTCTCACGAATTCCAAGAACTAGATTTTCTTAGCCAGTAGTTTTATAATAATGGTGGAAGGGAAGGTGATATGATTTACGTGTCAGGTAGGGGCTATTCCTAGCATCGCTTCCAATCTCACCAGGTGGTTGAACCTGTTTTAAGCCTGCATAAATCTCTTAGTGAAAACAGAGTATGAGACATGGAAGCTGGGACCATTTCTAGTCATGTGACCCTGAGACAGCCACTTCATTTTTCTGAAGCTTATTTTCGTTATAAGAGATGTGAAGATTTAAAAAAAAAATTCAGGTCAGAGTAACAGAAAGTTTCCAATGTCCAGTGACTCAAGAGTAAACTCATTGTTTATCCCTCCTTAATAAAAACATCTGAAAATGTACTCAGGATGATAGAGAAATACATTCTTTAACAAGTAGTTCAAGAGGAAAAAGTAAGGCTAGAATCTGGTGACAATACTTCTGAGAAGACACTGAGAAATGTAAATGTAGGCGAAAACAGTGATATTCTTTGAAATAGAAAACTGATTAGAAATAAACAGAAAATACAATAGAAATTAGAAATACATAGAAAAGTTAAAAGGCTAGATAGAGTTAAAAATAAGTAAAAAATTAGGAAAGACTTCAGGTTCATAGTCAACATTCTGGCTCAAATACAAATCAATTTTTGTTAAATCCAAAGAGGATATTGCATCTCCAGTTTCTAAGTACAGCAGATGAGTGGCTCAAGCCACATCTTCTGTATGTCCAGACACACCAGCCTGGGACTTTCACAGCTATATTTTAGTGCACCTTTCGTTGCCATACTTCTGTGGGAAATATCTCAGCCTGAAGGGGCCCGCTTCAGCAGGAACATGACTACCCAATTTCATTCACTTACTCTCATAAGAGATAGAGCGTGCCAGGCACTTTCTGGTGCTAGGGAGAAACAGAGCAAAATAGACACGAATTCCTGCCCTCGTGGTGCCTATATTCTAAAATGAGCTTATTGTCCTTTTTATCCAAAATCTCTGCTCATCTTATATTGTCAGGAAAAGAAAGGCTGTGTGAAATGCTATTGCACCAACAGGTTTTAATTTTTTTCCCTAGTTTTTCTTTTCTTCGCTTTTCTTTTTTTATATACTCTTCTTTGACTTTCTTTATTCTCAATTTTATTTCTTAAAATGTGATGTGAGCTTTGTTAAGCAATCCTGCTTTGCTACTGAGGATCAGAAGTAATAGTAGAAAGAGGCAGTATATCAACTAAGGAGGAGATGTGTGGAGTCAGGGCACCTGGCTTTGATCTCCAGCCTCATCACTTAGAGGTAATAGTCAAGGGAACTCAAATTCCTTAACTTCTTAATACTAATTCTCTTGTATATGTAATAAAGCCAACAATAAGATTTACCTTGGGAGGTTGTAGTAAGGAGCGCCGAAGAATTGATGCTTTTGAACTGTGGTGTTGGAGAAGACTCTTGAGAGTCCCTTGGACTGCAAGGAGATCCAACCTGTCCATTCTGAAGGAGATCAGCCCTGGGATTTCTTTGGAGGGAATGATGCTGAAGCTGAAACTCCAGTACTTTGGCCACCTCATGCGAAGAGCTGATTCATTGGAAAAGACTCGGATGCTGGGAGGGATTGGGGGCAGGAGGAGAAGGGGACGACAGAGGATGAGATGGCTGGATGGCATCACTGACTCAATGGACATGAGTCTCAGTGAACTCAGGGAGTTTGTGATGGACAGGGAGGCCTGGTGTGCTGCGATTCATGGGGTCGCAAAGAGTCGGACACGACTGAGCGACTGAACTGAACTGAACTGAACTGAAAGGCTGTTAAGTATCAGAGAATGTACCATGTGCCCAGCAATCCCTACCCTCACATTTAATCCTTACAGGCAACTCTAAATAAATAATGTGCCTGTTAAGATGTAATAATACTAATACTGGTAGTAGTAATAATAATGACTGTTCACTAAAACTTTATATCCTTTTTTAAAAAGATATAATAAAAAGTAACCTCCACACTACAGATGGTGACTGCAGCCATGAAATTAAAAGATGCTTGCTCCTTGGAAGAAAAACTATGACTGGCCTAGACAGCATATTAAAAAGCAGAGACATTACTTTGCCAACAAAGCTCCGTCTAGTGAAGGCTATGGTTTTTCCAGTAGTCATGCATGGATGTGAAAGTTGGACTATAAAGAAAGCTGAGCACTGAAGAATTGATGCTTTTGAACTGTGGTGTTGGAGAAGCCTCTTAAGAGTCCCTTGGACTGCAAGGAGATCCAACCATTCCATCCTAAAGGAGATCAGTCCTGGGTGTTCATTGGAAGGACTGATGCTGAAGCTGAAACTCCAATACTTTGGCCACGTGATGCAAAGAGCTGACTCATTTGAAAAGACTCTGATATTGGGAAAGATTGAGGGCAGGAGGAGAAGGGGACGACAGAGGATGAGATGGCTGGATGGCATCACCGACTCAATCAACATGTGCTCGGGTGAACTCCAGGAGTTGGTGATGGACAGGGAGGCCTGGTGTGCTGCAGTCCATGGGGGTCACAAAGAGTAGGACATGACGGAGCAACTGAACTGAATTGAATCTCCACACACAAAGTTGTGAAGATATAAAAGTGAAAAGAAAGATCACATATAAGTCAATCCATAACTTAAAGTCGGTAAATCTGACTTTAACACTTTTCTGTTTTGCTTATGTCACTTCCTTAGAAAAAGTGTCTGAATCTCTATTCATTCAAATAACCCAATCCAATCTAATTCCTTTGCAGCAATACAAAGCCTTTCAGTACATTGAACTGACTGTCACTTACCCTGGCACTCTTCTAATGACAAAAGACTCTCTTAAAAGAAAAGTGTAGTTTAGAAAATGGCATTATGACATTATTGGGCAAGAAATAAAGCAGACTGAGTCTTTTGAGGAGAACCCACTGACCTCAGAGAAGCGCTTCACATGTCACTCCCAGAGAAAAGCAATCCTCATGAAAAGGGTAAGATGGATCATCTAAGAGGAACCTCACACTTGATAGGATGATGAGCTACCAGCTCAGGGGCAGAGAGAGAGAGAGAGACCACGAGTTTATGAACAGGGTCATGAAGATTAAGGGATACCATCCAAAGGGTAATTGGCCTGCAAACACCCTCTGCTATTTTAACACTAATTATAACAATAGTAAACATTTGTAAAATGCTCACTCTGTGAAAGGTACTGTGCTGAATGCTTTACATGCTTTATCACATTCAGTTCCCACATTAATAAGGTAGGTTCTACCATTATTCTGAGTCACTAGATGAGGACAGTAAAACTCAGGGAGTTTAGGAAATTTGCCCAAGATTATGAAACTAAAAAGTAGAATTTCTAAGACCTTAATAATAAATTCTTAAGAAAAGTGTTGCTAATTTGAATTAAACAAAATTAATCATTTTCTTATTCAATTAACATGACCATTCCTCAAAGAAGAAAGTATATTCTGCCATGGATTTTAACACAGATGATTTATCAATTTAATTATTTGCTTATAATTATGAACAGATTCATTATTAAATGCCTATTAAATACAAAGCACTTTGCTTGGCATTGTAGGAAGTCAGGGTATATAATACTCAAAAGTGTAAGTTTACAATAGAAGATGCTCCTAAATATCCCAGAACCTGCATTATCTATACCAAGAGTCACTACTGGTCATTACCATGGGATCTAGATTCACTTGTTATACCCTGGAGCTAGGTACTATCATATTGACCAACCTAAATGCCAGTCCCCCAACAAGATAAAACAGCCTCTTGTTCACTCTTTGATTTTTACTGAGTTATGTTAAGATATCAGCTTTCTAACTCTGTGCCAGGATATTTAGGAAAAAATGCTGAGAAGTTTAATAAAATGTTTTTACCTACTAACAGGTGATTTTGCAGGATGTAAAAATTAAAGGAGGGAAAGGGAACTGTATTAGGATTGAGCAGAGAGAAAGTAGAGCTGAAATGCCATCCCAACAAAGTCTCAGCCAACCCTATGGTAAGCTTCAGTGTTGTGATGGTCCACCTTCATGGATGCAGGTTTCCCTTGGAAGGACCTTGGGCCAAACTTTTCCTTCTCACTCAGTCCTCCAAAGGAAATTCTCAAATAGGGATATTAGCTAATGGCAATCTTTTTAGTACTCAAGAACTGGTGGAATAAATTCTTAATTCCTAAATGAGAATCAAGGCAATACACTATAACAACCATAGGAGTTCACACCTTGTGCCCTTTGGATACATTTTTGTATATGTTCGGAGAACAAATCCTTTAGGACTAGAGTGGGCTTCTCTTCCTGGGGGAAATGTAGAAGGGGAAAATCAATGGGATGAACCACAGCCTCTGTCACTGTTGGTCCTGGGGCCACAGCTAATATCATTGCTTCCCTTTTCCATATTGATTCCTCTCACCCTTATCTCACACTAAGGCTAATCGCATTGAATTATCTGGTGGTGTGACTTGGATCCACATCCCTGTGGATCCAAGCCCTGGTTCATTATTCTTTCTTCAGGGCAGGTTTATTGCATTTGTTCCTTTACTATCAGAATTAGTCCAAGTAGTGCACAAAGAAATCACAAGTGATCAGTTGAGTGTAAGCCATGCGGTAACAGCAGCCTTAACTCCCTGTGATAATTAGGGTCAATTACTCCAGCATGGCTGCAAAGAATATAATCAATCTGATTTCAGTAATGACCATTTGGTGATGTCCATGTGTAGAGTCTTCTCTTGTGTTGATGGAAGAGGGTGTTTGCTATGACCAGTGTGCTCTGCTCGCAAACTCTGTCAGCCTTTGCCCTGCTTCATTTTGTACTAAAAGGCCAAACTTGCCTGTTACCCCAGGTATCTCTTGACTTCCTACTTCTGCATTCCAGTCCCCTATGATGAAAAGGACATCATTTTGGGGGTGTTATTTCTAGAAGGTCTTAGAGGTCTTCATAGAGCTGTTCAATTTCAGCTTCAGCATTACTGGTCAGGGCATAGACTTGGATTACTGTGATATTGAATGGTTTGCCTTGAAAATGAACAGAGATCATTCTATCATTTTTGAGATTGCACACAAGTACTGAATTTCAGACTCTTTTGTTGACTCTGATGGCTACTCCATTTCTTCTAAGGGATTCTTGCCCACAGTAGTAGATATAATGGTCATCTGAATTAAATTTGTCCATTCCAGTCCATTTTAGTTCATTGATTCCTAAAATGTTGATGTTCACTCTTACCATCTCCTCTTGACCATTTCCAATTTACCTTGATTCATGTATCTAACATTCCAGTTCCTATGCAATATACAGACTTTATTTTCTTGGGCTCCAAAATCACTGCAGATGGTGACTGTGGCCATGAAATTAAAAGACTCTTGCTTCATGGAAGAAAAGTTATGATACCTAGACAGCATATTAAAAAGCAGAGACAGAAGAACAAGATGGCAGAGGAGTAGGTGGACATAGAGTACATCTCTCTCCATGGATACAACAGGAATACACCTTCAGACAGAAGAGCATGCAGAACACCAGCTGAGAGTGGACAGGAGTACGTGACCAGTGAAAAAGAATATATAGAACGATGCAAAACTCGGCAGGACAAAGGAACTAGGCAGAAAAACAGTAGTGTTAGTAGGACTGGACCTGCCCTCAGCAGGTGGGGCAACTGAAGCAGGGGTCTGATCCCCACATCAGGACAATTGTCTGAGTCAGAGGATAAACATTTAAGGCTGAGAGTGAAACAGGTGATCTGTAGCAGCCTAAACAGAATGAGAATCAGACAGTCCTTGCTGCAGCCATACATACCCTGGACAGGGATGAGGGTCCCCTGGAAGGCACAGTGGCTGGGAGCTGGAGTTTGGGGGTTTGGAGCGATCCCAGGGCTAGGGCTGCTATTGACTGTGGAGAGATGGATCAATGGGATGTGAGGGAGGAGATCACGGTGGGAAATGCCAGTAGAGGAAAGCCAGGCATCGATGGAAACAAGGTGATAATTCTGAGCCACGTGTAGAGGGTGGAGCCATGACCATAGCCTCTTCCTCTCTCCCCACACCAGCATTGGCAGCTGAACAATAGAGAGACTGGCCCATCAAATGCCTGATGCACCGACCTAGAGGGTAGGACCCCACCCAGGATGCTCCTTTAAGTGACTAATATGCCGAGCTACAGAGTAGGACCCCAGCCACAGGGCCCTCCTCTATGTGCCTGACATGCTGAATAATAGAGAAGGACCCCAGGCAAGGGAGCCCTCTATGTGCCTGAACAGGTGGAGCTACAGAGAAAGACTGGCCAAAGAGGCTTTCTGATCGCCATCTACAAGAGGCTCAAAAAAGGACTCTGATAGGGCCATAACTCCTGCGGAGGAGGCAGTCCGTGTCCCTACACACTTGGCGCCATCAGAGTCCCTGCAAGCCAAGCAGCTGCATCACCTTCATCCTCAATTCTCACTGGAGCAGAGCTTCCACAGGCAAAAAAAAAAAAAATTCTTGCATTTAAACACGAAGGGTCGCTTTGGTTATGTCCAACTCTTTGCGACCCTGTAGACTGTGACCTACCAGGCTTCTCTGTCAGGAAGCTGAATTCTCCAGGCAAGAATACAGGAGCATATTGGCCAATACTGGTTGCCATACCCTTCTGCTGCTGCTGCTAAGTTGCTTCAGTTGAGTCCGACTAGACCACTATATTTCCTGCTCCCCTAGCCACCAACTCCCCTGAGTACCCGGTGCTGCCAGAACCCCTGTGACCCAAGCAGCTGCACCACCTCCATTCCTGACCCTCACAGGGGCAAACCCAAGTCCTCCAGGGCAGCCTCAGGAACAAATCCCAGTGGATGACCCACACACAAAGCTGAAAAGAAAACAATAATTGAAACCCAGGGGCAGTGTGGCTAAGGAAGAAGACCCGAAACCTTCGCACCAGCAGTACAGGCTGCAGAATAAATCCACATGATCAACTCAGCAGACTCTGTGTCTATGGATTATATAAAAGACCATTGAGAGCTCCCACAAAAGCAAATGCACTAGTTCTGATAGCTGTGGACACTGGAGGAAAGGACACACAGGAGTAGGACCAGATTAGAATCTGAGCTGCCCCCACAGCAAGTTCAGAGATGAGCACAGTGTTGGAGGACATCCTAGGGAGGTGAGGTGGACTGTGACTCCCAGAGAGGGAAAGGACTCTGACAGCAGTGACTCAAGAAAAACTTTTATTATTCTTGTTTTGACTTGCTCTGTAGATTCTTTTGGATTTTTTTTCTTTCTCCACCCCCGTTGTAGTTGTCAATTTTATTGGCATTATGAAATCTAATTAAGTTTTTGAGCTTTTTATTTTTCTCAGTCACATTTTTTATTGCTGCTATAAACCTCTGCCTCTACGTTGGGCTTTTGCAGTTCTGTGGAATTTCCCATTTTTATCTCTCTCTCTTTTTTTTAATTTTTTTATTTTTTTAAACCGATTATTATTTTTTCTTCATCTATTCCTTTGTTTTTCCTATTGTTCTTTTCCCCTTTCATTTAATCTTTAATGTATGTAAATCTTCTTTATCTACCTCTATTTAACTTTGCATATCTATTCTTTCTTTCCTTTCCTCTCAACATAGTTGTTAGTTTCATTTTCATTGCTTTATTCCCCAATTGGCACCTTGCTCTCGTTTTGTTTTCCAGTTTGTGCTTTAGTTAGTTTTGTTCTGGTAGACATAATTTTTGGTTTCCTTTGTTCACCAGGTCAATCTATTGTACTTTATTTTTGTTGGACTGTTTTCATTTTGCTTATGGGTGTATATGTATATGTGTATATTCAGTCACACTTTTTATTGTTGTTACAAACCTCTGCCTCTACGTTGGGGTTCTGCAGTTCTGTGGAGTTTTCCTTTTTTATCCCTTTTTTCTTTCTTCTTTGGTTTTTTATTCTCTCTTTCTTTTTTATGATTTTAATTTTTAATTTTTTTATGTTTTTTTCTGCATTTGCTCCTTTCTTTGCCTTTCCTACTGTTCTTTTCCCCTTGCAATTAATCTTTAATGTACATAAATCTTCTTCATCTACCTCTATTTAACTTTGCATATCTATTTTTTCTTCCCTTTCTTTCCTTTCCTTTCAATGTTTTGTTAGTTTTATTTTCATTGTTTTATCCCCCACTTAGCTACTTGCTTTAGTTTTGTTTTCCAGTTTGCACTTCAGTTAGTTTTGTTCTTAACTAGTAAATATTTGATTTACTTTGTTCGCTGGGTCAATCTACTGTACTTTATTTTTGTTGGACTGTTTTCACTATGCTCATGGGTGTATATGTATATGCATATATTCCATTATTTTAATATTATTTGCCTGATTTTGTAACTGCCATTTGTCTGGGGTTCATCTTTGGATATTTGGTTTAATCTCAATTAATGCCATAACAAACCATTTGTGGAATCTTTGTTCCTAACCAGAGATCAAGCCCTGAGCCTTTGGAGTGGGAACACTGACTCCGAGACCCAAGACTACCAGAGAACTAACCCTTGGGAGTATCAAATAGTGAGAATTCACATAAAGGAAACCACTTGAATACAAGACCCTGTATCACCCAACCACCAGTAGCATCCTGGACAGGATGACTCATCTAAACAACAAACAAAACAAAAATACAAACCCAATCATCACCATACAGGATTACCACCTCACTCAGCCTTGCCCATCAGAGGAAAAACAAACAAACAAAAACTCAGCACAAATCTCACCCTATACAAAGCTTACACAAACCACTGGACCAACCTCAGGAGGGCAGAAACCAGAAGGAAGAACGAATTCAGTCTTGAAGTCTAGGAAAAGGAGATCTCAAACACAATAAGTTAAAAAAGAAATAATGAAAATGCAGAGAAATACTACACAAATGAAGGAACAAACTAGAAACACAGAAGTCCAAATAAGTGAAGAGGAAATAGGCAAGCTACCTGAAAAATAATTCAGAATAATGATAGTAAAGATAAACAAAAACCTTGAAAACAAAATGGAGAAAATGCAAGAATCAATTAACAAAGACCTAGGAGAATTAAACAATAACAACACGATTACTGAAATTAAAAATACTCTAGAAGGAATCGATAGTAGAATATCTGAAGCAGAAAAACGAATCAGTGAGCTGGAAGATAAGATGGTAGAAATAACTTTTGACGAGCAGAATAAAGTAAAAAGAATGAAAAGAACTGAAGATAGTCTCAAAGACCTCTGAGACAATATCAAATGCACCAACATTCGAATTATAGGACCCCAGAAGAAGAGAAAGAGAAAGGGTATGAGAAAATTTTTGAAGAGATTATAGTTGAAAATTTCCCCAACATGGAAAAGGAAATACTCAATCAAGTCCAAGAGGCAGGAAGAGTCCCACATAGGATAAACCCAAGAAGAAACATGCCAAGACACATACTAATCAAACTAACAGACACTAAACACAAAGAAAGAATATTAAAATCAGCAAGGGAGAAGAAACCAGTAACATATAAGGGAAACCCCATATGCTTAAGGGCTGATCTTTCAGCAGAAACTCTGCAGGCCAGAAGGGAATGGCAGGATATATTTGAAGTACTGAAAGGGAAAAATCAGCAACCAAGATAACTGTACAATGCAAGGATCTCATTCAAAATTGATGGAGAAATAAAAAGCTTTCAAGACAAGCATAAGTTAAGACACTTCAGTACCACCAAACCAGTTTTACAACAAATGTTAAAGGGACTTATATAGCCAAGAAATACAAGAGAAGAAAAAAGATCTACAAAGTCAACTCCAAATAATTAACAAAATGGCAATTGGAACATATATATCAATATTTACTTTAAATGTAAATGGATTAAATGCTCCAACCAAAAGACACAGACTGGCTGAATGTATACAAAAACAAGACCCAAATATATGCTGTTTACTAGAAACCGACTTCAGACCTAAAGACACATACAGACTGAAAATGAGAGGATGCAAAAATACATTACATGCAAATGGGAGGCAAAAGAAAGCTGGAGTAGCAATCCTCGTATCAGACAAAATAAAGACCTTAAAATAAAGAATATTACAAGAGATAAGGAAGGACACTACATAATGATCAAGGAATCAGTCCAAGAGGAAGACATAACAATTGTAAATATCTGTGCACCCAACATAGGAGCACCTCAAAACAGAAGACTAACACTAACAGACATAAAAGGAGAAATTGACAGCACCACAATAATAGTAGGAGATGCTAACACCCACTCACACCAATGGATAGATTATCAAAACAGAAAATTAATAAGGAAACACAAGTCTTTTTTTTCTTATTTTCTTATTTATTTTACTTGGAGGCTAATTACTTTACAATATTGTAGTGGTTTTTACCATACATTGACATGAATTCCACATCCTGAACCCCCCTCCTGCCTCCCTCCCCATCCCATCCCTCAGGGATGTCCCAGTGCACTGGCCCTGAGTGCCCTGTCTCATGCATCGAACCTGGACTGGCAATCTATTTCACATACGTTAATATACATGTTTCAGTGCTATTCTCTCAAATCATCCCACCCTTGCCTTCTCCCACAGAGTCCAAAAGTCTGTTCTTTCCATCTGTGTCTCTTTTGCTGTCTGGCATATAAGGTAACGTTACCATCTTTCTAAATTCCATATATATGCACTAATATACTGTATTGGTATTTTTCTTTCTGATTTACTTCACTCTGTATAATAGGCTCCAGTTTCATCCACCTCATTAGAACTGATTCAAACACATTCTTTTTAATAGCTGAGTAATATTCCATTGTGTATATGTATCACAGCTTTCTTCTCCATTCATCTGCCAATGGACATCTAGGTTGCTTCCATGTCCTGGCTATTTTAAACAGTGCTGCAATGAACATTGGGGTACACGTGTCTCTTTCAATTCTGGTTTCCTCTGTGTGTATGCCCAGCAGTGGGATTGCTGGGTCATATGGCAGTTCTATTTCCAGTTTTTAAGAAATCTCCACACTGTTCTCCATAGTGATTGTACTAGTTTGCATTCCCACCAACAGTGTAAGAGGGTTCCCTTTTCTCCACACCCTGTCCAGCATTTATTGCTTGTAGACTTTTGGATAGCAGCCATTCTGGCTGGCGTGAAATGGTACCTCATTGTGGTTTTGATTTTCATTTCTCTGATAATGAGATGATGTTGAGCATCTTTTCATGTGTTAGCCATCTGTATGTCTTCTTTGGAGAAATGTCTGTTTAGTTCTTTGGCTCATTTTTTTACTGGATCATTTATTTTTCTGGAATTGAGCTGCATGTGCTGCTTGTATATTTTTGAGATTAATTGTCAGTTGCTTCATTTGCTATTATTTTCTCCCATTCTGAAGGCTGTCTTTTCACCTAGCTTATAGTTTCCTTCATTGTGCAAAATCTTTTAAGTTCAATTAGGTCCTATTTGGGTTTTGTTTGTTTGTTTGTTTGTTTTTGCTTTTTTTTCCATTACTCTGGGAGATGGGTGATAGAGGATCCTGCTTTGATTTATGTCAGAGACTGTTTTGCCTATGTTTTCCTCTAGGAGTTTTATAGTTTCTGATTTTACATTTAGATCTTTAATCAATTTTGAGTTTATTTTTTGGTATAGTGATAGAAAGTGTCCTAATTTCATTCTTTTATAAGTGGTTGACCAATTTTCCCAGCACCACTTGTTAAATAGATTGTCTTTTTCTCCATGGTATATTCTTGCCTCATTTGTCAAAGATAATGTGTCCATAGATGCGTGGATTTATCTCTGGGCTCTCTATTTTGTCCCATTGATCTATATTTCTGTCTTTGTGCCAGTATCCTACTGTCTTGATGACTGTAGCTTTCTAGTATAGTCTTAAATCAGGCAGGTTGATTCCTCCAGTTCCATTCTTCTTTCTCAAGATTGCTTTGCTATTTGAAGTTTTTTGTATTTCCACACAAATTGTGAAATTATTTTTTCTAGTTCTCTGAAAAAATACCATTGGTACCTTGATAGGGATTGCATTGAATCTATAGATTGCCTTGGGTAATACATTTATTTTCACTATATTGATTCTTCCAATCCATGAACATGGTATATTTCTCCATCTATTTGTGTCATCTTTGACTTCTTTCATCAGTGTTTTACAGTTTCCTATATATAGGTCTTTTGTTTCTTTAGGTAGATATATTCCTAAGTATTTTATTCTTTTCGTTGCAATGGTGAATGGAATTGTTTCCTTAATTTCTCTTTCTGTTTTCACATTGTTATTGTATAGAAATGCAAGGGATTTCTGTGTGTTAATTTTATATCCTGAAACTTTACTATATTCATTGATTAGCTCTAGTAATTTTCTGGTGGATTCTTTAGGGTTTTCTATATAGAGAATCATGTCATCTGCAAACAGTGAGAATTTTACTTCTTCTTTTCCAATCTGGATTCCTTTTATTTCTTTTTCTTCTCCGATTGCTTTGGCTAAAACTTCCAAAACTATGTTTAATAGTAGTGGTGGTGAGAGTGGACACCCTTGTCTTGTTCCTGACTTTAGGGGAATGCTTTCAATTTTTCACCATTGGCTATAATGTTTGCTGGGGTTTATCATATATGGCTTTTATTATGCTGAGGTATGTTCCTTCTATGCCTACTTTCTGGAGGGTTTTTATCATAAATGGATGTTGGATTTTGTCAAAGGCTTTCTCTGCATCTATTGAGAAAACCATATGGTTTTTATCTTTCAATTTTTTAACGTGGTGTATCACATTGATAGATTTGCAAATATTGAAGAATCCTTGCATCCATTGGATAAAGCCCACTTAGTCATGATGTATGATCTTTTTAATATGTTGTTGGATTCTCTTTGCTAGAATTTGGTTACGGATTTTTACATCTATGTTCATCAATGATATTGGCCTGTAGTTTTCTTTTTTTGTGACATCTTTGTCTGGTTTTGGCATTAGGATGATGGTGGCCTCATAGAATGAGTTTGGGAGTTTACCTTTCTATGCAATTTTCTGGAAGTTTGAGTACAATAGGTGTTAGCTCTTCTCTAAATTTTTGGTAGACTTCAACTGTGAAGCAATCTGGTCCTGGGCTTTTGTTTGTTGGAAGATTTCTGATTACAGTTTTGATTCTGAGCTTGTGATGGGTCTGTTAAGATTTTCTATCTCCCTGGTTCAGTTTTGGAAAGTTATCTTTTCTAAGAATTTGTCTATTTCTTCCAAGTTGTCCATTTTATTGGCATATAGTTGCTTATAGTAGTCTCTTATGATCCTTGTATTTCTGTGTTGTCTGTTGTGATTTCTCCATTTTCATTTCTAATTTTGTTGATTTGATTCTTCTCCCTTCCTTTCTTGATCAGTCTGGCTAATGGTTTGTGTATTTTATTTCTCTTCTCAAAGAACCAGCTTTTAGTTTTGTTGATTTTTGCTATAGTCTCCTTTGTTACTTTCTCATTTATTTTTAATTTTTATGATTTCTTTCCTTCTACTAACCCTAGGGTTCTTCATTTCTTCTTTTCTAGTTGCTTTAGGTGTAAAGTTAGGTTATTTATTTTATTTTTTCTCTTGTTTCTTGAGGTAAGCTTGTATTGCTATGAACCTTCTCCTTAGCACTGCTTTTACTAAATCCCATAGGTTTGGGATGCTGTGTTTTCATTTTCATTTGTTTCTATGCATATTTTGATTTCTTCTGGTAGACACAAGTCTTAAATGATACATTAGATGAAATGTATCTCATCCATCTCATGGATGCCGTCCAACCATCTCATCCTCTGTCATCCTCTTTTCCTCCTGCTCTCAATCTTTCCCAGCATCAGGGTTTTTCCAAATGAGTCAGCTCTTTGCATCAGGTGGCCAAAGTATTGGAGTTTCAGCTTCAACATCAGTTCTTCCAATGAACACCCAGGACTGATCTCCTTTAGGATGGACTGGTTGGATCTCCTTTCAGTCCAAGGGACTCTCAAGAGTCTTCTCCAACACCATAGTTCAAAAGCATCAATTCTTCGGCACTCAACTTTCTTTATAGTCCAACTCTCACATTCATACATGACCACTGAAAAACCATAGCCTTGACTAGACAGATCTTTGTTGACAAAATAATATCTCTGCTTTTTAATATGTTGTCTAGTCTGGTCAGAACTTTCCTTCCAAGGAGTAAGTGTCTTTAAATTTCATGGCTGAAATCACCATCTGCAGTGATTTTGGAGCCCAGAAAAATAAAAGCAGCCACTGTTTCCACTGTTTCCCCATCGATTTGCATGAAGTGATGGGAATCAACAGGTTACTGAAGAAATCAAAAGGGAAATTAAAAATTATCGTGTGGATCACAATAAACTGTGGAAAATTCTGAAAGACATGGGAATACCAGACCACCTGATCTGCCTCTTGAGAAATTTGTATGCAGGTCAGGAAGCAACAGTTAGAACTGGACATGGAACAACAGACTGGTTGCAAATAGGAAAAGGAGTTCGTCAAGGCTGTATATTGTCACCCTGTTTATTTAATTTATATGCAGAGTACATCATGAGAAACACTGGACTGGAAGAAGCACAAGCTGGAATCAAGATTGCCGGGAGAAATATCAATAACCTCAGATATGCAGATGACACCACCCTTATGGCAGAAAGTGAAGAGGAACTCAAAAGCCTCTTGATGAAAGTGAAAGTGGAGAGTGGAAAAGTTGGCTTAAAGCTCAACATTCAGAAAACGAAGATCATGGCATCCAGTCCCATCACTTCATGGGAAATAGATGGGGAAACAGTGGAAACAGTGTCAGACTTTATTTTTCTGGGCTCCAAAATCACTGCAGATGGTGACTGCAGCCATGAAATAAAAAGACGCTTACTCTTTGGAAGGAAACTTATGACCAACCTAGATAGCATATTGAAAAGCAGAGACATTACTTTGCCAACAAAGGTTCGTCTAGTCAAAGCTATGGTTTTTCCTGTGGTCATGTATGGATGTGAGAGTTGGACTGTGAAGAAGGCTGAGCGCCGAAGAATTGATGCTTTTGAACTGTGGTGTTGGAGAAGACTTTTGAGAGTCCCTTGGACTGCAAGGAGATCTAACCAGTCCATTCTGAAGGAGATCAGCCATGGGATTTCTTTGGAAGGAATGATGCTAAAGCTGAAACTCCACTACTTTGGCCACCTCATGCGAAGAGTTGACTCATTGGAAAAGACTCTGATGCTGGGAGGGATTGGGGGCAAGAGGAGAAGGGGACAACAGAGGATGAGATGCCTGGATGGCATCACTGCCTCAATGGACGTGAGTCTCAGTGAGCTCCAGGAGTTGGTGATGGACAGGGAGGCCTGGCATGCTGCGATTCATGGGGTCGCAAAGAGTCAGACACGACTGAGCGACTGATCTGATCTGATCTGAACAGGAAAAAAAAAAGAGAAGAATCAAACCAACAAAATTAGAAATGAAAAAGGAGAGCTTACAACAGACAATGCAGAAATAGAAAGTTGTAGACTATTACGAACAACTACATGGCAATAAAATGGATAACCTGCAAGAAATGGACAGATTCTTAGAAAAGTTCAATCTTCCAAGACTGATACAGAAAGAAATAAAAATTGTGGATAACCCAATTACAAGCACTGAAATTTAAGCTGTAATCAGAATTCTCCCAAATAACAAAAGCCCAGGACCAGACGTCTTCACAGGAGAATTCTACCAGACATTTAGAGAAGAGATAATACCTATTCTAAAACTCTTTCAAAAAATTGCAGAGGAAGTAACACTTCCAAACTCATTCTACGAGGCCACCATCACCCTGATACCAAAACCAGACAAAGACAACACTAAAAAAAGAAAACTATATACCAATATCACTGATGAACATAGATGCAAAAATCCTCAACAAAATTTTAGCAAACAGAATTCAGCAACACATCAAAAAGTTCATACACCATGATCAACTTGGGTTCATTCCAGGAATGCAAGGATTCTTCAATATATGCAAATCAATCATTGTGATACACCATATTAATAAATTGAAAGATAAAAACCATATGATAAGCTCAATAGATGCATAAAAAGCCTTTGACAAAATTCAGCACCCATGTATAATTAAAACTTTTCAAAAAATGGGCATAGAAGGAACCTACCACAACATAGTAAAGGCCTACATATATGATAAGCCTACAGCAAACATTATTTTCAGTGGTGAAAAACTGAAAACATTTTCCCTAAGATCAGGAATAAGATAAGGGTGTCCACTTCCACCACTATTATTCAACATAGTTTTGGAAGTCCTAGCTACAGCAATCAGAGAAGAAAAAGAAATAAAAGGAATCCAGATTGGAAAAGAAAAATTAAAGCCTTCACTGTTTGCAGATGACATGATACTATACATAGAAAACCCTAAAGATAGTATCAGAAAATTACTAGAGCTAATCAGTGAATTTAACAAAGTTTCTGGATACAAAATCAATACACCGAAATCACTTGCATTTCTATATACTAACAATGAAAAATCAGAAAGAAAAATTAAGGAATCAATCTCATTCACCATTGGAAAAAAAGAATTAAATATCTAGGAATAAACTTACCTAAGGAGACAAAAGAAATGTACACAGAAAATTATAAGACACTAATGAAAGAAATCAAAGATGACATAAACAGATGGAGAGATATTCCATGTTCCTGAGTAGGAAGAAGCAATATTGTGAAAATGACTATACTACCAAACACAATCTACAGATTCAATGTGATCCCTATCAAATTACCAATGGCATTTTTCACAAAACTAGAACAATTTCACAATTCATATGGAAACACAAAAGACCTCAAATAGCTAAAACAGTCCAGAAAAAGAAGAGTGGAGCTTGAGGAATCAACCTTCCTGACTTCACATTATACTACAAAGCTACAGTCATCAAGACAGTATGCTACTGGCACAAAAACAGAAATATAGACCAATGGAACAAGACAGAAAGCCCAGAAATAAACCCATACACCTATAGGTACCTTATTTTTTATAAAGGAGGCAAGAATATACAATGGGGCAAAGACAGCCTCTTCAATAAATGGTGCTGGGAAAACTGGACAGCTACATGTAAAAGAATGAAATCAGAACACTTCCTAACACCATACACAAAGATAAACTCAAAATGGATTAAAAATCTACATGTAAGACCAGAAGCTATAGAACTTATGAGATCCTCTATGACCCACCTCCTAGAGTAATGGAAATAAAAACTATGGACCTGATTAAACTTAAAAGCTTTTGCATAGCAAGGGAAACTATAAGCAAGGTGAAAAGACATCCCTCAGAATGGAAGAAAATAATAGCAAAAGAAACAACTGAGAATGGATTAATTTTCAAAATATATAAGCAGCTCATACAACTCAATGCCAGAAAAACAAACCCAATCAAAAATTGGAGAAAGACTTAAACAGATGTTTCTCCAAAGAATACATACAGATGGCTAACAAACACAGGAAAAGACGCTCAACATCGCTCATTATTAGAGAAATGCAAATCAAAACTACAGTGAGATATCACCTCACACTGGTCAGAATGGCCATCATCAAAAAGTCTACAAACAATAAATACTGGAGAGGATGTGGAGAAAAAGGAATGCTCTTGCACTGTTGGTGGGGATGTAAATTGATACAGCTACTATGAAAGATGGTATGGAGATTCCTTAAAACACTAGGAATAAAACCACCATATGACCCAGCAGTCCCACTCCGAGGCATATACCCTGAGGAAAACAAAATTGAAAAAGACACATGGATCCCATTGTTCATTGCAGCACTATTTACAATAACTAGAACATAGAAGCAACCAATATGTCCACTGACAGACGAATGGATAAAGAAGTGGTGGTATGTAGACACAATGCAATATTACTCAGCCATAAAAAGGAACACATTTGAGTCAGTTCTGATGAGATGGATGAACCTAGAACCTATTATACAGGGTGAAGTGAGTCAGAAAAAGAAAGAGAAATATCTTCTTCTAATGCATATATACAGAATCTAGAAAAATAGTACTGAAGAATTTATTTAAAGGACAGCAATGGAGAAACAGACATAGAGAATAGGCTTATGGGCATGGGGAGAGGGGAGGAGAGGGTGAGATGAATAGAAAAAGTAACATGGAAACTGACATTGCTGCTGCTGCTGCTAAGTCGCTTTAGTCATGTCCGACTCTGTACGACCCCACAGACAGCAGCCCACCAGGCTCCCATGTCCCTGGGATTCTCCAGGCAAGAACACTGGAGTGGGTTGCCATTTCCTTCTCCAGTGCATGAAAGTGAAAAGTGAAAGTGAAGTCGCTCAGCCATGTCCAACTCGTAGCGACCCCATGGACTACAGCCTACCAGGCTCCTCCGTCCATGGTGTTTTCCAGGCAAGAGTACTGGAGTGGAGTGCCATTGCCTTCTCCAACCATATGTAAAATAGGTAGCCAATGGAAATTTGCCATATGGCTCAGGAACCATAAACAAGGGATCTGTATCAACCTAGAGGTGTGGGATGGGGAGGGAGATGGGAGGGAGGTTCAAAGGGGAGGGGATATATGTATACCTGTGGCCGATTCATGTTGAACTTTGACAGAAAACAACAAAATTCTGTAAAGCAATTATCCTTCAATAAAATAATTAATTTAAAAAAAGATGATACATTTTGCCAACAAAGTTCCTTCTAGTCAAAGCTATGGTTTTTCCAGTAGTCATGTATGGATGTGAGAGTTGGACAATAAAGAAAGCTGAGCACCAAAGAATTGATGCTTCTGAACTGTGGTGATGGAGAAGACTCTTGAGAGTCCCTTGGACTGCAAGGAGATTCAACCAGTCCATCTTAAAGGAAATCAGTCCTTTCAAATATTCATTTGAAAGACTGATGCTGAAGCTGAAGCTCCAATACTTTGGCCACCTGATGTGAAGAACTGGCTCATTGGAAAAGACCCTGATGCTGGGAAAGATTGAAGGCAGGAGGAGAAGGGGACAACAGAGGATGAGATGGTTGGATGGCATCACTGACTTGAAGGACTTGAGTTTGAGCAAGCTCCAGGAGTTGGTGATGGACAGGGAAGCCTGGCGTGCTGCAGTCCATGGGGTTGCAAATAGTCGGACACAACTAAGCAACTGAACTGTCTCCAGCATGGTCACTAGTCTTGCCTATTGCTCCCTTAATAGTAGAAACCCCATGCAGCAAACATCACTTATGGTTAAATGGAACTCTTGCTATATCCTCTGGCAGAACTCTTTTCCTTTCTGGGAACTTTCACTATTAATCCTTACAGCCTAGAATTTCAGAATGGAAAGTACAGATTCCTTAATTAGGTCACTGGGAATGATGGAAACTGATATCTCTGCCCCTATGTATTCTGCCTATCATTCTACATGAAAGTCTTTTTTGAAACTCAGAAATAAATTTAACCAAAAATTATACACTTAAAATATAAGACAATGGCAAAAGAAATTGAAAGATACAAATAAATGAAAACATACTGTGCACTTATGAATCAAAAGAATTAATATTGTTAAAATGTCTATATTACCCAAAACCAGGAATAGATTCAATGCAATTCCTATCAAAATTCCAATGGCATTTTTCACAGAAATAAGTGCAATCATCCTAAAATTTAGATGGAAATACAAAAGAAGCCAATAGCTAATGCCAATTTGAGAAAGAAAAAAAAAGATGAAGACATCACACTTCCTGATTTCAACCTATATTATAAAGCCATAGTAATCAAAACAGTATAGTACCGGAATTAAAAATAGACAAATGGAACAAAATTAAGAGCCTAGAAATAAACCCACATATATACAGTCAAGTAATATTTGATATAGATGCCAGTAATACACAATAGAGAAAGAACAGTCTCATCAATAAATGCTTTTAAGAAAACTGGATATTCATATGCAAAAGAATGAAAGTGAATCCCTATTTTACACCACTTACAAAATTAATTTGCAATGGATTAGATACTTAAGAGCCACAACTATAAAACTCCTTGGAGAAACCATAAGGGAAAACTTGTTTTACAAATTGTCTTGGTGATGGTTTTTTGAATATAAACCAAAAGCAAAAATGTTTAAACAAGTGGGAGTACATCAAACTAAAAAGTTTCTGTACAGTAAGTGAAAAAATGAACAAAATGAAATGGGAGAAAATATGTGCAAACTATGTATCTGATAAGGGGTTAATGTCTAAAATATACAAGGAATAAGTAAATATGATTAAGAAATGGACAGAAAACCTGAGTATACACTTTCCAAAGAATACATACAAATGGCCAAAAGGTACATAAAAAGATGCCTAACATCACTAATCATTAGGCAATTGTAAATCAAAAACACAGTGGGATATCATTTCAAACCTGTTAGGATGGCTCTTATCAAAAAGACAAGGGAGAACAGTGCTGGCAAGTGGAGGAAAAAAGAACACTGGTACACTGTTGATGAGAGTGTTAAATGACGCAGCTACCACAGAATAAAGTATAGAGTTTCCTCAAAAAATTAAAAATAGAATTACCATATGATCTAGCAATCCCACTTCTGGATATGTATTGGAAAGAAATGAAATAGCTATCACAAAAAGATATCTGCACCCTATGTTCATTGCAGCATTATTCACAATACCCAAGACACTGAAACAACCAAAGTGTCCAATTATCAGCATAAAAATGGATAAAGAAAATGCATAATATATATATGCACATATATGTCTGTATTTATGTGTGTTCAGCCATAAATATGAAGGAAATTTGCCATTTGCAACAGTATGGATGGACCTTGAAAGCATTTTGCTATGTTAAAGAAATCAGACAGTTAAAGACAAATATTATATGATCTCACTTATATGTGGAATTTAAGAAAGCAAACTCATAGAAACAGATAATAGAATAGTGGTTTCCAAGGGTCAGGTGGTGGGAGAAATGGATAGATGGTAGTCACAAGGTACTTGATTGTGTATTAACATATGATATGATAATCTTCAAACTTTGTGTCCATTCCTAAGTGTCTATTCACATGCATCTAACCCAGAACTTCTTGTCCTCCAACCTTCTAATGTTTCTTCTTATAGGATCTTAATTATCATAGTCATTCCATTATATTCTAACCTTGAACCATTTTCCTTCCACACAAAGCTAATGGCCAGATGCATCAACAACAGCTCTGCTCATCTGAGGATTTCTCCTCACCACTCCATTTGAATTTACACCCGAGAGAGGCTTTAATGAGGTCTTCATTCATTTTTGATTTACACGTCTGAACTGACCCATTGGTGAACCAAGCTCAGATTTTTCTCTGCCTCTGTGAGATTATGGTCAAGAATCACTCATATGGTAATAAAAGCTGAGGGAGAAACATTGGTGGAACTGTGCTAAAGAATATGGACTTCTGAGTATCTTGGGCTTCCCTTCTGGCTCAAGCAGTAAAGAATCCACCTGCAATGCAGGAGACCCAGGGTTTGTCCCTGTATTGGAAAGAAACATTAGAGAAGGGAATGGCTACCAACTCCAGAATTCTTGCCTAGAGAACCCCATGGACAGAGAAGCCTGGTGAGCTGTAGTTCATGGGGTCTTGAAGAGTTGGACACAACTAAGGGACACACACACTGGGTATCTGCTCATTCAAATTGCTTCTTTGTACTCATATTTGATCCCAGAATTATCATTTCCATCATAAAATGGGTTTCTGCTTGCCCAGTCAACCTTATTACTTGGTGGGTCCAAAAAATCAAATTTATGACAAGTTATGCCTGCACAGTTACTTGGTATCGCATGATCAGTTGCTCTGTCTCTACTCCACTCTTGAGGAACATACCAGAAGCTGTTTATTAAAAGGCTTATAATACTACACAGTATATGACATGGTCTTGCTCCAAAACCCTAGGGGTCTGTGTAGTGGTTTGCCTGCTGAGGCAAGCCATAAACTCCACAAGGCATCTTTCTCCCAAAATGATCCATCACACACACACACACACACACACACACAAATCAACAAAAATACAACTCAATATAAAAGTAGGCAAAATATACAAATGGTCAATAAATGCACAACCTCATGAGTTATCAGAGAAATTCAAATTAATATCACAATGAGACTTTTACCTACTACAATGGTTAATTTTTTTTTAACTACTGACCCAAAAGAAAGGTAGTTCTCATTCAACTTTGAATGATGATATCAAATTCTTATTAAAATCTTTGAGCCTATAGGCCGTAAGTGCTTTTAATTTTGAAACTGAAATAAATTGACTTTTTCAAACAAAAAGCTCCATTATTGTGGGGAGTTGTTTTGTTTTTGCTTAGTTTTATTCTCAAAGCTTCTAAAAATAAGTTTCAGGAAGTTAAGTGGTTAACTACTATTTGGTTCCAGAATCCATGACCCCCTAGAAATGGTAACCATCCACCCAAACCACCTCTTCCTCGTTTCTTTTCCCTCAGACCCCTGTGATTTTCTCCATGAACAGACTCTGATAGATTTAAATAAATCACAGGAACTGGTACTCTAGGCCAAAGTGATAAATTAAAGAATGGGTAGGTAACCCAATCAGAGCCAATCAGATACACAGGTATGTTTACTCCTGCTTCCAGAAATCTATTCCCTCCCCTCGACCCCACCAACAACTGGGATTTGTAAGAGGTAAAACTCAGCCCAACTGCATCCATCTTGCAATATCAAATGGATCCAACCTAAAAATGTTAGCAACTCACTGAGAAAATCAGAGACAATGGACTCAGAAAATTTGATCTTAATAACTTTATTTAAGCATCTGAATTAAACCATTTCTGAAGGAAGCTCATCTTAATCCTAGACTGTCAGTTACATGAACCAATAAATTCTCCTTTCTGTTTAGGCCCTTAGTTAAATTTCTTGGCCACCAGCCAAATGAATACTAACTAAAACCTGAGGGAAATCTGTTGTCATTGATCCAATGAACGATTGTTGTAGAATTATATCTTCATTACAAATAGACAAATGGGACATTCCAAACATCATGTTATTCTTTCTATCTTTTCTATGTTTCTATCTTTCTAATGTTTATCTATCACCAGTACCAGGAATGAAGTGAATAAAAATATATACAAGGCAAGTTAAATTGAGGATCATTAGAGAAAATACATTTAGTCTTAAAAAGTAAAATTACCTTGTTAAATTTCACCAAAACCCAGGTTCCACTTCTGTCTTGAATATCTAGAAAATGAAATAAAATGTATCAGCATATCCCCAAGTAATCAGTCTTTCAATGACTATCAACATTAAACAAATTCATGCAGGCTACTATATGAAATCTAATACCAATTTTGTAATGAATAACTTCATTCATCTAATTTCCAGATGCCCAGGTTCTCTGCTTGGGGCATCTTTTTCCCAATATTAACAAAACCGTGATGTCAAAATAATACTTTTTTTTTTTTTTTAGAGAGATAGCATGGAAATGAAGCTAGGGGAGGGCATAATCTTCAATGGTTCTCAACCAAACACAGTAACTCCTTATGAAAGTTGTTAAATTTAACAGTGACCAGCAGTGTTTGTGGGATATTCCTGGGGCTTACAGACCAGGACTTGGCATGCTGTTCACTGAGAAACACTTAGATCTGTCCTGAATGAAATACCAGTAAGTACTGAGTCTGAAGTGAGGCCTGTCAGAAAGAGCAAATCCCAAGATCACTGTCCTTTTTTTCCCTTATAATAACTGGCCCCAAAGGCAATAACAGTCTATAAAATGAGGACACCCACCACACAGCTTGTAGTCTCTGACAATTATTTTATGTTAACAAAAATTAAGGGTCTTCAGAGAAATGGCTGATTTCTACCTGGTGAAGAAAATAAACATGATTAACCTTGTCTATCCTGTGCCAGAAAGCAAGAAAACTAGCAAAGACTAATGAACCAATGACACAGAAACAGAGGAGCCAAATTAAAGGGGCTTCCATTGGCCAAGGATAGAGTAAGTGAATGAGCCAAAACAAACAAACAAAAAACAGTAAAAAGTTATTACAATGGATTGCAACACAGCAAAATATAAGAACCTGTGAATTCATGATGATTGTTAAAAATAGAAGTCACTGTTTATCACAATAGACCAATTCAATATTCTGAAAATAAACAAATAAAGGACAAATATCAAATATTTATCCTGCTTTTCCTTTAAAACTTTATCTCAGGGTTAACAAATATTTGATAATGGCAAGTTCTTTTCCACAGAGTGCCTGATAAAAGTACAGGAAAAATGATACAATTTTTAAAATCACCATTTTCAATTCCAATTTTATTAATAATAGATCTAAGTAACAGTGATCAGAGGATTAAAAAACCTAATGATGCAATAACCAGCACCAACTACGTATATTTAGAACAAAAATACTAAAGTTAAATCCTAAGAAAAAAAATTCATTTTTTAAAAATAGAAAGGTAGACAGTGATTTTTAAAAGTCCCCTTAGGGAAAGATAATCAGCCAAATTCATAACGTGGGGCATTCTTCAGGAAAAAGGACCAAGTTTCTGTTAAAAAAAAAAAAAAAAATATATATATATATATATAAATAAATAATCAGAGGAAAAAAGACATTTTTTTTTCATTAATCATTGAATAAAAGACAATTAGAAGGCTTAACAATCAAATAGCAAGGAGAGATAAGAAAACCTTCCTCAGTGATCAATACAAAGAAATAGAGGGAAACAACAGAACGGGAAAGACTAGAGATCTCTTCAAGAAAACTAGAAATACAGGAAAATTTTCATGTAAAGAGAGGTACAATAAAGGACAGAAATGGTATGGACCTAACAGAAGCAGAAGATATTAAGAAGAAGTGGCAAGAATACACAGAAGAACAACACAGAAAAGACCTTCACGACCCAGATAACCATGATGGTGCGATCACTCACCTAGAGCCAGACATCCTGGAATGTGAAGTCAAGTGGGCCTTAGGAAACATCACTACAAACAAACCTAGTGGACGTGATGGAATTCCAGTTGAGCTATTTCAAATCCTAAAAGATAATGCTGTGAAAGGGCTGTACTCAATATGCCAGCACATTTGGAAAACTCAGCAGAGGCCACAGGACTGGAAAAGATCAGTTTTCATTCCAATCCCAAAGAAGGGCAATGCCAAAGAATGCTCAAACTACTGCACAATTGCACTCATTTCACATGCTAGCAAAGTAATGGTAAAAATTCTCCAAGCCAGGCTTCAACAGTAAGTGAATTGTGAACTTCCAGATGTTCAAGCTGGTTTTAGAAAAGGCAGAGGAACCAGAGATCAAATTGCCAACATCTGCTGGATCATGGAAAAAGCAAGAGAGTTCCAGAAAAACATCTATTTCTGCTTTATTGACTATGCCAAAGCCTTTGACTGTGTGGATCACAACAAACTGTGGAAAATTCTTCAAGAGATGTGAATACCAGACCACCTGACCTGCCTCCTGAGACCTCTGTATGCAGGTCAAGAAGCAACAGTTAGAACCAGACATGGAACAACAGACTGGTTCCAAATTGAGAAAGGAGTACATCAAAGCTGTATATTGTCACCCTGCTTATTTAACTTATATGCAGAGTACACCATGAGAAATGCTGGGCTGGATGAAGCACAAGCTGGAATCAAGATTGCCGGGAGAAATATCAATAACCTCAGATATGCAGATGACACCACACTTATAGCAGAAAGCAAAGAAGAACTAAAGAGTCTCTTGATGAAAGTGAAAGAGAAGAGTAAACAAGCTGGCTTAAACTAAGAGAACTAAGATCATGGCATCTGGTCCCATCATTTCATGGCAAATAGATGGGGAAACAGTGGAAACAGTTACAGACTAAATTTCTTGGGTGGCTCCAAAATCACTGCAGAGGGTAACTGCAGCCATAAAATTAAAAGACACTTGCTCCTTGGAAGAAAACTTATGACCAAACTAGACAGCATGTTAAAAAGCAGAGACATTATTTTGCTAACAAAGGTCCATCTAGTCAAGGCTATGGTTTTTCCAGTACTCATACATGGATGTGAAATTTGGACTATAAAGAAAGCTGAGCACAGAAGAATTAATGCTTTTGAACTGTGGTTTTGGCCAAGACTCTTGAGAGTCCCTTGTATGCAAGGAGATCCAACCAGTCAATCCTAAAGGAAATCAATCTTGAATATTCATTGGAAGGAGTGATGCTGAAGCTGAAACTTTGTCCACCTCATGCAAAGAACTGACTCATTTGAAAAGACTCTGATGCTGGGAAAGATTGAAGGCGGGAGGAGAAGGAGACGACAGAGGATGAGATGATTAGATGGCATCACTGACTCAATGGACATGAGTTTGAGTAAACTCTGGGAGCTGGTATTGGACAGGGAGGCCTGGTGTGCTGCAGTCCATGGGGTCACAGAGTCAGACACAACTGAGCAACTGAACTGAACTGAACAATCAAATGTGATGGGAGGCTCTTGTTTGAATCTTGATTTGTACAAAACAACTGTTAGATGATCTTCAGACAATCAGGGAAACTTGAAAATGGCTTGTATATAAGTACTAAGAAATCATTGCTAACTTTTTCAGGAATAATTGTGTCACGATGGGTACATAAAAATTCATTGTCAATTAAGCAAAGCATACCAAGTGATTTAGGAGGGAAATAACTGTTGAGTCACAACTCGGGGAGTTTCCTGGGTGAAATATTAAACTAGACCTGGTACAGAGTGAACAAGAAGAGACAGACCACTCCAGATTGGTAGGTGGCAGTTCTAATAAGCAAGGGAACTTGCAGCCAAGGCTTGTCTTGGGTGACCTCAAAATGAATAGATCTCCACATCCACCTGCCAGAATCTTAAATTTATATAGAGACCTTAACTGGGTTTAATAATGAATTCAGTCCTCTGAGTATGGGCATGATGGGCAGAACATGCACTCCAAGGTCAAGTAAGGGCATAAGGAGCTTCCTATTGAGCCTCCAACTCACCCATCAACCATGGTCATGTCTTCTCAATGACCTCCTCCAACAATAACATGTCTAACAGGTTCTGAAATACTCCAAAAAAACCAGAAATGTGTAGATGGGGAATAGAAAAAACAGAACAGACAAAATGTGGATCATTATTGACATCAGTTTATTATTTTACTTTCTACACTTTTGCATATGTCATTCTTCATACATTATTTTTTAAAAAGAAGGAAATATTAGAGACACATCGCCAAAATTGTGTCTCTTGAGTTCCATTTTGATACAGAATTTCATTAGGTTAGTTCATATTGGTTAAGCTGTTCATGGCAGAATAACTCTTTCCATTCTTTCCATTGCTCCAGACAAGAATCTAGAGACCGTCCTTGACTCCTTTCATTGTTCATTCCCCACATTGACTCCAACCACAAATCTTCTGGGCTCCACCTCTAACAGAGATCCTGAGCCTGACTCCTCCTCACACACACCACATCTGACTTTGTGAAATTGTTAAAAACCCATTAACAATTTCTAGGAAATAAAAAGAGTTAATAAATAAAATAATAAAATAAACTCCAAACTTTTTTTTTTCCTTCGTGCTTATTGTTATTACATTAGCTCACAAGGTGTTGCATGTGGAGGCCTCATGTCCATCACTTCAGACCACAGTTCCTAGTGAGAAATGGCTAGCCCAGCGCTTCAGCTTGGTGAGCCCTGTGCAGAAGCCCTGCGCACGACACCTCAGTTCAAGACGGCAGTGGCAGTGGGCCATGCGCAGACACTCTGGGGCTGTGAGCACTGCGGCTGCGCAAACCCTGGAGCTCTCCATAAAGCAGTTCTACTCATGGACCCCTGGGCAGAGCGTGTACTGTAGAGTGAGACCTCACACCTCTCTGTTCTTTGATCAAAGAATGAAACATTGTCTCTAAACCGAATTCCATTTCATCTTATTGCCCTGAAGGGCACCAGGCAAAAAAACCCTTATCGGGGCCTGACTGGAAAGAGTTGTTATTGTTTTTTAGTCACGAAGTCATGTCCAACTCTTTTGCAACCTCATGGACTACAGCCTTCTCTATCCATGGGATTCTCCAAGCAAGAATACCGGAGTGGGTTGCCATTTCTTTCTCCAGGGCATCTCCCCAACTCAGAGATCCAACTCTCATTTCTTGTACTGACACGCAGTGTCTTTACCACTGAGCCACTAGGAAAGCCCAACTTGAAAGGGTGGGTAAACTTTTTTCAAGTTACACTATCTTCTCACCTGAATTATTAAAAAAGCCTCCTCACTGGTAGCTGCTTCTTTTTGTTCTTTTGGTTGATTCTCAACAGAGCACCCTCAGGGGTCCTATTAAACCTCATTCAGGTCATTCCTTTGCTCATCCCCTCTGCCTCTGTGGTGGCATCTCATCTCATTCAAATTAAAAGAAAATATTGCTAATAAGCCTACTGGGTTCTATATGATCCGGACCACCACTGTCTCCTGTTACTCTCCTCTTCACTCACTTTATTCCATTCAGACTAGTCTCCCTATTATTTCTTGAACACAACAACATGGGGCCTTTGCATTTGCTGATCAATGTACCAGGCATACACTTCCCCCACATATCTCCATGATTTGTTCTCTCACTTCTTTTAGGACTTTGTTCAAGCTCCACTTTCCCATAATTCCCTTCTTAAAATTAAATTCTCTGGCCTTCCGTATTCCTCTTTAATACCTTATTTTTTCATTTCTCTCACAATCACACAACATATATTTTGAACTTATTTATATTATATATTTCTGTGTCCTTTATTTTCCATGAGAGATTTATGACTCTTATGCTCACTTCTAGATCCCTAGAACTCAGAGAAGTGTCTGGCACATAGTAAGAATTCAATGATTATTTCTTGAGTAACTAAATTAAGCTTCTATTCCAGTAGCATTACTGGCATTAGAGGTTCATTATCCTTCCAAGTCATTACCTTGACTAGTCTTAACCAGCAGTGGGTAAACTCACTTCTTTCATTATTCACTCATTCTTTCAAAATAAATTTACTGAGGTCTTTTTATGAATTAGGAACTGAAAATATGATAATAAGATAAATGTTATGCACTCTCCCAGGGCTTCCCTGGTGGCTCAGAAGGTAAAGAATCTGCCTGCAACACAGGAGACCCAGATTCAATCCCTGGGTTGGGAAAATGCCCTGGAGAAGGGCTTGGCAACCCACTCCATTATTCTTGCCTGGAGAATCCCATGGACAGAGGAGCCTGGTGGGCTACAATCCATGGAGTCTCAAGAGTTGGACATGGCTGAGCAATTAAGCATAGCACAACACAGATAGTCATCTCCCAGCTCTTAGGAAAGGAAGGACACTTCACTGCCATCCTATGTTTAGTCTATATAGATATTCGATCAGTTAGCTCTAGACTCTAGGGTGAATCTTCATAAAACAGAGTTGTAGGGGTACTGTGAGATATGCATCCCCTCTGGATTTAGGCAGCCTTTGAACAGAGTGTGGGGTTGGTTGGGATCCCAAAGCCAATTGCCTCTGGTCATTAGACTGCACTTCTGGGCCTCCTCCAAGAGCAACCCAAGAGGAGTGAGTTAAAATAGTATTCCCCATGGTCTCCTCAGGTGGTGAGAACTCCTAGCTATAACCAGCACTTATTGTTTTGTCCTAAGGCTCTTGTGCAGAGCCCAGGAGTAACTCTGCCACCTGGACAAAAAGGGAGGTTTTACTACTAGAGGCACTCAAAGAGAATCACACATCACAGCAACCCTACCTACAGCCAACTGGGCAAACTCCTCGTGCGTATAGTTCCAGGCAGTGTCTAAAAGCTGAGATCTTCACGCAATCTAGATCATCTCTGCTTATTTGTGACTTTCTAGTGGAGTCTAGGCTCATATAAGGTGGCCATTTTAACAATGTATGCACATTTTGCAAATCAGAGTTCCATCATTATTTTTAAATATTTAGATTTGAGATCATTTTTCATTATCACAAAAATTTTAGCACTGTGTTTGTCAATGAAAGAAAATAATTACTGGTTACATTCTTTCAATCTAATTTTAACTGTGATAAGTTTTTGAACTGCTGTAACAATAGTTTTATATTTTTTTATTACCTATTTGTGGGGACAAATTTTCTTGTTGATAATATCTATCCCAAATTTGAAGACAAAAAAATGTTTTAAGATATCATCACTTAAAAACTTAATCAGAAATTGTTTGTGGTCATTTCCAGTATAAAAGCCCAACAAAAATTACAGCTATGTTCACTGAAGGAAGCACAAGTTTCTCATTTGACATTTCAAGATTTTTACATAGATGCATTTTTCCAATTAAAGATCTAGTATTTTTTTCTAACATTTGCTTTATAAAAAATTGAATGATTTTCATCACCTATATATCTTATATAGTTACTCCCAAATTTTCTCTAATTTACCCCAGGAAATATTACCATTTTCTACATGTGCTTTGACATTTTTATAAAAAGGTTGATAAGCACTCCACCTGAGGAACTTGTATGCCATGGATGAAACAGTTGACCTCTTATGTGCAAAATTTTTCAGCCAGCCATGATTTCCCAATGGCATTTCAAGCCTCATTCTCTTATGGTGTGATTCCTGTGCAGACAGAGGCAAGCACTGGTGACAGGAATAGCCTCCCTGTGCTATCACTCAATTCCTCAGTCCCTCTAAGGGATTGAATGAGATCAATAAGACTTCATTCTTTTGAAGGAAAAAGTATACCATTGTCTTGAATGTCAATAAGGACACTATGTGAGTTCAGTCAGTTAATGTGTTGAGGTACAGACTTCCAGTCTAAGTTCAGAGTCAAAGACGTGAGCCAAAATTATCCTGATTTATACCAGAATGACATTTGCCACATTTATTACAGCATATAAGCTTAACCATAGAAAGAGAGCTATGGTTAAAATTATCATTGCCATTTTTTATATCTTGAACATCTTTTAGGCTCATTTACCTTCCTTTTTCTAAAGAATTTTGAACTTCAGCACCTAAAGGCTACCTTTATTAGTAATGGGTTTAACTGCCTAATTATCAAAATGGTGTATAATCAAAGCTAAGTAGCCTGAGCATGATGAAATAGCTATTTAATTTACTGCCTATGTGGTAGCAGCCTTTTTCCCATTTGTGTTTCTTTTCTGTTCATCAATGGAAGGATCTAGTGTAACCATAATGGAGGCTTTATCTTCTGCATATCCGTCATCACTCTGACTTATTCAAAGAAGAGATCTATGCATGGCATAAAAGGATATTTTCCTATGAAGACAAATGTTAACACTTGGAAAATAATAATTATATTTGAAAAAAGAAGAATCATGCAAATTCTTATGATAATGGATGCATACTCTATTCCCATTACCTTTGTATCTCTCCTAATATAAGGCTAAGATTTATCCCTAGAAAAAATCTAATAACTATTTTTCTGTTTGAGGGAATAAGATAGTTCAGTTCAGTCACTCAGGTGTGTCCGACTCTTTGCGACCCCAGGGACTGCAGAACGCCAGGCCTCCCTGTCCATCACCAACTCCCGGAGCTTACTCAAACTCGTCCATTGAGTCGGTGATGCCATCCAACCATCTCATCCTCTGTTGTCCACTCCTCTTCTTGCCTTCAATCTTTCACAGCATCAGGGGCTTTTCAAAATGAGTCAGCTCTTTGCATCAGGTGGCCCAAGTATTGGAGTTTCAGCTTCAGCATCAGTCCTTCCAATGAATATTCAGGACTGATTTTCTTTAGGATTGACTGGTTGAATCTCCTTACAGTCCAAGAAACTGTCAAGAGTCTTCTCCAACACCACAGGAATACAAACTAGTACAGCCACTATGGAGAACAGTGTGGAGATTCCTTAAAAAACTGGAAATAGAACTGCCATATGACCCAGCAATCTCACTGCTGGGCATACACACTGAAGAAACCAGAATTGAAAGAGACACGTGTACCCCAATGTTCATCGCAGCACTGTTTATAATAGCCAGGACATGGAAGCAACCTAGATGTCCATCGGCAGACGAATGGAAAAGAAAGCTGTGGTACATATACACAATGGAATACTAACTCGGCCATTAAAAAGAATACATTTGAATCAGTTCTAATGAGGTGGAGGAAACTGGAACCAATTATACAGAGTGAAGTAAGCCAGAAAGAAAAACACCAATACAATATCAGATCAGATCAGATCAGTCACTCAGTCGTGTCCGACTCTTTGCGACCCCATGAATCGCAGCACACCAGGCCTCCCTGTCCATCACCAACTCCCGGAGTTCACTCAGACTCAAGTCCATCGAGTCAGTGATGCCATCCAGCCATCTCATCCTCTGTCGTCCCCTTCTCCTCCTGCCCCCAATCCCTCCCAGCATCAGAGTCTTTTCCAATGAGTCAACTCTTCACATGAGGTGGCCAAAGTACTGGAGTTTCAGCTTTAGCATCATTCCTTCCAAAGAAATCCTAGGGCTGATCTCCTTCAGAATGGACTGGTTGGATCTCCTTACTAATGCATATATATGAAATTTAGAAAGATGGTAATGATAACCCTGTATGCAAGACAGCAAAAGAGACACAGATGTATAGAACAGTCTTGGACTCTGTGGGAGAGGGCAAGGGTGGGATGATTTCGGAGAATGGCATTGAAACATGTATAATATCATATGTGAAACAAATCACCAGTCCAGGTTCAATGCATGATACAGGATGCTTGGGACTGGTGCACTGGGATGACCCAGAGGGATGGGATGGGGAGGGAGGTGGGAGGGGTGTTCAGGATGGGGAACACATGTACACCGGTGGCTGATTCATGTCAATGTATGGCAAAACCAATACAATATTGTAAAGTAATTAGCCTCCAAAAAATAAATAAATAGAAAACAACAACAACAAAAGCATCAATTCTTCGGCACTCAGTTTTCTTTATTGTCCAACTCTCAAATCCATCCATGACTACTGGAAAAACCATCCTTTGACTAGATGGACTTCTGTAAGCAAAATAATGCCTTTGCTTTTTAATATGTTGTCTAGGATCGTCATAGCTTTTCTTCCAAGGAGCAAGCATAAAAGGATATAAAAATGTCTCATATTCATAGCATTAATCACTGGTATATTAAGAAGAGTACAAGGTTTTATAGAGATTGAATCATTGGTCAGGCATAAAGAACTGATGTGAACAGTAGGTATACTATAACTCTATGATGTGATGAAAACTTAGCTAAAAGCCTGTTCTCCCAGACCTATGGCTTCCATGCAAAGCTATATGCTATATTTTCATTTTGAAAAATTCTTTCTGGCAGCAAAGATTCATTGAGAAGTTGAGTTTATAGAGAGAATATGTAGCAAACTGCTGAGTGCTTCAGTCTAGAAGGCAGAGCACCATGTACACAGTATATTTATAATGATGCTGATGCTAGCATTGCTGTGTCTGGACACAGGAAGACATTCTGCAATGCCTCACACACATTCTCATTTAATCCTCAGAATGCTTTCACTGTTCTAACCCTATCTTACTGATGAGGAAAATAAGGCTTAGTGTCTGAACCAAGTATGTCTGATTCAGAATGTCATGCTCTCACCCCTTGGCTCACTGTGGCCTCTTAAACATACATTAATGCCCCTACATTTTATACATCAGATCTAGAAAAGCTTTCTAACTCTATGACAGCTGTTTATATTCTTTCAACCTGTTTGTTTAAAAAAAAAAAAGAACCATTTTTGCTGCTTTCTAGACTAGAATTATTTATTAAATTATAATTTCTTTTTTTCCTTTTGGAAAACTGCATGCTAATATTTAGAGCCAATGTGAAAGATTTGGGTATATATTTGAAGAATTATTAAACACTAGTCACTGTGATTGTAACCACTATGAGAAAAGATACCCACAAGCAGACAGGTCAAGAGTGAGTTTTCCAGGTCATTGGCTCTGTCCAGAACTGCCTCAGTGAATCTCATGCCACACAGTCTCCCAGTGCTGAGCTAGCATCTATGTACATCAAAGCTGTGACCAGAATGGCTAATTCATGCGCTAAACCTGAATGTCAAGATTTGTTAAACACATATCTCTTTAGAAAAACCACCTGATCAAACCCCCTGGAAGAAAAATGAGGGAACAAATTATTTATCTATGTTTGGATTTAGGTGTTTTAATTTGCTATTGTAAAGAGTAGACAAACGTTTATTGTTTGTTTATGGCACAGTAATAGCATACCTGGGTAAAGAGTGAGGATCTGTTCCTGTAAGAGTTCAAAATGAGGCATGTAGGGCTTCCCAGGAGGCTCAGCGGTAAAGAATCTGCCCTCCAGTGCAGGAGACACAGGTTCGATCCTTGATCCAGGAAGATCCCACATGCCGCAGAACAACTAAGTCCATGTGTTACAAATATTGAGCCTGCGCTCTAGAGCCCAGGTGTCGCAATTACTACAGCCCCCAAACCTTAGAGCCTGTGCTTCACAACAAGAGAAACCACTGCAATAAAAAGCCCATGCACTGCAATTAGAGAGTAGTCCCCAATCGCCGCAACTAGAGAAAAGCCCATGGAGCAACAGAGACCCAGCACAGCTGTAAATAAATGAATGAATAAAATTATATTTTAAAAAAGCATATATAGAGAGAGAGAAATGAGTGAAATTGACAAAGTTACTAGTGGTAGATGATACAGAGGCTCATTAGGGAGCCCTCCCTAACATAGTGAATATGAATGCATTATAAATGAATAAATCAGCAGCTTAATGATAGGAAGGCTTTCAGTGCATCAATGCTGCTGTCCATCAGTAATCTCTCTGCTCCTTTTCCCCGCCCTTCTTTTTCCTTCTCTTCACTCTAATGAGAAATGTCTTGTGGCTACAAGTGTAATAATCCCCACCACTATCAATAGAACATCAGTCAGTCAGGCAGTTCAGTTCAGTCGCTCAGTCATGTTCGACTCTTTGTGACCCCATGAAAGGCAGCACGAAAGGCCTCCCTGTCCATCACCAACTCCCGGAGTTCACTCAAACTCATGTCCACCAAGTCGGTGATGCCATCCAGCCATCTCATCCTCTGTCATCCCCTTCTCTTCTGCCCCTAATCCCTCCCAGCATCAGAGTCTTTTCCAATGAGTCAACTCTTCACTTGAGATGGCCAAAGTATTGGAGTTTCAGCTTCAGCATCAGTCCTTCCAATGAACACCCAGGACTGATTTCCATTAGGATGGACCGGTTGGATCTCCTTGCAGTCCAAGGGACTCTCAACAGTCTTCTCCAACACCACAGTTCAAAAGTATTAATTCTTCAGCACTCAGCTTTCTTCACAGTCCAACTCTCACATCCATACATGACTACTGGAAAAACCATAGCCTTGACTAGACAGATATTTGTTGACAAAGTAATATCTCTGCTTTTCAATATGCTATCTAGGTTGGTCATAACTTTCCTTCCAAGGAGTAAGCACCTTTTAATTTCATGGCTGCAGTCACCATCTGTAGTGATTTTGGAGCCTAAAAAAATAAAGTCTGACACTGTTTCCACTGTTTCCCTATCTATCTGCCATGAAGTGATGGGACCAGATGCCATTATCTTCGTTTTCTGAATGTTGAACTTTAAGCTAACTTTTTCACTCTCCTCTTTCACTTTCATCAACAGGCTCTTTAGTTCTTCACTTTCTGCCATAAGGGTAGTGTCATCTGTATGTCTGAGGTTATTTATATTTCTCCCAGCAATCTTGATTCCAGCTTGTGCTTCTTCCAGCCCAGCGTTTCTCATGATGTACTCTGTATATAAGTTAAATAAGCAGGGTGACCATATACAGCCTTGACATACTCCTTTTCCTATTTGGAACCAGTCTGTTGTTCCATGTCCAGTTCTAACTGTTGCTTCCTGACCTGCATATAGGTTTCTCAAGAGGCAGGTCAGGTCGTGCGTTCAAGGTCAGGAGGGGCAGCCATGAGGAGATACCCCTCGTCCAAGGTAAGGAGCAGCAGCTGCGCTTTGCTGGAGCCTCAGTGAAGAGATACCCCACGTCCAAGGGAAGAGAAACCCAAGTAAGAGGGTAAGTGTTGAGAGAGGGCATCAGAGGGCAGACACACTGAAACCACAATCACAGAAAACTAGCCAATCTTATCACACAGACCACAGCCTTGTCTAACTCAGTGAAACTAAGCCATGCCGTGTGGGGCCACCCAAGACGGACGGGTCATGGTGGAGAGGTCTGACAGAATGTGGTCCACTGGAGAAGGGAATGGCAAACCACTTCAGTATTCTTGCCTTGAGAACCCCATGAACAGTATGAAAAGGCAAAATGCTAGGATACTGAAAGAGGAACTCCCCGGGTCAGTAGGTGCCCAATATGCTACTGGAGATCAATAGAACATACCCATCTTTTTTTCAGAGAGTGGAATACTAAGAAGCATCATAGAGATAAAGGCAAAAGTCTGCCTCTCCGCTTCTTTTTCTCTTTTCTTCACCCACAGGTCCACTAAACCAACAAGAGAGCACTGTTCATAGTGACTCACATTTGTTGTAGCAAAAAATCGTTCTTCACACTTCTTATAGTCCCATAAAAACTAGTAGTGTTTGAACAGTCATAAAATGACAATGCAGTAATCCTGCTACCATCTCTCTCAGATTTTACTCACATATAAGTAAAGGAGAAAAAAAAAGGACCATCATTAACTAAAAGGATGCTTATAATATGATAAAAATGTGTGTCTTAAGTCACTTCAGTCATGTCCAACTCTTTGCAACCCCGTGGACTGTAGCCTGCCAGGCTCCTTTGTCCATGGGATTCTCCGGGCAGGAATACTGGAGTGGGTTGCCATGCCATCCTCCAGGGAATCTTCCCAACCCAGAGATCATACCCACATCTCTCAATTCTCCTTACATTGGCAGGCAGGTTCTTTACCAGTAGCTCCACCTGGGAAGCCCATGATAGACACAGTGTCACTTATATGTACCACAACATATTACTTGGGTTAACATGAGACTCTCATGTAGAGTTTATGCAGTTATCATTCTTTTCCTTCTACAACCTTCCCACAGTCAGTGGCTTCAATGTACTCTGGATGGATAACCCCCAACATAATTATATTTGAAATGTTCTGAAACATAGAACCTGATATTTAGCTACAAGCCTTAATTTTCCTGAGACCTAGAAGTTCAGTGACAAAAACTCAGATCCTATACCCTTTAACGGAGAAGGCAATGGCACCCCACTCCAGTACTCTTGCCTGGAAAATCCCATGGACAGAGGAGCCTGGTAGGCTGTGGTCCATGGGGTCGCGAAGAGTCGGACATGACTGAGTGATTTCACTTTCACTTTTCACTTTGATGCATTGGAGAAGGAAATGGCAACCCACTCCAGTGTTCTTGCCTGGAGAATCCCAGGGACGGGGGAGCCTTGTGGGCTGTCGTCTATGGGGTCGCACAGAGTCGGACACAACTGAAGTGACTTAGCAGTAGCAGCATACCCTTTAAGCTAAAGTCTTACACAGACATGTCTGATAGAACAAGATTGGCATGCAAGGTCATAGCAGAAAAGAGCACAAGGCTCTAAATTTAAATCATTACAAGTTGTAAGTGAGTTCAAAAGACAAGACTTCATAAAAGTGCTTAGATATTGGAAAGAACTAATTAAATATTCTCACTTTTTCATATAACTCTTTCTAAAACAGATTTACATAAAGCTGCTATTTGAAACAATGAATGGACTGACTTTTGAATGGGGTTTCACTTACTTTCATGTGTTTCTTCTCTGAGAACACTTTCAGGCCTGTTCTGAACTTTGGAGCCTATGGATGCTTTTCTCTTTGCTTAGTATTAATGCATGGGCATTTACTGGTTAAATAATTTTTTCTACTTTTTATAGGTGTTGGACAAGGAATACTTAATTGACAAACTCTTATTTTATTGAGGAATCCATCTTTCTAATTCTAATCACCCACTGGCTATCTCAGCCCATATTTAGAGAGAAAAACAAAAAAAATGGAGTGACTTGTATAGTTATATTTGAAACTGTTCTTTCTCTGGATACGATTTGAAGATACATGATACAAAATAAGTAAGGTGTTGAGGACATCGTAAATACATGGAAGTAGGGTACAAGAACACTGGTGGGATTATTATATTAGCCTAGCCTTGAGTCAATTTCCTAAATTCCTGTTGGATCTTGATCGAGTTTCTCCAGGCATGTAAATTATTCCCTGGGCACAAATTAAATACTTCCAAGGTTACATTCACTTTCTTAGGATTCTGTGGAAGGAAATTCATTAAACTGTACTTCTGCACTTGACTGAAAGACTGAATGTAGTTTCTTTAATTGCACTTTAAGTAAGGGAAAGATGACTTTAAAAAGTATATTGATTTGGCAACTAAAATCAAAAGCGTTCTGAATCTATCCACAGAAATAATAAGCAGAGGGTCTTTTGTCTGCTGAATACCTTTTTTCTGGCTCCAAACTTCAAACCTAATGTCTTATAGCTCTAGGGAAGGCAAGTCTGGGTAAAAAAGTTTAGCAAGAATTTGATGGCATGAAGCCTGATAATGTTTACCCATCCATCTTTTCCTGTGTAATGTATCCACAATGGAATGATAACAGGACAGGGCAGAAAGACATTAAAAAATAAGAACACAGAATAGTTAAGAGGAAGTTAGTAAAATACATAGAAACAAGACTATTGTGACCATCCTAGTTAGTTACAAATCCACCAATGAGTAGGTAGGTGTAGAAAAATATTAAAACCAGGTTGGGAGAGTAGCCATACTCTAATTACAAATATACCTCTTCTGCAAACACATTTCTAAAAAAGAAAGAAAGGGTCAAACAAGATCTTGAAAAAATGGTAATTTTAAAAAATGGAAAAAAGAGCACCGCTGTATCCAAAGAAAGACACTTAGAATCCACTGGGCATTGAAATGGGGCTGCAACCTTTCAATATGAACATGGAAGTAAATTGATGGGGGGGCGGGGCAATATGAATATTGTTGAAGGGAGACTTGCAAAGAAATCTGAGGACTTTTAGGTCCAATAATAACTACATGTAAAAACTACTGAGGTTCTGGCCTTACACTCAACTTCTTTTCAAACCTTTGAGCTTTATGCAGTGGCAGTATCATAGCCAATGAATTGATCTAAGGCATGATTATTGCTAATTCAACGTAAGCTTTGAACACCTATGTATGGGGAATGGTACAGGTAGAACTCAAAACCTAGAGTAAATATTGGGCTTGGGACAAACTTTAGGAAGATTTGCTACAAACTTTAGAAATATAGAATATACTTAGAAATATATAGAATATATGAAGAAACATAAACAGGCAAAGGTTGACATAGGCTTGCCTCCTGAGTTAAAGCTCCATGACTCAGAAATAAGGGGGACCTAGAAAGTCAAGATAATGCTTAAAATCTAACCAATAGAATATCTTATAGTATATTCATATACTTTGGCCCAGGAAGTCTACTTATAGGATTAGTGACTAAGCACACATTTTTAAATGTAGAAAATATATTATACACACATACATTTACCAGTTCAGTTCAGTTCAGTCGCTCAGTCGTGTCCGACTCTTTGCGAACCCATGAATCACAGCACGCCAGGCCTCCCTGTCCATCACCAGCTCCCGGAGTCTACCCAAACTCATGTCCATCGAGTCAGTGATGCCATCCAGCCATCTCATCTTCTGTCATCCCCTTCTCCTCCTGCCCCCAATCCCTCCCAGCATCAGGAATCTATAATTGTAAAATCCAAATATCCAACCATAGGCAGATAGTTAAATGAATGAGATTTTTTGAAGACCTGAAAATGAGATTTAATCATCCAGGCAATAATGTGAAACAATGTTATATTTATAGTGCAGGTTATAATATATAGGGGGTGCCCCCAGGTGGCGCTAGTGGTAAAGAATCCGCCTGCCAATGCAGCAGATGTAGGAGCTGTGGGTTTCATCCCTGGGTCCGGAAGATCCCTTAAGAGTAGGAAATGGCAACCCACTCCAGTATTCTCGCCTGGAAAATTCCATAGACAGAGGAACATGGCAGACTACAGTCCATGGGGTCACAAAAGAGTCAGACATGACTGAGCAACTAAACGTGTATATACAGAAATGTGTATATATATTAGTCAGTACTGTGAAAAAATCCTAAGCATAAAAAAATTTAAAGAGAAGTCACAGTCAAAATTCTTGCATTTGGGTGTGTAGGATGACACCATTGTTCTCCTCTTCCCCTTCCTCCTCTGATTTCTCACCTTAGATTTTATAATCTCCAAGCTTTCTTTAATATGTTTATATTATTCTTTAATGATTAAAAACAGTAGGGTAGAGGTTAAAGCCCATTTGAGGTTATCGCTTTAGGAAATCATCTCAGATGATGGCTCTCAACTTGAGCATGTGTCAGAATTATCTAGCATCCATGATTCTGTAGTTCTGGGGCAGGACTGAAAATCATATTTTTCACATGTTCCTAGATTATACCTTATGCTGTTAACTTAGGGATTACGACACTTTGAGAACTACTCTGTTACAGAAATGTTAACTTTCATTCATCATAATTCTCAGGATTTTACCCATCTACCCAATCATTTCGCCAGAACGCTCTACTTGCTGTATACAATGTAATGAAAGTGACTCTACAACAATATGACTTAATATTTTGCCCTTGACTTTTATCTGAAATCAAAGTAAGTACAGCACTTTTATTTTTTCTTAGCAAGGGCAATTGAGGACATTATTTTATGTGTTCCAATGTTGCCTTTTAAAAGGCTCATGTTGAAAAAGCTTTCACAGAATAAATAGGAAAGAAGAATCTTACTTTTTAAATTACTTTTGTTTAATAGACAATCAGATCAGATCAGTCGCTCAGTCATGTCCGACTCTTTGCGACCCCATGAATCGCAGCACGCCAGGCCTCCCTGTCCATCACCAACTCCCGGTGTTCACTGAGACTCACGTCCATCGAGTCAGTGATGCCATCCAGCCATCTCACCCTCTGTCGTCCCATTCTCCTCCTGCCCCCAGTCCCTCCCAGCATCAGAGTCTTTTCCAATGAGTCAACTCTTCGCATGAGGTGGCCAAAGTACTGGAGTTTCAGCTTTAGCATCATTCCTTCCAAAGAAATCCCAGACAATAGGAACTGATTTTAACTATGCATTTATATCTGTGCTTTATTTTTAGATTCAGTATGATTTCCAAAAATACAAGACATGAGACAGAAAAAAGTTGCAAATAAATAGGTGAGGAAATCAGGACAAACCACCTGCATAACCCAGATCCTCCTTACCTTGGGAAGACGTGCATTTACTACTGCACTAGCTTCCCACAGCCTTGGTTTTCTGTGTTTTTTTGTATTAATTTTCTATTAATCCTTAAATAGCAACTTCGAGAACTTTCTCACAGATATATCTTCCTTTCTACCCCAAGTCCCCAGCTACATCAAATTACATCAAATTGTAGGAAGAACCACCGAAGTGACTGAGTACAGCACAGAACTTATATTCCTATTCCTCACATAATTCATCTCTGACTAAATAGCAACAAATACAAGGATATGTTCAACTAGACCACAGCTTAAATTAATATTTAAGGACAAGAAGATTTAAGTGCAGTATCTCAAATATAGTTTTAAATGTTTGTTTGAATATCTCAACAAAACCTTGAGAGACAAAAGCTTCTGGAATATGAAAACCTCTCCAATTTGAGATCAAATAAAAGTGCTTCAGGCATTGTAATGAACTTCACTCAACATCTCAAATTTAACCAGCTGAAAATGTTTGTTTTTCCTCTGTAAGCAGCATTCTATTCAACTTTTAGAAATGAGGGTGCTGTCTTACAATGAAAAAGCAGCGTATTGTCCTATAGGTGGAACAAAATGTCCTTGACTCACTTATTCTCCACGAGAACACTGCCTTTTGGTACCAGCTACTTAGCATATATTAAAGGAGTAAATTCCATTAATTTCACTTCAGGACTTAAAAGTTCAGAGACTTCCTTTTGTTCAGCATAAAGAAAAATGTTGCCCCTATTTCTATATACTAGCTTCTGTTTAACTAAACTCTAGCAATACTAGTTTCCTGCTCCACAAAGATATCCAAAAAGGGAACTTTAAATAAGTGGTTGAAATAATTAACCATATTAGAAAAAGAACATTGTGAGCCAAGAGCAAGTAGAAAGGTCAACAGCAAGTTTAAGTGAAGCTCAATGTACTGCAGATACCTGCTTGCTCCTTGCTGACTTGGGGAATATATGATTATAACCCAAACAACACGTGGAAATTACATTGGCAAAAAATCAGTGAAACAAGGAAGCCTATTCAAGGGAGACATTTTCATATTTTGTTTTTTAAACAGTAAATCACATGATTGGCATTTGCTTACCTAATAAGGCTATCAGGGGTAATGTTTTCGGGGTTGACACATGATCAATTCAAATGGGTGATTCAAGATGCTGAGGAAACTTGTCAGTGATATTGATATGGTTCAGAGTTGTTTGGAATAAGAGTAGGCTCAGAATGATGTGTTGATGGGAAATTATTTTTTTAAGAAGTACTTCTTAGGTTCCTCCTGGGTAGAGCATCTTGAATAAAACTCTGGAGAGACAGATAAATTATAAACATCTCTAAGAAATATTGTATACCAGGATAAACTGATGGAATGGCAACATGGAAAGAATTCAATGTGCTTGCATTCCATTTTTTAAGGGAAATGTTATGACATAATTGGTTCAGAGTTTACCCACTAGGGAGTACTGAGCACTCACCAGGGGTCAGATGCTTCAGGTAAACATTACCTCATTTAATCCTCACAACAGTCTAGGGAAGCAGGAACAACTGCATTATTTAACAAAGCCGGGGGGAAATTGAAGCTCAAAGTGTTTAAGCAACTATCTCAAAATAGCATTGTTTGTGGGAATCGGAATCACGGCTTGAAGCCAGGACTGGCTGACTTTTAAAAAACCTCTGTTTCCTACAACACACCAGGCTGCCCTACAGCGGTCTCCACCATGTCCTGGAGATGGCTTCATCTGACTCCCCAGCAATTTCCCATTTCTAAATCAAAGATTGCTCTGTTCTTGGGAGATCCCACAAATCATATTTCCCTGAAACATTCAACATACTCATGCAGTTTTCAGATTAAGAGGCCCTTCTTACAGGCACTTGGATACCCTCCGTGGTGGCACAGGCTCACTCATGTCTGACTCTTTGCAACCCTGTGGACTGTAGCCTGCCAGGCTCCTCTGTTCACGAGATTCTCCAGGCATGGATACTAGAGTAGGTTGCTATTTCCTTCTCCAGGGGATCTTCCCAACCCAGGGATCAAACCAGTGTCTCCTGCATCTCCTGCCTTGCAGGCGGATTCTCTACCACTGAGCCACCAGAAAAGCCCTGGACAGCCTCAGGAAGCCATCAGTTAGAAATTAAAACCTACTCACATATTACCTGCAAACAAAAGCAAAAAAGTAGGACATTAGTAGTGGAGAGATACACAAAACCAGCTTTAACATCTCAGTAAAATATTTTATGAAACCACACAATACACAAAAATACTCCTTTGCAAGATCATTATTATCTCTAAACAAGCTGAATTTTGGCATGACAGCGTAACAGTACACACATGTGTACTTGTTCAACATTTAATGCATGCTCACCCTGTGTAAGTGCTCATCCACTTATATCTTACACAGACTAATACTTCTACATCATTCCACTTGCCATTAGCCATTGTGCATAATTCCATCTCCCCTGGACAATGTCCACACCTCACTTTAACCTCCCTATCTATTTTAGATCTCATTTTTCAATTTCAAGTGGTACTTTTTCCATTGAAGTCTTTCCTTCTACTTTCAATCAGGTATAATCTTCCTTCCTCTGTTATTGTTCTCAAAAGTATTTTGTTTAAAGTTCTATATAGTAATGCATTATATTTATTTATGCATATTTATTGATTCAACAAACATTTATTTAATGTCTTCTAAGCATTACTCTATCCAAAGTACTGCCTAATGCTAGTCTACAGAAATTAGAATACCCCAGCTTGGGTTCACAGCCTGGTAGAATATGCTCACTTCATGCTTTCTACAGAGTGAAAGCTCTTTGATGTTTCAACTTAGGTCTTGTTCATTTCTGAAAATACAAGCCAACATAAGATATAAACCATGTGTTGCATAAACCAACACATGCTCTTTCCCATAGCTGCTTTCAAATGTGGTTGTTTATTTTAATGAGATTAAAATAACATACAGTACTGGCAGTGGAAAATAATCAATGTATAGCTACATATAAGGAAAATAAAGCATTTGTATCACTATTATGTCACTACAGGGTACAGGAAAGGAAGATATTTTTCTTTTCCAGAGTATCAAACTAGGAACTGACGAAGTGGATGGAGTTCTATGTTTATAAGCAAATACCAGGACTCACTAGACTCTTAAATGAACATAATCTGACATTAAATGGATTTTGAATTTATTACTGGTCAAATTAAATCCCAAGAAACACTAAATAAAGTACATAATGAAAATGCCTAAGGCAGCATGCTCACAGGGAAAATACCCACAAACAACAATCAACAGAAAGCACACGAAACTGATGTCCATTTCTCTCTCTCACTATTATAAATGTGTTTCATATTTTACTTCAAGTGAAAAATGATGGAAGAGTTAATTTTATTCCAAGGTTGATTTAAATTTTGTGTACATAGATAATTATATTCCATTTTTTTAGCCAAATTCATATTGTATTAAAGTTCCTAAGTAGATGATTTCATTTTTTTCTATTATTTTCCTATCGTTTTAAAGTCTTACTTCTTTTAAATGATTTCTAGATACAAATGACATATCTTTAGCATCCTCTTCTACTAGTCACTTAAGACAGTAGTGTATATTAATTCTTGTAAGAGTTTTGTACCATTAACATAACTTGGGACAGCATCAGTTCAGTTCAGTCGCTCAGTCATGTCCAACTCTTGGCGACCCCATGAATCACAGCATGCCAGGGCTCCCTGTCCATCACCAACTCCTGGAGTTCACTCAGACTCACGTGCATCCAGTCAGTGATGCCATCCAGCCATCTCATCCTCTGTCGTCCCCTTCTCCTCCTGCTCCCAATCCCTCCCAGCATCAGAGTCTTTTCCAATGAGTCAACTCTTCGCATGAGGTGGCCAAAGTATTGGAGTTTCAGCTTCAGCATCAGTCCTTCCAATGAACACCCAGGACTGATCTCCTTTAGGATGGACTGATTGGATCTTCTTGCAGTCCAAGGTAAAAGAAGTCTGTGTTTTATTTTTTTAAGCATTTTCTAGTGAAGGATAGCTGTCTTCCACATTCAAATGGAATAGCAGTTTACTATGTCAATACTTTGTAGAACACTCAAATTTCACATTTTGTATCCCACTTATTCCTGATATTTCTCTGATAGACAGAATATGCTCAAGTGATTCATTTAAGCTTGGTCAGTTTTCCACTGAAATTTGAGCAAAATCAGCCAAATAATGCTGGTGGCAGAGTTTGATATAAGTACTAAATTGTCATTCAGCTGCTAAGTCGTGTCCAACCCTTTGCAACCCCATGGACTGTAGTTCATCAGTCTCCTCTTCCTTCACCATCTCCTGGAGTTCGCTCAGATTCATGTCCACTGAGCTGATGATGCTATCTAACCATCTCATGTGTACATGCTAAGTCGCTTCAGTCGTGTCCAACTCTTTGTGACCCTATGATCTGTAGCCCACCAGGTTCCTCTGTCCATGGGGATTCTCCAGGCAAGAATGCTGGAGTGGATTCCCATGCCCTCCTACAGGGGATCTTCCTGACCCAGGGATCAAATCTGTATCTTTTATGCCTCTGGCATTGGCAGGCAGGTTCTTTACCACTAGTGCCACCTGGGAAGCCCCTATCTAGCCATTTCATCCTCTGCTAAATGATAAATACCTAAAAAATAATAAGAACTATACTGCCTGATAAGAGATTTTTTTTTAAGGAACTGCCTGCAATCTTGGAGGCAGAGCCAGAGTAAAAAGTGAAAAAGAAGGAAATAGAAACAGTGGTTATGGAGCTAAATTTAAAAAGAGCAATGAAGTAGGATGGAGGAAGCAAGCTGGTGTTATTTGCCCTAGAGAAGGCAGTGAGAAAGCCCACTCTTCAAAGTGGAAGATAAGTCCTTACTCAGGTTTTAATATTAGAATAAATGAGAGCATACATTTCACTAGCTTTCTAAACTGCAAATGAAGGTAAGCAAAAAGGGATGGAAAGGTCATGAGGCATTTACTACTGGTCAGACTGAAGTCCTTTCCTTGATATCCTGGGAACCCTCTTCCCAGCACAAGGGAATGTATTTAAAAGCTTGTAATCACCAAACTCCTGCTGAGAAATTCTGAACTGGCTAAGTTCAGCAGGTGTTTCAGTCAATAGTTTGGCCCAATACATCTCATCAAACGTCTTCTTCATTACATCTGCCCCAGGAAATATGTGTGTGTGTGTGTGTGTGTGTTAGTCGTTCAGTTGTCTCTGACTCTTTGCGACCCCATGGACTATAGCTTGCCAGGCTTCTCTGTCCATGGAATTACCCCAGCAAAAATACTGGAGTGGGTAGCCACTGCCTTCTCCAGGGGATCTTCCTGACTCAGGGATAGAACCTGGGTCTGCTGCATTGGAGGTAGATTCTTTACTGTCTGAGCCACCAGGGAAACATATATATTTGTATATACACATATATTCATTCTTTTCTGGATTCTTTTCTCATATAGGTTATCACAGGATATTGAGTAGAGTTCCCTATGTTATACGATAGGTCTTTGTTGGTTATCTATCTTATATATACTAGTGGGTGTGTGTTCTTTCTGAGGTAAGAGATAGATGGGTTCCCTGGGTTGGACAGCTAGTGTTTGTCAAGTGGAGTAAAACTGAAGCTCTGTTCTCACAAGACACTCCAAGGACAAAGCTAGTGGAAGGAGCTGAGCTCTGCTGAAATAAAGAGGTAACATGACCAAGGAAAACGTCCCTGTCTGCACCTGTGCAGGAAGGCTCCTTGGGGGTCAAAATAGAGGGGGTGCCCCTCCATAAGTATGTGGACATACCCCCACAGGCCTCTGTGGTGGAATCCATCTTAGGATAAAGTTGCACACGCATGTTGGGAAGGGTCCTAGAATAGGTCAGGTGTGGGGGAAGAAATGAGATAATTGGCCAAAGGTAAACAAGGACCCTGAAGAATTGTCCTATATCAGTGATTTAAGGCACCTCTTTACTGTGCTTCTCTTCATTAGAGAGGATGCTCATACCCTTTTTATCTGGGTGTGTATTTCTGCCTAGCTTCTATCCTAAATAAACCATTTCTCTGTGTGCTCTCCTATTCACTGTACTGGGTCTAATAATAAATGCTGAACCTGTTTTTACAGTTTTTGCCTCCTTGAAATGTTCTTGTTTCAATGGGGATAAGAGACAAAGGAACTTTGCCTCTACCCTCTGGTGGTCTAGTGGCTAGGACTCCTGGTTTTCATCCAGGCTACTCAGGGTCAGTTCCTGAGCAGGGAACAAATACCTCTCTTCATGAAGGCACACTACTGTCGTTCCAAGTTCATTCCAGCTTTCTGATTTATCCCTTCCCACAAGGTTTCCCCTTTAGTAACTATAAGTTTGTTTCTGATTATGTAAGTATTTCTGTTTTGTAAATAAGTTCATTTGTACCTTTTTACAAAATTGTTATTGCTCTTGTTCAGTCATTAATTCGTGTCTGTTTGCAACCCCATGGGCTGCAGCACACCAGGCTCCCTTGTCTGTCACTATCTACCAGAGTTTGCTCAAATTCATGTCCATTGGTGATGCATTTCTAACCATTTTATTCTGTCATCCCCTCCCCCTCCTGCCTTCAATCCTTCCCAGCATCAGGGTCTTTTCCAACAAGTTGGCTCTTTGCATCATATGGCCCAAATACTGGAACTTAAGCATTAGTTCTTCCAATGAATATTCGGGGTTGATTTCCTTCAGGATTGACTGCTTTGATCTCCTTGCTATGCAAGGGACTCTCAAGAGTCTTCTCTAGCACCACAATTCAAAAGCATCATTTCTTTGGGATTCAACCTTCTTTATGGTCCAGCTCTCCTATTGGTACATGACTACTAGAAAAACCATAGCTTTGATTACTCAGACATTTGTTGGCAAAATGATGCCTCTGTTTTTTAATACACTGTCTAGGTTTGTCATAGCTTTCCTTCAAAAAGGAGGGATTCCACATATAAGTGATATCATATGATATTTCTCTTTTTCTGTCTGACTTACTTCACTCAGTATGATAATCTCTAGGTTCATCCATGTTGCTGCAAATGGCATTATTTCATATATTTTTATCCCCAGATTCATTTTTGAAGTTTTCAAACTGACTGAAAGGTTGAAAAACTAATACAATCAACACTAGGATACCCTTCACCTACATTTACCTCTCTTCTCTCCCGCTCCTCCTATGAAATCTTTATGTATTGATATGCTTCAACTAGAGTCACAGGGCTTCCCAGGCGGTGCTAGTGGTAAAAGAACCTGGCTGTAAAAAGTTTTCTGCTATTATTATTCTTTAAAGACTATTTTTAGGTATATAATAATAATTCTTTCTTTATCCATATTCTAGGGTAAATGAGAAGAGCAAATAAAATAATATCATGCCCTTTGAAAGATACAAATTGCTGTAAAAACTCAGGGCATTGCAAATGTTATTAATCATGTATTTTAATAATTTATCAGACATTTTGGTGTTAGAAACATGCCTTAGAATGTTCTTAGTTTGCCTCTATTGCTAGAGGTTTATGCTCTTTTGCTCTCGGTTAAAAATGTTTGAGAATTTAACAGTATAATAGGTTCAATCTTGCATGTTTCTTATAAAGTTAGAAATTTAAAGTTTAAGAAACCTCAAAGAGCCTAAGGAATAGCCTGGCATTGACACATTTGGAATATAGAGGTTTCCCTTTAATTCCAGCCCTCACTTCAATTAGCAAATTAAATTCTTTATCACAGTTCTTACTCCCAGTGAATTCCAATGTGGCAGGGTACTCTCAAAAAGCATTTAATCATAGTGCAAGTCATAAGACAGGCTATTAATAAGTGATTATTTCTCATAACAAAGAAGTTTGTCATAATAAAAGTGTTGTTTATACCTTGATGCTGGGAAAGATCAAGAGCAAAAGGAGAAGGGGGCAGCAGAGGATGAGATGGTTGGATGGCCTCACCAGTTCAATGGACATGAGTTTGAGCAGACTCTGGGAGATGGTGAAGAACAGGGAAGGCTGGTGTACTGCAGTCCACAGGGTTGCAGAGACTAGGACACAACTTAGTGCCTGAACAACAACAATTGCTCATACTTACAAGAAATGTTCTTCTGCTTAAAGTGAAGTTTATTCCCATTTTTAACAGAGTTTGAGTCAAGTGTGGATAATCAGAATGTAAAACTGGATGAAGTGACAAAAACAGAGCACCTGGCAGGGTTCTAAACCAACCCACAACATTTTTAACTTTCTCACTCTCAGATGCTGTTACTGACACCTCCTCCTGCTGTGAAAGATCACACTCACACAGACCTGAAACAAAAATACTAGAAACATGGAAGTGGAAAAGAACTTAGAGGCATACAAGTAATCTATACACCTATAAAAGATGAAATTGAGACTTAGGTGAAAAGTGGGCCAAGTTCTCAGTGGAAGCCAGATCAGAGCTCAAGTCCAGGTTTCCAGACCCCAGGTCACTGCTATTCACGCACATGAACCCATATGTCTGTAGATCTAGGGGTACACCTTGGTTTTCTGTTCAGGAATTAAATTCAACAATGCAGGTAGTGAACAGAATGTGACCTGGTTTGGTGTGGGGAAGAGCAAAAAGTAAGAAAAACATGAAAATGAGAGATCAGGGATGTCTTCTAGATTATTTTCTCTTTCCCCAGAAATCATGCCCCTGAAATTTGGTTCTTCTCTGGGAATGGCACAGTCTGCAATTCTGGCTGATGTTTCAGACATGGAGAGGGATATTCTCCAGATACTTCATGTAAATAACCTAATAAAGCTGCCACCAACACTACTAGTCTCTGGGCATGCTGCCTGCAAAATTATCCTTATCTTACTGTGCTTAGGTGTTTGGACAAAGGTGACACCATTGCTGAATCCTAGAAACATAAGCATAAGCCTGATGTAGTCCCCTAAGGATGGCCTTCTCAGCAAACATATTTTTTTCTTGAGAAAACATGGACATGTTGAACACCTAGGAAAGGTCAGTAAGAACTGAATTTCACCTTCCTTTTAGGATTTTTAAGGGTACAAGAGCAGGGAAAAAAAAGAGTACTTTTATATGATAAGAATATTTAAAAGTTAGTAAATATTTTAGAAATATATTTTTAAAATTTTACATTCCTCTTGGCTCAAATGATAAAGAATCTGCCTGCAATGTGGAAGACCCAGGTTTGATCCCTGGATAGTGAAGATACCCTGGAGAACGCATGGCAACCCACTCCAGTATTCTTGCCTAAAGAATCCCATGGCAGGCTATAGTCCATGGGGCCACAGAGTCGGACACAACTGAAGTGGCTTAACACACATAGCACACACTGAAGTATCGTTGATTTATGATGTTATGTTAGTTTCTGGTGTATAGCAAAGAGATTCATTTGTTTCAGATTCTTTTCTATTACAGTTACAAGATATTCCATTATTTGTTACAAGATACTGAAATAAATGTGAAATGCTGAACTGAATGAATCACAAGCTGGAATCAAGATTGCCAGGAGAAATATTAACAACCTTAGATATGCAGAGGATACCACTTTAATGGCAGAAAGTGAAGAGGAACTAAAGAGCCTCTTGCTGAGGGTGAAAGAAGAAAATGAAAAGGCTGATTTAAAACTCAACATTCCAAAAACAGATCATGGCATCTAGTCCCATCACTTCATAGCAAATAGATGAGGGTAAAAATGGAAACAGTGACAGATTTTATTTTCTTGGGCTCCAAAATCACTGAGGACAGTGACTGCAGCCATGAAATTGAAAGATGCTTGCTCCTTGGAAGAAAAGCTATGAAAACTAGACAGGGTATTAAAAAGAAGAGATGCCACTTTGGTGACAAAAGTCCATATAATCAAAGCTATGTTTTTTCCAGTAGCCATGTGAGAGTTGGACCATAAAGAAGGATGAGCACCTAGAAATTGATGCTTTTAAACTGTGGTGTTGGAGAAGACTCTTGAGAGTCCTTTGGACTACAAGGAGATAAATCAGTCAATCCTAAAGGAAATCAACCCTGCATATTCACTGGAAGGACTGATGCTGAAGCTGAAGCTCCAGTATTTTGGCCACCTGATGTGAAGAGCCGATTCACTGGAAAAGACACTGATGCTAGGAAAGATTGAGGGCAGGAGGAGAAGGGGGCAACAGAGGATGAGATGGTTAGATGGCATCACCAACTCAATGGACATGAGTTTGAGCAAACGCCAGGAGACAACGAAGGACAGGGAAGCCTGGAATGCTGCAGTCCACAGGGTTGCAAACAGTCAGACATGACTTAGAGACTGAACAACAATATATTGAATATAATTCCCTGTGCCATACAATAGAACCTTTCTGTTTATTTTATATACAGTAGTTTGTATCCGCTAATGCCAAATTCTTAATTTATCCATCTCCCCCCTCCTTTTCCCCTTTGGTAACCATAAGCCTGCTTTCTATTTCTGTGAATCTGTTTCTGTTTTGTAAATAAATTCATTTATATCATTTTAAAGATTCCACATACAATTGATATTATATGACATTTATCTTTCACTGTCTGACATACTTCACTTAGTATGATAATCTCTAGGTCCATCCATGTTGCTGCAAATGGCATTATTTCATTCTTTTTATGACCGAGGTAGTATTCCATTGTATATATGTACCACAGTTTCTTTATCCATGCACTGTGTTGATGGACATTTAGTTGTCATGTGAGAATATATTAAAAGTATATATATCAAAGACCAAGACAGATTTTTGTCAGAACATATAACAAACATATATATATATATATATATATATATATAAAGCATTCAAAATGTTCTTGTATTAGGAAAGGTGAGTAGAATTACAATATAGGGAATAAGTATAAAATAAATAAATGTTTGGAAAGTATTTGTTTGGGGAAGCAGTAATGACAGAGGAATATTTCACTACCAGGAATATCAATGTATTACATACCATATTACTTGACCTGACTGAGTAAAGAACTCATACATCAAAATTGTTAAGTTTTTGGTACAAATTTGTGCCAAAACATCACAGTCTATGGTTTTTATAAAATGTTCTGTGAGAGCTCTATTAAAGTGCAAAGCACCATAAATGACTGATTTTAACTAGGAGACACCTAAGAGTGATAGAGGGAAAAAATGCCACCTTAAAAAAGATGGTGGGTGAGTTAGGTTTAGTTTAATTCATAAGGTTTAGTTTAGTTAGGTTTAGTTTAATTCATAAGGTGCAGTAAAATGACCACTTTGATTTTCTTTTTATAATCAGCTACTGATAATATTAGCATAATGAGAATTTGTCTGTACGTTTCAAGTGGGAAAAGAGAGAAGGAAGAAACCTCAGGGAAATGAGGAAGTCCCTCAAATTAAACCTAGGATTCCACCCTGAAAAGTACATGGAAAGAACAAAAACTGAAGCAAGAGGAGTCAGAAAGTCAGAAAATAGAGACTTTCTGCCAACAATGAGATTTTTCTTTGCAAGATGAACTTATATCTTCAAAAAATTCACTAACAGGTTTAAATTTTTAAGTGACTTTTAAAAAATAAATATAACGTTGGAAATAGTCATACCCCTCAAAATCTCAGTTCCTTGGAATGCAAAGGAGGTTGTTGTCATAAAATTTAAATTATGCAACTTTCAACAAAAGTTCTTATTTTTCACAACTCTCCCTTCCCCCACACTCCATGAATAAACTGTTTTCAGCAGTTTCCATTTCAGGAAACCTGGTGTAGAAACCAGAGGATCACAGGTAGAGTCATGAACCAAGAGAACTGGCTAAATTTTATTAATAAACCATTCCTGGCACATAATGATAGGCACCTTCTCAGAATGGCACCAGAGAAAAGCAAGCCAGTTCCAAGAGATTCCTTCACAGCACGGAAGTCCAGAAGAGTCCCTCCGCACTGTGGCTGCGCGGTTAGAATCACCTGGGGGAGTTTTCAAACAATGCTAATGCTCAGGTTCACCACAAACTAATTAAATCCAAATCTCAGAGGGTGGGGGTTGGCCTGGGTGTTATTGAATCCTGTCTGGTAATTGTTATATGCAGCCAAGGGTGAGAATGAGCCTTCTAGAAGATCCAAGCAACAGATAATTAATATAATCTAGTTGCTTATTAAGGGTGATTTTCTAACAAACATTTAATTAGTGGCTAAACAAGGCAGCTGAAATGCAGAATTAACCCCAGGCTTTGTCTTACTGTATTTTTTGAGATCACAGCTGGGTGCTAATTTATAAAGTGACTTGCAGAGGCTGAGAAGAATGGAACAGGGTGAGACGTGTAAGGAGATGGGTGGGAGTCAGCAAGAGAGAAGTACCCCAACTCCTGAGAGCAGGGAATGTGTCTTGTTCACCTTTGCAGCCCCCTCACCTAACAGAGCAAGAGTCTGCAGAGAGTGGGTTCATAATAACTACCACAGGGGACTGAACTTTCAGGATAAACTTGTATTTGTCTGAGTTTGTCCAATGAATCTAAACTCTAGGTTTTCCTCATGAAAACCAGCATCCCTTAGGCAAGTCCCTCTAGACTGGGCCTCATCAACAAGGCCACATGTGACTGGATAATGATTTGGTTCCCCTTAAAATAGATATTCAATTTAATGCGGGCTGGTCATTGTCCAGAGGAGAAGCTAAAGGTTCTGTTGGGAAAGGACAAGACAGAGAAGAGCCGGTGATAATAATCTGGTTTCTTGCCAATATATGAACAAATCAGCCCTGGACTCGATTTTCCATAAGAGATTTTGTAAAAATAAAAGCCCTAGGGTGAGCCAGTCCACCCTAGTCAAAGTGATTTTAGTGGTCATCTGTCATCATTTAAGCTTGTTCCTGGCAGTGTCACCTGCACCATTCCTAAGAACTTTATTAGTGTTCCTCCTAATTGCATTTGTATTTTCCCTCAAAGGGACTATGGGAAATAAAATCAGATGCCCATTTTCCCTTTCCATAGTTCCCCAGAGATTTACATGTGCCCTTCCATATGTTGGTACTCTATGGCTGGCACATCTCTGCTGCTGCTAAGTCGCTTCAGTCATGTCTGACTCTGTGCAACCCCAAAGACGGCAGCCCACCAGGCTCCCCCATCCCTGGGATTCTCCAGGCAAGAACACTGGAGTGGGTTGCCATTTCCTTCTCCAAATCCACATTATTTTCCCAATTAATTGTCTTTCATCATCATGCTGTATCTCAATATATCAGACACTTCGGAGAACCTATTGGAACCCTCAATTTTATTTATCACCAAGCCTTCTGTTCACCATCAAGGTTTCCAATCTGAGGTTTTACCCGATTCTCTCACTGACTCCAAAAATCCCCCACTGTTCTTCCTTGAAAATACTAACAAATATAAAAAATACTATCAAACATCAAAAATGCTACCAAATATTATGGTATTTGACTATCCAGAAATTTGCCACCCATGAACACTTTGCTGATACTTATCTTCCACCTCTATTGTAAAATTATAATGAAGAACTTTGCCTCAAATACCATCATTTAATAAAAAATTTTTCAGAACTACTTTTGACTCTTTTCTGAGCCTCTGTAATATTGGCAGTTATTTTGTATTTTACTCCATGCCCCTCTATCACTTGGGATCTTTCAGTTACAAGTGACGTTTAACACAAACTGGCTGCTGCTGCTGCTAAGTCGCGTCAGTCGTGTCCGACTCTGCGCAACCCCATAGACAGCAGCCCACCAGGCTCCCCCACCCCTGGGATTCTCCAGGCAAGAACACTGGAGTGGGTTGCCATTTCCTTCTCCAATGCATGAAAGTGAAAAGTGAAAGTGAGGTCGCTCAGTCATGTCCGACTCCTAGCGACCCCATGGACTGCAGCCCACCAGGCTCCTCTGTCCACGGGATTTTCCAGGCACAAACTGGCTAAGACCACAAAATATTTATTTAACTGAAAAGTGATGAAGTAGGACAGACTTCTAGCTTGGTTAAAGAAGAACTTGAGTTCCGAATATCTGCAACTCTTCAGTTTTTTCACTCTTCTCTCCTTCGTGTCTTGGTTTTATTCTCAGAGCTGGCTTCCTTTGTAGTGGTAAGGTGACTACTGGCAACAAATGTAACTTTCTCATTCACCCGGGGCAGATACAGGATACAATACCCATAATCACTGAAAAAAGAAGTCTTGTATTTCCAGCTGACTGACCCCATTTCTCAAGAATCCCTTTAACTAAGAAAATATCATGCATTGATTTGTTGATGACTGAATCAATAGCAGTGGCACTGGAGTTTGGTTTAGACCAGGGGCAGACACTGCCACAAAAGCACAGGGGACAAACTGGGCCTACAGCACGTTTTTGTCAATAAGGTGTTATAGGAACACAGGCATACACACTTGTTTACTCTTACACTGTAGTAATACAAAGGGAGAGGTGAGTCATTGCGACTGAGACTGTATGGTTCCACAAAACCTAAAATATTTACTCTGATCCTTTGTAGAAAACATTTGGTAATCCTTGATGTAGCTCTTTCTTTTTTTTAAACTGGGCTGTGCTAAGTCTTCCTTGCAGCCTCTAATTGTGGCGCGTGGGCTTAGTTGTCCCGCAGCATATGGGATCTTAGCCCCCAGACCAGGGATCAAAGCACATCCCCTACATTGGAAGGTATATTCTTAACCACTAGACCAACAGGGAAATCTGTAGATTATTTTAGACCAATCCTTGAACTTGGGTTTAGAATCAGTCCCCAAACAAATGGCTGCTACGTTATGAAGGAGAAGAGTGTCCCAAAAGGAAAATCTCTGTTGTATTAAGAAGAAAAAAAAAGGAAAAGATTCCTCGAGGGCACTGACTAAATTTACTCATTTTCATTCTTTGCACAATGCTTTGAATTGTATCCAGCTCAATAATTATATGTAGAACTGCTAAGTTGAATTGCTACAGTCTCTCCTTTAAAATTCCTCCTCCTTTTCCTCTGGGAATGTAGATATTGAATACACTAGAAATTCCCTTGGATGTAATGCAAAGTTTCTCCAGGTTTCTTTCTCCATTACCTTGCTGAAGGAAATTTTGAGATGTAACACTGGGCTTATAATCACTACCTCTGTTTATGTGCCTAAGTCAACCATAAACCCTATAAACACTCCAGAAACTCCATTAAGGAAGAAATATATCATATTGTATTTTCTGGGCTTCCCTGGTAGCTCAGAGGGTAAAGAATCCACCTGCAACACGGGAGACCTGGGTTTGATCCCTGGGTTGGGAAGATCCCCTGGAGAGGGCATGGCAACCCACTCCAGTATTCTTGCCTGGAGAATTCCCATGGACAGAGGAGCCTAGCAGGCTACAGTCCATGAGGCTGCAAAGAGTTGGACAAGACTGAGCAAATAAGCATATATTGTTTCTTCTAGGGAAAAATAAGACTGAAATTTTGTAATTACATTCAGTAAGGTTTTTCATTTTTTTCATAGAAACTTTACAAATATGTTTCAAGGTTTAAAAGTATATTCTTCTTTTATTAATTACTATAGTGACTTCATATTTTCATGGCATAACCAAATTGTATCTGTAAATTTTAGTTTGGAGGATTTCTTGGATTGCTAATGGTATAATTATCATCATTTAAAATAATAATAAAACAAAGTATTTGTAATGGTTTAATATTCATAGTTCTGCCATGAATAAGTCAGACATCTGACTGGAATATTTTAAATATAAATTAGATGTGTATTTCTAAGTTATTTTACTTATTAAAGTGCCAATCATATAATGAAATCAGTTTGTCAAGTATCATTCCTATTTGATTATTAGCAGGTATGTTTCAGCCTTCTGATCTATATTTCTCATAAAATACTGATTCTTAAAGGGAAGAGGTTGGAATAAGGACAGAAGATGTAGAGCTGCAAAATCACCTACTAATTGCAATAAAAAACAGTATAAACAGTACAAAATTATTAATAATATTTATCTTACCTAGGACCCGAAGTATTCAATATTGTTTGTGAATATCAAGTTGAAAATGGAAAGGAAAAATACTCTAATTTTCAAAACAAACTGCATAATTTCACACTGAAAGTAGAAATTGAATAGATGAGAATTTAATGCCATGACTTACTCATAAGTTCAGAATCCTGCAATATTTAAAGATTAAAATACAAGGGATTCAAAGTTGTGTAATTCCATTTGACATTTGATTGTCATTTATGATTCCATTCCCTTTTCATCACTCTAAGGAAACAATACCCTCCAAATGCAAATTGGAGAAGACTACTCCCTCATCTCAATACATACCCCAAAGGAAATCTCCTGCTTTGTAACACCTAATTTCTTGTCTTCCTGTTTGGATTACACATTACCCATAATAGATTTCAAAACAACCCTGAAATGTTGTGATGCTAGAATCTCATTATCTGACATTTACCACTGATTTCCTTCCACCCAAAATATAATTTTATGTCCTTAATTTCTTAGTATAAACAAACTACTTCCAATACTTGCACACTGTGGAATTTGTTATAACTTGAATTCACTTGTTATGATTCAACATGGCTCTTTAAGGGTGCCCCAGAGAGGCAAATATTTCTTCCTTGTAAAAACTAACCCATTGTTGCCTGAAGGCTATTTAAAAACATATGCAACCTGAAGCACTACAGATTTTATTGAAAAACAATACAACTTTTGGTTTACACATTCTGTTTCTTCAAAAACCACCTCTAGAATTCTAATACCTTTCACCACCCAGTAATTCTCATGGTTCTAATCCACACTTGTCTGTAATTTCTAACTTTCTACACATCTTCCACTCTATTCCCCACTCTTTATTATTGAGAATAAAAGTTCCATACAACAGAACTGGGGTTGTTGCATTCATTTATTGGGTTTCCCAAGTGGCTCTAGTGGTAAAGAACCTGCCTGCCAGTGCAGGAGACATAAGTGATACAGGTTCATTTCTTGGTCAGGAAGATCCCCTGGAGAAGGGAATGGCAACCCACTCCAGTATTCTTACTTGGAGAATCCCATGGACAGAGGAGCCTGACGGGCTACAGTCCATAGGGTTCCAAAGAGTCGGACATGACTGAAGTGGCTTAGCGTGCACACACTTGTTTTATAAAACATCAAAAGTTAGGATAAAAATTATGTCATTTTTTTCTTCTTCTGCTACTTTTTGTCCTCATCTACCTCACTTGATCTGGTTTTCAAGTCATCATTCGTGAACTAATTTGAAAAGTCCTAAGTTCAACTAGTATTTGCTCTCACTCCCATCAACTATTTACTTCAGCATACCTATTTATTTTGTCCTTGGAATGAATAATCAGAATAGGTATATGTTAATACCACTTTGCAACTTGGATATCACTATGTAGTAAAAGTTCTGTTCTATTACAGATAAAATAACAGGTTGTATGTATTTTTTTAATAACCCCCAGATGGATTATTGTAACAGCAAGGCTGTGGTCCACTGCTGTTTAATACTTCACCCGCACAAACCAGGAAAAAGAGAGAGCAATGGCATGGGACCTTCATAATTGAAGTTACACTGAAATGCAGATGAGGGTTTCTTTTTTGTTGTTTCATTTTTCTTAATTTTAGATTTATTTATTTTTAAAGTGAAGGATAATTGCTTTTCAGAAATGTGTTGGTTTCTGCCACACCAGATGAGGGTTTTGACTCTGTATATGTGTGTGTCTGTCTGTCTGACTATGTGTCAGTGTGGCACATCTAAGTGGACTCCAGTGACAAAGAAGTTAGAGATGGAACAAAGAAAATATATCAAAAAGAATGTATCAGTTAAGCATGGAAAGGAGAGGACGTAACACAATTAGCTGCACAAACATTCAGGATGAGTATTGAATGAAGGGATCAACCAGATAAGATAAAGCAGAATTTTTTGCTTACTGCAGTAAAAGCCTGCAAATTCTATCAAGAGTCTTGAAAATAGAGGATCAAAGTCTGATTTACTGAGATTTTGAAGTCTGTTTTAAGGCAGGTCTTTCAGTGGCTGTGTGGAATAGGGATGGAGAGACTTGATTAGGACTGTGTAAAGATCTTGGTATGATAGTCTAAGAATGGTAATAAGAACAAGGTGAGGATTTTGAGATGAGGGTTCAAAGAGTGTTATGGAGTTAATAATTCACTGATACTTTATATTAATGAGTTAATGAATCTTTTAGGAAATTCCTGGAATAAATAATAAAGTTATTTGCAACTTTTATATCCCAGGGAAAGAATCTCCTGGAATAATAGTCATATTGATATAGACAGTAGTAATACTAGATTCTACAGTTATAATTTCTATAGTCTGGAACTCATTTACATTCTATGACTCATTTACTTTCTGTCTCATTTCCTCCCATCTGTAAAATGGAAATACTACATGAGACATTTGCTAAGTTCCAATGTAGTACCTGATATAAAACAAGTCTTCAACAAATACTAATTTTCCTTCCCTCTCCTTAGTTTCCCTACTCTGGCTCCAAGGATTCAACCAATTTTATTTATTTTTTATAAAACTGTAAGTTTGTACCTTTTAACCACTTCACTTATTGCCCCCCTTCACAATGCCCACCCCCAGAAACCACCATTCAATTCTCTGTTTCTATGAGTTCACATGTAAGCTATTCACATGTAAATCTGTTTCTAGATTGCACATGTAAATCAGATTATCCAATATTTGTCTTTCTCTGTCTGACTTAACTTTATTTAGCATAATTCCCTTAAGTTTAAACCAGGTTGTCATAAACAGCAGGATTTCCTTCTTTTAGGGCTGAATAATATTCCATTGTAAATATCACATTTTCTTTTTCCATCTCTTGATAGACATTCAAGTCGTTTCCGTGTCTTGGGAATTATAAATCATGCTGCATTGAACATGGAGGTGCAGATGGCTCTTCAAGATAGTGATTTCATTTCCTTCAAATCTATACCACAAAGTGGGATTGCTGAATCATATGGTAGTTCTAATTTTAATTTTTTGAGGAACCTCTGTACTGTTTTTTGTAGTAGCTACACCAATTTACATTCCCACCAACAGTGAGCAAGGGTTCCCTTTTGTACCCTTTAGGTTCAGCCAGCTTTTAAATCTAACCCAAGAGTTCTATTCTCTTCCAGGCTTCCCAGAGCTGCTGTAAATAATGACACAGCCTCCCCAACTGCTCTTTTACTGAATGTTGGAGAAAATAAGTACATGAGATGTTTTCATTTTAAACTTTTAGTTCTAATCACCTTGGGGAAAAATAGATGTGAGGAAGCTGTACAAGTTCCAGATAGCTCAGGAAATTCATGTCATAGTTATTCCCAGATTTATTGAAACACTCAGCCTAGGCCTTTCTTTCATTTTTCCTGGCCAACTCATTTCTCAAAAGTGTTCCAAGGAGGTTTTATTCACATTTTTTTTTAAAGTGACTGATAACAGCTTAATATGTAATCTGTAGCAAGGGAACGTGCATACCAGCTGAGAGATGGAATATACACTCACCAGACCTTATATGACAATAGAAATTTGACTTATAACTTCCTAGCAATCAGTTCAGGAAGCCAAACCACAGCTTCTGTAATAATTCTTTGCCCCAAAGGTCAGAACTTAGTCAATGCCAGTTTACCTCATTTTTGTCTGCCACCCAAATCAGAACCAATCAAAAAAGTCAAATATGATCCCTAAACCAATCACATGGATGCCTTGCTTCTAATTTTCCCACCTCCTATGCCAATAACCTCCAATCAGAGCAAGCCTGAAGTCCTCCCACCACCACTTTTTTTTAATGCCTTCCTATTACCCAGCCTATCTTTGAGTTTCTGCCAAACCCTTGACATAGCAAACTCTGAATAAACATTCTCTGTTTGTTATCTAAGGGGTCTTCATGTATTCTTACACAATAAGCAAAATCCAGAGCCCCCAGTTACTTCCAAAGAGCCACTGACTAAACAGATTACTCAAGTGTGGGCCCCTAGTTCCCTCTTGTCTGCCCATCTTTTATTGACCCGACTGCACTCAACAGGGACAAGCCATATTCCTCTCTACTGGATTTCACCTGAAGTCAGGGATTAACATGCAAGGTTTCATCATCATCCCAATGAGCAAAATTCCTGTTGACATGCCACTGATGGACCCCCATAAGATCAAAAACATATCTCCAAGGAGAAGGCCTCAAGCATCAGAGCACAAGTAGGTTAAAATTTAACTGATTAAACAGAGCAATCCATCCCCTGCTTACTAAAAGTCAGGACCTAAGGCTTATGACAACACACTTGACTTATGTCCCCGTTTTAAGAACACCCAAGTGCTTTCTTAGCGCTACCTGGGAAGCCCGCTCTTTCTCTTACACCCTAACAAAGCACATAATGTGCTTCCCAAAGAACAAATCCACCTGAGAAACCAATGTCAAGCTCATAGAAATGTGGACATATTACGGTAAATCAATACACAAATGTAATGAGTCTTTCCACAGTACTAGATAGAGCAGAGCATCTGTACGATAGTGTACTCCCATCAGAGTCCTTACCACAATGTTCTGTAATCTCCAGACATTTGTCAGGGTCTCTTTCATGTTAGGGACTATGATATTTTTGGTTTTGTGTCTCAAATTTTAACACAGTTTGTAACACGTCACTGATATGTGATGTTTACAGAATAAATTTAGAAATTTTGTGAGGAAGTCTAGAGATTTGAGACCAAGAACTATATCTCCTCTAACTAGCTGTGTAAAGTGGTCAGGTTAGTTAATCTACTTGGGACTTGCATTGAATCAGTTTTTTCAGCCTTTTTTCATTCTTATTTCTCTAAGGAGTTATTTTTAGATATAGCAGTCACTCTCCCATGAAATTTTACCATCTTTGAATTTATATTTGCTGATCTAATATTTATAAATATATAAAAAGATTAAGATTTTTTTACCCTCCAAGAACCAACATCACTCCAAAAGTATATACATGGTTGATGTTCACTCAGCTACAAAATATAATTACATAATTTCCTAAGTTTTACAAATTAGTGCAAATGATGTTTTAGCCTTCAGGGGAGTGAGGAGCTGTATGAAGTTCATAAAACGTGATGAATAATGAACACTTGAGCAACAGGGCAAAGATGAAACAGTCTGACTACATATAATCAGACTCCTTCTAGTCTAAACATGGACATTTCCTTTTGACCACGGATCTGGGTACAGGTAGATATCTTCTTACTTCTTGCTTTTTACTTCTTGCATTTGGTGCCATCTGTCCTGAAGAAGCCCATATGCTTCTAACACTACTCACAAATGATACACATTAAAAGAGAAACTTCCAATCATTGGTCATGTCCTGGAGTGAGCAAGCCAAAGTCTTGAAACATGAACTTCTCAGCAAGGATTCTAACAAGGCACCTTTAACCTAAACATGATGATTTTTCCTTAAGTGTTTACACGTTTGGGTAGTATTTTGGTCAAAATCAAAAAACAGGCATATTTCTGACAATGGACTTAATTATGCCTGGATTTATGGCACCCCACTCCAGTACTCTTGCCTGGAAAATCCCATGGACGGAGGAGCCTGGTAGGCTGCAGTCCATGGGGTCGCTAAGAGTCGGACACAACTGAGCGACTTTACTTTCACTTTTCAATTTCATGCATTGGAGAAGGAAATGGCAACCCACTCCAGTGTTCTTGCCTGGAGAATCCCAGGGACGGGGGAGCCTGGTGGGCTGCCATCTATGGGGTCACACAGAGTCGGACACGACTGAAGCAACTTAGCAGCAGCAGCAGCAACCAATGAATAAGGGTTAAAAGAATAACTTGTCCCCTTCAACACAACATACTATTCTTAAGTTATATAGGCTAGTCTTTATATTCTTATGCAATATTTTAATCCTCTGTATCTCTTTTTCTCACTTTCCCCACCCCTCACCCTCAGAATTCTCCAGCATAATTGATGCACAGATGAAGTCTACAACAAATCCAAGTTGTATCATAATAGGGCATATGATGGAACATTAGAGTGATACTGACTTCAAAAATATTGCCATGGTAACTAGCAAAATTTGGATTTGAATGCAGTGAAAGAAAATGGCTGTCTTTCAACAAACAAAAGAAAATATATCAATCAAGAATATATGTAGAGTAATTTTGCCTTAGTAACCTGATTAACAAAGCTCTCCATAAGGAGTTATCATTCAGGGTAATATTGTCTTTCGTTTCCTCCACTTTGAAATAAATGAGCAGTGGGACAAAGAAACAAACTATGGCTGGGTAATAAGCTAATAAATTCTCTGGATAGAAGAATGTAGTGCTTGGCTCTGTGTTGCCAGTGCACTGAGCTTTGAATGAGTAGATTTCAATAGGTAGATTTCAAAAATATTAAAGATGTACTAAAAGAGAAATGTCAAAACCTAGGTTTAGCCCATCTCTGTTAAATCTAGTTCACAAAAGTCACAGGTCCCTGATAAGTATAATTTCAAAGCTTAGCTCTTCTCACCAGGCATCCCTAAATATGTCAAGTCAAACTAATTCCCAGAAGTTATCTTCAGAGAATCACCTCATCTCCCACTCAATCAGATGGGATTTCCATATATTTTTGTCCCTTTTTTCTTAAATGTTCAGGTTTTTAGATTTGGTTGTACAAATCATTAGAATATGCTTGCCACTGAAAGATTTGTGTGCTGTTGCATATTTGATGATATTGTTTTGAAGTTGGAACCATCCTGTTTGAAAACAGCAGTTTCCATAGGAACAGGTTTTCCGACTAGATCTTACAAGGAGAAGTATGTCATAAATAATTGGCAATGCCCTGAGGGAGCTGTTAAACACCCAAAGAAAGGCAAGGAACGGAAAAGAAGAGAGATGCCAGAAGAGAGCCATACAGAGACACTCTACGAGGGAAAGGCAAATGCTGTGTAAATACCCTAGATTCCGATTAAGGTAATACATTAAACTTTCGGATTCCAAATCAATACCTGAAATGCAGTGTGGAGATCATTCTAGCTCAGAGTTAAAAGAAAAGTGCTCATAAATAAAAAAAACCAGCATCACATTCGGTATTAATAACTCTCCTATCCAAAGCTGAATTAATGACACTCAGTTCCCCATTACATAAAAGTAATAACATAACTCAAAAAAGCATATATTATTTTTCAAAGACTAGCTCTTAAGCGTAAAAATTTCTCCACAGGAAGAGCAGCTCAGCCATGAGGCACTTGGCAGCTGGGATGCAGAAATCAGCCTGGTGTGGAGAAGTGGAGGGAGCAGAGATGTAGGCCCCCGGCTCTAGGCTCTTTCCTCTTTTTTTACATAGGATGTTGGTTTTTAATCTAATTTCTCTTCTTCTCATTTTCTCTCCAAGCCCTCGTCTCCCATTTCAACCTCTAGGTCTATCTCTGGGTATATTCCTGCTATTTTGAATAGGGAAAGTTGTCTCTTTGGAAACAAAGGGTTGGAAGGGAACAGTAAGAAAAAAATAAAGTTTGTCTGTGGGAATCCTCTAAAATCAAAAAATGTATATTGGAGACCTAGTGGTCCTTTGGAAAAGGGAAAGCTATTCTCAGATATATTTATTTATGACACAGCCCTCCAAGGACTCTCTCTACGTGGACCATGCCCTGCCTTTAGTTGAAAACTGAAAAGCAAACCAGACCCTGACTCTGCATCTGAGTTCCTCCTGCCCATTCAGGCTGTCACTAGCTCCACAAGCCTCTACAGGGATGGGCTGCTCATCGGATGAAACAATGGAGCCAGCTCACACAAAGTCCCTTTCCTTGGCACCCCTTGTCATAACTGTGACAGGCTGGCTCTTTGTCACACATAGCTCTACCATATATCAGGGGAATTCAACAAGACAATTATTCGCAAAAATGCAGACCACACATTTACAGACAAGTTTCCAAAGCCCCTGAGTGTAAGAATACCCTGGAATCTCGAAGCTGTCAGAAGGTACTTATTCTTAAGTTCATGTGGTGGGTGTGGCTTCTACCGGAGCCAAGATGCAAAACTCTGAGTCTCAGTCCCAGAACTTACTTAAGCTTACTGTATTTCACAGAAAGAATCAATAAGCTCAAAGACTTTGGCAGCAGTAGGGCAACTTTTTTTCATTTTCTAGCCAGAGAAAGAGCAAGCAAGAATAATCCTTTGAAAATAAATTAGAGATTACCCTGGTGGTCTGGTTGTTAAGACCTCACGCTTCCACTGCAGGGGGTGATGGAGTTCGATTCCTGGTCCAGGAAATAAGATCCCATATGCTGTGCATTGCAGCAAAAATAAAATAAACAAATTGTTTTAATTACAGAGGAGAAGAATAAAAAAGGAGGAGGAGGAAGAAAAATGAGAGGAGAAAAAATGTGGCAAACTTTGGGTAATTTGCTTTGTAGAAAAACAGAAATTCCTTAAAGTCTCCATAATAAAGCCAAGGATGTACAGTGATCAGGATTCTCTTTCAAAGCGTAGTTGCTCTGAAACTACAGACAGCGTGGCTGAGAACTCCCCTAATGTACAGTGTGCGTGCTTAGTTGCTCAGTCACGTCCAGCTCTTTGTGACCCCATTAACTGCAATCCGCCAGGCTCCTCTATCCATGTGGATTCTTCAGAAAAGAATACTGGAGTGGGTTGCCATGCCCTCCTCCCAGGGATCTTCTCAACCCAGGGATCGAACCAGGGTCTCCTACACTGCAGGCAGATTCTTTACCAGCTGAACTACCAGGGAAGCCCAGTGTATCAATGTGGTTGTGTTAAAATAAGCAAACAGATAAAACACACACTGATCTCAGAGAGAAGAAACCAGAGCAAAACAGGACAAGATACTGTTTTCAGCCACCTATGATTAAGGGTTCCATGAATTCCCAGAAAGAAAAGATTTGAAAATACAATATATGTTAATAAAGAAAATAAAACGTATAGTATTAAAATAAGTTTAAATAATAGTGTTAAACTATAGATAGCTTTCATTCTGTTTCTTGGGGTCCTGCTGGGCCCAGCCAGGAGCCTGGGTCTCTGAGGGCTAACTGGGAGCCTGAGGGCCATGGGATCCTCCTAGGGCTTGAGCCAGCAGGCTGCCAGAGTGAGCCCAGTGCCTGCATTTGTGGAGCTTACTGGCAGCCTGGTGATGGGAAGCCACCTAGAGTTGCAGAAGCCGCATGAGATCACTGGATCTGACAGACACCAGGTGAGTGAGGGGACTGGGTTTCTGGGAGCTTGTGGAGAGCCATCTTGGCCGACAGAAATCAGTCTGATGTGAAGGCAGGCTGGCACTAAGGTCTGTAGTGAAGCTGAAGCCATACTTCCTTCTTCTTCATCAGGAGGATGTATATCTCTGCAGGGTATTCATGTTTGGAGGATGGATGATGGTGGTATGTGGATCTATTATTCCTACCCTCCTCAATATATCTTTTCTTATTCCAGGTGCCATAATACCACACCTGAATCTTTGGCTCTTATAAAGGTATTTTGTGCATGTATAGTTGTTCCAATGAATGTTTCTGATGGAGGATGAGCATTAAAAATTTCTATGCCATCATTTTGCTAACATCACTCCTCCTAATTTCAAGACTTTTCAACAGAGATTTAAAAATGTGATGTTTAAAGGCAAAGTACAAAAATATATCCCTAAAAGATTATGACTTAAACATTATAATTTTTAGGGGCCAGTGGTTAGATACATTTGTGTTTCTTTCAATGCTATTAAAATGTCTTTCCACAATAAATAACATTTTGAAGGAATATTACTAAATAACTACAAAATCCCTAAGCTTGAAATTCAACAGAAATCAATTAAATACCTAAGAACAGCTATCAGGGACTGTTTTAATGGCTCCATTCATGAAAACAGAAGAAGTCAAGAAGAACATGAGTAAAATTGTAAAAATTAAAATATGTGCAGAAATTGGAGAAGCACATAGAGATGACATCTATCTTGTCTGCTTAAACACTCAGTGGCCATTGTAAAAAATGTATCAGATAGAGATGACCTAAAATGTATGCCAGTGGAACAGGACATTTTAAAAAAAATTTAATGTGAGTTAGTTATTAAAAGGTAATACAATCTAAGCTGACTTCAAGGTTTTGTACCTATATAATTAGAAACTAATAATTCCATTGATAGACAAGGGAGAATGGAAAGGGAAATTCGTTTAGGTGGACAGAATGACTAGCTCAACCTTAAGAATGTTCCTTCTGAGGTGACAAGAAACGTAAATTAAAGTGTGCTTTTAGAAGTGTGTACTCACACACTTTGGTCGTATTTGACTCTTTGAGACTCCATGAATCATAGCCTGTCAGGCTCCTCTGTCCATGGGACTTTCCAGCAAGAATGCTAGAGTGGGTTGCCATGCCCTCTTCCAAGGGATCTTCCCAACCCAGGGATCGAACCCGTGTCTCCTGTGTCTACTATTTTGCAGGTGGATTCTTTTTAGGGAATCCTGGCTCAACCAGGGAAGCCCACTCTTGGGGGTACCATAGCACAAAAAGAGGATGGAGCTAGAGGCATAACGTTTGATGTCATCATTAATATAGCTAAGAGTAGATAAAGATGATTACATTTTAAGGCAGCATCTTGAAAGCAGAGACTGAATAATAGAACAAATAAAGCTGCTTGAGTTTTTGGTTTAAACAAAAATTTCTCTTGTAGACAACCTCACAACTTGTAGATAGTTGTGAGTTCTAACAAGTCTGACAATCTGTTATCTTTAAATTGTGCCTTTAATTTTAGTCCATTTTCATTTAATGTTATTATTGATGTGATTGGATTTTAATCTATCATTTTGCTATTTATTTTTTTGTCCAATTTTGTTTTTGTTTCTTCATTTTTCTTTTCCTGTCTCCTCTGCAGTTAACCAAATATTAGTATTTGGTTTTGATTCTTCTTTTAGCTTTTTAACCATATTTTGGGGTTTTTTTTATTTTTCCTTATTTACAGTTGTTCTAGGACATACAACATTTAGCATAATCTTCTTTGAGTTAATATTGTTTTACTTCATATAAATGACATTTTCAACAGTATGGTTCCATTTACTCCATTCCTGATGTTCAAGCTGGTTTTAGAAAAGGCAGAGGAACCAGAGATCAAATTGCCAACATCCGCTGGATCATGGAAAAAGCAAGAGAGTTGCAGAAAAACATCTATTTCTGCTTTATTGACTATGCCAAAGCCTTTGGCCGTGTGGATCACAATAAACTGTGGAAAATTCTGAAAGAGATGGGAATACCAGACCACCTGATCTGCCTCTTGAGAAATTTGTATGCAGGTCAGGAAGCAACAGTTAGAACTGGACATGGAACAACAGACCGGTTCCAAATAGGAAAAGGAGTACGTCAAGGCTGTATATTGTCACCATGCTTATTTAACTTATATACAGAGTATATCATGAGAAACGCTGAGCTGGAAGAAGCACAAGCTGGAATCAAGATTGCCGGGAGAAATATCAATAACCTCAGATATGCAGATAACACCACCCTTATGGCAGAAAGTGAAGAGGAACTCAAAAGCCTCTTGATGAAAGTGAAAGTGGAGAGTGAAAAAGTTGGCTTAAGCTCAACATTCAGAAAACGAAGATCATGGCATCCAGTCCCATCACTTCATGGGAAATAGATGGGGAAACAGTGGAAACAGTGTCAGACTTTATTTTTCTGGGCTCCAAAATCACTGCAGATGGTGACTGCAGCCATGAAATTAAAAGACGCTTACTCCTTGGAAGGAAAGTTATGACCAACCTAGATAGCATATTGAAAAGCAGAGACATTACTTTGCCAACAAAGGTTTGTCTAGTCAAGGCTATGGTTTTTCCTATGGTCATGTATAGATGTGAGAGTTGGACTGTGAAGAAGGTTGAGCACCGAAGAATTGATGCTTTTGAACTGTGGTGTTGGAGAAGACTGTTGAGAGTCCCTTGGACTGCAAGGAGATCCAACCAGTCCATTCTGGAGGAGATCAGCCCTGGGATTTCTTTGGAAGGAATGATGCTAAAGCTGAAACTCCAGTACTTTGGCCACCTCATGCGAAGCGTTGACTCATTGGAAAAGATTCTGATGCTGGGAGGGATTGAGGGCAAGAAGAGAAGGGGACGACAGAAGATGAGATGGCTGGATGGCATCACTGACTCGATGGACGTGAGTCTCAGTGAACTCCTGAAGTTGGTGACGGACAGGGAGGCCTGGCGTGCTGCGATTCATGGGGTCGCAAAGAGTCAGACACGACTGAGCGACTGATCTGATCTGATATTACATATATTTATATTAATATTATCTCTATAGATCCTATTGGAGAAGGAAATGGCAACCCACTCCAGTGTTCTTGCCTGGAGAATCCCAAGGACGGGGAAGCCTGGTGAGCTGCTGTCTATGGGGTCGCACAGAGTCGAATAGGACTGAAGTGACTTAGCAGCAGCAGCTATAGATCCTAAAATACAACATGGCATAATTTTTGCTCAAAACTTTCACATGTATTTAAGAAATTATGAAAAAGGAAAACACATACTATTATATATTTATTCACATGATTACCATGTATGATAATCTTCATTACTTGCTATAGATTGACATTTCCAATTGATATCATTTTCCTTAAATATAAAGAACTTAACCTTAGCATTTCTGTTATTGCTGGTTGGTTAATTCTTTATTTTTTATTACCTGAAAATTTCTTTGATTGTCTGTATTCTTAAAGAATATTTTTGGTGGATATACCATTCAGTTGACTTTTTTTTTTTCGTCCAACACTTTAAAGATATTTTCCCCTTGATTCTGATCAAGGGGAAACACTGATTAGTGTTTCTGATGAGAAGTTTGCCATCAGTTTGAAAGTAATGGGTAATTTTTTCTCTGCTGATTTGAAGATTTTCTCTTCATCTTAGGTTTCCAGTAGTTTACATGTTGCACATCTGGTATGGTTTTCTTTGTCTTACTTTGACTAGCCTTTGCTGAGTGTCTAATTTTATGCATTTCACCTTACTGGGGAAATTTTGGGCCATTGTTTAAGTGTTTTCTGCTCCTTTATCTATTCTTGTCCAATTGCACATATATTTAACTAATGAATATATCCTATGGGTTACTAAAGTTCAGTTTATTATTTTAAGCATCTTTCTCTCTCTTCTTCATGTTGGTTAAATCCAAATCAGTCCTGAAACTCACTGATGCTTTCCTGTGCAATATAAGTTTTTCTTCTAAGGTACTGCATTTTAGTTTGAAATTTTTCTTTCTTTTGGAGTTTTTATTCTCTTTTGAGATTCCCAAGCTATTCATTCATTATAACCATTTTTCCTGTTAAGTCTTTGAATATATACATAACAGTACTTTAAAATCTTTGTAAATTCTTGGATTTAATTTTGATTGACTATTTTTATTGACTATGAGTGCTATATTCCTATTTCTTTTCAGGTCTGGTGATTTTTATTGTATGCATTAGATTGTGGATAATGGATGTAGGTGTCTAAATTATGACTTCATCCTTTAAAGTGTGTTGACTTTTTCCAGCAAGCAGTCAAATTACTGAAGTGTTATTTTGATTCTATTAGACTTCATTTTATTATTTGTTGTGGCAGATTTCTTTTGGTTTGGAATTTAGAACTGAGATGTGTCCTTTACTGTAAGTTGTGACACGTTTCCTAAAGTGTGGGCATTCTAAGGTCTGTGTCATTGCCAGCTACAGCTGCTCAGCATGGTCTCTCCACTCTGACTGGGTTGCAACTGCAATGTCTTCCAAAGTTGCAAGACCTCTAAAATCAGCTGACCTCTTTCGCAGTTTTTCAGCAGTCATGTGCGTCATATATGCATATATGCAAACTTGATATGGGAGAAATTCCCACACAGACTTCCAGGTTTCCTCTCGGTTCAGCTGCCTCCATTAGGTGTGCTGCCCCACAAACTTCAACTGTTTCAGCAGCTTAGAACTCTGATCCTCCACTTCCTCAGCCCAGAAGTTCAACCCACTCTGCTGCTTGGGCTCCATCTCCCTGCTCTACATTAGGAAAGGATCCCGGGTAGAAATCCAGGAGGATTTTGGTCAGTCACTGAGCTCATGGGTGCTTGTCTTATCCAAAGGATCATAGTCCTACATTGCCTTTTGTGCAATGATTAAAAACAATCATTTAAAAAATGATTAAAAACTTCATATGTTTTGCTCAATTTTATAGCTATTTACTGAAAAGGTAACTTTTTTTCTTGCAATAGCTGTCAGCCCTTGACATATCATATATCTGTTAGCTAATTTCTTATTGCTCTTTCCCCATGCTATCTTGATTGAAAACTCCAAGAGAACTAAGATTTTAATGATCATTTGAGACTCTGAACACTGCATCTAGAATAGTAATTGACATATATGAGATTCTCAAAAAATAATCATTCATTATTCACAGAATAATAATAAGAGTAATCTCACTTTCATATTCTCAGTAAAATGACTTGCTCAGTAAAATGCCTTGGGTAGTAGCAGTGTCCTTGTAGACTCTGTTTTTGTTATATGTTGTTTACTACATCCCAAACTGATCTGGTTATTATAAAATACATCATACTTATGAATATGGATGAAAGTATATTAGTGTATATAGCATTTTGCATAGTTACAAAAATAATGATAAAACCAAACCTATGAACTTAACATCCAATTTATGAAATTACACATTACCATCAACTTTGAGGACTCCTGTATGCTCTTCCTGATTTCATTATCTTTCTCCTCCCCTAGATAGATGTAATAACAATTCTAATTCTTTGTGTTCATTGTTCTTTTGCTTTTATTCTATTAATGGTTTTGTGCATTATACATGAACACTTATATGTATTTTTTTCTGATTTTGAATTGACATATTTATAGTATGTGGCCTGTGATTTTCTTTTTCTACTAAGTATTCTCTCGATGTATGTATCTCCGATTTCATTTTCTATAATATACCAGCATTTGAATACACCAGAACATACTTATCTACTGTACTGCTCATGAGCATTTGGGTTGCTCACATTTTTTGCTATTACAAGAGAGTGTAGGGTGATAGTACATGTCTTCAGGTATACACATGTACAAATTTTGTAAGGTTTATATACCTAGAACTAGAATTTTTGAAGTCTTTGGATGGAAATGTTAAAATCTAAAAGGTAATTTCAAATAGTTTTCCGAAGAATCTATTCCAACATACACTCCAAAATACAGCTTGTGAGAGTTACCACTGCTGGATATACTTATCAATATTTAGTACTGCCAGACTTAACAGTCATTCTGGTGGGTGAAATATTATTTAATTATGCCTAATTTACCTTTTCCTGATTAAAAATGAAGTTGAGGGTATTTCCATGTTTGTGAGCCACATATATTTCCCCTACTACAAAATGTCTCTGTATATCTATTGCTCATTTTCTCTATTATCTTGCTTTCCTCTTTTTGATTTATAGGCATTTTATTTGGTATGGATATTAATAATATCTTTATTATGATACTTATCAAATAGCTTCTCCCTCTTTGTGATTTTTCTTTTTCTCTTCTTAATGGCTGCTTTTGAAGAATGGAAGTTGTTAAATTGAATGTAATCAGATTTCTCAGTCTTTACTCAGCTCTTTTGTGGTTTGAGCTATTGGTGTATTGTATTAAAATCCTTCTATACCCTACAAGTCTTGGTTCCTCCTTTCATATTCTTTTCTAAATTTATTAGAAACTTACCCTTCTCATTTAAGTTCTTGTTCCAACTGCATTTGTTATTGTCAATGATGTGAGGTAGAGATCTATTTCCTTTTTTCCAGATTAATATAAGTTTTCCCAGCATCATTTATAAAGTAGTCCTTTCTTTACTTCTCTGTTCTGTGACACACGTTTCTTTGATTATCAGGTTTCCACACATGAGCATGAGTCAATTTTTACACCCAATATTCTATTCCATTGCTCATTTGATCTATGGATCACCATTTTAGGGTGCTGCTCTAAGCAGAGTCCCACTTCTAAAAGGATTTTTTTTGTCTCTTGGCTTTTTAGATTTTCTGGCTTTAAACCTGTTTTATATTCACAAGAAAGAGAAACTAATGGACCTAAATAATTAGACACCTACTCTAAGTTCCATCATCTGTAGTAGGATCAGGGTCTTGACACAGCACAAATATGGCCACTAGGGGTCTACCTCTACCTCCAGAGAAGGTAACACTTGTGAGAAAAGGAGCTGGCCCAGGGCCTACTGCTCTGAGGAATAGTCAGAAGCACGATACCATAGCCACATGCAAGTATAAGAGAGTTTGACTAAGTTTGTTTCAGAAACTGCTCGCCAAAGAGACCTCAAATAATTATGACAATGAAGTTTTCTTTGCTTACTGACAAGACAAAGAGTTATTCTAATGATAATTGATAATATTCCAGAGGATGCACTGGAAGGAGTATGCATATATTGATGGCTGGATCTTGATTCTATATAATTTTCATAGTTGGCAAATTACCAGTATCCGTCAAACACTTCAAAAATTTATATACTCCTATAGTTGAAATTTTCTAAGGCATTATCTTATGAGAATAAGCATAGATTTATGAAAAGATATCTTACAACCAGTTCTTCATAAGTAGACAACAAGACAAGGGTGTATCGCAAGTGATTTATTAAGGAAGTGCTCCCACGGGAATGTGGTCAGAAAGTGGAAGAAGCAGGAGCAGGAAAAGAGAGGAAGCAAAGCAAGGTGAAACTGCAGGTAAAGCTTCAGGCAAGCTTCAGCTAATCCCTCAGGGAAACTCTGGAGTTGACATCATGTCTCAGAATTGTCCCACTAAAGTTCCTGTGCAGTCACATCCAGACACCTGCCAGTCATTATTCAAGCACTGAATTTTTCAGGCACTTACGACATTGCTACAACAAGTGTATTAATTATAATAGCAAAACAAGACTTTCCTGGAGGTGCAGTGGTTAAGACTGTGCCTTCCAGTGCAGGGGGTGGTGGTTTGATCTGTGGTCGGGGAATCCCACATGCCAAGTGGTGAAAAAGCCACAAGGTAAAACACAAGCAATATTGTAACAAATTCAATAAAGACTTCAAAAATGGTCCACATTAAAAAAAAAATCTTTTAAAATATGAGCAAAAAAAAATTAAACCTAAACAACTGTTTCACAGTAGACAGTAATAAAATGATTTAAAAACCCACATGATCATTAAATATCTAATTCTTAAAGATGATTTAATAAAATGTCAAATGCTTATATTTTAGACATCATAATATAAAACTAGATATATTTAGCTTGAGACAAACTATTTTATAAACAGATGATAGGTAGATATGTTCAGCAAGATAAAATGATAGGAATAGATATGTAAAAATGGGTATACTTTCTATCCTGTACTCTGTATTCTCATAATTATTCACTATTATAAGTGCATACTACATTTTTGGAGAAAGAAGAGATTGAGTGAAAGCAAAAAAAGGAGGGAAAGACTGATCCTACACCAATAAGTATGAATGAATGTAAATATGCAAATTGCATTAAGCTCAGTACCAAGTGCCTCCTGGACTACTGTCAATCGGAAACTATTTGTGAAGTGCTTCTTCCATCTTACCCCTATTCTGTCCAGCCAGCCTCTAGGTACTTGTTCCCTGTTTCAGGAGACAGGCTGATACTGTAGACTTTGACTTAGGCACCCTGATGGTTCCAAATGCTGTGGCCATGAGGGTGGGTATGTGTTTGAGTCTGCATGCCTCCATTTCAACAGGAAAACTCAGCCAAACTGTCTTGTGTGTTGCAATGGAAATTAAAAACTGTTGCTGTAAGTGATGCTGGAGAAAACTGGACAAAAGTTACAAAATCCTGAGTGAGCTTCAGGAGGAAGAACTGAGCTGCTCTGGGGAACTCTTGGCCCCAACAAGGGCATCCGAGCTGCCATCCCTCATGGATGGGTGTTTCATGGCTGCTGGTGCACATCTGCCCAGGAGAAACGCTAGGCAGGCCACTGCGACAGCCCCAGCTATGAACCAGCATCCATACCTGTTGTTAGGGCATCATTTTCAAAGGTCACATATTTGCTCTTTCCAATCCGAATCATTTCAAGTAAAACCATTTCTTAAATCAAAGGCCAAACCCATTTTGAATGATCAAAATCTTAAAATTAATCTGTTTCAGCTTCCTTTAACTGAAAAATATCTTCTCATATTGGGATGTCTCATAATCAGCCAAATGAACTTTTGTGTAACTTCACAATACATGGCTGAAATTGAGATGAAGCATGAGAATTCAGTGGTGAATGGGAATTTAAAAAAAAATTTGAGGAAGAAAAAATAGGAGTTTAAAATCGAAATGACTTTTTCAACCTGAAAGATAGGATTGGCACTTTCACATTACTATACAATCCATTTAACATCTGTGGGTAACATAAAGAACTTTATCATCCATGGCTTGTATCTATTTCAAACAGTGTTTTTCTGATCTCTTTTTTAAAAATGAATTCTAGATTGTACCAGAATGTGTAATAACATACATAAGACCACATCACATTACTTATTGTATATCAGGATGCATTTTACTATATTAATAGTCCTTCAGTAAAGCAGCATCTGAAAGTTCATGTGGAACTATAAATTAGTATTAAACACCACATTTTTATTTTATTGACTCTAACAAAAATTAATATTATTCATTTTAAAGTTATTTAAAGATGCATGCCAAAGCATTATCCTTAAGTTATCTTAAAGATGTGTAGCCAAAGCATTACCCTAGCTGTTGGTTAGAGATTGGCTTTGCAAGATAAACTTCTACTCTTTATCACCATTAGCAGTTTTTTAGGACTGCCATAACAGAATACCACAGACTGGGAGGCATCAACAACAGGAATGTCTTTCACAATTCTGGAGGCTGGAAGGCTGACATCAAGGGGTCATCAGGGTTGTTTTCTCCAAAAGCTTCTCTCCCTGGCTTGAAAATGGCTGTTTTCTCCCTGTCGTCACATGGTCTTCCCTCTATACCTGTTTGAATCCAAATCTTTCTCTTCCTACAAGGATACCAGTTATATTGAATTAGGGTTCTTTCTAATGGCATCATTTTAATTTAATTACTTAAAGACCCTGTCTTCAGATACAGTGAACATTCATACTGGGGGCTAGGACCTCAGTATATACTTCGGAGTAGGAAAAGACACAATTCAATTCAGTCTATACAGTCATCTACTAGCACATGACATTTCTCAAAGAAAATTAAGTAAATCTGTTCCTGACTTGCTGTAATTGACTAAAAGAAGGGTTGAGCCACAGCCCTAATTGATTAACAAGACAGAACCAGAGGGATTCTTCTAAAGAGTCATAATAATGAAGAATACTCAACCCATCTATTTGCCTATGTCTTTTCAACCAGTACCCAAGACCCCGCCTCTGAGGAAGGACAATTCAGTTCAGTTCACCCACTCAGTCATGTCCAATTCTTTCTGACCCCACGGACTGCAGCACGCCAGGCCTCCCTGTCCTTTACCAACTCCCGGAGTTCAGTCAAACTCCTGTCCATTGAGCTGGTGATGTCATCCAACCATCTCATCCTCTGCCATCCCCCCCACCTTCAATCTTTCCCAGCATCAGGGTCTTTTCAAATGAGTCAGGCTTGTATAAAGGAGGCATGGTTCTGGCCCATGAGATTAATTCAGACTACACAAAAATCAAAACCTATACCTTGGTTTTAGCCACTGTACCTAACCACCACTAATAATCAAGTTAAATAATAGTTACCAGGAGGGAAATTTTATCAATAAATGTTAGCGTGTTTTGCTAAGGCAGTTGAAACCTGAAGCAAGGTTAAAGTTTCTACAAGTTTATTGATATGTGTTTTCATCAAAAAAAATTTTTGTTTTAAATACTTTGTTTTTAATTTTTATATAATATTCTCCTTTTGTGAAATAGATTTTATTCCTCATTCATGTTCTCAAATTCTACTTATTTTCTAAAACCTAGCACCAAGCCCATCTCTGGAAAAATTTCTTCAAATAGTTTAGCTTGGATTTCTCTCATATATTCACTTAAAGAAGGCTTAGCACTGAAGAATTGATATGTTTGAACTCTGGTGAGCTTTATTTTCATGGGTTCCAAAGTCATTGCAGACGGTGATTGCAGCCATAAAATTAAAAGACATTTGCTCCTTGGAAGAAAAGCTATGACAAACTTAGCATATTTAAAAGCAGAGACATCACTTTGCCAACAAAAGTCTGTCTAATCAAAGCTATGGTTTTTCCAGTAGTCATGTATGGATATGAGAGTTGGACCTTAAAGATGGCTGAGCACCAAAGAATTGATGCCTTTGAATTGTGCTGGAGAAGACTCCTGAGAGTCTCTTGGACTGCAAGGATATCAAACCAGTCAGTCCTAAAGGAAATCAATCCTGAATATTCATTGGGAGGACTGATGCTAAAGCTGAAGCTCCAATACTTTGGCCATCTGATGCGAAGAACTGACTCATTGGAAAAGCCCCTAATGCTGGGAAAAATTGACGGCAAGAAGAAAAGGGGGCGACAGAGGATGAGATAGTTGGGTGGTATCACCGACTCAAAGGACATGAGTTTGAGCATGTTCCGGGAAATGATGAAGGACAGGAAGGCCTGGAGTGCTGCAGTCCATGGGGTCACAAAGACCGGACTCGACTGAGCAGCTGAAAACAACAACAAAATTCACTTACAGGCAGTTCTATGTAATTTATCCTGAATGGTTTTTGTTTAATTCATACTTTACTAGTTGTCTTGCTCCCAGCCAGACGATAAAATTAGAGAAAGACTAGAGTTTCTAGTTCTCTATATACAGAACCCATTACAGTTGAGAGACTATTGCAGTTTGAAGATATACATTGACTTTTAGACTGGAATATATCCATTACTACCACTGTACACAGGATACTATCTTATTTGGTTTCTAGTCTATAAACAATAATATATAATCTAGTAGGATAAATATTCAATGAAATAAGCAAAAGCACTTATCAAACACATTGCTTAATATGTTTCATAAGTACTTTAAGAGTGAAGCATGGACATTATCACAGAGAAAATATGGAGCCACTGATGGGTTGTACGGAGAAGGCAATGGCAACCCACTCCAGTACTCTTGTCTGGAAAATCCCATGGACGGAGGAGTCTGATAGGCTGCAGTCCATGGGGTCGCGAAGAGTTAGACACGACTAAGCGACTTCACTTTCACTTTTCACTTTCATGCATTGGAGAAGGAAATGGCAACCCACTCCAGCGTTCTTGCCTGGAGAATCCCAGGGACGGGGGAGCCTGGTGGGCTGCCGTCTATGGGGTCACACAGAGTTGGACACAACTGAAGCAACTTAGCAGCAGCAGATGGGTTGTATCCAGAGAGAAATGTGATTTGGTCACATTAAAAAAAAACACTGTGGCATGGCACTTGGTAGAGAGGGAAAAGCACAGCAATAAGCCAGGTTAGAATTTGGTGGCCTGGACTTGGCTAACAGCAGTGGGAACAGAAAGAGGCAAAGAAATTAGATTTACATTTAGAAGGTACAGTTAATAAGCACACCCCTGGAGCATAAGAAAAGGAATCGTAGGCAGCATGCAGTTTTTAGGCTGTGAGTGGAGGAACATAACATTTATGAAAAAACAAAAAGAATAGATATGGGGAAGAAGATGATTACCTCATGACTTCATGATGCTGTGAGCCTGCGCTATTGAATGTCCGAGTGGAAACATTCAGAAAATAATATTATCTGACTCTCAAAAGGGAAATTTTGGATGGAAATGGGCTTCCCACATCGTGCTAGGAATAATAAACCTGCCTGCCAATGCAGGAGACATAACAGATGCGGGTTCGATTCCTGGGTCAGGAAGATCTCCTGGAGAAGGAAATGATAACCCACTCCAGTATTTTTGCCTGGAGAATCCCATGGACAGAAGAGCCTAGTGGGCTACAGTCCATAGGTTTGCAAAGAGTGGGACATGACTGAAGTGACTTAGCAAGCAATTTGAAAATCACCAGCATACAGATATTAACTAATTAAAATCATGGAAATAAATAGACTTGCCCCAATAGAGAGGACATGGTGAAAAGAGAAAAGGACCTGGAACTTCATGAAGATCAAAAATAAAAATGTGGATAGATTAGGGTTTCTTAAAGTAGACTGTAAAAGGAAAAGCAGACACAAAGAAAATTAGGGAAGCAGGGCGTATGGGAAAACATAAGAAGACAGAGTAGAGAAACAGATAGTAGAATACAATGTTAAATGCTCCCAAATGGCCAAATAAGAAGAGCTGAAATATATGTGATTAATTTATAAATAAAGGTCAGTGGTGGCTCTCTTAATTTAGGCTGTCATGACAAATTACCACGTCATTTATTTCTCACAGTCTGGAGTCTAGAAAGGTTGGATTCTGATACTGGCCATCTTCCTGGTTTACAGATAGCCATCATCTTGCTTTTTTTGTATGGAGAAGAACACATATAGGGGAGCCAACTCTCTCATGTCTTTTCTTATAAGGGTATGAATCCCACTCCTGAGTGTTCCACTCTCATGATCTAATTACCTCCCAGTGGTCCTACTTCCTAATGCCATAATATCGAGGGTTAAGATTTCAATATATGAAGTTGGCAGCTGGGGTGGGGTCAGGGCATGGGGGTGGAGAACACAGCATTCAGTCTATGATAGTGATCTAAATGACTCTGATGTTGTAGTGAAAGCAGAGCTAAACCACAACTGGAGAAGTCAATGGAAGGTGAGAAAGTGGGCAATGAATTGGAGCTGACTTTCAATTAATGTATCTATACTTTTGGGGCTTCCCAGGTGGGGCTCGGAGAAGGCAACGGCAACCCACTCCAGTACTCTTGCCTGGAAAATCCCATGGATGGAGGAGCCTGCTAGGCTGCAGTCCATGGGGTCGCTAAGAGTCAGGCACAACTGAGCGATTTCACTTTCACTTTTCACTTTCATGGATTGGGGAAGGAAATGGCAACCCACTCCAGTATTCTTGCCTGGAGAATCCCAGGGACAGAGGAGCCTAGTGGGCTGCCTTCTATGGGGTCGCACAGAGTCGAACACGACTGAAGCGACTTAGCAGCAGCAGCAGGTGGGGCTAGTGGTAAAGAACCCACGTGCCAATGCAGGAGACTTAAGAAACACCTGTTTGATCCCTGAGCCGGGGAGATCCCCTGGAGGAGGGCATGGCAACCCACTTCAGTATTCTTGCCTGGAGCATCCAGGGGCAGAGGAGCCTGGTGGGTTACAGTTCATAGGATCAAAAAGAGTTGGACATGATTGAAGCAACTTATCACACACATACCTTCATACTTTTTCTGGAGTCTAGGTTTTAGACTCTAATAGTTGTTTCTGTAAGACATCATGAATCCCAACCTAATGTTAAAATTCATGCATATTTAATATTATTTTTATTTATCAAAAAGTGATTACAAAAATACTTTTAAAATCTTTAAGATGGATTACAAGAACCTCTTTGATTTGTCCCTTATGTGGCTGAATTCCTTCATCTTCAGTTATTCTCCCAGTGTCTCATCAAATTTCCATTCATTTGGCCAAAAGTACCATTGTCTAATGCTTCTGTGTTTTTATACAAAGTGCTTTCCTCTGTATACACATCATTGCCCTTCACACCTTTTCCACTTGGCAAACTCCTCCACATCCTTTTATGATCTATTCAGGTCACCTTCTCTGCAAAGCCTCCCTTGACATTGCTCTCCTTCAGTATAGGAGAGATGATTCTAACACTCACACCATGCTTTGTATCTGTCTCTTTTATGGCAACCATATAGTCCAAATCTGAATACCCTGAGAATTTTCTTAAATGACTTCACAACATTTTCTTTTAATAGAGACAAATTTCTCAGAAAATCATAGTTAGCAAATCCTTATTTCATTATAATCCTCATTATATCTATGCGAGATAAAATATAGGATCTGGGATCCTATATTTTCCATAGAAAAGAAAGGTCTCAAAAAGGCATTTTATGTTACAACATTTTAAAACTGTTTAGATTATTGCTGATATTACATAGAGACTTACAAAGCTGTCAGTATTCGAACTGAACTGTAGAAATCACTTCCTCAAGAGAAATAATTCTCTATGTCAATTTAATCAACTCCTTTGATTTTTTCCCGCATATCTCACAAACGCTATCAGCTTTTTGTAAGCAGTGACTGTGTTGCTGCTGCTGCTGCTGCTGCTGCTGCTGCTGCTGAGGGACTTCAGTCGTGTCCGACTCTGCGCCACCCCATAGACAGCAGCCCACCAGGCTCCCCCGTCCCTGGGAGTCTCCAGGCAAGAACACTGGAGTGGGTTGCCATTTCCTTCTCCAATCCATGAAAGTGAAAAGTGAAAGTGAAGTCGCTCAGTCGTGTCCGACTCTTCGCGACCCCATGGACTGCAGCCCACCCGGCTACTCCATCCATGGGATTTTCCAGGCAAGAGTACTGGAGTGGGGTGCCATTTCCTTCTCCAGTGCATGAAAGTGAAAAGTGAAAGTGAAGTTGCTCAGTCATGTCCGACTTAACGACCCTATGGACTGCAGCCTACCAGGCTCCTCTGCCCGTGGGAGTTTCCAGGCAAGAGTACTGGAGTGGGTCGCCATTGCCTTCTCCGAGTGAGTGTGTTAGCCCCAGATGAAATTTAGAAGCATTATGAGCTAGCATGCTGGAAATGGAGTTCAGAGAAAAGAAGTCCTATAAGAAAGAAAGATTTGGAATATAAGGATGACTTCTCAACTCTTTTGGTGATGCTGTATTTTGCAAGAGATTAAAAATAACAATTATCTCCCAACTATCAGCTTTTATTGAATGGAAAATAAAAGCAAAAATAAATAAATTATACAATCTCCAAATTCTGCTAAATGAAGTATTGACAAACTAAAAATGAAAGGGTATAACATTTTTTTAAATATTGTTAATAAAAATGTATGAAAGTGAAAAAAAAAATGTCCTGAATAAATTACAAGTACTGGTCAAATATCAGAATTATGGAGAGAATTATGCAAAATATAATATTTCTGGAGGAGAACAATATGATCAAGTTTGCTAAAAACCCATTCAAATCTATTTTTCAGCTTGTTATGGAATTGAAAGAAATGATTAAACATGTAAAACCATCTCAAATTCAGTGTTCAAAGCATTAAGTCTAGAAATATTTATATTCCTTTTTTTAAAAAAAATAAATTGAACAGAGAACCATAGATTCAGAGAGAAAGAAGCAGAACAGAATAAATAATGCATCAGATTTAGCTAATATTTTTTCTATTTTATCTCTGAACTGAATCCCTGCTCAAGCATAGAAGCAAATTGCTTCAGAGATTATGAGAAAGGAAACCAAGCTAGTAATATGGAATCGGACCAAACATAGACTATGATGTCAAAGGATTTTTTCTTCAGAATCAATAGGTGATGAAAGACTTATAAAAATCATTCAGAGATTTATTTGATTGAAACCATATGCTTCCTAACCAAGGCAGCTTTATAGTAAAACTAGTCAAATGTTATATGGTCAGTGTTCAAAGCATGCCTTTTTCACCACAGAAGTAATTGCCCCTCAGTTTCCAAAATATAGCAGGCTAATATTATTTCTTAAAATTTTGAATTGCGTATACATTCACATTGTTCAATATGAAAGATATATAGTGAAACTTCTTCCTACCATGCTTGTCTCTCACCCAGGCACAACCTTTTTGAGTATCCTGTCTATTCTCTCGGAGTTTCAAATAAAAGTGTTTTTTGAGAGTTGTCAGATAAAAATAACTATGAACATACAATTTTGTTTTTTCTGTCTTTTTACAAACAAAAATTTATATTTTTTTAGTTCTTTGCCTTGCTTTCATGAATAAACACATATTGTGGTAATCTTTTCATATCAACAGCATTTTCACATATATGCGAACATATTTGGGGAAAATAATTAGTCTCTTATGACTCTTCTAATTTCCACTGTTCCTCAGGATACTTTCACTTTTATTTCCTGTGTTCTATATGTGTGCTTTTTCTTATATAAAGTTAGGTCGACCATGGGTAAACCTATGGCTGTTTCATGTTGATATTTGGTAGAAACCAATGCAATACTTTGCCAATAAAGGTCCAAATAGTCAAGGCTATGGTTTTTCCAGTAGTCGTGTATGGATGTGAGAGTTGGGCTGTGAAGAAAGCTGAGCGCTGAAGAATTGATGCTTTTGAATTGTGGTGTTGGAGAAGACTCTTGAGAGTCCCTTGGACTACAAGGAGATCCAACCAGTCCATCCTAAAGGAGCTCAGTCCTGAGTGTTCATTGGAAGGATAGTTGTTGAACCTGAAACCCCAATACTTTGGCCACCTCATGCAAAGAATTGACTCATTGGAAAAAACCCTGATGCTGGGAAGGATTGGGGGCAGAAGGAGAAGAGGACGAAAGAAGATGAGATGTCTGAATGGTATCACTGACTCAATGGACATGAGTTTGGGTAAACTCTGGGAGCTGGTGATGGACAGGGAGGCCTGGTATGCTGTGGTTCATGGGGTTGCAAAGAGTCAGACACAACTGAGCGATTGAACTGAACTGACTGAATGCAATACTGTAAAGCAATTATCCTTCAATTAAAAATAAATAAATTTTAAAAAAGAATGAATCAGCAGGGTTGGCAGAAAATAAAAGTTAGGTTGTGGTTTATCTGTTTTATGATTTATTGAAATAACACCAATAAGCACATATGTTGTATATACATTGTGTGTGTGTGTAAGGGTGTGTGTTGTGTGCCTATTTGTACCATTTGATGGGAATTAAACTATAAATTAATTTGAAAAACTGACTTTTTATAATTTCAGTCTTCTCATCCAATAACAAAAACTTCAACTTTAATCTGCCAAGTCTTCTGTTTTGTCACTTAGTAAAGTTTTTGAATATTTCCTTCACTTTCCTTATTTAAAATTTTAAGGATTTGGTGGGAAACTTTGACTAGAAGTCTAAAAGTTGAATGAATTCCTTTTTTATTTAGAATGACTCAAAACATCATTTATTTTTCTTTTCCTCTCTTCGTGCAAAACTCAGCTGTAAAGTGAAAGCGTTTTGAGCCTACCATGCCATCTTTAGAGCCATATTTCACCATTTCCTAGCTGCATCCTGTGGGGCAAGTTATTTAATCCCTGTGGGCTTCATTTTTTTCTCATCTGTAATATGAGAATGATCATAATAATAATCATACTTAATTGAGTAATAAATATAATGGCTGGTACTATTGCCCAGTGTAACATGCACAGGAAAATACTGATAGTCATGATGATACATTAGATTTGATAACCTTGGCAAAGAATGGACAAGAGAGATGAGTGTGTGTTTGCATGTGTTTCAATAAACAAATGCTTAAGAAAGTTTAATTCACTTTCTTTTAATTGTCATCAAGCTTACTTAAAATGAGCTATGCTGTTGCTCAGGCCAAAGACCAAAGAATGCATTTCTGATTCATCTTTCTCACTTACCTCACATCTAACTAGCAAGTCCTGTGATTCTTCTTTTAAAAATGACCCAATTCAGACTTCAGTGTACCATCTCCCCTGCTAACACCATACCCCAAACCATCATCTCTACCACAGTCAGTTTTCAACAAGTCTTCTGGCTTCATCTCTTGCCCTTAGAGAATATGTTCATGTAGCAGCCAAGAGGTCTCTTTAAACTTAAATTATATCTCATCATTCATCACCCAAAACGTTCTAATGGCTTTCCATCAAGTGTTCTTGTGCTTAGCCATGTCAGACTCTTTGCGACTCCATGGACAGCAACACGCCAGGCCTCCCTGTCCATCACCAGCTTCCAGAGTTTATCAAACTCATGTCCATTGAGTTGGTGATGCCATCCAACCATTTCATCCTCTGTCATCCCCTTCTCCTCCCACCTTCAATCTTTCCCAGCATTAGGGTTTTTTCAAATGAGTCAGTTCTTTAAATTTAAACAATGGTTTAAAGGACCTCGATGATCTATAGAAGTGCCTGCTTCACTCATAGCTCAGTTGGTAAAGAATCAGACTTCAATGCAGGAGATCTGGGTTCAATCCTTGGGTTGGAAAGATCCCCTGGAGAAGGAAATGGCAACCCACTCCAGTATTCTTGCCTGGAGAATTCCATGGACAGAGGAGCCTGGCAGGCTATAGTCTCACAGTCCTACAAACCATGGGGTCGCAAGAGTGGGACATGACTTAGCTACTTAGACATATGATCTCACTTCTGCCTCTTTCTCCAGCACAGCCAGCCATTCACTCCCTCTTCAATCTGACTCAACCCATTGACTTTCCTTCTGCTTCTTGAACAGTTTTGGTAATTTCTACTATAAGACTTTGCACTTGTTGTTTCTTTTATCTTGAAATCTATCCCTCTGGATCCAATATACAGTTTCCTCACTATTTTCTGATCCTGGCTTAAATGTAAGGTTGCCAGATTAGAAAATAAAAATGCAAGATTCCCAGTTAAATTTGAGTTTTCAGATAAGCAATGAATTTTATAATATTTTATAATTTTATAATTTATATATAATTATATACTAATATATTATTATATATTAATATATTATTAATTTATATATTTTAAATTTTATATTTTATAATTATAATAACATAATTTCTAATTATGTCACAAATATTGCATGGGATATATTTATACTAAAAAATTATTTGCCATTTATCTAAAATTCAAATGCAACTGGTCATTCTGTATTTGATCTGCAATCTTACTATTAGCTCCTTAGAGAGATCATCTTGGTATTATCTGTCAAATAGACCCTTCTCTTGCACTGCTGATCTCTAATTTCCTACCCTATTTTTTCCTTCATAGCACTTATCACTCTCTGAAATATTATTTAATTGTATAATTTCTGGAAAAAAAATTCTATCTAAAAATGTAGACTCCTTAAGGACAAAATACCTCTCTTATTAAAACCCATTCTCAATGCCCAGCATGTAAGTGATACCAAAAATCTATTTTGAATAGTTGAATGAAAGACACAGTTATGTTAAAATGAACATAACCTGTTTCCTTCTCACATTTTAAAAAATATATAGATTAAAATGTAGAATATTCCTCAGTTCAGTTCAGTCGCTCAGTCGTGTCTGACTCTTTGCAACCCCATGAATCACAGCACGCCAGGCCTCCCTGTCCATCACCAGCTCCCGGAGTTCACTCAGACTCACGTCCATCGAGTCAGTGATGCCATCCAGCCATCTCATCCTCTGTTGTCCCCTTCTCCTCCTGCCCCCAATCCCTCCCAGCATCAGAGTCTTTTCCAATGAGTCAACTCTTCGCATGAGGTGGCCAAAGTACTGGAGTTTCAGCTTTAGCATCATTCCTTCCAAAGAAATCCCAGGGCTGATCTCCTTTAGAATGGACTGGTTGGATCTCCTTGCAGAATATTCCTAGAGAAATACAAAGCTATGTCCATCATACAGTCTCAGACAATTTAAACATTAATATGAAATTCTTCCATTTCTCAAGATACCTTCTCAGACAAGTCATACCAAGAGGTTATTTTTCCACTGTAAGTTATCTTTATGCAACATCCAGGATCAGTCAAGACTCTTAGATGATTTTTTAAAATTAAAATTTAAAGCAGAACATTAATTTAAATATATAAAAGAAAATTAGAGTTCAACATATTTATTTTATTCATAGAGAAACTGAGTCTCAGAAATATAAAATGATTTTCCCAAAGCCATGGAGGTAATATAAGCTAACATATTTGTATAGTTTATTACATATTTTCTCCCCACTTAGTTATAAGCTCCCTAAAAACAGAAACTTTAACTATTTGGTTGATTGACTGCTTACAGCACCTTGAACAGTGCTTTACACATAGAAGTTTCTCAGTAAATATTTATGCTTCAACAATGAATCAATGAACTAAAATCTAGCTCCTGTGACTAGATCAGCCAGGTGGTCTCCCCTTAAGATATGGCATACTGCTTTATATAACCATTATGGACACTGACTGAATTATATAAATTCTTTCATTAAAAAAAAGAAAAAAATTCATTTACCATATTACAAAGAAACACCAAATTGTCAACATTTAATTAAGTCATAATATCCATGAAAAAGCATTTCCCAGGCGGCACTAGTAGTCAAGAACACACCTGGCAGTGTAGAAGATATAAGAGACAGGGGTTTGATCCTGAGGTTGGGAAGATCCCCTGGAGCAGGGCATGGCAATCCACTCTGATATTCTTGCCTGGAGAATCCCTTGGACAGAGGAGCTGGGTGAACTAGTCTATAGAGTCGCACAGAGACATGACTGAAGTGACTTAGCATGCATCACACATCCTTGTATAAACAGAGAACCATATCCGTAGAAAGTGTTGGTTGACTCAAATTTCACAAAATGTTACGTGAAAAACTTAACACTTTAAATTTTCTTTAATTTTTCCAAGAGTAGGTATACAAGACAGAACACTCTGAATTACCCTTACTAATGAGTATCTTGGGAATATATCAAATAATACCTGTTTTGGGTGGATTTCACTGGTCATAAAACTTCTTCTCACTGTTATGTTAAAGGAACAACTATGTTCCAAAAAGATTTGGTGACAGGAGAGGATTTAATGAAAGAAAAACAGAGCAAAATATTATCTTCAAAGATAAGCCCTGTGTCTAGAAGTATAAGTCAGAGGATTTCTGAGTGGATGGAGATGTTTGAGTGACAGAGGGAGAATATGGTCTACCTAAATGCTCATAGAACCTAAAGATAAATGAATAAAACAGGAGCATTAGAATATGTGTTCTATTTAAAATATGCAGTGTCTACTCACCAAAAAAAGAAAGAAAGAAAACCGTGACCCCAGTGTTGCCAGATCTTACAATTTTTCAAAAGAAGTAAAAATTACTGACTTTTTAATAATGTGACATCTGGTGTTTTATAAATATCAAACAAGCCAAACAAAATGGAGAGTCAGACTCAATACGAATGTCAGAGACAAAATAAACAAACAGCAGAAAGAAGCTGAGAGTCACAAATAATATAGAGAGAAAAATAATCCCTTAAAAATTGAATTAATGTAACTGGAAAGATAAAAGTATTACACACATAAAAAGAACAAGATGCTATTTAAAATGCTTTAAACACAAAAGAGCTTTTGAAATGAAAAATATTTAAAAATTTAAAATTAATCATATGGAAAAAACTAATTGAAAGGAGAATAAAGTAAAAATAATCTTTTATAGATCATAATAAAAAGAAAATAGGAAAAAATAAAGGAATTAGAAGACTGTTCAGTCTTTCTTCATATTACTGATGGAGTTTCAGGAAAAGTCAAATTTGAAAATGGAATGGAAGATATTATCAAGTAAATAATACAGGATAATTTCCCAAAAGTGTTGGAAATGGGTTTCCAGTTTGTAAGGACCACTAAATGCCCAAGAGAATAAATCCTAAAGATCCACATATCCGTGCAAAATTTCAGAAGACAAGGGATAAAGAGAATATCCTCAGGTATCCAATGAACTTTGGTAGCCCTTTACAGAACTACAGAGCACAAACAGTGAAACAGGTATCAGAATGAAAACAAGTTCTTCAATTATAATTCTAGAACCTAAAATGCCTTTTAATACCTTCAAAATTTTAAGGGAAAGTGATTTTCAGCCTATAATTTTAAACCAAGTCAAAATATTATGGTGATAAAATAACCATTTTCACACAAGCAAAGATTTAAAAATTTATTTTCCATGCTATTTTAAATCAAGAAAGAAGAATATATATGATCCCATAAACAGAAGTTCCAACAAGAAGAGAGCAAGCAGAACTTAAAAGACAACAGGTGTCCTGCAGAGCACATGGGTTCAGACTGTCACAGAAGAAGAAAGGTTATGTGAGGAGGCCTGAGGTACAGAAGTGAAGAATGAAAAGAGTTCAGGTTTTACTAGAGTAAAGGCTTTGTTTTGCCAGACAACTAAGTTATCCAGAGAGAGACAGAGACAGAAGAGCTGAGGTTTGGTGGGGGGATATTTATAAGGAAGTTTTGATAATTATGAATCATAGAGTCTTCAAAGGAAGAACAGAAGTGAAGACCAGAAGTTGTCATAGAAATCAAATGCTAAAATTTTATATCTGGAACCCTCAACAGGTCTCTCTCATAAATTCCAAATTGAGTTTCTATTATCCTATAATCATATCTACCTGGGTACTCTATCAGTACCTTAGGCAATATTTCCAATAAAGGAATATGTTTACAACCCAGAATCCTGGAAGTTATGATTCTTATCCTCCAACCAAAACATACTAAATTCTTCCAAAGTATATTATTTCTCACTTATCTTCTCAGTTAGGGGTTTCCCAGGTGGTGCTAGTGGTAAAGAACACACCTGCTAATGCAAAAGACTTAAGAGACATGGATTCGATCCCTGGGGCAGGAAGATTCCCTAGAGGAGGGCATGGCAACTCACTCCAGTATTCTTGCCTGGAGAATCCCATGGACAGAGAAGCCTGGCAAGCTATGGTCCATAGGATTGCAGAGTCAGACACAACTGGAGTGACTTAGCGTGCACGCACATTTCCCAGGTATTGCCTTAGTTGAGGTTTTCATCAGTTCTTTACTGATCTCTTACAATAGCTTCTTACCTTTCCCCCCTTACTCCTTTCCCCATACTCCTAATTTCTCAGTCTTTCAATGTACCTCAAATTTGATTTTATTATTCTCCAACAAAAATCCTTTGATAGTTTTTTGTTCCCATGCAATGATGTTGATTATATCTAGCCAAGTATTTAAACAAAATTTCAATCTATCTTTGAAGCTTCATTTCCAGTTGTTCTAATCATTCTAAAAGACTTGACATTATCTACTATACTCTTTCTCAGATACATAGTTTTGTTAGTTCTAAAAATTATTTTTTTAATTTATTTTTAGTTGAAGGATAATTGCTTTACAATATTGTGTTGGTTTCTGCCATACATGAACATCCAAATGTGAATAGGATTGAGAAATTATTTGGAAAATTATTTATTCACTCTTAGCTACAAAGAACCAATTCTTGTGATTCACATATTAAATAATTGAAATAATAGTTATTTGACCAGTGTCAGCACATGTATTTCTCATAGCAACTATGGATTTTAGACTTATTATTGTCATTTTACAGACAGAGAAAATTATTCTCATGAAAGTGAATCAATTTGATCAAGATAATAAAGCAATTACTGATACAGAACCCATGTTATCCAAAACTCCATGTGAATTAAAATCCCATGTTTCACAGATGGCATAAACTTGTATATAGAAAATACTAAGGAATTCACTAATAAATGAATTCAACACAGCTACAGAATAAATCAATATATAAAATCAATTGTATTTCCTTACACTAGTAATAAACAATCCAAAAATGAAATTCAGAAAACACATCCATTTACATGTCCAAAGAGAATAAAATATTCAGGAGTAAATTTGACAAAAAAAGTGGCAAATTTATATATTAGATATTAAAATATTACTGAAATTGATTAAAGAAGATCTAAATGAATGGAAAGTTCATGAAAAGACTTAACATTTTAAGAGGGCAATACTCCTCAAATTTATCTACAGAGTCAATGAAATTACTACCAAAATCCTGACTGCCCTTTTTTGCAGAAATTGAAAACGTGAAGCTAAAATTCATATCTAAAAGTATTAATAAATTACTCAATATTGCCAAAACAATTTTGAAAAAAAATTCACACTTCAAGTTTTTTAAACTTACTATAAAGTTATATCAAGACAGTATAATACCTGTATAAAGCTAACACATACACCAATGGAATTGAATTGAGTATTCAGATAAATCCTCACTTATTTATGACCAATTGATTTTCATAAGAATTTGAAGCCAATTAATGGGGAAAGAATGGTCTTCTCAATAAATAGCACTGGTACACTGCCACATGCAAAAGATTGAATAACTCTTACCTTCTACGTGTACAAAAATTAACTCAAAATGGAACAAAGACCTAAGTACAGGAGCAAAAATTATAAAACTCTTAGAAGAAAATATAAGCAAAACCATTGCCTTGGATTAGACAATGGTTTCTTACACCAAGAGCACAAGCAACAAAAGAAAAATAAATTAGGTTTCACCAAACTTTAAAGATCTTGTGAGTCAAAAGACACTGCTTCTGCTGCTGCTATGTCACATCAGTCGTGTCCAAGTCTGTGCGACCCCATAGGTGGCAGCCCACCAGGCTCCTCTGTCCCTGGGATTCTCCAGGCAAGAGCACTGGAGTGGGGTGCTGGTACCTCAAAAGACACTACAGTATTAAAAGAGTAAAAAGTAAACTGACAACCCACAGGATCAGAGACAATATTTGCAAATCATGTATCTGATTAGAAATTTGTATTCAAAATGCACAAAAATTCTGACAACTCAATAGTAAAGAAATATTTTATAACCCAATGTAAAATTTAGCAAAGAATTTGAATATTTTCCAAAGAAGATTTGCAAATGGCCAGTAAGTGGATGAAAAGATGTTATCATTAGTCATTAAAAAAATGCAAATCAACACCACAATGAGATACCACTTCACATCTGCTAGGATGGCTATAAAGAAAAAAAAAAAGATAGAAATAACAAGTGTCATTAAGATGTGGAGAAATTGGAGCCCTCATTCATTGCTGGTGAGGATGCAAAACGATAGGGCTGCTTAAGAAAACAATTTGGCAGTTTCTTAGAAAGGTAAACAAAGAGTTACCATATGGCCCAACATTTCCATTTTTAAATGTATACATAAAAGATTCAACAACACGTATCTACACAAAAACTTGTACACAATGTCGATAACATTTTTTCATAATGGTCAAAGGGGAAGCAACCCTGATATGTATCAACAGAAGAATGGATACACAAAATGTGGTTACTCACATTCGGAGAAGGCAATGGCAACCCACTCCAGTACTCTTGCCTGGAAAATCCCATGGGAGGAGGAGCCTGGTAGACTGCAGTCCATGGGGTCGCAAAGAGTTGGAGACGACTGAGCAACTTAACTTTCACTTTTCACTTTCATGCATTGGAGAAGGAAATGGCAACCCACTCCAGTGTTCTTGCCTGGAGAATCCCAGGGACGGGGGAGCCTGGTGGGCTGCCGTCTATGGGGTTGCACAGAGTCAGACACGACTGAAGCGACTTAGCAGCAGCAGCAGCAGCACATACTTGAATATCATTTTCCAGTTGAAGAAAATGAAATACTGATAATGCTACAACATGGATGACTCTTGAAAACATTATGGCAAGTGAAAGAGGCCAGACAAAAAAAAAAAAAAAAGCCATATATTGTATTTTTCCATTTATATGAACTGTCCAGAATAGCAAATCCACAGAGACAAAAAGTAAATAGTGGCTGCCAGAGGTTTTGAGGGTGGGTGTGAGAAATGGGGAGTGATTTAAAATATATAAAAGCTTCCTTTGTGGATGAGAACAATGTTCTGGAATTAGATAATGGTAATGGTTTTATAAATTTGAGAATATACTAAAAATCAGTAAGTTTTATACTTTAATAGAACAGATGTTATGGCATGCGAATTGCATGGCAGCTGGGGGAAAGAATGATTCACTTGGTTCAAGGGATGAAATTCATCTTTGTTCTATCAATGAACCCAACATTTAAAACTGAAAACTGGAACTTTGTTGGAGACTATTAAAGGGGGATGAATCTAGGAAAGAGAATATTTTTTAACATCTGACTTCAAACAAAACAAACAAAAATTGACCTATATTCAAAGTTCAGAAGTGCACAAAGCACATCATGAAAGAATACAGTGCTAGGAAACACAGCAGTTGTTTTGTATGGTTGGAGTATAGGCTACATGAAGCGGGGGTCAATACTTGGGGAAATACATGGAAATGAGTGAATGGTCTTTCATGAAAAGACAAGGAATCGAGACTATTTTTAAGCATAGACCAAGTAGTTCCAAAAACTAGCATTACTTAAGAATCACATGAGAGAGGACTTCCCTGATGATCCAGTGGTTAAGAATCTGCCTTCTAATGCAGGGGATGCATGTTCAGTCCCTGGTTGGGGAACTAAGATCCCACAGGATGCAGGGCAACTAAGCCCCCACTCTGCAACTAGAAAGAAGGTCCTGTGTGCTACAATTAAGGCCCTATGCAGCCAAATAAATAAATTTGAAAAAAAAATGATTAAGAAAAATAACATGAGAAACTTCTAGAACTATTCTATGTTCTTCAGTACTACCACTTCAGAGTTGCTAATCCTATACACCTCATAGAAAGAAAGAAAGAAAGTGAAGTCACTCAGTTGTGTCCGACTCTTTGCAACCCCATGGACTGTAGCCTACTAGGCTCCTCTGTCCATGGGATTTTCCAGGCAAGGGTACTGGAGTGGGTTGCCATTTCCTTCTCCAGGGGATCTTCCTAACCCAGGGATCGAACCCGGGTCTCCCACATTGCAGGCAGATGCTTTACCATCTGAGCCACCAGGGAAGCAGAGGACACTAATCTACAGTTAAAATCTGCCCAGGTGACTCTAATATATGGACAGATTTCAGAAATGCTTTTAGGCAATGGCTGTTTTGATAAGCCTGATAAGTAGTAAAGTCCTGAATTAAAGCTGTTGAATGAAGGTAAAAAGGAAGGGAAAGATTACAGGGATGTTTAGAGAAGCCTAGACAAATTCATTCCACAAATTCATTTATTTCAACAATTTTATTAAATATGTGCTCTGTATGAAATGCAGTGTCTAAAATGTTAAAATCAATCCTCATGGAGGCTTTATTCTATTTAACAAAATACAGCATGAGCAGAAGCATAAGAATTTAAGTGATAACAATAAGCAAGACAGGCTGGATAAGTGGTTGATGTTGACATCATTCATTGAGAAAGAGAATTAAATAATAGTATCAGCAAACCTTTCCTGGAGAAGGGAATGGCAACCTACTCCAGTATTCTTGCCTGGAGAATTCCATGGACAGAGAAGCCTGGCAGGCTAGAGTCCATGGGGTTGAAGAGTCAGAAACGACTGAGCAACTAACATACACACACATCAGCAAACAATTATGTGCCAGTAAGAACTTTACACATTCAGTCCTCACAGTAACAGTGTCTGTGTCATCATCCTCATTTTAGAAATGTGGAACTGTGTCCAGGGAGGCGAGGGAAGTCTACCTGCCTCAAGTGGTACAGCTGGGAAACCAGGAAGGAAGCAGGATTTGATCCAAGTAGTCTGGCTTCAGAGAGAGGCTATTGTGAAATCAATGCCTGACTCAACCAGAAGTTTATTTTATTGAATTATCGTATCCTTCATTAATCTTCATTGATCCTATCCTTCCATCTCCAGGATCTGCAGTATTCATTCTGAAGCAGACGTTCTTTGTTTGGGGTCTACAAATAAGTTTCAGGAGGTTCATGAATCCTTGACATGATATGGAACTTTTTCATGGGCATGCCTACATACATACTTCTTGGAGAGAGAATCTGTAACTTCAGTAAAATGATCTATGTCAAAAAAAGATTAAAAATTTCTGGGGAATTCCCTGGCAGTCCAGTGGTTAGGACTCAGTGCTTTCACTGCAGAGCCCAGGTTTGATCCCTGGTGGGACAACTAAGATCCTGCAAACTAGGCTGAATCCACCCCTCAAAAAAAAAAAAATCTCTCTTCTGGGATTCAACCTATGACATCACAGGTATGATGAATTTTGTAGGAGAAAACTCTCTGTGCAAACATATATGGTCATTACGCTTTAGAGTGGAAGTCTCTCCTCCTCTGTCCTACCCTCTTACCCGACTCTCAGGAACACCCTGCTGGGTACCAATTGCCTGGAAGTCTCCTTACACACTGTTTCCAATCTCAGTGCTACAACTGTGTCCTCCTAACACGGGGGAAAGCACAGATTGTTTCCTTTATCGTGTCACTAAAGTTTTGCTTGTCTCTAAACTAATTATTATAAAATCTCATTAATTAACTAATTTAATGGATGTTCCTGAATGTGACTTTTCTGATCCCTGCAGGACACTCTTCTCCCACTCACACTGCCCTTTGGAGAGGCTTTCCCCCTGAATGAGTGCCAGGATTAAGGAAGCAGGGCTAGTTGGTCCTTGAGTATTTCACTGGTGTCAGCTTTTCCCAGGAGAGACATGTTCCTACTGATAGTAACCCGGTCTTCCAAAGGAAAGCTCTAATTTCAGAACATTGCCCAGTTAAGTTTAATATTTAAAGAGAATTTCTCAGCAGTTATTCATAAGTAGCATCCACACTTCTTAAGAATTAGGAAAAAGAGAGAAATCAAAAGACATTATGATGGCAGTCCTGGTACTCAGAGCATGTTTTTAAAAATGTAATTTCTGAATCTCTTTGATTAGAATCACTGAGGATGCTTGATGAAAGTCACTGATTCCTGGGACTTGTACAAGTGCTCTGAACCAGAAGGTTCCTGGAATCTATACTATTAACAAGCACTACGGGTGATTCTTGTAGTCTTAAGGTGATAAGATGGCTGGGAATGTCTGGAGCTAGATATCACAGTGAAGTACTAAAATCAGGGGACTCCATATCAGAGTGCCTAAGACCACTCAGCCAACCTGCTAGTTCCCCTGAGCTCCTATACAACCTTGAGGGCAGAGAGGACAACAGACAGGGATGCAGATGCTGAGATGGCACCCTGTTGCCGCATGCCTTTCAGAGTGACTGACTAAATCGCACTTTGAAGCAAAGGCTGGAGAGCTCCACCTTACACTTGCTCACACTCCTGGTGTCCTAGCATTAAGTTTGGCAGCAGAATCTATTTAAACCAAGAGACTCCATTGGGGTTAATATCACTTTAAGAGCTTATGGGGGGAAAAAAATTTCAGGGCAGAAAGATGAAAGAACCGTTTGCAAATCCTCCTCCTTGTACCATTTGACTCCTTGTTATTTACCCTGGACTGAACACAAAAATGAAAGTGAACAGGAGAGATGCAGACAATTGTGCAGTAAAATAATGTGGAAATGTCTTATCCTATTTTCTCCAACCGCCAAATATTATTTTCATCTCTTTAGTTTTCTGTCAGTTTCTCAAAATTCCTCTACCACAATGTTTTCAGTAATCCGACTCTGCTTATCTGCAGATGCCCCCATGCCTTGCTCAACTCCAGAATCACCCACAACCCCATCTTAATAACCCATCCCAGTGTGCCCAGTTTCCCACACTGTCAGCCTTTAGGCTCTATTCATCCTCCAGTGAACGGTTTTCCCTGAGTCTTCCTTTGTTCTCAATCTTCTGCAGCAATTAAAGAGGGAGCTAAAGGGCCATTTTGTGAACTGAATAGTGCTGATTAGGGGTAAGCAAGTCAGAAGAGAGTGCTTACTTTTCTCTAACTTGCCTTGATGAAGCTGCCATACAGCTGCATATGTTACAGTCACAAGCCTCTTAATAATAACCAATGTAAACTCTAATTAAAAAATAGCTAACTTCCACTGTGTGTTCACCACGTGGCCAGCATTTTATTAACTGCTTTAAATGCAGCATGTCATTTAATATTCTCAAGAATCCAGTGAGCTGGACTCCATTATCATCCCCATTTTAGACATGAGAAAAGGTAAAGTATCTGTAAAGTTCATACAAGTATTCATTGATAAAGCTACTATTCAAATTCAGGACTGTTTGTTTCCATAATGAACACACATTAACAGGACTGGGTCACTTTTGTATCCGATAGTATGGCTTTGCCTGCAAATAGCAACAACAAAAAAACTTAGATGAGTTAACTATTTCAATAACAAAAAGACTGGAGTTACATGTTTCCAGGGTTAGTTAAATCATGAGCCCTTCGATGACAGGGTTCTGGGTTATATTATCTGAGATGTTTTGGCTTTTCTCCTCATGATCTTAAGACGGCTCCCATGCTGCCAAAATCATCCCTTTGTATGACAACATCCAAAGGCTAAAAAGAAATGGAGAGGGTGCTCTTCCTACCTGTGTTCAGTTATATCAGGAAGAAAAATGTTTCCCAGAATACCCCAGCAAATATCCTTTTCTAAGTCATGAGTCAGAACTGGGTCACATGTCCCACCTCTCCTAATCAGTCATTGGCAAAGAACTATCCTGCCTTGTTTCAGCCTATGAAGCCTGAGAAGGAACTCACCTACCCTGGGCACATTGCCACACGCCTAAATGCTGAAACAAACTCAGAATCAGTTAATAGGGAAGAGCAGGATACAAGGCTGTTGTATAGACAACCAATAGTGTCTCCTACGCATTATTTTTAGTTTTGTGCTTCACCTCTCCTTGATTTTCCAGGATTTCCTTCATCTATCCAGATTGTTGACTCTCCAGTGCCAATATGAAATACACCATATATTCTGTACTATGGGAGCCAATTAGAAAAAACTTTCAGGATGAAAATGTTCATGTATTTTAATTAGTTAGAAATTGTGAGTCAAATTATATATATATGTGTGTGTGTGTGTGTGTGTGTGTGTGACTATTACTCTCAAATAATTATAATGTAGGGCTTTAAAAAAGTCAAACTACCTTTTAATTTATAACGTTTTCACTCTATTTCACATAACCCCCTACTGTTATTCTTTATGGATGTTTCATAGGTATTTTCTCTTATAAACTTTTTGTTCACAAAATTATTTCATGGTCTACTACAGCTTTATGTCATGATAGTTATTTATGAATGAGAGAGCTTCTAATTTTTCCCTATTATAAGCTTTTCAAATATTTCTGCAAAGTGTTGATTCTGTTATTTTGCAAATTGGCCAAATACTGTCACAAAATATAAATTTCCCAGAATAATTAGGAGTTTAAGCAATTGAGTAGTTCATCACATGGAGTATTCCAAATTCAAATGTTGGGTAATTGAGACCTTCTTAATAAAGAGGGTATTTATTTAAGAATAATTTTATTTTTCCTTGGCCCTGTCACAACCATCTGGGGACAGAGCAGGCTACCACCGTGTTTCCTACTGCACAGCCCTGTCTGACACATATCACTACAACCATGCTTATCTTCTTGCTGCTCTTGGCAATTAGTTCTTTTTTTTTTTTTTTTTTTTTTTTAATGATCACATTTTCTTTTTTTTTTAAATTTTATTTTACTTTTAACTTTTACATAATTGTATTAGTTTTGCCAAATATCAAAATGAATCCACCACAGGTATACATGTGTTCCCCATCCTGAACCCACCTCCCACCTCCCTCCCCATTCCATCCCTCTGGGTCGTCCCAGTGCACCAGCCCCAAGCATCCAGTATGGTGCATCGAACCTGGACTGGCAACTCGTTTCATACATGATATTTTACATGTTTCAATGCCATTCTCCCAAATCATCCCACCCTCTCCCTCTCTCACAGAGTCCCTAAGACTGGTTTAAATAATTATGGACAATAAACGTTTCAAAACATCCAGGGAAGTGATAAATACCAAATTCCAAGTAGTATTTGAATGGTAGATAAAAGAAATAATCAGGAAGTAAGCTGAAACTTGTTTCAACTGGATCAATGATATTACATATACTTTTCTTTTTTTTTTTTTTCTTTTTTTAGTTCTTTCACAACCCAGCATTGCCCTGTCTCCACCGATCTCCCGACTTGTTTTGCTTGAAAGCATAAGTTAAAATTTATGTTTTACATACCTATTTTTTGAAAAGTACCTCACATTCCAAATCATCCTTTCCATCTCATCATCCATAATTTTAGGTTCAGTTCAGTTCAGTGGCTCAGTCGTGTCCGACTCTTTGTGACCCCATGAATTGCAGCACGCCAGGCCTCCCTGTCCATCACAAACTCCCGGAGTTCACTCAGACTCACGTCCATCGAGTCAGTGATGCCATCCAGCCATCTCATCCTCTGTCATCCCCTTCTCCTCCTGCCCCCCAATCCCTCCCAGCATCAGAGTCTTTTCCAATGAGTCAACGCTTCGCATGAGGTGGCCAAAGTACTGGAGTTTCAGCTTCAGCATCATTCCCTCCAAAGAAATCCCAGGGTTGATCTCCTTCAGAATGGACTAGTTGGATCTCCTTGCAGTCCAAGGGACTCTCAAGAGTCTTCTCCAACACCACAGTTCAAAAGCATCAATTCTTCGGTGCTCAGCTTTCTTCACAGTCCAACTCTCACATCCATACATGACCACTGGAAAAACCGTAGCCTTGACTAGACGGACCTTTGTTGGCAAAGTAATGTCTCTGCATTTGAATATGCTATCTAGGTTGGTCATAACTTTCCTTCCAAGGAGTAAGCATCTTTTAATTTCATGGCTGCAGTCACCATCTGCAGTGATTTTGGAGCCCAGAAAAATAAAGTCTGACACTGTTTGCACTGTTTCTCCATCTATTTCCCATGAAGTGATGGGGCCGGATGCCATGATCTTCGTTTTCTGAATGTTGAGCTTTAAGTCAACTTTTTCACTCTCCACTTTCACTTTCATCAAGAGGCTTTTGAGTTCCTCTTCACTTTCTGCCATAAGGGTGGTGTCATCTGCATATCTGAGGTTATTGATATTTCTCCTGGCAATCTTGATTCCAGCTTGTGTTTCTTCCAGTCCAGTATTTCTCATAATGTACTCTGCATATAAGTTAAATAAGCAGGGTGATAATATACAGCCTTGACGTACTCCTTTTCCTATTTGGAACCAGCCTGTTGTTCCATGTCCAGTTCTAACTGTTGCTTCCTGACCTGCATATAGGTTTTTCAAGAGGCCGGTCAGGTGGTCTGGTATTCCCATCTCTTTCAGAATTTTCCACAGTTTATTGTGATCCACACAGTCAAAGGCATTGGCATAATCAATAAAGCAGAAATACATGTTTTTCTGGAACTCTCTTGCTTTTTCCATGATCCAGCGGATGTTGGCAATTTGATCTCTGGTTCCTCTGCCTCTTCTAAAACCAGCTTGAACATCAGGAAGTTCACGGTTCACATACTGCTGAAGCCTGGCTTGGAGAATTTTGAGCATTACTTTACTAGCATGTGAGATGAGTGCAATTGTGCGGTAGTTTGAGCATTTTTGGGCATTGCCTTTCTTTGGGATTGGAATGAAAACTGACCTTTTCCAGTCCTGTGGCCACTGCTGAGTTTTCCAAATTTGCTGGCATATTTAGTGCAGCACTTTCACAGCATCATCTTTCAGGATTTGAAATAGCTCAACTGGAATTCCATCACCTCCACTAGCTTTGTTCGTAGTGATGCTTTCCAAGGCCCAAGAAGTGACCTTGCCAACATCCTCCATTTTGTACATTAGGAAATGATCCTAGATGAAATGAGACTGCTTGTTCATGATCATCCAGCTCCTTCATGCTATAAGAGGGTTTCTGCTCCCCCAAACCAAGGAAGAGTGGGGATAGGAGGAGGGTGATGGGGGATTGGTGGGAGCATCAGTGAAGGAGGAAGAGAGTAATGATCTGAAGTGTCTGGGAGTCCCAGGAGGAGTGGAGAGAAAGCTTCCATCTGGGCTTTCCATCCCAGAAAACAGGGATGCATGGACTCAGTGTTATTTTCTCTTGAGTGCAGACCTTCCTCTCACCTACCCATGGATAACATGCCTCCAAATAGCACTCAGCACTTTGAACCACCTGACCCCCAATTCAGAGCTGCTAGTTAATCCATTATTAAATCCTGCAGGGTAGGCAATTTTGTTTTCTGCCTGACTCATCTCAAGAAAACTAAAGCTATGTCAGAGATTCCATTACTTGAGTCTCTTTTGGTTGCAAATGACTGAAACTCATATTTCAATTGCATGGTAAGCAATCAGGCTCAGGCAACCAAACATACCATCAGGATTCTCACTCACCATCATTTATCTCTTCTCTGAACATCAGTCTCCTTCCCTCATACTGATGGTGAGCTTGGTAAGAACCTCACCTCTGCATCCGAGAGGGAGAATTGGCTCCTATTTCCTCTTGTTCCAACTTCGAAACTCTCCAGGCCTAATGATGGTCATGGGAACACTAATACAGCAGAAAAGCAAATCAAGAGGTTGGAGAGAGCCGAGGCTGTGGAAGACCTCAGGGCTGCCATTCCACTCTTGGGAACCTTCTCAGTAAGCATCGTAGATGGGGTGCTGAGCAAATAAAGTAGGGCTGAAAAACAGTCAAACTACGTTTCAATTGGGCTTCCCAGGTGGTACTAGTGGTAAAGAACCTGCTTGAAATGCAGGATACGTAAAAGACGCAGGTTTGATTCCTGGGTTGGAAAGATCCCCTGGAGGAGGAAATGACAACCCGCTCCAGTAGTCTTGGCTGGAGAACCCCATGGACAGAGGAGCCTGGCAGGCTACAGTCCACAGGGTCGCAAAGAGTCAGACACAACTAAAGCAACTTAGGACACACACACACACCTTTCAATTAAAACTATTAATTGCCCACTACAGGCTTTAGAGAGACAATGAGGAGAGGGTCCCTTTCAGTAACCATCTCTTTAATATTGTGGGACTGTGATATTTTTCAGGGCTTTAAAAACACTTAAGTATTATAAATAGATATCAGATAACATTAACCAAATAACTGATAACAAATCTGATATAGAGAACCAACTATAACAAATGCAAAATGAAGCAATAAAATTCCATAAGAATCTTTTCATTTTAACATAGACATATCACATTTTAACTAAAGTTGTGACATTTACTGCAAGGTGAACTTCAAATTCCTATAGGATATCAACGGCATCTTAAATAAATATAAGTAGATGTACTTATGTAAGCTGCATTTAGATTAATTGCATATGATATAACCTTCTAGTATTTTGAATATGAATATACACTCAAAAATTTATCAGTATAAATTTGTAAAATTTATGTTTGCAATTACTAGAAATCCCAACTCAATGTAATGAACCAAAAGAGAATGTTTATCATAAATAGCAGTGAATCCCAGAGGTAATGCATCTCTAGCTTTGAGTGGTTTAAACTTTTCTTGACTGGTTTGGACTCTGATTGAAACAGAATTAATTTCCCTCCCTCTTCTACTACATGCTACCTGTATAATCTGTAATCTATTTCATATTTGTTTAATATTTGCATTCATATATATATATATTTATACTAAAAATGAAACAGAAAGGGCTATTTCTTTTTGTAGTCCATAGACTGTATATTACTGGCTAAGGTTCTTAGTAATGGAAGACAGTATCAAACATAGCTTATTTAAACAGAAAGAATTCATTAGGGAGCATTAATAGAGAATTAGTAGGGAATTTCTGGCAAAGCCATGGGAAGGATTTGTCATTAAAAGGGTCCAAGAGAAAGGCTCATCTACACCATAGACTAGTCTAGCAGATATTCTACTGCTGAAACTACACACCTGGGCAGCCAGAATACTGGACTTGACAATTGAACCTATCCCAGAGCTGCCCTAGAAATGTCTCCAACATCATGCATTAGAGAAGAGTTGACCTTCCCACATGCCTGAGCCTGGTCTCACCTTGCTCTTCCTTATCTCTTTGTGTCAGTCCAGGAGAACCTTGCTACATCTGGAACCCAAGCTTCACATGAGCTTGGGAAGTAGTTTCTGCCTTCTCAGTCCCAGAAGTACATAGAGGCATGCCCAAAGAAAGTTAGAATAGAACTTAAGACAACCACAAGTACTTGCCTCATATTTTGAACAATTCATTGGCAATTGCCTCTTTCCACTTACCAATATGACATTTTTTTTCCTGTACACATAGATCTATGTAATGGTTAATTTTATATTTCAACATTGCTAGGCTATAGAACACAGTTGTTTAATCAAACACTAATCAAAATGTTGCTGTGAAAGTATTTTGTAGATTTGTTAATATCTATAATCAGTTGACTTTAGGACTTCCCTGGTGATCCAGTGGTTAACAATACATCTACCAATGCAAGGGACAAGGGTTCAATCCCTGGTTCCGGAATTAAGATCCCATTGTTGCAGGGCAACTGAGCCTATGCGCCACAACTATTGGAGCCCGCACACTCTAGAGCCTGTGCTCCACAACAAGAGAAACCACCTCAATGAAGAGCCCATGCACTGCCATGGAAGAATAGCCCCTGCTCCCCACAACAAGACAGAAAGTCCCTGCACAGCAACAAAAACCCAGAGCAGCCAAATACACTCAGTCGTATCCCGCTCTTTGCGGCCCCATGGACTATACAGTCAATGGAATTCTCCAGGCCCCAATACTGGAGTGGGCACCTTTCCCTTCTCCAGGGGAATCTTCCTAACCCAGGGATCAAACCCAGGTCTCCCGCATTGCAGGCAGATTCTTTACCAGCTGAGCCACAAGAGAAGCCAAGAATACTGGAGTGGATAGTCTATTCCTTCTCCTGGGGATCTTTCCAACCCAGGAATCAAACCAGGGTCTCCTGCATCGCAGGTGGACTCTTTACCAACTGAGCTATTAGGGAAGCCCAAAATTTTAAAAATAAACTTAAAAAATACAATCAGTTGACTTTAAGTAGACAATTACTCTTGACATTGTGGGTGGGACTTAGCCAATCAGTTGAGAACTTTAGAGGAAAACTAACATATCTGTCATAACAAATAAACTCCAAAATCTCAGGTGCATAACACAATAGATTACTTCTTGATGGTGTAAATCCAACATGGGTCAGGCAGCTCTCCTCCATGTTGTTAACTATGCCATCTATGGAAACATGGCCTCCAAGGCACACTTGGCAAAGGAAGAGAAGGTGGGAAGAGTCACACTCCTGCCAGTTGCCTCTGTGGTCTGTCCTTTTGCTATACATTCATTGGCCAGAGGTAGCTGTGTGGTCCCAAGCTAAAGCAATGCAGTTTGGAAATATAGGAGAAATTATGAGTGCTTGAAAGCACTAACAGTTTCTGCAATACAGCTTTCCATTGCTGAAGTACATTTATTAATAACTAAACCATGTTAAATGCATGTTTTTTTTATTAAAAATCATTAACAGGAAGGAAGTAAGACAGGAAGAGAGGGCCATAGGAAGGAAGGAAAGAAAAGATATCCTTTACAGTTTAATTATTTTATTCCTATAGAATGCATTAACATTTCCAAGTGGAATTATAGAACAAACTATATTCACATTTTAAATTTAAGAGATACTTGAAAAATAATTTGTAGAAATATGTAGTAGTCTCACTCCTATCAACAGTAAGTAGAAAAGCACTTGTTTTTGCACACTCTCATCATCACTAGATGTTACTAATATTTCTTAACTTTTCCATTCTGATAATGATGCTTTCAAGTTCTAGATTTTTCTATTAGGTTTAACATGTATTCATATCCTTATTATTTATATTTCCCCTTCTCACACCATCTATACAAACATACAGTTTACCCATTTCTGTTTAATGGTATGACTTTTTTACGTATTTTTAGGGAATAGCTTTATTTTATAGTAATTAATCCTCTATGTGTTGTCACAGATATGTTCTTGCTGTCATGAATCTGTTTGTTTGCTAGTTCTTGTGGTCCAAACTCTATTTTTATCTGCTCAAATTCATTACATTTTTTTCTTTATGACATGTCTTACTTAGGAAATTCAATCAAAACCATAATTATAAAAAATAACCCACCATAATTTCTTCAGATACATTATAGTTTTTTCTAGTTAGGTTTTTCATTAGTCTGTAATTTATTTTTGTTGTATGAGTTGAATATCAACTTTCTTTTATTCCAAATCAATGGTTAGAAACTTTATCAGGTAAGTCATTCTTTCCTCTATGTAACGGAATAGAATCTCTAACATATATCTAGTTTGCATACATTCTCAAGCTTATTTTGGGATCTCTGTTCCACTCTGTTCTTTGCTTGCCTATTCCTTTTCTCAATCCATGCATTTATTGAAAATTTCAAGATCTGGAATAGGACCAATCCTCTTCTCTTACATGTAGTCATCAATATTTTCATTATGCATGATTCTTTAACACAGAACTGGACATCTGTACCTGCTTCTCCAGGTTCGCTTGCCTCTTTATCTTGGGAACTGGGCATCTTTGGACTGCTTCACCCTGAATCTCTTACCTCTTGTTTCCATTTGAGTTTGGCCAATGAGAGGCACCAAGAGTAGACTAAAGGAAAGATATGGCATTTGTTCACTCAGCTCCTTTCCAGCAGGGCTACAGTCCACAGTCCTCAGTCCTCAGTGGCTTCCGTCCAGTGCACCACACTTCTCCTTGGGTGGTCCTCTCCCATAGCTGGAATTGGAACTCTCTGTTCTCCACTCCCTCCCCTTGCCCATTTGTTTAGGACTCAGAATGGTAATATGAGTCCCGAGGGCTTCACCATCTCTGGTTTTCAGATCACCCTACCAAAACCTTGGTAAATTATCTCTTCATTAAACTTTCCTCAATTACACCATTTGAATGTGCCATCTGCTTTCTGCCAGAAAGCTAATTATATGCAAAGGAACTGTGGAATTGAACCCAAGAGATAGCATTGGGACTAGAATTGGAAACATGTTAATTGCAAATACTAATTTGGGAAGGATTTATATGCTTGTTAGTAAATCTTCCCCTCAGGAACATCACTTTTTATTTGTCCTTCAGTGAATGTTTTTCTTTATACAATTTTGTTAACATTTTAGTTTGTTAGTTTATTCCTAAGGAGAGTATGATTAATGCTGCTATTGAGATGAGTATATTTTTTAAATTTCCATTCTAAAAGAGTTTTTTAACTATAAAGGAAAGCCATTAAATTGTATCTTTATCACATACCCAGGTAACCTACTGTATCCTCTTGTTGTTGATAATAGTCTTTTTTTCTGACTTGTGGAATTTTCTAGGCATACAAACAAATTATATGACAGTCATAGTAGTTTTATTTCTTATTTTCAACTTACTTTATTCCTTTGTTGTGTTGCATGAACTAGAAATACAAAATAAAATTTAAAATAGTGATTTATAGAAAGCAACCTTCCCTTGTATTTTATCTTAAAATCAACAGCTTCAGTATTTTATCATTCATTAGAATTTTCTTTCTTTTTTTTTGAAAACAATATCAACCATTTTTAGTCACAATTTAGTCTTTCTTTAAATTGGTTATTTTAATTATACAGAAAGCAACCTTCCCTTGCATTTTATCTTAAAATCAACAGCCTCACTATTTTATCATTCATTAGAATTTTCTTTCTTTTTCTTGGAAAACAAAATCAACCATTTTTATTCACAATTTATTTTTCCTTTAAATTGATTATTTTAATTAAATTATTCAGACTCTATTGATAATGAGGGGCTTCCCTGATAGCTTAGATGGTAAAGAATCCATCTGCAATGCAGGAGCCCTGGGTTCAATCCCTGGGTTGGGAAGATCCCCTGGAGAAGGGAAAGGCAAGTGTTTTTTTCCCCTATAATTTAATATTACAAACTGTATAGGTAGATCTTAATTTTGAAACATTCTTGTGTCCCTGGAATAAACTATTTGGCCCACAGCATATTATTACTTTAAAACACTGCTGTAATTCTATTTATAGTTGGGCTATTTATGTCTATACTCACAGGTGACCTAGACTAAATTTTGTACTATCAAGTTTTTGTGTGAGAGATTATGTTCTCTTTATAAAATAAATTTTTAAAGGTGTTTTTTTCCTCCCACGCTCTAGTAAAATCCAAATACTTAGAAAATGCCTTTTTTAAGGTGAGTTAGAACTTAACTATAAAACCAGCAAAACCTTATACATTTTAATGTTAGAGAATTGGGAACACACACAATACAAAAATTTGTCTGTTCAAATATTTTGAAATATTTGATATTGGTCTTTTCAAATATTTTTTCTCTTTCTGTGTAATTATTTTATATTATAGATTGCTAAAATCACTTATTTCTCTATCTGCTCTTGCTTTTATTTAGTATTTCATTCAAGTTTTTATTTATTTTGCTTTTAATCCTCTATTTTAGCTTTAACCTTATACATTTTATTTTATTGAGTTTTATTTATTTTTAAAGTTGAACATTTAAACTTATATATTGTCTCTCTTTTGCTACTAATAAAATCCTTGATTATGCATTTTAAATTTTATTCTATAGCCCATGGATTTTGATAATGAATGTTATTTCTATCAACTTCAAGATTACAATGTACTTTGTTTTCTAATTGATCCAGATATTTTAAAAACCTCTCAATTTCAATTGAAATTGTTTTAAGACACGATTAAACTTTATTTTATTTACCTCATTCTTAAGGTGCTGTTTTTGTTTATTTTTGTTTTGTCACTAAATAAAGACCTTTAAATAGCCATACTTTGAAAGATTTAAGAGTTATTTTTGTGGTCAAGTACGTGAGAGTCCCTTGGACTGCAAGGAGATCCAACCAGTCCATTCTAAAGGAAATCAGTCCTGGGTGTTCTTTGGAAGGAATGATGCTAAAGCTGAAACTCCAATCCTTTGGCCACCTGATGCGAAGAGCTGACTCATTTGAAAAGACCCTGATTCTGGGAAAGATGGAGGGCAGGAGGAGAAGGGGACGACAGAGGACGAGATGGTTGGATGACATCACCGACTCAATGGACATAGGTTTGGGTGGACTCCGGGAGTTGGTGATGGACAGGGAAGCCTGGTGTGTCGTGGTTCATGGGGTCACAAAAGAGTCGGACACGACTGAGCAACTGAACTGAACTGAACTGAACATGATGATTTTGTTGTGTTTTTTACCTTTTCTGTCCAAAATTCTTTTAATTGCATTACATTTAATGTAATCTATCACACTCTGGAAGAGGGATATTTAAGTCCCACTGTTTCAAATCTCCTTGAACAAGTTCTCCTTGAATCCTCTGCCAGTTATCAAGTTATTGTCTCTCAGCTGTCCGTCTACCCTTCATTGCCCAATTTGTGATGCTGGAGCTGCACCTATGGGCGTTTTCTCCTTCCGCTTGGGGCACAATATTAGCCTTTGTCGGTAGAGGATGGTAGAGAGACACTGCAGGGGAAAGGGACTTATCTTTCTGGTTCCAGTGAGCTTGCCTCCTTGAGCCTCTGCCAGATGGCAGGCATGCAGGACTCCCAGTGGAACTGGCCCCCAGCAAATTTTAGCAGTTCTTCTAATGGCAGCTTTCAGCTGAGTTCCACAGGCACCCAAGCCAGCTTCCACTTATGTTTCACAGGCACCCTAGATAGCTTCCAAGGGGATTCAACAGCCCCATATGGGCAGCCTCTTGGAACTTTTGTTCCTTTTCCACCAAGAAATTCCTGCTTTTCAGCTGCAATCTGCAGTACCGTGGTGAACATCACCATCCAGGGGCTATCATTTTATATTTTCTCAGTTCAGTTTAATCGCCCAGTCGTGTCTGACTCTTTGTGACCCCATGAATCGCAGCACGCCAGGCCTCCCTGTCCATCACCAACTTCTGGAGTTCACTCAGACTCATGTCCATCGAGTCAGTGATGCCATCCAGCCATCTCATCCTCTGTTGTCCCCTTCTCCTCCTGCCCCCAATCCCACCCAGCATCAGGGTCTTTTCCAATGAGTCAACACTTCACATGAGGTAGCCAAAGGATTGGAGTTTCAGCTTCAGCATCAGTCCTTCCAAAGAAATCCCACAGCTGATTTCCTTTAGAATGGACTGGTTGGATCTCCTTGCAGTCCAAGGGACTCTCAAGAGTCTTCTCCAACACCACAGTTCAAAACAATCAATTCCTCAGTGCTCAGCTTTCTTCACAGTCCAACTCTCACATCCATACACAACCACTGGAAAAACCATAGCCTTGACTAGACGGACCTTTGTTGGCAAAGTTATGTCTCTGCTTTTGAATATGCTATCTAGGTTGGTCATAACTTTCCTTCCAAGGAGTGAGCGTTGTTCAATTTCATGGCTGCAGTCACCACCTGCAGTGATTTTGGAGCCCAAAAAATAAAGTCTGACACTGTTTCCACTGTTTCCCCATCTATTTCCCATGAAGTGATGGGACCAGATGCCATGATCTTCGTTTTCTGAATGTTGAGTTTTAAGCCAACTTTTTCACTCTCCTCTTTCACTTTCATCAAGAGGCTTTTGAGTTCCTCTTCACTTTCTGCCATAAGGGTGGTGTCATCTGCATATCTGAGGTTATTGATAGCTCCTGGCAATTTTGATTTCAGCTTGTGCTTCATCCAGCCTGGCATTTCTCATGATGTACTCTGCATATAAGTTAAATAAGCAGGGTGACAATATACAGCCTTGACATACTCTTTTCCTGATTTGGAACCAGTCTGTTCCATGTCCCATTCTATTGCTTCTCGACCTGCATACAGATTTCTCAGGAGGCAGGTCAGGTGGTCTGGTATTACCATCTCTTTAAGAATTTTCCACAGTTTGTTGCGATCCACACAGTCAAAGGCTTTGGCGTGGTCAATAAAGCAAAAGTAGATGTTTTTCTGGAACTCTCTTGCTTTTTTGATAATCCAGTGGATGTTGGCAATTTGATCTCTGGTTCCTCTGCCTTTTCTAAATCCAGCTTGAACATCTGGAAGTTCATGGTTCACATACTGCTGAAGCTGGTCTTGGAGAATTTTGAGCATTACTTAGCTAGCATGTGAGATGAGTGTAATTGTGTGGTAGTTTGAACATTCTTTGGCATTGCCTTTCTTCGGGATTGGAGTAAAAACTGACCTTTTCCAGTCCTGTGGCCACTGCTCAGTTTTCCAGATTTGCAGGCATATCACTGTGAATATTATCTCCTGACTGGACCCTTCCTGCTACATACAGCAGGTAGTTTTGCTGTTTTTAAAAAATGTTATTATATGATAGCTCTCTGATATATTTACTGATTGATTTTTGCCTGGAATTCTCCATTTTCTGATATGATAACCACCCCATTTTCTTTGCATTTACTTTATATGTCTTTGCCCTTCCTTGTATTTATAGCCCTTGTGTGTTTTTTTTTAATTTTAGTTATGTTTTTTATAAAAATTCATATAACTGGACTTTGTCTTTAAATTAGAGAATTCAGTCTATTTACATTTATTATGAAAAGTGATGTGTTTATTTGCATTTCCATCTAATTTTATGTTAATTTCCTTATTATACTCATGTTTTTTCACTGATTTGAACAAGTTGTTTTTGTGCTGTTTATTTTGTTTTGCATTTCAGTTGCCCCCTACCAATAATTTGGAAATTTTTTTTATTTGCTTGAATAGGATCAGCCTGTGTTTTAAACAGTCATACTAAAACCCATATTTATCTGTTGTTTTATTAAAATTAGTAATACATTTATCATTCATGATACAATGTCTTAGCATTATTTGGCTATATAGTACATAGGAACAGAAAATGAAAAGTCATTTTTGTAGTTTTTTTTTTAAATGGCAAAACCTTAAGAATATTTTATTGTCTGACTTACTCATACCATGTCCAAACTCTAGATTTTTCTGAACTTTGTACTTCAGAAATGTAATTCCATATTATCTCCTTAGGGTATGTGCCTCTTCTCAGTGTACTTATTCATCAGTGATACTAAAATTTGCAATCACTTTTTCCTCATCCACTTAAGTTTACCTACATATTTTACTGGATTCATTGCTCACTGCTATTTATTATATTATTTTGCTTTAGATCTCTATTAGCAATTACTATCATTTATGCTGGGGTATATTCTTCTATCTGCTTATTTAACTTATATGAAGAGTACATCATGAGAAATGCTGGGCTGGATGAAGCACAAGCTGGAATCAAGATTGCTGGGAGAAATATCAGTAACCAGAGATATGCAGATGACACCACCCTTATTGCAGAAAGCAAAAAAGAACTAAAGAGGCTCTTGATGAATGTGAAAGAGAAGAGTAAAAAATTTGGCTTAAAAAAGCTAAGATCAAAAAGCTAAATTCAAAAAGCTAAGATCATGGCATCCAGTCCCATCACTTCATGGCAAAAAGATGGGGAAACAATGGAAACAGTAAGAGACTTTTTTTTGGGTGGGCTCCAAAATCACTGCAAATAGTGACTGCAGCAATGAAATTAAAAGATGCTTGCTCCTTGGAAGAAAAGCTATGACCAACCTAGACAGCATATTAAAAAGCAGAGACATTACTTTGAAGACAAAGATCCATCTAGTCAAGGCTATGGTTTTTCCAGTGGTCATGTATGGATGTGAGAGTTGGACTGTGAAGAAGGCTGAGCACCGAAGAATTGATGCTTTTGAACTGTGGTGTTGGAGAAGACTCTTGAGAGTCCCTTGGACTGCAAGGAGATCCAACCAGTCAATCCTAAAGGAAATCAGTCCTGAATATTCATTGGAAGGACTGATGCTGAAGCTGAAACTCCAATACTTTGGCCACCTGGTGCTAAGAACTGATCATTTGAAAAGATCCTAATGCTGAGAAAGATTGAAGGTGGGAGGAGAAGGGGATGACAGAGGATGAGATGGTTGGATGGCATCACTGACTCAATGGACACGAGTTTGAGTAAACTCCGGGAGTTGATGATGGACAAGGAGGCCTGGAGTCCTGCAGTCCATGGGGTCAGTCACAAAGAGTCGGACACGACTGAGTGACTGAACTGAACTGAAATCCTTGTGCTTTTGAATGAGAACTTGCATATAATACTTTGAGTTTCTACATATCAAAAAACGTCCTTTTTTGTCATCATATGAATAATCTTTACAAGTGTAGAATTTTTATATAGCAGTGCTTTCTCTCTCAAAATTTTATAACCAGTATTCCACTAGCTTCTAATGTGATATGTTGCATGCACGCTCAGTCAGTCAGTCGTGGCTGACTCTTTGTGCCTAAATGGACTGCAGCTTGTCAGGATCCTCCATCCATGAGATTTTTTCAAGCAAGAATACTGGAGAATACTGGAGAGGGTTGCCATTTCCTCCTCCAGGAGATCTTTCTAACCCAGGGATTGAACCCACATCTCCTGGGTCTCCTGCATCGTCAGGCAGATTCTTTACTACTGAGCTACCTGGGAAGCCCCTCTAGTGTCACATATGAGAAGCCAAACATTCCTTTTCCATTAAATTTGAACTTTTTAGAATCTGTTTGAAAAATGTATATATTTTTTCTCTTTCCTCAGAGGTCAAAAATTTCACAAGATGTGTCTAGATGTATGACTGACACTTTTGCCTCATAATCAGTAAGCCCTTTTAATCTTTCTTCAGATCAGGGAGCTGAAGATTATTGCTTTGATTATTGATTCCACCTCCATCTGCTCTTTATCCTCCTGGAATGCTGATTATTTGCACATTATTTCTCCTGGGAATATCCTCCATGTCTCTCATATCTTCAATCATGATTTCCATTTCCTCATGTTTCTCCTTTGTGTTGAAAGGTTGTTCCTCCATTTAACCTTCTGATCACAAACTCCCTTTTAAGCAGTATTAATTCTGTGTTTCACTTTTATTGGTGCAACCTCTCCATCAGAGCTGCCAGTTTCCATTTTTTTAGCTCTGTCTCCTTCTTGAAATTCCCTTGCCATCTCTTGTCAGAAAGTGAGTCTCCTCAGTGTGAACTTTCACCTCAGCTCTTCAGCATTAGAGGATGGTCAGGCAGTGAAAGACACAACATTTTCTCAATCAACAGATGGGAGGTGACGGAGCTAAATCAAGTCCTCTCCACTTTGCCAGGAGGCATCTCCTGTATAGACAAGTATCCTCCCTGAGCTAAATGGGGGAGGTGGTAATTCTACTCTACCTGAATGTTTCTGTCAGACAACTCCCGTCAGCAGGAAAAGCATTTCTTTCACGGACGCATGAAGCAAGACGACAGTCCTTGCTTCTCCCTGTATTAACTCAGATTTCACCTTAGCCGTGAGTCAGATTCTCACCATGGGGCTTTTCCAAAAAGAAAGAACCACACTTAAACGACTGGGCCCTTGGGCATCTCAGCATTGAAAACAGCGGTGCCCGGGGCAGCATCTTCTCATTAATGAATCTGAAGCCTCATATGTAACATTTGGGATCTACTCCAGGTGCCCCAGTTCCATGCTAGGCTTTACTGCCAGTTCAGTACCCCAGCAGGAGGAAGGTCATGATGATATTTGCTCAGGCCATTTCCCCAAGTCAATGCTAATCTTTGTTGTGTTTGGAAGGATCTATTCCTTACTCCAAAGAAATTATTATTCTTATACAAAATTGAAGCATTTGAGAAACATACAATGCACTAAAAGAATATTGCTATAATCCCACATCCCCATTCCACTCCAGACTACCCCAGCCCCAAATCACCACAAGAAATTTGGTATAATCTTTCTTCAGCTTCTCTTTCTGTATATACATGCTGATATAATAAGAATTATAGTCAAAATTCTAAACAAATTCCCTTAATTTTTATAATCAATTTATAACTGTCTCTGAAATGCTAGCTAACTAATGTGAACATTTCACTCCAAATTCAGTATTTCCTTCAACCCAGTACAATGATTTTTAACAGGTTTAGGTTTATGATATAGTCAACATCCTAGCTTTACATTAATGTCCAGGTTTTTCTTTATATCCACTTGTTCTCTAACATATCTGTGTTCTTATGGGTTTGCTAGCCTACTTCCCAATAAGGTTAGAGGGTTAGTCAGTGTATTAGTCAGACTTTTCCAGAGAAACAGAACCAATAGGCTTTATATATACATATATATTAACATAAGCATATGCATGTATATTGGCTTAAGCAGTTATGGAGGTGAGAAATCCCAGACCTGCTGTCTGCAAGCTGGAGAATTAGGAAAGCTGGTGGTACAATTCAGTCCAAGTCTGAAGGACGAAGAACAGGGCAAGGGATAGGGTGTGGGGTAATGATTGTTGGTCTTGATCTGAATCCAAAAGACCCAGAACCCAGGAAGACTGATGTTGGAGATAGGGGAAGATGGATGTCTCAGCTCACGCAGACAAAATGAATTCACCTTTCCTCCACCTTTTAGTTCTATCTGGGCCCTCCATAGATTGAATGATGCCCACTCACATGGGGAGGACTACCCGCTTCACCAATCCAAATACTAATTTCTTTCAATAATGCCTTCACAGGCTTACTCAGAAATAATGTTTTACCAGCTATCCTTTAGCCAAGTCAAATTGACACATACAGTTAACCATCCCAGTAATAAAAAAGAGATCATTTTTTTTTTGACTAGGATCATTGTTAAGCAACTGGGGCCATTGTTAGGTCATTGTTGGGACTCTACAGATATGTCCTCTCATCTGTTCCCATGTCCTAGAGCTTCCTCAGCTCTCAGCCCAGCTGGTGTTCCCTGGAGGAGGGATTCTTAGAGATTTCCACCACAAACACTGACTATCTATGACTTGGATTGTCCACTCCTCACTGCTGCTATGGGATTGTGATTTTCCCCTCAACTTATACTTCTTCAAATACTTGACAGATATCCTAGCCCTGCTTCTCCACTACTTTTACATCCTACTTGGGCAAACTGATTCTCTCCACTCCTTTCAGAATCCAGAGGAAATGCTCTTGTATCTCCTCTTTCACTGTCTCCAATGCCATAAGGCATTTCTTCTGTTCTTCCATAACTCTGGTCTGTGATTATTTCCACTGGCTTCCCACTTTAAGAAATATACAGATTCTCCTATGCTGAGATGGACATACAACAAAGAAAAGTCTGGTTTCTTTCTCTGCCTTCTCCCACTTGTGTGTATGTGTGTGTCTGTGTGTGTATGTGTGTCTATGTGTTGGGGGAATGAAAGGCAGGAAAAGGCAACTCCCTAAGCACTCCATTTTAGCTTAGGAACTATTTTGTGCACCTGTCAACCTCAAAGGGCTGATGACCCATGGACTACATTCATGACACAAGTAAGCTCTGAAGTTTCAAAGAACAAACCTATTACACAGTTTTGATGCCCAGTTGTATAATGAACTGCCTCTCTCTCTCCTCTCTCACAATGTTTCACTAATAGAATTTGACGGCCCCTCCATTTTCTGGGAAAGTACAGATTTTTCCAATAAAGCTCTGACCTGCTCTTCAGTTCAATTCAGTCGCTCAGTCGTGTTCAACTCTTTGGAACCCCATGAATCAAGCACGCCAGACCTCCCTGTCCATCACCAACTCCCGGAGTTCACTCAAACTCATGTCCATCAAGCCGGTGATGCCATCCAGACATCTCATCCTCTGTCGTCCCCTTCTCCTCTTGCCCCCAATCCCTCCCAGCATCAGAGTCTTTTCTAATGAGTCAACTTTTCACATGAGGTGGCCAAAGTATTGGAGTTTCAGCTTCAGCATCAGTCCTTCCAATGAATACCTAGGACTGATCTCTTTTAGAATGGACTGGTTGGCTCTCCTTGCAGTCCAAGGGACTCTCAAGAGTCTTCCCCAACACCACAGTTCAAAAGCATCAATTCTTTGGTGCTCAGCTTTCTTCACAGTCCAACTCTCACATCCATACATGACCACTGGAAAAACCATAGCCTTGACTAGATGGACCTTTGTTGGCAAAGTAATGTCTCTGCTTTTGAATATGCTATCTAGGTTGGTCATAACTTTCCATCCAAAGAGTGAGCGTTGTTCAATTTCATGGCTGCAGACACCATCTGCAGTGATTTTGCAGCCCAAAAAATAAAGTCTGACACTGTTTCCACTGTTTCCCCATCTATTTCCAATGAAGTGATGGGACCAGATGCCATGATCTTCGTTTTCTGAATGTTGAGTTTTAAGCCAACTTTTTCACTCTCCTCTTTCACTTTCCTCAAGAGGCTTTTGAGTTCCTCTTCACTTTCTGCCATAAGGGTGGTGTCATCTGCATACCTGAGGTTATTGATATTTCTCCTGGCAATCTTGATCCCAGCTTGTGCTTCTTCCAGCCCAGCATTTCTCATGATGTACTCTGCATATAAGTTAAATAAGCAGGGTGACAATATACAGCCTTGACGTACTCCTTTTCCTATTTGGGACCAGCCTGTTGTTCCATGTCCAGTTCTAACTGTTGCTTCCTGACCTGCATATAGGTTTCTCAAGAGGCAGGTCAGGTGGTCTGATATGCCCATCTCTTTCAGAATTTTCCACAGTTTCTTGTGATCCACACAGTCAAAGGCTTTGGCATAATCAATAAAGCAGAAATAGATGTTTTTCTGGAACTGTCTTGCATTTTTTGATGATCCAATGGATGTTGGCCATTTGATCTCTGGTTCCTCTGCCTTTTCTAAAACCAGCTTGAACATTTGGAAGTTCACCTTGCAGAATTTTGAGTATTTACTAGCGTGTGAGATGAGTGCAATTGTACGGTAGTTTGAGCATTCTTTGGCGTTGCCTTTCTTTGGGATTGGAATGAAAACTGACCTTTTCCAGTCCTGTGGCCACTGCTGAGTTTTCCAAATTTGCTGGCATATTGAGTGCAGCACTTTCACAGCATCATCTTTCAGGATTTGAAATAGCTCAACTGGAATTCCATTACCTCCACTAGCTTTGTTCGTAGTGATGGTTTCTAAGGCCCACTTGACTTCACATTCCAGGATGTTTGGCTCTAGGTGAGTGATCACACTTCATGATTATCTGGGTCATGAAGCTCTTTTTTGTACAGTTCTTCTGTGTATTCTTGCCACCTCTTCTTAATGTCTTCTGCTTCTGTTAGGTCCATACCATTTCTGTCCTTTATTCAGCCCATCTTCACATGACATGTTCCCTTGGTATCTCTAATATTCATGAAGAGATCTCTAGTCTCCCCCATTCTGTTGTTTTCCTCTATTTCTTTTCACTGATTGCTGAGGAAGGCTTTCTTATCTCTCCTTGCTATTCTTTGGAACTCTGCATTCAGATGCTTATATCTTTCCTTTTCTCCTTTGCTTTTCACTTCTCTTCTTTTCACAGCTATTTGTAAGGCCTCCCCAGACAGCCATTTTGCTTTTTTGCATTTTTTTTCCATGGGGATGATCTTGATCCCTGTCCCCTGTACAATGTCACGAACCTCAGTCCATAGTTCATCAGGTACTCTATCAGATCTTAAATCTATTTCTCACTTCCACTGTATAATCATAAGGGATTTGTTTAGATCATACCTGAATGGTCTTGTGGTTTTCCCCACTTTCTTCAATTTAAGTCTGAATTTGGCAATAAGGAGTTCATGATCTGAGCCACAGTCAGCTCCCGGTATTGTTTTTGCTGACTATATAGAGCTTCTCCATCTTTGGCTGTGAAGAATATAATCAATCTGATTTTGGTGTTGACCAATCTGGTGATGTCCATGTGTAGAGTCTTCTCTTGTGTTGTTGGAAGAGGGTGTTTGCTATGACCAGTGTGTTCTCTTGGCAAAACTCTATTAGCCTTTGCCCTGCTTCATTCCGTATTCCAAGGCCAAATTTGTCTGTTACCCCAGGTGTTTCTTGACTTCCTATTTTTGCATTCCAGTCCCCTATAATGAAAAGGACATCTTTTTTGGGTGTTAGTTCTAAAAGGTCTTGTAGGTCTTCATAGAACCGTTCAACTTCAGCTTCTTCAGCATTACTGGTTGGGGCATAGGCTTGGATTACCGTGATATTGAATGGTTTGCCTTAGAAATGAACAGAGATCATTCTGTCATTTTTGAGATTGCATCCAAGTACTGCATTTCTAACCAGATCTAAATCACCAAGCCACATCCATATACTTAGTCAAATGACTCCATCCAGAGTCCTACTGATATCTGATATAATTAAGTGGGTAGTTTATATACTGTAAGTTTATCATATATACTTAAAGGACAGTTAGGTATTCAGCCTTGGAAGCAAAGGAATATGGTGTTATGAAGCCATTTCTAATTTTCATAGTTGCAGCCTATAAACTTCTACCTAACAACTATAGACTGGGGCACATTTTAACTACAACTTTTTCACACAAAAAAAGAGGACTTACTGCATGTACCTTTTGCAACTATAGTTAATATCTCTGTGAAATCCTCTTATGTAAGCACATATATAGTTCTTTCTTATCCTTTAAATATGTATAGTATTCAATTGCATTGATATGTCATGACTTATTTTAAAATTCAAAATTAACAAACATTTTCTTTCAGTCTTATAGAAAAAGAATCTTATTTTATATATATATATATATATATATCTAATTTAATAGAGTAGTGTGAATGAGAAAATGGCACTTTTTTATCCCCCCAAATTAATATTTGGGCATAGTTCAGCATTGGCAGCCCAGAGGCAGTTATATCAGCATTCATCCTAAAGTGACATTCTGTCCATATTGCAAACTTATGCAGGCTAAATGGGTCTGGGGGCTTGAAGATTCCTTATCATCACTTCCTTTGTCCCTAGTCAGCCCCCTCCACATTCTCTGTGGCAGCTGTTCTAAGATGTTATGATCCCTTTTAAGCTTGCTTTCCCAGCTCTTCACCATAAGCCATAATATCACCTTTTATTCTGCAGAGAATATAGAAATATTTGAGTGGAATTCTTCTCACCTCACTTTGCTGCAACCTCTGACTGACTGACCTAAAACATTTTCATCCTTCCAGCATCTTGCCTCACAAAGATATTTCTTTCTCCATCTGGACTTCATGAGATGTTCAGATGCCATGTGAGTCCCCAAATAGTAATGCACTCAGCACCCAGGCGGTAACTGGAATTATAACATGTGTGCCTGACCTAAAAGGTATGAAATAGAAGAAAACTGAACATTGAAAGGAAAAAATAAAATGTGCAACATAATTAAAACTTGGTATTAAATATTAAGCTTCATGACATTGCAGGTTAAATAAAGTTACAGAACAATACAGAGCTTCCCGGGTGGCTCAGTGGTAAAGAACCCGCCTGCCCATGCAGGAGACTCAAGAGACGTGGGTGCAATCCCTGGGTTGGGAAGATCCCCTGGAGAAAGGAAATGGCAACCCACTTCAGTATTCTTACCTAGAAAATTCCATGGACAAAAGAGCCTGGCCAGGCTACAGTCCATGGGGTTGCGAAGAGTGGGACATGACTGAGTGACTGAGTGCGTGTATACACACACACACATACACATACACAGAACAATACATTGTGTAAAAATTCAAGCATACTACTCTCCATGCTTGTAAATACTTAGCATAACATTCCCAACAAAGTTGCATGACTTGGCAGTAATCTTACAAAACTGAGACAATTGGAGGACTTCACTGACAGCAAGAAAAACCCAAATTTTAATTCTCATCAAGCATGAGTCATATTAATAAGCATATAAATTTTATATGATTTGAATTAAAATAATTTTGGTAGAATTGAAAAAATGGGTCCTAGAGAGAAGGGAAAATGTAGAATTATAAACTTGGAAAGAATCATTATTTTCAAATACATCAAAGGACATTTTTTAAAAAATTTGCCAATGTGTATCATTTGTTTTTATTATAAATCAATTTCATGGTCTCATAATAATTGTTTCATGCTCCCTTTGGCCATTAGCTACTCACTAATGACTGTCAATGGTCATTATTATCCTATTGGAGAAAAATGTATCTCCTTTTTATAATTACTTGTTTCAGTTTATTAAAGAACATTTCTCCTTTTAAATTAGGATAGTTATTATGTGGAATAGTTTTAAATGACACTGATTATCCAAATAAAGCAGAGGTAAACATTTTGTAAATTTTAGTTAAGCAATTAGCCAAACACGTGATTACAAAACCATGTGTATTTTTAAATATACAGACTATATATTACAGTCTTGGTATATGAAGCAACTGGATTTCATGAAAGTATCATGTATTTAATGACTAGAAAGTTCCATCTGAACAGGTAAAATTATGAATTATAAACAAGTTAAGCAGAAGATATTCTTAAAATAGATAGTTTTAACTTTATTCAGTGACTATCTAGGCAAAGAATAGTTGTGCACTTAGGAACCTCTTTAGGGACTCCCCTAGAGGTCTAGTGTTTAAGACTCTGCACTTCCGCTTCAGGGGCATGGATTCGATTCATGATCAGGCAAAAAAGATCCCACGCTGCTCAGTGTGGCCAAAATAACAACAACAACAATAGTAACAAAACAAACACACAAAAAAAGAAATTTCTTTGAAGATTCTTACAGAACCTTTATGAGGAATCATTGGGCTTAGTGGTCAAGAAACAAAACAGTGGTTTCGCCAACCTGGATTCTAATCCAAATTAGAGCACTGCATAATCTTCTATAGATTACCTGCATTATTTAATTGACTTCTCCAAGTCTCAGTTTTCTATGATGGGACCAGGGATGGGACCCTCATAGCATTGGTGTTGAGAATATGAAAGAAACACATATGTGCCACATAGCTTCACATATAATTCCTTCAATAGAGTAGTTACTATGATTAGTATCATAAATTATGATCTAAAACTAACTTATTCCTATATATTTGTTTACATTTATTCCAACATGTTTAAAAATTTGTTTCAAGGAAGCTCTTGAAATATTAAACATGCTCTTACTTGCTTCATTTGCTAGATGTAAAATATATATTTTAGCCCAATCCCACTTGGATGATGAAAATTTATAAATTTATTCATTTATGTGTATCTTGTGTTTTCATGTAAAAATACTCCATGTAGATGCAGAGAGGTCTGGAATCCCCAGAAGTTAGCTGAAGGCATGGGGAGCTGGAGAGAGCATAGCAGCACCCTAGAATAGCTCAAGCCATGTAGATGGTGAAGGAAAATTCATTTAAAGGCAATTATGTTTCCTCTCATTTTGTTTTACTTTTTCATGCTGTCAGCCCTGGAAGTGTAAAGAGCTTCTAAATGGCTGGTGCTGGTAAGTAGTCAAATATTTAGAAGCCAAGGGTCTTTAATCACCTAAGTTCTTTACAATGAATACTGATGTGACAAAGGTTCATATTTAATTGATTCCAAAGTGACTTTATGCTAAGTAATGGTTCACTAAAGAATTTGAAAATGTAGCTACTTTCAATTAAAAAGTATATATCTTCCTTTATGTCAGAGTTGTTACGAGACATGTCAGAGCAAGTCACCAGGCTACTGAGACTCTGTGGACAGAAATAGTAAATATAAGCATGTCTGTGTGCCCTTGTGCACCTGAGGGAGGAAAGATGGAGGAGTAGTCACTTGCAGTTATTTTAAATTTGTCTTATAAATATATGTGAATTTCCCTTAAAGAGCTCTAAAGACGCAGCTAGAAGACCTGATCAAAATACAGCATTTTGAGAAAGAATACAAGAGTAATCTAAGTTAACCAATTGCCCATCCTGGATATGCATATTTTGTTGCAGTAAAATGAATCCCAACATGGTTTGTGAAGCTCTCTAATTCTGCCAGAAGGCACATATATATTTCACATATTCATAAATATTTCTTCTACTATTAGAACTTTTTTATTATCGCAGGAGCTAATGTAAATCTAAGAAGCTCGATGAGCATTAATGTATAAAATTACCATACTCTCACATTGACTTATCACTGCAATCATTATTCTAACTAGAAGCATGCTAGAATAGTTTGAAAGCCAGAAGAAGGTAATCAGTGATTTAAATCACTGGTCTTACTACCTGTTAGCAGAAACCATCAAGAGAAGTTGCTTTTTAAGAGAATCAGAACAGCTGGAAAGAAAGATAAGAGGAAAGGAATTTATGGTGAAAGCCTTTTTTCACTGAGCCCTTCTGCAAAGTTTAATAAAAAGAATGCTGTATTCTATAGACATTTTAATTCCACTTTCATAAAGGTGGAAGAGACACAATGACACTCCTTTAACAAACACCAAGTGTGTTGAAAGTGTTAGTTCCTCAGTCATGTCTGACTCTTTGCAACCCCGTGGAGCCTACCAGGCTCCTCTATCCATGGAATTCTTCAGGCAAGAATACTGCAGTGGGTAGCCATTTGCTTCCCAGAGGATATTCCCAACCCAGGGATCAAACCCAGGTCTCCTGCATTACAGGAATATTCTTTACCATCTAAACCTATATTATGAAAGCATATTAAAAAACAGAGACATTACTTTGCAGACAAAGGTCTGTCTAGTCAAAGCTATGGTTTTTCCAGTAGTCATGTATGGATATGAGAGTTGGACTATAAAGAAAACTGAGCACTGAAGAATTGATGCTTTTGAACTGCGGTGCTGGAGAAGACTCTTGAGAGTCCTTCGGACAGCCAGGAGATCAAACAAGTCAATCCTAAAGGAAACCAACCCTGAATATTCATTGGAAAGACTGATGCTGAAGCTGAAGCTCCAATACTTTAGCTGCCTAATGCGAAGAACTGACTCATTGGAAAAGATCCTGATATTGATAAAGATTGAGGGAAGGAGAAGAGGGTGACAGAGGATGAGATGGTTGGATGGCGTCATTGACCCAATGGACATGAGTCTGAGCAAACTCCAGGAGATGGTGCAGTTAAGGACAGAGAAGTCTGATGTGCTGCAGCCCATGGGGTAGCGAAGAGTCGAACACAGCTGAGCAACTGAACAACAAGTTCAGCCAGTATTGCCAAGAAATTATCCCGACAGGTGATGTGTTAAGTTGAGAGATTTAAATTTCTTGAATAATAATGGATTTAAATGATCTCAAATCATATACCTGTTGTTTCTCATCTAAATATTACTTCTATATTTACATTAAGGAAATTTCTCCTCACTTCTCACACACATGTAAACCAAACACAGACATAAGAACATGTATGTACCCCCCAGAAGCACATTACCATAGCTACAAAGTTTGGTTTTGCTGTTTACCTAAGAGTGCAATAGCTTTTGAAATGCATTGTTCTAAAAAACATAATGCATGATACCAAGATGGCCATCATATTTTGAGGACCAAATGCATTAAAAAAAGTGCTCACTTTCTTTAGTTTCATTAAATTTTATAACTATACAGAAAAAAAAAGGTACATGACAATTGAATCAATTTCTCTGTTAAGATAAATGTTATTTCATTCAATTAAATATATGAATTTCATACACTTAAAATGTACTTGACAATACTGTAGGTCTCCCTTCACTTATGGGGTCTATGTTCCAAGACACCCAGTGGATGCATGAAATTTAGGATAGTACTGACTGGACCCTATAGATGCTATGTTTTTTCCTATACATACGTACCTATGATAAAGTTTATTTTATGCGCTAGGCACAGTAAGTGATTAATAAAAATAAATAATAAAATAGAACAGTTATAACAATATATTTTAATAAAAGTTATATCAGTGTGGTTTGTCTCTCATTGTACAAATCTGATGCCCCTTCCATCTTAACTAAGTACATATCACACACTGTGACCATAACTTTTGAAGTGTGACAGCAAAACTAGAATAAATTTCTTTTTCTTTCTTCACAGTTTCACAGATGGAAGATTCTTCCTGCACTGCACATTTTAGAAACCTCACCACACAGTTATTTTTTTTCTTTTATTAATTTGAGAACTTGAAATTTTCACTTAAAGGAAACACTTTACAGCTTCTCTTTGGCATATCCAAATTGCCAGCATCATCCTCTTGTGTTCTGGGCCATTATTAAGGAAAATAAGGATGACCTGAACACAAGAACTGCAATAATATGGCAGGCATCCAATAACCCAGATAGCCATTGAGTGACTAATAGGCAGAAAATGCTGGGCAAAGGGATGATTTATGTCCCAAGTGTGACTAAACAGGACGGCAAGAAATTTCATCATGTTACTCAGAATGACTGCAATTTAAAAGTTATGAATTGTTTTTTTATGGAATTTTCTATGTCATATTTTTCAGACCACAGTTATCCATGGGTAACTGAAATCAGAAAAAGCGAAACCATGGATAAGGAGGGACTACTGTTTTCTCAGTGCTGCATAAGGTGCTAAAGTTCTCAGACTTTAAGGGCCCCAAACTTGTTGAGAAGAAAATTTAGCACATTAAGTGAAGCAAAATAGAAGCTATAATATTCAGGTACCAAAATAATTGCAAATGCCTTACAATTAGAAATAAGAAAGGGTAAGTATGTTATTTCTTTAAAAACCAGGAAGAAAACCTACTGTATGATCCAGCAATCCCATTACTGAGCATATACCCTGAGAAAACCACAATTCAAAAAGACCCACATACCCCAATACTCACTGAAGCACTATTTACAGTAGCCAGGACATGTAAGCAACCTAGATGTCCACTGACAGATGGATGGATAAAGTTGTAGTCCATATATACAATGAAATAGTACTCAACCATAAAAAGGAACGAATTTCCGTTAGTTGTAGTGAGGTGGAGGAACCTAGAGCCTGTTACACAGAGTAAAGTAAGTCAGAGAAAAACGTATTCTATATAAACTTATATATATGGAATCTAGAAAATGGTGCTGATACACCTATCTGCAGGAAAGGAACTGCAATACAGCTGGACTTGTGGACACAGTGGGGGAAAGAAAGAGTGGGACAGGTTGTAAAGCAGTATTGACATATATACACTATCATGAATAAAATTGAGAGCTAGCGGGAAGCTGCTGTACACTACAGGGAACCCAGTCCGGTGCTCTATGATGACCTGGAGACCTAGAGGGGTGGGATGGTGGGGGGAGGCTTAAGACGGAGGGAATATATATGTATATGTGGATATATATATGTATACATATAGTCATGACTGATTTGCATTCTTGTATGGCAGAAACCAACACAACATCATAAAGCAATTTTCCCCCAATTAAAAAATAAATTTTTTTGAAAGAGAAGTCTTTAAGGAAAGGGCTGGGTTCAAACAGTTTCTTGAAGACGATTTAGGATTAAGAGGTCGGAAAGAAAAGATGACATACTTCCATTTCTTAAAATCACTATTTGTAAGACATTTTCCATTTTCCCATCAAACTTACATTCACAACATCAGTATAAACTAGAAATAATATACCCTTGACCTTTGAAAGAGCTACACTAGAGAACTCTCTAATTTTCAGTTCACAAATGCTGCACTATCATAAAAATTTCCCCATGAATTGAAGTAAAATTGATGAAATATTTTAAGTTGTCCTTTCTGATCCTTAGTAAGATTTACTATTTAAGAGAAAACTCTAAGAGATACTGCTAGGGCAAAAAGAGTGATTAGACTCTTCTCATCATAAACAGAAGGGGACAGGGTGATGTCAGTGAGATGACAGACAGTAAGCCTTGGGGGGGCGGGGGGGGGCGGTGATTGACAGTTCAGGAAATCTCTGCTTCCTGGGGGCTTACTACACAATCCGAGGTGAGGAAACTTTTGTGCACCCCTGAATCACGTCTAGAGCTTTTTAAAAATACAAATGCTGTGCTTCTCTCCTGTTATAATTTGAGGAAGACCAAGGCATCTGCATTTTCAAGTTTCCTGTAGGATACTGATGTTTACCTCCTATTAGAAACACATACTAGAAAAGTTGCCAGCCCAAAATGTCTCATTGAGTCATATTAAAAATCTATGAGTAGATTAACTCTACTCCTAACATGTCCAAATTTCCTCCTGTAAATATTTCTAAAAAACACAGAGAAGTTTTAATGTCTGCATTGATAGTAACTTGGTTATCAAAATTAGGGCAACAAAAAATCAAATGCTAACCAGAGAAGATGAGTATATAGAAAATGCCATAAACCTCAGAGTTATAATATCTTGGTGGAAAACATTATTTCCATCTTTAAAAATTATTTTGGGTATACTATGATGCAGTGTTTCAGGAAAACGTCTTTTAGAGAGATAATGAAGCTTTATATTTCCATTTATTCATCATCTGTAATGATAGAGTGAACAAAACCTGCTTATGGAAGAGGGTTCCAAACAAATAATTTAGGGAAAATTGTAAGTTTGTTTCTTTAAGCTCTAACCTCTTTTAAGGAATCAAATTGTTGCTCCTTACATAATATTATAGAAATTGACCTGTTAAATGCCCAGCTCCTGCCAATCTTAATGACACTCATTTTCCCTCTATGTTTACCCTCCAGAAAATTGCTTTATAAAAAATATACTGCTGATTCTCTGAAAAATGAAAATCTTTTTCATTGGAAATATTGATGAAAGAAACTTCCCCAAAAGCCATATGTTTTACTCAAAAATAAGAGATATATTTTCTTGGAAGGAAATACTGAATATTTAAATGTGTCAATTCTTTAACTATTAATGGATGACATTAATAAAAATTCACAAACATCTCAAGCATTTCTTTATTAAATTGAAATATCAGTTTCCTATGGCTACTGGAATAACTTACCCCTTGATAGTTTACAAGAATATACATTTATTCTCATACTTTCTGGAGCTAGTAGTCCAAAATCAGTTCACTGCACTGAAATCAAGGCGTAGGCAAGGCCATACTCCCTTGGGAGGCCCTAGGGGAGAATCCTTTTCCTTGTATTTCCAGCTTCTAGACCTGCATTCTTTGTCTTCCTTGTTTTGTGGTCCCTTGCTCCATCTTCAAGGCCAGGAGATAGAATCTTCAAAGCTCTTTTTGCTCCATCTTCACATGGCTTTGTTCTTTGTCTCCCACTTAAGAAGACCCTCATGATTACATCTAAGGCTTGTCTAGATACCCCTGGAAATTTTCCCATTAAAAAGGCCTTAATTTAGTTATATCTTGTAAGAACTCTTTTTCCATGTAAGATAACATTCACTGGTTATAGGGATTAGGACTTTGATATCTTTGAGAGTCATAATTCAGCCCACCATAATTGTCACTTACTTATTGGAAGTATAAACAAGTAATAGCAGGTGAAAAAACTTTGGAAAAGGAGAGTAATGAGGGGGAAATTGTCTTACTAGATATTAAATTATAATTTAAACCTACAGTAATTACAGGAAAAAAGGCACTAGTGTAGGTATCCAGCTAGCCTTCTCATATACATAAGAACAGAATATGTGGTAAAACATCATAAGCCAATGAGGAGGAAATGGATTATTTAGAAAATATAGTTATTTTTCTTTAAAAAGAAAAGACAAATTAGAATACATCATGTGACATAGAGTCCCAGGATAGAAGGCCTAGCAAGTTAAAATCATAAATAAAAATATTTTAAATATAAAATGTCAAATATGTTTGAGAAAATGATAGATATTTAGCTGATCTTGTCATAGGTAAGGACCTTCTAAATATGAAGAAAAACAGCATAAAAGTAAAGTTTAGTCAACTTGAGTGTCTAAAAATTTTAAAGCATATGTATCAAATATAAACAAAATTAAATATCAAGCAAGAAATTGGAAAAACATTTGCAGTATTAATGTAGACAATGTTTAATATTCTTAACATAAAACTGGTCATATTAATGAGAAAAACATAGAGTCAAAATGGAAGAATGAATAAAAGCCTATATCTAGAAGAAGAAATATCAATGTCTAATAAACATGGAAACTTGATTATTCCTGAGTAATCAAATAAATGCAAGTTAAAATAAGGAAATGCTATTTGTTACCTGTAAAACTGCATAATTTATGAAGATTAACATTCAGTGCTGCTCACAGTATGTAAAACAGGTGTTCTCAAACACCATCACAGAATACAAATTGTTATAATCTCTATGGAAAGAAATTTATCACAAAGGTTTGAATAGGGACTTAAGTACAATGCTTCTTAAAATAGTTTTTTAAAAGTTAAAAGATGTACAATGAAACAAAAGTGAATAAATAGGCCAGTGTGATTCATGTGACCAAATAAGACACAACATTAAAAACTTATAAGCATCCCCTATTTTAATCACTGGAAAGTATCCAGTGTAAAATGCTAGGTTATTAAAGCAGAATGCAAAATTGGATATACACACATTCAACGATGCTTCCCAGGTGGCTCAGTGGTAAGGAATCTGCCCGCCAAGCAGTTGACGAAGGTTTGATCCCTGGGTCAGGAAAATCTCCTGGAGAAGGAAATGACAGCCCACTCCAGTATTCTTGCCTGGAGAATCCCATGGGCAGAGGAGCCTGGCAGGGTCGCAAAGAGTCAGACACAACTGAGGGACTAAACAGCAGAAAACATTTTCAAGCACAGACACACACTGTATATGGTTCCCAGAATACTACTGGGAAAATCTTATGTGGACAAGCAAATCGAATCAGGCAGTAACAAAAATTTAATAAACTGTGATCCTGGCTATGCAGAAGCAGAGACCTGGAGGATAAAGGGGGTCTCTTTAGATGGTATAGTCATGAAAGTGAGGTGGGTACATTTAACCTGAGACCAGAAGGAAGGAAAGAGGGAAGGAAGGACCCAGCAAAGAGCCTATTAGAGCATTCTGGACTGAGGGACCATCCTCTGCAAAGGCTCTGCGGAAGGAAAAGCAAAAGTGAAAATCGCTCAGTCGAGTTGTGCCCGCTCTTTGCGATCCCAAGGCCTCCACATGGAATTCTTCAAGCCAGAATACTGGAGTGGGTAGCCTTTCCCTTCTCCAGGGGATCTTCCCAACACAGGGATTGAACCCAGATCTCCTGCATTGCCGGCAGATTCTTTACCAGCTGAGCTACCAGAGAGGCCCATGGAAGGGAAAGAGCGCAGCAGTTTCAAAGCTCTGAAAAAAGAGGCTAGTAGGGTTGGGAGGTAGAGGATAAGAGGGCAAAGAGGCTTGAGCTGCGGTTGATAGAGAAAATGAGTGCTCAGATGGTAGCCACAGTGGTGCTTATACCTAATGTTCATGTCTCCAGTTATTTATTTATTTAACATGCCATGTTGTTGGTTGTTATTCAGTCCCTAAGTCACGTCTGACTCTGACTCTTTGCAACCCATGGACAGCAGCACTCACTCCAGGCTTCCCTGTCCTTTACCATGTCCTGGAGTTTGCTCAAATTCATGTCTATTGAGTCGGTGATGCCATCTAATCATCTCATCATCTGTCACACCTTTCTCCTCCTTTCCTCGATCTTTACAGCATCAGAGTTTTTTCCAATGAGTCAGCTATTCACATCAGATGGTCAGAGTATTGGAGCTTCAACTTCAGCATCAGTCCTTGTAAATATATGTATACTTGTAAATATATGTATTCAACTACAAATTATGATTAAATAATAGTTTCAGCCTAATATTTAAAAATCTCATTTAATCACCATTATTTCCCTTTTTATAAGTAAGGAAACAGAAGCTTTGAGAGTATCTTGGCTAAGATCACAAAATGTGAGGCAGAGTGGGATTTGAACCAGGACCATTGTACTCAGAGCCTGCTGTCTTAACCATTCTTTTATATTGCTTCTCCAGAATATTATTCATTAGCACATAATTTACAAATTGAGAATTCTTGATAAAAAGGGATACTCATCTTCACATAGTCATTTGCTAATTAATTATGTAATCTCAAACTACATGTCTCTAGGCCTCACTTTTTTCACCTCTAAAATAAGGTTGATTACACAAGCCTCCCTACTTTGTAAGAAACTAATAATAGACAAATCGATTTATATTTTCTTCGTAAACTGTGTATGTAGGACACTATGATATTTCCCTAAGTGAGACCAGATCTACTCAGCATCCAGTCACAGAAAAAGTTCACAGATGAAACAACATGCATGAATAATATCAAAATTCAGGAAATAAGTTAGCATTAATAACTCTAAAACTTGCTTCAACTTACAGAGCTCCATTAAATCAATTGTAACATTTCTGTTATTACCACATTATATGACCATAATGAAGATAATAAATACCTGGCATTTACAGCATTTCTTTCATCTAAATATTCCCATAGAGCTCAATCAACTTTATGTGCAAATTCATTATGAGCTCTATACAGGTGAGACAGAGCAGGTAGTGTAAATCAAGCTAACAACGATGTGGATCTCTTTTCCTTCCACCAGCTCCTTTTATCCAGGTTTACTAACTGGGGCAAGAGCAAGAGCCGCGTACTTTTAAAAATAATGAAAATGGAAGGTAATTCCAAGAAGCCTCTTATCCATGGCCCACAGTCTAACAAAAGGACTTGGAAAATAGGGGGAATAATTTGATCATATACTTATCATCATTTGCATTTAAATGCTTCAGGTGGGGCTATACTTTAAGAAGAATGGCCAGCTTTATAAATCATCTGAATATGAGAGCAAAACACAGGACCTTTCTTTGTGACAGAGTATGGGTCTGCTGATATAGCTATGTCTCCTGGCACTTTCCCAAACAAGAAGAATCATACGCTCCTCTCTCATGCCTTCGTGGTTTTTATTTCCCAAAGAGCATAGTCCAATTTTCACCTCTTAATCTCAGTAAAATATTACATAAACCCCAATAACCGTCAATAACCACTTAATAACATCAGCAGGTACCCAAGGTGTTGGGCTGTGCTGCTCGATGTTAGCAGCCACGGAGCACAAGTGACTCCTGAGTGCGTGAACATAGCTATGAGACTGAGAAACTAAAGTTTTTATTTTATTTCATTTTAATGAATATAAAGTTAAACTTTGAAATTTCTTAAATTTTAATTAAGTTTGGAATAAGCTGGAACCTACGTTTACAGCAGTAAATTATATGAAATCTAAGTACAGGGCAAGTACTTCTAATAACAATTTAGGATCCAGATTGAGAAGTGGTGAAAAAAAATAATACACACAAGATTTGAAAGACTTAGAAAAAAAGAATGTCAGATATATCTATCATAATTTTATATCAACTATGAGTTGAAATGATAATGTTTTGGATATAGTGGATTAAATAAAATGTTCTTTACAACTGCTTCAATGTATTTTTATTGTGATTATTAAAAAAAAATTTAAGTATCAATGAAATCTACACTTTGTTTCTATTGGACAACTGTTCTGGGGATTTGAATATCTATTTGTATCTTTCTGCACTTCCCCTTAATGGCAGGAGTCACTGAAATAATTCAAGGAGCTCTTAACCCAGCTGAATGAAAAAGCACAAAATATTTCAAATGTTGACCTCAAGAGAAGAATGCAGTCCAAGACTTTCGCTATTGTCCCACACTTTAACCACAATTGAGTCCATCCTTCAGCTGCTGGACCTTGACGTCCATCTCTTGGCTCTTTCCCAGCCTCCATTGACTTCCTCAGCTACCCCTATTAGCATTTCACATTTCTAGTTCTTTGCCCATGAGTTTTGATAAACCACTTTCAAGTATACCATTTAATGTCCCATGGAAACTATGGAAAACCCTTTTCAGTTCTTTCCGAGTTCCCAAACCCTTATCCACATCGACAGTTTGAGAGAAATTTAAAGCCAATGGTTCCCTTAGCTCCCTTCCTTTCAAACTTAATCATCCAACCCTTTACTGTATTTTCTTTCCATTTGTTCTGCTTCATTCCAAATCCAATAGCTTTCTCTTTACCCATATTTTTTACTGAATCTCTTAAGTAGCTAATCAGCTATCTCCCTTCAGCCTCTCATAACTTCCACTTCTTCCCAACGTTGATTGCCTCTCCTCCATCCCCTTCAGAGTGATAAGCCCCAACCCTTCTGGACTCTGAGAACAGGGAGAGTGACCTAAGCAGGAGGCTTTTGTGGCTTCTCTGAGTCAGATCCCTTATACAGGCTGCCTGCAAAGTCCCATGTCCCCACCTTCTGGTTTAAGGTTTACTCTAGTCAGAAGTGCTGTTGAGTAAAAAAGTAAGTGACCTGGTTCACAATTATTTAATACATGATGTCTAACCAAATACTGATTTGGACCCAAATCAGAGTAAGGTTGACAAGCCAAGTGTGCAATACCAGATCATCTCAGGATACCAGCTTGGATTTGTGTGCTTTTGCAAAACTCCAGACCCCTTCCTCCTTTGTTCTCTCTTTACTCTATCCAGGCTTCCTACTCAGGACTTCCTCCAGGTTCTTGCCCTGGAGCCAGAGCAGGCCACCCTTACTATCATTATCATGTCATCATAATATGGGGAGTGGCTGCCACCCAGGCTCCCTTGTTTCACCCCTTCTTAGTCCTTCCTTGGAAATAAAACTCTAGCTAGTTGGTTCCCCTCCAAATGTGTGCATACCATATGTGACCAAAATCACTGTGATCAAAACTGCTTAAGAGCCAGATATCCTTTTCCGGCAGAGCTCTCTGATGCCCACCGATATTAAATTGACCTATCTATTTTCCACTGCTCTTATCTTTTGGTCTGTTCTCTGGCAGAGACTTACTTTCATTTGCTTCTATCCACTTATTTCTACAAAATGATTAGAATTTATTTTGAGTGCAGCTTATTTATTCCCTGTGATGATTCTTTCTTTCTTTCCCCTGCCCCTACAAACACATTCAAAGCATATTCCAGGAATCAGTCCTCTTCCTTTTCCTCTGCAAGCTCCTATTTCATCTCTCCCGTCTTATGAACTCCACAACATCTTGCAGTCTGAGTTCTACCCTCCACCCCCCATTTCCTCTAGGGAAATTACATTTTTAGATCATTAACACCTGCCTGATTAGCAGAATCAAATCTTCACATTCTTCATCTACTCATTCTCTCTGCTTTTCATAACTCCCTCTCCTGGCTTCCCTGAGTGGGTATTTTCCTGGTTGCATGATTGGACTTGGTCAACATCTTTTCTTCAGTTAGACTCTCCATGAGTATCTGTAAGGATCTGAGGCTCTATGCTTTCCTCTGTGACTTAATTATTACTTTATAATTGTTGTTGTTCAGTCACTCAGTCATGCCTGACTCTGTGACCCCATGGACTGCAGCACACCAGACTTTTCTATCCTATACTGTCTCCCAGACTTCGGTCAAACTCATGTCCATTGAGTCAATGATGCCATCCAACCATCTCATCCTCTGTTTCCCCCCTTCTCCTCTTGCTTTCAATCTTTCCCAGCATCAGGATCTTTTCCAATAAATCGGCTCTTCACATCAGATGGCCAAATTATTGGAACTTCAGCTTCAGCATCAGTCCTTCCAATGAATATTCAGGGTTGATTTCCTTTAGGATGGACTGGTTTGATCTCCTTGCAGTTCAAAGGATTCTCAAAAGTCTTCTCCAACACCACAGTTCAAAAGCATCAATTCTTCAGCACTCAGCCTTCTTTATGGTCCAACTCTCACAACCATACATGACTACTGGATAAACCATAGCTTTGACTATATGAAACTTTGTTGGCAAAGTGATACCTCTGCTTTTTAATATGCTGTCTAGGTTGGTCATAACTTTCCTTCCAAGGAGCAGGCGTCTTTAAACTTCATGCCTACAGTCACTGTCTGCAGTGATTTTGGAGCCCAGGAAAATAAAGTCTGACTCTGTAGTGCTTAGTCGCTTAGTCATGTCCAACTCTTTGGGACCCTATGGACTGTAGCCCGCCAGGCTTCTCTGTCCATGGAGATTCTCCAGGCAAGAATACTGGAGTGGGTTGCCATGCCTTCCCCCAGGGGATCTTCTCAACCCAGGGATTCAACCCAGGTCTCCTGCACTGCAGGCAGATTCTTTACCATCTGAGCCACCAGAGAAGCCCAAGAATACTAGAGTGGGTAGCCTATCCTTTCTCCAGGTGAAACTCTGAAGTAATGATTCCCAAATACATTCTCCATTCCTGTTTCAGACCATGCATCTTTAATCCCCATGGGACACCACTTCATGGATAACCTATAGACATCTGACATCTAACATATGCACCACTAAAGACACCATCTTTCTCCACTAGTTCTTCCTCTCTACCCCCAGGTTTCCTCTATTATATTTTTTATCTCAATAAATATAATCACTATCCCCTCCAGTATTTCAAGCTCAAAACTTCACAGACATCTTTAAGTACCTTATCTTTCTATTAAAATATATTCTATCTCGATCCCATCAAAGAGGTATCAAATCCTGTGGGTTGCTTCTTGAAGCATTTCTCACCACCATTCCTTCCATCTGGTCTCCTTGCCATTGCCTGAGGTTCAGTCATCACTAAAGTTTGTCAGGAGCATTCCAACAGTTTTCTAAGCCTTTTTTCCTCTTCTGTTTTGTCACCAAACTCCAAAGCCTTACCATGTCATATCAAGCCCCTTCTCAAAACATTCAGTGGCCCCTACCTGCACATCAAATCAAATATCCTTTATGAACTGGTTGCCATGAATTTTCCACGTTACATCTTATATGCCACCCCAGTTGTAACTGGCGCTTGGGTCACGCATACGATTCACTGAACCACAAATATTTCCTATAATTTCCTGACTCTGTGCCTTTCCCATGATGCCCCTGATCCTTCAATACTCTGACCTCATTTCCCCCTTTTGAATTTGTACACAGTCTTTGGGCAGTGCTGAAGGTAGATAGAGGTATCAGACAGAGGTATCAGGTCTATTAGGGATCCCTTCAGAAAAAACCAACCTCTCCCTCCTGTATTTACTATAGCACTTTCTACATTGACTCTAATTCTTACCATAGGCTGCAGTGTTTCTTCTCTTGTTGTGGTTTCTTCACTGAATTGTGAGTCACTAGAAGCAGAAATTATGCCTCAATCTACTGCATTTCTCTTATCCTTTTCAGAGTACATAGATACACAAAAAGTTTTACTCAATTGTTGAAATAGAAGAACTTATAACAAAAGACAACCTTCCCTTAGAGATTATAAAATTCTAAAAAGAGCTCTAATATCTGTCATACTGGTCAGGTGTCTTTCTTTAAGGCTAAACAGACACTCGGGAATCCTGAGAATAGCATAGCTCTTAGAGATTAAAACTGCTTTCCATTGAAGGAAACTTCAGTCAGTCCACATCCACAAGGTCTGCAATTGTGGATTCAAAAATAATTTTTTTTAATTCCAGAAAGTTCCAAAAAGCAAAACTTAAACTTGCTGTGCAGTGGTAATTATTTACATAGTATTTACATTGTATTAAAAACTATTTACATAGCATTTACACTGTATTAGGTACTATAAGTAATCTAGAGACGTATAGAGGAAAATGTTCCTAGGCTATATGCAAATATTACACCATTTTATATAAGGGATCTGAGAACTCAGATTTTTATATCTGCAGGGGTTCCTGAAACCAATTCCCAGGGACACTGAGGGATAAATGTATTTAGCTTTTCCCTTCCCAATTCTTTCTATTCTTTTAAGAAATGAAATTGTATACAATTTCCAAAAATAAGACTGAAAAATGAAAATCTGTATGCTTTCTACAGCTGAACTCACAGGGGTTACCCTTCAGATAATTTCTTATTTTCTTTCATATTTTGTTCTGTTATATACTCATTTAGTCAATAAATATCTACTAAAGATACTGTACAAAATGAGTTATGCTCAACATTTTGATGAAAAGACAACAATTATAGACTCAGGTGAGAGTTACTAAGGAAGCTTCCATGGAACCAAACCTTAGAGGAAGGATCTTCCATGAGCAGAAACATTATAGATGGGGAAAACATAGATTTTTCCAAGTTGGAAGAAGGAAAAAGAAACAACGAACAAAGGTGCATGAACAACTGTGACATATATTATTGAGGAGTGGAGACAATAAAGATGAGCAGTCTAACTAGAAGAGATGGTTTATCCTGGAATCAGGATTTTCAAAATGTATTAGTCATTCACTCCTTCCAATAAAATCAGATGAAAGAGCACAATATGTAAGACAAACACCAACTGCAAATTTTCACTTGCCATGGGCACTTGCAATCTGCTTCCACAAGGATCAGATCATATGCTGCTGCAGCCGCTGCCCTTCAGCGCCCCTAAAGGGAGTTCTGGGTGGAGATCAGGAATGAGGCACTCTCTGCTCTGGGGAAACTGACAGGTCTTCAGATAGTTAGATATTTTCAGGAACTGATTTTATGAACCCAATCCCTGTATCCCCTCATATCTAGAAAAGCACTTAATCTCTTCATGGTGACATCAGCTCCTTATGACTAGCAGAAAACTTTGGCAAAGATAAGTCCTTGATTGCATGAACTACCCCTTCACCAAAATCATACACATACTGACCTTCCCCCCTTCCTCTTTGGAGCACTTTCTCAGAGCTATCTGAGGTGCTGTCTCCCAGGCTGCAGTCCTCCTTTTGCCCCAAATAAAACTTAACTTGCAGCTCTCACATTGTGCATTTTTGTTGTTGTTGTTAACAAAAACAAAACTACTACAGTACAAAGAGGAGGAGAGTGAAAGATTGGAGGCCACCTAGTGAGTTACCCCTTAACAACACCCTCTCCAGAGTCCCAGAGTTCCCTCCCTGGAGTACCTCTGAGTAAATTACTAGCCAAGTGAAACACAAAATAAGATCACATAGATAGAATGGGACCAAATTATGGAGCACCATGTTACTTGACCTCAATGCACACATTAACTGAGGCTTTTTTCTCACACAGTTCATAGTCCACTGCACATGTAGGTCCTTTGTCATTTGTAAGCTAAATAAATCACTTTTTATCCCTACAAGTTAATTCTACACTTGGCACATGACTAGTGCCCAAAAAGATTTTTGAAATTTTTAAATGCCAGCCTCCACTGAAATAAGGGATGTCTTCCCAAAGAGTTTGTCAATAGTTCTCTGCAATCCAGTTTATCCCCACCCATTTCCAGCAGAAAATTCAGCCTTGAACATAAATGCACTAAGTCAGGCTAAACTAGACTTACCAGAAGATTTCACTGTGACTCAGTCTATATCAGAGGTTAAGAATGCATATCCAAAGGCTTCATGATGATTCTTAAAAGAAAAGAAACATCCCAAAACACACTTTCTTCTCATTGCCTTAATTATAATTCACAAATTTCCTTAAGGTGCAGAGCCTTGTGCTGGCTATTTTTCAGATCTCAGAGGAAATGCAGACCCTTTATTTAGAGTGAGCAATACTATAAAGGCACAATGTGGTCCAAAGTTTAGCCAAAATCTCATCACATGCAAATAAACTTAGTGCATGGAAAAGACATCTGGGAATGGGCTTGAAAGGATGACAATGGGCTGTTTTCTATTATGTTCTTGTAACCTGTTGGGCCATAGACATACATACACTTGTGTTTTTTTAACTTGGGGATAATACAAGTAGAAAGGCATCATGATTAAGGGAGCATTAATGCATATGGACAGGGCCACTTAAAAACCACAAATTCTGTATTTTATCCAAGTAGAAAGACAGAAAAACCTCTTGGGTTTATAAGATACTGGAAGATAAAAGAAGCATTTTTTTTTAAGATATATTTTTAATTGCCATCATTTTTAAGATCTTTGATGCTTCCCCTAAGTAGCTGTTTCTCTCCCATAGGTTCTTTACATGTGATAAGAAGAAGAAAAAACTATGCATTAAAATGATAGTTCTATTTCTCTCCTCTTTTTATCTTTTGCTTTATATCTAATTGCCAGTTAGATTTATCTGACTATATAGCTCATAAACCCCTAACTTTTGATTTCTAATAAATTTCATTATTCTCTAGAAAAAAGAACTTATTCAACATTTTTTATGAGGCATCTACTTGATTCTAGGCAGTGTGTTTGTTGCTGAGGATGTACTAAGTTCAAATAAATAAAGAAAGAAATATATGAACAAATATCAAACCCCTCCTCAAACTTAGAACCTAATTTAATCATAAACAAGTGTAAAATGTTACAGCTTTCACATAAGATATATGGTATCATTCAAGGATAAAGGAAAACCCACTATTTGGTGAGCTCAGGGGAACTTTCTATAATGTATTAATATAACTTTTGTGCTTACAGTGGAAGGATGAATAGGAACAAACTAGGTGAAGGAAGTGGAGTGAAGTGGGGAAGAAGATCAGAATTAGCAGAAGAAATGGAACATCGTAAGAAGTGTTTTCAAGAATCTCAGTAGGACCAGCGGGGTCGGCACAGGGAGTACAGAGGTGTGATTCCAGATGAGACTGAAGATGTAAGTAGAGGACAGCCATACAGAACACTGTAGGTCTTGACCAAAAAAAAAATCTGGTTTTATCTTAACACAGCGCAAATGTATTGGGAAGATTCCAGCAAGTTTTGCAGATGATGTGATATAATCAGACTTGCTTTTTGAAAAGATTGCTATAGTTGTATTATTTAGGGTATAAGAGAGATTTGAGGTAATCTAGAGGTAATAACAGATTGGGCTAGGATAACAGCTTTGAAGATGGGAATAGATAAAATGGAAAGATGTGTAGAAGGAAAATCTACAAAAGAGATTTATGATAAGAGCTAAGGGAGAGAAAAAGAGGGCTAAAGAGTCTACTTTGTAAAGGCTAATGGATGTGAACAATGAGATACCCACTGCATACCTATTAGAATGGCTAAAATCTAAAACATGGCAGTACCAGAGGCTGGAAAGAATGTGAAACAACAGGAATGCTCATTTATCAGTGGTAGGAATTCAAAATGGTACAGGTACTTTGGCAGACAGTATGGCACTTTCTTACAAAGCTAAACACAGTTTTAACATAAGATCTAACATGGTCATGTATGGATATGAGAGTTGGACTGTGAAGAAGGCTGAGCGCCGAAGAATTGATGCCTTTGAACTGTGGTGTTGGAGAAGACTCTTAAGAGTCCCTTGGACTGCAAGGAGATCCAACCAGTCCATCCTAAAGGAGATCACTCCTGGGATTTCTTTGGAAGGAATGATGCTAAAGCTGAAACTCCAGTACTTTGGCCACCTCATGCTAAGAGTTGACTCATTGGAAAAGACTCTGATGCTGGGAGGGATTGGGGGCAGGAGGAGAAAGGGACGACAGAGGATGAGATGGCTGGATGGCATCACTGACTCGATGGACGTGAGTCTGGGTGAACTCCGGGAGTTGGTGATGTGACAGGGAGGCCTGGTGTGCTGCGATTCATGGGGTCGCAAAGAGTCGGACACGACTAAGCGACTGAACTGAACTGAACTGAACAACTATGTTCCTAGGTATTTTTCCAGATGAGTTGAATAATTGTGTCCACATAAAAACCTGCACACTTTATTAACAGCTTCATTCATAATTACCAAAAAATTAGCAACCAACATGTCCTTCAGTAGGTGAATGGCTAAACTGTACATTCAGACAACAGAATATTATTTAAGAATAAAAGGAAATTATCTATCAAGCTACAAAAAAGACAAAGGGGGACTTTAAATGCATGTTGCTAAGTGTAAGATCATGGCATCTGGTCCCATCACTTCATGGCAGATAGATGGGGTAACAGTGGAAACAGTGTCAGACTTTACTTTTTGGGGCTCCAAAATCACTGGAGATGGTGAGTGCAGCCATGAAATTAAAAGACGTTTACTCCTTGGAAGAAAAGTTATGACCAACCTAGATAGCACATTGAAAAGCAGAGACATTACTTTGCCAACAAAGGTCCGTCTAGTCAAGGCTATGGTTTTTCCTGTGGTCATGTGTGGATGTGACAGTTGGACTATGAAGAAGGCTGAGCATTGAAGAATTGATGCTTTTGAACTGTGGTGTTGGAGAAGACTCTTGAGAGTCCCTTGGACTGCAAGGAGATCCAACCAGTCCATTCTGAAGGAGATCAGCCCTGGGATTTCTTTGGAAGGAATGATGCTAAAGCTGAAACTCCAATACTTTGGCCACCTCATGTGAAGAGTTGACTCATTGAAAAGACTCTGATGCTGGGAGGGATTGGGGGCAGGAGGAGAAGGGGACGACAGAGGATGAGATGGCAGGATGGCATCACTGACTCGATGGACGTGAGTCTGAGTGAACTCCGGGAGCTGGTGTTGGACAGGGAGGCCTGGCGTGCTGCGATTCATGGGGTTGCAAAGAGTCGGACATGACTGAGCGGCTGAACTGAAGTGAAAGAAGCCAACCTGAAAAGACAACATCTGTTTCTTATGCATGCATCTTCAGTTGCTCAGTCATCTGCAACCCCATAGAGTGTAGCCCGCCAGGCTCCTCTGTGCAAGGGATTTTCCAAGGAAGTATACTGGAATGGGCTGTCATTTCCTCCTTCAGGTGATCTTCTGGACTCAGGGACTGAGCCTGTGTCTCCTGCAGCTCCTTCACTGGCGGGTGGACTCTTTACCACTGAGTCACCTGGGAGCCCATACTTTCATATAATTCATCTCAATTATATGACATCTGGAAAAAGTAAGTCTATGGAGACAGTAAAAAAGATCAAATCAGTGGTTTCAGGAGATGGGAAGGAGGGATACATGGGCAGAGCACAGGGAATATTCAGAGCAGTGAAAGTATTCTCTGTGATACAATAATAGTGGATACATGATATTATACACTTAGCAAAATCCACAGAATTGTACAATACAAAGAATGAACCTAGTTCATTCTTTAGTTCATTCATTAGTTCATCAATTTAAATAAATGTACCATATCTTGCAAAATATTAGTAACAGGGTAAACTGAGACAGGAGGAAAGGGATTAAGTGGGAATTCTCCATATTTTTCTGTTCAATTTATCTGAACAAAAACTGCTCTAAGAAATAAAGTCTACTTTATTTTAATTTTTCATATACATTAAGAGGAAATGGAAATAATGATCGTTATTTAAATATGAATGATTGGAAAAGAGTGAGGTTTGAGTATTATCATTTTGGGAAAATATTATTTCGGTTTTAGATAGATGGAGAGGATATTTCAATAAATAGTTGAATTGACAAGTCTTGAGTTCTGAGAATTCTAAGGCTTCAAAGGAAATATAAAAAGAGCAAAGCACTTTAAAAATAAGAGGAAGAGAGGACTTCCTGGTGGCTCAGTGGTGAAAAAAAAAAACCAGCCCACCAATGCAGGAGACATGAGTTCATTCTCTGATCTGGGAAGATCCCACATGCAGCAGAGCAACTAAGCCCATGTGCCTCAATCATTGAGACTGTACTCTAGAGCCCTGGAGCCACAGCTACTGAGCCCATGTGCTACGACTACTGAAGCCTACACAGCCGAGAGCCCATGCTCTGCAACAAGAGAAGTTACTGCAATGAAAAGCCCATGTACCATAGCTGGAGAATAGTCCCCACTCTCTATATCTAGAGAAATGCCCATATAGCATCGAAGACCCAGCATAGCCAAAACTAAGTAAATTAAAGTCATTAAAAAATAAGAGAAAGAAGTAGATATATAGCATATATCCATAAGTCTAATATATATATATATACCTATGAAGTGGCAGAGAAGAGAGAATGAGACAGAGAAAGCAGCAAAGATATAATAGCTGAGATTTTTCCAAAAATAGTGGAAAACACAGAATCAAGAAGTTCTGAGAACTTTATGCAAGATAAAATAAGTAAAATAAAATAAATATAGACAATCATTTCAAAATTACTAAATACCAAAAAGTAAATCTTAAAAGAGATGAAAGAGAGACAGAGAAACAAAGAGATTATCTTTTAAGAAGCCACAATTAGAATGCCTGTTGACTCCTCCACAAAAACTATACAATTCAGAAAACAGAATATCTGCAAAATGCTGTGGCAGGTGTGCAATGCAAAATGCAGGGCAGATAATATAAAACTTTATTCCAAGTGAAAATATTAAGGTAACCATAAATAGGATTTAGACAAACAAATATAAGAGACTTAACCATCATCAAACTCACACTATAATAAATACTAAAGATATATTATTGGCAGAAGAATAGTGATCACAGAGGGAAGCTCAAGGATGGAAAAAGGAAAATAAATATTAAAATAACACATCTTTGAGAAAATATGAATGCATGTTGGCTGAGCGAATCAATATTAATAATGCCTTGAGATTAAAATATAGAATGAAATAAAACACAAAAAACAATAGCATACATGTTAGCAGAGGATGTTGTTGGGTCGCTAAGTCATGCCCAACTCTTTGCAACCCCATGGACTACAGCACAGCAGGCCCCCTTGTCCTTCACTATCTCGTGGAGTTTACTCAAATCCATGTTTACTGAGTCAGTGACGCTATCTAACCATCTCATCCTGTAGCGTCCCAGTGCACTGTCTGGGTAAGTGTACATTGTCTTGTGTTCACACCAAGTACCAGGAACTATCGGTAACTTAAGGGTGCATATCACACTCTACGTGATCACTGGGAGGATGGTAACAGAATGTACATCTTACAAGTACACAGAAGAAAAACAGAATGCATAGACTATTTGTGGATATTAAAATTCATATTATTTATAGAAAAAAAATAACAAGGAACACTAAGATTTTAAACTTAGACCAAAATATGTCAGTGAGTACATTGTGAAGGTGAAAGAACTGATACTCCAATTCAAAGACATATTTTGCCAGAGTGCAGTTTCAAATAACTTTATATGTTGTTCAAAAAACAATAAGGATATACTTAACTCGAAAAGCAAAGAATGGAAGAAGATCTAGAAAACACTAACTGAAAGAAATTAGGGGTGACTACATTAATATCAAAGCAAATTTTAAAGAAAATAAAGCATTACTGGAGATAAGTAAATACATATCATAAAGATAAAATATTTGATTTACCAGGAAGATATAAAAATGTTCTACTTTTACCCCTAATAAAGTACCTGCAAACCTTTAAAGCAAAATCTTCACAGAAGTAAAAGAAATAAGCAATTTCACAATCACATTGGAAGACATTTCAACACATCTCTCTCAGAACTGATAAAAGAAGCAGACAAATATTCAGCGTTTTGTTAAAAAGTTTTTCACTTAGATTGCTTTTCCCTAAGAATATAAGATATCTCAATAGCACAGTCAATTTTACCTATCGAATATATAGAAAATAATTTAACAATTGCAGAGTAAACATCCTTAAACATACACAGAACACTTATAAAATTTAACCACATTCTGAGTAATAAGCCAGCATCAACAAATATCAATAAATTAAAATTGATTTATTTTAATTTATAGACTTTAGTTTGACAACAATGCCATTTACCTAGAGATTAATAACAAGAAGATAACTAGAAAATCATCATAGTTTGAAATTAAGAAATACAGTTTCAAATAACGCATGGTGATAAAACTATCATCATTTACATTAGAAAAATATTTTGAAATAAATGGTAATGACAAATATACTATATATCAAAATCTGCATAATATAACTAATCACTAGTGTAGAGAATAAACTAGAGCTTTAAATGCATATTTTAAATGGAGTAAAAATATGGATAACTCTCACTCAAAATACAGATGGAAAAATCCTAAACAAGATATATGCAAATTAAATTCGGTAATATTTTAAAAAGGAAATAACACACCAGACCAAACTGCTTTATTTTAGGAACTCAACGGAACTTAACATTCAAAATGCTATTAATGTAATTCAAATATCTACAGAATCAAGGAAAGAAATCACATGATGGTCTCAGTCACTGCAGAAAATGGCTTGATAAAATTCAGTATCCATTCATGATTAAAAAATGTATATAGAACATTAGGAAAAGAAGAAAGCGTCCTTGATCTGATAAATCATGTGTATTTAAAAAAAAACTCTCAGCAAGAATCATATTTAATCATGAAATGTGAAAAAGCTTTTCAATAAGACTGCTAATACCATGTCTATTAAACATTCTACAGAGGTTTTGTGTCCTCAGGTTTCTGACAGGAAACAGAGCAAATGCAAAGCAGTGTAATTGAACAGAGGTGAATAAAGAGGTGCCTGCAGGGAGAGGGGAGCTGAAAGGAATGGTGAAGCCTCAGATATGGAAGCAGTAGCACCCCATCACCATCCTGAACCTGAATAACAAAGGGAGTACACGATGGGGGCATGGAATGGGGAGAAGGGACTGCCACAAATCTCATTTCTGGAATTCTATCAGTGTTCTACTTCTTGCACTGTGTCAGGGGTTCCATGGATGGCTGCCTGGTGACAAATTCATGGACACATTCATGTTTGCTCTTCACACAATAAGAAGGTTAAATCATTAAAAGAAAATTGCTGATGCAGATGTTGCATCTGCATGTCAGTAAAAGTCAGTGGATGTCACATGCATAGAAAAATGATTAGAATGAAGATAATTATATATTCAAAACAAGTTAACTCAAGCAATCATAAGGTAAGCCATGAAAGCAATTTCTTAGAACTTCTAGGGAAGCCAAAAAAATTAAAAAAGAAAAAAAGTCAGGAAAGTGACAACAGAAATGAGTTTCGATTTATCCCTTATGATCTTATTCACTTTTCATTCCTCCCTCTGAGCATTTAAGCATTCTCCCCTGCAGCCTATGGATTTTGCAGCAGAATTTCAAAGTCTAAGACAGGTTCTCAGTGGCAGGGTTGGTGATGACCCTCTGCATAATTTTAAGTAGAGTAGATCTTCTTTCATCAGTCCTAATGTATGCAGTTTCTCTACCAGATTAGATTCAAAGAAAGAAATTATTCTTAAAAAAAAAAAAAACACCAATTTGTGAATAAGTGTAATTAAAAGACACTTGCTTCTTGGAAGAAAAGCTATGACCAACCTAGACAGCATATTAAAAAGCAGAGGCATTACTTTGTCAACAAAGGTCCGTCTAGTCAAAGCTATGGTTTTTCCAGTAGTCATGGATGGATGTAACATTTGGACTATAAAGAAAGCTGATCACCAAAGGATTTATGCTTTTCAACTGTGGTGTTCGAGAAGACTCTTGAGAATCCCTTGGACTGCAAGGAGATCCAACCAGTCAATCCTAAAGGAAATCAGTCCTGAATGTTCATTGGAAGGACTGATGCTGAAGCTGAAACTCCAATACTTTGGCCACCTGATGTGAAGAACTGACTCATTTTGGGGCTGGTGCACTGGGACGACCCAGAGGGATGGAATGGGGAGGGAGGAGGGAGGAGGGTTCAGGATGGGAAACACATGTATACCTGTGGCGGATTCATTTTGATATTTGGCAAAACTAATACAGTTATGTAAAGTTTAAAAATAAAATAAAATCTAAAAAAAAAAAAGCAAATATAAAAAAAAATAATAAAGTAATTATTGATATATATATATAAAAAAAAAAAAGACCTTGATACTGGGAGGGATTGAGGGTGGGAGGAGAAGGGGATGACAGAGGATGAGATGGTTGGATGGCATCACCAACTTGATGGACATGAGTTTCAGTAGGCTCCAGGAGTTGGTGATGGACAGGGAAGCCCGGCATGTTGCAGTCCATGGGGTCGCAAGCAGTCAGACATGACTGAGCGAATGAACTGAACGCCAAGCCCCAAGGATGGAGCAATAAAGCCAAGGTTGTTATAAATAAATATTAGCAGTCATTTATAGCTAACCCAGGTCTTTTGAGTCCCAGTCCTACTACAATTATCACTCAACTCATAATGTTCTCTCAGGGTACAAAAGTAATCCTAAAAGAAAAGAAACCAACAAAGGAAACAAAAATCCATTCTGTTAATTACCATGATGTGTACCTATGTTAGTATGTTACACTTTATGTCAGGAAGATCTCCAAACTCTTGCCTCATCAAGTCTACATGATTGTCCAATGCTTCCAGAACTTGACCCCTAACCTCCCTAAACCTATGAGACCTCCAGGAAGCCTAACTGAGCCAGCTGAAATTTGCTGATCCTTCCTCTGTGACTCACAAACTAGAGAAAAGAATTGCTATCCTATTCTATGGAGTTTTGGAAAGATCATCCTTGTTTCCACATGGCTGTATACCATACACAGACAGTTCCTGACTTAACCATGGTGCAACATGATTTTTTTAATTCATGATGGTGCAAAAGTGATGTATATTCAGTAAAAAACATACTTTGAATTCTGATCATTTCCCCTGGCTAGCAGTATGCTGCAGGATGCTATCTGGTGGTGCTGGGCAGTGGCAGCAAAGGCCAGCTCCCAGTCAGCCAGGTGTTCACAAGGGTGAAAAATGGATGTTGTATGGTGCATTGTGAGCACATTTAAGGTAAGCGAGACTAAGCTATGATGATGTTGCTGTTGTTTAGTCACTATGTCTGACTCTTGTGGATCCCATGGACTGTGGGCTGCCACGTGCCTCTGTCCATGGGATTTCCCAGTCAAGAATGTTGGAGTGGATTATCATTTTCTTCTCCAGGGGATCTTCCCAACCCAGGGATTGAATCCACATCTCCTTCATTGACAGGGAAATTCTTTACCCCTGAGCCACCAGGGAAACCCATGATGATGTAGGATAAGTGTATTAAATGCATTTTCAACTTACAATGGGTTTAGTTGAACATAATCCCATTGCAAGCTGAGGAGTATCTGAATTAAGTCATTTGAAGAAAAATAGGAGGTATTTACAATTTAAAAAGTAAGAAGCACCTATGAACAAAATAATTTGGAAAAGTCAACATTGTAGGAGAATGAGTAAATATTCTTATTTTTAAACATTTCTATAGTTTTCTGGTAGCAAATAGTTTGGTTAAAATACTGTCATATATGTAATGGTCAACAGAGGCCAACTTATGTTTCCATTTTGTTGAAAAGGAAGGTCAATGGATTGATACCCCAAATGCTGATGGATGAGAGCTTGTTGACTAAAGCATGCTAGATAACAAAATCAAACTCATAGAAATCAATATTTTAAACACAGTTGCTAACACGTGCCATCCACCTATTCTTTCTGGCAGAACTGTGCACATACTTGTTGTCATTTACATTTTAAGATTTAACAATGGGAATGTTAAGGAGATGGCAATTGGTACTCACTTCTAAATAAAAAGTAATAAAAACTACAAAGTCTCTAAAAAAGAACAATTTCAAGAACGTCATCCTTGAAGATGAGTTTATAAACACAACAGCTCATGTTTACTCTCAGATAGTTACAGCATCCTTTACAGGAATTCCACAGGAGCTAATTCATGTCAGGACACTCTTATCTCCAGACTATTTCCTTCTGGCTTAAGGGTCTTTTGTTCAGGGAAGGAATGTGACTAGGTCCATGTGAGAGCTAGCTTTCCCAGCCTCCTTAAGAGATCTTGTTGGCTCTTTATTCTGAATGGGGATATGAGCAAAGACATGTTGGTGTGGCCTCTGGGAAGACATGGGCACCCCTAATAAAGGGGGTATATATTCTTATCAAGGTTTTTGTCCTTTCTTACTGCATTTAAAAGCAAGAAATTGCTAGAACTGGAGTAGAAAGTTCACAACTATGAAGCAACAAGCATTAGGAGACCAAGGAAAGGAATTCCATAGTGCCTACCTCCAGACCACTTGTTATGTAAGAAAAACAGACTCATAATTTTAAGCCCATGAACATTGAATATGCCATTACTTACAGCTGAACGCATTTCAAACCAAAAGGTTTTTATAATTGTATTTTATCTGATATAAATCTCTCTAAAATAGGATATTCTTCCTCCCTTAATAAAAATAATAGATTAGATGTTTTTTTTTTTTACATTTGTTCCTTAATGATGTACTATCACAATAAGATGTGAGGTTAAGTTTTTTCTAAGTTACACCAGCCAGAAAACATTTCTGCTGTCACATCCTGGACTGGAACGAGGGTAAGGCAAATGAGATACTCACCTTGGCTGCAAAATTTAAGGGAGGATCAAAAAACTCAGTAATCCAGATAAATACTATTTTAATAAAATATCTTTAAAATAAAAATTAATGAATAAACTCCATGGTGAACAAAATATCAATTTTTTGAAAAAAATCAGAAGCAATATTCTAAATGTTCCTTTTGCCTAAGCCTCCAACATGGCTCAGCACAGCACTGCTTTCCCACTACTACCATTTATTTAATGGAACAAATATCTTTTCTTCCCTTGAACCAAAGAATTGAAGATTAAAAGAGAAACTAAAGACTAAGTTCTTTTTGTTTTTTTATTTTATTTTATTTTTTTAATTTTATTTTATTTTTAAACTTTACAATATTGTATTAGTTTTGCCAAATATCAAAATGAATCCACCACAGGTATACATGTGTTCCCCATCCTGAACCCTCCCCCCGCCTCCCTCCCCATACCATCCCTCTGGGCCATCCCAGTGCACCAGCCCCAAGCATCCAGTATCGTGCATCGAACCTGGACTGGCAACTCATTTCATACATGATATTATACATGTTTCAATGCCATTCTACCAAATCTTCCCACCCTCTCCCTCTCCAACAGAGTCCATAAGACTGTTCTATACATCAGTGTCTCTTTTGCTGTCTCACACACAGGGTTATTGTTACCATCTTTCTAAACTCCATATATATGCGTTACTATACTGTATTGGTGTTTTTCTTTCTGGCTTACTTCACTCTGTATAATAGGCTCCAGTTTCATCCACCTCATTAGAACTGATTCAAATGCATTCTTTTTAATGGCTGAGTAATACTCCATTGTGTATATGTACCACAGCTTTCTTATCCATTCATCTGCTGATGGACATCTAGGTTGCATTTTAATACTATGTACCTCTCCTGTAATGTGCATAGTCTTTGTGACAGCTTTTTACCCTTCCTGCTATTTAGAAGTCTCTGTTCATTTACATAAGGAATTCTGGTTGTATTAATACTTCTATACAGGTATAGTCACTTCATGGGAAATAGATGGGGAAACAGTGGAAACAGTGTCAGACTGTATTTTTTGGGGCTCCAAAATCACTGCAGATGGTGACTGCAGCCATGAAATCAAAAGACGCCTACTCCTTGGAAGGAAAGTTATGACCAACCTAGATAGCATATTCAAAAGTAGAGATATTACTTTGCCAACAAAGGTCCGTCTAGTCAAGGCTATGGTTTTTCCAGCAGTCATGTATGGATGTGAGAGTTGGACTGTGAAGAAGGCTGAGCACCGAAGAATTGATGCTTTTGAACTGTGGTGTTGGAGAAGACTCTTGAGAGTCCCTTGGACTGCAAGGAGATCCAACCCGTCCATTCTGAAGATCAGCCCTGGGATTTCTTTGGAAGGAATGATGCTAAAGCTGAAACTCCAGTACTTTGGCCACCTCATGCGAAGAGTTGATTCATTGGAAAAGACTCTGATGCTGGGAGGGATTGAGGGCAGGAGGAGAAGGGGATGACGGAGGATGAGATGGCTGGATGGCATCACTGACTCGATGGACGTGAGTCTGAGTGAACTCCGGGAGTTGGTGATGGACAGGGAGGCCTGGTGTGCTGTGATTCATGGGATCGCAAAGAGTCGGACACAATTGAGCAACTGAACTGAACTAAACAGTTATAGTCACCAGAATTCTCTATTCTGTATCAGAGGGAATAATTTATAAATTCAGCGATGTCCTAATCAGACTCCCTTACGTTCACAAGGTTATCAAAATATAAATATGTCTTTGTGTTCATGGATGCTTAGTCACATCCAGCTCTTTGTCACCCTTTGGCCTGTAGCCTGCCAGGCTGGCTCCTCTCTCCATGGGGTTTTCCAGGTAAAAATACTGGAGTGAGTTGCGATTTCCTTCTCCAGAGGATCTTTCCAACCCATGGACTGAACCTGCGTTTCCTGTGTCTCCTGCGTTGCAGGCAAATTCTTTACCCAGTGAGCCATCAGGGAAGTAGAAATATGTCTCTAAAATCCAAAATCGTTTACAAACATTTCTGGAATGAAAATTGCTTAAGATTTTGATTTGGTTCAGTAAACACTTATTGAGCACTTTATAGTCATCAGGCACTGCAGGCTTTGAGGATACAAAAATTAAGCGGAAAAAAGATTCCTATGTTGTTTACAGTATTTTAAACACTCATTTCTCAATTGCCTGTGGGACTGAAATGTAAAACTGTCTTATAACCAACTATCAGGTAAACCGGCAATGGAATAGCTAATATATCAAAACCAAAGAGAACTTTTGCACTAAATGTGGAATTATGCCTTGGTTAGTTAAATCTAACAGTCCCAATGGCATAGCAACTGAGAGCAAGTGCAAATATGGGATAAATATCTGGAAAGATAATGATGGAGCATGACATCTGGGATTCTCCAATCCATCAGGAATAACATTGACTGGATTAGAGCTTCTGTAGGAAAGAGGGCCAGAGAACAAAGGCATTTTCCTTTCTGTCCCTAGGCAAGTCCATCTGGTTCAGAAAGGGCAGAGTTAAACTCTGTGTGTCAGATGTATGCCTTTTCATGCCACCAATCAGTGAGATGAGAGGCTCTTTATGTTCCCTATAGGATATCAGTGGAATTAGTGATGAGAGGCAACATGCATCAGTGAAAACTCATTATGACTCATTCCTTTTTCAATTATCTAAGAATCTTCCTAGGACTTAAGTGATTTTAATTGTTTTTTTTTTTAAGTCATAAAGAAGGGTCGGTTCCATAAAGCTGAATCTCAACAAGATGAGTCACTTGTCTAAATCACTGACAAGCTTTTTTTCCTGTCAGTGGAATTGGAGAATCACATTTATCTGACTCTAAAATGGTATCAACATCTAACTTCCTAAACACAGGCAGAGCTTCAATAATCACCACCTTGGATTTCAAATGCAGATAAATACTATATTAGAATCCCCAAGCAAGACTCAGTGAATGTTCTGTAGATTAGAAAGAGTTGTACAAGCATTAACTTCATTTAGAAGCAGCCTGATGATACAGAAAAGCATGGACTTTGGTGTTTGAAGATTTATTTTTTGTTTTGTTTTATGATTTCCACGCCCCCCTCCCCACCCCCACTATCCTTCTTATCATCCTGCCTTACCTTCCTGCCCTTCACTATTCTTCCCAAAAGACAAGGAATTTATAAAGATGTAGTTTACTTCATCCTAGAAACACGGTAGGGATTGTGTCTATGGCATCCAGACAATGCCTCATTCATCTTCATCTATTATTTTAGATTTTTCCAATCTATCCATTATCAACACCCATTAAGAAGTTCACACATCTATTTTAATGGTACCTCAATTCTCCAATTAACTATGATTTCCCAATTCTTATAGTCAATTAGGATTATATCAAGGATCTACTGTGCAAGGTGCAGTGACAAGCACACATACGGAAATTGCTGATCACGGTCCTAAACCTGCCTGCAGAGTTACATGTGTTTGGCCTACAGCATGCTTTACCAAAAATCAAATAATTTACTCACCTTTTTTTTAGTCAGGAGATTAAATAAAATCTAAATCCCTACCTTCTTGAGAAATTGGACAGTGTGGCAAGACTAGGGCTGCACCCCTGTATTCCTACATGGCAACATCACTAGAGGCTGAGCAGGACTGCTGGTTTTAGAGGCGTAAGCTCCTCAGTTTTCCATAGTTGCCCCTGTTGTGTGGTATTCATTTATGTTACTGCCAGATGACTCTAGAATTTGAGTTTATCCCACTTCAGGTGGATCAGTAATTGGGTCGACTGTAAAATGGCACTAGGAACCGATACATGTATAAGTGCCAAACCACTAAGAAGAAATGATCATCATAATGGTAATTATAATAAACAACTATGGCAACACGATTACTTAATGTCTTACATAGATTAACTCATTTCCTCTTCACACAACTCTTTGAACAAAGTATTGATATGATCCCCATTTTTCAGATAAGAAAACTGGGGCACAGAGAGTGACTTGCCTGGTTATACAGCAAATAAGTATATTTGCCAGAATCAAGTGAGATAATTGTGAAGCTGCCCTGAAAAGGTTGAATGCTATTCAAATGTAAAATGTATTATCATTGTTATCAGTGATGTTATATCAGTTTATTCACTAGGAAGCACAATTCTTGTTGAAAGAAAAAAATGCAGACTGCCAGGTAGGTGCCTACTATTAGATTTCTTCCTATGAATGAATAAAGGAATATATGCAAACAGAAAAAAATTAGAATTATGTAAAAAGAAATAATTTTGGAAGGAAGTAAAAATATAATTATGATAATAGATTAGAATTATTAGATTGTTGATTTAACCTTAAAATTATCACATTAATTGAAATTTTCAGTTTACTTAGCTTACGTTCTATTTCTAAAATAGAGCTGAATGTTTTCTAAAACCTGATGATATTTCTTTCCATGCTATTCTGATGTAGACACAATGTTTGATGGTAAATTAATACCAATACATCCAGCCCTTATGTGCTTATCTCACTGCCTTTCACTGGGTCTTAAAGTCCTTTTACTCCTGCATTAGCATAAGGCCATTTTCAGCAGCAACAAAAAAGTTAAAAAGGCCATTTGTACTCGTTCTTCAAGTAAAATCTCCTCCTTCCCCATTTGTATTCCTTGGTTATTGACTTTATTTGATATCCCAAAAGCCATATAGTAAAAGCAGAATCTGCATGATAATAATGGATATAACATTTCAATGTCTACAGGTTATTAATGACTGATAGTATTTCACTTTATAGTTTGTGAATTTCTTTTATTTTTCTCTTTTAATCTTCACAATAACCCTGTAAGATATTAATGCCTGGGTGATTGGTAACCTCTCAACAATATAAATGTGACTTTTCTTGACAAAGAATATTATGGGCATATAAAAATAAAGGGCATCAGCTGTGAATTTCTGAATTATTTAGATTGTTATTATGATTTCATTACTTGGACTCAGAAGGGACTTTATGGATCCTCTGGACCAACTACTTCATTTTCCAGAGAGGAAACCAATTCCCAGTGAGTCAGTAGCAGAGCCAGGGTAAGAGGCACAGTGTCCTGATTCCCATTTCAGATTTCTTCCCACTCTAACATACCTTATTTGCTGAAAATAAAAAGGTAAAAGAACATACAGTTTCCCTCTGTTTGCAGAAATAAGTCTTATTTACAGAGATAGGCTACGAGGGAGAAAATTTTAAACAACCATGAAATATAATGAGAACACCAATATGAATGAAAAGCAGATTTTTTTTTTCTTTAGTAGAAGAGATGGGGATTGGGAGGAGGGAATAACCCCCATTTCACAGACTGTAGCTTTCAGTAAAGGAATCTCACTCCCGAAAGGGCCAAGTCACACTGAATATCCGTTTGGTAGGTTAACACACACAGATTTTTAATTGTCACAGTTTATTAACATTGCTCATTCAGCTATTCAGTCATGTTCTTGACAGCAGAAGAGCAATTCCAATGGATCGTCTCCGCGTTCAACGTCATTAACCATTACTTACTGAAATTTATACAATGTTGAGCAGTGTTCGGTATGTGTCTCTGCCACCTATGAGCTAGCATTCTAGCCTCTTAACAACTTGAAAGTTCCGACTATGGATGGACTGCTTGTGCTCCCAAGAGCACAACCTGTGTCTACGTCTCACCTCCTCTCACTTATGTCTCAGCAATGCTCCAACAACTGTCTCTTTCTCTCTTGCATCATCAATTTCTCCTTCTCTGCTGGTTAGCTTCCATCAACCTACAAGCTTGCTGCAACTTTTCCCATCTTCAACTTTAAAAATTCCTTTGATCCCACATCTTTTCCTAACTATCATTATATTTCTGCTCCGTTAGATAGAAAACTAAGAGGATATGTTGCTACTCACTCTCTCCGTTCCATTTTCTCCCTTCTCTGTTGAACCATTGCCAGCCAGGCTGTTCTGTCACAGCTGCTATTTACCTGGCCATTGCTAACCCAACGGTCAATTCTCAATCTTCATTTTTCTTTTAATCCTCAGCAATATTTGTGTCAATTGATCATTCTTCCATCTTGAAACACATGCTTCACATGGCATCACTCTCTTGGTTCTTCGCCTTTTTCTCTGGTCACTTTTTTTTAATCTCTTTGCTGTACTTCTTTCATATCCTGATCTTTTAGTAGTGTCCCTGCCTAGAATTATATGAGTATTTCATATCTTTACCTACCCTCTCTTCCTTAAAAATCCCATTCATTTTTTGTAACATCTATATAACTCAAATTTATCTCTCCAGCCCATATTTCTGAATATATATATGAAGTCCAGAATCTTATATTCAACCTGCACTTAATACTCATTTGTCCTCTTGACATTTGATGAGCATCTCAAAATTAATTGGTCAAAAGTCTAACTCCTTATTTTCAGACCCTAACAAAATTTGACACCTGCCACTCACTCCCTCATCTCTGTAGATAATCACTCAGTGCTTTGAAGCCACCCTGGTGCCTCACTGGTTTCTAACCACCCTTTGTAGCAATCACACCTCTTGACCTGACAATATCTATTCTCCTTCCTGGCTTAATTTTTCTCATATAGACACCAGAATGGAAACTTCTGAGGGAAGCAGATATGTCTGCTTTGCCCATTGCTACACCTGACAGCCTGAAACTCTACCTATCTTATGGCAGAGACATAAATATCTGCAGACTGAAAATTATCATTCAAAAATAAGTATCCCTTACACACAGATGTTGGAATCCATCTTCACTTCTTAACTTCTCATATGATCTTGGGTCCTTCATTTCCTCTCTGCTTTATCTACTTCAGCCACTCAAACCAATGGCTACAGCTTGCACCCTGCCATCATTCTGAAATGTACCACCTCAGAAACTTCCAATATGCTGTCCTCTACTCATAACCTCCTCTTTCTATACAGATGTTGTGCTTTCATCCCTTTCACAACTTCTCCCCAGACACAGGCCATCAGTTCCTTGGTCTTCCAAGTGTTACCAATTGGCCATCCTTCCTGACCTCACTTTCTTTTCAGCCTGGCTGCCTGGCTGTTCCCATGAACAATTCTTATAACCTAACAGAACAGTTCAATCACCTTGCATTACTGAAACTTCTTGTCATTTTTGGCCTTTAACCATATAAGTCTCTGATTTAAAACAGAAACCTAAGCACCCCAGCATGAGCTGGGTCTCTAGTTCAGATTGAAGTGAAGTGAAGTGAAGTCGCTCAGTCGTGTCCGACTCTTTGCGATCCCATGGACTATAGCCTATCAGGCTCCTCCGTCCATGGGATTTTCCAGGCAAGAGTGCTGGAGTGGATTGCCATTTCCTTCTCCAGGGGATCTTCCCGACCCAGGAATAGAACCCTGGTCTCCCGCATTGCAGGCAGACACTTTATCGTCTGAGCCACCAGGGAAGCCCCGCCTGCCAGTTCAGATTGGTTGGGCTCAAATAAATATTGGTTTGAATACCTACCAACTATGTACATTGGGCAAATTTCTTAGCCTCAAAACCTTTTTTTCTCATTGAAATAGTAATTGTGTTTATTTCAGAGGCTACCTGTGAAGACTAAATGAGCTAATATAAGTGTTTATCACAATAAAGTATCACTATTGTTATTATATCCAAATTGTTGGGCATAGCAAGAGAATATCATAAAACTACCATATAGATTAGGGCATCTATAATGTATGGGCCCTCCAGTCTTGTTCTGAAATATATTTATTTATCTTCAGTTATATCCCCCTCTGATTTTGTTAACCATTTTCCCAAATCTTCACATTTCCCTCAAGCACTTGACCTCAAAGAACATCCATATATTCACCTTTGTTTCCCTCATCCTTCCATCTGAAGGATGCAGAAACATTATTTTATTCCAGGACAATCTCTGTGTCTTTGCTGTTTATCCACTCTGATCAATTATTCCTTCTCTTTCCTAATCTTCAGTCTCTTCTTCACTAACACAATTCTTCAGCTTATTAAAACAAGCATATTCTATAAGCCTTTTTTTTTAAAGCTCCCTTTCCTCTCTAATTCTATTTATATACTGTTTTTGTGATCACCTTCTTTGCAGCCAAGCTTCTTGAAAGAGTAATGCCATATCACATTATCAATTCTTGATTCCCCACTAATTAAAAAAAATTTTTTTAACTTATATTTTGAATGTTTTCCCTACATAATATTCTGAACACATGATTCAAAGGTTACATGCTGCTGCTGCTGCTGCTGCTAAGTCGCTTCAGTCGTGTCCGACTCTGTGCGACCCCAGAGACGGCAGCCCACCAGGCTCCCCTGTCCCTGGGATTCTCCAGGCAAGAACACTGGAGTGGGTTGCCATTTCCTTCTCCAATGCATGAAAGTGAAAAGTGAAAGTGAAGTCATTCAGTTGTGTCTGACTCCTAGCGACCCCATGGACTGCAGCCTACTAGGCTCCTCTGTCCATGGGATTTTCCAGGCAAGAGTACTGGAGTGGGATGCCATTGCCTTCTCCGAAAGGTTACATAAAATTTCCCAAATTTTCATATTATTATAAATTATTATTTCTATTATAAATAGAAATATTTTGTGGCTTAACAAACTACTATTTACTTCTTTTGATAGGGACACTTGGTTCAGTGATTATAGTTTTTCTAATCTCATTTTAATCAATTCTTTTCAATTGAAAATTTTTGCTTTATGTTCTAATTTGCTTTCAATGAAATAAGGCCAGCTATTTTATTTTGCATTTTTGTCACAGTATTAATTCTATCCACTTTAGGTATTTATTGCCTACCTGCCTGGTTTTAACAAATTGGTTTACAAATAAATTAAGAAATCCTAATTAGGAAGCCCTTATAAGTAGCATTCTGGTGGGCTTCCTTTTGGGCTTCACAGGTGGCTCAGACCGTAAAGAGCCTGCCTGCAATGTAGGAGAGCCAGGTTCAATTCCTGGGTTGGAAAGATCCCTGGAGGAGGGCATGGCAACCCTCTGCAGTATTCTTGCCTGGAGAATTCCATGGACAGAGGGACCTGGTGGGCTATGGTCCATGGGATCACAAAGAGTCATACACGACTGAGCAACTAACACTTTTTATGAGTAGCTTCAAATAAAACTTGTGAAAAACTCATATTTGATTTTTGTATATTTGCAATGCTATTCGGTGGGACTATTTTTCATTAAACAAAAGAACTCCATGCCAGTTTATCATGAAGATTCCTTTCTGGGCAGCTGTGGAGTACAAAACCAATCAGTCAATTTAGTCAAGTCAAACTCATCAAGTAGCTAATTGGCACAATTAAAAAAAAAAGAATTGATTGATTTCCCACCTTTTCAATAAGCTTATTTTTCTTTGTGAAATCACCTTTTGAAGAGAGCTTTCTGACATTGGCTTCAGACTATTCATCATTCAACAGTTTCTAAGTTAGAAGTGGAGGCTGCAAGAGACTCATTTGGCAGGAAGGGAAATTACTTGGAGGAGTGGAGTGTGCCAGTCAATTTGTCAGGTGCTTTCTCATTAAGGGCTTTAGAGATAAGGGTCAGTCTTTGAGCTGGGAACAAATTCTAAACACACACTTTCCTATTAAATGGTTTCACAAAAAGCCAAATACCAAACCATTTGGAGCTTTGAAGATAAGGATACACACATTGCCAAGTTCCTATCAACTGAGCTGCCATTGTTATTAATTATTGCAATAATGGCTCACACACAAGAGGCATTACCTGACATGCATTGACTCGGTGCATCATCAACTGCAAATGGAGAGACCACAGTAATAACAGATGTTGAGAAAATGTAGAAGTCCCTTTCCATCAAAGGACTTCTACAATAAATAATTAAAATTTTCTTTTTAATTCAGTCCAGTTGATTTAAGTCTCAAGTTTTTCCCTTAACTAAATGACTGTTCAACATTGATAAAATTCATTAGATCAACCTTCTGTATATGTCTAAGAAGGAAGCCATGGGGAATGCAAAAATGCACAAATCAGGGCTCCATCCCCAAAGGATTTAATAGTCAATAGGGAAGCTACACATAAAATACCATGATACATGCAACAAGAGAGGTAACTGCAGGAATAAGTCTATGCACCACAAGGGAATAGCCCCCACTCAGTGCAACTAGAGAAAGCCTGCTTGCAACCACCAACACCCAGGGCAGCCAAAAAAATAATTAATTTAAAAAAATACCATAATACAAGGTAGTATATGATTGACTTGAGAAGTAGAGAGCAACTTTGCGAATTAGAAGAAGATGGGATCTCTTTCAGCTGAGGAAATCAAGAAAAACCAAAGAATTCTTACTGGACAGTTAGAACTGCAAGAGGAAAGTGAATTCAGGGGAGGAGAACAACTTTGAGCATAAGGTCTTTCTTGTGCATATTTAGCAGATGATGAGTAGACCAGTTTTCCCAGAGAACAGATTTGTTTAAATGAGTAGGAAATGAGAATGTAAAGGTAATTTTGGAATATATATGGTTAAAAAGACTAGGAATAGAGAATTGATAGTAAAAAATCAAAAGAAACTCTATTTCACGTGTGAAAGACAATTCTCAAACTTGTAGTGTGTTCCCTGCTGCTGCTGCTGCTAAGTCGCTTCAGTCATGTCCGACTCTGTGCGACCCCAAAGACGGCAGCCCAGCATGCTCCCCTGTCCCTGGGATTCTCCAGGCAAGAACACTGGAGTGGGTTGCCATTTCCATCTCCAATGCATGAAAGTGAAAAGTGAAAGTGAAGTCACTCAGTCATGTCTAACCCTCAGCGACCCCATGGACTGCAGCCTACCAGGCTCCACCACCCATGGGATTTTCCAGGCAAGAGTACTGGAGTGGGGTGCCATTGCCTTCTCCTAGCAGATGTAAAACCAAAGTGTTCATTGTCATTCCACAGTTATGGAGATGTCTCCATCTTGACATTTATCTGTCTTCCTTTGCCTTTGTGTTGATTCTATCACAATTACCTCCTAAACATTTTATGTGCTGGATTCAGGTTATAGTCACATGCACAGTTCTTTTTTGTTTCTTTGTTTTCAGAATAAGACTTTTATTTTAATAAAACTAATACTGATGTCACAACTAATACTGATACAGTATTGCTAACTGAAGTCCGTACATTTAGCTTTAACCTAATACCGTTTTTCTATTCTAGAATCCCATTCAGGACACCACATTATATTTGGCTACCACGTCTACTCAGGCTCTTCTCTGTTGTGACAGTTTCTCAGACTTTCCCTGTTTTTGATGATTCTGAGGAATAATAGGTATTCTGTAGAATGTCCCTCACTTTATGTCTGTCTCTTTTTCTCATGATTAGACTGGGATTAGGAGTTTTCATAAGAAAGAGCACAGAAACGAAGTGCCATGTCAAGGGTGAACACTATCCACTCTTGACATTAAGCTTGATCACATGGCAGGGGTAGTAGTTCTCACACTGTACACTTCTTCTCCTCTTTTCAGTCCATACACTTTGGAAGGAAATCACTTTGTTTAGATCACGGTTAAGAGATAATTAGGAGAGGGAACGCAGTTATGCTTTACCTTCTTGGCCGTACAGTAGCTACACAGATTATTTGGAATTCTGCCGTGGAAGTTGGCCTCAACTATATATTCAATCAAATCTTTATATTGAAATAGACTCATGGCACTTTATATTATATTTTGGTTTATAATGCCATGCTATTTATTTATTTTGTTGCTCAAATTGTTCAAATTTGAGCCATTTGGGAGCTCTTTCAGTTGGTTCTTCCACCCCTTTGAAGTACCCCCCTCAGATTTTTTTTTATGAGCACTTTTTTACTTTGGGGTACTGCAGTATAATCCAAGCTCATCTTGTGTATTCACTGCACCTACCCTAGACTTAACCATTTCTCCAAGGAACCCTGATTTCTTTTACTGGAAAATGTTATTATAAATCAATATATGGACTCTGGATGTGTTTATTGCTACTGGGATGATTTTGCTCCTAAGCCCTCACAGCAAACAGAACTTAGAAATACATGCATGTATACTAAGCCATGTATATACACATATCTGTAAGTGTTGCTATTTTAGCCATCTGTATCAATATTAAACTAAACACGAATCCAAATCAATATATCCCCCTGAAGTCCAGTACTATATGAATTATTCTAGCCTTCTCCCTCTGCATATCTATAATAACCTCTTACTTCACCAGTAGCTCCCACAATCCATACATTCATTTACATGTTTGTTCTGTACTAGTATATATGTATAATTGTTGTTTCAGTTTGCAGTTCTCTAACAACAAATGCTTCCCTGGTGGCTCAATGGTAAAGTATCTGCCTTCAATGCCAGAGACCTGGGTTCGATCCCTGGATAGGAAAGATCCCCTGGAGAAGGAAATGGCAACCCACTCTAGGATTCTTGACTTGATCCCATGGACAGAGGAGCCTGGTGGGCTACAGTCTATGGGGTCGCAAAGAGTCAGACACGACTGAGTGATTTCACTTTACACAACAACAAATGATATTGTTCCCTAACAACAAATGACACATCACATGCTTATTTTCCATCTGTATATCATTTTAGCTGAGGTATCTATTCATATTTTTGCCCATTTTCCTAGGGTTGTTTGTTTTCTTTTTGCTTAGTTACTGAAGTTTTTGTGTGTGTGTTCTGGATGTGTATATTCTGAATATTTATCAAATATGTGATTTGCAAATATTTCCTCCCAATCTGTGGCTTGTGTTTTCCTTCCCTTAATAGGGTATTTTGCAGATTTCATTTGTTTTTAAACTTTGAGTGTAATAACTCAACACCAGTGAATTCAGCCTCATTTTCATACTGGTCTAAGTACAAAATTACTCTTGTTCACATCTTTCAATCACCTAATTTTTAAAAGTCTCTTCAGATAGAGTTAGTCTCTTAATAATATCTTTAATTCAGATTGGCTAAAAATTCAGGGAAGTGAGAAGGACTTCATTGTGGAGAACTAAAATAGTCTATGATTCCCCAGCAATGTCCTCATTCCTTTCCTACTACTGCTTATTTGGGAACACAGTAAAGCAGAGAATATGCTTTTTCTGAGGATCATCTCCAACCACAATTCCATCAAAGAAAAACAAGAAGCCAGTGAAGAGAGGAAAAAAAAAAAAAGATTCCATTTGAAATGATTCCGCTAATTTTATGTAGCAGTAAATATCAATTTATTCAGCAGTAGATTTCAATTACTTTCTAATTTGCAAATGTTGCCCTCCAGTAGATCTCAAATTAGAGGGCTAAACACTAAGGAATGGCAAGACAATAACACTGCAATTAGAAATTCTTCTGAAATATTCAATTAACTGTTTGGAAAAGCAGTAAATGGTTCACCTTATTTATTGGTAAAAGGCATATATGAAATTTGATTTAGATTGGGTTTATAACTGCATTTCCTAGGCTGGTTATGATCTGTTTAATTTGGAGGATATCTAGTCATATCTGAAGCTGCTCTGGGATGGATAGGATTTGGTTAAGTTTGAAGACTGCTATGGAAAATGAATTGTTTGACTACTCTAAAAGATACTAGAGGAAAGTGCCTAATTTTTATTATAATGGGATTTGTTGTGTATAATAGAGCACTGGAAATAAGAAAGCCATTTCTGTCATATCCTAGCGCTGTGAGATGACACACAAAACAGGTCCTTGTCTAATCTTTTTTTTCTTCAGATCCCTCTATCTCTTTTTGCAAGCTCCTTACTCCCAAAGAAATGTGAACATCAGACAGACCTGTGTTTACAGTCAGAGTTTAACTTAGACAATGTGTAAATCTCCCCCTAAGCCTTTGTTTCTACAACAGAAAAGAAATATGGGGAATTCATGTCTTTTAAGGGTTATTGTGAGAGCTAACTACAATAATAAAGATGAAATCTGCATAGCCCCTATTACAAAGTTAGCTTCTCCTCTTTTGCATTTTGAATTTCTTTCCTCTGAAATATACTCAACATAAGCCTTCCTAGTTTGTACAGGATGCCAGAGTCCTGAACTGAGCATTCTTTTTCATTTCTTTGCTAAGAAAACCCTAGCTCATGTACACAAAACGTCCAGCTGCTCCCTTGCCCCCCTTGTCTATGTGCCCACCCTTTGGGTTAGAGTGCTTCCACAAGGTGCTCCTCCTGCCCTCTCAGCTTCCTCTGCACAAGCCCACTGCACACAAAGGACATAACACAGCCGGGCCTCATTTGAGCATTCATTTGCATCGCTGTTTCCATGAAGGCAGGGACTGTGTCCCATATACCTCAGCTCATCTAACATCTTCACGATAGATTCTTAGAAAAATGTTTAGGAATGAATGAAAGGTGGGAAAGGAGGCAGAAGGACTAAAACGAAGAAAGAGAAGGCTATAGCTAGAAGATGGACATGAAGAGCCTTTTCCCTCTTTTACAAGCACCTACCTGGACAGAGGAGCCTGGTGGTCAACAGGCCATAGGGTCACAAAGAGTGGGACATGACTGAAGCGATGTAGCACGCACACACCTGGAGAGTAAAGCAGACTCATGTTCCTTGATTAATCAGCAGAGATTTTTAGAAATCTGGAACACATTAGTGTACTGTACATAGCAGACAAGTCCTGTCTGCTGCCTCTGTTAAACGTAAATGTCTTCTCTGCATTTGTCTTACTATCTCCCCAAGTGAAATTTGGGCAAAACTTTGAAGGCTTCAGGAATTCCCTGTAGCTCAGATGGTAAAAAAAAATCTGCCTGCAATGCAGGAGACCTGGGTTCAATCCCTTGGTCAGGCAGATCCCCTGGAGAAGGAAATGGCAACCCATTCCAATATTCTTGCCTAGAGAATTCCACAGACAAAGGAGCCTGGTGGGCTACAGTCTATGGGGTCGCAAAGAATCAGACATGACTGAGTGACTAACACACACATTCTAGTTTTAAGTTTCATGAAGTCCTATTAAATAGAATCTAAATGCCAGAGAAAAGTTTATTCAAATAACAGATATTTGGGAATGACGCTGGAAAATTCCCCCTTGACCCTGAAATCCTATTTTTCCCAAGCCAATGCTGAAATTCAGGTGCTGTGAGAGTTGGTAGATTAGTTAGGGTCTCCAAACTGATTTTACTATCAGAATACTCAGGGCTTGAAGAGGACTCTTCAGGATGAAATGGGTCCAAATGACCATCTATAGACTTGAGCTACTGGGCATCACGTCAACAGTCATCTGGTTTCACACCATGAGGTTCTTGGATTTGAGCCCCCTCAACAAAAACACAAGCCTCCTAGAACACCTTGCCTCCTGTTCACGCCCTGCTCCTGCCCCTCTTTCCTCGTTTGAGCCCTGTTCCTTTGCACCCTATAATCTCGTTCCCAATCTCCCTTTGGCATGTGAAAGGAATTTGTCCTGAGAAAGTTCCCCTAAGCAAGTAAAACATCATTAAGACATTGGAATGCATTTTATCCATTCAAAAAAGTATTTACTGAACACATACCAAAGGCTAGGCACTTCGGAAAGTAAAAAGAGCTTAGATATAATTCCTGTTTTGGGAATATCTGTATTCATGAAAGATTTTGCAATTCAGTAGTATTTTTTTTATTTATTAGTTCATTACTCTTCTTGCTAAAGGCATTTTCTATTTCCCATGTGCTATGATTTAGATGGGACAAGAAAAAGAATTTTTCTCTGACTTCTGTCTTTTGTCAAATGTTTGCTTTGTTCAAAGCTGCTGCTGCTGCTGCTAAGTTGCTTCAGTCGTGTCCGACTCTGTGCGACCCCAGAGACTGCAGCCCACCAGGCTCCCCCGTCCCTGGGATTCTCCAGGCAAGAACACTGGAGTGGGTTGCCATTTCCTTCTCCAATGCATGAAAGTGAAAAGTGAAAGTGAGGTCGCTCATTTGTGTCTGACTCCCAGGACCCCATGGACTGCAGCCTACCAGGCTCCTCTGCCCGTGGGATTTTCCAGACAGGAGTACTGGAGTGGGGTGCCATTGCCTTCTCCATGTTCAAAGCTAGTAAAATGCTATTTTAGTTAAATCACATTTACTTCTATATAATATAACTGTCATGTCAAAGTTATTGTGTTGCTAGGGAAGTTAGTAAACATAAATGTGTTTTCAGAATAAAATGACATAAAATTCATTTTCATTTTATCTTTCTACTTTCCCTAAGAAAGTATGGATCTCCCAGCAAAGTACTACGTTTTGAGTGGAGGAGGAGTCTTAATTTTTCTCAGGGCCATACTACCTGTCTCTCCCTTCCCTGTACACAAGCACAGATACATGCCAATGGTGGACACAGAAGCCCATCTGGAATCAGAGGCAATCCAGTGGTGGACACTTTCACAGGAAACCTCGAGGTTCAGGGCCATGTATGCCTTCTGCTCCCTCTCCAGATACAGTGAGTGCTATGGGATGGCACACAGTGTGAAATCCCTAAAAACAGAGAAGCTGTGCTTCACAATCCTCACCCTCTAGATTCCATGGCTTCTCTTCACTGAACTTCTTTCACGGAATTGCATGGTTGCAGGTGGGAGTGGAACAGTGCGCTGTTTGCTAGGATGTATATTTCTCTGCTATTGAAGGGCTCACACCAGGTACACAATGTGACACCCTCCCAATACCAACTTGATCCTCCATTCTCTAACCTAAAGCTTATATATTTCAGAAAACAATTCATCTATGGATGGTTGATAAGTAAATATTAAAAACTACTGAAAACAACTTCCCTTCCCCAGTCTGTGGGCGTACATTTTATATGAAACAAAACCTAAAATTTAGTTCAGCAGGATCTTGACTGGATTGGTCAGCACTATCTAAAATAAATGCTTCTCTTGTCAATTTTTCAGTGAACTTGTCAAAACCAAATAAAGGGATTTTCAGTGATCTTCATTCTGTGTGTAAACACAGTGCTATTTATTCACCAAAGAAAACTGCTTCATGAAAACCAAATTATTACTGTGCCAGCTCATTTTTTCAAAGCTCTCTTTGGGTCTATAAAAGTTTTCACAATGCATTTTGTTTTTACAAAGATGATGGGGAATCTTTCCTGCAGGTGATAGGGATGTAACTGACCCTGATCTATGTGACTACAAGGAGACATAAAGCACAGTTCGACTCTTCCCACTACCTCTAACTCCCATTAATATTGCAAGTAGAACCAAACATAATCAAATCATTTGCAGTGTTAAGACCCAGAGGATTCTGAAAGGCTCTGTAGCGGGTATAAGGGCTCTTTTGATTTTCTCAGATTGACTGGGGAGCTGCTTCATTTTAATGCCTGTAACTTCAACAGAAAGGGCTCCAAGAGGAGAAAAATGGGATATTAAGAGCAGATGACCTTTGAATCTGTTTATACCTCTGGGCAGACACAGCAGTGAGGCTGTGAGGAGCTGTGAAGGCTATTCTTTAATAGAAATCTCGTGTCACTTGCACCTGCTTAAAAGAGAAGAAGAGCCACAGGAGCATTTCACAACGTTGGCCTTGTATCTTCCAGACCAACTCTGCTCCCAGACGAACAAATAAAACATCGTTGACTTGGCTCTGTTCTTTTTCTATTTTTCAAGAATAAAATCATCTTATCCTCTTGCTATATTATTGTCTCCAGTAATTAGACCCAGTGTCTGAGGCCTGTTGAGAGCACTGTACTAGTTAGCCATCAAGTCACTTTGATTAAATTCAATAAATAAGGCAGTAAACATGGTTTATGGCTTATTAAAAGTACGATTGATTGCATACTAAAATATTCAGAGACCTCTGAATAAATCAACTAGTTAGCAGATTCAATATTTCAGACAGGGAAAATTTATCCTTTAAGCACACTGCAAAACTAAAACTCTTTCCTTGAAGTTTTAATGTGTTCAGCCTTATGGAATAAGAGCCAAAGAATTAAAGAGAAATTCAGAAACATTTCTCATTCACATAAGACTATCTTACTCCAGTTTAAAATAGCTACATTTTTACTCTTAAAACTCTCCCCAAATGAGAGATTCAAAAAGCCCATTAACCTATTCCTATGTCTCATAAAAACAATTAAGACATTCTTCTTATTTAACTTGAATCCTTTCTCATGTAATTGCCTGCAACCTTTGCAAAGGAAGGGAATTTGAGCCAGGACGAACGAAAATGAAAATGGCCATGTATTGATTTAGCCCTCTATTTCTCCAGTTCTCTCATTTCACAGAAGGTCCTCCACCTCTCCTCTAGAATGACTATTGCTAAGCTCATCCATGACCTGATTACTGTCATTCACAACTGCCTTTAAATCCTCATCTGATTTGAGCTCACTGCAGAATTTAATCAACCCACCATACCTCCTTAACGAGTTCCACACACCACTCCACACTTGATTCTCTGGCAGTTTTTCTTTCTCTTCTATCTTCTATTCCTGTTGAACTTGGGTTTCACTCCCGTCTTTTCACTGTTTTCCTTAGGTGATCTCACTACCTCCAATGGCTTCCTCAGCCAACTGACATTAATTCTTAGATTAATACCTTGGACTTTAATTTCTCTTCAAAGTTCCACACCTCCTTCCTGATACCTACTGGAAGTATGAAAAGCCTAACAACTATCTCCCACCTAAGTTCATCTTCCTCTCCAAACCCACGATGCTGTGATTAGTGATATCACCTTCCATCTAGCTGCCCAAGCCAGGGACCCCAGGGTCACCTTTGGCATCTCCTACTTCCTCATCCCCATGTTAACTAATTACAGATTAAAACAATTCTGTTTCTAAAATGCCTCTCAATGTATCTACTCTTCTCCTTCCACTGCCAGTGGAGTGGCACTAGCCTTTAGAGTCTCTTACTTGGTCCACTTTAACAGCTGATCGATCACTCCATCGTCATTCCTATGCTCATTCACACTCCTTGCATTTCTGCCTCAGAGATGAGTTAAAAGCAAAAATTCACTTTGCAAAACAAATACAGAACAGAGAAAATCTCTTTGATAGCTTGCATTTGCCTAAAGATACAAATTCAACCAACTGTTGAGTACATTAGACTTGTTAGACATTTTAATAGATTTAAAGAGCATCACAATGGAAGTTAGGAAAAGTAGGTTTTCATCCTATAAATTTTCTCTTCAGTCCTAAGTTTCACCATCTCTAAATGCAAGTGTGGCACTAGATTTTTCTAAAGAGCATTCTATTTCTGATGTATTTTTCAGAAGGGCAGTTAAATATAATAAAGTAATATCAAAAGACCATTGAGGCTGTTTTGGTATATCATTACAGACATTGGGAACTTAATTCTTATTTTAGTTCAATTAACAAATGACTGTCTATTTTGGTAGTCATCTTTTCTGTGTCAGGCAGTTAGAGAGACAGATAGGAAGAATCAGTTCTACTTCCTTAGGAATGTTCAATCCAGATGTGAAAAACAAATAGTAGATTGGGATAAAAATGGAAAACACCTATAAATTCATATTATTTAAGTAAATTATTGAATAAAGAAAAATGAGGATAACAGGTAACTCTCCCATGCAGGAGAATTTCAAATTCTTTTATATTTACTCTTACTGTCAAGGAGGTGCATAGCATAGCTCCCTACTCCTTAAGTATGGGCTAGACACAGTGACTTCGTTTCAAAGAGTACAGTGTGAAAATATGGGATGAAAAGAATAACTTTACACCAGAGAAACCTGACAAATGCTATCTCAGATAGATTATCAGGGTCAAGATCAAATGATAAGTTGTGTTGACAGTGTATTGTCATAATGTGATGAAAACGGTACTTAAGCTTTGTAGTCTTCCTCTAAGAAAACCATAACCCTAGACTAACCACAGAGAAGGCAATGGCAATCCACTCCAGTCCTCTTTCCTGGAAAACCCGATGGACGGTGGAGCCTGGTGGGCTGCAGTCCAAGGGGTCGCTAAGAGTCGGACACGACTGAGCGACTTCACTTTCACTTTTCACTTTTCACTTTCATGCATTGGAGAAGGAAATGGCAACCCTCTCCAGTGTTCTTGCCTGGAGAATCCCAGGGACGGGGGAGCCTGGTGGGCTGCCGTCTATGGGGTCGCACAGAGTCGGACACGACTGAAGCGACTTAGCAGCAGCAGCAGCAGCAGCAGCAGACTAATCACAAGTAAAAAGAAGACAAGCCAAAATGGAGGGTCATTCTACAAAACACGTGACAGGTACTCCTCAAAACCTTCAAGGGTGTAAAAAGCAAAAGAAAGTCTGAGAAACCAGCAGAGTCAAGAGGAGCCTAAGCAGACATGATGAGTGAATGTAATGGTATCCTGGGTAGGATTTTAGAACAGAAAAGGGACATTAAATAAAAACCAAGGACATGTGAATAAAGTATGGACCTCTACTAATAATTGTATATTGATCTTGGTTCATTAAGTGTGACAAATGTAACATATTATTGTAAGATGTTACTAATAGCAGAAACTGGATGATGCTGGTATATGGTCTTCTCAACGTTTCTATAGATCTATAACAGATCTAACATTAAAAGCTTATTTTAAAAATAGGATATTCATTTATCTATCCATTCAACAACACTTACTGAGTGTTCATATCATTCCAGCCACCGTGCCAGGCACTGAGAATCCAAAGATGAATGCTACCGACTGAGCGCAACAGTAATTCAGAGGAACATGAACTTATTTCTGGCTGTCTGTTGCAGGAAAATGTTGGAGAGGTAGGAGTTGAAAGTCAATTACATCTACTTTACAACATATGGCTGAGTTTTACTCATGTCTACAAGGCAATGAAATTTCCCTAGGAGCAGAGAAGTAATAAAAATAGAATAATCACCAAAAAAAATCTGCACACATCATGCAAGTAGGAAAACAGTATCAAGTGTCCCTGTGGAACTGCTCAGCAGCTGGGGCATGACTCAGCTGTTGAGTGATTTGGATCAATCAGCTGTCTACCTGAAATGCCCAACACAGAGTCCCTGTGCATAAGTGGCTGGGATGGTATCTGTGGAACTTGAGAGATGTGTTCCTCATGTTGCCAGTGAAGGCCATTCAAATCATAATATGCCCATGGTATAGTATTGCCTGAACAGTACTACAGAACATGTTTGCCACTCTTTCCAAACAAGGTGGGTCAATTAGACAAGTATCATGTTTGCAGCTAGTAAGACCAGTTTTGCAAGGAGGGGTGTGCATGCATGATAAGTCACTTCAGGCATGTCTGATTCTTTGCTTACCCTATGGACTGTAGCCCAGCAAGCTCCTCTGTCCCTGAAGACTTTCTAGGCAAGAATACTGGAGTGGGTTGCCATGCCCTCCTCTAGGGGTGCAAGTAGGGGACCCACCCACTATATGCCCAGAGTTCTTTATTAACTAAGTAGAAGAAATGAAACAAGAACCTGCTTTTCTTACCTTCACTGTGAAACTTTCTAGATACAATCATTTATTGCATTTCTTCCCTTTTCTCTCTCAACAACAGCCTGTTTACAACTGATCTCATCCTAGACATTGAGGCAAGAACAGAAGTGTGCACCAAAAAAAGACTGAAGAATTAGTGAAGTTCAGAGGATTTTCCCTGCAGGTACACTGGAATGTCAGAGTTTGAAAAGAGGAGGAAAGAGCAGACTGTGTATGATCAGCCTCTACAGGTGGGTAAGAGGGTCATCCACCAGCCCAAAACATTCTTCTGAGTGTGAGTGAGCTTGGACTTCACAAAGTTTGGCATCAACATCTAAGTCAATTTAATTTGATGCACAAAGTTTAAAGGCTCAAACATGGGTTCCAAGCAATTTTTGAAAACAGTTGGAATGAAAACATCATCAGCCAGTGCAGGGCAAACAGGAGGTAGAGATCAGTTCATTGTGCTCTGAACTAGGTGATGCTGAGGACAGAGTTCGGGTTCCTCACAGAGTCAGTCACTAGAGAAAGGAAGAGCTTTGACTAAGCAAGTAAGAGTTGAATCAGTCTCCCAATTTCTGCAAGAAAACTGAGATACTAAACCAAAACCTGAGACAAAACCAATAAGGAAGGACTTAGGGAAAGGCAGAGACCCCATGAAGCTGTAGCTCTGAATTTATATTAATCACTGAATACCAGACTGCATAAACATAACTTGGATTGTACTCACTGCTGGAAAATGAGACTCCCCATGCATTCTTTGGTCTGTTCAGCACCAGATCAGATGCTGGGTGGAGCTAAACCTAAGCAAAGGAGCCATCTCCTTTCAGTCAAGCAGGGCTGAGAGGTCAGGGTCTGCCAAACACAGTCTGTAGCCGCACAAGAGAAGCTGCACTCCCAAGCTGACACAGTGAGTTAGATTAGACAGTTTCTGTGGCCACCCACAACTACAATCCTTCCAAAGTACCCACTCATATGGAAGAGACCTACATGCAATGAATATACAAAAAGATTCAGGCAAATAAAGGTATAAGCTATCTTTTCAAATGGAGAAGGCAGTGGCACCCCACTCCAGTACTCTTGCCTGGAAAATCCCATGAATGGAGGAGCCTGGTAGGCTGCAGACCATGGGGTCGCAAAGAGTCGGACACAACTGAGCGACTTCACTTTCACTTTTCACTTTCATGCATTGGAGAAGGAAATGGCAACCCACTCCAGTGTTCTTGCCTGGAGAATCCCAGGGACTGGGGAGCCTGGTGGGCTGCCATCTATGAGGTCGCATAGAGTCGGACACGACTGAAGCGACTTAGCAGCAGCAGTAGCAGCTTTTCAAATAATGTGTCCTGGGTATCTCTTGCCAAAGGATCATCTTTAAAATCTTCATTTTATAAGGAGGGAAGAGGGAAAATTGATTCTTTCATCATATAAAAGGAACTATAGGAACCTGGGATAGGATACATAGCTGCACTCTTAATTTTGATCAAACCTAGCCTTGTTGTTTAGAACACTTGTTTAAAATAAAAATTCCCCTCAAGAAGGAGATTTTCCAACCATATATCTTATGGATTGAATTCTGTGTTGAAGTATCAAATAAATCCAAACAATCTGAGGGCTCTTTCAGTCCTTTAAAAATCAAGCCAGTCAAACATCATTATTTTTCAGGGTCCCAGTGTGATTTATCCAGGAGGAATATTCTCTTGAGTGAAAGCAAAATGTTCACCCCCCTGTGTCTAATTAGGTTTTCCAGGGCACCTGGCAGACAGTGGCAAGAGTCACGCTGGGAAAATGAAATTAAGAGTCACATCTAGCAAGCACATTTTCTAGCAAGTAAGGAGTATATCTGGCCAACCCAGAGAGTGACTTTGTTCCCATGAGTTCTAAAATCTTCAGCAGAAAATATCCATTTTCTGCCCTAAAGGAAAATTCCCTTAAAAAGTGGGTTATGTGGGACTAGGGTGGTCATGCAAGCAAAGGAATGGACAGTCTGCTGATAGCGTAAGACGAAGATGGGCAAGATCTTCCTTCTTCATCAGTCCCCCTGGGTGAGGTGCAATGATGGCAGCTGTTGGCAGCACGTGTCCTCTCTACGGGATGTCCCCTGCAGGTACGGAGGCACACAGGTCACAGCAGCCTCCACCTCAAAACAGACCATTTGTGCATTCTCTCCTAAGGTACCTTGGATAAATCACTTAGCCTCTAAGTTCTTCTCTTCTTTAAGTGTGAAAGACTTTTTTTTTTTAATTAATTCATCTCAAAGATCAAAGATGTGTGTGGTGCTAGTGGGGACACTGAGGACCGGAGGCAAATGCCCTACAGCTGACTCCTGATTCACTCCATCTTACTCCCTGATGTATAGTCGTCAACTGTGTTCACATTTTCCACAAGCAGTGCTTTCTGGAAATGGATTGGAGAGGAATGATTTACTGAGAGCGGCTAAAATAATTCAAGGCACATGGATTTATACCAGAAGAACATCTGCTTTACAGATCCTCAAAGTGATACATAAGAATAGAAAGCTAGAGAGTCTTGAAAGTAAGCATACAAACTCTCAATTGGATCAAGAAGATGATAAGACTCAGGCAGCTGTAGGTTAAGTATGTGTGTTTTCTCTTTTTTTTCTCTCAGTCAATCTAGACAGTAAACATGAAAGTCACTCTATTCTTCATGGCAAATAATGGGGAAACAATGGAAACAGTGACAGACTTTATTTTGGGGGGCTCCAAAATCACTGCAGATAATGACTGCAGCCATGAAATTAAAAGATGCTTGCTCCTTGGAAGAAAAGTTATGACCAACCTAGACAGCATTTTAAAAAGCAGAGACATTTCTTTGCCAAAAAAGGTCTGTCTAGTCAAAGCTATGGTTTTTCCAGTAGTCATGTATGGATGTGAGAGATGGACTGTAAAGAAAGCTGAGCGCCAAAGAATTGATGCTTTTGAACCATGGTGCTGGAGAAGACTCTTGAGAATCCCTTGGACTGCAAGGAAATCCAACCAGTTCATCCTAAAGGAAATCAGTCTTGAATATTCATTGGAAGGACTGATGCTGAAGCTGATACTCCAATACTTTGGCCACCTGATGTGAAGAACTGACTCATTTTGAAAAGACCCTGATGCTGGGAAAGATTGAAGGCAGGAGGAGAAGGGGATGACAGAGGATGAGATGGTTGGATGACATTACCGACTCAATGGGCATGAGTTTGAGTAAATTCCGGGAGTTGGCAATGGACAGGGAGGCCTGGCATGCTGCAGTCCATGGGGTTGCAAAGAGTCAGACACCACTGAGCAACTGAACTGAACTGAACTGAATCTATTCTTCAACAAAAGAAACATTTACTGATTCACCTGCTGCTCAAAAGATAGTTTTGTAGCTCCCTCTAGTTAATGTGTGAATATTACTTATTTATTTCCCTCCCCTCTGCTCTTTCAGAACTATAGTATAAGGGAGAGTTTAGGGCTTCCCAGGTGACACAGTGGTAAAGAATCTGCCTGCAAATGCAGAAAATGGAAGTAGATGCAGGCTTGATCCCTGAGTTGTGACGATCGCCTAGAATAGGAAATGGCAACCCACTCCAGGATTCTTGCCTGGAAAATTCCATCGGCAGAGGAGCCTGGCAAGCCATAGTCCATGCGGTTGCAAAGAGTCAGACAGGACTAAGCACACACACACAAGGGAGAGTTTAAGATGTTTCTGATTTTGAAGACTATATGCCAGTTTCCCAGCTAGGGATCCTCTAAGAGCACACTGACCATTAGCTCAGTGGCAGTATACCCCTTCCTATTGTTCAGTCTCCCAGAAATTGAAGACTTTTATGCATTCATGTACATACAAAGCCTTGGATTTTATTTCTTCGTATTAGGATTTCTGGATCTGGAGAAAATTAACATTTGTTTCAAAAGAATGTTTAGTTCCAATGTTCACATAACAACTAATAAAAACAATAATGTTGACATAAACAAATATGATCTTTACTTTGAGAGAGGTCTTAAAAGCCATAGGAATGAATTAATGCAAGTTCTTGGAATATGTAATAGAGCTGTGAATAATATGCATTTTCATAAATTTGCATTGCAGCATGTCCTTTTCTTTAACCTATTTATATTTTCATTTCCTCAATAGCTCACTCTAGAGAGATCAATTAGCAAATCTCATCTTCTAAAATTAAATTTCCGTTTCCATCTCTTTAAGGGAAGAAGATTGTGAATAATAAAGATATTAATTTTCAAATTTGTTGATTTCTAGCAGAATGAGATGCAGAGAGGATCTTAATTTTCACATAATTGATTTTTAAGCAAGCCATTTCTACAAATAATTCTTTTAGAAAAGATTCATTAAAATTATATGGAAATAATACTGACTCATCAGCATATAAACATGGTATATACCATATTTTCACACTTACGTAAGTGTCATCCTCTTCAAGATAGAAAATTCTTAAGCTACACATTCAATACACAATTGTAGAGTCAAATAACCGCTTGATTCAATGAGCATGTACTCAGAGATCTACATGCTGCTTTAAGAGGATGGGTTATTGATCATAGGGCTTTCTTCCTAACCAGAGTTCATATTAAGAAAATAGCATGAGAAAGAAAGTGTGTTCTAGAGAAGAATAGGATGAAATATAATATTTATTCTAAGACGTTGTTTTTTTAATTAGTGATAATGGAGAAGAAAAGTGCTTTGGACAAGGATTCTGGAGAAGTAACGATGAATTATGTGTGCATGTGTGCTAAGGAGCCTCAGTCACGTCCAACTCTGTGCGACTCTATGGACTGTGGTCCCCCAGGCACCTCTGTCCATCAGAATTCTGCAGGCAAGAATACTGGAGTAGGTTGCCATGCCCTTCTCCAGGGGTTCTTCCTGCCCCAGGGACTGAACTCAGGTTTCTTATGTCTCCTGCACTGGCAGGCAGGTCCTTTACCACCTGCACCAGCTGGGAAGATAGGGAAGATCAAATTGGCTATATATATTAGCCCTTTGCTGATTCCACCTTATGATTGTATGGCATTTTTCAGTTTGTTAAGGAAAATAAAGAGTGGATTTTGTCATTATGAAAATATACAAAATTGGAATATCTGTTAAAATATTTTAAAAGAATGAACATCTAATCTTCTAAATGCTGGATTATGAGGTGGGGGGATTTTTGCCCAGATTGTTTGGAAAACACAGTATCCTTCTGCTACTCACTAACTATATGAAAAAGGCAAGGGGAGAATAGGACCTGGAAGAAAGAGGATTAGGAGAGGGGAGTCTTCACTGGGTTGCTGTAGAACCAGTCTCCTTTAAAACTGAAAAGGTAATATTTCTCTTCTGTGCATGTATTGGCCTTTTTTGAATCAAGCACATCTAAGCTGCCCTTGTTATTAACCCTCCAAACTTTAAAGTAATGTCCTTTTTTTGTTTCTTACCACCTACAGGCACTATTGTGGATTTCCAATGTAACAATAAATGATCTGATGAATCTTTTTTCATTAAGAGCTACAAACTGATTTCTTGATTCATCAGTGGTGACTAGCATTATAAGAAATAAAAGGACTCCCCAAATCTAAAGAAATATCACTGGGATTCCAATCACTGTGGAGGTGAAATGTGTCTTCATGGAAGTGTTGATGGGGAATGGAGTTTCAGGAGCATGTTAGGTTCCATTTGGGAACATTCCATTAGGTTCCATTTCCCATCTACCTTAAGTAGATGACAGTCTGTTTTAATTACAATCAACACTAAACCTCAGTGCCACCTTGCTATGACCCTGGAACAAGAACTTCACCCAACACAACTTGAATTTTCTTTTACTATTTGCTAACTATTTTTTAGGACTTCTGAGGCACACATCCAGAGCTAATTATTTAAGTAACTATAAAGAATATAATACTAATCTTGTCATAAGAAGAATTGAATTATTCCTATTACCAGCTTGTGACTTTGGTAAGTTACTTAAATCCCTCTGAGACACAGAATTTCCTCCTACAAAATAATACCTTCCTTATAGGTTGTACATAGTGTAGCATCTGTGAGATGGAAGGTCATTTGGCATATACAATGACCTTGTCCAAAGCAAGAAGGGCAAATCCATTTCAACTTAAGTAACATATCCAGTTAAGTTATAGTGACTAACTATAATATGCTTAGAAGGAGTGTAAGGCTATATCCATGTTCAAGTAGGAAAGAATGATCTGGTTAATTAGTGATGTCTATCATGAGACCCAAGTGCAGCAGTGAAAGTATGAATGACACATAGATGGCTTCCCTGACATAAAGTATTATTTATTACTTAACTTTCATGAGACCATCTTCAGTGTCATCACTTTTGTCCATGAACCGCTGACTGATTGAAAATAACCAACCAATCTGTTCCCTTAATTTGAAGGAGAAGTCATCTCTGTAAGTTTACTTCCTCAATGAGAAGTGATTTGAATAAAACTATCAATCAATAAGTGCCAACAGCACTATACATCACCATCTTTCTTATTCTTCAAAGGCAGATAGTCTACGATAAAGCCACACAGATCAAAGACACCCAACAAATCTCTTTTCTTAAAATGAGAAAAACATTTTAATACTCATATCTGTGGGGGGAGGTTGTTATTTATGGGGAGAGGAAAACATCTGACACTGTTTTCCTTTTTACATAATCAATGTGACTATTTGATTCAAAAGAAGGATTCAAGCAGAGGGGAGAAAAGATGCTAGAGAAATAAAGAAGGAAGTTTCGAATTAAAGAAGAACGGAGTGGAAATTGTTAGGAAATGCAGATCAAAGTGATAGGGTTGAGGGGCCAAGAAGGGACAAAAGAAATGGCAGATAAGAGCAGAAAGACCAAAGGCAGGGTGCAGAGTAGTTAGAAGGAAGGAAGTCAGGGGAAAATATGTTTTCATTTATACTACTCTGGAAGGATATTTAAAAAGGAACATGATGTCACTTCCATGTCAGTAAAGCAAAGATATTTCATAAAACATAGCTGTACTCCTTTTTACCATCAGGACCAGATTATTGCCCCTTACAGATTTAATTTTTTTTCTTTCTTTTTTCATTTTTTAATTTCTTAGCACAAGTTTCAGAGAGAAATGCTGAAATGATTTCCTCATTAAAGAGAATCATGGCCTTTTTAGAATATCTTTAAGAAGATTCCCAGGATAAAAATAAACTAATCCAATCTTAGTTTCCTGATATATGTCTCATGAAGCTATTTATTTACAACTTAAATTCAGTCTCTTAAATACAAGCATCGTAGAATGGAGAATCAGTGCCACTTCTGATCTCACACTTTAAGATCTGTAAATCTTTACATTTTTTAAATGAGCCTCCAAGCAACAGGGACATCCCTAACACAGAAGCAACGTCACTTGAAAATGCTGCTTTCCTTCATGAATTTGCATATCCGAACATAACACTTTTGATCTCATTAGAGACATAAAAGGAAGTTCCAATTATTCTTATTTTCATTTCCATTTCAATATTCCAGCCTTAAACTTATACAGTGATGTATGTCAATTATTTCTCAATAAAACTGGAAAAAAATTTAGAATTTTCTTGAACTACAAAATTTTACTTGGAAAATATAGATGTGTGTTTTTCTTGCACCAAAGAACAGATCCCCACCATATTCTGTGAGATTACAAACCCCAAATGAACCTCTACAGAGGAAGGCTTCCAGACTCAATGCATATACTTATATTTGCACACACCCAACCACAGTCCTAGGCCTGCATCCCAAAGTGTGATCCAATACAGAGCACAGCTCCTTACAGCATCTCACAGCCAACTCTGGACTCAACTAATAACAAGTGTTTCTGGGTTAATTCATTTCCTCAGAGTGAGAGCCCACATAACACATGATATGGATTATGGAATGAGTCTAAAACATTTTTTAAGCTTCTATATTATCTGTATATTGGTACAGTTAATTAACCATGCTGCGTGAGTTTCAGATGTACAGGAAAGTGATTCAGTTATACACATACATGTATTTATTCTTTTTCAAAGTCTTTCCTCATTTAGGTTGTTACATAATATTGAACAGAGTTCCCAGTGCTACACAGTTGGTTATACATTTTAAATACAGTAGTGTGTAGATGTCAGTCCCAAACTCCCTAACTATTGCTCCCCCTCCACCATTGCCTCCCTGATAATCATGTTTGTTTTCTATGTCTGTGAGTCTGTTTTTGTTTTGAAAATAAGTTCATTTGTATCATGTTTTTTAGATTCCACATATAGGCCATAAGATATGATATTTATCTTTCCCTATATGACTTATTTCACTCAGTATGACAATCTCTAGGTCCATCCATGTTGCTGTAAGTGACATTGTTTCATCTTTTTAATGGCTCAGTAATATTCCGTCATGTATATGTACCACATATCCTCTACCCATTCATTTGTTGATAGACATTTAGGTTGCTTTCATGACCTGACTATTGTAAATAGTGCTGCAATTAACATTGGGGTGCATGAGTCTTTTGGAACCATGTTTTTCTCTAGATATATACCCAGGAGTGGGATTGCTGGATCATATGATAGTTCTATTTTTAGTTTTTTAAAGAACCTCCATACCACTCTCCATAGTAGCTTTACCAGTTTCTATTCCCACCTATATTGTAGAAGATTTCACTTTTCTCCACACCCTCTCCAGCATTTACTGGTTGTGGATTTTTTAATGATAGCAATTCTGACTGGTGTGAGGTGATACCTCATTACAGTTTTGATTTGCATTTCTCTAATAAATTCCACTCTATCCTTATCAAATTACCAATGGCATTTTCAACAGAACTAGAACAAAAAATCTTGAAATTTGTATAGAGACACAAAAGACCCCAAACAACCAAAGCCTTCATGAGAAAGAAAAGTGTAGATGGAGGCAAAACCATATAAACCTGGCACAAAAACAGAAATATAGATCAATGGAACAGAACAGAAAGCCCAGAAATAAACCCATGCACCTATGGCCAACTAATCTATGATAAAGAAGGCAAGACTACACAATGAAAGAAAGAAAGATAGTCTCTTCAATACATGGTGCTGGGAAAACTGGACTGCTCCATGTAAAAAATGAAATTAAGACACTCTTTAACACCATACACAAAAATAAACTTAAAATAGATTCAAGACCTAAATATAAGACCAGACACTAAAAACTCTTAGACAAGAACATAGGCAGAACACTCTCAGACATAAATCCCAGCAATATCATTTTCAATCTGCCTCCAAGAGTAATGGAAATAAAAACAAAAATGAATAAATGGGACCTACTTAAACTCAAAAGCTTTTGCACAGCAAAATAAACCATAACAAAATGAAAAGACAAATCACAGGATGGGAGCAAATATTTTCACACAATGTGACTTACAAGGGGTTAGTCAACAAAATTTACAAGCAGCTCATGCAACTTAATATCATAAAAACAAACAACCCAATTAAAAAATGGGCATAAGATCTAAATAGACATTTCTCCAAAGAAGACATACAGATAGCCAGGTTAAAATGTTCAACATTACTAATTATTAAAAATATTTATATGAACATATGACTTGTGAAACAATGCAAATGTTCATAGCAGGTGAATTTCTAAGGAAACAAGTATATCCATTAACTGGACTACTATGCAGCCATGACAGACTATATTCAAAAGTGTTTCTAAAGATATAATGATAATAAATGAAAAAGTAATTTAAATTTCATTTAATTTTTTAATCTTCTATATTATCTGTATAATATAGATAATATTATAGATAATATATATCTATAAGAGATAATATATATTATATAATAGTAATAGATAATATAATAAAAATTTTTTAAAGCCTTTTAAATTTAAAAGAATTTAAAATTGCATGTAAATATATAGTAAGAAAAAACAAAATTAGGCATTTATAAAAGGATCAAAAAGCTATAATAGCAGAACTGAGACTGAGTGGCTTGATTATAGGTGATTTTTTTCTTCTATTTTTCTATTTGTTTTCAACATTTGCTTTAATAAGGTTATGCTATTTAAACAGAGGATGTTTATATTTCAAAGTATTTATTAAGAAGACTGATTTTGTTTATACTTTTCCACCTAAATTCATCTTTTTGTTTTTTCAAATGAGAAGACAAAGGTAAATCATAGCACTGGTATAAATAAATAAATATAAAATAAAAAACAAGTAACTTTTTAAAACAATAACAACAGGAAGCACAGATTTGAGCTGGGGACTTGCAATGGGGTATGGAAGCTATTATAAAGAGGTAAGAAATCAACCAGGCACAGTTGCAGGGCTATTGTTAAGAGTCAAAGTTACAAACCGGGATTAGTCCATCTAGAGAAGGAAAGAGGAAAAGAAATCCAGATTTAAAGCCAGGAAAATGTAGAGAGGGATAGGTAGCAATACTCTGACGTATCATGCAACATCTGATGTATAACTACTGGCGTCCCATACTCTCTGTTTTTCCCGTACCCTCTGACTCGGAAGTGAACTAAACCAAGACCTACAGCCAAAAAGTAGGGTTAGCACCATATCCTACCTTAACCTCCTTGAGCACAGACGTCTGCAACAGGGCCAGGCTACAGCTCTTTTCTAGAGAAAAACATCCTAAAACTGGTGCTCAAAAGAATTTCCACAAATTATACTTCAAAAAATATGTGCTCATAATTTAAAAAATGATATAGACCCAGGAAGACTGCAAACATTAGAAGTATCAAATGTTTAGCCGAAAAAATTATGTTTAGTATGATTACAGGAATAAGAGTATTTGTCTAAATACTAAAAAGAGATGGAAGACTATGAAAGAAATGAAATAAACTTGGGTAAGAATTAGAGCTTATAGAAAAAATAAAATAAGTTTTTAATAAAGAAGTTGGAAAAACAGATGTCTCGGTGGCCCTGTTGGACTAAACAGATTAGACACAATTGGAAAAACACATGTAAAAGTACCTTGTAGGACTAAACACAAAATACTTGATAAAGCTGCCTCCCCTCGAGATGAGGCCCTCTTCCATTGCGCCAAACCCAGCGGAGTCCCGAGAGGCCCTGCCAACTCCACAGCATCCCTCACCTCTCAGAGGCACCCTGGGAAGTTCCCTCAGGTCCCCGGCAGAAGCCGAGGGAAACGAGGGTTTCCCGCCGCAACCTGAGAAAGACCTCGAGATACAGATTATGCATATAAAGCTAGCTATCCCTGATTAGTGCCAATAAAGTATTAGAGAAAGGAGAGGTGACCCTATCAGGCATCCTTTCAGGGCAGCCTCCTATCAAAGACAAGTGTGAGCTCCAAGAAAGAAGGACCTCGTATAACTTACTCACCACTGGATCTACAGAATTTGAAATAATTCCTGATAAGTGCTCAATACACATTTGTTAACTGACTTGAATGAATAATAGTGTATCTAATAATAATTGGTAGAAATCCTGCAAAGCTATTTGGAAGTTTTAGTCTAACTCTGGGACTACATGACTCTAAAGTATCTGAAGAAATAAATACACAATTCAGTTCATTAGAAAATATTTTTGTGCCCAATGCTGAATGCCCAGATTTTGCCATCTACAGAGAGATCTGGGTTTCCGTACAACATTGGATAGCTGACAACAGTTCTCGCTTAGCATCCTCTTATTTGTATGTTGTGCTGACAAAACCCAAGCATCTTCACAATCTCTGTTCCATTTTCCACTCTCTCCACACATTTTAGATAGTGAATTAAAAACTTTTAAATGCCAGCCAATGAGGTGCTGATGTAGTCTTCAGAATTTTAAAACTTTTATCAATCTTCATGGATAATCCCAAGCTTATCTTTAATGCAGCATATCAGTTGAGGAAGCAGCAGCGGGAAAACATAAGTAAATAATTTTCACTGCTAAATCTCTTTCAGCCTATGCCACACTGCATATCACATGTGTATTCTCCCCTGCTCATGATGACTTTTTTCTGGCTCTCAGACAGATGTGATTCCATCCAATGCAAAATCAGCTGAAAAAGCAGCTGTTTGATCTACAAGGCAATCTACACATCCAGAGATATGATGCCATCCCCACAGGATCACCTTCAAACTGGGCATCTCATCAAAGAGACCGTCTACAAGTTGTGAAAGGGACAAAATGGCAGCTCCACGCACACGTCTCACTTGGATCTTGGGGCTGCTCCTTTTAAGCAGGGTCATTTCTGTTCACAGGAGTGAAATGGATTTTCTAAAATGGATAGAAGCCTAGCAAAACAGGGTAATGACTAGGATCTGCCAGTCAGCTATAATCTTTATACCCTGAAAGCCTAATTGAACTATAAAACTCAAAGTAATAATCAGAAGTCCTGTATGAATGACAAGCTTGTAACTAAATTACTAAAAGGTTAGTATTGCTATAAGCTTTCATCTCCAGCTATAAAAACCTGTGCAAGAAACCTACACAATGTCCCATCCTTTTCTAGGCACTAGAGGCAGGAGAATGCTCTTTCCTGCATAAAATGTTTTGGAAGAAAGAATAGGTATTCTAGAATCCAAATGATAGTTCATCGAAGACCTCTGAGGTTGAAACCAGTTCCTACAGAATACTAACTAAATGCCAACCCCTCATTCATCTACAGCCCAGTTGCCTCACACTGTTTGCAGTTTGATCACAAGTGAAGGGAAGCTGCCATATGCCTCAGAGACACTTATTTTTAATAACAATTATAATCACAAGCCCTGAACAAAAACCCTATGCTAACACGTGGCACTTTCTTCATCAATAGCTATCAGAAAAAGCCTGTAAGCCTGGGGGTGAAATATCCCCTCTTGAAAACAATAGATAAGGACAGTGGGGCGATGTCTCCGCCAGCTTCCCAGTATTAGATTCAGTTCCGTTCAGTTCAGTCACTCAGTCGTGTCAGACTCTTTGCGACCCCATGGACTGCAGCACGCCAGGCTTCCTTGTCCATCACCAACTCCCGGAGCTTACTGAAACTCATGTCCATAGAGTTGGTGATTCCATTAACCATCTCACCCTCTGTCATCCCCTTCTCCTCCTGCCCTCAATCTTTCCCAGTGGCAGGGTCTTTTCCAATGAGTCAGTTCTTCACATCAGGTGGCCAAAGTATTGGAGTTTCAGCTTCAGCATCAGTCCTTCCAATGAATATTCAGGGTTGATTTCCTTTAGGATGGACTGGTTGGATCTCCTTGCAGTCCAAGGGACTCTCAAGAGTCTCTTCCAACACCACAGTTCAAAAGCATCAATTCTTCGGCACTCAGCTTTCTTTATAGTTCAACTCTCACATCGATACATGACTACTGGAAAGACCATAGTTTGCCTAGACAGACCTTTGTTGGCAAAGTAATGTCTCTGCTTTTTAATATGGTGTCTAGGTTGATCATAGCTTTTCTTCCAAGGAGCAAGTGTCTTTTAATTTAATGGCTGCAGTCATCATCTGTAGTGATTTTGGAGCCCAAAAAAATAAAGTCTCTCACTGTTTCCATTGTTTCCCCACCTATTTGCCATGAAGTGATGGGACCAGATGCCATGATCATAGTCTTTTGAACTTGGAGTTTTAAGTCAATTTTTTCACTCTCCTCTTTCACTTAAGTGTTAGATTATAAAGCAAATAAGAGACCTAGTTTGCAAGCACAAGTTTCCAAGCATCTCTCATAGCTGTTCAACATAAAGTTCTATTGTGTCTTATAACAATGTGCCATTTGAGATATAATGACTGCATAGGTGTATGCAAAGGGATGCATACACATTGGGGGTACACTGACCAGAAAAACAGACGCCTGCCTCATTTCTGATGGCACCTGCGCTTGTGCTGCAGCAAGTTCTTGAGGCATATCACTTGAAAGACTTGAAACCTGCATTGATGCAATAGATACAGGCCCTAATAACAGAGGAGACGGTTATTACTAAACTCTACTGAGCCTAAAATTATGCTGGGAAAAGATACAAACATGTATGAGATGCATAAAGCTGCATTAAGAGAAACTTATTGTGTGAAGCTGAATACCAAGCATGACAAATGTTGAGTCCCAAGCCTGCCAGAAAATAAATTAGTATAGACAGAAGAGAATATACTATTAGGTTGTAGAACATGGCAGACATGCAAAAAATTTTTTACAAATACCTTTAATCATGAAGGATTATTTCCATCCCTGACACCTCCTCAACCAGGGCAGTATGTTCCACTGGAATTGATGGAGTGTTCTAAAATTCCTTAAACCTACATCAGCCCCCTGGAGGGTGGCATGGGTAAGATTCATTTTTTTAAGGTGTATAGAGTACCTGGGGAAGGTGGAAAGGGGGTGTGGCTTGGGATTTGGCAGCTTGATATTAAAGTAATGGAAAAGGAGGAGGGAATTCTGTCTGGCATCGGTGTATGTGATATATTCTAGAAACCCCAGACCTCACTTTTTATTCATTTTGAAGGCAAAAAGATTCAGTCTCTTCTTCTGAATTTGTTATTTTGGAGAGGCATAAACCCAGAGCTAAATTAAAGTCTGGAATTACATTTCAAAAATCATAGATGAAGGATTTGCAACTACTTTTCTCAACATTAAAAATCATGGCTAGGTTCTAAACTCATAGAAGTGAGTGGCTCCACTCTTAGTATATTCTTTACCTCTAAGAGAAAAAAAAAAGTGACTATTTTAGCAGCATCTATAGTTTCATGCTTGAAACAGCACCTAAGTTATATTCATGAACCAGAAAAGGCCTTATTACTGTTCTACGATTCCATTTGACATCTACTCAGCCACGAAAGCAGTTTCATTTTCATGAGGAATCTGCCAGATGGCATAGGCACTGCATGGTTAACACAAACACGCAGAACTCACTTCTGCGGCAGGCACTTTACTGGAGGGAACATTTGGTCACATGTTTATATTATCAGCATGTGTGCTTTAAAAGCAATCAAAGTCCTAAGTTGGGCTTCCCAGGTAGCACTAGTGGTAAAGAACTCACCTGCCAATGCAGGAGACATAAGACAAGTGGGTTCAATCCCTGGGTCGGGATGATCCCCTGGAGGAGGAATTGGCAACCCTCTTCAGTATTCTCGCCTGGAGAATCCCAAGGACAGAGGAGCCTGGAGGGCTACAGTCCATGGGGTCACACAGAGTCAGACACGACTGAGAGACTTAGCATGCACACCAAGTCCTACATTGGAGATGACTTCCTCAGTGCTTTTTGTTTTTTGGGTTTTTTAATTTGTTTTGGCAAGGGAGGGGTGCAGATCGGGTAGTTATTAAGAATCAGAGCTGGTAACTGAAACTGTCAGTTGGTGGTAATGTCTGAAGTCTGGCCTAAGTAAAGCTTTTAAAGAACTCAGATTGCTATTTTTAAAAAAGTCCTATCGGCTAATGCAGATAGAATGAGCCAGAAAAGACACATTGGATTGTCTCAGGATGAAGAATGAAGTCTCTTGATTATTCAGTTTAATCACATAGGATTAAGTGCTGGGAGAGTTCTTTTAATACAGTTATTGAAGCAAAAGGAGAGGGATATTCAAGTATAACTTCCTTAAAAGAAAAATAAATGTTAAAATAATGACACTGAGATATTTACAAGCAGTATCAACATTAATAGTATATGACATTAGGGTCATATATGCATGTGAGAGAACTAGACCCTGCCTGTTATAGAATTCAATTAAAGTGAGCAAATATTGACCACCTGCCACATTCTTCACATTATGCCAGGTGAAATGAGAGATACATGACCTCGATTATAATCTTAGTTGGAGGAATCAAATTTTAAATGCATAAGACAGAGCTAAAAGTGAACACTATATTGCCAAAATATGAAATAATTGGGGGTAATCTTAGCAGCTCTATCCAAATAAGTTACTATAAGTCCTTACAGAGATTTGAGGTGAGCCTTGTCTCTCTCTGTGGTAAAGAATCTGCCCGCCAGTGTAGGAGACTCCCAAGATCTGAGTTGATCCCTGGGTCGGGAAGATCCCCTGGAGGAGGAAATGGCAACTCACTACAGTATTCTTGCCTGCAGAATTCCATGGACAGAGGAGCCTGGCAGGCTACAGTCCATAAAGTCACAAAGGGTTGGACTGATCATGCATGCATTGCCTCTCTCACTATCAGCTCCCCTTTGCCAAACCTTGGAATACTGTCAGAGAGGATCTGGTCTTTGTCCTTAGATTAAAGGTTATCACTTTTAGAGCTGAACCTTGAACTTACCTTTCCTGGCTCACCTGTCCTAAACTCATGTCCAATTTGCCCACCTCTAAGTACATGCAGCGCACTTCTCTGCCTACTTATTAAGAACTCAGGTCTTACTCATGCCTTTCCAGTTGCACATCCCCTGTAGAGGAACTCTATTTCAAATTGTCATTAGTCATTCCCACGCTGTGAAGACAGGACTCAGGTCTTTGAGTAAGACAATGAGAGAGCCCAAGAGGGCACTAGGAACTCAAAAGAGCTGGAAAAATGAACCATCAAGAAGAAAAAGGAGGACACAATAAAGATGTTAGGGCAGCTGAAAACAAATGTCACCCACATCCTCATGGCCCAGGGCAGTCTCTGGGCCTGGGCCTACTCTTTGCCAACAACTAATCAAGAACCTACTGTGGAATCACCAATGAGAAAGTATTTTAGACCCAGAACTTCCTAGCTGGAAAGAACATTAGATATCATCTGGCTATTTTGATTTTTGATAGTCAAGAGTAACTCAAAGACATGAGCTTGAGTCCCAGGTGCTCTTCCAAATGCCACGTGATGCTTCCTGGGACAGACGGGTGCTGGAAGCTGTGGGGGATGCCTTTCCTAATGGAGGAAACAAGAAGGTAAACTTGGCAGATCTGCTAATGAATCAATTCTCTTTTTTTTCTGACTTTTATTAATCCCACAGTGGGTACAAACATACTGCTGGCTAGGTTTCTAATTTGATACATGCAAATATCTGCTAAACTAGCCTCTAGCCTTTCAACAGGGCCAGGATGAGGTGAGGTAAGAGAGATGCTTGGTCCAATCTCGAGAGTGAGTGTCTCCTTCATTTTGCACCCTCACTGCCTCATTCGTCGAATCTCAACAACTCCAACAATGTTGACTGTGTTACCTGATTTATTTATAACACAGGTTGAGGTAGAGAATCAGGGAGCCTGTTATCCAGACAATCAGCTCAAAAAAAAAAAAAAAAAAAGCCACATAAAATGAATGGCTATCTGAATTCATGACTCTTTCCTGCATAATGGTTACATTAACAAGATAGAGTATATAAAGTTAATGTTAGTGTGTTAAAGGATTCCAAACATCAAATAATCATAATATCTCCAGCAGACTGATTTGAGATGTGTCCAGACATCAATATCTTTCCTATGGGTTTATAGTTTAATTGGAAATACAACTTGCTTTCTAAGTTAAGAAAGTTGTTAACTGTCTTTAAAAAAGCTCACAGTGATATTCCCACATGACAAATGGAGGAGGAAAATAAGTGGGAGAACTGGCATAAATGAGTGGGAGACATGTTACATATGATCATTTGCTAGAACATGGAGTTTTTCAGCTTTTGAAAGATAGACTAGATAAGAATGTGGCTTCTCTTTTGGATAAATAATGGTGTTTGAATTAGGACACTTGACTCTGCCAGCACCAAGGGCTGATCAATGGTACCCATCTTTATGTTGCAATGAAATGATGCTCAGGCTGAGACTGTTGCATCTAATGCTTGGCACAATAAGTACAGCCAATTGGATGGATGATCCTGAGTCTCCCGGGCTTTCCTGTGGCTTAGGTGGTAAAGAATCTGCCTGCAATGCGGAAGACTTAGGTTTGATCCCTGGGTTGGTAAGATCCCCTGGGGAAGGGAAAGGCTGCCTGCTCCAGTATTCTGGGCTGGAGAATTTCAAGAGCTTGAATGACAATGAGAAGCCAGAGAGGCTGGTAACAGTGAGAAGTCAGAACGTATTTTGTTACACTACTGGAAACCCAAGGCAAACCCAAACCATCTTAAACATCAAAGATAAATTGGTTGGCTCAAGAAATTCAAGTTACAGTTGAATTATCAAAACAAAACAAAAAACAGAAGGATGTAAATGAGCCTTAGGAAGAACTAAGACTAGGACCCAGGTGATGAATATCTCCCTCATTCTTTCTCTCTCTCTCTCTCCCCCTTTCTCTTTCTCCCTTTTCTTTGTACTCATCTCATACTGGATTCCTTCTCTCCCACCACAGACCACCTTTCTCCAAACATTAAGAAATCTAGCTAGGAGAACAGGGTCGTGTGAGAAAATGACCACCCCTGAAATAGCCATATGGAATCTTACGGAGAAGAGAGCAGACAAGAGAGGGTGCTGCTGAAGAGACAATTCCATAGCTGCCCTTTCCACACTCACTCTCAATGTCACCTTGTACCAAAGACTATTTGACCCCTTAAAGAAGAAGACAAAAACAACAGATGTAGGTTAAAGACAGAGCATTTCTTTATTTTATGCAAGTTAAAATAGGAAAAAGAATGAGGACATTTGAACTATTTTTAGAGACAACACGCCTATGTTCATATGACCTTTCTTGACACGGTGGGCCTAACTTTATCTTGTCATGAGGGTAAAGCAGGAACAGGGACAGGTTGTGTCACTGATATCTGCTTCATCACAATTCTAGGAAGATAGACTATGAAAGAGAGTGTGGAGCCCTTGGTCACACCACCCAGAGGAGCATCATTCATGCTTCAACAATGAGCATAGGAATCAGCATTTGAGACAGTCTTGTGCCTTGTTGTTTTTTGTGTTGTTTTGTTTTGAGAAGTGAAAGAACAGAAGAGGCCTATTGTGTGGATCTCAATGCAATGACACTTCCTAGAACACTGCTCAGCAGATACTTGCCCTCATCTGAAGAATTTTTCTGACTTTCAGGAGTTTATATCAATCAGCAATTCTCTGCAAAGGTGGAAAAGTTGACTCTGGTTTCCTGATTGTAATAATAATAGCAATCAAGATGAAACAGCCATAGCAACAGCAAAACAAGTATTATTACATCCATACTAATATAAAAACAGCTTAACATTTGTTACGAGTTTGCAATACACAGGTATAGCTCTAGAATTTTTATGTACATACGGTCACTCTACTTCCATTATCAAATAATGATGAGAATTCAATTTCCAAATGAGGTATATATTCTTAAGACCCTTAAAGTCCAGCAAGGCTCATTTACTAAAATTCTGCATGCCAATTAACCCAACACTTGGACAGGTAACAGTTGTTTAAAATCTGGTATTTAAACTAATGAGACTCTCTCTACCAGATCACAACTCCTAGAAACTGTTACCAAAAGCTGTCAGTGCAGAGAAGGAAAGCATTTTTTGCTCTCTCAAAAGCTTTAGGGATCTCTAGAACGGTAGTGTATCACCAAAATTGGTAGAAATTTTTCTGAATAAATTCATCAATTTTCTCATGAGTTATTCTTGACAAGAGGAGAGTGAAAAAGTTGACTTAAAGCTCAACATTCAGAAAACGAAGATCATGGCATCTGGTCCCATCACTTCATGGCAAATAGATGAGGAAACAGTAGAAAGTGTCAGACTTTATTTGGGGGGCTCCAAAATCACTGCAGATGGTGATGGCAGCCATGAAATTAAAAGATGCTTACTCCTTGGAAGGAAACTTATGACCAACCTAGATAGCATATTAAAAAGCAGAGATATTACTTTGCCAACAAAGGTCTGTCTAGTCAAGGCTATGGTTTTTCCAGTGGTCATGTATGGATGTGAGAGTTGGACTGTGAAGAAAGCTGAGTGCCAAAGAATTGATGCTTTTGAACTGTGGTGCTGGATAAGACTCTTGAGAGCAAGGACTCTTGGACTGCAAGGAGATCCAACCAGTCCATCCTAAAGGAGACCAGTCCTGGGTGTTCATTGGAAGGAGTAATGCTGAGGCTGAAACTCCAATACTTTGGCCACCTCATGCAAAGAGTTGACTCATTGGAAAAGACTCTGATTCTGGGAGGGATTGGGGGCAGGAGGACAAGGGGATGACAGAGGATGAGATGGCTAGATGGCATCACCGACTTGATGGACGTGAGTTTGAGTGAACTCCGGGAGTTGGTGATGGTAGGGAGGCCTGGTGTGCTGCGACTCATGGGGTCGCAAAGAGTCGGACACGACAGAGCGAATGAACTGAACTGAACTGATTCTTGACAAATGCATAAAATAGCATATAAAAAGTTCTAAGACTTAATCATATCCCCATAGAATCAATCTCTCTCTCTCTCTTTTGGTAAAGAGAGTAAGTTCTCTTTGCATTTCTTTCTAATTTGGAAAATAGGTCTTGCCTTTTTGGGTCCTTATGGATTTAAAATCTTAATTCAATAATATTTATTTTGCACCCATAAGGATATATCCCCTTAATGACTTGACCAAATAAACGCTTCAGTTAAATTTGACTATGTTTTTCCTGTAGCTCTTAAGACTTTTTTCCCCTTGAATTAATAAAACATACGAAATGCAGATGGTAGCATATGGCACCTTCCCTGGGAACATTTCATTTAAATTATTGAGAATTCTGCAATCTGATTCCACTTTAATAAACACATGAAAAGTACCTCTTACATTATAAATGTGTTAACTAGCCAGATTAAGTATTTTCATATGTTTTGCTGATTTTTCCAATACCTTTAGGAGTTATAATAAATATTTTATGTTTAATCAAAGGATATGATATATGCTATTTATCATCTATTAAGCACCTGCTTAAATGTTCTAAGCTATCAATGAGAGTGCAATCTACATCCAGCAACTGCAAACAGCTCAGCCTGATGTTTATTTCAGTGCTATTGCACATTCACAGAACTTGTTAATCAAACAACCCATTAAGACATCATCCTTTAAATCTCAAGATTGACCTGTACATAGGAAAGAGGGGAATGTAAATTGCAAAAATCTCCTGGGGAACAATTTGGAAATATTCATTAACATACTTAAAATTGTTTACAACTTTTTGAGCTATAAATTCTACTTTTGGGAATTCATCTCAAAGAAGCAAATAAATACGTGCAAGAATTTATGTTTATCACAGTGTGATTTCTATCAATGTAGTTAGTATGCCCCAGCTTGTGATATTATAATAAGGTAAACTTTTCACAAAATACTCAATGGCAATCATATGGCATTTTGCCCTAAGTTGCCTATGCCAGAAGTAAACTGACTTCAGATTTCCATTCCATTATTTCTGAGAAGGAAAAAAATGTTTTACCTGGAAAAATATCCTCGTACATTTTAAAGAAGAGGACAGGTTATAAAGTCCTGCATATGTACAGGATTATGCCATTCAATGCGTGGAAGGGAAAAAAAGCTTATCTATATATACATCTGGAGAAGGCAATGGCACCCCACTCCAAGACTCTTGCCTGGAAAATCCCATGGATGGAGGAGCCTGGTAGGCTGCAGTCCATGGGGTCACTAAGAGTCAGACATGACTGAGCAACTTCGCTTTCACTTTTCACTTTCATGCATTGGAGAAGGAAATGGCAACCCACTCCAGTGTTCTTGCCTGGAGAATCCCAGGGACGAGGGAGCCCGGTGGCTGCCATCTATGGGGTCACACAGAGTCGAACACGACTGAAGTGACTTAGCATAGCATATATACATCAAAATGTTCATAGTGGCTACCATAGGAGGGTTACATTGCAAATGATTTTTATTTTCTTTTTAAACACTTATTCTATAATTTCCAAATTTTCAACACAAGTGATTATTTTTATTTTTTTAACCAGTTAACACAGTATATATTATAAAAGCTGTCAAGGTCCTGAACACAGTGTTGCTCAGCCTCCCACCCTTGGTGATCTCCTCCTTCGGCTTGTTTTTCTGCTTGCCTGTGAAAGCTCCCAGGAAGCCTCTAACACCAGCTTCTAGTGTTGTGCGAAGCCCCTCAGTTGTAGTATTGTGACCTGCTCACATATTCCACTCACATCCCTCCTGCTCGTTCATTTTATGAATGAAAACACAAGATTGAGGGTGAAGGTCACACGGGCACATCATCTCAGCTGGAATTTGAAAGTTTATCACTTAGTTACCAACCTTGTTCATTCAGGAGTCTAACTGCAGATTTCATGTCTCTCCATAATGGAAAGTCCCCAAAATTCAAAAATGGTGACTTTGAAATTTTTCGATTTAACCTGGAAAGGACTGGGATCAGGACAAACCTGTATATCCGATAGCCCACCCAGAACCTCGCCCTGTATGTACAAGTAGCTCAAACAAAATTTGTAGAAACTCTTCCAGTAGCACCCTATTGCCTATTGAGTCATGTTCAGACCCGTTTCTCTGGCACTTCAGATCCTCAGTCCTCTGTCCTCAAAACCTTTTCGGCCCATATTGCTTTCTATTTCCAGACATATAATTTCCTTTCTTTCCAAACATTTTTATTCACCATAATTTAAACATATAATGTGTTTTTCAATTTTTATGCATTTGCTTGTGCTGTTCCCTGTTCCCTTTTTACTTAAAATTCCCTGCTCCATATGGATTATGCCTACCCATCAAATACTGCATCTTAATTTTCTCTGCATCTATATCAGACCCACCAGCTTTAATCTAATTTCTGGTTCTGCCTTAACCCAGATCAAGGGAAACAATACACTGCCTAAATTCTTTTTAAACTTTTCAAGTTTTAAAATATCTTTCCTCATTTGCTAGAAAAGCAATGTCTGCATATTAATGTTGACATTATACTAACAAAAACAAACATTTGCATGTAAACTATGCTACAACATCAATAGATTCCAAGTCAGAAAAGATAGGATTTGAGAAGGGAGAATGGGCAAGTAAATTCTGCTATCTACTTCATTATGGAACACTCATGTAAAATTTCCTTTAGCTGCCTCCATCAATATAGCAATGATTTTCCCACTGCTTTAACAGGGCAATTTCTTCAACTTGGCAAAGCAAAAAGGAAAATAAAATGTCATTAATCCCTTTGATTTGATTCCTTTTTTTCCTTTTTAGTTTGTTAGATTGTATGCATTTCTAAGAGCTACCAAAAGGAAATGGTATAAAAATACAAATAAACCAATCCGAGAAAGGCAAGTTGTGGTCAGATGATAACAGTCATGCTATGAAAATCACAATATATCCTACAGGCAAAGGGGATACTCATGAGTATTTCAGGCAAGGGAACTAATGTGATCATGCTTGTTTCTTAGAAAGTTACCTTCAATAAGGGAAAATGAATTAGTATTGAAAGAGGAGTGAGGTATAAGGAGCTATGGCAATGATCCAGCAAATACTGAATTAAGATATTGGGGTGTTGGGAAAGAAAGAGTAAAGATGGAGACTAGAGGTCAGATGGTTAAGTGTTTTTGAAAGGCAGCATTTGATTGCTTGAATTTAGGGAATGATCCCCTGTGTATATTGTAAGAAACTAGCTTTCAGGAAATCTTTTTGAAAACAAAAATGTATTACACTTTTTCATGGTGTATGTCTATTACCACCTACGGAAAAGCAGAAGATACAAACCACAGCTAGATCGTACCTAACACCAGGAGAGAAAGTGAGTCCTGCAAATTGTCCCCTTGACTCTGAATCTGCCCATCTATGAGTTTGAAATAATGCAGAAGCAAAAAAAAAAAAAAAGAAAACAATCTCCTCCAGAGAGAAAAATCTGATAGAAATGTTTTCCTAATAGAAACAGTATCAATACACGAAAAGACGAAGATTTAGAGCAGAGGGTTAAGGATGCAGTTAGGTCCAAATGCAGAATGTTGAATTGCTACAATAGAGGAGAGTCACTGGAATTTATCCTGAAAAGAAGCTCTCAGAGTGTGTGTCAATTCCTCCAGCAGCAGTATATCACAACATAGGCTGACAGATCACACCATATTTTTAATATTAATTCATCTGCAGCTCCAGAATCAGGTACTGCAGAGTCCAGATTCCATAGATGTGGCAAACAGGTTTAGCTGCCCAGCTTTTCTTACCCTTGCAGATTAGCTCCCAGGGCTTTGATTCATTCTCAGGACATGCAGAAGAAAGGAAAAGGAATGACCAGTGCTGGTTTCTTGGTAAGTGCCTTTCTTACACAAGTAAGATTATAACTGTCAAAAAACTGAAGGCTGGGCACCTTAATTTTCTGCCATCTATAATCATATGCAAGCTGTGACAAAGCCAAATACGAATTCAAGGTACCGAAGCATCTAATATGTCATTTCTTGTGTCTTTTTGGGGGGGGTGGATTGGGGGCACTCTGAATCTGGAGGAAAATGAACTGTTTGCAACAGGGTAATGCAGTTCTATGATGCACTCATGCAAAATCCCATTTTAAGTGACAGGGCATCATTATGAAGTAGCCACATGATATGGATAGGGGCTGGCACAGATTGTAATGAACAGCCACACTCCTTTATTTGAGGTGTTACATCATGAATCAAAATGGACCAAAATGAAGATGACCCCTCTTTAAGAGTAGAAACTCCACGCTGACATGAGAGCAGAAGGCTGCTTAGGCAAGCTGACAGTTTCTGCAGGACATGATGAAGCCATCAAGTTTCCACTAGGTGGGAATTTCCAGTGAAACAAAATATCTAGAACAATAGCACAACAAATACCCACTTCCAATAATGCCTTTAAGACATATGAAAGTTCTATAGTAGAATAATCATCTAGAGACATAGGAGAAAAAAGTTCAAGTTTATTTGGGTTAGCATTATTAGGCAAAATATACTGCAGTTTAAATGTTTATCTAATAATGAGTAAGCCTGGTACACTGGGTCACACACATACTTAAAAAGGATAGGGAGAACTACTCTAGGCTCAACTCGGAGCTAGAAAATTACCTGTCTCGACATTATTAGTAGCTCCAATTATTTAAGGAAGAAATTCTAAGCACATAGTTTCTCAGAGAAGCAGCAAGCAGTGGAATAAGCACACACTTAAGAGAGGCAAGTTCAAATCCTGTCTCTACCACTTAGCAACAATGTGACTTCACTGACTACAAATTTTGGGTAATACTATGGGCTTCATTGACTAGAGTCAAGGTAACAGGTGGAAAACACCTGATGTAATTCATGCTAATTGATGTCTCCCTTCCTTCTCCCTTTCCCTCTGAAGTCAAGGCTCTTTCAAAGGCCTCCAAAGGAATCGATTATGGCAGCGGTTAGTCCTGAGCTAGACTCTGTTGTGAGGCATCCCATATCATTCCTTGTTCATTTCATTCAAGCCACCATCATCGCAGCTTCCTTCCACTTTCTGACTCTTTAGAGATGAATTTATGTGTCTTCCTGAAACACAAATTGCTTGAGTCATGCTTATGTCCTATCCTGACAGTCAGGATCAAAGTTTCATGGAGAAGTGGGAGGTTCTTAAGCAACAGTACAGAAAATACAACTTCTTAGATAGGTTTAGTTTTACCATTATCCAAAATCATTGAAAATATTTCCTCCTCTGTTTCATTTTTCAAACCCTTGGTAAACAAAGACCTCTTGTTAGTCTCATAACTTGTACTTGCACAGAAGAAATCTAAATAAATTTCTTTAGGATACACTTTGATGGTCAAGCTCTACAATGGCTTCATAAAAATATTAGGCATGAAAGAATTATCAACGTTCTGCTCACTTCTGCAATTTTCACTTCAATATGATTCTCAGGATATGCCTGATTTGGGAGGAATGAAAACAACCACACTCAGACACATGGCACAAAGGAAGGGCATCTCCCTGCACAGTTTCTCCTCCCACAAATTCTTGACAGCTGGGGATGCCCAGGAGATGGCAGACAGGCCATCAGGGAGCTCTTTGCTCAAGTGCTCATTGAGGCCACTTCATCTTGTAACTGCTTGGACCTCCTCTTTTCCTGGCACATGGAGCGTTCATCTCAGCTTCAGCAAAGTAAAAGGAGCTTCATTTTATCTAGTTAATGCCTCTGGTCCTCTGTTTCTGCAGGAAGAAAGCCAAAGAAAAAACTTCTCCCTTTCCTGGCCACAAGATATTAACAATAAAATAAACAATAAAGTACTGACACTGTTAGATATGATGCCTGGGATTAGATGTGTACATAGCAAGCATATTTGTTCTTTGCTACAAGATGGCTTCTTGCTCCTATATTTTAAATACTGAAGCAGAATAATAGAGTACACTCATGACTTGTGTTCATGGCTCTGATGAGGATATGATATATCACAAAAGGAGGAAAATTTACTTCCACAGTTAAAAGTATAAGACAAAAGTGTCTGGGACTTCCCTGGTGATCCAGTGGTTAAGAATCCACCAGCCAATGCAGGGGACATGGGTTCAATCCCTATTCTGGGAAGATTCCACATGCTGCAGGACAACTAAGCTCAGTGTCACAACTACTGAGCCTCTAGCGTCCAGGAGCCACAACCATCAAAGCCTGAACACCTAGCGTCCGTGTTCCACAACAAGAGAAGCCACCACAGTGAGGAGCCTGAGCACAGCAACTTGAAGCCCCCACTCGTCCCAACTAGAGAAAACCTGAGTGCAGCAGCAAAGGCCCAGTGCAGCCAAAAATAAATACACTTTTTTTAAAAAATGAATTTCCTCGTTTAAAAAAAAAAGACATACTTGGTCTGTATGGGAAGAGAAGCACTGGTGGAAGGAGAGGAAGAAAGGAAGTTGTAGCATTTGATACACTGCAAATGCTCAACAAAATTAACTGATTTTGTCATCATTGTTTTGGTTGTTGTCGGACTGTCATTGTTTCCAAGGGCAAATGTTGAATAAATTGGATGGGTGGAGGTCAAAATAAAATGGATAGAGAAGATAAATAAACACATCTAAGGAGCAGTTTCAGAAAATTAGAAAAGGAAGAAAAGGAATAAACAAATAATGGACCATAAAGAAATAGAAATTGGGGGGGGGGGGGAAGAAATAGAAATTAGGAATACTTTCGAAATTTGTTAGATAGTTATATATAGATCACTGTCAGCCACAAAGCCTAAAGTGCTTTAGAAGAACAGATGCTGCATAAATAAGAGGGTTATTTTTTTAAAAAAGGACCAACAGCACCCAGAACATTCACAGGGTGTGTGAAATTTCAGTCTATCGTTCTAAATGGACCTCTCCCAGGACCACTTTCTTATTTTGTTCTGAGTCATACAAAACACATTTAAGGACAAGAGTTCAAGTATGTTGACTTTTCAAGAAGACCCTTACCTCGGGTGCTCTTCAGGGACAGGAAACAGACCCTGGGTGCTTCCCATCTTCTTCTGAACACTTCTTTCCCTGTCATGAACACACGGTGCCCAGTTTTCAGAGGCTACAGCCTTGTATCTATTGCAGCTGACATCTAGAAGAGAATCAAATATGTTAAGCCTTTTCTGAGGCTTCAGTTGACATTCTAAGCACGACGCTTTCCAACAACATATTAGGTTTTTCAAAACTTATTCATAATTGCCCATGCCTAATATTTTAAATTAAAATTCTATTATTACAAAGTGTCAACAAACATATGAAATTGAGCCTTTGGTTTCTTTATCTAGCTAACTGTCACATTAGACCTCCTTTTTCTGTCACCAAATGCTTCAGTCCTAGCATCATGTTAGCACCAGGTCTTGAGTTTGCAGGGACTATGTTAACACATATTTGAAATTCATCCAATTATGGAATGCCAAGAGTGTTTTACTGTCCAAACTGCACCCACTTATTTCACTGAACAATTTTCAAACAATTTCAAGGTTATTGTCAACTAGCGTGCTTCTTACAGTTCAGTAAGTTAGTTCTTTATTATAAATGAATCAGTTCAACTCTAAACAGACAGGAAAGTCCATACTTGTTCATCTGTTGGCTTCTAGTGAGAAAGCATACACACATCAGGTCCAGGTCATTCATGTGGATAAAACCTCACTACACGCTAAAGAAGAATCATCTGTTTGGAGAATGAAACCCACTAACTCACTAAAGATTCACTAATAATGTACTGACAGTGCTCCAGACTCTGTGGTATGTATTTTGTTCTCAGAAACAACACAGGAAGCAGGTACTATCTCTTGGCATGATTTTCAGATGAGGAAACTCTCCCTAAGAGAATGAAGGCACTTTTAAGGCCACACAGCTAGTTGATGGCAGGCACATTGCATCCAGGTCTTTCAGTCTCCAGAGGCAGGCTCAGAAATACTCTCCACTGCCTTAGTGCATGTAATTGTCACCTGGGGGCTTGTTGAAGCCACAGAATCCCACTCACAGAGATTCTGATTCTGATCTGGAAAGTCTGGAATGGGGCTCAGATCTCTACATATTAAATCACCACCCCTTCAGGTGATTCTAACACAGACGGCCTGTGGCTCACACTTTAGGAGCAGCACTGGATCCTTGCAGCGTCTCCCTGGCTCTGCTCTGTGGCCTACTGCATATTTTAAAGATGACAGCAGCAATATCACCCATGCACGCTGCTTTCTTGTCACAATCCCACAAGGCGGTGGAATTTATTTCTCAGTTGTCTTACACCCACTAGGCCTTGTATCTGCCTCAACCAATAGAACACAGATTTGATGCTGTGCCAGGCACGGGTGTCACCCTTAAGTAGGAATTATTTGTTTCCTGCCTCTTTAAACCAAGAGACTAAAGTGACATCACCATGCTGTGAGAAGTCCGTCCCATGGAAAGGCTCTGAAGCCTGTCATTTCACCATGTAATGAAAGAGAGAGAAAGAAGCTGAGACTGAGAGAGGACATGAGACATGAGAGACGATGCCACCTTGGAAGTGAATACTCTAGCCCCAACCACCCTGCTAGACAACACACGCAACAAAGATGAACCACCAAGCAGACCCACAGAGTCTTGAGCTTCCTGACCCACAGAGTCATGAGCAAAAGAAACAGTTATGTCAAGCCCTAAGTTATGGAGTCATTTGTTACAGATTAATATACACTACCACACATACCATTATAACTATATACCTGGGCTTCCCAGGTGGCGCTAGTGGCAAAGAGTCTGTAGGAGATATAAAAGATGTAGGTTCAATCCCTGGGGTCAGGAAGCTCCCCTGGAGGAGGGCATGGCGGTCCACTCCAGTATTCTTGCCGAAGAATCCCATGGACAGAGGGGCCTGGCAGGCTACAGTCCATAGGGTCACAAAAAGTTGGACACAACTGAAGCAACTCAGCATGCATGCATATAGTTATATATATTATATATTATATATATACATATGCATATATGCTAGTATACTATACTGAAAGCAAAATAAAGCATTGAAAACCTTATGCATAAAGGAATTTTAACCAAAAATCACTGTAATTGAGTAAAATTCCTTTTCCTGTAATTATCTGCGAATTTTCTTGAATTCTCATTTTCACCTTAAACGTGTAAACATGGCCGTAGCATTCTCACTCTGTGGGAAAATTCTTATTATTGTTTATATATTTTAAGATTTAAAATGTTTTATATAGTGAAATCCTTGATACATTTCCTTTAATTTTGTATTTCCCCTTACCTGTATTTTATTTTCCAGCTTTATTGAGGTATACTTGACAAAACTGTATATGTTTAAGGTATACAATGTGATACTTACTGCATGTATATATTGTGAAATGATTACCAAAATCAAGTTAATTAACACATGCATCACTCACAATGACCATTATTTTGATGTGACATGAGAATACTTGAGATCTACCCTTTTAGCAAATTTCAGCTTTATAATACAGTTTTATTAGTTGCCATGCTGTACATTAGATCTTCCTTAAATTTAGAACAGCTCCAAAATTATGCTGTCTTCTGCAAAAGCAGTGTGATGAAAGGAACACACAAAGATCTACATTCCACTTTTTTGCACCTGATTCATCAGTTCAGAGATAAAAGTCAGTCTGGGTTATTAAATGGATTTGTAAGTATTCTTACTCTAGAGAGCCAAATTGGGACCAAAAGGATTCATTATCATAAGTTCCCAGATGAACACAAACCCAGAGTGAAATTTAACAAACTTTTAACTTGCATAAGCAATTGTTAAGTTTTCAGCACTAATTCATTTCCATGCTGCAGATATAATGACATTTTATCCTTTCAACCTCATGCCTAGACACTCTACACAGAAAATCCTGTTTTAATCATTAAAATTGATGAATATACCAAGTCGTTGAATAACTACCCTCATTCCCATCTGCTAGGAAGGCACAGTGCCACATAGGGATGCCTGGCCAGGACTTTTGAGGCATAACTATCAACCAAAGATGGGATCAAACATTAGCCATGTTGATTGCAACAATGGGTCTGCCCAGTCTGACTTTCTGTTTAGCTCTGGGCAAAATGAGTCAATGAAAAACATTATGGCCATCTTGTGTGAACATAATCAATTATAAAGCCTTAGTGTTTGGGATAAGCTGATGAAAACTGTATCTAACTTTCCTAAACTCTCTCACTATGTATTGAAGACATTCCTTTTCACTCTCAGGCTACCTTACCATCATCAGAATTGGAACACCATCTGTCCCTTGGCATGAATTGGAGTTCTAACTCATCCTAACCCACAACTGCCCCCTACATGGCTTTTTCGTTTATTTTTGAGTTTTCTTTTTTACAGAATCTGTGCCAAACTGATCTCACATACCTCAAATCTTCAGCTCTACTTTCTGCCCAATGCCCTCATCAAGTCTCATGGTTTAGCTATAGGCCATAGCTCATTACTTCTCTCCAGAATTCAGACTCAGATACGCAACTATTTGTGGGGCATCTCTACCTTTACACTTGAGTCTTAACACATCAAATTGAATTTGGGTCTTCACCTCACCATGTCCCATTTTAACGAGTGGCAATGCCATCCATCAGGTTCCACAAAACCGCTCCCTTACTCCAATCCAATTTCCAAGTCTCCCCATGTTCAGCTCCTCATACATCTCAAATTTAGCCCCTTCTTAGCACAAAAATTTAGTCCCCATCTTGGTTCAAGTGCTCATTGTCTCTCACTTTAACTACTGAAAAAGCTTTTCAGACCCCTCTATTAATAGATTCAGTTCAGTTCAGTTCAGTCACTCAGTCGTGTCCGACTCTTTGCAACCCCATGAATCTCAGCACGCCAGGCCTCCCTGTCCATCACCAACTCCTGGAGTTCACTCAGACTCACGTCCATCGAGTCGGTGATGCCATCCAGCCATCTCATCCTCTGTCATCCCCTTCTCCTCCTGCCCCCAATCCCTCCCAGCATCAGGGTCTTTTCCAATGAGTCAACTCTTCACATGAGGTAGCCAAGGTATTGGAGTTTCAGCTTCAGCATCAGTCCTTCCAATGAACACCCAGGACTGATCTCCTTTAGGATGGACTGGTTGGATTAATAGATTAGCCCATTAAAAAATAATAGCCAACATTTATTGCTACCATGAGTCAGGCACTTTCCAGGGTTTCTATGTGTATTGATTCATTGAATCATTTGATAAGTGGTATTTTTATTATCCCTCATTTTAAATATAAAGAATCGGGGCAGAGAAATTGAGTTACTTTCTCAATATCATGTCTAAACATAACAGAACCAGAACAGAAATTCAGGCATCCTGACTTCATGGCCCAAGTTCTTAACCACTCTATTCCACTACCTAAATATGGCCTTCATCTGTTTCAAGGGTTGCCAATCAGTCATAAACTTAAAACCAGTCTCCCCATAAAAGCATTCAAAGGACTTTTAAGTGTAATTCCTCACCTCCTACTCTTTTGTTCTTCAGCCTTTTCCCTTTTGCTGGTCTCTGCTTTCTGTGTGCAGAACTACTACATGTAGATTCTACCATTCTAAAAAAGATTTTTCTGCCAAGCCTGCCACACTTCCAGGTTCCCAGTATTAGAGACCAACATGCAGACTCCGAATGTTCCCCTTGCTCTGGTGGGGGTTGCTGCTCCAAGACCTTTCCCCTGGAGAGAGCTAGGGAATGAATCCCTGTATGGCACCAGTGGTAAAGAACCCAGCTGCCAACCTAGGACATGCAAGAGACACAGGTTTGACCCCTGAGTAGGAAAGATCTGCTGGAGTAGGAAATGTCACCTCACTCCAGTGTTCTTGTCTGGAAAATTCCATGCAAATAGTAGCCTAGCAGGCTATAATCCATGGGGCCACAAAGAATTGGACACGCCTGAGCACCAGCACCTTTTGAGTAAGAAATGGCAAACCTCTCCAATATTCTTGCCTGGAAAATTCCATGCAAAGAGGAGCCTACTGTGCTATAGTCCATGGGGTCACAAAGAGCTGGACATGACCTAGCTACTAAACAAAAACAACAACAACACACGTATACACACATTTACATCAAATATGGACAGCTTGTAGGAGGATATTGATTGTGAAGAGTTAACAAAAAATAAGATTGATTTAAAAAACACAAACTGTAGGAGAGGGAGAGGGTGGGAAGATTTGGGAGAATGGCATTGAAACATGTAAAATATCATGTATGAAACGAGTGGCCAGTCCAGGTTCGATGCACGATACTGGATGCTTGGGACTAGTGCACTGGGACGACCCAGAGGGATGGTATGGGGAGGGAGGGGGGAGGAGGGTTCAGGATGGGGAACACATGTACACCTGTGGGGGATTCATTATGATATTTGGCATAACTAATACAATTTTGTAAAGTTTAAAAATAAAATTTAAATTAAATTACACACACACACACACAATTTTTTCTTTTCCTTTTCTTTTTCTTTTTCCTTTTCCTTTTCCCTTTTTCTTTCTAATAGCTCAGTCCTAAAACCACTGGGTGGGGCAAAGCAAGAGAGCTGTCTGCACAGAGGGCTGGCCTGGTATAGGACATCAGAAGCTAAATAAGTCTGAAGAGCATGTCCACACTGGGGAAAGCCCAGTTTGAGATGTTACACATTTGATAAACTTTCCTGAGTGCAACCAATAAACCAGCACCACAGCCATCTTCTCTCTATGACACCCTCCTCATACCCCACATCACTGTGTTCCTATACCACATGCTGAGCCTTTCCCGGTGTCAACACTCCGCTTCCCCTGCTTGGGCCCCGATCCCTCTCATAAGTCACTCCTCTGTGCGGACAGCATGCTCACCTTGCCATGCTGTGAGACTTACACCAGACTCCCCGCTTCACAGATGCCCTTCTTACCTCACGTGGGTTCTAGCACCTAACATTAGGCCTTCTCTCCCCTCCCCTCACATAGTCACACTCCTCACCTGACTTGGACTCTCAAATTCCTCATATATTGACATATAATGACATATTCTCATATATGAGGATATAACAACTGTGATGTTGATTTAATGTATGAATTTGACTGGGCCCTGGGGTGCCCAGATACTTGTTTAAACATTATTTCTGGGTGTGTCTGTGAGGGAGTTTCTGGATGAGATTAACACTGAATTCATTCACTAAGTAAAGCAGATTGCCCTCCTCCATGTGGGTGGACTTCACCCAGTTTGTCAAAGGCCTGAATAAAATCAAAGGCTGAGCAAAAAAAAATTCTTGCTTTCTGCCTCCCTGTCTTTGAGCTGGCACATTGGACTTCTCCCAGATTTGCATTCGCACTTGGACTGAAACTTATACCAATTGGCTCTTCTGGGTCTCCAGCTTGCTGATTGCATGTCTTGGACTTCTCAGCTTCTTAATTACATGAGCCGATTCCTTATAGTAAATATCTCTCAGCAACTCTACTTCTCTATCTCCTATTGATTCCATTTTTCTGGAGAATCCAGACTAAGATGCCCACTTAACCTTGCTCAGGTTCCAATAGCCCATGAAGCCCACTCCTCAGCAAACTCATCCTGTTCAGCTCTCTCTTCTCTTTGGGCTTTGTTGTTCAGTCCCTAAGCTGTGTCTAGCTCTTTGCAACCCCATGGACTGCAGCATGCCAGGCTTCCCTGTCCTTCACTATCTTCTGGGTTTTATTCAAATTCATGTCCATTGAGTTGGTGATGCTATCTAGCCATCTCATCCTTTGCCACTCTCTTCTCCTTTCGCCTTCAATCTTTCCAATGATTCATCTCTTCACATCAGGTGGCCAAAGTATTGGAGCTTCAGCTTCAGCATTAGTCCTTCCAATGAATATTCAGGGTTGATTTCCCTTAGGATTGACTGGTTTGATCTCCTTGCTGTCTTTTCTAGCACCATAATTCGAAAGCATGTATTCTTTGGCACTCAGCCTTCTTTATGGTCCAACTCTCACACCCATGCATGACTACTGGAAAACTTCAGACATCACAAACGAGGCATCTCCACCCCCACTCCCCGCAAGTGTGCACACCTCAACCTGCTTGGGCTCCAGCGTCCCCCACCAGCCACCCTCTCATGTGAATAGCTCTCTTGCTTTACCCCCACCCAATAGCTTTAAAACAGAATTATTCAAGAAGGGAAAGGGGAAAAGAATATGAAAGTGTTGTAACATTTTTATTGACCTTATTTCTTGTTATCTCTTCTTCCATTCAAGACAATATTCTCTTACAAGTTGTCCATATTTTCTGTCTTCATTTTCTCAACCCACTCCCATCTGGCTTCAGCCTTCATCACTCTCTGATGCTACTAGGTCATCAGTGACTTTCTTATTTCTAACTCTAAGAGATGTTTTTCAGTCTTTATGCTGCTTGACCTGCTGGAGGCATTTGACACTCTAACCTCTGAAAACAGTCCATTCCCTCTGCTTTTGGGCACAGCATTCCCGTGATATTCCTCCTCTCTTGCTGGCTACTTCTTCACAGCCTCCTCTTCCTCAGCCTAGTGCTTGATTGAATGTTAGCACTGCCCAAGGCTCAACCCCAAGCCTTCTGCTCTTCTCACTTGTCACACTCCCACATCTCAGTACTATCTAGGCTCTGGTTGTCATCTACACGCTATTATTTTAGAAATTTTATCTCTCTCTCTGCAAGTCTGATTTTGAGCTCCAAATGCATACACCCCACTGCCAACCATACATTCATTCAACTCAGTAATATTTATTAAGCACCTATTGTGCATCTGTGCACTGATGTAGGCTCTTACCATCTACATCAGATGTCTGAGGCTAACAACTAACATTCAGCACATGGAGATAATGCAATTTTCTTCACCCCTCCTCCATAGCCTGTGCACACACCTTATGCACGCATGGTTCTTTATCTCTGGAAATGGCATGAGCATCATCTTCTTGGCCAGAGCCAGAAACATCTGACCCTCAACTCCTCATTCTCACACCCAGTCATTTGTTAAGTCCTACCAATTTTTCCTTCTATGTTATCTCTTAAATCTTTCCAATTCTCTGAGTAAAAGTGTGAAAGTGAAAGGCACTCAGTCATGTCCAACTCTTGACAACCTCATAGACGGTAGCCTGCCAGACTCCTCTGTCCATGGAATTCTCCAGGCAAGAATATTGGAGTGGGTAGCCATTCCCTTCTCCAGAGGATATTTCTGACCCAGGGATCAAACCCAGGTCTCCCACATTGCAGGCAGATTCTTTACCATCTGTGTCACCAGGGAAGCTCCTCCAATTCTCTACATGTCCACTAATGCTCTAGACCTGACCACCACTGTTACTAGACTACAGCCTCCTAACTGGCTTCTCTGACTAGAGACGTGCCCCTCACACACACAGGCTTTCTATCTACTCTCCATGTTAGCCAGAACATTCTTTCTCTGATGCAAATCTAAACAGGTCACTCCCCACATTTTAACACTTCCATGGGAATTCCTTTTGCGTCTGAGATAAAGAGGAAACTCACTAACATGGCTTCAGGGCTGCCCACGAGCTGGCTTGCTCTGCTCTTCAACCTCACTTCTCCTCTTTCTCCACACAGAGCCTTGTCCACTGGTTCCAGATGGTTCTCTCCAGCTTATAACTACTCCCAACGCTTGCTACCTTCACCTATAAATACCGTTGCTATTGCCTCTTGCTTGATTTACTTCCCTGGTGGCTTCCTTGGTGGCTCAGCTGGTAAAGAATGTAGGAGGCCTGGGTTCAATCCCTGGGTTAGGAAGACCCCCTGGCAAAGGGAGAGGCTACCACTCCAGCATTCTGGCCTGGAGAATTCCATGGACTATATAGTCATGCGGTCACAAAGAGTTGGACACGACTGAGAGACTTTCACTTTGGCTTACTTCTAACTCATCCTTCAAGTTTCAGTGGGAATGTTACCTCCTCAAAGAAGCCCTCCTGATGCATAGACATGGCTAAGTCCTCCATCCCTGGGAACATCCTTGTCTTATCACATATCAGGCTGCAACAACTTATTTAAAAGTCAGTGTCCCTAAACAGGCTGAGTCTTCCATGAAATCAGGGATTCTATTCATTTACACCATCTATGACTCACACAGGGCTTCCCAAGTGTTGCTAGTGATAAAGAACCCACCTGCCAATGCAGGAGACATAAGAGACATGGGTTTGACACACACCCATGCCTCACACAGCAACAAGCACACAGCAGGAGCTCAATAAACATTCGTTCGATGGATGAATGATTTATTGGTGCTATAATGATAAACTGGATTCTACAAGATTTACCCTTTGACAATCTGGAAACATCATGAACTGATTTTAATGCTTTCAATTACTTGCTTTCATTACTATGTGATGAATGGTTGAGGGCAGAGTCCTGAGGATGCCCGTCTTGTTTCAAATCCAGCCTACCCTCATTCACCACATGCCTTGGGCAGCCACTAACTTCCCTGTACCTTTCTTTCTCCATCTGTCATATTCTGTGTTGAGGATGTATAAACCACTTAGAATAGTACCTGGCACTTACAGAAACACTACATAAGTCAGAGTTATTGTTATTTTGAGATATTTTTATTTAAACAAGAGCCTTGCTATTATGAAATCCCTTGATCATTAGGGGTAGATCCCAAAGATAAGTAATTTAAAGTACAGTGAAAGCATCAAGTGTGGACAGTGTTGTTAAAAGCTCATTAAAAATACCTGACACAGTATTTAATACATAAAGACATTCAATTTTTTAATAGCTAAAACAAAAGAAAATTGAAAATAAGATATAGAAAGTGGTTAAAAGATTTGTAATAGAATAGGAATTTAATGGTTTGTATTTTAAAAAATCATGACAAAAATCTAGTTTTAAAATATAGGTTTCCCACAAAGAGCTTTTTCAAAAAAAAAAATTATAAATAATGCATAGTAATAAAATTAAAATTATTTGGAAAATAACCTGTATTTCTAAAAATATAATCCAGATTATTTTTAAATGATAGAAAAATACATTTTCCAAACTAAAACTAAGCCTTATTTACAAGCCATGCAGCAAAGATACTGGATTAAGCATAGAATAACTTTCTTATTTCCAGGAGATACAAGGGAAGCCTCAATTAGAAACCAGACTTCACCCTTCAGGCTAAATCAATACACAGTTTCTGTCAACATATAAAATATGGCAGAGATTCAGGACCTGGCAAGATATTAATTAAGGACAGGAATGATTAGAACCAAAATCTAGGATCATCCAGGAGTGAAAACAAGGCCTTTGATGACACAGAATCACGTCAAAACCCAAGGTTTCCTGCACTTAATAAATGTGGAATGTTGTGTGTGTGTGTGTGTTTATTGTTCAGTCATGTCCAACCCTCTGCAACCCCATAGACTATACCTCACCAGGCTCCTCTCTCCATGGAATTCTCCAGGCAACAACACTGGAGTGGGTAGCCACTCCCTTCCCCAGGGGATCTTCCAGAGCCAGGGATAGAATCCAGGTTTCCTGTACTGCAGGCAGATTCTTTACCGCCTGAGTCACCGGGAAGCCCGGAATGTCGTGACAGTGACCTAATTATCTACACCTCAGTTGTCTCACATGTAATTTGGGTATTAAAAAATATCTTACGGGATTTTAAGGTTAGTTAGTATCTGTAATATGCTACACAATGCTTAGCTCATAGTAAACCCTCAAAATCTGTTCACTGTTACCATGTATATCACACTGATTTCCACTGCACCTAAGTGGTGCCTTCCTATATACTTGTGGCCATGTATATCATTTGTGAAATTGTTTAATATTTGAGTTTATTTGTATTTACATCAGGAAGGATCTTCAGCTTTAGAACTGAAAAAGTCTGAGAATCAATTCTAGCTGCTTCATGTACAGGTAGTGAAACTTTAAGTGAGCAGTTTTAACTCCCTCGGCTTGAGTTTCCTCATCTTTAAGATGGAATAAGACCTACCTTGCTGAATTGTAATAAAAGTTAAGTGAATTAATCTGTGTAAAGCACCAGACACAAATGATGCTTCATACACTGCAACAATGTTATAGGAACTAAAGAGAGAGGAGATGACTATTATATTAACCACTCATAGGGATATGCAAATTCAGTGGAAGAAAGAAAATTTCAAATTGATGCCAGTTCACCAGCAGACAAAAAATCCCTGATGAAGTGACTCTGGGTTGCCATTCCTAATGACTGAAATAACCTCTTATGGTATTAGATAATTGGAAAATATTTTAATACTTGGAAAAAAGGCATTTGTGTATTTCAGCAGTATTAAAAAGAAGGTATGATTTGCCGTGATGATATATTTATCAGAAGCAGTTTATTTTTCTACTACAAAATGCTCTTTGATATCATTAACCTACAGAAATAACTGTGGAAAGTAAAGCAAGGCCATTCAAAGGGTGAGGTAACAAAGAATTTGTTTTCCATTCCTGAAGTCTGCATGAATTAATGCAGCAAATAACAGTCCTCCAGAATCCAGGAAGGAAGTAATCAGAGAGCACCTGACACAAAGGCCCTCAAAATTTTTCTGATGACTTATATTAATCACATTAATATTGATGCTTAGAAAGAAGACACTGGGCAATCATTTAATAATACAACTTCTCCGCAAGACTACAAAATCCATAGATCTAAAAATCTAAATGACATCGTAAATCACATGATCAGTGTGCTCCCTGTTGACTCTGGAGAAGATAGTTAGGGTTTAATAGGAAAAATATTGTACTTGAACTCAGGCCACCCAGTTTTAAAACTCCAGTCTGCCACTTACAGCTGAATGAACATGGCAGGTCACCAGTCTGCCCAGGTCTCAATTTCCTCCCATAGGATGAGGATGAAATTACCTCAGCATGCATTTGTGAAGACTACATGAGAAAAAGTATATTCATTACTGGCTCAAAATAGACACTATAATTAGTTGAATATTAGTTCAACAAATTATTAAATGAATCAAAGATTACTTTTAACATAAAATAATTATAGTAGCTAACATTTATTGTTTATTTACTATGTACCAGCTGCTATTCTAAATATTTTAAATGAATTATCTCATTTTTTCTACCATATAGTCTAGCAACCCCACTTCTGGGTACACAGTCAAAGGAATTAAAATCAAGATCGTGAAGAGCTATCTGCGCTTCCATGTCCATTGCAACACTATTTCACAAGAGCCATGATACAGAAACAACCTAAATGTTCATCAACGAATGCATGGATAAATAAAATATGGCATATATATACAATAGAATATTATTCAGTCTTTTAAAAAAAAGGAAATTCTGCCTTGTGCAACAACATGGGTGAACCTGAAGGACATACTAAATGAAATAAACCAGTCACAGAAGACATATCCTGCATGATTCCACTTATACGAGATACCTAAAATAGACCCACAGAAACAGAGAGTAGAATGGCGGCTGCCAGAGGCTGGGGGAGAGAAAAGTGGGGAATCACTCTTCAGTGGGAGTAAATGTGATGTCTCCTACATGCAAGATGAGTAAGTTCTAGAGATCCATTGTACATCATAATGTCTGTAGTTGAGAATACCATATTGTGCATTTAAAAGTTTTTAAAGAGGTAGATCTCACGCTAAGTGTTCTTAAAGCAACAAAAAGAAAAAAAAACTAAAACGACCTACGAGGAAAGTTTTTATTATCATTCTTCTCATTTGAGAAATAGGTTTAAAGAGGCTAAGTAAACAGTCACTGTTTGCATAGAATATAAGTGCCAAAACCAGAGTAAGATACAAGTTTTTCTCACAACAAAGCCTATGTGCCTCCATATTATCAGTTTTCAAATCATGTATTAACATCAGAACACTTTATTCAAATGAAATATGTAGAGAACCCAGATGTACATTACAGATAAAAACTGAGCAACCTGGATCCAGGGACTGAATCTTTGCCCTCATGGTGGCCTTAGAAACATCTCACCGGATCCCTGGGACTCAAAAAACCACAGCATGAAAGTCATTGCTACCAGGATCACAGCTTTTTCACATTTATGATCGTGACAGTTTGCAACCCACTGGAAAGATCTATGACAAGTAATAATTTGTCTTGTTTCTAAGGTATTAATTGAATCTTGCATTGCAAAACTGTCGAGAACAAGCCATTAAGCTGGTAAGTGAGTTCTTTAGAAGCATGAGAATATGTTCAGGTTATACATGATTTATGACAAGTGTATGATCTGGGAGAAAGTCAGGTACCTGGCCTAACATTTCCATGCTTATGAATCAGGGGCTACCTGAAGAACTGGGACATACTATTGGCAAAATATCTAGATTCTCCAGGACCTGATTACTGCAAACTGGCAAAGTATGCCCTTGGTTTTATTGTAAGGAATGTCACATTACTCAGCACATTATTCCTCAACATTTCCTAGGGTTGCCAGATTTAACAAATGAAAATGTGAAATACCCAGTTTAATTTGAACTTCAGATAAACAACAAATGCTTTTCTTTTTACAAATATATTCTAGATATTTCATGGTTCAAGACTAAAGAATTATTTGTTCTCATTTTCTTAAAATACTTTTATTTTATATACACTTACTTAGGAAGCCAGATTATTAATAGTTAAAGTAATAACAAGGCCCACACACAGAGACTTTTCAAACAAATTGGTTCAGGAAAATGGCAAAACAAGATAAACATAAATTATAATTGCACATAAGTAAAGAATAAAATATAATAATTAAGAATAAAATTTTTTTAAATAATAAAATTGTGTGGAAAAACTAGCACAATATACACAGCTGAGAAAAGAATTGGTGGCCTAGAATATAGATGTCAAGAAATTATCCACAGATAAAAGAGTTGGGAAATTTGAAAGAAGAGTTCAAAGACATAAAGGGCAGATAAAAATGTTCTATGCTTAGACTTCCCTGGTGCCACAGTGGATAAGAATTCACCACCAATGCAGGGGACATGGGTTCAATCCCTGGTCCAGGAGGAGTCCACATGCCACAGAGTAACTAAGCCCGTGCACCACAACTATTGAGTCCATGCTCTAGAGAGCACATGAATCTCAAATACTCGGCCTATGTGCTCCAGCTACTGAAGCCCATGTGCTAAAGCAGCAGATATTAAGAGGTGGCAAGAATACACAGAAGAACTGTACAAAAAAGAGCTTCATGACTCAGATAATCACAATGGTGTGATCGCTGACACTCACCTAGAGCCAGACATTCTGGAATGTGAAGTCAAGTGGGCTTTAGGAAGCATCACTATGAACAAAGCTAGTGGAGGTGATGGCATTCCAGTTGAGCTATTTCAAATCCTGAAAGATGATGCTGTGAAAGTGCTGCACTCAATATGCCAGCAAATTTGGAAAACAGCAGTGGCCACAGGACTGGCCAATCCCAAAGAAAGGCAATACCAAAGATTGCTCAAACTATCACACAATTGCACTCATCTCACATGCTAGTGAGTTAATGCTTAACATTATCCAAGCCAGGCTTCAGCAATATGTGAACCATGAACTTCCAGGTGTTCAAGCTGGTTTTAGAAAAGGCAGAGGAACCAGAGATCAAATTGCCAAAATCCATTCGATCATTAAAAAAGCAAGAGAGTTCCAGAAAAACATTTATTCTGCTTTATTGACTATGCCAAAAGCCTTTGACTGTGTGGATCACAATAAACTATGGAAAATTCTGAAAGAGATGGAATATCAGACCACCTGACCTGCCTCTTGAGAAACCTATATGCAGGTCAGGAAGCAACAGTTAGAACTGGACATGGAAACACAGACTGGTTCCAAATAGGAAAAGGAGTACGTCAAGGCTGTATATTGTCACCCTGCTTATTTAACTTATATGCAGAGTACATCATGAGAAATGCTGGGCTGGAAGAAGCACAAGCTGGAATCAAGATTACAGAGAGAAATATCAATAACCTCAGATATGCAGATGGCACAACCCTTATGACAGAAAGTGAAGAAGAACTAAAGAGCCTCTGGATGAAAGTGAAAGAGGAGTGTGAAAAACTTGACTTAAAGTTCAACATTCAGAAAACTAAGATCATGGCATCCGGTCCCATCACTTCATGGCAAATAGATGGGGAAACAGTGGAAACAAAATTTTTTTTTATTGGGCTCCAAAATCACTGCAGATGGTGACTGCAGCCATGAAATTAAAAGATACTTACTCCTTGGAAGAGAAGTTATGACCAACCTAGATAGCATATTCAAAAGCAGAGACATTACTTTGCCAACAAAGGTCTGTCTAGTCAAGGCTATGGTTTTTCCAGTAGTCATGTATGATGTGAGAGTTGGACTATAAAGAAAGCTGAGCACTGAAAAATTGATGGTTTTGAGCTGTGGTGTTGGAGAAGACTCTTGAGAGTCCCTTGGACTGCAAGGAGAGCCAACCAGTCCATCCTAAAGGAGAGCAGTCCTGACTGTTCATTGGAAGGACTGATGTTGAAGCTGAAACTCCAATACTTTGGCCACCTGATGGGGAGAGCTGACTCATTTGAAAAGACCCTGATGCTGGGAAAGATTGAGGGCAGGAGGAGAAGGGGACGACACAGGATGAGATGGTTGGATGGCATCACTGACTCAATGGACATGGGTTTGGGTAGACTCTGGCAGTTGGTGATGGACACAGAGGCCTGGCGTGCTGCAGTTCATGGGGCCACAAAGAGTAAGACATGACTGAGCGACTGGGGCCCAGGAGGCACAACTACTGAGCCTGTATGCCCAAACTACTGAAACCCATGCACCCTAGAGTCCCAGGCTGCACCTACTGAGGAGCCTGCGTGCTACTAAGGAAGACGGCACACCTAGACCTTGTGCTCTGCAACAAGGGAAGCCACTGCAACTAGAGAAAGACTGGGCAAGGCAACGAAGACCCAGTGCAGCCAAAAGTAAGTAAATAAATAAAGTTCTATGCTTATTTACTCAGAGTTCCAGACGGAGAGAACATAAATAATAACAAAGAAGCAATATTTGAAGGCATAATAGCTGATAATTTTTCAGAGTTGATGAAAGATCAGTAATTCGATGGAACAACTCACATACTTACAAGGATAAATGGAAAGAATTCATACCAATTTTATGCCAAACATATAGTACTGAAACTACAAAATGCCCAAGACATTATCATATCATCTTGGGATATATTAAAGAAATGTAAATTTTGAGTAGACTCACAGGTGAATTCCAGGACTTAGCAAAATAAAACTTTCAAAGAAGGGGAAAATATAATTTCATGGCTAGAACACCAAAAAATGAAAATATTTACCAAACTGGAATATTGTTAAAAAAAAATTTAATCACCACTCCAACCATGAAGAACATAATCAAAAAGAAAGGGGAAAGATACTTAAAAGGAAAACATATCAGTGAAGATTAAAAACTCCTTGATGAACTCAGAGTTTAAAACATGTAGTTTTATATAAATGAGCAGACACCTGGCCCTTTAGAAAGCTTGATTTCTTTACAAAGATTTTTTTTGCTAGACTTGAGAGAGTTTCTCATATCCCAACAGATTAAAATAATTTCTAATTACCCCCATAAACAACTTGAAAATATTGAAAAGCTTGCTTATTTTTCATCTAGTTTTGAATGAAGGACTGGAAAAGCATGGATTCTTAAAGTATTACTTGCTCCACAATGAAAAGTAGTTTTATTCTCTGTGGCTGCAGCTCTGAGATTGTTTTTGTTTTCCTCTTCTCTACAACCAAAGGCACTTTCATATTTCCTTTGTTGCATATAAGTACTTTGCTTCTTACCACCATACTACTCTATTGTTAAAGCTTAGAAATAATACATTTTTTACTGCTGTTGGAGTATATTTCTGCTGCACAGTGATGTGAATCAGCTATCTGCATACATATATCCCCTCCCTCTGGGAGCTCCGTCCTCTCCCATCCCACCCATTTTGGTCATTTTGAGGTGGATTTTCCTCCAAAGTGAAGACAGACACAGAGATGGAATAATAAGGATGGGAGTACATCTACATCAATACAAGTACTCAGCATCAGTTATGCGAAAGACGGAGTGTTAAACTCTGAAAGGCGAACAGAAATACACAATTCCCGCAAATCCATCCTGCAATAGTTGAACCATCGGTAAATTTACTTCATCGGTTTACATTTTCAGACCCTGTCCTTACCTCTGATGGAGAATGATTATGTGCAATGTTCACATGAAATTCTTTTCTGTATTGTATAAAAGTGCATTAGTGACATTATCTGTTTCATTGCCCCATGTCCCTTTTGGGGACCCCTACATAAAAAAATCTTCCAGTTAGTATCAAGAGACATTAAGTGCCTAAATGTTCAACAATAGGGAAATGTATGAGTAAATTATGACATTTTCACATGACAGAGCATTATACAAGCATTAAAATAATAACTCTGAAGACTATGTAGAAATATGGAAAATGTTTACAAGATAAGTGAGTAAAACAACACAAAATGACATCTACCCTGTGATTGAAGGTGTATAAAATATATCTTCCCTTCCCTTCGCTCAGTTGTGTCCAACTCTTTGCGACCCCATGGGCAGTAGCCTACCAGGCTCCACCATCCATGGGATTTTCCAGGCAAGAATACTAGAGTGGGCTGCCATTTCCTTCTCCAGGGGATCTTCCCAACCCAGGGATCGAACCTGGGTCTCCTGCATTGCAGACAGATGCTTTACCATCTGAGCCTCCAGGGAAGTCCATAAAATATATAAACAGGGCAAGAATGAACATTCAAAGAGGGATTAGGAGTGGAATTATAGGTGCCTTTTTCCCCTCTTTCAAAAAAAATGGTTAGAGTAGTGCAAAAGAAAAATATTGGTTAGAAATTTTGGCCCTGTGAAGTTTGGTGTTTATTCCTTGTGATTCTCTTTTATCTTGGGAGCAAGGACACTCAGAACTGCATGTCATATTCAAAAACTAGCATTATATTAGCATTATGGATGGTACTTTTTTCCTTCTAAAGCTTTGCCTATATTCCATTTTATGTCCTTTTTAGAAGCACTGAAAACAACAAAAACCCTTGACATCCTTATCTTCAAATAGCTTGTAAGAGCTTAGACATACATTTTATGTAGACAGAGATGCTAAGATATACAGTATGATTAGATTGAGGCCGTGCTCTATTTGGAAGAATACCACTTGAGAAAAGGTGCTCCTTTCAGTGAATCATATCAGGGACTGCGTGATATTGGTGCAAATTACTGGAGATCACTTGGCTAAGGTGGATTTTTCAGATTTCTGCACTCTAAAGTTACTATCTTTCCCTTTAAAGTAAAAAACATTTAGAGGAAGATATTTTGAGATGCAATAAATATTCTGTTTCTCCTTAAACATTCATTCACTGATTTTTACTATCCATCAGTGAAACTTGACTGCAACAATTTTTACTGTGAATTTTTTGTGTTCTAATGGTGATTTTTCTACTTCCCTTAATCCTTCAACATTTATTATTTCAAATTGTTCTAAAAGGACAATTTATCCCTTCTCCCTTTATATACTTATTCAGTTATTTATTTATATCAGTATAGACTCTAGGATATTTACTTCATTCTTTGGGTTATAATCCAACACTATCATTATTTATTTCATTTCTCAAATTCTTACAAATTTGGGGCTTCCCTGATAGCTCAGTAGTGAAGAATCCACCTGTTAATGCAGGAGATGCCAGTTTGATCCCTGATCCAGGAAGATCCCACGTGCCACAGAGCAACTGAGCCCGTGCACCGCAACTATTGAGCCTATGCTTGAGAGCCTGGGAACCGCAACTCCTGAGCCCGCTCACGCAGCTACTGAAGCCTGAAAGTCCTAAAGCCCGTGCTCTACAACAGGAGAAGCCGCCACAGTGAGAAGTCCATGCACTGCAACAGAGAGTAGCCCCACTCACCACAACTAGAGAAAAGCCTACACAGCAACGAAGACCCAGCACAGCCAAATATAAATAAATATTTTTTTAAGTTACTGCAAATTTGGCCAATAGGAGCTCTTTTGGCTCTGGTGCCCTTTTGAAATGAAACTAATATTTTTCTCACTTCTTTGCTTTTTGACACCTCAAAATGCTCCAGGAACATCCTGTATTTTCCTTGCTTCTGCTCTGGAATGGACCACCTTTCTAAGGAACTCTGATTTCTCTCATTGAAGAATGGCATCTGAGCATTAGCATTAGGTGGTTGCTCATTGTTACTGGGGTGTCATGGCTTGTAGTTACTCTCAGCAAAGTAGCTTCTCAAGGATACGGTCATTTCCGTACTTCTGCTCCTCCCCTGACATAGTTACAGGCCCATCATCTCTCCTATTTCTGCCCCTCCCCCAATGGCATGGTGTTTTTTTCCTTTCCCCCAGCTGCAGTGGGTTTTCCCAAGTGTACTTTAAGGCCCTCTGTTTGTTGCCCTCTCCCCTACAGATTAAAGTTTTCATTCCATGGGAAAATGTGGTGAGAGGGGTCCAGGTGAAATCCTGGGGCCATCCTTCAGCAGCTCCTTCATCCTTCATCGTTCATCCCTCATCCTTCAGCAGCTCCCAGTTCCCTCTCCATATTTGGACACTTTCTTAGGATTCTTTCCAATCTTTTCTGCAAGTGTTCAATAGGTTTGTGGAGAAAAATCCTGAAAAGACTGTGCAGTACTTAGTCGCTCAGGCGTGTCCAACTCTTTGCAACTTCATGGACTGTAGCCAGCCAGGCTCCCCTGCCCATGGGGATTCTCCAGGCAAGAACACTGGAGTAGGTGGCCATGCCCTCCTCCAGGGGATCTTCCCAACCCAGGGGCTGAACCCAGGTTTCCTGCAATGCAGGCAGATTTTTTACTATCTGAGCCACTAGGGAAACCCAAGAATACTGGAGTGGGTAGCCTATCCTTCTCCAGGGGATCTTCCTGACTCAGGAATGGAACCAGGGTCTCCTGTATTGCAGGCGGATTCTTTATCAGCTGAACTACCAGGGAAAAGACTGTAGGTTCACCCAATTTCTGTGGCCACTAGGGCTCAGAACTCTCTCACCTGCACATCCTTGGCCTCCACCAATTCTCTGTCCCCCTAGTGGAGACATTCTAGCCAGTGTCCACTTGTGTCTATAGCAAGTAAGCCGGTGCACATGTCTGGTCTCTCCCTGTCATGGTCTCTCTCTCCTTAGATGCTGGGCCAGGTGGTTACCCTGTGACAAGTTCTCTAATAGATTTTTTTTTTTAAGTCATGAATTTCCAATTTGTGTATTTTTTTTTCATTGTAAGAATCTGAGAGATGCTCTTTCTAGTTCCCTAAGTGGGAACTCAAAGTCAAAGTCAAAGTGAAGTTGCTCAGTCGTGTCCGACTCTTTGAGACCCCATGGACTGTGTAGCCTACCAGGCTTCTCCATCCATGGGATTTTCCAGGCAAGAATACTAGAAGAGTTTTATTTGTGAAATCAACTCCGGTTTACTTATCCAATCTTATCTCAATATAACTGATCCCTCATTTCTTAGACGTCTAATATATATTGCTTCATAATATATGTTATTTCCTTTTTAATGTCAGAAATACTCCCCATCTGAATTGTAAGTTTGTGAAAGTTAGAGGTTTTCATGGATTAATGGAAAGAGTATGAACTTCAGAGACAGCAAAAACCAAACTTAAATCCTTCTACGATCCATGTGGCCATGAACAAAATAGTACATGAGCCTTAATTTCCTCTTCTATAAAATGTAGATAATACTCAACTAAAATATTGACTGAGAATTAAGTGAGACTGTGTGCATAAGCCCGTGAAATAGGTAAGCTTTCAGAAGATGTTGGTTTGTTTCTTTTCCCATTTTCTTCTTATGTTTAATCTGTGTATCTCACAGAATCTCTAGATAAGTAATGAACATGGAGCAGCAACAAAACTTAATATATTTAACTGAAGTGTTCCAGTCTTGTGTCCTTTTAATGCTCACAATACATTGCAAACCAAGTTTCAGTGTCTCCAATACAAACCGGAATAAATTCACTAACAATCTCTATGAAAATACAGGAAGCTCAGAAAAATATCTTGTCCTTTTTTCCTCCTAGAAAAATATGTCTTAATGATGGAACAAGAAACTTAAAATTTTGGCTGGTAGGGTATTCCTTCTGAGGAGGAATTAGGACAAGTTAACAACTTCTTTGAGCCTGAGATCCTTCATCAGGATTGAAAAATGGAAGCGTTGGCTTAATTATGTCTAACCCATGGGTTAGGGCATAGAAGGCCTCAGTTAAAGTGAAGATGTTTTCCAGAAGAAAGGTCTAATTATATCGCTGTTGTTGTTTAGTGCTAAGTCATGTCTGACTCTTTTCAACCACATGGACTGTAATCCGCCAGGCTCCTCTGTCCATGGTTTTTCTCAGGCAAGAATACTGGAGTGGGTTGCCATTTCCCTCTCCAGCGGATCTTCCCAACCCAAGGATCAGATCGAACCCACATCTGCATTGCAGGTGAATTCTTTACCACTGAGCCACCAGAGAAGCCCATTACATCACATGGTGAGATTTGAAGTCAAGTTTTCCAGATCTATCCAAGGCAGCTAAATATCCTGAGCCACTATCTCAGCTCAGGGCTGGAATGTATACAATGGAAAACACAAAGGAAACAAAGCATAGAGGTTGGTTAAAAAGAAATGCCAGTTACTTATACTGTCACACAGGGAAAATTCACCATCTCCATTGAACAGTATCTTGGGTTCTTTTCAAAACAGGACAAAACTCTGAAGGAAGCAAGATGAAAAAGTGAATACAAATTACTTGGATTTGGGCAAAAAGTATAAATATACTGACAAACAACAGCCAAGCACTGTAAGTGACAGAAACTACTGAGATCCCTGGAGGGCCTGGCTCTCAATCAGGGATCATGAACAACAAACATCCACAGGCCCGTGTGAGTTCCACCTCATGCTGACTGCCTTAGAGACTCATCCTAAACAGAGAGCAGTCTTTTCATTCATCCAACGAAACCAGAGCAGACAGCAATCTCTGACCAAGGATCAGTGACCCCTGAAACTGGGTCACCTCCTCTCCATATTTGAAACTCTCAGTGTCTCTCTAATGCTCTGATGGGAGGAAAAATCCGAATTCCTTAACAGGATTTACAAACTCAGCTTATATGACCTTGACTTAGCTTTTCAGCCTTCTAATTCCCTCTAACTACTATGATCAACACCAATGAACCTCTTTGCCAGGAATTCTCTTAACAGCAGGCCTTTGCACATGTTATACTACCGGAACCACATTTTCCTACCACTTAATCTGCCAATTCCTATGCATCCCTCATAAGACTCACAGGTCACTTCTCTGTGAAACCTTCATTGCCCTGTTCTCTCACCAGACTGTGATGCTTACCCCTCCACTGGGTCCCATGGAACCCTGTACTTCCCCATCATAACACTTTTTAAGCTAAATCCTAGTCATCTGCACGTCCTCCTATGCCCATAGCCCCACAGCCCGTAAGGCACAGACCCATGGCAGCAACTAAGTCTCTCTAATTCATAGTGCTTCTTTCTTGGTCTTTGGTTCTCATTCATTCTCAGCACCTGACTCAGTGATGGGCAACAACAAACATTCTGTGATCTTTTTTGCCACCATAACTGTGTTCTCCATGTGTCTTGAACTCTGTCTCCTCTGGGGCTTTTTTCCCACTCACTATAGGTATTAAAGTTATGACCAACCTAGATAGCATATTCAAAAGCAGAGACATTACTTTGCCAACAAAGGTTCGTCTAATCAAGGCTATGGTTTTACCGGTGGTCATGTATGGATGTGAGAGTTGGACTGTTAAGAAAGCTGAGCACCAAAGAATTGATGCTTTTGAACTGTGGTGTTGGAGAAGACTCTTGAGAGTCCCTTGGACTGCAAGGAGATCCAACCACTCCATTCTGAAGGAGATCAGCCCTGGGATTTCTTTGGAAGGAATGATGCTAAAGCTAAAACTCCAGTACTTTGGCCACCTCATGCGAAGAGTTGACTCATTGGAAAAGACTCTGATGCTGGGAGGGATTGGGGGCAGGAGGAGAAGGGGACGACAGAGGATGAGATGGCTGGATGGCATCACTGACTCAATGGACGTGAGTCTGGGTGAACTCTGGGAGTTGGTGATGGACAGGGAGGCCTGGCGTGCTGCGATTCATGGGGTCGCAAAGAGTCAGACACGATTGAGTGACTCATCTGATCTGATCTGATAGGTATTACTTCTTTTTTGTATAGATGGATATTTAAGAAGAACTCAATAAAAGAACTGTGCACAAAGCTGTAGGCAGAATATAGAGAAACCACAAAGGATAATATCGAACAAACCCAAGGCTGGTAACAACAGAAAACCGCAACCATCTATGAAGCTTCCAGAATTCAGAGAGAAAGTTGTGTGGAGAGGACCCTCTAACAGGAGCAGTGTCCTTTGCAGAGGAGATAATACAGGGAGGGATTTAACAGAATAGCCACTCTGCCCCACCCCATCTCCCACTGATACCCTGCATTGGCCAAGCAGGTGAAATCCAGAGGACAAGTGAGCTCACTGATGCAACGCTTCCAGGTCAGCGTCACTGGGCACAAAGCAAGATGTGGAAGGTTAGAGAGGGAATCCAAAGCGGCCAGTAGAAAATGTCCAGCCCACATAATGCTGATGACACTTAGGCAGAACCTGAAATCACACAACCTTTTTGTACATGATGAGTCGTAGCTACGCAGACAAAACATTTCTCTTGTCAACAGAGTTTTGCTGGTCCCTTGACATTCTGGTTCACGTAAATCATCTGCAATCCTTTAACAAAATGGCACTGTTACCACCAGCTCTATCAAACATTAAGACCAAAGACACAGGTTAGTGAAATCTGAAAAAAGTTTTATGTTACTGGAAAGTCTTTTTGGAAAATAACTTATGGCAACATAAAATGTTTAATGTCACCTAATAACCTATAGGCCTTATTTTAAAAATACTTTTGATTAGATGACCTACACAGTATTCTTTTGAGAGCAGTCTAAATTATTATTATCCAATTCTTATGTAGATTTATAATTAATCTAACAACTAAGATCTGACCATGAATATGCCTTTGCCATCTGGTATCTTTACCCTGAATTTGATCATGAATAATACATAGCCATCTGACAGTTGAATCCAATCCATAATGTGGCCATACATGATGCAGATCCATCCATAGTGTGCTAATTTGCATTCTCCATCAGTTTCCTCTAATTCCTACCCAAAGCTTTTTCACTGAGTTTCAGGCACCCAGGGAGCAATCCACCTACACACCAGGCCATATGGGATGCAGTGCGTATTCTCCAGTGTCCCGGGCCTGATCCTAATTTTCACCAACCAAGCCAAAATGTGTCACTCCAAACATGGTCAGGGGCACTCTTGGGCATTCATAAGATGCTTAATGGGGCTTTCAGTACTGTGTTGCTGATAGTGTGTGTTTTAATTAGACTTCTAAGTGCACATTTATTTTTCCCACTAGACCAGGCTTAGATGCAGGCGAAAGAGACAGTGTATGACTGTAGGTGTCAGACAGTGGCTGGTGAGCATGATCACCTTAAAAGGAGTGAAGTGTTAGCATTTAAAATCATAGGCCAAATAAAATGTCACCCACCTGACCTCATCACCTGGCCTTGTCTAGTGTTATATACCTGTACTTCATCTCCTGCAAATTGGTACTTTATGGCTTCTTTTTTAGCTACACCTTTCCGGACTGGTTGATACCACTGAAATCCTAATTCACATGTCATTCTAATTCAAATATTTATAATAGACAGTGTTCATCAAAATTAAAAATATTTCTCGGCCCAATTTGGCCGGTGGCCCATCAGGTTATAAAATTTGTTTTATGCGGTTATTAAGGTGTTTCTTTCCATCAGACTTGACCCGGGGGCACTCTTAGTAAGTGGAGCCTAGAATACTTGCAGTTCACAGCCATGATATATTTCCCTCAACAATTAATTCTATACTCCCTATAAAATTCCTACTACAATGGTTGGAAATAGAGAAGTTTGGAGGGCAATTTAGTGTTGGTAGAAATCTATGAGATAAATTTTGTAGTTGTTGACTTTGAAATGAAGTAAATGCATGACCTTATTTTGAAAGTAGTGTCACCTGAACTTGAGAGTAACCATAATCTATATGCATAAATGGGACGGAAGAGTTCCAATTGGTGAACAGTTTATTCCATACCATGTGCTCAGCAAAGTTGGCACTTGATTTTTTTTAACTGCGAGTAGCAGATCCTGTAATTCCACTGTCTTTGAACCTTATTGCAGCATAGCCAGAGTCCTTGTTGGAAAGCCATTGCCTTTGTCGATAAGGCTGGGGCCCTGTCACTTGTACATGAGTTCCCCTGTGCTTATGACCATCTTGATCCTTCACAGCAAACTGATGGGGGACGACCTGACTGTAGAGGCTCTAGAGCAAGCAAACCACAAGTCAGCCAATGACCCACAAGCCCATGGAGCCTAAGGGCTTGCCTCTCAGGGACAGAGTCATGGAACAAAGTGATCAGATACCCAGTCTTGGGGCATGTGAAAGGGAGATGTAGATACATGACAGTTAGGAAGGCAGGAGAAATCTGAGCGTGAACAGTAAAGGCAGTAAACAGAAGCCGAGGGCAGGCAGAAGCCATAAGATCAGAATGACACAGACAGTTGACTTGGACAGTTTGATGCACCCCCAGGTGGATGGCCAGAAACAGAAAGCGGGCACATACTGCTTGGAGAGGGGATAACACAGCCACAGTGCTGAGCTGCGTGCATCCAGAGTGACCTTGCAGCACTGAAGGATGCAGTGAAGTGAAGTGAAGTCGCTCAGTCATACCCGACTCTTTGCCACCTGTAGCCTACCAGGCTCCTCCATCCATGGGATTTTCCAGGCAAGAATACTGGAGTGGGTTGCCATTTCCTTCTCCAGGAGATCTTCCCAACCCAGGGATTGAACCCGGGTCTCCCACATTGTAAGCAGACACTTTACCTCCTGAGCCACCAGGGAAGTGATGGGACTGAGGGATGAGAGCTGGTTAAATCCCTGACATACTGTTTCTACTCTCTAATCCCTATGATATTTGAGATTGCAATCCCATAAAAAGCCCTATTTAACCATGTAATTTCTGATTATATCAGAAAGTATAATCTGCAAAAGTTAATCAATTTTTAAAATTGAGTAGGATTTATTTCTGAATTATTTAATTAATCTTGTTAATGACCCAGAGTGATACATCTCCAAAATTCTTATATTTGTTTTGTTTTCACCATTTGGAATCTACCCTCTCTGCCCCCTACTTATGCAGTTAGTGCTTCTGGGTGGGAGCACTACTAGACTTCTGAGAGGGACAATTCTTCATTGAGTAGGTCTCTTCTATGCATCACAAGGCAATTCCTAAAATGACCCTCTCACCCTCCCACTGTGACATCTAAAAATCAACCTACACCTTTCCAAATGTCCGCTAGGGGGTAGTACTGGTTGATTAAGAGCTGTTGAGCTAAGTCTTCCCATTCTTAAAGGAGCAGCTCAAATTCAACTTTCTCTTAATTCTTTGATTATTCCAGACTGTATTGATCTCTGTACCTTCTTTGTATCCCAACTGCAGTTAGAGACTGTAACTCACCATTGACTTCTTCATTATGTCTTAATTTCTTCATGTGTGTCGGTTTCTCTCAATTTGATCATAAATTCTTTAAGAGCAGCAAAAAGTCTTAAGACGTTGTTGTATCCCACATAGTACCTAACATAGTGCTGAGTAGCCAGTGAATTCTGTCTGTCTCCACACCATCTAGTTTCTGGTTACCTCGTGAGCAATGTTTCCTACCATATCTCCACACTCACTTCAGCCCTTTTCCCTCTAGCAACCAAAAGAAGCTATCTTCCTACGGTTTATTTTGATAGAAGTTCTATGTATACTGCAACTGAAAATGTTTTCTGTTACTGTTAAGTATAGTGTTTTAGATGTCAAGTAAGTCATGTTGGTTAACTTGAGAAGTTTTTCAAATATCTACATCCCGAGAGACTGTTTCTTGTTCCTAGTAATTATTGAAAAAGAAGTTTTAAAATAATGATGCTTATAGGTTTATGTCTTCTGAGTCCAAATTTTTATTTATTTTTAAATATGAATTGTATAAATATTTTTCATAACTTCAAAAAAAAAGACAGCTAATTTTTAGAGTTCCCTGAACATACCCTGTTGGTTCACCATTATGCCTCTATAGATTCTGTACTTCTTGCATAAATAATGTACTCAATTGCCCTTCTTCTAGGTGAAATCCTATCCAATTTTCAAATTCCAGTGTCTATGGTTAATCACTTCCTCTCTGTAGTTTTATGAATTTCTATTTATGTATAAAGTCTCTACCTGCTTCTTGCTTTTAAAGGGGACAGGGACTGTGTCTAATTCACTTCCCTAGCATTTAGCATGATTGGTACTTGGTAGAAACTGAGTGCCTGGAGAATCCCAGGGACGGGGGAGCCTGGTGGGCTGCTGTCTATGGGGTCGCACAGAGTCGGACACGACTGAAGCAACTTAGCAGCAGCAGCAGCAGAAGCTGAGTAAGTGTTGGTTGATTATGCTTGGTTGTACCAGATTTTTAATATTTATAAGCATGAGCCACACCATGGGGAATGGAGAAGAATGTTAGTCACTACATGGGAAGCAGCCATTACCTTTTTCCTGAGCTGTAGCTTCTTTTTCGCTAAATAACTCTAAAGGAATGGAATATACCAGTCTCACTACTGTACAGAGCTTGATTCCAATTTACATATACTAGACAGTTTCATTAAAGCACTTAGAACAGTCACCTTGGTTATGCCTTGTTTAATTTCTCTCATTCCGTGTGCTCCCTTTTACAGTTGTGCCAATGAAATACTGAAGACACTACATCAGCTGTTATCAGTAAGAAATTAACTCAGCCTGAATAGTCAACCAGGAGGCAAAACAAAATAATAGTCTGCATTTCATTAGAATAGATTGTTTTATTTTTATTCGACACTGGACTGGGAAGAGTACCCTCCATTACTTCCCTATGGTAAAGAACAGTGATATACATATGAAGAGCATTTTGCAAATCATCGTCCTCATCATACAGGAAATCCTGTCAATTAATACTCTGCCAAAGAGAGAAGTATTTGTAGATACAAATGAATCAACAAGGGACTTCCGTGGTGCTCCAGTGGCTAAGACTCTGCATTCTCAATGCATAAATGAATCAACAAACTTGTTGATTCAGAGATGCTTTTAACAATATAGGACCAGTAAGAAGCATGTGGCGATCAGCTATGTTATTCAGTTCCACTGATAACTGATGGAGTTCTGGTTGGTAAGGAGAAGGCAAAGCACCTTCAATGCTAATGGACCAAAGACCTGAGTCCAATTAGGTGCTGTTAAGGTCGTCACGTAAAGTGAAAGAGCTACTGCCTCAGGGTCCCTCTATGAGGTCTCTTTGTATCCCCAGGGACCATCAGGTGGGTCAGCGTGGACTCACAGAGACACTAAGAAAATCAGGAAACTACAGTTTCAACATCGAGAGGAAATGGAGGGAAGAATGGGAAGGTGAAGAATTCCACAAGTTCAACTGCAGTTCATTTCCTTCTTTATAGTTCTACTAGGTTTGTAGTAACTAAATAGATTATTGAAAAGGTCTCTAACTTAATAGACATTTTGCTATATGATACCTGGAAATGGCTGCACAAGTGTAAGAAATGAAATGGTGATGGAAATCCATTAGAAGAGACACGCCTACCATTGGCAGTGCTATTTAACATAAATATGTTTTTATACTAACTACATCTTATAAACTGTATCAATTTTACATTTGACTTTGGAGGTATGGGACAGGTAAAAGGTCCTTAGACTCCTCTTTCGTAAAATGGAGATCTTTCCTTTCCAAAGTTGTGGTGTGAAATAGAAATAATAAATGTAATGTATTATACCACTAGGCACAGAGGAAAGATACAATGGTCAATGATACTATTACATACATTGAGGGCTGAAGCAAGACAGAGTGCCATGGTCTCATCAAATTAACATATCATTTAACTGAATATTTTGATCATGCAAAAAGTTAGCCAAGGGAATAAAATAAGCAATTTAAATCCTTTTTCCAAAGGACAGATCCTAAAACTACAGACAGAAAGCCCACTGTACCTCAGATTCACTCACTTAAGAACTGCTGCTCTACAGAAATTTATGGGCATAAATTACAATTCTTTGGTGCCCTGAGAAATATTTTGCACTCACTCAGCTGACTGCTTCTATGTATTCCTTCTCTCACCTTTCTCAGGGGCTTTCCCACTCCTCAGAGAAGAAAGCACCAGAGTGTAATGGAAAGAGCTTGAGTTTTGCTATTAGATGGATGGAGGTTTCAAGTCAGACTTTGCCAATTGTTGGCCATGAAACTTTTGCAGGCTACTTAATTTATTGAGTTTCATTCTACTCATTTTGGAAGATTGTAGATAGCATGTTGAGGAGAAAAAGGCAAGATGTTTGTGTGTGTGTGAGAGAGAGAGAGAGAGAGTGTGTGTGTGTGTGTGTAGTATATGGGGGAATTGTAGATAATGGATTAGGAATTAACCAGAAAATTAAGATTAATAGCCCTGGGATGTGTTACATAAATTTATTAAAGGGTTGTTACCACATCTATGCCTGAATTCTCCCCCTCTCTTCAATTCACAGGGGAAAAAAATGCTTCAAGAATAATCTGGGACAGAAGTTTTGGATTAAGAACAATAAACCTTTCATTTTGAGGCAGGTACGGTTTATTTTGTCTGAATATTTGACTATTTGATTTGTCTCTCTGTGCCTTTATCTTTTTCTTCCAAATGTTTTGTTAAATTAAGATGATCTAAAATATCTTTTCTAGGGACTTCCCTGGTGGTCCAGTGGCTAAGACTCTGCACTCATAATGCAGGGGGTCCCGGTTCAAGCCCTGGTCAGGGAAATAGATCCCACATGCTGCAAATAAAAAATCCTGTATGCTGCAATGAAGACTGAATATCCCACATGCTGCAATTAAGACCTGGTGCAGCCAAATAAATAAATAAATATTTTAAATAAATAAAATAAAATAAAATGAAATATCTTTTCTACCCTTGACATTCTGTCTCTGCCATCAACTTTGCTTCCCCACTCAGGCTATCATCTCATTTTTTCAAGTTTTATTTAACGATTATAATGAAATAATTTTATATTTATAGGAAACTTCAAAAATGATATTTCCCATATTCCCTTCACTGAGATTCTATAACTTGATCAAATCAGATTTGCCATATGCCTACCAGTATATAGCAGGGGTTTTCCTGGTGGCTCAGTGGCAAGGAATTCACCTGCAATTCAGGAGACACAGGAGACATGGGTTCAATCCCTGGGTCGGGAATATCCCCTGAAGAAAGAAATGGCAACCCACTCTGGTGCTATTGCCTGGAGAATCTCATGGACAGAGATCTTGGCAGGCTACAGTCCACGTGGTCACAGAGTCAGGCACAACTCAGTAACTAAACAACAACAAACAATACAGGAACAGTTATTTTGACTAGCTAGGGTTATTTATTATTTTGACTAGTTAGATAAGACTGTAAATCCCAGACCTGATCTCTTAAAACCTCTTGTGTGCTCCATCCATGCTGTCTTTCCTCCTTTCTGCTGGCTGTAGTCAGGGCTTACAGTAGAAGCCTCTGAAGACTTATGGGATGCAGCTGGTACTAAATGGATGGAATGTGAATCCCTAAATGTATGCATGGACCCCAACCCCTACCAACTTTTGCTAGATTGTGAAATAAATGGAAAAAAAAAACTTCTATTGTGTTAACCCACTGAGATTTGGAAGTTATGTGTTATAGCCATCAGGTTTTTCTGATCAACATAGACATGAAGTCCCAAAGGGTCAGGATTTATTTCCATTAAATTGTTTGCCTAGGGTCTAGCATAGTCCTATGTACAGAGGGGAACCTAAATGCTTTTGAAGATGGTGAAGAAGAGAATGAAAGATGGCATGGAGCTACAGGGAGGAATCTAATTTGCAAGAATAGTACAGTTAAATGCACCTGGTTTCCTACAAAGATTTCACAAGGATTACCTGGGAAAAAAAGAGGAGTGTGAAAAAATTCTCCTGGAAATGGTAGCAAAAGCAATAGACTTGGAAACAGCTCAGATTAAGTGAAAGGTCCCAAAAGGTTTCTGGTTCACAATTTTAAGCCAATATAAGAGCAATTAATTAAAATATTCTGGAAACTAGACCACAGTGTACATTAGTAGCATAAAAATCCTTTTGTCTCAGCACCAAGTTTATTAATATAAAGTTAAATGGGAAATAAAGCATAATCAAACAGTGCAAATAAATAGGGATAATTGACCAGTTTTCTATAACTTTCTAAGAAATTTCTCCCCTGGTAATTGTGAAGGAATGAAGTCTAGCACGTCTATCACTTACCAAAATGTGATGATTTTTCATTGCAATATACCCCCCCGAAGCCCCATTCTGCTATAGAAACAATAGGACCTCAATTTTTGTGATCAAACCTCATTTTATAATTCACTGAGTATATTCTTTTCCAAACTTTCAGTGGAAAGAGTGAGTCTCACATAAACAAGTGAGATTTATGAAGAATCTATTACTGTGAGATTTCATGTGTGGACAATACAGAGATCTCTTCCAGCATCCCTTCCCCCCAGTCTGCTCAAGGGGGTCCCAAAGACTCAAGCTTCCTACTCTGGCCTTAAGAACTCTTGGCACATTTATGTGGCAAAGAAAATGGATTTGCCAAAAACTTCTGGACCTATCAGCTAAAGTGCCCCCATTTAGTGGTTCTGCATGTTGCTGCTGCTGCTGCTGGTGCTAAGTCGCTTCAGTCGTGTCCAACTCTGTGCAACCCCATAGACGGCAGCCAACCAGGCTCCCCCGTCCCTGGGATTCTCCAGGCAAGAACACTGGAGTGGGTTGCCATTTCCTTCTCCAATGCATGAAAGTGAATAGTGAAAGTCAAGTCGCTCAGTCGTGTCCTACTCTTCGCGACCCCATGGACTGCAGCCCACCAGGCTCCTCCGCCCATGGGATTTTCCAGGCAAGAGTACTGGAGTGGGGTGCCATTGCCTTCTCCGTCTGCATGTTACAACTGCTGAATGAGTCGTCTTTAGTGGCCTAGAGGAGAAATGTTACCATAGTCACCATAGCAAGTTATGTGAGGAAGTCCGTGGCTTCCAGCCTGCTCTAGTCTGGGACCCAGGGGACAGGCCAAGAAAAGTTGAGCTTTATGGTTTAGAATATAGCTCACTGATAGTGAGAAGAACTCATCTTCAATTATGTTATCCGTAGTCATTTTAAGTATGAAAACATGGAGGATATGCATAAATAAGGAGGAACTAACTCCTCCATAAGAGGTAATATAATAATCAGTTTATTAATTTAATAGCTGCTGTACACAAATTTAGGGATGACAAACCCCACATGTGAACTCCCTCAAAGAATTAACATATTAACTTTGGTAAGATGAAGTCAGTTCACAGCACTAAGCTGGGGACAAACTTTAATAAATTAACTCTACCCCATATCTTCCAATTCCTGACTTTTAAAAAATTTATTTATTTTTAATTGACACTGCTCCTTGGAAGAAAAGCTGTAACAAACCTAGACAGCTTATTATAAAGCGAAAACATCACTTTGCCAACAAAGGTCCATATAATCAAAGCTATGGTTTTTCCAGTAGTCATGTAACAGATGTGAGAGTTGGATCATAAAGAGGGCTGAGTGCCGAAGAATTGATGTTTTCAAACTGTGGTGGTGGAGAAGACTCCTGAGAGTCCCTTGGACAGCAAAGAGATAAAACCAGTCAATCCTAAAGGAAATCAACCGTGAATATTCATCGGAAGGACTGATGCTGAAGCTGAAGCTCCAATACTTTGGCTACCTGATGTGAAGAGCCGACTCACTGGAAGAGACCTGATGCTGTGAAAAATTGAAGGCAGGAGGAGAAGGGAACGACAGAGGATGAGATGGGTTGGATGGCATCACTCAATGGACATGAGTTTGAGCAAACTCTGAGACATGGTAAAGGACAGGGAAGCCTGGCATGCTGCAGTCATTGGGATGCAAAGAGTCAGACATGACTGAGCAACTGAACAACAGCAGCAACAAATTGAAGGATAATTGCTTTACAGTACTGTTTGGTTTCTGCCATACATCAACATGAATCAGCCATAGATAGACACACCTCCCCTCCCATTTCCCACCCCTTTCCATTCCTCTAGGTTGTTACAGAGCTCCAACTTGAGCTCCCTGAGTCACACAGCAAATTCCCCCAATTCCTGATTTTTAAAGCTGGGTTCTAAAGCCTGGGTAGATATTAAAACTACTCAGACATGATTGGAATTCACCTCAAATTTTCTCTGAGGAAATCAGTCTTTTATCCTAGTTATGCCTTTGGCAGAGTAAGCTAGATGAAAATGCCCTCTTTGGAGTACTTTTTATGAAATCTAATTATGCTGCCTATTTTGAGGATTCTGCTATTTTCTATTGAGTGTTTGTTTCCATTTTATTTTTTCCTAGGTGTGAGGGGTGTTAATTCCTTAGTATTCCTCCTACAGAACAAGCCCTCCCTGACCCTCATCCATCTCCTGTGTATATAAGAAATCATTAGCCAAACACTGGCTTTCTAGTGGGTTTAGCCTTGCCCAGGGATTAACCATTTGGTGACACACAGGGTTACTGTATACTTTATCTTCCAAACTGGGACACTTTTTAAAGCACTCTTATTGATTACACCTTGACAGCCAGCATAAACCAGACAATCTTGGACAAACCAGGACATATGATAACTCTCTTGGGAACTGAAAACAGAGTAGTGTGCTCCTGTGTCTCAGAGACTATAAAATCTCCCACAGGACATTCATTTCTCTTGGAGGACTGACAAAATAGGCCCATCAATGTTGTGTCAGCTGGAGGCGATATAGCATAGTGGTTGAGCACAAGGGCTCTGGCTTTCCTCCACCTCCTGCTCCCCGTCTTTGAATGATATCTTACTGCATCTCAGCCCTAGAACCAGATCTCCTGGGCTCAGATCCCAGCACTTTCTTTTCGAAAACATGTGTTGTCATTGTTCAGTCACTCAGTCATGTCTGACTCTTTGAAACCCCATGGACCACAGCATGCCAGGCTTCCCTGTCCTTCACTATCTCCCAGAGTTTGCTCATACTCATGCCCATTGAGTCAGTGATACCATACAATCATCTCAACATCTTTTGCCCCCTTCTCCTCCTGCCCTCAATCTTTCCCAGCATCAGGGTCTTTTCCAATGAGCGTCCAGATCTTTACATCAGGTGGTCAAAATATTAGAACCTCAGCATCAGTCTTTCCAATGAATAGTCAGGGTTGCCTTTGAAAAGACACTTCTGGGTCTCAGTTTCTTCATCTATAAAATGATGATAATATTTGAAAATGACTCATAAGGTTCTGTTGGAGAAGGCAATGGCACCCCACTCCAGTACTCTTGCCTGGAGAATCCCATGGATGGAGGAGCCTGGTGGGCTACAGTCCATGGGGTCCCTAAGAGTCGGACACAACTGAGTGACTTCACTTTGACTTTTCACTTTCATGCATTGGAGAAGGAAATGGCAACCCACTCCAGTGTTCTTGCCTGGAGAATCCCAGGGACGGGGGAGCCTGGTGGGTTGCCGTCTATGGGGTCGCGCAGAGTCGGACACGACTGAAGCGACTTAGCAGCAGCAGTAGCATAAGGTTCTGTAAAACAAAATGAGTTAGTAGCTATTGGGACTTCTTTGTGGCCCAGGAGCAAGACTCTATGCTTCAGGGGTCTGGCCTTCTAGCCCTGGTCGGGGAACTAGATCCTGCATGCCCCAACCAAAGATCCCATGTACCGCAACTGAGACTTGTTGCAGCCAAAACAAATAAATAAACAAAATGAGTTAATAGCTATAAAATAATTATTAGAAAGTCTGGTACATCATAAGCACTCAATTATCTGTTGGCTGTTTTAGCAATAACCCTTTTTCTTCATGAGATTATACACCCAGGAATCCCGCCTTCCAGCCTTGCCTGCCTGTTAGTACTCTGCCATCCTGTTTGTGTGTCGCACGTCTTTCTAAGCACTCTAGGCTTATGTGACGGTTCTTTTTATAAAAAAAGATGTCCTGGTGATTGTCTAGGCATTTTTGTCCCCCCATTATTCTTCATATGCTGGTTCCTTTTTAGTTTCAGTATATCCATAAAGTTGCCTCCAGCCAAATACGTTGAGGACTCTTTCACTATTCAGAGTCACTTCTATACAATAAAGTGCTAAAGAGCAGACAAAATGAATCTGAAACTTCACGTTTACTGACACATTACTCTGTCTCATATCTTCTTGGGAATTTGATGTCAGGCATTGGTTTCTAGCCTCTTACTACCTGAAGGTTACAAAAGAATTGCATCTTGAGAATCATCATTAGTGTCTTCTGCTAGAATATGCATAGCTTTGTGGCAATTAATAAATCTTGCATGAAATCTGACATGGAGCCACTTTTTGTCAAAGAAATTGTGGGAAAAGTGTGCTTCCCAGGTCTCATAAGGAACACGACCTTCATCCTTCCTGTGTATTATGTCCTTGGATAAGGCATCTCACCCCATCTGAAAGCAGAAGAAAATACCTGCCCTAATCTCTTAGCAGGTATTAGCAACTGCAAAGTTGAAAGTATTTATGTGAACATTAGAGAAAAAAAAAACAAAAGAAACAAGTATGCTGTGCTGTGTTCATAAGCGTTTGGTATATTTACATTAACTGATTAAGGTATTAGGTTTAATTATAGTATCTTATTCTTAACTTCACAGAAATGACAAGGAGGATAGAGGAGAAAGGTCCCTACATCCATAGACCACACCCTGTCTTTGTGACCATGGTTCTCACCATCTTATTATCATCAACACTAATAATTACTGCACATTTATTCTGCTTCTGGCATTTCACATGTCTCATCTCATTTAACCATAAAAATCAGTCAGAGAGGATCTGTCAGTAGTGTCATAGTACAGGCCACAGTAGAAGGAAACAGAGGTGTATTAACAGTAAATGACTTTGCCAAGGTCAGTGAACTGGAACAGAAAACCAGATCAGGCTGGATCCAACATTCGCCTTAACTGCTATCATATCTGTGTCTTTCTCAAGGAAAGGATGGATTTGCTGTACCTGGGAGAAGTCCTCGAAGTATGTGTTTACAAACAGCAAATCAGTAGAAACATCTTGAATTCACAGAGAACATCATGTAAATAGGCCGAAGGCTACGTCAAAGTGAGCTATCGGTGAGAATCCTACTAGGATATGTGCGCTGTGCAAGGCAGACATGTTGGAACTGGTGATTTTAATCGACTGGTAAATTATCTTTAAAAGCTATTTTATTCTTCTGTCCAGTGAAGCATATGCCAAAGTTCAAGATTGGAGTGGGTTGCCATTTCCTTCTCCAATGCATGAAAGTGAAAAGTGAAAGTGAAGTCGCTCAGTCGTGTCCGACCCTTAGCATGGACTGCAGCCCACCAAGGCTCCTCCATCCATGGGATTTTCCAGGCAAGAGTACTGGAGTGGGGTGCCATTGCCTTCTCCAAGATGAAGAATACTCCTTCACAAAAGTGGACCTAGCCATTGTTTCGTTGATGAATGACTTCCATGTCAGAGAGACCACACGAGGTGAGTGTTCAAGAGGTTCACTGCCCCTGTGCCTTAAATGTTTTAAGACTGATTACAACTGTACTACAACTCTATTGAGGGAACTCTTCAAGGAGCAGGTGGTATGTTCTGGAAGTTTCCATCTAAGACTAAGCATGAAGATAATTATAATGATTAATATTTAAAGCACTTAATAGGTCATAAGTATTTTATATGTATTAATTTAGTTAATTCTCATAATAACTATAAGAAATAGCACTTTTAGTCCTTTGTTATAATTAAGGAAACTGAAAGGTAGTCAATCTTTCTAATTGGTGGAGCCCAGATGTCTTAGGGGGAAAAAAATCTCAGCAATAAACTTAGTGTCCTTGGCATCAAGGGTCAGGAAGGGCTAGGTTGGCACTGGAAATATGAACATAGGTTGTACTCGCTGCCTTTTGTTGAGCATTTACTATCACCTGGCCTAACACTAAACCCAATACTCACAGTATCTTATTCTATCCCCACATCAATGCTTCCTGGAAGGCACTGCCATTCTGTTTTGCAGATAGGAAACCAAGATTCACAAAGGTTATTTGCCTGTCATCTCACAATGATTAGTAACACAATCAGTGTTTGAACACAGGTGTTTTTATCTTTGTCTGTGTTTTAATCTCCATGACCTAGAGCAAGTCTTTGCTTAGATTAAAATTTCCCTCTGCCATTTAAACTTATCCATTTTTTCTTTAATTTTCTGAAGATTATTCCTAATTTTTAAAAATGTATGGATATGCATAGTTTTCCTTCTCAGTGTTTAAAATGATCAATATCCATGTTTCCCAAACAAGGCAAAATCTTGAGCACACTTTTACTTCTCCCCGCTTTGTACTTGTTTTGGTGGTGTATCATCTAGGCCATTAATTCGTTGTTAAAATTATAAGAAAAATATTTTAAATTATTGCTTCTTTATACATTATAAATGTGATCAACTTCTTTGCAAATGCTTTATCTCCCATTCTCATTTATCCCTCCCTCCAGACTGACCTTTCTTTTTCAGAGCACCTCTTGAGAGCATTTTGAAGAGGGTCTTTGAGTGGTGAAATTTTTTAAATTTTATAAGGCAGAGAATTTCTTTATTAAAATGGTAGTTTATCTGGATATAAAATTCTAAGTTCAAAGTTCTTTGCCTTTAAAACTTTGAAGACATTATCCACTGCTGCTGTTGAGAATCCAGACATCAACTAATACTAGCTCAGGTCTTTCTTGCTCTCTGGAATCTTTAACATTTTTCTCTTTGTCTTAATGTCCTTAAATTTAACTATTGGCTGTCTGAATATTGATTTTAGTTTTCTTATCTGTTCTGTTCAGCACCCCATTAGCCTTTTCATCCTTAGCTTTTTTATCTTTCTTTAACCCTGGGACATTCTGATTCATGCTTCCTCCTCTCTGTTGGCTCCTTTATGATCTTTTGGAAATTCTCTCTTATAGATTTTGACACTTTCATTTCTGTATTTCATTCTCAATATTTTTCATGGGTGCCATCTCTTTCCGATGACTTCCAGAAAAGATTTGTGACTCAATCTTTTGATTCACTAGTTTGTACTTCAGCTGTTCCCATCTCACTAGCTGGTTTTTTCCTTTTTTCAATCTCAACAGTTATGTTTTAATATCCCCAATTTGAAATTAGTTCTTTTTCCTGCTCTGTGATTTCAAAATTTTCCCTTGTCTCTCTGTGAGAATATTTATTAAGGCCATTTTAAAGTCATATTCTGTTTCATTAGCTCTGCTTCTTCTGGAAAGGCTTTTAATTTCGGTTCTCTTTCTCATTTGAAGCTTATGTTCCTCCAACATCTAATCTTTTTTTCTTGAGAGCAGTTCTTCATTCCTTTAGGGCAATGGCCTTGGCCCCAGTCCCAATCTTCAGGGAGTGGAGAAAAAGTCTACCTTGAAGCTGAAAAATTTTATTGCTGCAGCCTGCCTTCACCAATTCCAGCCCCCTTGGTCCTGATCTTAGGGGACCTGTGCCCTGGGCACTGCTCGAAGCAGTCGTGGGGCAGCCACTTTTTCCTATATGCCAAGTGCAGGAAGACTGGGAAGGAATGAAGGGTACAAGGAGACTCCAGCTTGTCTGCCTGTACACCTCCCAATGAGTTCTCCACCACAGAGAACCACTGCCCACCTCATTCCCACGGGCTCCTGTTCACCTGGGCTGTGTGAGCAGGGGTAGGAAACTGCTGTGACCCCCACACTCTGAACTTCCAGTTTCAGGCCTACCTTAAAAAAACATGGGGGAAAGAAAAGAGACAGAATTATAAGTTTTATCCTCCATCCTTCTTTCCATCTCCAGACTCTGCTCTCCATCCAAAAATAAGACTTCTTCCCCTCTAAACAAAGTTCAATATTGTATCAGTTACTGAGACCCATTATCGTCTCTATGTCTCTGTGGTCATAGCCAGATTCATAGGTGACTGTCCTGTGTAACTGCACAGGACATCATGTTTAGAAGGTCCCCCCACATGATTCAATGCTCTGTGGTCACCATCTTGAAAATCATGTAGCCAGTGTTCCTGTACCATCTCCAAGTCTGGCTTCCACATTTGGTGTCAGATCACCAAGTTATCCCCAACTAACAAAACCACAATTTCTAGGGAATTCACTCCCATAGTTCTCTGCGCATGGTCATGAACTAACTATATCTTCAGGGTTAACAGAATTTCAATAAATTATTTTTGATGAGAAAGAATGATGGTTCAAACGAGCATTTCATGTCTATTATGACAACTGCAAAGAAGCAGTGCCTGCTCAAATCTTCAGAGAAGCCAGACGGCCCTAAAGTTATATAGGTGGATTCCCATCTAGGAAATGGCTGCTGCTGCTGCTGCTGCTGCTGCTAAGTCACTTCAGTCGTGTCCAACCCTGTGCGACCCCACAGACAGCAGCCCACCAGGCCCTGCCATCCCTGGGATTCTCCAGGCAAGCACACTGGAGTGGGTTGCCATTTCCCTCTCCAAAGCATGAAAGTGAAAAGTGACAGTGAAGTCGCTCTGTCGTGTCCGACTCTTAGCGACCCCATGGACGGCAGCCTACCAGGCTCCTCCACCCATGGGATTGTCCAGACAAGAGTAGTGGAGTGGGGTGCCATCTAGCACTCCTCTTTTTTATGCAGACTGGAATTTAGGAAACATAAACTTTGGTAGGGAAAACCTCATAGTTTCTTTTACCTTGAAAGAGCTATCAGTTCAGTTCAGTTCAGTTCAGTCGCTCAGTAGTGCCCAACACCTTGTGACCCCATGAATCAGCACTCCAGGCCTCCCTGTTGATCACCAACTTCCGGAGTTCACTCAAACTCATGTCCATTGAGTGGGTGACACCATCCAGCCATCTCATCCTCTGTCAGCCCCTTCTCCTCTTGCCCCCAATCCCTCCCAGCATCAGAGTCTTTTCAAATGAGTCAACTCTTCACATGAGGTGGCCAAAGTACTGGCATTTCAGCTTCAGCATCAGTCCTTCCAGTGAACACCCTGGACTGATCTCCTTTAGGATGGACTGGTTGGATCTCCTTGCAGTCCAAGGGACTCTCAAGAGTCTTCTCCAACACCATAGTTCAAAAGCATCAATTCTTCGGCACTCAGCTTTCTTCACAGTCCAACTCACATCGATACATAACTGCTGGAAAAACCATAGCCTTGACTAGATGGACCTTTGTTGGCAAAGTAATATCTCTGCTTTTCAATATGCTATCTAGGTTGGCCGTAACTTTCCTTCCAAGGAGTAAGCGTCTTTTAATTTCATGGCTGCAATCACCATCTGTAGTGATTTTGGAGCCCCAAAAAATAAAGTCTGACACTGTTTCCACTGTTTCCCCATCTATTTCCATGAAGTGATGGGACCAGATGCCATGATCTTTGTTTTCTGAATGTTGAGCTTTCAGCCAACTTTTTCACGCTCCTCTTTCACTTTCATCAAGAGGCTTTTTGTTCCTCTTCACTTTCTGCCATAAGGGTGATGTCATCTGCATACCTGAGGTTATTGATATTTCTCCTGGCAATCTTGATTCCAGCTTGTGCTTCTTTCAGCCCAGCGTTTCTCATGATGTACTCTGCATATAAGTTAAATAAACAGGGTGAGAATATACAGCCTTGACATACTCCTTTTCCTATTTGGAACCAGTCTGTTGTTGCATGTCCAGTTCTAACTGTTGCTTCCTGACCTGCATATAGGTTTCTCAAGAGCCAGGTCAGGTAGTCTGGTATTACTATCTCTTTCAGAATTGTCCACAGTTTATGGTGATCCACACAGTCAAAGGCTTTGGCATAGTCAATAAAGCAGAATTAGATGTTTTTCTGGAACTCTCTTGCTTTTTCCATGATCCAGCAGATGCTGGCAATTTGATCTCTGGTTCCTCTGCCTTTTCTAAAACAAGCTTGAACATCAGGAAGTTCACGGTTCACATACTGCTGAAGCCTGACTTGGAGAATTTTGAGCATTCCTTTACTAGCATGTGAGATGAGTGGAATTGTGTGGTAGTTTGAGCATTCTTTGGCATTGTCTTTCTTTGGGATTGGAATGAAAACTGACCTTTTCCAGTCCTGTGGCCACTGTTCAGTTTTCCAAATTTGCTGGCATATTGAGTGCAGCACTTTCACAGCATCATCTTTCAGGATTTGAAATAGCTCAACTGGAATTCCATCACCTCCACTAGCTTTGTTCGTAGTGATGCTTTCTAAGGCCCAGTTGACTTCACATTCCAGGATGTCTGGTTCTAGGTGAGTGATCACACCATCGTGATTATCTTGGTCCTGAAGCTCTTTTTTGTACAGTTCTTCTGTGTATTCTTGCCATCTCTTCTCAATATCTTCTGCTTCTGTTAGGCCCATACATTTCTGTCCTTTATCAAGCCCATCTTTGCATGAAATAGCTATAGACACATGAAAATCATACATATACACCTAGAAACATGTTTTCCTTGGAATAAGCTCTATGGCTTCACAAGATTGTCAAATATCCAGACAAAGAAAAGGTTAAAAGTTACTGCTCCATGGGTTCTGGAAGAGAGAGAATTCAATTGTTCCTACACACACCCAGAGCACAGCACATAAAAGATTTCTCACTTGACGCTATACTTTCTCATCCTGAAGGTATGAATTATGATCAATCACTAATTATTGATGAGAACTATTTGAGTTAAGAATATGTATCTGTTAAGAATATGACTTAAGAATATGAGTTAAGAATATTGTGTGATTTTAACATCAATTTTAAAAAGGATCAGCAAATATAAACGTATCCTGCATGAAATGATCCAATTTTTGTTAACCTTTTTACCAGATTTCCTTCCTGATTACAAAATTCTAAGTAACAATTTTTTTTTAATTTGTCCAATAGGATGGGCACACTGATTAAAAATATCAGTTTATTGTGTTGGCGTCCATTTATGCTAATTATACTCCATTGGAGATGTCTATTACCAAACATTTCTTTAAAGTAAGGAAAGTACATTCACTCTTACTGTCACTTAATCCAGTGTTTCTCCCTGCAATTCTCCCTTCCCCAGTTGCTGAGTCCCAGCGCAATTCCACCTAAACATCAGAAAGTTCTTGTCGCTTCAGTTAATTGACTGCATTCAACAAAGAGAAAAAGTACAATGTGTGGCTTATATTTTTCTAGCCCACCTGATAATTACCAGCATTGAAAGTTAGAGATGTGCAGTGATTGGCAATTTGATGCATTCATTCCCTAGCAATAGAACTGGTAGAGAGCTTAGTAAAAGCTCAGAAGAAAGGAATAGTTAACAATAGCTGACATTGATGCTGTGCTGTTTTCTGAAAATGTAAGCTCTTTACAGATACTCTCAAAACAACCCTACATCTAAGAGCTTCTCTGGTGGCTCAGATGGTAAAGAATCGGCCTGCAATGCCAGAGAACTGGGTTTGAGCCCTGGATAAGGAAGCTTCCCTGCAGTAGGAAATAGCAACCCGCTCTAGTATTCTTGCCTGGAAAATTCCATGGACAGGGGAGCCTGGCGGGCTACAGTTCATGGGTCGCAAAGAGTCAGACATGACTGAATGACTAACATACACACAGACACACACACGTACTACACACGTCTCAGAAGTTATCACCATCCCATTTGAAGAAACTGAGGCACAGAGGAAGAAAATTATTTTGATCATAATCAAACAAGTCAGTGGAGAAGCTGGGGACTTGACGCAGCTGATCGATTCTAGAAGCCAATACTCACAACCACTACTGTGATATCTGCCCCCAGATTTGGAGCTCCTGCTGAGCACAACACCAGAGTTACCACACATCTAGTTAATAGAATTCCAATGAATAGCAAATAAATTAGATCATGCAGTTAGTCTGTGTCAACTTATCATGGGAAAATGTGGAGTCTTCTATAGCATTTTTGAAATAATGGAAATATCCTACAAAACCCTAGGAGGTCTGCAAGGAATTCAGGGACAGCCAGGTTGGGGAAGAACAAACCTACTTCTTTTCCATGTGAACAGTGCCTTCATCTTCGTGCCTCTGAGGTCAGAGGCAGAGTCCAACTCATACCTGGGCAAATAAACATTTGTTGAATTGAACTAAATTAAGTGTAACCTGGCACAAGTTACATCTCTTAAAACTGAAAGTGAAGAAGTCGATCTAGATTCGTAGTTTTCAACCCTGGCTGCACATGAACATCACCTAGGAAGCTTGTAAAAAGCACAGATGTTCCAACTCCAACCCAGAGATTTTGGCCTGAAGTGGGTTCCAAGCGTTGCTTCTCTCCCTCTCTGGCAATCTCTTTCTTTCAGCTGCAATGATTCTAATGTAAAGTTGAAGTTGAAAACCATAGACCAGTGTTTCTCAAAAGTTTGTTGTCTGGACCAGCAGAATCAGTCTATAAACAACTCAAGATCACACTGAAGGGCCTTCCCTAGTGGTCCAGTGGTTAAGAATCTGCTTCGCAATGCAGGGTACATGGGTCCAATCCCTGATTAGGGAACTAAGATCCCACGGGCCAAAGAGCACCTAAGCCAGTGTGCTGCAACTGCTGAGCCCATACGCCACAACTCGAGAGTCTGTGAGCTGAAATAATGATCCTGCATGATGCAACAAAGATCCTCCCATGTTGCAACTAAGACCAGAGGAAGCCAAACGAATTAAACACACACACACACACACACACACACACACACACACTGAAAATGGCCCTCCTCCACCTTACAGAGTAGACAAATTCCTTACAGAGGAATACTTCACATATTTCCTCAGAACAATAGCCAAACTTATTAGCATATTTAATTTCTTATAAACCCTTTGACACAGATGTTACAGTTGGTCCAAGTGCTACCAACGGGTGGAAATCCCTGACCTAATTTCTCAAAGCCCTTGCCACCTACTTCAACCCACTACCCCAGGAGAAAAAGCTGGTCAATGTGCTTAAACCGACTATTGCTATAGCAAGTGTTCCCTTCTCCCCTTCTTCACCTACTGCAGCCCTCTCTAGCAGCATTGCCACAGTCATCTCTAAAGACGCTTATGTAAGGAAAAATTAGAAAAGGGAGCTTCTGGTTGAAGTTAATGGAGAAAAGCTTAATTTCCTTTTGATCTGATCAGATACTCAGATGTGAAAATCTATAAATGTTTCCAGGTCTGACTGCTCCAAAATACTTTTTAAAGGTCATTTACATAATCCTGTCGAGAATGCCATATGGGTAGTGGATCAAAGGCATAATCGTTACTCCCATGACTTTCATCCCATTCCGAGATTAGCTTCCTTAGCATGTCCTGGAAGCTAATGGACACTTTCCTTTAAACCTAACACAGTGCTGGTAACGTTTTTCCTCTGTGGGTCTGGAGTTTTAATTTAAAGATTATGCAACCACTTTTTAAGAAGCAATTTATTTTGAGGATAAAGTGATCTGCCTAAGGTTAAGCAGCTTCCTTTTCAGCTATTTTGCCAGCAAGAAGAGATAAAACGTTCAAGATCAAAAATGCGGGCATCTTCCATATCACTGTGCCTTTCTGATGACATCAACTCAGATAGGATCCTCAGGCTGACTTCTGAACTAATCCTTAGGGAATGTGCTAAGTGTTTTGGAGAACAAACAAGTCTCTGATGTGATACTGGTATTTATGATATTTTTGCCCTTTGTGAAGAAAGAGAGAAACAATTACCACAGCAGAGAGAAAAGAAATATCTTTAAACCCGTAAATGTACATATAGATAAGAATGTGTCTGTATGTATATTATGTGTCAGGGAAACAGTGTAGCCTCAGGATGGAATCAGAGAAACCTGGGCACAAGTTCACATTCTGTCACCTGCCAGTTGTATGATCTTGGGTACATTATTTAACCCCTCTCCAGTTTTGCTTCCTTGTCTAGAAAAATTATAGTAATAATAATAACTTCATGAATCATTGCAGTGTTAAATGTCACATAAAATCCTTATTCTTGTGCCTCAATAAGTAACTTCTCTATCAGGTTTGTTAGAGGAATCGTACTGGTGGTGGTTGCACATGTGGGTTTTCTACGCACCTTGGTTGGGTCAGGTACCCCCGTGTACCACTCTACGTCAGACATCCCTTGATTTATTCATCTAATGATGGTGATACCCATTCACACTTACCTGGTGGTATGGTGAGAAATAAATTTAACAACTGACTCTTGGCAGGAAGTGGAGTAGGAGAGAAAAACTCTGACTTGTAGCACTTCCTTGGTGTAAATACTATTAAATACCACCATGGCCAATTTCAATGTACCAACACAGCATGATGTGACTGAACAAAAAGTTGAGAAGAGACCCACGACTGGCTTTCAGACACTAGCTCCGGCTCTCAGCTCCATTTATCCAACAGCTCTTGGAATCAGCAGCAAGGGGGTCGTTCAGTGTGCCAAAGATTTCTGTTTTTCAGAAGAAGCCAGATGGTTCACAGGGATTAACTGTGTCCATGTTTGCATTATACATGAAGCAATTGAATAGAATATCTGACAACGATGGCTAAGGCTCATCTTAAGTGAAGTGACGTCTCTCAGTCGTGTCTGACTCTTTGTGACCCCATGGACTGTAGCCCACCAGGTTCCTCTGTCCATGGGATTTCCCAGGCAAGAATACTGGAGTGGGTTGCTATTCCCTTCTCCAGGGGATTTTCCTGACCCAGGGATCAAACCCGCGTCTCCGGCATTGCGAGCAGATGCTTTACCGTCTGAGCCACCAGGGAATCCCAAGGCTCATCTTGGAGTGTCTTTTTTGACAGAAGAACTGTGTGATAATATTAGAGCAGGAAGGCACCAGAGATATTATCCAGTCCTGGTGCAATTCCTAATTTTGAAAAGGAAACTTGAGCACTAAGGATTATGATGGAGAAGGCAATGGCACCCCACTCCAGTACTCTTGCCTGGAAAATCCCATGGACGGAGGAGCCTGGTAGGCTGCAGTCCATGGGGGTCGCTAAGAGTCAGACACGACTGAGTGACTTCACTTTCACTTTCACTTTTCACTTTCATGCATTGGAGAAGGAAATGGCAACCCACCCCAGTGTTCTTGCCTGGAGAATCTCAGGGACGGGGCAGCCTGGTGGGCTGCCATCTATGGGGTCACACAGAGTCAGACATGACTAAAGCGACTTAGCAAGGATTATGAAATTAGGTAACCAGTCACCTTCCTCCTTTTTTTTTCTAACAGTGCTAGGATTAGAAAGCACATCTCCTTGACTCCTGTCCTTATTCTGCTTCCCCTGCCAGCAAAACTTATGCAGTCTCAGCCATTCAGCCATAAAACTCAAAGACAGAGGGGGAATCTGTACTTACTTGCTGCAATTCATCTTTCTATTCACTTGAAGGAAACACAATGCAAAAATAATTATTTTTAATACATCAAGATTTTTTCCAAATGCTCACATATGGACTTAGCTCCAAGACCGGCCTTGTGACAGCCCTATAGGGATGATGAACCTTAAAGAGAAGCTCTGGGTATAAACAGAATGGGTTCCTCTTTAAAGATAAGCACATGTGGAAGGGACTTATAGGCAAGACCAAACTATGAGCAGACTCCAATATATTGATATTATTTTTCAAAAAATGAACTTGTTTTAATTCTACAAATATTGTTGTTTAGTGGCTAAGTCATGTCTGACTCTTTTCTGACCCCATGGACTGTAGCCTGCCAGGTTCCTCTGTCCATGAGATTTCCCAGGCAAGAATCCTGGAGTGGGTTGCCATTTCCTCCACCAGGGGATCTTCCTGACCCAGGGGTCAAATCCACGTCTCCTGCATTGGCAGGCAGATTCTTTACCACTGAGCCACCTGGGAAGCCCTCTGCAAATATGAGAGCATCTTTATATACAGACACCACTTTTCTAGATGCTACAAATGCAGATGGATAAATAAAGCTCTTGCCTTCATGAACTTGCTTTCTAGGTTGGGGTGGGTGTGGAGAGTGAGAAGAACAAAAAAATGATTAATAATATATCTTACAGTTGCAGCAAATAGATGCTAGGAAAAAGAGAGAATCCAAGTAAAGAGAAAGAGAGCAATGGCAGGAGGTGGAGGGGCTGCTCTTTGATATAGAAGTCAGGGGGGAAAGAAAGACCTTTCTAAGGAAATGACCTTCTGGCTAAGACCTGAAAGAAAAGAAGCATCCCTGTGAGGGAAAAATTAAGCATGATAGAGAGAAACAAGGTGGTCGTGTTTGAGGAACATGGGAGGGGCTGAGAAAAAGATAGTAAGAAATGAGAATCATGAAAGATTAGCCTTGCCATGGGAATTTGTTTTGGATTTTCTTCTAATTATGATGGCAAGCTTTGAATGCTTTTGAGCAAAGAAAGTGACTTGATTACATTTTTTTTAATGTTGGCTGCATCGGGTCTTCATTGCAGCATCTGGCCATCTCCAGTTGTGGCTCATGGGCTCAGTTGCCCCTCAACATGTAGGATCTTAGTTCCCTGACTAGGGATGGAACCCACATCCCCTGCATTGGAAGGCGGACTCTTAACCACTGGACCACCAGGGAAGTCCCTGATTAAATTTTTAAAGGTTATTCTAGCCATTGTATAAGTACTAAACCTTAAAGCTAAGAGTTGAAGCAGGAAGGCAATTTTTCCAGCTACAGCTGTGATTCAGTTGAGAGATGATGGTGTCTTGGACAGCTGTTGTGGAGATGATGAAAACTGGTTGAATTCAGGATAAATTCTGGAGTATTGCTAGCAGTGCTTTCTGGTAGACCAGATGTGGGATTTTAGGGAAGGTGTTTGAAAGTGTTAGTTGCTCAGTCATGTCTGATTCTTTGCAACCCCATGGACTGTAGCTTGTCGGGCTCCTCTGTCCATGGGATTCTTCAGGCAAGAATACTGGAGTGGGGTGCCATTTCATCCTCCAGGGGATCTTCTCAACCCAAGGATTGAACTTAGGTCTCCCCTATTACAACAAGATTCTTTATTGTCTGAGCCACCAGGGAAAGGAGGACTCAAAGATAACTCCTCATTCTTAGGCATGATTCCCTTTGTTTATTATGCTATTAATTGGATAAGGAAAACTGAGGAAGAGGCAGTTTATAAGAGCACAAAGTACAGAATGCTTTTTTGGACATAGTAAGTTTGCAATGACTGCTAAATATCTAAAGAGAGACATAGATGTTGAACTAAAGGAAGAATTTGAGTCTAGAAATATTAATTTTAACATCATTAGCATTTACTTAACTCTTAAAGCCAAAGGAGTAGTGAGACAATTCCACATAGAATACACAAGGAACGAGTCCCAGGACTCGCCAATGTTTAGAGGGCTGGAGAAGAGGAAGGTCCAGCAAAGAGCCTGACAGAGAGTATCCACAGACAGAGAACAATCTGGATACTGTGTAACCTAGAAGCCAAGTGAAGAAAGGGTTTCCAGAAGAATTAATGATGCAAAGTTTGTAGGCATTTTAGTAAGTTGCTGTTCAATCACTAAGTCATGTCCGACTCATGACCCCATGGAGTGCAGCATGTCAGGCCTCCCTGTCCTTCACCATCTCCTGGAGTTTTCTCAGACTCATGTTCATTGAGTCAGTGATGCCATCCAACCATCCTTTCCTTCTCCTCCTGCCCTCAATCTTTCCCAGACTCAAAATCTTTTCCAATGAGTCAGCTCTTGGCATCAGGTGGCTAAAGTATTGGAGAGTAGAGATCTCAGAACTGACCAGTGGATTTTAATAGATGGAGGTCACTGATAATATTGCCAGAAACAGTTTTGGTTCAGGAGTGGGGAAGAAAACGTGATTGAAATGAATTTAAGAGAGAAGAGATTAAGAAGTGAAGATAGCAAATACTGGCCACTCTATTAAGGAAATGGACTTTTTTTAAAGATGGGAAACATTTCAACATGCTTGTGTGTGAAGTAAGTAATCTAGAAGAGGGGTTCACGTTGGGGGAAGATATAACCACAAGGGCCACACCTTGGGTGGATGAGAGTACACAGCTCCAACATACCAGGTGGGACAGAGTTCTCATCAGGAAAAAAAAAATGTTATATTTTTTCATTTTGTATCTATGTGTTTGTATGAGATGGTGGATGTTGAGCAAATTTATTGTGATAATCATTTCATGATATTTGTAAGTCAAATCATTATGCTATTCACCTTAAACTTATACCCTGTTGTATGCCAATTACATCCTAGTAAAACTGGAAGAAAAAAAAACAACTACAACCTTCACTCTGCCCCAGAGTCTCTCCCAGACTTAACTATCTCTAAATTAATCCATCCATTCAGTGAGATACAAACCTTCAGAGGAGCTGGTCAACTGTCAGGATATTTAGACTCGCCTCGACTCCAGCTGTTTCTCTTTTATCCACTCACCTAAATGCCACCATCCTCACTTGCCTCCAGCGCTGCTGGAACATCCTCACGTGAGCTGTTCCTACCTGTCCCTTAAGTTGTACAAGCCACATACCATGGTCAATTAAATTCTCTAAATCACCATGTTGATGTCGCTGATGAAAAACATTCATTAGTTCCCCAAAACTTATCAAATAAACTCTAATACACCTTTACAGGCTGTTGAATTGTTAGTACCCGGAGCTCAGACCTTCTCATAGATTTTAGGACCCTTCTTTCCACCTAACAGGGTGCTTATAGAGTAGGTACATAATAAGTGTTTGAAGAATGAATAACAAATAAAAAACATTGCTACTAAACCATCAGTGCATAAAATGAAAATAAAGCCCTCTTCATTAATTATTAATTAATAATTATATTAATCAGAATTTCTTTATGTGATCCAAAACTTCATTTTCATAAATGCTAAAAAAAAGATGCGATCAGTTGACATTATATTCTGAACTAGATAAATGCCATCCAATTAATGTAATATACATAGGAGCAGGGCTTTAAAAATGAGCAAATGGATTCATTTGTATAAACAAATAAAATGACTTTTTAGGCGATGACATTAGCTAGCACTATATAGATTTTCATTAAATTATTTAAGTTAAAACCATGGTTATTTCTAAAAAGGGTACAAAAGCAGGAGCTTTATATACGTATATAAGTTAGACCGCTTGAAACAGATGGTTCAAGACTTTCGATATTTCTCGTATATGTGTCTGAACTTTGAGAAAAATGATTGACAGGATGGCCTCAAATTACTTCTACTCCCATAAAAAAGCACATATTAAACAATAATGGGAAAATAATCTCAATGCACCAACTCTACATGAAAACTAAGCTGAAATCAAAACTGACAGCTCAGTCCCAAAATGCACATTCAATCTAATGGGAGAAAATGTCAGCAGAAAATAATTACCCATTACTTTCACTATATTTTCAGTAAAATTAACATGAAAATGTTTCAGGTTGTTGTTGGAGGAAAATTCAACACACAGGTTAATCTTATCTTTAATTATAAAAAAGCAGTGCACACATTTTTTTAACATGCAAATTCAACTGTATATTATTTGGTGTGGGGAAGGTTTGCCATCAGGGGAAAAAAAAAATCTTTCTTTCAGAACAATGGTACCAGGTGCTAACAAATGCATTTCTATTTTTGGTTGTAATTTAATTCTACTCACAAAGAAATGTGCAAGACAGAAAACAATGATAAGAGAAAATTACGTCTATGTTCTGTTTAGTTTTAACATTAACTAACTAGACAGATACACCCGAACATTTGTATAAAAAAGAATTATAATTTTAAAAATAGGTTATAATAGGATGTTTAATGTTAACATTGCATTTTGCAGTTTATATAAGCATTTTAAAGATATTGCCACACTCTCTTTTATGAACTTGCAGAAGTTTTAAAGTCTATTACTCTGATATGAGACATGATCACTCATCAAAAAGGACGTTGTGAAAAATAGTTAGGGCAGATATTGAAATTAAAGTCAATCACACAGAGGTTTGGGGCTTTCCAGGTAGCGCTAGTGGTAAAGAATCCACCTGCCAATGCAGAAGTAAGAGATGCAGGTTTGATTCTGGGTGGGGAAGATCCCTGGAGGAGGGCACGGCAACCCACTCCAGTTTTCTTGCCTGGAGAATCCCATGGACAGAGAAGCCTGGTGGGGCTACAGTTCATAGGATCACAAAGAGTCAGACATGACTGAAGAGACTTAACAAAGCACAGCACAGAGGTTTAATATTAATTGGAGTAGGGATGATATTGTAGAGTGGCAGAGAGCTCTTTAGTTTACTCTTTCCCAGCTTTTTCTGCTGCCTGCCCTGACAGTATCTTCTCTAAGAAGAATGGCAAGGCAACACAAGACAATTGCAGAAGAGTTTTGTTGTTGCTTTTGCTGTTGTTGTTGTTCCTCAACTAGTTTTCATAGAGTAAATTCTGTGATTTCTCCCCAAACTCACAATTTAGGTAACTGTTCCTTGAGGAGACAGCATAGTACAATGATCACGTATTCCAGATAGAGCCATGATGCCTGAGTTGAAACTTAGCTCTACCACTTACTGTGTATCCTTGGGCAAGTTACTTAACCTCTCTCTATAAATATTTGAAATGGGGATGAGAATATTTCCTTCCTCAGTGGATCGCTTAGAGTATTAAATAAAATGATGCACATAAAATATTTAGTGACTGGAATTTGGGATTTTTCTTTCCTTCAAAGTACAATGTCAAATCTGTTGGTGGCATCATAAATCATGGATTATAAAGACAGAGAGTGCTCTTCTGTTAAAGCAACAAGCAACCTCTCCCCAAGTCCTTCTTGTTCTGGGTGTGTTTAGGAGGGGCACAATTGTGCAGAGTCAGAAATAAATGGAAGTGTCATGAACATTCAGTTCGCAAAGAGTCGGACACGACTGAGCGACTGATCTGATCTGATCTGACTCTTTTGAGGTATACTGGCCAGACAGTTTGTACACTGTGCCTCAATTTGGATTTTCCTGATTTTATTTTTCAGGCTTAGACTGAGAATATAGGTTGTTAAGAAGAATATCACAGAGGTAAAAGTGCCTTTCTTGTTACATCAGCTCAGGGTGTATATGACAACAACGTGACTTTTCACTGGTGATGTCAACCTAGACCTTTTGGTTAAAGTACAATCTGCCAGGTACCTCCATTATAAAGTTACTGTTATTCCTTTTTCATACCAAAGTCTGGGGACAGGGGTGCTTATTGCTATTTGGATGTCACTGCTTCTGGACCTGCTCAGAAGACAGAGTTGGGAAATAATATGAATGACTTTTACTTTGTTTTATTTTTCAGGTCCATATTTTCTAAATTTCCTGCTAGCAACGTTATATTAGTTTTCTGTTGCTATTGTGACAAATTATCACAAACTGAGTGCCTTAAACATACAAAACTTTTATCTTACAGTTTTGTAGTTTATAAGTACCTAATGGAGAAGGAAATGGCAGCCCACACCAGTCTTCCCTAGAAAAAAACTCAACCACCAATGGGTCTCACTGGTCAAAATCCAGGGGTCAAGAGGGCTTGTGTTCCTTTCTGGAGACTCTAGGAAAGACAGAATCCACTTTCTTGCCCTTTCCAGCTTATAGAAAATGCTTACATTCCTAGGCTTATTGCTGTCACCTCCCTTCTTCATCTTCAAAGCCAGCAATAATGAGTAGCTTCCTGTCATGTTGCAACTTTCCAACCTCTTGTTCTGCCTCCTTATTCCACTTTTAAACACCCTTGTGATTACATTGGGCACAATTGGATAATCCAAGAAAATCTTCCTATTTTAAGGACAGTTGATTTTAGCCATCTTAATTCCATCTGCACACTCAATTCCCCTTTGCCATGTAAGGTAACATATCCTCAGGTTCTGGGAACCTGGACATTTTTAAGGAGTTGAGGGAAGATTATTCTGCCTACTACAAATGTGAATTGTTTGGTAACAAGAAAAACACATAAAGTAATGATAAATTAGTGTTTCATAAAACTTTGATCTAACCAGTAGCTTTATTTACCTCTGCAAATTAGAAAAAGTTCTCAACATCTATGAAAAGTTATCATAATATATTGATTTAGTTACTTCAAGACAGTAGTATATAAAAAGCTACAATGTCTGTCAAATTGTAATAAATACAGAAATCCACAATGACTATTACACCAATGGCATCTCCTGAAATGTGGTGCCCTCACGCTGCGTATGACCTGCTCCAGCCTCCACAGGGGCTAGCAGGGAATTAAGAGGACTATTGCAGACCAGGCCCCACATTAGATGCTTTTCAAACATTAACTCATCCATTGTTCTCAATACCCTGCTGCTGCTGCTGCTGCTGCTGCTGCCACTGCTAAGTCGCATCAGTCATGTCTGACTCTGTGGGACCCCATAGGTGGCAGCCCACCAGGCTCTGCCATCCCTGGGATTCTCCAGGCAAGAACACTGGAGTGGGTTGCCATTTCCTTCTCCAATGCATGAAAATGATAAGTGAAAGTGAAGTCACTAAGTTGTGTTCGACTCTTCACGACACCATGGACTGCAGCCTACCAGGCTCCTCCATCCATGGGATTTTCCAGGCAAGAGTACTGGAGTGGGGTTCCATCGCCTTCTCCATAATACCCTGCTCAATCTGTCAGTCAGTTCAGTCGCTCAGTCGTGTCTGACTCTTTGTGACCCCATGAATCGCAGCACGCCAGGCCTCCCTGTCCATCACCAACTCCCGGAGTTCACTCAGATTCACGTCCATCGAGTCAGGGATGCCATCCAGCCATCTCATTCTCTGTCTTCCCCTTCTCCTCCTGCCCCCAATCCCTCCCAGCATCAGAGTCTTTTCCAATGAGTCAACTCTTCGCATGATGTGGCCAAAGTACTGGAGTTTCAGCTTTAGCATCCTTCCTTCCAAAGAAATTCCAGGGCTGATGTCCTTCAGAATGGACTGGTTGGATCTCCTTGCAGTGCAAGGGACTCTCAAGAGTCTTCTCCAACACCACAGTTCAAAAGCATCAATTCTTCAGTGCTCAGCCTTCTTCACAGTCCAACTCTCACATCCATAAATGACCACAGGAAAAACCATAGCCTTGACTAGACGGACCTTTGTTGGCAAAGTTATGTCTCTGCTTTTCAATATGCTGTCTAGGTTGGTCATAACTTTCCTTCCAAGGAGTAAGCGTCTTTTAATTTCATGGCTGCAGTCACCATCTGCAGTGATTTTGGAGCCCAGAAAAATAAAGTCTGATACTGTTTTCACTGTTTCCCCACCTATTTCCCATGAAGTGATGGGACCGGATGCCATGATCTTAGTTTTCTGAATGTTGAGCTTTAAGCCAACATTTTCACTCTCCTCTTTCAGTTTCATCAAGAGGCTTTTGAGTTCCTCTTCACTTTCTGCCACAAGGGTGGGGTCATCTGCATATCTGAGGTGATTGATATTTCTCCCAGCAATATTGATTCCAGCTTGTGCTTCTTCCAGTCCAGCGTTTCTCATGGTGTACTCTGCATCTAAGTTAAATAAGCAGGATGACAATATACACCCTTGACGTACTCCTTTTCCTATTTGGAACTAGTCTGTTGTTCCATGTCCAGTTCTAACTGTTGCTTCCTGACCTGCATACAAATTTCTCAAGAGGCAGGTCAGGTGGTCTGGTATTGGCATCTCTTTCAGAATTTTCCACAGTTGATTGTGATCCACACAGTCAAAGGCTTTGGCATAGTCAAGAAAGCAGAAATAGATGTTTTTCTGGAATTCTCTTGCTTTTTCCATGATCCAGCGGATGTTGGCAATTTGGTCTCTGGTTCCTCTGCCTTTTCTAAAACCAGCTTGAACAACTGGAAGTTCATGGTTTACGTATTGCTGAAGCCTGGCTTGGAGAATTTTGAGCATTACTTTACTAGTGTGTGAGAGGAGTGCAATTGTGTGGTAGTTTGAGCATTCTTTGGCATTGCCTTTCTTTGGAATTGGAATGAAAACTGACCTTTTCCAGTCCTGTGGCCACTGCTGAGTTTTCCAAATTTGCTGGCATATTGAGTGCAGCACTTTCACAGCATCATCTTTCAGGATTTGAAATAGCTCAACTGGAATTCCATCACCTCCACTAGCTTGGTTCATAGTAATGCTTTCTAAGGCCCACTTGACTTCACATTCCAGGGTGCTCTAGGAATGTGAGCTCCTAGAGCTCACATTGGCTCTAGGTCAATGATCACACCATTGTGATTATCTGGGTTGTAAAGATCTTTTTTGTACAATTCTTCTGTGTATTCTTGCCACCTCTTCTTAATATCTTCTGTTAGGTCCATACCATTTCTGTCCTTTATCGAGCCCGTCTTTGCATGAAATGTTCCCTTGGTATCTCTAATTTTCTTGAAGAGATCTCTAGTCTTTCCCATTCTGTTGTTTTCCTCTATTTCTTTGTATTGATCACTGATGAAGGATTTCTTATCTCTTCTTGCTATTCTTTGGAACTCTGCATTCGGAGGCTTATATCTTTCCTTTTCTCCTTTGCTTTTCGCTTCTCTTCTTTTCACAGCTATTTGTAAGGCCTCCCCAGACAGCCATTTTGCTTTTTTGTGTTTCTTTTCCATGGGGATGGTCTTGATCCCTGTCTCCTGTACAAAGTAACAAACCTCAGTCCATAGTTCATCAGGCACTCTATCTAACAGATCTAGTCCCTTAAATCTATTTCTCACTTCCACTGTATAATCATAAGGGATTTGATTTAGGTCATACCTGAATGGTCTAGTGGTTTTCCCTACTTTCTTCAATTTCAGTCTGAGTTTGGCAATAAGGAGTTCATGATCTGAGCCACAGTCAGCTCCTGGTCTTGTTTTTGTTGACTGGATAGAGCTTCTCCATCTTTGGCTGCAAAGAATAGAATCAATCTGATTTTGGTGTTGACCATCTGGTGATGTCCATGTGTAGAGTCTTTTCCTGTGTTGTTGGAAGAGGGTGTTTGCTATGACCTGTGCATTTTCTTGGCAAAACTCTATTAGTCTTTGCCCTGCTTCATTCTGTATTCCAAGGCCAAATTTGCCTTTTACTCCAGATGTTTCTTGATCTGACTTTTGCATTCCAGTCCCCTATAATGAAAAGGACATCTTTTTTGGGTGTTAGTTCTAAAAGGTCTTGTAGGTCTTCATAAAACCATTCAACTTCAGCTTCTTCAGCGTTACTGGTTGGGGCATAGACTTGGATTACTGTGATATTGAATGGTTTGCCTTGGAAATGAACAGAGATCATTCTGTTGTTTTTGAGATTGCATCCAAGTACTGCATTTCGAACTCTTTTGTTGACCATGATGGCTACTCCATTTCTTCTGAGGGATTCCTGCCTGAAGTAGTAGATATAATGGTCATCTGAGTTAAATTCACCCATTCCAGTCCATTTTAGTTCGCTGATTCCTAGAATGTCGACGTTCACTCTTGCCATCTCTTGTTTGACCACTTCCAATTTGCCTTGATTCATGGACCTGACATTCCAGGTTCTTACGCAATATTGCTCTTTACAGCATCGGACCTTGCTTCTATCATCAGTCACATCCACAGCTGGGTATTGTTTTTGCTTTGGCTCCATCACTTCATTCTTTCTGGAGTTATTTCTCCACTGATCTCCAGTAGCATATTGGGCATGTACTGACCCAGGGAGTCCCTCTTTCAGTATCCTATCATTTTGCCTTTTCATACTGTTCATGGGGTTCTCAAGGCAAGAATACTGAAGTGGTTTGCCATTCCCTTCTCCAGTGGACCACATTCTGTTAGACCTCTCCACCATGACCCACCCGTTTGGGCATGGGTGGCTGTGACCAGCACATTTAGCGCGGGCGGCTACCCCACGTCCGAGGTCAGGGGCAGAAGCCGGGAGGACCCCATGCCTGAGAGGAGAGAGCCAAGAGAAGTTACCCCATGTCTGAGGTCAGGGGTGTCAGCCGAGAGGAGCTACCCAGCATCTGAGGTTAGGGGCAGGAGGAGCAACCCCACCTCCAAGGAGTGGTGGCTGGGCAGGCACAGGCGGGCCTAGAGGAACTATTCCACGTTCAAGGTCAGAAGGGGCGGCGGTGAGAAGATACCCCTCGACCAAGGTAAGGAGCAGTGGCTGAGCTTTGCTGGAGCAGCCGTGAAGAGATACCCCACGTCCAAGGTAAGAGAAACCCAAGTAAGACGGTAGGTAGTGCAAGTGGGCATCAGAGGGCAGACACACTGAAACCATACTCACAGAAAACTAGTCAATCTAATCACACTAGGACCACAGCCTTGTCTAACTCAATACCCTGCTAGGTGAGGATTAATATCACACTTAATTTAGATTACACATCAAGTCATTTGCCCAACACCATACAACTACTGAATATCAAAATTAGAGTTAAACTGGTAGACCTGACACCAAACCAAAGTCTTTATTCTTTATAAAGTGCAGGGGTGCTCTTTACAGCCATCACCCTATGTCCTTTAAAGACAAAAGAAGGCAAAAACACTGGCCTCCTACAGAGCCTGGAAATGCAGGTTCAGGGAATTCTTGGTCTTTCTGCTAAAGGGATTGGCAACCTACTCCAGTCTTCTTGCTCAGAGAATTCCATGGACAGAGAAACCTGGCCAGCTACATACAGTTCAGGGGGTCACAGAGAGTCAGACACGACTAAGCGACTTTCACACCACTTCACATCACTGCTAAAATAGGAGCCTCAGCACCTCTCTTTCCACATCACCCACCATGCCACCACCATAATCTTAACCTTATTCAAAATAAAGACTAGATTTTTTTTTTTCTATCACACAACAGAGCGAATGTTCTAGTGATGATGCTGCTACTGCTTAGTCACTTCAGTCATGTCTGACTCTGTGCAACCCTGTGGACTACAGCCTGTCAGGCTCATGTATTAATGGGATTCTCCAGGCAAGGATACTGGAGTAGGTTGCCATGCCCTCCTCCAGGGGACCTTCCCAACCCAGGGATCAAACCCAGGTCTCCTGCGTTGCAGGCAGATTCTATACCACTTAGCCACAAGGGAAGCCCTGTTCTAGTGATAAATGGACATAAATTAGAGAAACCAAAACTATAGGTGGTTGGTAAATAAGCTTTAATAAGGAAAAGTTTAATAAACAGCAGGAGGAAAAATATTTACCCTTACTATTTCAAATATACATAAATTACAGAAATATTTATGAAGCATTTTAGAATTTTTTAAAAGTTGGGGTTTTTAAAATAGCTCCCATCATTTGGAGTATTTTCCCATGGAACTGATATTTTCATTTACTGCTAGTGGCAATGGAAATTAGTACAACATTTTTGGAAAGCAATGGAAAAATAGCAGGAACCATATGAATTTTCATTAATCTTTTGATCCAGACAATCCAGGAAGTTAAAAAAATAAATAAATTACTCAGCAGTATAGAAAACCTGGCTCCCCTGGTGGCTGAATGCTAAGAAATCTACCTATAGTGCAGAAGACCCATGTTCAATTCCTGGGGTAGGAAGATCCCCTGGAGAAGGAAATGGCAACTCACTACAGTATTCTTGCCTGGGAAATCCCATGGACAGAGGAGCCTGGAAGGCTGCATACAGTCCATGGTGTCACAAGAGTTGAATACAGCTAACAACTAAACCACCACCACCACCACCATAAAAAATCTATATGCACAAGGTTCCCTGTTAAGTCGCTTTAGCTGTGTTCAACTCTTGTGACCCTATGGACTGTAGACCACCAGACTCCTCTGTCCATGGGATTCTCCAGGCAAGAATACTGGAATGGGTTGCCATTTTCTTCTCCAGGGGATCTTCTCAACCCAGGGATGGAACCCGCGTCTCATGTCTTCTGCATTGGCAGGTGGATTCTTTACCACTAGCATCACCTGGGAAGCCCCACACACATCAGGTAATTATTGACAAAAACCTCGAAACACCCTAAATGCAGAGCAACAACAAAATGACTTAGTAAATTATAGGACACCAACTTGATGGAAGACAATGTAGTTATTATAATAGTAAATTTAGAATTTTCTCAATGCTAAAAAGCACATTTTTAACATGTCAACAGCTATAAAATCAGGATGTGTCTTATAATCAATATTGTCCTGCATTTCAATTAGAAGCCCCTCCTTTTTTAGAGGTACATAAAATAATGATACATCTTAGATGCAATAAAATATGAAATTTAAAAAAATATGCCAGGATGAAACTATTGTGCTAACATTGAGAGATTCTAAGTGTTTCATTTTGCCTATGTTCAAAATTAAACTATTTTTCAATAATAACTTTAAAAGAACAACACATTACAAGAGCTTTGATGAGTGGTGGGAAATTTCTAGAGTACATTCATCTATAAGGAATTTTCATATGCAATGAATAATCCATCTTTTATAAAGAAAGAAAACTGTGGAAGGACCTCTGACAGAAAGAAACTGCTTTTTGGTAAATATGAAGGAATGAAAGGGAAAGGGGTTCAAAATGTTTCCTAATCTACCTTATGATTTGTGGGATGCAGTTTTCTTTTATGTTTAACTTCAAAAGGATCAGGAATTTGGTGCCATGGAGTAAAATTTAGAAACTGAAAATAGCTAAGTAGCTGTCTTTCTTATCATCTTTCATTAAAAGTTATTCTGAATTAAGACATAATTAAACTTGGCATGGAGAATTTGAAGGTAAGTAGTTTTAATCTTACACAAAAATTCTTGCCAAAAGCAAAAAAATAGTGATATAAATTCACATGAGGTTGGAAGGAGTCCTCATTTTTCTAAATACAAGTAAATAGTGATGATTATAAATGCAAAAAATGGGAAGCAATATTAGGAAAGAAATAAATATCATAATACTAAAAGCAGAATTTACTATAAGCATTTTGAGAATTTTTAAAACTACTATCATTAAAGAGTTAACAAAAGAAATGAGATGTCCATTGGTTCTTTTTCCTTTATTTTTTCTATAAGAACATATGAGATTTATTTAGATCTGAGATGAAGAGTAGATGCAACCCAAAAAGAATGACTTAAGTGAGAAATCAATGTAAGTTGGGAAAAAAACATCTAACTTTTTTTTCTGCTGATTACTTTTGATGTAATCATCAGAAACTAGAAATTCTAATTACAATAATTGACTCCAAATCATTTGTGGTATCTTCCCTTTGTTACTCACATGAGTAGCAGAACTTCCAATTTCAGTGGGGCAGAAACAGCCAGAAACAGTTTCCACCTCCAGCCAGGAACAGCCTTAGTTTTTCAGCTCCTCTGCAGCCTGTGGTCAAGCTCTCTGCAACGCAATATAAACCAAAGCTACCCACTTTATACTACACACTGGATCCCTCTTTAAGACCATTCTTTACAAAGAAAAATGAGATTTTCATCCTCCTTCAGTTCCCTCTGCTGCCAGTCTCACCGGATATAATGAAGGCCTGGACACCCCAAAACAATCTCAGTTCACAGGCTGACACGGAGACTAGCAGCCGGTACTAGACTGGTGAAACAGGAAGAATCTTAGAATCTGATGACACCATGAGTCTGCTCTCCCAGCTTTGGAGGGCCAGTCCTAGATGTCCATTGTACATTTTCTATCTTTCCTGTACATTTTCTTTCTACCTAAGCTATAATTATTTCTGGTGTTTGATATTTACAACCATACCTAAGTTGTAACTGATATATCAGGTAAGTATATGTCACGTGCTTCTTGCTTTGTAAAGAACTGTTGTAACATCCTTCAAAAAATAGGATTCCTTACCTCATTCCCCAAATTGAAGAATGAATCTGTAAGTACCTACACACACTAGACATTCTCTCTTGTGCTCTACTTTTACAGACTGGCAAGAAGGAAACACAAATGAGAAGGAACTGCCAAATAAAAATGACATAGCTGGATAAGATGGTGAGGAGGAGGAGAGTTGGCAAGCGGAAAGTTTGCTCTTCCTTGTCTAACATTCATCAGCTTATAAATATATCTTTAGCAGACTTGAAAGGCAGAAGATAGATCTCTTAAAGCTTTGGATGTGAAGTCAGAAAACATTCTTAGTCCTAGTCCTGTGAACCTGAGGTCTTCATGTAGCCACTCTGGTCTCTTTCCATACATCACTATATACTAACCTCTACTACGTAGAGGTCCTCTACTACATAAAGGTCCCACTACGTGGGACAGTTTCAAGTAAAATAAAATAATCATCATAGAAATGTCCATTTTAGCCATTTTGTGGGCTTGGGCTTCTGGAAATAAGGTTAGAATTGTTATTCCATACTAAATCTTCTCCCAAACATACATATATATAGATAGATAGATAGATAGATTAGAATATTTTCTGACCATCCCTTCATCCTTATTTTAAAACTTCCTGAAGGTCTACTTCATGGATACAATTCTTAGGATCATTTTACCATTGGCTTCCAAACTAGGTATTCCATGCTGACGCATTTGATTATGGAAAACTTTTATCATCTGTGGTACATCTTTCATACTTAATGGTCAGTTTCTAAAGAGAAATAAACCTGGGGGTTATTTTCAATTGGCTGCTAGCACAGTTAATTCAACTCATGTTCATTAGTCACCAACTGTGAGCATCACCGACTCCATGGACATCAATTTGAGCAAACTCTGGGAGATAACAAAGGACAAATGTGCTGCAGTCCATGGACTGCAAGAGTCAGACATAACTTAGCGACTGAACAACAACAAATGTACATATTGCTGTGGGCATTAAGAAGATACTTTCTGAGGATGGGGGTGAGGTTGGTAGAAGTGGTAAAAATAAAATAACTCAGTATACAACATGACTAGGGGCCACTCAATAATGAATAATGTACCCTCAATTAATAATAAAGAATCCCTCATGGGATCCTTGCAATCATAAACTCTATGCTTTTTACCTCATGTCCAAAGCTCACTTGAAGAAGGAGCTATTTATGAAGGAAATTTGTATAGTCTTTCCATTTTTCCTAGCACTTCAGGTTTTACCCTCAAATTAAGCTAATCCCTCAGAAAGGTCTACACTTGTCCTGAGTTATACTGGCTCTTGAGATGAGCCTTGAATAGAATTGTGCCTGTCATTTACTGAGGAATGATGCTAAAGTCACACAGCTTTATATAGTGTTCAGAATCTTTTCCACTGCCCTTAATGGACGTCCCATGTGAGCAGTTTAGTTTAGATTTTAATGTAATGAAATATTTGTTTCTCACCAAAACTGATATGATTATTTTTCTTAGACATCAAACCTATGTTCCAGACCAACTTTTGTTTTCACATTGGTTGCCACCGTGAGCCCAGTTTCTTGTTCATCTCTGCTGCTGCTGCTAAGTCGTAACAGTCATGTCCAACTCTGTACGACCCCGTAGACAGCAGCCCACCAGCCTCCTCTGTCCCTGGGAGTCTCCAGGCGAGAAAACTGGAGTGGGTTGCCATTTCCTTCTCCATGTTCATCTCTAACAACTATGAAAAAAACTCACATAATGTGAACACTTGTGCTTTTCTCATTCTTCTCATGTTCCAACCCCTCAGACTTAACTTTCCTCTGACTCCAATTCATATTCACCCTGGTCTTATCACTTTTCTCTCCCTCTTATAGCTCACTGCTTTGATATATGAGTTGGCCATAAGCAACTTAAGATGAGTTCTAGAAGAAGACAAAGAATAGATAATAAATGAAATTAATAAATAAGGGTCCAAATTCAGGCAAAGAGTGGATGTCCTGAAGTATTCTAAGGACCCTGAGTCTAAAGGCCATTTCATTCTACATCACATCTGCCTAGCCAGCTATACCAGTCCTAAAGGCGTATGTTCTTCCCAAACCACAGTAAATAAGATCCTCTACAATACATAGTTGGTAGAATCTCCCTGACTCCATGGAATTAGAAACATTGGCCAGAAAGAAAACCATTTTTCTCCCAAGGAAACTGGCAGAATCCCATAGAGCTCTTGGAGGTTACTGAACTCTGGCTTCACTACATCACTGCAGCAAGAAAACAAGTACATTTGTACCTGAGCTTATTCCAGGAAAGTTGCCATATACAATGTAGGTAGCAGATTATAAAGTCACTTGCTTAGTTTTCAGTTTGTTAAAGACAATTGAAAAGTTGGCAACTGAATTCAAGTCAGTTAATAGCTGACTAAGGCCAACTTTTCCATACAACTGTGTACTCAATCAGGTAATAATTAATTAAAAATTAAATAAGCAACAAATATTTGTAAACTAGCTGCTATAAGGACAAAATATGAATTAGTCGATGTTGAGAAGCTGGAAAGCGTTGAAAATTCCTATGGCTGAGAAGTATGCAATTAAGTGAGAAAGACTAAATTAATACTCAAAAGTCTATCAACCTAGATGTCCATTGACAGAAGAATGGATAAAGAAGTTGTAGTACATATATACAATGGGATATTACTCAGTCATAAAAAGGAACGAATTTGAGTCCGTTCTAGTGAGGTGGATGAACCTAGAGCCTGCTATACAGATGAAATAAGTCAGAAAAGAGAAAAAAACAAATATTATATATTAACACATACATATGGAATCTAGGAAAAAAGGTACTGGTGAACCTATTTGCAGGGTAGGACTAGAGACCCAGATATAGAGAACAGATTTGTAGACACAACAGAGGAAGGAGAGGGTGGGATGAATTGAGAGAGTAGCATTGAAACATACATTACCATATGTAAAATAGATAGCTAGTGGGAAGTTGCTATATAACACAGGGAGCTCAACCTGGTGCTTTGTGATGACCTAGAGGGAGGGGATGGGGTAGGTGGTGGGAGGGAGGTCCAAGAGGGAGGGGACATATGTATACTTATGGCTGATTCACATTGTTGTATGGCAGAAACCAACATAACATTGTAAAACAATTATCCTCCAATTAAAAATAAATTTTAAAAATTAACCTAAGTCCCAATTCAAAAAAAAAAAAATAGCCTAAACTTTGAAAAATGGTCTTCTGCAGACCTTAGAAAAGCAGCCTATCTTACCCAATTACACAAGTCAAAATGACTTTTTACAAGCTAACCATTAAATTTTGGCTTTGAATGTCAAAAAAAAAATTCATCAATATTATGCAGATAACCTATTCTCTAAATCCTATATAGGAAATACAAAGTGTTCCTACTGGATATAATTAAGAATATATTCATAGAGGCCATAAATTTTGAGATAATTCTCTCTAGATCATATTGGCAAGTGAACAGAAGAAGGAACAGAAGTATGACTGGTTAGGAAAAAAAGAATGAGCAAACAGTAAAAAATAATCAGGAATGATGCCAAATGTAAAACATTCAGACTGTCTCAATAAAGTTGGAATAAAAACAAAAACAAAACCACTTGGCCTGGCAATCTGTAGAATGGTGGAGAATAACACTAGGGAAGAACATTAGCACAGGCTGATAAATTTGTCCTTAACTTAGTGGAAAGGGAGACATCCTTGAACATTTCCAACAAAGGAAGTGATGGCATCAGAGATTCCTTAACAGACAGAATCTAGAAACAAAATGAGGGCTGGATTAGATCTGGGGAGGAAGACATAGTTGAAAAAGAAGTAATCCTACTCTATTTAACACCTCCTTACTGAACAGCAAGTGTTGAATCTACTGATACATCGGTTATGTACACTGAAGACAGAATCACACACAGAATTACTGCAACAACCTTTGGAATAATTTACGAGCGATACTTAGCTTTACTGATATGCAACCATACGGGATTCCTGGATAGAAAATCTATGATCACATCATAATTTAACTATCTCAATCACTTCAGTTTAAAAGAAATCAAAGAGGATGTCCAGCAGAGTCTCTGGATTTCTTTATTCTAGCAATTGAAGCAACAAGGGGTCTGGTTTTCTGAACATTATTGAGTAGAAATGTTTATTTCTGCAAATCTTGCCTTTGTTTTCAAAATTATAAGTGTACTGGTTCCCCTCTAACTCATTAAGTGCTTTTGTTCCATGGCTCCCATTTGAACAACAGAGAAACCTTCAACAAGACAATTTCCATCACAACTGGGATCAATCTGAAATCTAAACTTAATGTAAAAAAATAATTTATTTCCTGCTTTTCAACTTCCTTTTCCTAGACACCAAAGGATAATTCTATTAAAAATGCAATTAGCTCTGATCATCATGCATATCCAATTCAGCAAGTGTTTAGATGCATGATACTGGATGCTTGGGGCTGGTGCACTGGGACGACCCAGAGGGATGGAATGGGGAGGGAGGAGGGAGGAGGGTTCAGGATGGGGAACACATGTATACCTGTGGCAGATTAATTTTGATATTTGGCAAATCTAATACAGTTATGTAAAGTTTAAAAATAAAATAAAATTTAAAAAAAAATAAAAATTAAAATAAAATCTTCTTTGGGCACACTGCTTTTTGAAAAGCTTTGCAGTTCCAAATGCATTTGAATGTGTTTGGCAAAGGGGTCACTTCTGGACATTGCTGCCCATTTATATCTCCACGTTATATACCCTTACATGCCTTTATCCCAAATTCTATTGAAGCCAACCCTCTGACACCCTTTTCAGCTCAGGGTACTCTTATCACACAAATACAGGAAGGTAGATTTATGATGTTTCAAATTCCTCCAGTTGTTATGAAATGGTGAACTTCTTCATTAATATTTTTGAAAACTTCTGAAAATCTCAAAGGATAAAATAAAAACCCTATTCCCACCTCATGCACACAAAAATTGATCATATGTTGACATTCTAAATTTTTGTGTTTTCTAAAGAAATAAGTCAAGTTAACATCTCCTTAGTCTCTTACCCTCTGACCCTGTTTTCTTGCTCTGTCTCAGGAGCAATTCCAGCACTTTGCTATTAAACTTTCCAATCCATTATAATACTTTGATACATATATAAATACCTTCCCTGGCAGCTCAATGACAAAGAGCCGGCCACTCAGTGGCAAAGTGGCCTGCCAATGCAGGAGACACAAGAGATGCAGGTTCAATCCCTCAGTTGGGAAGATCTCAATATAGTTGGGAGAAAGAAATGGCAACCCACTCCAGAATTCTTGCCTAGGAAATCCCATAGACAGAGGAGCCTGATGGACTACAGTTCATGAGGTCACAAAAGAGTCGTATATGACTTAGTGACTAAGCAATGACAACAACATCCGTAAATAATACAAACTGCTATTTTGTGTTACTTTTCACATTTAAATAAATTGCATCATAAAATCATATTGTTCTGTAGTATTTCCACTTAGCATTATATTTTTGAGATCTATCAATATATAACCTCTTTGATTGTGTCCACTCTTTTTCACCCCTGGATTGTGTTTCATTGTGGAAGCAAACACAATTGTATTTTTCTATTTGGATAATTCATTGTTTTTTTTTCACGTTTTTTTTACTTTCATAAACAATGCTGAATGAGAAGTAGCTTTGAGCAAGCAGGTCTACTTATGCAGTTGGAGAGTTATCTCTTTGGGGTTTAGAAATGAGATGTGTATGCACTGTTAGTTTTTTGGGAAACTGCCAAATTGCTCTCCAAAGTGGCTATATCATTTATACCCCTCTGATTATTTCAGTCTTTTTAATTTTTACCAATCTGGTGGTGAAAATTGTGACTAATTGTTGTTTCCATTTGCATCCTCAAGATTACAAGCAAGGAAGGCTGAGTGAAATTCTCCAGGCTGTGACACGTGGGGCGGGGGTGGCTGCTGGCCTTGGGCACAAGAGGTGACAGCACCATCAGCAGCCTTGCCTTAGGGACTTATATTATGGTAGGGCTCCAGGCCACCACTTACAAGGCTCAGAGAAAGGCCTCAGCAAGGTCATCAACTCCCCGCGAAAGGCCTGCAGTACACCATGCTTAGCAAGCCTTCCAGTGTTGCACAATAAGACAAAGCAAAATGCTCCTTGCTTCCTATGTAACATGGTAAAGAGCAGCCTAAGTGTGACAGAATGTTTATCCAAGAGCCACATTTTTAAAAGTAGAAACACTTTGTTCAAAGCAGTAAGGCCCACTGAGTGCCCCACTGAATGGGTGAGGTTTATAATTAGGGGTCTTATCATTTTCTTTCTCGAGTTCCTCTCCTCTTCCATTTTTCTATCCTCCTGAAAGCTCCTGAGTCCTCCTCCAATCTTAGTCTAGCAATTCATGGCAAAGTAATAAAGCACAAACTGGAAATCAGAAAATGTCAACTCTGGGCCCAGCACTGTTGATAAACTAACACAACACTTTGGACAAATCATTTTTCTGCTGAGTCTTATCTTTCTTTTGGGATGATGAAGTGATGCCAAAGGCCATAATCTAGGATTTAAAGCCTCTCACTTTCTAGCTTTCCCTTCAGAGGAACCAGAGATCAAATTGCCAACATCCATTGGATCATTGAAAAATGAGAGAGTTCCAGAAAAACATCTACTTCTGCTTTATTGACTACGCCAAAGCCTTTTACTGTATAAAGTGAAAGTGAAGTCGTTCAGTCGTGTCCGACTCTTTGCAACCCCATGGACTATAGCCTATCAGGCTCCTCTGTCCATGGGATTTTCCAGGCAAGAGTGCTGGAGTGGATTGCCATTTCCTTCTCCAGGGGATCTTCCCGACCCAGGAATCGAACCCGGGTCTCCCACATTGCAGGCAGACGCTTTACCGTCTGACCAACCTAAACAGCATATTTATTTGACTGTATGGATCACAACAAACTGTGGAAAATTCTTAAAGAGATGGGAATACCAGACCACCTGACCTGCCTCCTGAGAAATCTGTATGCAGGTCAAGAAGCAACAGTTAGAACCAGACATAAAACAACAGACTGGTTCCAAATCGGGAAAGGAGTACATCAAAGCTGTGTATTGCCACCCTGCTTATTTAACTTACATGCAGAGTACATCATGAGAAATGCTGGACTGGATGAAGCACAAGTTGGACTCAAGCTTGCCAGGACAAATATCAATAACCTCAGATACACAGATGATACAACCTTTATGGCAGAAAGCAAAGAAGAACTAAAGAGCCTCTTGATAAAAGTGAAAGAGAAGAGTGAAAAAGTTGGCTTAAAACTCAACATTCAGAAAACGAAGATCATGGCATCTGATCCCACCATTTCATGGCAAATAGATGGAGAAACAATAGAAACAGTGACAGATTTTATTTTCTTGGGCTCCAAAATCACCTCAGATGGTGACTATAGCCATGAAATTAAAAGACACTTGCTCCTCAAAAGAAAAGTTATGACAAACCTAGACAGCATATTAAAAAGCAGAGACATTATTTTGCCAACAAAGGTCTGTCTAGTCAAGGCTATGGTTTTTCCAGTGGTCATGTATGAATGTGAGAGTTGGACTATAAAGAAAGCTGAGCACCAAAGAATTGATGCCTTTGAACTGTGGTGTTGGAGAAGACTCTTGAGAATCTCCTGGACTGCAAGGAGATCCAACCAGTCCATCCTAAAGGAAATCAGTGCTGAATATTCATTAGAAGTACTGACACTGAAGCTGAAGCTCCAATACTTTGGCCACCCAATGCAAAGAACTGACTCATTAGAAAAGACTCTGATGCTGGAAAGATTGAAGGCGGGAGGAGAAAGGGATGACAGAGGATGAGATGGTTGGATGGCATCATCGACTCGATGGACATGAGTTTGAGTAAACTCCAGGAGTTGGTGATAGACATGGAGGCCAGGCATGCTGCACCCCATGGGGTCGCAAAGAGTCAGACATGATTGAGCAACTGAACTGAACTGAACGGATCTCTACCGCATCCCTCTGTATCTGTATCTCGGTGTCTCTGTGTCTGTCTCTGTTTCCATGTCTGTCTCTCTGTCCCTCTCTCACACAAGCACACATACACCCTACCACTATATACATTAAGAAATCACTGTTCCAATTTGCCTGTTTCATTTTATTAGCACATCCCACAGGAGGGGAATGACCCACCAAAGGCAGCAGAGCCAGAACTCCATCCAATTCAGCCAGTGCCATTTCCCACCCCAAATCTGCTTTCTCCTGTCTTTAGAGCCAGGTTCCCTGCTCCTCCCTTGGTGTCAGTCTATCGACCTCATTGCTTATTCCTTTCTAAAGGAAGGAGGGTGAACTAGAGAAAAACCTCATCCATCCCCTCATCACCCAAAGTAGCTGGTGCTCCATCTGTCATTCATTCTACAAGGAACCAGGCTAGGGGATTTCTACCAAGGGAATTTCACTTGCTATCAGGCTTTCAATGTTACACTTATGTGGCAATCAAACCTTATCCAGAGGTCTCTCTGACCCAGTGAGTCAGGGAGAATACAAAATTCACCCAGGCATTACACAGACAATCTCTGAGAATATGTGTGTGATAGTGTGGCAGATAGAATGGTTTCATGATCCCTGACTCTCAGTGTTCATGTCCTTGTAATAATCCTCTCCCTCTGATTGTGGACTGGTTACCTGTGACTTTATTCTAACCAATGGAATATGGCAAAGATGATATGATTTAATTCCCAGGATTATATTATTCTGGACAAGACTCTATCTTGCTAAGCAACTTGCTCTACCTTGTTGCCTATGAAAAAGCAAGCTGCTTTAAGTCCTACAGCCACAAGTAAATTAATTATGCCAACAACCAGCATGAGCATGGAAGCAAGCCTTTTCTCAGTCAAACCTCCAGATGAGAATGCAGCCCTGGTCGACACCTTGATCAAAGCCTTTCAGAGGACTCAACTAAACCGTGTTGAGACTCCTGACCTAAAAAAGCTGTGAGATAATACATATGTGTTGTTTTTATCTGCTTTGTATATGGTTACTTGATACACAGCATGTAAAACTAATGCAGGCAGGTATGCTTCATATGGTGTTTTACACATTCAGTATATGGGAGAACTATCTCGAATCTTATGTACAGAAAGAGAAATGTCTTCATGAAGCCAATTCTTTCTGCCCCATGACAACAGTTCGGGTCATGGCCTCTCTCCTCTGCTGAGGAGGAGAGAAACAGAACTCTCAGAGTTCTGACGTATCAGAACTCTGGATACGTCAGAGTATTAAGTCAGAGTAGCCAACGACAGACAAGCATCAAGGCTTTCCTGTCATCTTCAGCATCTGGGCCTCACAGCAGAGGTGAGTGGGAAAAAAATCAAAGTAGAGTATTTAAAGGGGCAAAGAACCAAAGCATGGTTCTACCCTTCAAGCTAGAGAGACTCCAATCACTAGTCCCCAGCTACTCTTTCTGATTCTGATGCAACTCAACCAAATTGGGCTACTTCAGGTGAGTCCTTTCTGTAACTAGAATTGACAGAATATTCATTCTGGGCTACACGAGACCTGCATAATCCAGATTCTTTCCCATATTTCTACACTCCCGTTGTGACCTTCTTTTAGTGCTGGACTTCACCTTGCTTCCTCTTGCCGTGGGGCATTTGTACATGTTGGCTCCTGACACATTATTTCCTCCAATTTTCACATAGTTCATTCCTTCTTCAGATCTCAGCTTAGGTGACACAGCCACAGAGAAGCCTGTCCTTAACTTTGTGACTGAGCCTAATGCCTAATGACAGGCCCTCAGGCTATGATAACTCTCACCTCCTCGACATTTGTCACAGGCTAACTGTGCATTGGCCTCTTTGACTCTTTGCTCAATGCAAGACTCCCCCACTAGCCTCTTTCTGAGCCACAAGGAGAGAACTAGGACAAGTTTTGACTTTTTGTTGACTTGCCATTATCTTGCCAGCACTGAGCCTTGAACATAGTATGTTTCAATAAAAACTCGTTCAGTAAAGAGCTGACTAAAACATATCTGTCTAAAATAATTGAGGGGAAAATGAGCCCTGGCCTGAGAGTCAGGACACTCTGTGAACCAGCTTTGCACTCAGTTTCAGCATGACATAGAGTTGGCCATTCCGATGCCTTGTGAGTCTTCGTACCCCTGACTCGCTGAGAGTATCGTCAGTGCTACTGGTTGCTTGTTACTGACTGTGCTTTTTCACTTTGCCTCTTCAAGGAAGCAATAATGGGAAGACCTTTGAAATCCTGCTTCATTTCCTCAGAGCTCCAAAATTCTCAACAAAAAATTCTCAAAAGGAGTACAGGCTGCATGTAAACCAGAGAGTCCATTGGGGTCTGAAGTTAAAAGGTCATATTGTGTGGAATGGTCCTCATAGTCATCTGGGAACAATAACTGAAACATATAAATTACAGAACTGAGATGGCTGGCTGCTGTATCCATGGAAACAGATGTTGGCTTGGCCAAAGTGCTTTATAATGATTATGATTAATCATCCTTGAAATCACTGTTATTTATTGGTGTATAACTGATGGAACCATGTTGGAAGGGCTATATCATACAGTTTTACAAATTTCCTGTTGCCAGAGTTAGCACTCTGGTCATAAAATAGTAAAAATGTTCTTGAAAATATTCTTATTAAACATCAGAACAGGAAAATATAATGGCCATAGCTCTGAATAATAGTCAATAAAAACATTGTGCCAACTCAAGTCACTAATGTTCAAATTATGCTTTCTTCCATGCTTCATATAAACTTAGTGTTAAAAAGCACTTCAATAAGTGACAACATTTCTTTTGTATGTTTTTCCTAAACACTGTTCACAACTCTGCTTTATCTGTTTAAGTCAGAACTATTTGTTGTTGTTGTTCAGTCACTCAGTCATGTCTGACTCTTTGCGATCCCAAGGACTGCAGCATACAAGGCTTGCCTGTCCATCAGCAAATCCCGGAGCTTGCTCAAACTCATGTCCATTGAGTTGGTGATGCCATCCAACCATCTCGTCCTCTGACATCCCCTTCTCCTTCTGCATTCAATCTTTTCCAGCATTAGGGTCTTTTCTAATTAGTCAGATCTTCACATCAGGTGGTGAAAGTGTTGAAGCTTCAACTTCAACATCAGTTTCTACAATGAATATTCAGGATTGATTTCCTTTAGGATTGACTGGTTTGATCTCCTTGCAGTCCAAGGGACTCTCAAGAGTCTTCTCCAACACCACAGTTCAAATGCATCAGTTCTTTGGCACTCAGCCTTCTTCTCACAAAAATCTGGAAAAAGTTATGGTTCATTTATTGTTGCCCTTCCTTTAGCCAATCTTCCTTGTCACTAATATTTTTCCACCTTTATTTTCTGTTCAGATAAACTGAAGTTTGTACCTCCACCACTTAAGTGTGATTTATTTTAATCTTATCACTTGCATGATTGAAGCATGACCAGAGTATGGAAACAGTCTTCATGTAAACTCTTTTTCAGCTGGAGATAGGGGGCACTTTACGGAGACAGGGAGCATCTGGTTCTTTCAGAGCCATCTTAGCTTCCTTCTATCCTCCCATCACTGCCTATCCCCACCCTGATCTATAAGTCAACAGGCACCTAACAAAACATGCACAACATTACTCTCCCTCACATGAGACAGAGAAATACCAAGCGATGTGGCAATAGCCCACCGTGGGCTTGGGTGTATTCCTAGTGCATGTTTTCCCAGAACAGATCCAACTCCTCAGATACATATGGCATTGTTTTCAGTGGAAACAGAAACAGAGGGCTGAGAGAGAGGCCAGAGCCTCAGGTGCTGTTGATACAAGTCTTTCCTAAGCACATCCACAAAGCTACTACCGTATATCTAGTGCCACAAATAAACAGCAACCCCTGGGCCCTGGGCTATGTTCTCTGAACAGCACCGGGATTGTTCTGCACAATGCTCTGATTGTCTGTGGGGCAGGGCAGCTGGAGAGCAATGGAGCGGGTGCTGAAAGTCTGCTCCAGCAGCCACGCTAGGAGATGTTCCGAGCACCAGGTGTGTTAGCCACTGTCGATGCGCAGAAAGGCCCTGAGATGTGAGTCACAGTCACCTCAAACTTCCTGTCCTACTCTATCCTATAGACCTAGAAAATGACCTAGAATGCTTTGTACACCTGCAAAGGACAAGGCAAATGTGGTACACAGGAAATTAATGAACAAACAATGCAAAAAATATTTGAAAGGAAGCATATTTATACCTATTCTCCAGCAATTTTGGCTGGAGAGTCTTTATATAATACATCACAGAAGGGCAGACATGAGGCTCATATACTGTTTAAATGGGCACAAAAGCAGGGCTGCCCCAGAGGCTTGTGGAACTTCTGTATCTTCAATCCAGAGAACCGAGAGCTACATCAGAAGTTTCCAACTCTCTGCACATTCCAGAATGGAGAATTAGCATTCTTTATTTTTAAATTGCCTCTGGAAGACTCCATGATCTTATTTTAAAACATATTCCATAGATTATTATAAAATGTAATAAAGAGAAGCAACTATTTGTTATGATCTATCCCAGTGTTCTTTACCTGGGGATTATTTTGCTCACTGGGACACTTGTTGCAATGTCTAGAGACATGTTTTATTGTCACAACTGGTGAGGCAGGCAGGAGTTACTGATGTTTAGTGGGTAGAGGTCAGGGACACTACTAAACCCCTCTACAAGGCACAGGATGCTGCCACATAACAAAAAACTAGCCAGCCCAAAATGTCAATAGCGCCAAGTTTGAAAAACCCTTATCTAGACAAATAGCCAGTATGACTAAATTATTCCTCTCTGAAAGATTCATCATTTGAATAACTGGACTAATCATTAAAGACGTCTCTGTATAGAATGCCTTGGTTTCAGACCATTGCATTAATTTCATCGAAGGATAATACTAGTAAGTATTCAAGTAAAATTAACAATTTCAAACTGCCTACCATGCAGGCACACTCTGCCTTTACAAGGGATACTATTTGAGAGGTGAGTAGTTGCAGGCCTGTAAAACACTAAATAGGTGTTGTAGAGAAGGAAGTAATCCATTCGACTTGGGCATCAGGGAAAATTTAATATAAAATGACTTTGAACTCTCAAGCAAATTGTGCCTTACTTTCTAATGCTATAATTTGGCCATAGTTTTGAACTCTTGATTTGAATTATACCAGGCACTCTTCTAAATACATTCATTATTTCATCACATTCTCAAAAAAATCCTATGAAGTAGGAACTACTATTCTCATCTAACAGATGAGATAGCATTCTAGTAGGGACTTGACCATCTCCAGAGTGAGTGTGCATCGCTGCAGAGCCATGTAATCTCTTATGAATGGGGCTAAGTGATCTGAACCAGAGATATCACCTCCCAATCACTGTCCCCTGACCTCTGCAGGGAGGGGTTCCTGGTCTTTAAGGTCCTCACAGCACCAGCATTCATTATTCTATCACCAACAGGACAATTATTTCACAAAACAATCATTCTGGGGTAGGCTCCAAACTGTGGAGGGAAAACAGGCCTTCAAGTAATCACAGAATGGTAACATTTGAATAGCTATCAGTATATTAACTCTAAAAGGAATTTTACCTTAGTCTATATTCCCCAAATGGGTTAAAAGTTAAGTCCCTGTCATTGCCTCCCCAAGTTCAAATCAATTTTATCCTGATTGAGGCTCAAATTCACTGCTCTGTGACAACCTAGAGGGGTAGGATGGGGTCAGAGGTGGGAGGGATGTTCAAGAGGGAGGGGATGTGCTGGCCAATGGCTGATTCATGTTGATGTATAGCAGGAACCAAGACAATACTGTAAAGCAATTATCCTTCAATTATAAGTAAATATATTTTTTTAAATCACCTATTAAAAATAATTTCATCCTGACTGTACAAATATAGTCTAAATGTTGCATTTCATTTATTCACTCATTCAACAAATATGTACTGATCATCTATCACATTCTGGTAAATGGGTTGAATACCTGGGATATAGCAGTAATCAACTACACAAAAATTCCTTAACCTCATGGAACTAATCAATGAAAATGAAACTTTGATATTAGAAGATTCCTAGGTAAAGAAAGTGGCCATAATGTTTCTTGTCTGTATTTAAATTATTGCCATCTTTATTCAACTGAATTTCCAATTTACACTTAATCTTACCATAAAATGTTTAGTGTTTTCCCATGTTGTTTCTCAAATAGATGTAGGCAGGATCTCTGGAAGGGATAATTAATGAAAAATGTCATCACCTAACTGTTTCTGAAATATTTAAATAACAAAGGAAGATGTATTAAGCTAAAAGATACCAATACAATTTTCTTATCTCAATGTGCTTTATTTTCTGAGTGCTTCTAGGTTTCTTTCCAGTGTATAGCAACTGAAATATTTCCACAAATTTATTTCTGAAATAAAATATATCAGGCTGAGAGATTTTAAGAGCAATTTCATTTTTATATCATTCATCTCTTGTCCATATTCTAGTTTAGAGAGCTCAGTTGAGCAGCTTTGCTACATCATTTTTACTGTAATAACGAAGATTTTTATCAGATCCCTTGACAAAACCATTCACTTTACCTTTCTTTGTCTGTTCATGTTGCTCCCTACATCTGAAAATCCTCATTTTGTCTCCACTAACTAATCTGCAACCATCCTTCATAAACTTATTTGAGATTATCTTGCTTATGTATATGTGCTTATTTTCATATTTTTCTCTATTCTTGAAAAGATTTGAAACAGCTTATAAAATGACACATAGGAGATGTAATAGCAACAGTTAAAAGTAAGGCAAGAGAAGAAAGTAAAACCAGAGAGGAGATGAAACACAGCAAGGAATGAGTTTAAAAATGCATATCACCACAACTTGCACATGTGCAATAGGTGAACATAAATCTAGCCCTAAATTTTCTGGCAGCCAACATGAAAAGAGAAACCTCATCAGTCACTCAATTCAGTGTCCATGCCAAATTTCCCAACAAAGTTTAATTGTTCTTGGTGCTCAGAACAGTCAGAAACTTTCCCTGGGATCTTCAAAATAGGTGGTGTAATTAGCAATCATTATAACTTTGTTACCATTCATACAACAAGATACACAGGACTGCTTATTAAAATGAATCTTGATGCAGCCCAGTGGTACATGCACAGACACAATACAGAGAAAAGGTGTCCTTCTGAGAGGTAGAAAGAGAAGTCAGGGATGACTGACCCAACAAAAGAGTATTCCAGACTCACTGATCAGTTTTGACTCAGGAATTTAATTTAGAGTTTCAGGAGGTGGATGAACTTGGCAGTCCTCTCTAAACATTGTTCCTCCTAGCTTTTGATTAATGTTGTGTGGTGACAGCAAACGCATCGAGAGAAGCATTCTGTGTGCCATTGAGTCATCCTCGTATCCAAGCAGAGCCCAGAGCTGGGGCTAGAGTTCGTATCCTTTCCAGAAGGTGGGGACTCTGCAGACTTGCCATCAAGACAAATGTCTGATGCACAGCCAGGCCACCTGCCCCCCAAAAAGGAGAGCAGAGGAAGCACTAGCAAGGCAGGCCAGGATGATTCCCAGAAAATTCTTCTGAACCCATTGTAGAGCCAGATGAACAGGCGGATGAGGTCCCAGTTCTCTTCCATTTAGCATGGACAAAATAGCATTAGTCTGAATTAGCTGAAGATAACCAGACTCCCATTTCAGGCAAAATAAAACATCCAAAAAGCCCTGAAAGCATTTTTAGCTTTAAGCAGACTACTTCTGTGTGTTCCATGACAAACCATTATGAAATGCACATCCAGGAAATAGCAACAAGTTGTAGGGGATTATTATTTATTTATAAGTCCGCTAAAAGATAAGACTATCCAGCAAAGACAATAACTTGTTTGGAAAGAGAAAAAAGAAGAAAAGGCCAAGTGGCCTTTCTTTTGGACAATAATTGGCCAGCGGGGTCAGAGGCTTGTTCAGGCCACGCCTTATTTGAAATAATAGAGCTTTAATATTTATGTAAGAGTGTTTGCTTGTTTTCTCTATAGCCAAGAGAGAGAGGGGTTGAAGTCAGCCTAACCGGATCATTACAAGCCAAGTTTTAAAGAAGGAAAAACTAAATGCAATCCTTTATAATCCCTAAAGCTATCGTCTGCCATGTTGAAAGACTGTCCGTATTGGCTTTGATCTGAGCAGAACCATAATAGAGGAAGTTTTATAAAATTGCTCTTGTACTCAGAGCAGTCAGAAACTTTCCCTGAGATCTTCAAAATAGGTGGTGTAATTAGCAATCATTATAACTTTGTTACCATTCATACAACAAGATACACAGGACTGCTTATTAAAATGAGTCTTGACACAGGCTAGTGGTACATGCACAGACACAATACAGAGAGGCTCTGTCTACACTGAGCTATTCAAACAGCCAAATCTTATATACAAGGATAAAGATCAAGGGATTTTCAATAAGTGCACCAACAATTCAATATCTATTTATCTAGGAGAGACTGAAGAGGTTAGCGGTGGTCTTTAAAGGAATAAACTTTGCTTAATGTTTACTGTTCCACATATAAAGCATTAGTCTATGAAAACTAAACTCTTAATTTGATAATAAAATACCTGGCATACAGTTTAGGGCTATTGTCCAATAAAGAATAGCTATAACTTATTAAGCAGTGACAGATTTTATTTTCTTGGGCTCCAAAAATCACTGTAGATGGTGACAGCAGCCATGAAATTAAAAGATGCTTGCTCCTGGGGGAAAAAGCTATGACAAACCTAGAAAGCATATTAAAAAGCAGAGACATCACATTGCCAGCAAATGGTTTTTCCAGTAGTCACATACGGATGTGAGAGTTGGACCATAAAGAAGGCTGAATGCTGAAGAATTGGTGCTTTCGAATTGTTGTGCTAGAGAAGACCTTGAGAGTCTCTTGAATTGCAAGATCAAACCAGGCAGTCCTAAAGGAAATCAGCCCTGAATATTCATTTGAAGGATTGTTGCTGAAGCAGAAGCTCTAATACTTTGGCCACCTGATGTGAAGAGCCAACTCAATGGAAAATCCCCTGATGCTGGGAAAAATCGAAGGCAAAAGGAGAAGGAGATGGCAGAGGATGAAAAGGTTATATACCATCACTGACTCAACGGACATGAATTTGAGCAAACTCTGGGAGATAGTGGAGGACAGAGGAGCCTTGTGTGCTCCAGTCCACGGGGGTGCAGAGAATCAGATACAACTTAATGACTGAACAATAACAAAACATAATTTAGGACAGGAAATACAATCCTCTTAGAGTACAAAATAAACTATACTATTCATCCAATCAAGTGAGGCTGTACCTATAGCATAAATAATGATGGAAAAGTTGAGAAGAAAGGTCCTTGAATATCTTTGGAGGAAAAAAATTACTTCCCTAGAATCTAACTATACATTATTTAGTACAGTAGCCTAACACAGATTCTGATGTGAACTGTTTTTAAAGTAGTGATAAAATTTGAAATAAGTTTTCAACTGTATGAAGTTCTAATCTGTCACATGAGATTTTTAGGACATGTGATAGCTCATTAATCTCCCTGTGGAGGTTTTAAGTTGTTCTACTCTCTATATGCAGAAAGTGGATCCCCTCTTGAGAGTTTAAATAGTTCTCAACTAATAGGATGCCACATCAAATATCTGAAAACCACTTTCAACCTGTTCCCTAGACCTGCCATAACAAAGTAAATTCGTTACCTCAGCAATGTCCCCATCTACAAATAAGGTCATATTCTGAGATACTGGGGGTTACAACTTCAACACGTCTTTTCAAGGGAACACAATTCAACCCACTATACAGTCCTAACTTATTCTAACTTATACAGTCCTGAACTTATTCTACAGAATTGAAGGCTCTTTAGAACTGGCAGCTTTAAGCAGTAATGAGGATACCTTGCCCATCCAACTGTAAGTGACCTTGTACCTAAAGAAGTGACATCCTCATCATGAGAAAGGGACAGCTCTTTTATTGTTTGAGGAGCCACAACATAAGCCATGGAGTGTGTCTTTCTGTTGTTCTCCACTGATGAGAGGCTGTACAGGTTGGTGGTTGATTGCACAGAGCCCGGGGCCCCACTGCCTGGGTTCAAACTCCAGCACCACCACCTCTAGCTGTGGGACCTTAGATGTCTTTTACTGTCTCTGGTCTGCAGTTAACTAGCCTGTAAATGGAGATAATAATAGAACTTCCTCATGGAGATGTTTTGAGATTCAAATGAGCCAATATGTATGAAGTACTTAGAACAGGGCCGAGCACCCAAGAAGCACTATTTTAATGTTAGATATTTTAAGTTGTTTCAAAGTTAAATATTTAAAATAAATGTATTATTTTTCAATATGAGGAATAAAATGTTCACGTCTCAATAGAAAACTATCAAGGAAGCTAGGTTTCCCACAAGAACCCCCTTTATGACCCTCATTCCATATTCTCTCTACCTAGTTGTAATTTCTTTTATTTTTAATGTCTTTCCTCCATTAATAATCATGTATCAAGAAGCCTCTCAGTCTAGTTTTGGCTCCACTTTGATCACTCTGTCATGTCGCTCGATTTCACCAACGTATCAATAATAGAAGGCAATTGCTTCTTGGATAATGTCTTCATCTCTGGACAAATGACCTCCTCCAGGTAACTATAGACAAGTTCCATGTTTTCCATTTCTTCTACATCCTATAAAACTCAGAACAATATAAAGAACATAAGCAGGTGCTGGATAAACCCCAAATGGTTGAAAGGTAAATACAAAGTAAACCAAGACACTAAGAAGAGGATCCTTTATTGCAGATGAGTTTGCATATCTAAGGATCATTGCTGTGAACCCTTTTTGTTCACAAATGCTCAGAAAACTCCAGCAGAGGCATAGAGTACAAAACCTAAGAAGAGATTACAGCTGGGAAGAATTGGCTTCAGGCCTAACATTGCTTTATCATGGTTCTGGCAGGTAATCAATAGGAAATTCTGTTGCATAGACATAAATCATAATTGAGTTTTCATCAGTCTTGTGCCAAGTCTGTGCCTGTATGAAATCCAGGATCTCAGTGCCAAGGTGCCTTATCAGTCCATATGCAAATATGCCTTTTGATGAAATCAAAGAATAGCAGAATTCAGAGGAGACTGCACCTCGTGCTGCCAAAGTTAGGTAGACATTTAACTCTTCATATTGGCCAGTGACTAAAAACTGCCTGCGAAGGGGGAGGCATTTCTCATGCAATGCTGCTCTTTAAATGCTCAAGGGTATGCAGAAATGGGGGGAAAAAATCAACTCACAATGTTTATTCCCCCTCAGACAGTATTCAAAAAAATCTCTTACCAAAATCCCTAAAAACTTTATCAAAATTTATTAAAAGACCATTAACTAATACTAAAAATAAGTTTTATATACAGTTTTCTCAAGGCAAAATGGAAAAAAAAATAGTATTAGCAACTATCTCCTCTAAATGTCAAAAAGAAGACAAAATTTCCAGACTTTCATCCCTCTCTCAAAGATAACACATCTAAAACTCAAGATGGTTTAAATTGAAAAGCTTTAAATCTACGTTCATTTATTTTGAGAGTTGATGGCTAGATTAAATCAAGCTTATAGATTTATAACAATCTGAACTTTTAAAATTCTTTTGAACACCTTCAAGCATACCCTTTTTTTGTTTAGATCAACCACCAGAACTTTTTTTTAAGACACTAAGGACTAACTATCCGAGATAATATTTTACCTAGATATTTGCTCAACAATTCAAACTGCTTCCCATTGCTTACAACAAACACACAGAGAAAGAGATTTTCTAGACCAGCACTTCAGTACAGTAGCCACTATCCATATGTAGCTATATAAATTTAAATCATTCAAACATAATTAAAATTAAAAATTCAGTTCTGCGCTCATACTGGCTACATTTCAAGAGCTGAATACCACACGTGCCTAGCAGCTACAGTATCCTATGACATAAGTATAGAACATTTCTATCATCACAGAAAGTTCTGTTGGACAGTGCTGCAAGTCTGTACCATGCTTCTTACATCCATAAAGATCTACGCTTTGTATCATGACAGAGGGAAAGGCCCCTTTTCTCTCTGCATTCTGCAGAGAATCCAGATCTCACTACAGCCACATCTGTTACGAAGAGTGTCCAAAGAAAGGGCCACTATTTCCCACCCTGAGCCCACATGCATATGGGAAGAAATAAGAGGCCTCTCCTCCCAGCATGGGAGAGGAAAAGCCTATCAAATTTGCTCTGGGGAAATACAGATGCAGGATGTCAGCAAGATGGCAGAGTAGGAGATTCAAGCCCTCATACTCCCAAAGAAACATCAATTTTAGTAACTGTTCATGGACAGGAATACCCCTGTGGGAACCTGGAAGTCCAGTGGAGAATTTAGAGCACTTCCTTTGAGGATAAAATAAACAAACAAACAAGGATAGAGGCACTGAAGAACAGAAGAGTTTCACTTTCCCTGTGTCAACCATCCTCCACAGCTGCACAGCTCAATGCCATCTCAACCCATGATTTTACCCACAAGGAAAAGTAAGAGCAGAATAAGCACCCATCTTCCCCAGCCTAGTGGGACATAGGTCCCAAAGCCCACTTCTGCCTTACCCTATCCAGAGCATCGAGGGGATCTGCCTAGCCGAATGGTCTTGGGGGGAGTAGGAGCAGGGCAAAAGGGCCGGGGTCACAGAAACCACTGTGCAGATCTCAAAAACTGACCACAGACCCTAGAGGCTGGCCCCCAAACCCCATCAGATATCTCACTGGCAGCCACCCCCCAAACTGGATGGCATGTGGCCCAGCACGGTACTTGTATCCTCCCAAGACGGTGCACGTGAGCCTCCACAGACCATGTATGGGAGCCTCTGCATAGGGCATTACAAATCCTTGCAGATAGCACACAGATATCCCAGGCTGGCTTGACGTTACAGGACTGGGAGAAAGTGTACAACCCTGAATACTCTTCAGAGCACAGACCTGGGGAAAATAACAAAACCAACCCACAGCATGAGAAAAAAATATTTGTTAAATCATATGCAGTGTGTGTGCTGGAGAAGACTCTTGAGATCAAAGAGATCAAACCAGTCAATCCTAAAGGAAATCAAACCTGAATATTCACTGGAAGGACTGATGATGAGGCTGAAAATCCACTACCTTGGCCATCTGATGAGAGGAGTCAACTCATTGGAGAAAATCCTGATGCTAGGAAAGATTGAGGACAAAAGAAGAGGGCAACAGAGAATGAGATGGTTGGATGGCATCACCAAATCAATGGCCATAAGTTGGAGCAAACTCTGAGAGATAGTGAAGGACAGGGAAGCCTGGTGTGCTGTGGTCCATGAGATTGCAGAGTCTGACACAACTTAGTGACTGAACAACAATACAGTATATGACAAGGGATATATTCAGCACCTATAAAGAATTCTTAGAGCTCAACAGTAAAGCGACTTATAACCTGAATGAAAATGGAGAGAATATTTGAAGTCATTGCTCAAAAAAAAAAGTAACCAATAGCAAGTGAAAACATGCTCAACATGGTTACGCATAGTGATATTCACTTGAAAAACAACGAGAAACCACTGAGCACTCACTGAGATGGCTATCATAAAAAGACAGAGCATCAGAAGTGTTGACAAGGTTTCCCCATGAAGCAGGGTGTGTTGACCCATGGCAGAGCACACTTGCTTCTGAGTGAGAGGCATTCCTGGTACAGACCAAGGAGAAAGTGCAAATGTGTATGAGGTTGCATTATAAATGCCCACCTGAGTGTTCTCAACTTTGTCAGCATAAAAAAGGGAAGAAGGGTATTTCTGGACTCTCTGATGCTTTCGTGCCTTATCACCTGGGGCCCCAAAGAGCTACAGAATCCACAAACTTTCTAATCTCTCTAAAGAGGATGATGTCCACCAGTGTGTTGTGAGAAAGCCCCTAAACAAAGAAGAAACTTAAAACCAAAGACCCAACATTCACCATCTTGTTACACCATGTTATGCAACATAAACATTGGTGTATCGCTCTGAAGAAACAGCACATTAAGCAAAATAAGAGAGAGGCTGCAGAACATGCTAAACTTTTGGCCAAGAGAATGAAGGTGGCCAAAGAGAAAGACGGGGAACAGATTGCCAAGAGATGGAGAATGTCTTCTCTGAGAACTTCTGAGTACAGTCAAAAATTAGATGTTGTAAGAGTAATAAATTGTTGTTTCTTCACTAAGTTGTGTCTGACTCTTTGCAACTCCATGGACTGTAGCCCGCCAGGCTCCTCTGTCCATGGCATTTTCCAGGCAAGAAGATTGGAGTGAGTTGCCATGCCCTCCCCCTGGGGATCTTCCCAACCCAGGGATTGAACATGGGTCTCCTGCACTGGCACGTAGATTCTTTACCACTGAGCCACCCATAACAAATAAATAAAAAGGGAAGCCCATAAAAAATAAATAAAATCAGATAAAAACCAAAAACAGAGTGTATAATGAAAAAATATCTCTAGATCATTTTCTGCTTCTTCAATTTACAGTGTAATATGGGGTGATTAATAAACTTGCTAATTCATGGAACACAGGAGTTATTAAATTAATGTCACATTAAAAAACCAGATAAGAGGTAGCATACTTATTAACATGGAAAGCCATTTCACTGTTACATAAATAACTATTTTATAAACACTTACAAATATGTTTTCCATGCAATGAAAAAAAGTGAAAGTATTAGTCACTCAGTCATGTCCAACTCTTTATGACCCCATTTACTATAGCCCCCCAGGCTCCTCTGTCCATGGAATTCTCCAGGCAAGAATACTGGAGTGGGTAGTGATTCCTTTCTCCAGAGGATCTTCCTGACCCAGAGGTTGAATCCAGGTCTCTTACATTTCTGGCAGATTCTTTACCATCTGAGCCTGTAATGCAGGAGACCAGGTTTGATCTCCTGGCAGGCTACAGTCCATGGGGTTGTGACATGACTGAGCAACTAACACTTTTCATGTAATATCACCAAAGAAATCCTGTCTCACAGAGAAAAATCAGAATGTTTAAAATTACCAAAAGCTTTGAAGTCCAGTGCCAGGAATAGCATAAGTGTCCTATTAATATTTATAGACTGATGGGGGGGAATATTTATGTATAAATAAGAATATTGACTATAGGAATACACAGATGATTTTTTCACACAGTATTTCAGTACCATGTTCAGTTTGGAGCCTGAAACTTAAGTGAATAGAGAACTTGGAATAGTTCCAGAGAAAAGCAATGAAAATGATTAAAGACTTGGAAAATGGGGCCTATAAATCATGAGTACAGGAACTGGGGCTTATTTAACCTGAAAGAAAAAGCTACATGACTGCACCAGATTCTTATATCTGAAAGTGAAAGATGGGTGAGATTTCCCATCACCCGTCCATACAGCGCTGCAAGCAGAAATCCAGAAGTGGCAAAGATATTTTCCAAGTATTGGTATTATTTCTGTGAACCTCTCTCTCTTTTCTTGTGGTTTTTAAAACAACCAACAGCAGCCCTGGGACAAGCTGGGTGTGCATTGATTAAACCCACAAATGTGTATCTAGTGCCACCGTGGGCCAGGTGCCTTGCTGGGCATTATGGAGAGACAAGAGTGGGGTAATGTGTGACTCCTAACCTCAGGAGTGTGGAGGGTTAGTCCAGGAGACAACCATGTAAAGACGGTTGCTGGATGTCAGGGAATCTCCTCTGCAGATGATACACAGTGTCTCTAAGAAAGGCACAGGAAAGTTCACTTGGGAGGCTGGGGTAAAAAAAAAAAAAAAAAGAGTTTATTTACCAGGGTCTTAATGCTGCAAATGAGTTTGTTGAGCAGAAGTAGGCAGGAGAGCACTTAGGACATTCTGTGTGAACAGACATCAAGCACAGAAAAATCCAGGCATGTGAGACGGACACGTGAGAGCTTGAACCAGTCAGGAGGGCCGGAGCAGATAAGGGAAATGTTATCACATCCAATTTGCAGATGAAGAAACTGAGGTTCAGTTTCTTTCGATTTGGGCAAGGTTATCAGCAATCAAGATCAGAGTTGGGACTTGAACTCACAAGTCCTGATCTCCAGTTGTTACTCCTTTAGCAATTCTAAGGTGCCATGGTGTGTCAGATAAATATTTCTTTCCATCAGAGCTGAAATTGTTATCAACAAAAAATTCATCTTGCTGAGTAATTTGAGGGGGAGATGATGTCATCATGGTCATATGGTGCAAAGTCACTGGATTCTGTGTACACACACACACACACACACACACGAGTTATTTATAAATACAGTTTAATTTAGCCAAAATGTCATTTACTAATGAATAATGCATCTCTGCTTTATTTGTTCAGTTATACCCTACATAGTAAAGATGAGAGATGTGAACTAGAATTAAATTATTTTCAATTTTTTATTTTAAATTGAAACAAAATGTACCATGTACCCAAGCTGCAGGAAGAGAGCTTTCTATTATCACTCCTGCTGCAGCCTCACATCTTTTCTTTTCCTCATGTTTTTAATGAAAATCTTCAGCCAATCTAACAATAATCAAAAAATGATTCTGGATCAACATACACAAAATGTGGGGAAAGTAGCAGCTTGCTGGAGTCCAGGCAAATCATAAAATAAAACAGAAGTCATTGGCGAGTTAGCGATTTAGTTTATTTGATTTGTTTTCTCTATAATTGGAAACTAGCAAAATTACTTCTGAAGTTTTGGATATTAAGAATCTAGAATTCCTGAATCTGAATGTTTCCGTCTCCATAATTGACTGATAATGAAGGAAAAGTGCATTTCCAATTCTCTTTAGTCTTTGTGTACAGACACAAGGACCTAACTGCAGATAAAAGGCTGCAGAAGAAGACCTGATAGTCCAAAAAACATTATAAGACTCAAACATACAAAACATCATTACTTCATTCATTCTAATGTTTCTTTTTTTCACATAACCCCAAAATATAATGACTATTGTATTCATTTTCTATGTGCAAGACAGAAATCCATCTAAAACATATCCCTCTTCTAAAAATCCGCTGTTTCTTAGAAGGTTCCTAGATAAACTCCCAATTAAATAAGTTGCCCTAGAAAACCTCATACCAATATTCCTATGTGATCACAGTTTCAGAATGACATTTTTTCCTGCCCCATGCCTGGAAACACCTTAAAATTCAATATCGGAGGATGAACTTTCCTGGTTCAATTTCCCAAGTGTCCTAATCATAATTATATCCAGTGTGTTGGTAATTACTCCCAGGAAGTGCTCAAGGACACGAAAGCTCGCCTCTCTATCTTGGTCTTCTAGTCCCCTTCTCCTAGCATGGAAATGCTGTATTAAGTGAGGAAGACGGAACTGTGCTGGGTGGTCACAACGACTGTGATTACCTCTATGCACTTGCCTTACAAAGGCACCAAAAGTCACTGAGAAGCAGGGCAATTTCTTAGCCATTAGTTTGTGAGAATCCTGGCTGCCCTAATATGGTTTAAAACATGAACATCATGACCTCAATGTTCTCAGAAGGTGTTAGTCTCCCTGCCTCTCTTTCAGGGAAGTCCTGAGTTATTTTGCTTAGAAAGAGTGGATGCATTTTAAAGCAAATAGTCCTGAGTATAGCTTGAGTACATGTCTGAACTCTCGGCTTCAGGTCGAGCTAACCTACAAAAATGAGAAATATAAGCTTGGCCTATTAGTGAGCCCTGATCGGCTCTGACACCACTGAGGAGAGTGACTTCAGAAACTGGCACTAGCTAGTACGCATGCACTGGCTGGGAGTCCACACGAGCTGGTCGCCCAGAGTGATGGTTGGAGGCAGAAGCCCCTCTCACCTAAACCTGCAGGTGCAAAAGCCAGAGGAGTCATCTAAGTTCCTGTCCTAAATAATATGACTCGCGTTAAAACTAGAGAGATGCATTGGCATAGGTCTTTATATTGATGTAAAGAGACCCAGAGGTAGGAAGCAGAGCCTGAATTGAAGGTAAGTAGGAGGGTGTTTGAGGAAACTGCATAATGCATTGGGTGGATGGTGGGATTTATTTTAAAGTCCATAGATGGAGCTGACCTCCCTACAGGAGAACCCCTCCCCTAGCCAGGCTGGGTCTGCGTTTGCCCAGGCTACTGCTGCTGCTGCTGCTAACCCACTTCAGTCGTGTCTGACTCTGTGCAACCCCAGAGATGGCAGCCCACCAGGCTCCCCTGTCCCTGGGATTCTCCAGGCAAGAACACTGGAGTGGGTTGCCATTTCCTTCTCCAATGCATGAAAGTGAAAAGTGAAAGTGAAGTCTCTCAGTCGTGTCCAACTCTTCGCCACCCCACGGACTCAGCCTACCAGGCTCCTCCATCCATGGGATTTTCCAGGCAAGAGTACTGGAGTGGGGTGCCATTGCCTTCTCCGTTGCCCAGGCTGGTACACTCCTAAATCAGAGGTACATTCTCAGGTATGTTCTGCAGTCTCTACCCTTTACTGCTGATGCATAAAATGAAGCCAATGGAGCTGAGGAACTCTTTCAAGCACATTTTGGCTGTCTTGGGAAAATCAGCACTAGTTATTAGGTTCTAGTGTAGTTGACAGAATTTCAGCAGAGAGCCCAGGACTGATATGCAGGCATGTGAGGAAGACTGATGGAGTGGATCGCCATAAGTACATCCCACTGTTCTCCTCCCAGGCAGGTGGTATCCACGGGTCAGAAGAAAGAGATTACAGGGTGAGCTGAAATTCTACCAACTATTAGAATAATAGTGGTACCAGGAGATGCAGAAAGAACTGGACATGGTATTTCAGGTGGAGGAAAGCAGTGGAATTTTATTTGTTATATATCCACATTGGCTGCTGTGTGGATCAGTTGTGTAGTCTTTAAAAGATCCAGTTAAGAGTGTTCTTCTTTCAGAACAGACTGATATGCTCGCTCTGCTGCTGCTGCAGCTAAGTCACTTCAGTCATGTCCAACTCTGTGCGACCCCATAGACGGCAGCCCACCAGGCTGCCCCGTCCCTGGGATTCTCCAGGCAAGAACACTGGAGTGGGTTGCCATTTCCTTCTCCAATGCATGAAAGTGAAAACTGAAAGTGAAGTCGCTCAGTCGTGTCCGACTCTTAGCGACCCCATGGACTGTAGCCCACCAGGCTCCTCCATCCACGGGATTTTCCAGGCAAGAGTACTGGAGTGGGGTGCCATTGCCTTCTCCATATGCTCGCTCTATTAGTCTGTAAATTTTCAAAAGGTAAATGGAACTATAGATAGACAGCATCCTCCAAACTGGGATTTAAGTGGTCGTGCTATATCAGATCCTAGCAGATTCCTTGATGAATAGGGAGGGTATCAGAGAATGGTGCCCTGGTGGGAAGGATCAGGACCAGGAGTAAGCCCTAATTTGGTTTCTCACGGAGGACGCCCATATCAGTCAGGGCAGGCTAACATCTGCAAACCCTCTTTCACTCCCTTAAGATCGCTGCCCAAATGTCACCTTATTGAAGAGTAATTTTATGGCCACCCCACACAAGATAGAAGTCCCATACTTATTTTTCTTTATTTTTCTTCTACATCATGACCGTTGTCTATAGCACTATATATTTTACTGAGTTATTTATTCTCTGTATCCTCTCACTAGCACTTAAGTTCCATGAGGCCAGGAACTTGACCTGTTTCATTCACTGTTGTACCTCGAGCACCTAAGTCAGCACCTTCGTACTGGCCATTTAATAGTTATTTGTGCCGTGACTAGTACATGGTGGGAGGGACAAATTGAGAAATTGGGACTGGTATACACATACTACAATATATAAAATAGATAATAAGAATGCACTGTAGAGCACAGGGAACTCTACTCAATACTCTGTAATAACCCATATAGGAAAAAACTCTAAAAAGAGGGGCTATATGTATATTTATAGACTTCCCAGGTGACTCAGTGGTAAAGACTCTGCCTGCCAATACAAGAGATGCAGGAGACACAGGTTCGATCCCTGGGTCAGGAAGATTCCCTGGAATAGGAAATAGCAACCCACTCCAGTATTCTTGCCCTGGAAATCCCATGGACAGAGGAGCCTAGTGGGCTACAGTCCATAGGGTTACAAAGAGTCAGACATGACTGAGTGACTGAGCACACACACACACATATCTACCAAATGTAGCAATTTAATAATGTACTTGAGGTGTCATTATTCTTTTGAGGGTTCCTGCAACCCAGCAAAACAAATTTATTTTTGAAAAAAATTTTAAATTAAAATTATTTATTTCTTATATATATAATTACACAACCAGGAAACTTAACAATATTAAAAATATAGCCTAAACTAAAAATAAAAATAGTGCATGGTAACTTCATTCATGATAACATATGCTCGGTAGCACTCCCTTTCCTATTTATCTAAGTCAATAAATTCAATCATTTGCTTCCCCTCTTCCCTATCCATAATTTGAGTTGCACTGCCCAAATGAAAAAAAGATCCGATGGTCAGCAAGTTCTATCTTAGAGCATTATATCACACTGATGTCTCTTGTATGAGGGGATGAATGCCGAATAGTTAGCAGATGAGAGGTTGAGTGCTTTTACTAAGTTGATTTAACATAAGTATGCTCTCCATATAGCTCTGGAAGATAAAGATAAAGACAGAAATTGGGCATGGCATGACACAAGGCACTTGACATGCATTATCACATTTAATCTGTACAGCCATCTTGCGAAAGAGAGAAAACTAAAGCTATTTCACCGAAGAGAACACCATGTCTCAGTGATATTAAGTTAGTATCACAGTAGAATTCAAAACAATGTCTGTCTGACTCTAAAAGCCTATGGTCGTTGTGCCACACCATTGGAGGGAGACAATGAAGTATGCTTCACACAAGTGCAACTTCCGCAGAATTTAAGCATCATTTTAATGGTCACAGTTTATAAGAAAAAAACCCTAGGTTCATTTCCAAGAATACTTATTTCATGCTGTTATGAAAATACTTGACACATAAAGTCAACTCTTGCTATTTTTAGACATATTATGCAAGATTTTGGCTCACCCAGGGCAAATCTTTGTTTAAAGCCCGTTTATTAACCAATAGCACCTACTCTGCTTCATGAATTGTCTTTCTGATATTATTGGCAGTTTGTACCCTGCCTACTTAATTACTGTGCTCTAAAATAATCAATGTCTTTTGCCTCACCAAAGCCAAAGCCAAGGCAAATTATGAGACAGAGAGATGCTTCTGGGTCCTCCCATCCCTTCCTTGTTAGAACCTCGCTAGAAGAGAACAGAGAAACAAAAGGAATATAGGCTGCAAGAATTGCTCACTTAACAGTAGGTCTGACATGTAAAGGTCAATAACCAGAATCCTAGTAGGCCATCCCAAGAGCCAATGTTCAGCTGGCTTGGATGGTGTTTCTAATTTTAGAAGTCAATGAGGTAGTAACCACTTCTGTGTGCACCATACTGAGTGTCTTCTAGATTATTATATAGTGCTCACAAAACCTTCACTAAACTTAGATATAAAGGAACTAGAATCCACCCAGGTTTATCTGACTCCAGGGCCCATGTCCTTCTCCACCAAACTATGGTACAGACCAGGAACGTTCCAGGTCAGAGAAGCCATGGGCATCTCAAACCCCAGTGCCCATCTGTGGAAGCAGGACCTTTAGCTCATGGCTAGATAGAAAAGGGTCATGGGACCAGGCCTAGCTAAGCATACCAGGGCCTGATACACATACCATTAACATGTGACATAAGTCAATGAGGCTCACTTCAGTTAAGGCACTGCTCATGGAATCTCAAAAGTTTTTGGATGGAAGCATACACAAGGACCTAACTGCAGATAAAAGGTTTCAGAAGACCTGATAGTCCAACAAAAATTATCAAGACTCTTAAACATACAAAACATCATCTACTTCATTCATTCTACTCATATTTTTTCATATAACCCCAAAATATGATGGCTATTGTATTAATTTTCTACATGCAATACAGATAACACCTTAAACATATCCCTCTTCTAAAGCTATAATTCTGAACTACAGATGAATTAATCAAGGTACTTCCTGTTATAATCAGCTTTCATCATCACCAGATTTACACCTGAACAGGGTACTTCTCTGGTTACTCTGCTTGGGTCCTCCCATTCCAGCTCTTGCCTCAAAGGTACAGGTTAAACCAAGAGGATTTCAAGGAAACCAAAGAAACACTGTGATCCAGGTAGCCCTAAGAATCAATCAAGTAGTTCCCCCATGGGACGACCCAACCCTCAGTCTAAACACTGGATAATATAGCCTAGTCAGGCCACAGGTTTTTAAAAAATATTTTATTAAGGGTCTTTACAGAGCAACATCCAAACTCCAGATCCTGCCAAGAACACCCCGTTATGGTTGAGTACTGGCTGGAGCACGGTAGGTGGCTCCAGCTTCCCACTCTTCTGTTCAGAGATGGGGGTGGAAGGGGCTTCTTAGAGCCAGTCTTACCACTTGGGTCCTCAGGCAGCATGACTTCACTTTGATGCCGAGCACATCCTGTCTGAGTAGCACATGGCACACAGCAGTATCACCATGGTATTTAACAGAGTCCTGCATTATCAGGCCATCCACAAACTTTGTGGACTTAGCCCTATGTCCTCATAATTTCCTAGTCCTGCGACCTCACAGGCTTTGACCCCACCCTTCATAATAGGCAGCACATCATAGCAGAGCCTCCTCTGCACAGCGAGTTCTTCTGGGAGGCTGTAAAGGAGAGACTCTGCCTAAGCAATGGTGCACAGAACTCTTGTGGCCACATTTTCAGTTTAGAGCTAGATACTGCCCTCAGGGAAGCCAAATCTCTTCTGAACCACAGCAGTCAATTTGCAGATCTGCTGGCCCTTCTCACCAAGAACATTCTGCATCCTGGTGGCCAGAATAATGATTTCTGTCCTGGTTGGTGTAACTCAGACCTTCCCATTCCACCGTAGTCATCTTCAGTCAGTTGCTGAATGTGAAACCCATTGGGTTCACTTTTGAGGATGCTATCAGTGACAAACCTCTCCACCTTGGAATCTGTACCACCGTCTTGCTGCCATATGTCACCATAAGGAAAGGCTTCTAACATTTCTTGAGCTCATACTATGTACCAGATACTTTTTTGAGTTTAGACTTTTGAGGTCCAAATTTGAGTAGTCAGAATAAGTAGTTTTGTTTATCTCTCCATATTTGCACTTATTTTTAACTACTCTATCTCTGAGTTGTGTTTCCTAAAACTTCACTGCAGTAGAAGTTTTCCAAGTAAAGAAAGGAAATTCAGGCCAGGAAATAAGTGGCATGAATAAATGACTGGAAATGTGAAAGGTCTCTACCTGCTTTGGGAAAAGATGAGAAGATGGGTGAAATACAAGGCGGTGGACATGGTGGGCGATGAGGACGGTCACCATCTTTATTTTACTCTGTGGGGGAAATTTCAGGAGGGAGATTATAGAGAAATAATTGGAGGTGGATAAGAACCTTGTAATATCTGGTCCTTTATAACACCTTTTATAACCTTATAACATCATACTCCTTTTGTCTCAGTCACTTCAGCACTCAGTCCATTTCATTCTCAGGAGGAATGTGCTTTGAAATCTATTTTAACTTAGCATCTGTTCCAGGGAAAGCTTGATTTCTGCAAGAAAAATCAGGATGGCTTCCCAGTTTCTCCTCAATCCAACCTTCATTCACAGGGCTTTCCTCATTCTCTTTGATGTGAATTTTCAGAATATCATTGTGTATAATCAGTATTCAAACATAGGTTCAACAAGCCCATTGAAAATCAAGTTCAAATGTTTCTATGATACTTCTTACCAAAAATAGAGTCCTCTCTTTCTGGCCATGAGAGTCACCACCATAAAGTATATGGGTTGGCCCTACAAAGAGTACCAGCCTGAGGGGACAGGTAGAAGCAGAAATCTAGCACCAGTCTGCTCCCAAAGTTGAGGAGCTCAGTAGAAGGTGGCATCACTCTCAAAATAAAACACTTGGTTTTTCCCATTCAAATAAATTACTAAGGCTATTAGTAGCCTTTTGTCTCAACAGAAAAAAAAAAAAAAAAACAGGCTTATGTAATACATTACTGTGTGGATCACAATAAACTGTGGAAAATTCTGAAAGAGATGGGAATACCAGACCACCTGACCTGCCTCTTGAGAAACCTATATGCAGGTCAGGAAGCAACAGTTAGAACTTGACATGGAACAACAGACTAGTTCCAAATAGGAAAAGGAGTACGCCAAGGCTGTATATTGTCACCCTGCTTATTTAACTTATATGCAGAGTACATCATGAGAAATGCTGGGCTGGAGGAAGCACAAGCTGGAATCAAGATTGCTGGGAGAAATATCAATAACCTCAGATATGCAGATGACACCACCCTTATGGCAGAAAGTGAAGAGGAACTAAAGAGCTTCTTGATGAAAGTGAAAGAGGAGAGTGAAAAAGTTGGCTTAAAGTTCAACATTCAGAAAACTAAGATCATGTCATCTGGTCCCATCTCTTCATGGGAAATAGATGGGGAAACAGTGGAAACAGTGTCAGGCTTTATTTTTCTGGGCTCCAAAAATCACTGCAGATGGTGACTGCAGCCATGAAATTAAAAGACGCTTACTCCTTGGAAAGTTATGACCAACCTAGACAGCATATTAAAAAGCAGAGACATTACTTCGTCAACAAAGGTCCGTCTAGTCAAGGCTATGGTTTTTCCTGTGGTCATGTATGAATGTGAGAGTTGGACTATAAAGAAAGCTGAGTGCCAAAGAATTGATGCTTTTCAGCTGTGGTGTTGGAAAAGACTCTTGAGAGTCCCTTGGACTGCAAGGAAATCCAACTAGTCCATCCTAAAGGAGATCGGTCCTGGGTGTTCATTGGAAGGACTGATGTTGAAGCTGAAACTCCAATACTTTGGCTACCTCATGAGAAGAGTTGACTCATTGGAAAAGACTCTGATGCTGGGAGGTATTGGGGGCAGGAGGAGAAGGGGACGACAGAGGATGAAATGGCTAGATGGCATCACCAATTCAACGACAGAGGATGAGATGGCTGGATGGCATCACCAACTCAATGGACATGCTGCTGCTGCTGCTGCTAAGTCACGAGTTTGGGTAAACTCTAGGAGTTGGTGATGGACAGGGAGGCCTGGCGTGCTTCGGTTCATGGGATTGCAAAAAATTGGACACAACTGAGTTAATGAACTGAAATCATTTCAGTGAGAAAGAATAATGACAAAAGATAGATAATTTTGTATGGAAGAAAATGAGTTGAGCCCTAGAATAATAACAAAATGTGACTTTATATACAATAATATGTGTAAATAAGTGCCTGTCATAGAGGAAGTAGTGATGATGTCTATTTGTTACTAATATAAGTAATAATATTTCATATTTATTATTTTTAGGGCATTGAGAGTGTTTATGTAATCAATTTTTAAAGAGTTACCAAAAAATCCATGGCTAATGTGCTATCATTTCAGTGTAAATTAAATGTAGTGGTTCTGATCCATAATAGAAGACAACTATATTATGATATGTATTTTATAAGCTGATGCAAATATGGCAATGTTTTAAGTTTTGACAACTGCATGAGAAAGTACTCCAGAGTTATATTATTCTTGTTCATTTTCAAGATGTTTAAAATGTTTTAAAATTTTATATATTATATAATATATAATTATTCTAATCTCCCAAATAGAAAAGACAGCCTTCATACTGGAAGTGGAGGCAAAGAACCTCTCACGCTAGATGAAATGGCTGAGATCTGGTCCTATTTACTTCTCATACAACCTTGAGCTGATCAATTTATTACCTCTCTAAGCAAGCATTTTCTCACATGTAAAATACAGGAACTGAACTAGATCTCTCAGGGTCTTTACTCAAATTTTATGACCAAGTCTACTCTTTGGCAGCTAAAAAAATGGGGCTAATTTTAATGCATATTGTCTGTTCCCATATCTTGCAAATAACTGATTGCCTAGAAGGGTCAAAGAAGTACCATCTGCTTCTATTACCAATTACATTGTAAAGCTGCCTCAAGTTTGAAAAAAAAAATTTAGTGAAAAACAGAAGTTGCCAGGAAATGTGTTGTAAACAATATCACCCCACATATTTGCTGAATAATTCATAACCAGTACCTAGTAGAAGCATAATTTTTAAAATGACATTTCCCCCAAATACCTGAATGTTCTGACATCAGTAACAAATGATTTAGTTGACATTACTTTTTAAATTACAGTGTTAAAGATTGACATCTCAGATTTAAATTTATTTTATTCTTATCAATTTCCTTTAAATCAACTTTGCTGTATTATATTGGAATGAAATTTTTCCATACTTGACTATCCTTCATTATTGTTCACATATCCTTTTTTAATATTCTTTAGCCAATGTTTTTTCTTTTGAAATATCCCATTTTTCCTCACCAATGAGACCTTTGTTTCATTCAAACTGCAAAAAATAATTTTGCAATCTGATAAATTAATATAAGAACATTCTATTTAATTCTGTAAGGACTAGTACATTAGTGATTTCCAATCTGATACAATGAAAACGTATTTGTTCCATCTTATTTGACTCACCATTAGCTTTTATCCGCTCTACCATTATCTTTTATCCTCTCTACCATTTTCATTGGCCTCCTCAAACTGCAATTTGCTTCCATTTTTAACAAAACTGTATTTCTGCCCCAATTTTTTTTCAGGTAGGATAAGATATACTTATGTCTTCTACTGCATCACCAAATCACAAAGCACTAACAGAAAGTGAGACTATATGAGAAATTTTGCATAGCAGTACTGTTATACCAGTTATAATTTACAAGGGACATTAGTAACAGCTGTGTCTCCAAACTTTAATGCAATGTCAGCCGAGCCTCCCAAGTGAGCCAATCACAGCCCTTCCAGACTTTAATCACAATCTCATAATTGCCTCCCCTTGAGAATGCAAGGTGCTTCCCTGATAGTTCTCAAATCTGCCAGCACAACCTCCAACCCATTCAGGTAATATATACTTCTTAGAAGATTGCAAGGGCCCCCCAGATTTTCTGAATAGGAAGGGCTTCTGGGCAGCTCTCTGATTTGAGTAGGTAGTTGTACAACTTGAGGCCAACATACATAGAAAGCTTGCTATTTTTCTTAGATTATATGAACATTCAGATTGTTTGGGGGTTCCCCTCCTTTTAAGACATCCCTTGGTTCCTCAGCTGCAACAGTGACTTGACTTTTCATTTAACTAGAAAGTCCTGTTACAATGAAAGTTCCAGAGGGTGGGAATTGACTCTACTTCTTTATACAGACTTTCAGATGTTAACTATGCTGTGGGATACCGTCTGGCTATGACAAGTGACTTTGTGCAAAAACAAAGTCTGCCTTTTATTCAGCCTGAAAATTTTCTACCTACTGGACAACTGTCATGATTAGCCATCCTGGATAACTCTTTTTACTGGGTCAAAAGTATAATGTGTTGAATTTTTTAAAGTTTTATTCATTCTTTCATTTATTCAACAACTATTTACTGAGAACTCATTACTATATATTAAAAATAAAACCAAAATTAGTATTTTGGGTAAGGTTTTTTGTGCTTATTTCAACCTATAAATTATAATATTCTTCAAAACTATAGCTAATAAGAGTAAATAAAGAAGGGCTAAGTGACAGACCCATGGATAATTAGAAAAGATATCTACCTAAAAGTCTTCATTTGAGCTCACCACCCACATGTATTTATTCTCTCTCTCTCTTTCCCCATCACCCTCCTAATGTTTCTGTTCACATTTCCCACTCTGTGCTTAATGACAGAAACCTTCTGTCATTGAGTAATGTGTTACCACAGATGGGAAGCACGCCAGTCTCCTTAAACTCATCTCTGCCTTGGATAGATCACTGTTTAGTTGTAGTGCCAGTGGGTCCCCTAGAAAGTGGGCACTGAGATGAAGTTAGGAGTATAAGAGGTTTATTGGGTTGTGATTAGAGGAGTAGAGTCATGATTATGAGAAATAAAAAAGGAGAGGGAGCACAATGGGACAGGAAGAAAATCAGATCACCACACACAGATCTGACAAAGTTTTGCCAACCCAGTGAGGAGCAGTGGAACATAACTTATTGGGTACAAAAGGCTGGGTTCTAGTACCTCTGCTCAGTAGCTGGCTAGTCATTGCCCAGGAAGAGCATAGCTTCATCTAGAAAACTGAAGTTGATCCTATAGTCATTAGCAGCTGGAGGCTATCACTGACCACACTCCCCATAGCTGAACATCAAGTTCTACCTTGAAGGAAAATCCAAGCCCAGGCAACTGAAGTGTTTTCAAGCACAAAGCCCTAAGGAAATGGGGTAAGACTCTCCTCAAACTCAGTCTATGAACAGGAGCAGAGAAAGAGCTGCCTAAAAGGAATGTAGAAGGACTGGGAAGAGTAATCAAAGGAGATACCCAGAACATCTCTCCGGCACCTGAGTCACAGAGGACCCAAAAGACTGTGAGAACCCCAGGGTGTGAAGACACGAACCTAGTGCTTCAATCATCTGAATCCAGACCAGGAATCACTCCTAACTCTACCACTTAAGAGCCTGGTGATATTGGTTATTACCCAGTCTCTCCACATTGTAGCCTCCTTATCAGTACAATGTATGAACATAAGAGGAGTATTGAAAGTTAAAGATAATGATAAAATCACTTTAACATATTAATTCTCAATATTAATTAAGGTAGACCTAAATAAAATCCTTTATGATTATACTGTAGAAGTGATAAACAGATTCAAGGGATTAGATCTGATAGACAGAGTGCCTGAAGAACTATGGAAGGAGGTTCATAACATTGTACAGGAAGTCATGATCAAAACCATCCCTAAGAAAAAGAAATGAAAAAAGGCAAAATGGTTGTCTGAGGAGGCCTTAAAATAAGAAAAGCAAAAGGCAAAGGAGAAAAGGAAAGATATTATCCATCCAAATACAGAGTTCCAAAGAGTAGCAAGGAGAAATAAAAAAGCCTTCCTCAGTGATCAATGCAAAGAAATAGAGGAAAATAATAGAATGGGAAAGACTAAGGGTCTCTTCAAGAAAATTAGAGATACCAAGGGAACATTTCATGCAAAGATGGACACAATAAAGGACAGAAACTGTACAAACCTAACAGAAGCAGAAGATATCAAGAAGAGGTGGCAAGAATACACAGAAGAACTATGCAAAAGAGATCTTAATGACCCAGATAACCACAATGGTGTGATTGCTCACCTAGAGCCAGACATCCTGGAATGTGAAATCAAGTGGGCCTTAGGAAGCATCACTATGAACAAAGCTAATGGAGGTGATAGTATTCCAGTTGAGCTATTACAAATCCTAAAAGATGATGCTGTGAAAGAGCTGCACTCAATATGCCAGCATCTGGAAAACTCAGCAGTGGCCACAGGACTGGAAAAGGTCAGTTTTCATTCCAATCCCAAAGAAAGGCAATGCCAAAGAAGGCTCAAACTACTGCAAATTGTGCTCATCTCACAAGCTAGCGAAGTAATGCTCAAAATTCTACAAGCCAGGCTTCAACAATACGTGAACCATGAACTTCCAGATGTTCAAGCTGGATTCTAAAAGGCAGAGGAACCAGGGATCAAATTGCCAACATCCACTGGATCACCAGGCTTCCCCGGTGGCTCAGACAGTAAAGAGCCTGCCTGTAGTGCGGGAGACCCAGGTTCAATCCCTGGGTCAGGAAGATCCCCTGGAGAAGGAAATGGTAACCCACTCCAGTATTCTTGCCTGGAAAATCCAATGGACAGAGGAGCCTGGCAGGCTACACTCCATGGGGTCAAAAAGAGTCAGACATGACTGAGAGACTTTTTCTTTCTTTCTTTCTTCCTTCCTTTCTTTCTTTCTTTCTTTTTTTCACTGGATCATAGAAAAAGCAAGAGAATTCCAGAAAAACATCTACTTCTACTTTATTGACTATGCTAAAGCCTTTGTCTGTGTGGATCACAACAAACTATGCAAAATTCTTAAAGAGAATACCAGACCACCTGATCTGCCTCCTGAGAAATCTGCATGCAGGTCAAGAAGCAACAGCTAGAACCACACATGGAAGCACAGACAGGTTCCAAATTAGGAAAGGAGTACCTCAAGGCTGTATATTTGTAACCCTGTTTATTTAACTTATATGCAGAGTACCTCATGAGAAATGCTGGACTAGATGAAGCACAAGCTGGAATCAAGATTGCTGGGAGAAATATAAATAACCTCAGATATGCAGATGATACCACCTTTATGGCAGAAGGTGAAGAGGAACTAAAGAGCCTCTTGATAAAAGTGAAAGATGAAAGTGAAAAAGCTGGTTTAAAACTCAACATTCAAAAAATGAAGATCATGGCATCCAGTCCCATCGCTTCATGGCAAATAGATGGGGAAACAATGGAAACAGGGACAGACTTTACTTTCTAAGGCTCCCATATCACTGCAGATGGTGACTGCAGCCATGAAATTAAACAACACTTGCTCCCTGGAAGAAAATCTATGACCAACCTAGATAACATACTAAAAAGCAGAGACATTACTTTGCTGTCTAGTCAAGGCTATGGTTTTTCCAGTAGTCATGTATGGGTGCGAGAGTTGGACTATAAAGAAAACTGAGCACCAAAGAATTGATGCTTTTGAACTGTAGTTTTGGGACTCTTCAGACTCCCTTGGACTGCAAGGAGATCAAACCAGTCAATCCTAAAGGAAATCAGTCCTGAATATTCATTGGAGGACTGATGCTGAATCTGAAACTCCAATACTTTGGCCACCTGATCCAAAAAACTGACTCATTAGAAGAGACCCTCATGCTGGGAAAGATTGAAGGAAGGAGGAAAAGGGGACAACAAAGGATGAGATGGCTAGACGGCATCACCAACTTCATGGACTTGAGTTTGAGCAAGCTCTGGGAGTTGGTGACGGACAGAGAAGCCTGGCGTGCTGCAGTCCATGGTGTCCAGGGTTGGACACGACTGAGTGACTGAAATAAACTGATTAATTAAGCATTATTCCTGTTGCTGTCAGTTGTTGTTCTATTGAAGACCTTGTTAACTTACTTCAGATTTGCCCCAGGACAGGGCTGCTAGAATAGAGAGCATCTGGTTGAGTGGATAAGGCTCTGGAAATGAACTGCCTGACTTCAAATCCCAACTCTACTATCTATAAGCTGTGAACACTTGAGTAATTATTGAACTTCTCAGTGCCTCAGCATTCTACTCTACAAAAGGAGGATAATAACAATACCTATTTCTTGGGTTTATTTCAGGAAAGGTATTTAGTGCAGGGCCAGCCACTTAGCAAGTGCTCAATAAACCATACCTATTTTCACTAAAAGTATTTTTGCTTTATTATAACATTACTAACTTTATTTAAAAACATTTCAAAAATAGATGTTTAAAACTAGAATAAAACAAAAAAAAATCCATTTGTTGTATGTAAAAAGACAGCTTCAGTTCAGTTCAGTCACTCAGTCGTGTCCGACTCTTCATGACCCCATGAATCATAGCACGCCAGGCCTCCCTGTCCATCACCATCTCCCAGAGTTCACTCAGACTCACGTCCATCGAGTCAGTGATGCCATCCAGCCATCTCATCCTCTGTCGTCCCCTTCTCCTCCTGCCCCCAATCCCTCCCAGCATCAGAGTCTTTTCCAATGAGTCAACTCTTCGCATGAGGTGGCCAAAGTACTGGAGTTTCAGCTTTAGCATCATTCCTTCCAAAGAACACCCAGGGCTGATCTCCTTCAGAATGGACTGGTTGGATCTCCTTGCAGTCCAAGGGACTCTCAAGAGTCTTCTCCAGCACCACAGTTCAAAAGCACCAATTCTTTGGTACTCAGCCTTCTTCACAGTCCAACTCTCACATCCATACATGACCACAGGAAAAACCATAGCCTTGACTAGACGGACCTTTGTTGGCAAAGTAATGTCTCTGCTTTTCAATATGCTTACACAATCCCAAATAATCTGTATGCAAGGTCCCAAAGTTCTCTATAGCTTTCCACTAGCACCTAGTATGTTTTCAACATATATCTAAATATTCCATACCCATTCTTCAATGATTATCTTGCAGGATACTGTAAGGAAAAACCTCCATCATCTCCACAAATTCTGAACTTTCTTCTTGTTCCAATTCAAGAAGCAAAAATGCATGCAGTGGACTGAAATGGAAAACTGTTGATGCACATCACTCCTTGGTCTACATTTTCAGTTTTGATTCTAGATACATCCGTAGACTATATAACATCTGGTTGGAAATATTTTCAGTAATCTAGGCCTTTGGCATTATGTTGACGAAACTGGATGACTGATTGTTCCTGACATATTTTTTAATCCAGATGTTTGGATTTCCTGAAGGCCTGGCCCAAGTGTTGGTTTGTTCTTGGAAAGATATTACAGTGCAAGCATCTTAAAATTCAGAACTCTACTTTATAAACCTATTCAGCAATGTGCCCTATACACTTAATCCCACAAATGCTACTTGATTTGTTATTCAACCAAATTGTTAATTTAAAAGGCATTTTGGGGGGAGAATGGATACATGTATTTGTACCACTTAGTCCCTTTGCTATTCACCAAAAACTATCACAATGTTTTTAATCAGCTATACCTCAATGCAAAATAAAAAGTATTTTTAAGGAAGAAAAAAAAAAGCATTGAGAGGATACTAGAGATGCAATATTCAGGAAATGTGTTAACAATAGGACACAAATATGAAAAAAACGATCACTAAAGGGTACTAATACATTTTAGGTACAAACTCCAGACTTCCATAGACTGATCTCTTGGCCTGAAAATATGTGGTTAAGTTACTATAACTTATGGGTGAATTTTCTGAATGCCCTGTTGGTAGTTAGAATGAATTTACCCATTAACAAGAGGAAACTGAAAAAGCTGGCTTAAAACTCAACATTCCAAAAACTAACATCATGGCATCACTTCATGGCAAATAGATGGGGAAAAAATGGAACAGTGGCAGATTTTATTTTCTTGGGCTCCAAAATCGCTGCAGATGGTGACTTAGTTCAGTTCAGTTCAGTAGCTGTGTCGTGTCTGACTCTTTGCGACCCCATGAATTGCAGCACGCCAGGCCTCCCTGTCCATCACCATCTCCCAGAGTTCACTCAGACTCACGTCCATCGAGTCAGTGATGCCATCCAGCCATCTCATCCTCTGTCGTCCCCTTCTCCTCCTGCCCCCAATCCCTCCCAGCATCAGAGTCCTTTCCAATGAGTCAACTCTTCGCATGAGGTGGCCAAAGTACTGGAGTTTCAGCTTTAGCATCATTCCTTCCAAAGAACACCCAGGGCTGATCTCCTTTAGAATGCACTGGTTGAATCTCCTTGCAGTCCAAGGAACTCTCAAGAGTCTTCTCCAACACCACAGTTCAAAAGCATCAATTCTACAGTGCTCAGCCTTCTTCACAGTCCAACTCTCACATCCATACATGACCACAGGAAAAACCATAGCCTTGACTAGACGGACCTTTGTTGGCAAAGTAATGTCTCTGCTTTTCAATATGCATCTAGGTTGGTCATAACTTTTCTTCCAAGGAGTAAGCATCTTACTACAGCCATGAAATTAAAAGATGTTTGCTCCTTGGAAGGAAAGCTATGAGAAACCTAGACAGCATATTAAAAAGCAGAGACATCACTTTGCCAACATAGGTCCATATAGTCAAAGATATGGTTTTTCAAGTAGTCATGGATGGATGTGAGTGTTGGACTATAAAGAAGGCTGAGTACCAAAGAATTGATGCTTTCAAACTGTGGTTCCAGAGAAGACTCTTGAGAGTCCCTTGGACTGCAAGGAGATCAAAACAGTCAGTCCTAAAGGACATCAACCCTGGATATTCATTGGAAGGGCTAATGCCGAAGCCAAAGCTCCAATACTTTGACCCTCTGATGCAAAGAGCCCATTCATTGGAAAAGACCCTGATGCTGGGAAAGACTGAAGGCAAAAGAAGAAAGGGGCAGTAGAGGATGAAATGGTTAGACAGCATTACCGATGTATATGAGTTTGAGCAAACTCCAGGAAACAGGAAAGGACAGGGAAACCTGGCACCCTGCAGTGCATGGGGTTGGATACAACTTGGTGACTGAACAACAACCCATTAACAAAAATTATAAAGGATGGTAAAGTTCCAAGTTTAGTCCACAAAAGTCTATTTAACTGCATGTTATTAACTGACTCCAGAGTTCTACCTTGAGTCTTCTGGGCTCTGCATGTTCCAGGACTTTAAAGCCATTAGTTATAAGTAATTCCTAACCTACTCTAAGCCAGGGTCCTCCTAAGCTGTAAACCCTGATCTCAACAAATCCATCTTAAAAGAAAAGATTAACCAGCTGTAGAGAGTGGACCTAGTGGTGCCTCTGTTTCTAGACAGCTTCCACCTCAGGAAAGCAAGATTGAAAACATGTGGACACACGAGTAATATTTTCCCTCCACTTTATACTTCCCAGAGTCTAATTTCATAACACTTGGTATTTCCCACTTCTAATTCTTCCTAGTCTGATTTTTCCTTCTTAGTCTTTCAGTGGCTGGTCTTTCAGAGACCAATCTGAAGAATGACCACAATGGTCCACAAGTTCAATTCCTCCTTTTCTAACACCAAAAAACAGGGCTCTGGAACCACCAATAATTGACCAAAAAATGAAAAATGATGGTGACTCAATGTGAATTTAAAAAATTAAAAAGTAAAGAAGACATATATATGAATGTGATATCATCTTGAAAATGTACGCATCATATCTTTATTCATTATCTTCTGGCTCATTCTCAGCTCAGGCATTTATTTCCAGAGCCTTCCCTGATCACACCTCCATCTCAAGCCTTGTTCCATGTCTCTCCTCTGTGCTTCTAACTTCCTTATGTCTCTCTCTGTGAGTGCCCTCACCACATTGCACTAAAAATGTCCACTTATATACCTGTCTCTCTGATTAGATTGGAACCTTCTTGAAACAAGAACTTTGACTCACCTGTCCTCTCATCCCCAGCACCAACAAAATATGTGTATGCAGTATATGTGCTCAGAAAGTTTTTATGAATAAATTACCCTCTATCAGGCACCAAACAATATGCAAGATATTTTATAATTATTTGGGTATCTAATGTAATAGTATAAATATTTTTAAATTATAGGTATTATCACATGTAATTCCAGCAAAAACCTTATGAGATAGGGATGACTGTTGCCAGTTTAGAGGGGTTGAGTCATGCAATCAGACAGGATCAAAACTGGAACTGAAAGTTAGGGGAAAGGATTTCCAAAGCCCTGTGTCCAGCACTCTTTCTCACTGCTCGTATGAGCTATTGGCACTACAGAATGATGCATTATTCACTTTTTTCCCCAAAATAAACCATCTGCTTGTTCTGTCCCATTAATATGTAATCAAGAATTAGTAAGATTTGTTTGCAATAATTTTGTCTTAGACATTATACTTCAGAGTCTAACCAAGTACACATTTTTCTATTAATGTCCAAGTGACAGCATTAATATGCAGTGTCAATGTAATAACTGAAATATAATGCCAGCTGAAATCTCACAGACACTGGGTATGAGCTGCATGGATTGTATATGGAAAATACTATCTTCTTTGTTACTTAGAAGATCTGATCTTTGTCAGCTGTTAAAAGGGCTTGTAGATGATGTGGAGATTCCTCTGGCTTTGTAGGCACCATCATCATGAATTAATAGATGAAATACAGCCTGCACACACACTTGGAAAACACTGCTGGCTTTTATTTTTGCATAGTCTTACATTTTCCACTGACAGGTTCCAGGATCAGAGAGGAAGTCTGGAATCATTATAATCAACAGCTTTTAAAAAAAAAAAAAAAGGCAGAAAGACAGAGCTCACTCATTTCCTAATGGCAACAAAATGATTGAGAGAACAAGTTCAGGACCCCTGTGCCTTGCTGCAAAAAGTGACAAGATTAAAAAGGATAAGACATTGCTGCCAAGATGCTGAGGAGCCATCTCAAAGAACTTGGAAGGTGACTCCAAAACATATGGTCAGAGCATGGACTTCCAGTCAATCCACGAAATCAGATGTAAGATGAAGCCTGCCCTCGGGGATCAACATGAAGGCTCCAGATTGGCATATGAGTGTGGGACACCTGGAAAAAGTAGGGCAAAAATCAAAACTCATCTCTTAAGTGAAGAGGAAATCTTGCATGATATCAGCTAGGGAAGGAAAGATACCCTGGATTACTGCCCAGGACAAAAGATGCTCTCATGGTATCTGAGATCAAACTAAGCACTTATATCCTCAGAGACCTAAGTTTATTCAGTATATTTGGATCATTGTTAAAATGGGACTCACCCATGTCTAGCAATTTTAATCCCTATGAATTTTTGCCTCCAGCATTCTCTGTGGAATATCATGGCCTGTTCTGGGAATATATGGAAAATCCTATGTTCCCAGGTGACCTAGGGACCTCATCCAAATAAAACAATACCACCCTCCTTCTCAGATAATTTAAACTCCATTGACAATTTCTCTGCTGCTCTTATGTACATATTCAGAGCTCAGTTAAGGAAGCTGTGCCTGTCTAGTTCCCCTACCTGACTGTAAACCTAAAACCTTACCCTACCAAAGAATAACTGGGAAATGAACCCTCCAGATAAACAAAAATTCTTTGTCTAAAATCTGATTCTTTAATGAAAAGAAAATGTTTCCTTTAGACCAATAGTAAAAACTCACTCTTTCCTTCTGCCCCCATCCCTGTTAGTCTTTTTGCTAAGTAATATAAGTGACAACAGGTTACAGGATACCATGCTTAGCATTATCACATATCTACAGCTTCAGTCTGTAAAAATTCAAGCAGTAGAAGAGGTTTTGTGACCACTGAGAAGCCACTAAGAAGAAATAGTTAAAAGACCTAAAAAATGCAACAAGATGTAGATTTTACTCAAATTTTATGAATGCTTAGTATATTATGCAAAGTGCTGACATGCTCTGATAGTTTGAGTTTCAAATCATGGCAACTAATTTGAACTAATATATGCAATGCTAGGACTTCTCTGGTAGTTCAGACAGTAAAGAATCTGCTTGCAAGGCAGGAGACTCAGTTCAACCCCTGGGTCAGGAAGATCCTCTAGAGAAGGGAATGGCAACTCACTCCAGTATTCTTGCTTGGAGAATTCCATGGACAGAGGAGCCTGGCAGGCTACAGTCCATGAGGTTCCAGAAAGTTGGACACAACTGAGCAACTAACACTTTCACTTTCACGCAACTTAAAGGGAATTCATTAGAAGATTTCTGCAGGGTTGCACCAAACCCAGAGTGAAGATCAACCTAGATTCAGGAATGGAGCTGGGACTGGGTGTCCTATCCCAGACTGAGACAAAGGCTGAACCAGAGTCCTTTAGTCCTGTAGGGAATGAGAACAGACTCCATCTCTCAGTCTGCTTTTCTCTGTCTACCTGATTCTTCTTTCTCACAGCTGTCCTTGTCTGCTCATGAGTTCACAGTACAGAGCACGGTCACCAGTAGTTACTCAGTTTTAAATTCTACATACAAATACTCAGAGGGAGACATCTCCCTGTTTTCTGCTTGCCTCAATCTCTCTCCCTAGAAAGTAAGCTGAATTAGGCTTGAAGATAGTGAACTGCCAATAATATAATTTAACTGATTTCAGGTAGATACACAACAAAATTTCCATGATGTCATTAAGCATAATATAGTGCAAGAAAACAAATATTACAATAAAACCACAGGGCTTGTATCATTGAAAAGCCCAAAGATTTGCAAACCCATGACTGGAATAATAAAGAATTATAAAAAATAAGGACAGTGCGAAAATAAAATGTTATTAAATACATGTGCCATACATGAGTAAGCTGAGCACTCTGGGATGCAGACAGACAAAATGAGGATCTCAAGATGTTTGGGGCAGGATGAATACAGATAAAAGATTAAAGAAGGAAGCAGCATGATTGGGCAAAGTAAAGCTCAGATCACCATGCAGATTTGACCAAGTCTGAGACAAACAAAAAGCAACTCCAAAGTAATGAACCCCTATTAGAGGAGGTCAGTGTTGGACAGAAATAGCCACGCCCTAGTACCCCTGCCACATCACTCATTGGCGAGAAGCTGCCCAGAAAGAGCAGAGCCATAGCATGAAAGCTGAACTGAATCCTGAAGCCAGTAACAGCAGGAAATGGTCTGCTAACTGCACTCCTTGCAGCTGAATAGCAAATTTTTTCTTGAAGAGAGATTTAAGTGGCACAACTCCACTTCAGCAGCGTATAAAAGCAGAATGATAGCCAGGTGGATAAAAGCCTGCATTCCCACCAGCAGAGAGAACATGCTCGTTTTCTTGTACCTTTACCAACACTGAATATTACATGTGGTTGATTCCTTTTTTAGATTTTCAAGTCTTCTGTACATAGTATTTTCTTGTAATTTAAAAAAATTAACTTCCATAACTACGGTTACCAAAAAAAAGGTAGAAAGACATTTATCATTTTTTGCTGCCTTGAATCCATTCCTCTTTGTAGAATGCCCCAGTTTTTATTCTGGGAGAGTCACTTCTCCTGCTGGACTGTCAGTAGAAGGGCAATGCCAGTGTCATAGGCTACACCGCACCTCCCCCCACCACACGTACACACAAAAGTCATATGTTGATGTCTTAAACTCCTAGTACTTTAGAAGGTAACTATATTTGGAGATAGGGTCTTTAAAGACATAAATTAAAATAAGGTCATTAGAGTCGGCCCTAATCCAATATGATGTTGTCTTTTTTAAGAAGAGGACATTCAGACACAGACATGTACAGAGCAGAGACTATGTGAAGACATGGGGAGAAACTTGGTTGTTCATTCGCTCAGTCATTTCCGACACATTGCAATCCCATGGATGGACTGCAGCATGCCAGGCTTCCCTGTCCCTCACTATCTCCCCGAGTTTGCTCAAACTCATGTCCATTGAGTCGGTGATGCCATCCAACCATCTCAGCCTCTGCCATCTTCTTCTCCTCCTCCCCTAAATCTTTTCCAGCATCAGAGTCTTTTCCAGTAAGTTGGCTCTTCGCCTTAAGTGGCCAAAGTACTGGAGCTTCAGCTTCAACATCAGGCCTTCCAATAGATATTCAAGGTTGATTTCCTTCGGGATTGACTGGTTTGATCTCCTTGCTGTCCAGGAGACTCTCAAGAGTCTCCTCCAGCATTACAGTTTGAAAGCATCAATTCTTAAGCACTCAGTTACCTGGTCATCTACAAACCAAGGAAAGTGGCCTGGAAAAGATCCTTCTATTACAGCCGTCAGAAGGAATCAACTCTGCTGAAACCTTGATGTTGGATTTCTAGCCTCAAAAACTTCAAGAAAAGTAATTTCTGTTGCTTAAGCCCCTACCCCAAGCTATAATATTTTATAACTACAGCCCTGGAAAATTCATGTAATCAGGTTTCTACTTCCTACTATGAAAGAAGAGAAGAACGGATCCTTCTTCAGGATATAGCTGGGAGAAAGCTCGTGATACAAGCTGCAGGGTTGGCAGTAGAAGCAGTGCTCTGCCCTGGTCACTGTGCTGTGGAGAGTATTCTATGCTCCTTGACTCTTTAGAGAGCATCCCTACCTAGCACTCGCCCCTTTTTCTCATAGTATTTCCCTCCCCTCCAATAGTCTTGCAATAATTTCACAGTCAGGTCTGACAGCTCATCCAGGATTCCTAACTGACACAGAAAGTTTTTCTATCACTACTAAATAAATCAGTTTGGCAGCAAAACCCAGTGTGGAGAAACTGTTCATCATTCAGGAAACAAACATGTAAATATATCATTTACATCCATCCAGAATGTAGGTATAAAAGCATCTTCCTCAATGGTTCAAGAAGCAAATTTTGAGACATTACTGTTAAGAGAGATTTTTCCCAGGGCTATCATGATAGAGAAAATATGCCTGCTTTTTCAAATTTTTAACCATTTCTTATAAACTAAAATTTTACTACATTTGCCCTTGCCTCCTCCCTACTGTGACTTTAGCAAATCACAGGTAACGATTTGTGAAACTAAACTACACTTTTCACAATTTGCTGTGGCATTTAAGTGGTTGAGTGTTTGGGGTCCAGGTCTTCTAGTCCTATTTTGAGAAAGAATGGCACAAATAGATCTTTCTGCACTAGCTCACATGGAACTGCATGATACCTAGATTTGATACTATTTAAATAACTGTGTGTTAATAATATTGATTAAGGATGGAGTAATGCCTGAAGTAAATCTCTAATAGTGGAACTACCCTTAGTCTAATTCTGGTCAATATTTCTCTTCAGTGACTTCTGCAAAGGGTAGGAGGTATGCTTTTCAAATTTAACAAGTACAAAACTAAAGGAGATAATCAATATGTTTGTTAGACACAGAAGTTAAAATTTTAAATGATACTGATTGCCCAACCAGTTCTGTCATTTCCTTTTCATTGACAAAATGAAAACATAAAAAGATGGCATTTTAAAATGTCTTGAATTTAGTACCAAAATTTTTACTCTAGTACCAAAATTTCAATAACAATGTATGTGGCTTTAAAATGTTCCAGGTAAACCATTTAACTCAGAAAAGTATAAGGGAATTAACTGAGATGTAAAAAAAAAACACCCAAAGCAATATCCTATTTTTATAAGACTACAAATGTATATATATTAATACATATATACACAAACAAGTATGTATGTGTGCATACTTAAATACATAAAATAAGGATCTAAATTGCTGAATGTTTATCGCTTGGGAAGAGTATTTAGGAGAGAGGAGTGGAAAGAAGGATCTCTCTTATTTTATTCTACATTTTTATCTATGGTATAGAACTTTTACCAAAATAACTTACTCATGTATTAATTGTATAATAAAAGATTAATTAACCAAGTATATAAGGCACAGGTTAAAAACTTTGCATTTCACCTTAGGCTTCAAGATAAAATTTTTATGTCTAAATTACAGGAAGAATTAGTTCTAGGCCTCACTAGTCCAGTCAAACAGCATCACAAAAAATGCATTTGATCCTCAAAAGTATGTTTACCATAATAAGTGTACACAGGGGAGGAAAAACATAATAGCTAGTAGTTTAAAATCCATTTCATATATTGGAAGAGATTGAACTGATTAACCAAAAAAGAAAGCAAAATAAGAGGCAACTTAAGATTTTTTAAAATATTTCAAAAGACATCAAAAAAGAGGTCAAGACATATTAAAAGTGAAAGAAAGTGAAAGTATTAGTTGCTCAGATCAGATCAAATCAGATCAGTCGCTCAGTCGCGTCCAACTCTTTGCGACCCCATGAATCCCAGCACGCCAGGCCTCCCTGTCCATCACTAACTCCCGGAGTTCACTCAGACTCATGTCCATCGAGTCAGTGATGTCATCCAGCCATCTCATCCTCTGTCGTCCCCTTCTCCTCCTGCCCCCAATCCCTCCCAGCATCAGAGTCTTTTCCAATGAGTCAACTCTTCGCATGAGGTGGCCAAAGTATTGGAGTTTCAGCTTTAGCATCATTCCTTCCAAAGAAATCCCAGGGCTGATCTCCTTCAGAATGGACTGGTTGGATCTCCTTGCAGTGCAAGGGACTCTCAAGAGTCTTCTCCAACACCACAGTTCAAAAGCATCAATTCTTCGGCGCTCAGCTTTCTTCACAGTCCAACTCTCACATCCATACATGACCACAGGAAAAACCATAGCCTTGACTAGACGGACCTTTGCTGGCAAAGCAATGGCTCTGCTTTTGAATATGCTATCTAGGTTGGTCATAACTTTCCTTCCAAGGAGTAAGCGTCTTTTAATTTCATGGCTGCAGTCACCATCTGCACTGATTTTGGAGCCCAGAAAAATAAAGTCTGACACTGTTACCACTGTTTCCCCATCTATTTCCCATGAAGTGATGGGACCGGATGCCATGATCTTCGTTTTCTGAATGTTGAGCTTTAAGCCAACTTTTTCACTCTCCACTTTCACCTTCATCAAGAGGCTTTTTAGTTCCTCTTCATCTGGGATGTGAAGTCAAGTGGGCCTTAGAAAGCATCACTATGAACAAAGCTAATGGAGGTGATGGAATTCCAGTTGAGCTATTCCAAATCCTGAAAGATGATGCTGTGAAAGTGCTGCACTCAATATGCCAGCAAATTTGGACAACTCAGCAGTGGCCACAGGACTGGAAAAGGTCAGTTTTCATTCCAGTCCCAAAGAAAGGCAATGCCAAAGAATGCTCAAACTACCGCACAATTGCACTCATCTCGCATGCTAGTAAAGTAATGCTTAAAATTCTCCAAGCCAGGCTTCAGCAGTATGTGAACCGTGAACTTCCAGATGTTCAAGCTGGTTTCAGAAAAGGCAGAGGAACCAGAGACCAAATTGCCAACATCCGCTGGATCATGGAAAAAGCAAGAGAGTTCCAGAAAAACATCTATTTCTGCTTTATTGACTATGCCAAAGCCTTTGACTGTGTGGATCACAATCAACTGTGGAAAATTCTGAAAGAGATGGGAATACCAGACCACCTGATCGGCCTCTTGAGAAATCTGTATGCAGGTCAGGAAGCAACAGTTAGAACTGGACATGGAACAACAGACTGGTTCCAAATAGGAAAAGGAGTACGTCAAGGCTGTATATTCTCACCCTGTTTATTTAACTTACATGCAGAGTACATCATGAGAAACGCTGCACTGGACGAAACACAAGCTGGAATCAAGATTACCAGGAAAAATATCAATAACCTCAGATATTAGTTGCTCAGTTGTGTCCAACTCTTTGGGACCCCATGGACTGCCGAATGCCACTTTTCCCTGTCCTTCACCATCTCCTGGAGCTTGCGCAAAGTCATGTCTATTGAGTCGGTGATGCCATCCAACCGTCTCACCCTCTGTTGTCCCCTTCTCCTCCTGCCTTTAATCTTTCCTAGCATCAGGGTCTTTTCTAATAAGTCAGCTTATCGCATCAGCTGGCCATAGTATTGGAACTTTAGCTTCAGCATTAGTCCTTCCATTGAATATACAGGGTTGATTCCCTTTAAGATTGACTGGTTTGATCTCCATGCAGTCCAAGGGACTCTCAAGCACCACAGTTCAAAGGCGTCAGTTCTTCAGTGCTCAGCTTTCTTTATGGTCCAACTCTCACATCCACACGTGACCACTGGAAAAACCATAGCTTTGACTATACAGATCCTTGTCAGCAAAGCAATGTCTCTGCTTTATAATATGCTTTTTAAGGTAACCTTAAAAATGCATTCCAATAAATATTAGTGGGTTAGTGTTAGTCACTTAGTCGTGTCCGACTCTTTGCGCCTCCACAGGCTGTAGCCCATCAGACTCCTCTGTCCATGGAATTCTCCAGACAACAATACTGGAGTGGGCTGACATTCCCTTCTCCAGGCCAATGAACATTAGGTACAGGCTTATTAATTCCACTTATACAAGGCACCTAGACTATCCAAATTCAAAGAGTCAGAAAGTACACTGGTAGATGCCAAGGGTTGGAGAGGTGAGGCTGTGAGGAGGAAGGATGAGGAGTTAGTGTTTAACGGGGACAGTTTCCATTTAAGAAGGTAGTTGTTTCAGTTCACCTTATTTTGGTTAACATTCTTTTGAAGATCAAATACATTTTCTGTGATCAGTTTGACTAGACCAGTGAAGTTTGAAGCTAATTCTTCCTGTAACTTGGGCATAAAATTTTTTTTTCTTGAAGCTTAAGGTGAAATTTAAAGTTTTTAACCCTGCACCTTGTATACTTGGTAAATTAATCTTTTACTATACACCCATCAGGAGATAGATGATGATGAGAATTGCACAACAATTTGAATATACACTGGACTATACACTACACTATACACTTAATTATATATACTGAAGGACAGGGAAGCCTGGCGTGCTGCAGTCCATGGGATCACAAAGAGCTGGACATGACTTAGTGACTAAATAACAACAAAAACACTGAACTATACACTGAACTGTATAGTTAAGTATGGTTAAACTAATGTTTTATGTTATGTGAATTATATCACACATTAAATTTTTTTTAAAAAGAGGGTCAAGAATTTTAACTAGAGGGAACAACTAGAATTAGTAGAAGTATAGGAAAGCAGACATTAGGTCAATAATTCTAACAATTAGAACTTCACCCAAATGTAATCCTGCACTTCTGGGTGGGGCTAGGTGACCATCTCTTCAGTTCAGTTCAGTCGCTCTGTCGTGTCCGACTCTTTGAGACCCCATGAATCCCAGCACGCCAGGCCTCCCTGTCCATCACCAACTCCCGGAGTTCACTCAAACTCACGTCCATCGAGTTAGTGATGCCATCCAGCCATCTCATCCTCTGTCGTCCCCTTCTCCTCCTGCCCCCAAGCCCTCCCAGCATCAGAGACTTTTCCAAAGAATCAACTCTTCGCATGAGGTGGCCAAAGTATTGGAGTTTCAGCTTCAGCATCATTCCCTCCAAAGAAATCCCAGGGCTGATCTCCTTCAGAATGGACTGTTTGGATCTCCTTGCAGTCCAAGGGACTCTCAAGAGTCTTCTCCAACACCACAGTTCAAAAGCATCAATTCTTTGGCACTCAGCCTTCTTCACAGTCCAACTCTTACATCCATACATGGCCACAGGAAAAACCACAGCCTTGACTAGACGAACCTTTGTTGGCAAAGTAGTGTCTCTGCTTTTCAATATGCTATCTAGGTTGGTCATAACTTTCCTTCCAAGGAGTAAGGGTCTTTTAATTTCATGGCTGCAGTCACCATCTGCACTGATTTTGGAGCCCAGAAAAATAAAGTCTGGCCCTGTTTCCACTGTTTCCCCATCTATTTCCCATGAAGTGGTGGGACCGGATGCCATGATCTTCATTTTCTGAATGTTGAGCTTTAAGCCAACTTTTTCACTCTCCACTTTCACTTTCATCAAGAGGCTTTTGAGTTCCTCTTCACTTTCTGCCATAAGGGTGGTGTCATCTGCATATCTGAGGTGATTGATATTTCTCCTGGCAATCTTGATTCCAGCTTGTGCTTCTTCGAGTCCAGCGTTTCTCATGATGTACTCTGCATCGAAGTTAAATAAGCAGGGTGACAATACACAGCCTTGATGTACTCCTTTCCCTATTTGGAACCAGTCTGTTGTTCCATGTCCAGTTCTAACTGTTGCTTCCTGACCTGCATACAGATTTCTCAAGAGGCTGGTCAGGTGGTCTGGTATTCCCATCTCTTTCAGAATTTTCCACAGTTGATTGTGATCCACACAGTCAAAGGCTTTGGCATAGTCAATAAAGCAGAAATAGATGTTTTTCTGGAACTTTCTTGCTTTTTCCATGATCCAGCAGATGTTGGCAATTTGGTCTCTGGTTCCTCTGCCTTTTCTGAAACCAGCTTGAACATCTGGAAGTTCACGGTTCACATACTGCTGAAGCCTGGCTTGGGGAATTTTGAGCATTACTTTACTAGCATGCGAGATGAGTGCAATTGTGCGGTAGTTTGAGCATTCTTTGGCATTGCCTTTCTTTGGGACTGGAATGAAAACTGACCTTTTCCAGTCCTGTGGCCACTGCTGAGTTGTCCAAATTTGCTGGCATATTGAGTGCAGCACTTTCACAGCATCATCTTTCAGGATTTGGAATAGCTTAACTGGAATTCCATCACCTCCATTAGCTTTGTTCATAGTGATGCTTTCTAAGGCCCATTTGACTTCACATTCCAAGATATCTGGCTTTAGATGAGTGATCACACCATCGTGATTATCTGGGTCGTGAAGATCTTTTTTGTATAGTTCTTCTGTGTATTCTTGCTACCTCTTCTTAATATCTTCTGCTTCTGTTAGGTCCATAACATTTCTGTCCTTTATCGAGCCCATCTTTGCATGAAATGTTCCCTTGGTATCTCTAATTTTCTTGAAGAGATCTCTAGTCTTTCCCATTCTATTATTTTCCTCTATTTCTTTGCATTGATCTCTGAGGAAGGCTTTCTTATCTCTCCTTGCTATTCTTTGGAACTCTGCATTCAGATGCTTATATCTTCCCTTTTCTCCTTTGCTTTTCGCTTCTCTTCTTTTCACAGCTATTTGTAAGGCCTCCCCAGACAGCCATTTTGCTTTTTTTGCATTTCTTTTCCATAAGTTGCAAAAAGAATGCTTCTGCTTCAGTTTGATACTAATTATATTTTGTCTACACTCATCTCTGTAATAAATTTTATCTGGAGTACACTTTCTTAATAAGTTCAAATTATCATGCTCATATATTAGTTTCCTAGGTGTCCCATAACTACCACAGACTGAGTGGCTTAAAACAGAATATTATTGTCTCATGGTTCTAGAGGCTGGAATTCTGAAATCAAGGCATCAGCAGGCCCATCCTCCCTCCAAAGGCTTGAGGGAAGATTGTTTCTTGTCATTGCTATCAATCCTTCATATTCCTTGACTTGTTGATCCATCACTTAGATCCCTGCCTCAGTCATCACACTGCCTTCTCTCCAGTGTGGTTCTGTCTCTTTCTACTCTTCTTACAAGGCCCCCAGTCACTGAAGTTACCGTAATCCAGTATGATTGCATCTTAATTTAACCAACTACACCTGTAACGACTTTATTTCCTTTACAATCTGAGGTTCCAGGTAGACAGTTGGAGGTTGGGGACACTATTCAACCCTGTACATGTTTAAATTATCATGAATTCTGAAACACACTAAATTGGTTTGCTCTATACTTGCAGCCCAAGTCTGTGCTCATAATTCTGAAGGTAATAAAAACCATACAGATTAGAAATGAAAGGGAAAGTGGAACTGCATATAGGCAAAACAGAAGAGCCTGAGGTCTGGACAGGAATAAATTAATATAAAGGAAGCAAAGTACAAAAACAATGACCTTCTATAAAATTAGTATGATTTTTTTGTATTTGTAATTTTATGTTCTTAGATGTCCTGGTAGCATGTACATGATATGTGCATGAGATATCTCTGCAAATATATATAATAGCAGTAGTTCACTTTCTTTATAATCAAAGATAGTGCTACCAAGAAAGCAGCTAACTTGTGTGTATAGACATGGACTTTGGGCCATCTTTCTGTGAACAGCCACTTGCTGGCATCCCACTGTAATAGATTATTGAGAGCTGGAATGATTCCCAAGAAAGTATATTGAAATTTACTTTATTTTCTCATTAAAGTCAGGCAATTGCAGTGTATAGTATAAATTACACCTCAACTTAAATTACATGTTTTCCTTTAGCCAAGGGAGAATTTTTTTCAATTGCAATCTTCACAAGTGTATCTATAAATCCATAAATGAAAGGGGAAACTTTTCTTTATATTCCCAAATAAATATCAGCATGAGGTTTTGCAATATGCTAACATTTAATCTTACCTCACTGAGAAATGTAAGTGATTTTTCTAGTTAATTGTCAGAAACTCCTGATAGAGTTGTTTTTCTCTGAAATTTTAACTATATTAATGAGACTACCTCATAAATGTATTACACTTGCCTGCACTGGTGAATAGAGCATAGTAGATTATATTTAGCTTTTTCCCTTATGATTTCTATTGAAAGTTATTCATTTGTAATGGGCTGAATGGTGGCCCCAAAAAGATATGTTCATGTATAGTATGGGCTGAATTGGGCCCCCCCACATTCACATGTTGAAGCCCAAACTTTAACTTCAACTTCACATTCTATTTCAGAATGTGACTATATGTGGGGATAAGGTCTTTAAGAAGGAAAATAAGTTAAAATGAGGCCTTTAGGGTGAGCCAATCAGACTAGCATCCTTACAAGAAGAGGAAATTTAGACACACCAAGAGACACCAGGGGCACATCTGCAAAGAGGAAAGAACACAGGAGGATATGATGAGAAGGGGGCTGTCTGCAAGCGAAAGAGGGAGGCCTTGGAAGGCACAGAATCTGCCAACCGTGACTTCCCTGGTGGTCCAGTGGTTATATTCAGACCTCCCAATGCAGGGGGTATGGGTTCCATCCCTGGTCAGGGAACTAAGATACCACATGCTGCAACTAAAAGATACTGAGTGCTGAACCTAATACCTGGCGAAGCCAAAATAAAAACAAACAAAGACAAAACCTGCCAACACCTTAACCTTGGGCTGCTAGCCTCCAGGACTATGAAACAATAAAATTCTGTTTATGTTATGTCATCTGCCATATTTTGATATGGCAACCCTAGATGTAAATCAATACAACATCCTAATCCCTAGAATCTGTGAATAGCACCTTACATGGCAAAAGAATGAATGTTACTCAATATGGCAAAAGATGTGATCACGTTAAGACCCTTGAGGGAGGAGAAAAGGAGTTTATCCTGGATTATCTGGGTAAACACCAAATGCCATCACCAATATCCTTACAAGAGAGAGGCAGATGGAGTTTAGAGACACACAGGGAAAAAATGATGCGAAATGATGCAGCCACAAGCCAAGGAATGCCAACAGCACTAGAAGCTGAGAGAGACAAGGACCAGTCTCTCCTAGAGGCTCTAGAGGAAGTTCGGCCCTGCCAACTTCTGGCCTCAAAAACCATTATGGCAGTCTCAGAAAACAAATATAACATACTTCGTTTTAATACAGTGATGTTCTCATGGCTCTTGGTATATGGAGTTTCTAATTGACTACTCTGTGATTATACTGGAAGTACTTGCTCTTTTTCTGATAGTAACAAAATAAACATGCTATTTGCATTCATTCATTTAACATAACCTCATGCACCACAAATTATTTTTAAGAATCAAAGGGTATTATGAACTTCCCTATCCCCCACCACCTTTGTTTCCTCAATTCTTTTATTTTTTCTAAAATTTATTAAATAACGGTCCATATGTTTAAAGTTAAAATTAAATTTGCCTTAAAATAATATTAGATGATTAAGAGCAACTCTATGTACAAGGGCTTCCCTGATGGCTCAGTGGTAAAGAATCTACCTGCCAATGAAGGAGATGCCAGAGACATGGGTTCAAACCCTGCCAGGAAGATCCCCTGAAGGAGGGCATGGCAACCCACTTGAGTATTCTTGCTGGGGAAATCCCATGGACAGAGAAGCCTGGCAGGCTACAGTCCATGGGGTTGCAAAGAGTCAGACACAACTGAGCAACTATGTGCAAAGTTCCTGGCTTCACAATTATCATTTTCTTTTTCTGACCTCAGTTTCTTTAACTTTCAGATAAATATTACATTATTTACCATATTTGTGAGGTTTTCAGAACATTTCCACAAGTTTGATCACCAACTGTGAATACATTAGTGTAAAATTATCAAATGACTTCCTTAAAAATATATTTTTATTTTATGTTTTCCCAAAAGGAAATTTTATCCTATAACTGTGCTATTTTGTATTAACATCTTTGTTGAATCTTTCAGACCTTGTTTAAAATCTTGAAAACCTCATACAATCCTTTTGACTCATTTGAAGCTAAAGAATGGAGTTTGAATTACCAATGTAAAAGTACATGTTCATGAAAATAAATTTGCTTCAGTATAATTTTAACTAAACACAGAATTACAGTGCTTAACAAAGAAAAACTCATTTGGAAAAACATTATAATAGCTTAAAATTTTACTATGATAAGTTAGTAACCAAGTTCATAACATAGTCAATCAACCTCAATCTTATAAGTATTTAATATATGGCTTATGCCTTACATTCTGCTAGAAGCTAAGTGCTAGAGATTCATATATATATATATATATATATATGCAGATTTTTATTTATTATATAAATATTGGGTTGACCAAAAAGTTCATTCAGGTTCTTCCCTAAGATCTTACAGAAAAAACCCAAATTAACTTTTCAGCCAACCCAATATAAAATATATGAAAGAATTTCTGTTGCTTCGGAGTTCAGGAGTAGAAGTTAGCAGAAGTAGCCCAATGTCTTCAAGTCTAGTAAAAGAGCAGAAGTGTCTCATGAATGATAGACCAAACTAAGTCTCACTGCTTAAAGCTGAGACTGGAATAGAGGTCCAATAAATATGAGAGGGGTCTGGAAAAAACCTGTGAGTGAAAACTACCTGGGGCTATAATTTAAGTAAACTTGTGATCTAAAGGAGACAGACTGACCTCAAAGTCATGAGCAGGAGCAAATTATACTCTGAAATAAACTCACAGATATAAAGAATAAACTAGTGATTATCAGTGGGGAAAGTGTAGGGAAGAGGGCAAGATAGGGCTAGGGAACAAAGAGATACAAACAACAATGTATAAAATAAATAAGCTATGAGGATATATTGTACCACACAGGGAATATACTGAAATATTTTATAATAACTTTAAATGGAGTAAATCTATAAAAATTTGAATCACTATGTTGTATACCTGAAACTAATCTAATATTGTCAATCAACTATGCTTCAATAAAAATAAACAAAGAATACATTAACCTAAAAATAAATTCATTTGGTATTTTTTTAACCTTTATATAGACATTTCCTACATTTTAGCATCTATGATATGGCTTAAATGAGTGAAAATTCAAATATGCCTTTCCCATTCTTTATTCCATTCCTCAACATTATCCATATGTTGGTATTTCATTAATTAAAATAGAAACTGGATATTTAAAGCCTGCTGCCAAGTCTGATATCAATTCCATTAGACCAATCATTTTCTAATCTCATGAAATCTTTTCCAATTTTATGCCTTAAAAATAGGTAATTATCCACATTCTAGATGGCACCCAGAGACAAAAGCATTGATCAAAATGAAATAAGCCCACCACATAAAGTTCTTTTGTACTCTTATGAAAATTTTGAGTTAACACTTTTGAGAAGCACAGATCAAATGGTAAAATTAGACTAAGAGGGTATCATCATAGAAATTGTAATTTCATCCTTAGTTCTGCTATTTTGACTTCCACCCTCTTATTAGTAAGTTTTATGACTTAAAAGCTCATCATAAGATTTCAATCCCAATTTTCTTGACTTTAACATGCCCCAAAAGCATGAAGTTCTTTCTTTTTTATTCCTACTGGTTGAGTGTAATAGTTACATTATTCCTAGTGAGTTTTCCCAATATTAGCATTCAATCTGAGTCAATTCAGATAACAAATCTTTGTGCTACATTTACACTCAAACTAGACATTTAATTTTCAGGATACCATATTTTAATCAGTCATCGGGGACTCTTATCTGTTTTCAGTCTGGCTGTTTCAGAGGTAATTGGCATTACCAGAGTACTAAGGTTATTCCTGCTCTAATCTCAAAGGTAGAAAATTAATGTATCTGAAATTGCAGATATAAAATGACCCTGAATGTCTAACCTGAGAGGTGGTGGGGCCAAGATCCAGCTTGCATAACTTATGAAGGGAACCCTTCATAAGGACAGAAAGAAACACAATGCTTCTACTTTTCATAGGAAAAATAACAAAGAGCCATTCATATCCTCTAGATAATTCACTAATTCCAAAATTCCACCTGTGATGAAAATACATCCATCATGGTCAATTTTAAGCTTCTAACATAGAGTTGGGAAGAGATGCTAACAAACATCTCTTAGGCCTATATGAACTGAGCTGGTTGCAGTACTCCAACCATGACCAGGACACACAAAAAAGAAGATAGTCAAAATACGTAAGTGCCTGTGAGGTGCCGGACTATAGCTTGGACAAACTAATATGGGGACAAAGACATGTTTCCTTCACTTCCGTATTTTCCCAGAATGTCAACTCTAGTGTGGCCTACACAGTAGATGCTCAAAACACACGTGTGAACAGCACTAGTAAATTCACTCAGAGTTTGTGCTCAGTGTCTACTGTGCATGATTACTCAAGATTCACCCCAGAGTTCACCGAAACCTCAGCCTACATTTTTCAGCATACTAATATTGATGCCCAACCAAAATTCCTGTCTTCTTCTGGTCCTGCCAGACTATTAACTAAATTTATTTCCTCTTGTTTGTTAATCTGGAGTCCTTTCCTGGCTACATTTTTACCTCTCTCCCAGTTTCCTGGCCCTCTGTGGCTTCCGGGTCCTTTTGTCCTGTATGCTACCCTAGGTAGCTCCCTAGGTCATCAACACAAGCAGGAACCAGAGCCTTAGAACATTCTTTTAATATTTATATTTATTAATTTGGCTGTGCTGGGTCTTACTTGCAGCATGCCCGATCTTCAGTCTTCATTATTGCCACATAGAATCTTTTAGCTACAACACGTAGGATCTTTAGTTCTAGCTGAGTTGTGGATGTGGGATCTAGTTACCAGGTATTGAACCTGGAGCCCCTGCATTAGAAGCCTGGAGTCTTAGCCGCTGGACCACCAGGGAAGTCCCTAGAATACTCAATATATCTTTTTCTGATTCTTCTTGATATTTGATTCTATCATCCTTGAGTATTATTCTTTGGACTAGTATAATTCATCTAACTTTTCTTGATTCTAATCTCTGGACCTTGAGTCTCATTCCCCAAGGTTCTTGCTGGTACTAACCACAACTTCTCCCTGAATTCCCTTAGTGCTCCTAGCTCCTCAAGTGCATTTGCCCTTTAATTTGGCATTATGCTGAGCTACTCTTGGAAATTCCTTTTAATTAGTCATATTTGAATCTGACTTTATGTGAATATTCCCATAGGTGTCATACTGACTGACTCTTTTTTATGAGCCAAATTAATGAAAAAGTCCAGTGATTTGATTTGCCTATATTACTTAGTGAGCCACCCAGTATCACATGAGGTCCCAGTCAAAGCCACATAGTTTCAAATCACTGGGCTTCTTCATGGCGATTCTTCTTTTCCTTCATTTAACCACTCTATTCCATTCTTTCCCCAAAATTTAAAGAGCAAAGATGTCACTCTATCCTGTTAGTTAAAACCTTAAAAGAAAATTAGGAAAGAAGCTGCAATTTAAGTAAACCCAGTAACAAATATTTAAACTAAAGACTAAGAAAATTTCCTCTGGTTCGAAGAAACCAGAATTGAAAGAGACACATGTACCCCAATGTTCATCGCAGCACTGTTTACAATAGCCAGGACGTGGAAGCAACCTAGATGTCCATCAGCAGATGAATGGATAAGAAAACTGTGGTACATATACACAATGGAATATTATTCGGCCATTAAAAAGAATGCATTTGAATCAGTTCTAATGAGGTGGATGAAACTGGAGCCTATTATACATAGTGAAGTAAGTTATAAAAACACCAATACAGTATACTAATGTATATACATGGTAATGATGACCCTATATGTGAGACAGCAAAAGAGACAGATGTAAAGAACAGTCTTTTGGACTCTGTGGGAGAAGGCAAGGGTGGGGTGATTTAAGAGGGTAGTGCTGAAACGTGTATATTATCATATGTGAAGCAGATCACTGGTCCAGATTCGATGCATGAGACAGGGTGCTCAGGGCTGGTGCACTGGGATGACCCTGGGGGATGGGATGAGGAGGGAGGTGGGAGGGGGGTTCTGGATGGGGAACACATGTGAGCCTGTGGCTGATTCATGTCAATGTTTGGCAAAAACCACTACAATATTGTAAAGTAATTAGCCTCCAATTAAAATAAATTAATTAATTTTTAAAAATTAAAATAAAATAAAATCTAGTAAGGACCAAAAAAAAAAAAAAAGCAAGAAAATATGTAGGTGTTACTGACTATACCAAAATTTTCACTCTCAGAGTTCTCTGGATCCTCTCTCCTCTGCTTTCCATAGCTTACTTTTTTAATTCCTGGATTGTGACCATAAAGGGTTTAGAGTTATGTGCTCATGGAGTTTTAGTGAAACTAGGACACAAAGCATAGCCAACTCCAAGCTTAGTCAAGTCAAGCAGTGAAAAAAAAAAAAGAATTCAGGTCCAGATACATGTTGACCTGGGAAATCTGGTCTTTGGGATCTCAGGTAGAGCTGATGTAGCAGTTTCAAGATGAGTATAGGAATCCTATCCTAGAAGTCTGGCTCATGTCACCAAGTCCAAGTCACAAGTCCAGGATGCAAACAAGGAATTAAGAGAAAATTCCAGGTCCAGTGTCAGAAAGAATTTAAAATTGGAGAATCAAACCAACTACAGAGAGGGTACCTGAGGGTCTCAAAACTTATTGTGCTTCTGGTAGGTGTCTTCTCAGCCATATACTTGCAATCAGGCTAAAACCTATTACCCATGGAGTCCTTGCAAAAACAAGAATTTCCTGAGGCTGACTGTATTAATATTTAGCTTTATAAATAAGGGTTTATATTTCTGTGTATGAATTTCTGTGCAACATTTATGAATCAGTTCTTTGTTTTTGTGTGGGAGAGGCTTACATGAAATGATAAAGATCTGATGGAATCTGGCACTCAAAATAAATTTTCACAAGAAATAGTGGGAAATAATGTCAGTAAAATGATAAGAGATTGGAGATCTTCTAAACAGGGTTTTTAGGCTTTTTTGTTAAATAGTTTAAGTTTTAGAAAAATCCATAACATTTGAGACAATGTTTTAAATCAAATAATGTTTAAAACACTGTATTTTTTACTGAATGATATTTTATAATCAAAATTTGGAACTTATAATCACATTTCAAATCAGGAGTACAGTTTTTCTAAATTTACATTAATATTTAAGCTAAAGAGCCAAGTGTTGTCAAATACCTAAAATGTACCATATGGATGTACCAGCAAACCAAAGCACCCACAAGAGGGCCTGATGTTATAGGGTTCCTAAACCATCATGTATATCCCCCTTTATGAAGTCACAAAGTTCTTGGTTACCTCATTGTTCCTTCAAGTTACTATAATGATAGGGTCTTAAAGACTCTAGTTAGGAAAATTATGAATTTTGGTTTTTACCTCTCTGTTGGCATCAAAATAATACTTTCCAAAGGGTCAGTATTTTACAAGCAGATACAGAACATCAATAAATTAAAACTTAGAGGAAAAATATACCAAATCTTTCGATTATGGAAGTTACAAAATGAAACTTTCCCGCTCTAGAGATGACATTGCCAGCCTGTATTTTTAGTCACAAACATGTCACATTTCAGCTTTTCACACAAATCTCCATTGTTGTTCAGTCACCCAGTTGTGTCCAACTCTTTGTGACCCCATGACTACAGCACGCCAGGCCTCCCTGTCCTTCACAATCTCCCAAAGTTTTCCCAAGTTCCTGTCCATTGCATCGGTGATGCCATCCTGCCATTTCATCCTCTGATGCCCTCTTCTCCTTATGCCCTCAATCCTTCCCAGCATCAGGGACTTTTCCAATGAGTCAGCTGTTTGTATCAGAAGACCAAAATACTGGCACTTCAGCTTCAGCATCAGTCCTTCCAATGAGAATTCAGTGTCGATTTCCCTTAAGATTGACTAGTTTGATCTCCTTGCTGTCCAAGGGACTCTCAAGAGTCTTCTCCAGCACCACAGTTTGAAGGCATCGATTCTTTGGTGTTCTGCCTTCTTTAGAATCCAACTCTCACAACTGTACCTGATCACTGCGAAGACCATAATCACCCTTTTTTTCATAGAAGGACAGAATTGGTCTGCCTTCCCTTTCATAGGAATGTCCCTAAGAGGTCTACTGTGATTAGATACTTGTCAGGAAAACAAGTACCCCAGGTGTCAGTCATGAGCAAAGCATCAGGAGAGGTGGAACCAAGGATCACATGTCAAAGACGATGCCATTTTCTACCAAGCCCACGGAAACACACAAGTCAGCACATCCCTTCACTCCATGACTAAGACCACAACTGCTTCAAGGAAATTCTACCAGGTGATCAGGTTTGTCCCAGACTACCTTAGAGAAACTAAAGAAGAACAAAATAAATAGACCACCTGGACAAGAGAAATTACCATTTCCATGACCATTCCTAGCCCAAAGGGTTGAATTTTTCTTGCTAAGTAGGAATATAATATATTTAGTAATAAGATACTGTGTTCATTTAAAAATACTTAGTCTACCTCTTTTCCCACAGCCCCTTGCTTATCAACACTCTTTTGCCACCAAGTGATAACATTAACAGTGGTAGGACTGCAGAAGTATTCTCAGATCTCAGTATCAAAGTATGTTTCTTGGGCATGTACACGGGGGCAGACTGTCAGTTTTACTTATCTGCACCTCCAGCTCTGGGTAGGCAGTTGTTCATTCTTAAAACAGACCCTCAATGGCCCCATGCTGCCTTGCAGCAGACATCAGCTCTGTCTCAGGATTTTTTCTTGTTTTCAGTGTAACTTCAATGAGACATTATTTTTAAGCAAGTCACATATTTTGAAGCAGTTTTCACTTCACCACTGTGTGAAAATTTAATGGGCTTCTATTACTAAAAGTAATTTGAAGTCATAAGGTCTCAAAAAAGGGTATGGCCCATTTATCCTAACCTGACTCTGTCTGTTTCTCACTGGCCTTTCTTCTCATACACATTTGCTTTACTATCTATGGAGCAGACATAATGAACAGTTCCCGTGAGCCAGTTTCAGGCAACCTGATGTTATGCAGGCAATGAGAAGCAGAAAGTCTCTCTAAATTCCATTCAGCAAGAACACACTGAGAACTTAATTTCCCTACTCAATGCTAAGTATCTTGAGGCAAATAAATTCCTAAAAAAGATTCTTTGACTTCATGTTGCTTATAATCTTGTTTCCATAATTCATACATCAATCGGCAAACAACAGAGGTAGAATGTGATTGATATAACTAAGAAGTCCCCCTACACACACATGCTCCAGCTTCTGGAATGTGAAGGAATGCCAACACTGTGAATTCCATCTTCCCTCTCTTCTTCCAAAAATGGCCCTATGCTTTCAAAATATACTGGTCCTTCAAACTCTTAAGGAAAAATGCTTAACATTCCAAAGAATTACCCCCACGTTTCCCTCATATCATTGGGCAGTTGGCATTCTTCTTCATATATGGAGGAATCAGGAGGAAACTAGAAATGGGGTCCATGTCATGGAGTTCAAGTGAAAGGACTTTGAGAAGCATGAATTCTATGAAAGTACTGTAAGAAACTGTTGGAGAATTGACTGAGGCAAAAACATGAGAACACCAGAAGGCTCATTTTCCTGCTCAGAAAAAAGTCAAAAGAGCACGTATCTGATGAGACCGTACTGGAAAATTGGCCCATGGAGTTATAAGGTTGGTAAAATAACAATATGAAAAAAAAAATCTCACCTCATCTATCAATCATTCTACTTGAGCTGTACCCAGCATGCTTCTAAGTAGCTTCAGTCGTGTCTGACTCTGTGCAACCCCATAGACGGTGGCCCACCAGGCTCCCCATCCCTGGGATTCTCCAGGCAAGAACACTGGAGTGGGTTGTCATTTCCTTCTCCAATGCACGAAAGTGAAAACTGAAAGTGAAGTCGCTCAGTCGTGTCCGACTCTTAGCAACCCCATGGACTGCAGTCTACCAGGCTCCTCCATCCATGGGATTTTCCAGGCAAGAGTACTGGAGTGGGGTGCCATTGCCTTCTCCGTACCCAGCATAAGCATAGCTAATTGTGTAAAAGGATTAAACATAATTATCATTTAATCTGTAATAGTGTTTTTCATTTTACTTAGTGGATAACCGTAGTACACACGAACACATTATCAACTTAAATTATAACATACGTAAATGTAGTAGAGAACATTTCTAACATAATGATTTTTAATTAAAAAAAAATAGTAGCCATATGGAACCATCTCCATAAGCTACATCACACAGTAACTACAACCATTACAAACTTTCCTTGAGGAGAATTAATCAAAATCTAGCATCTTTAAATCACCAGAACCAGAATTTGGTTAATTGAGATGTTATGTTCGGGCTAACTTTCCAAATAACATGTGCTATGAATCTATCACATAGATAATAGCTATGTAGGTAGCTTAAGTATTTCATGGCAGCTTTATAACCTGATCCAGTAGAGAAGGGATATAGACGGGGCAGTGGAAGAGAAGACTACTAACCTATAGGTTTAGTATATAGTAATAGGTTTCTAGAACTTAACTTCCTTGTACTTAACTTCCCTGAATCCATCCACACACATCACAAGATATGCGACATCCACACACAGAGCAGTAGATTCCTGGGCTTCCCTGGTGGCTCAGACAGTACAGAATCTGCCCTCAATGCAGGAGACCCAATTTAATCCCTGGGTTGGGAAGATCCCCTGGAGAAGGGAATGGCAACTCACTCCAGTATTCTTGCCTGGAGAATTCCATGGACAGAGGAGCCTGGCGGGCTACAGTCCATGGGGTCGCCAAGAGTCGGACACATCTGAGCCACTAACACTTTCACCTTCTTTCAGCAATAGATTTGTTTTCCTACCAGGAATTGAACGCACTGTAGGCTTAGTTTACAAACACTAAGCCAAATCTTGCAAAAACCCTATAACAGGCTTTGTTGTTGTACTCATGTTAAAAATGAGAAAGTAGAGACTTAGACTTCCCTGCTGGCTCAGACAGTAAAGCATCTGCCTGCAATGCGGGAGACCTGGGTTCAATCCCTGGGTCAGGAAGATCTCCTGGAGAAGGAAATGGCAACCCACTCCAGTTTCTTGCCTGGAGAATTCCATGGACAGAGGAGCCTGGTAGGCTACAGTCCATGGGGTCACAAAGACTTGGACATGACTGAGTGACTTCACTTCACTTCACTTCAGAGACTTAGAAGAGTTAAATGAGCTGCCCAAGGTCACAAAGCTAGTAAATGATCAAGATAGGATGTAGAACTAAGCATAAAGTATATGCACTCCATCCACAAACACAAGCTATACAGCAGGTTGTATTGTTGTTTAGTCTCCAAGTCGTATCCAACACTTTGCGACCCTATGGACTATAACCCGCCAGGCTACTCTGTCCATGGATTTTTCCAGGTAAGAAAAAATGTTGGAGTGGGTTGCCATTTCCTTCTCCAGGGGATCTTTCTGACTCAGGGATCAAATTCGTGTCTCCTGCATTGGCAGGCAGATTGTTTACTGCTGAGCCACCAGGGAAGCCCAATACAGCAGGTAACAGAGAACAAAAGGATACAGAAGTAAGATTCATCTCTAGGCCAATTTGTCCTGGATGACAAACTCCTAGAGGGCAGGGAAGCCTCTGTTCTCACCTACTTCTCCTTATACAGCTGTGAGCTATGTAAGTAGGTCCTACGGGAATTCACTTTGGTAATGAGAACAAAGAGGCAGCAAGAATGCAGATGACAGAAGAGCCTAATTCTCTGTTTTGCCTCTGAATCTATAAATGGTCTTATGAATGATTTGCAGGGAACAGAAATATATAGTCTCTGAGCCTTAGTGACAACATACAACCTTCCATGCATCTACCTGTCTAGGCTGCTCCATTAATGGACAGATGTCTAAACAAAGGAGGCATCAAAGCACTGCAAGAGACCACTTGTCCCAAATTTCACTGCATTGTAGGAAGAGAAAGGGTAAACTTCTAAGTGTCCCACCTTCCTCAAACCCAATGTGCCTCTGCAGTTTAGACGTTATTAATCTTAGAGTTTTCTGTGAAGCAAAAACCAAAGGTAAAATAAATGCCAAACAGCTATTGCTGTCACTGCCTTCCCTGTAGTCACTTCGCTATCAGCTGTTGGCAGAGCAGACCGTGTAGGATGACGAGATCTGACGAAGGGTGAGGGATGAGGTGTCAAGTCAGGGAACGAGGCCGCCCATACCAAGTGGCTCTGACACATGCAACAGTGCCCGTCAGCACACTGCATTACAGATAGATAGCCAGCAAACCAACCTAACTGCAGCAACAGAAAGGAAGAGAAAGCAGAATTCAAGAAATGATCAGCCTCCTTCCAAGCCCTCCCTCCCTCTCTCGCCCCAGACACACGTTCCTCAGTATTAACAGCGCCAGAAATTGCAGCAGTGATCAGGTTGTCAGGCCGAATATTCCTTTCCAAAGAAGATCCTGGTGGGTAAGCAGCCACCTAGGCACTCCCCTCATTGTCTACCGGGTCAGAATCTTCTCCAAGGTCAGCAGCCTTGCAGCAATGTCTTATCCTTAAGAAGTGGGAGTGCCATTTCTAGTTTCCCAGGAAAGCAACAGCACATCGTGGGACTTTTCAAAGTATGAATACACACACACACATACACACACACACACAAAAGATAACTAGGCCTAGTGTATGATGTAGGGGACAGTCTCCTATTCCTCTTGCTTGAAGCCCTATGCCTGCTACCTCAGCCTTGCTTACCATGACCGTCTACACAAGCACTTAATCACACCATCATATCCTTGACATGGTTAACATCAGTTTTGATGTCAGAGAAATATGTGTCCAGGCTATATTGAAAGAGCTTGAATTCCTAACCTGTTCTCAATGAGTTGTTTGTTTGTTTGCTGCATAAGGAGTCATTTATCCCATCCATGGAGAAATATGAGCACCACCCACTCCCACCAGTCCACTTCCCAGGTTAGGATTGAAACATTTCCCCAGGAGACAGAGACAAAGAGTTCCTTCTGAAGACTGATCCATCCTAACCCTAAGGTGAAGAAAAATAAATATTATCATATTAAAATGTGAACCCCAATCTACTCGCTATTGAAATTCTTCCTGCTGAGTCTTCCAGGGCTGCCATGGACAAAAGGAAAGAACGATATTTTTAAGCTGGTGGACAAGTGTAGGTAGGACTGGAGGACAATAAAGAAAAATACTTGCTCAGACTCTAAGATCTCTAATATCACTGAATCATGATCAGAAGAGTTGTTTAGCCCCAGAGATTTGTAGCTCTGGGTCCAGGAGTGCCAGGGTCAGGGCACAAGGACTAAGAGAGGACTGCTGCCAGGGATACCACATGATGGCCCAGGACAAACCAGGGGTCTGGGCAGCCATTCAGGGTTGTAAGTCTAACTGTCAGTACCCAGTACCTCTGCACTGAGAGCCCTGGGGGATGGCAAACCTCCTCTATGACTGCAGATTCAAACAAGGCACTGGAGGCAGGCATTTTTGATAAAGAGGGCTGGAAACCATTCAGAGCCTTGAACACATTCTTCTCTATTTCCTACTCTACTAAAAATAAGAGGAGACTCATGTTTCCACAACAGTGGGCTTTGTTAACAGGGAAAAACATGTAATTCTCAGAAATTTTGGCTGGAAGTAGCCTTATACATTTTCTATTCCAGGGGCTTTCAAATTTAACCTACAACAAAATCAGCTAGATGCTTGTTAAACCAAATTGCTGGCCTTCCATAGGTCTAGGGTGGGGCTGAGTAATTTGCATTTGTAACAAGTTCTTTCGGCCTGTGTTCAGTTGACTCTTTTCGACCCCATGGACTGTAGCCCTCCAGGCAAGTTTCCAGGTGATGGTAATTATTATAGTCTAAGAGATTCCACTGTAAATTTTTTTAAAGGAGACAACTAAATTTAACAAATATTTATTAAGTACCTACGAGTGAGATTTTAGACCAAATATTAGAGACAAAAAGAATTTTACTTACTAATTCCAGAGTGATTAAAGATTTAAATGTTTTTAAAAGTTTATGAAACTGCAAGAATATAATTCCAGAGTTACTTTTAGGAAATGACAGCAAAGGTAGACTCAATAAAAGAATATTATAAAATAAACCTAAAAAGGATTTTTTTCTATATAAAATTATTAAATGTCTTGTTGTTGTTCAGTCACCCGGTCATGTCCGACTCTGCAACCCCATGGACTGCAGCACGCCAGGCCTCCCTGTCCTTCACCATCTCCTGGAGTTTGCCCAAGTTCATGTTCATTGCAATGGTGGTTAAATGTCTAAGCACCAAAAAAATAAAAATTATGATAAAATTTTAAATTTGAAAAAGAATTTGCAATTCATATGACAGATAAAATTCTATATTCTTAAAATGCAAAGAATCATCAGGAAATACAAACATCTTCAGAGAAATATTAACAGAGAAACAATTGGGCAATTTACAAAAAATAAATACAAATGGCAAATTAGTACATAAAAATATCACTATTTACTACAGTAATAATGAAAATCAAACATTGCTTTTCAGTAGTGAATTGACATATAAAAATATTAAATGCTGGCTTGGTGGTGGGGTTCTATGCTGACTGGTGGGTGGCAAGGCCTGAGAAGTCAGAAATGTCCCAAACAAGGTGCATTGCAAGAGAAAAATCCTAATACCAGTTATGAATTCATCCATGAATCAAGAACTGAGTAACCATATCAGAGGTTAGAGAGAAACCAACATTATCAGGAACAATGAACAACTAGGTTCTCACTCTAGGTCTATGAAATACCTGGGTTAGAATGTAAGACTAGTATGGGGGCTTCTAATAATTATTCATGCATTAAGCTATTATTGTGTGCCTACAGTGTGCTGGGGAGAAGGCAATGGCACCCCACTCCAGTACTCTTGCCTGGAAAATCCCATGGGCGGAGGAGCCTGGTAGGCTACAGTCCACGGGGTCATGAAGAGTCGGACAGGACTGAGCGACTCCACTTTCACTTTTCACTCTCATGCATTGGAGAAGGAAATGGCAACCCACTCCAGTGTTCTTGCCTGGAGAATCCCAGGGACGGGGGAGCCTGGTGGGCTGCTCTGTGCAATGACTCTGTGCAGTGGGGTCGCAGAGTCAGACACGACTGAAGCGACTTAGCAGCAGCAGCACAGAGTGCTGTGTTCTGTGATCATTACTGGCAATGCAAAGATGAAAAGGTAAAACCTTTAGGTAGTTTACCATGTCTATTGGGAGACACATTGAAGAGCCAATGCACTAGGAATTCAGTAAGGAATTCTTCTTAAAAGGAATGAGAGCCTTAACTAAATTTTGGAGGGCCAGGGTGCCTATGGTCAGCAGAAACTGACAACTTCTTTTTTTCAAATCTTCCTAAAGTCTACCCTACTCTGAATATAATTCTCCATTTTCAAAAAATTGGGAAACTTTAAAGAAAATGTGAATGAGTAATTGTATTATGCAAGTCAACCCCACAAACAGCAATATAAACATAAAAATATATCATAAATAGCCAAGCCCATCTGCATTTATTTTGTTTCCTTTAATAGCACGTCACAACTCTATTTGCATGGCTCAAAAACAGCAAGTCAGTTTGGTCAAGTCAGTCAAATAAAAGTCAAATAAGTTTTGAAAAAAGACACAATTGGAATATTTGATATTTTCATCCTATTATAGGCATAGCCTAAAACTTGATATTTTTTCTGTTCATTAGCTGCTTGTTTTAATACTGATTCCCAAATCCCTTTCCACCACTATTTTATAAAATGCACAACTTTGCCTGAGTTAAATTGTGTACAGTATCTTACTACATCATCTTCCAATCATTAATTTTCATCAGAGAATGTCAGCAGGGAATTATGTCAGATTACTTGGACCTGATATTTTCTCATAAATCCATTCTAACCTCTATATACCCTTTCATTCTATCAGACATTTTCCATCTCTCTTGGAAGCTTAAATTTTTTTTTCTTGAAATTAAAGCTGGCCTTATCCAAACTGTTCCCATCTTTATTTTTAACAAAGGCTTACTAAGTTCCAATTATTTGAAAAACACTGAATAAAATGTTAAGAGTTGGGGACAAATATTGTCTCTAATTTATAGTTAAAGTGGGATTTTCTGTGTAATTCTGGACAAAAGGCAGAAGTTATCCCCTGCTGACAAGGAGCTGTCCTCAGCTGGAGCTGGAGCCAGCCACCCCACAGCAGGACTTGTTAAGAGGCACAGTGCAGAGTTTTCACCAAGTGGTCGATCCCCCACTCACTAATCTTCGTATCCTGAAAGAAGAGAGGGGAGCCATGTGAGATGGGTGTTGCAGTATTTGTGAAGAAAAGATAGTGGAATCAGGGATGTTCCTCTCTCAAAAGCCGAGGTTGCCATTCATGAAGACTGGAGTTTCCAGAAAAAGTTAAAGACATCTAGTTTTCTGGCTGGAGGGCAGCTGAGCCACAGAGTCCTCAGGCCCCTGCTGGTGATGTCCTGAGAACGAGCATCATACTAAGAGATTCTTGAGGGAGAGTTCTTTGGAGAACTCTAAAGGTTTGTTGTATTACCACTTTTGGTCTGCTGCCCCTACTGTGGAGAGGAGGAGGTGGGTGCTTCACCGATTTAAAGTTTAGAGCTTAATCTTGAACATAAAGAATGACGCCTCCTTCCGGTTTAGAGATCTGAATGATGGAGACCCCTGGAGCAGCCTATGCCACGGGAGTTTAAGGGTTTGGTGTTTTAGACACCTTGTCCCAGCTCCCCACAACCCTCAGAGAAGGAAGATAAACATCTCAGCTCCACAGACAAGGGCAGAGATGGGCTGAGAAGCCCAGGCAGTTCCTGGACCAATAGATGGGATGTCCAATCCAAAGAAGTGGTTGAGGTAGCTACTGCTGGAGAAGAAAAGATGAGACACATCTGCTTCTCTAGGGGATCCTTCAGTGACAGAGAGCGGGGATAAAGGTAAATGCCACTCAAAGAAAACCAAGCACACCATCTGGATGGAAACATTTATGCCAGCAGGTACCACCACTATCTGCTAGAACCTGTCTAAGCCTAAGGGAGGACACCGATCCACCTCCAATCTGACACATAGGCATGACAAAAGATCTGCCTGCCACAGGCTTCCTTCTTGTCCACAACACCAGAGAAATTGGATTGGTGGGAAGGGAAGACTCAGAACTGGGTGTCAACCTGCGCCTCCTCCACATCCAGCTGCCAAAGCCACAGCTGGGGAGAAGATGAGATCCCATCAAGAGTAAGAGAAAAACTTTAAAGTAAATACATAAGTCTCCAACTGGAAGCCATTATTCAATAAAATAAAAAGATTTATTTTATAGGTCAATGAGGCAATATCTATACACACAGAAACTTTAACATTTGCATCAAATATCTAGTTACTTCTACACATTTACAAAGTTGGCATTTCCCCCCCATCATTAAATTGTTCATCACCATCCCCATTAACCAGTGAATACAACTTGTAACTCAGAAAAGAGCATACAGCATATTTTGCAATTGTTGTTGCTGTTTAGTCCCTAAGTCTTGTCCAACTCTTGTGACCACAGGGACTATAGCCTGCCAGGCTCCTTTGTCCATGGAATTTCCCAGGCAAGAATACTGGAGTGGGCTGCCATTTGCTTCTCCAAGGGGTCTTCCCACCCCAGGGACTGGACCCACATCTCCTGCATTGGCAGGCAGATTCTTTACCACTGAGCCACCAGGGAAGCCCATATTGGAATTACTAAAAATAAAAATTGATCTTAGAAAATCGATATGGATCAAAGTATTCAAATGTATTTTGCATTCAATTTTCCAAAATTTTATATCTCTAATGTATCCTTTAAAATTATTCACACTAATTATAAATATTGTATATCAGGAAAAATGTGTTTGCTGTAGAAGTAAAATGAAGCAATGAAATAAAGAATGTAAAAAATATTGCTTCTTGAATGCATCCCTGCAAAAGTTATTTGTGTTTAAGTAAAACAGATTACTCTAGTATGGCTAGTTTGGCTGCAAAAAGAAGAAATAAAATTGCAAGTAAAGTGAAATGTACTTTAAAAATACAGTAAGTATCTTGAATCTCAGGACTGATGGTGTATTTTCAAGAGGTTTCCAGATACTAAAAGCAGAGAAGACCTATAATCTCTCCCTTAGGGCATCTCATTTTCTCTGTGGATGCTTGCTCCATTCTCAGCTCTTCACTGAAGAGAAGCCTCATGGTTTGTACTGATTCATACGTTTGCTCCAACTCTCAGGATCCTCACCCTTTGACCTCAGGAGTAACTGGAAACTTCCCTTTATGTTTCTTAATTCAAATAAACAAGTGAGAAAAGTGTATTGGTTAGTGTTTTTATTCCCAACCTTGTGATAACAGCCAAAGCAGACATGGGCTATCCTTGGGTCCCCATCCACCAGTCTTTTCCAGCAAGAGGGGGAGATGTAGTATTTAAAGAAACTAAGTTTCCAGTGACATTTGCGTTCCCATGAGATATATGACATAAAGGATTCTGATTCTTTTGGTATATGATGCATGGTTTTATTGTTCACTGAATTTTTTTACAGGTAAATCAGCCTTTTAAAAATCTTATAAGTTCACTTTGAGGCAGAAATTGAAGTCTTTTTTTTTTTTTTTTTAAAGAAAACATTTTCATTCATATGTTGGACCATGGCATCATTCTCATTAAAGGTCTCAAAGACACCACAGGTCATCAACCCCAGCTGTTCTCACTTGCTGCTGCTGCTAAGTCGCTTCAGTTGTGTCCGACTCTGTGCGACCCCATAGACAGCAGCCCAGTAGGCTCCTCTGTCCCTGGGATTCTCCAGCCAAGAATACTGGAGTGGGTTGCCAGTTCCCCCAATTTTACCATGGTTCTAAATTTTTTTTTAATTACAAGTAAATCAGTTATCCATGCTGCACTGTACTCAGTTGCTCAGTCGTATCTCTTTGAGACCCCATGGACTGTAGCCCACCAGGCCCGTGTCCATGGAATTTCCCAGGCAAGACTACTGGAGCGGGTTGCCATTTCCTCCTCCAGGGGATCTTCCTGACTCAAGGATCGAACTCATGTCTCCTAATCGGCAGGCAGATTCTTTCCTGCTGAGCCACCTGGGAAACTCATGTATCCATAGTAGAACCCAGATTACAGACACTATCATATCACTGATAAAACAGCACTTAGGTCACCTGAAGAAACTGCTCGTGGCTCTACATGCTGAAAACCACTTCCCTCATGGAAAAGAGAACCCAAAAACCACAAAAGAAATCCCAGTCAGAAGGAAACTCTTTCTGTCATCTAACCTAACCACATCCCCTTATTCTTTACTCAGAGAGAAATAATCTTTCTTGAATGAGTAAAAAAAGCAACATCCCCTTTCTTACACAGCTATCAGTTACTGAGTGCATACTGAGTTCAAACTTCTTTTGTTAAATATTGCTGGATTTGACTCAAATTGTAGAGGTCCTCTTGAGCTCAATTCTTCCCTATCTTAAACAGTGCTCAAGATCAACTACTAGAGTCCCATTGCTGCTAAGTCGCTTCAGTTGTGTCTGACTCTATGCGACCCCATAGACAGCAGCCCACCAGGCTCCCCCATCTCTGGGATTCTCCAGGCAAGAACACTGGAGTGGGTTGCCATTTCCTTCTCCAATGCATGAAAGTGAAAAGTGAAAGGGAAGTCGTTCAGTCGTGTCCAACCCCCAATGACCCCATGGACTGTAGCCTACTAGGCTCCTCCGCCCATGGGATTTTCCAGGCAAGAGTACTGGAGTGGGGTGCCATTGCCTTCTCCGTTAGGAGAATCCAAAACGCCTGTCCTTCTGGACACAACACTTTTGTTTCATGTAGCACTGTTGACTTAACCTCATGAAACAACTCTTAATAGGAAGGCAAGAATCAGTGGCCTCCAAACTTAAATGTAAGTTTGGGGGGGTTTTGTTGTTGTTTTTTCCATATGATTAGCCTGATTGTAACAAATCCACCAAAATATAAGAACGTGTTTTTATTCCTTCTAACTTTTGAGGGGAAAATGACCAAACTGTGAACTATATTTAATTAACAATGCCATATTTATTTCACAATGGTATTTACCAACTGACACACAAAATGATTATGCATCAGGAGAATATTAAAGATGATTTACTTGCAATCTGTTTGAGGTAATGAGGCTCAGTAGCAAAAAGACTGTGGGAATGAATAACACACATTCTAGAATTTCTCTACCAATAGGTAGTAGTTTCCAAGGGAAGAAAGACTAATGGGAAGGACCATGTTATATAGTTGGGCAGGTTCTGGAGAAAGACCAGAAGCCAATAATCTAACTGAAGGTCACTAACTCAGTTTTAATCAATTTGTAAGTGAAATAAACCTAAAGGACAGACCAATTCAAGGAAAAAGTTGATTTTAAAAAGTGAGAAAGATTCTGTATTCTTTACATTTATAAAAGAGATATATTACTTTTCATGACTAAAATAAATGTTTTTAAAGAAAATTATCTAAGATTCTTGTTTTCCCTGGGGATACTGTTTAATTCCAAAAGAATATTCAGACTGTACATCAGAAAGCATTTCTGAGACATTTCCTTCCAAGTTTAAACATCTGTGATTTCTGTGGCCTTTCACCTGGAGAAATCATATAGCTGATTCAGCTTTTCCACTTCCTATGACACCTGGCCATGTCTCAGATTTAAGTCATACTTGGGCTTCAACTCTTCTGGGTGATTTCTGGTCTTATATCAATGTTACCCCTTATTCAGTCATTCTTAAGTCAAAGGTAAAGTTCTATAAATATGAGAATCAAGCCAGCATTTCAGAAAATCAAAGACAAGAAAACCCAGGTGGGCACAACATGGGCACATTCCTTCCCTGTGTAACCAAATGTGCTGTCCTGTTAATATTCCCTGCTGTCACCTTCTCCAACTCCGCCTCACCTCCCTTCTTAGGTCTAATACACCCTCTCAATATTGTTTGGATTAAGCAATCACTCATAAAAAGAAGAATATGATCTCTTTTCTGAATAAGAAAAAATATTACTATATATCGCTCTCCTCATTTAAAAAAAAAAAAGTATTGCTCTACATTTTTTAGATGTGCCTACTTTTTTATTCAGAAAAATTGCAGCTAGGAAAACATAGAGGTCAGAAAGTTAGACTGCTACTAGGTTGCCAAACATTGTTCTATAATCTCGGGATAAACTGTATTCATGCACAGTGGCCCCGCCTACTACATCTATGGAAGTGGCCAGTCCAGGAAGCAAATAGGAAACACTTTATGTATCAGTCTCACTGAGCTCCATCTGAATAAACAGAGAATCTAAGCAAAAACTAAACCCTTTCTACACAAACACATCTTCAGCAGAGTAGACCCTCATTTAAACCTGATTGCTGCTGCACCTAAAGCCTATCCACATAAAAATCACAGAGCACTTGTGGCTTCTGTCCCAAGGGCATGAGAATGTCTTTCTTCAGAGCTAAAGGATCAAAAGACCTTAACAAAACAAAAGGGGTAGGATGAACCAGGGCCAGTAATCTAGACAATCAGGTCACCCAAAGAAGCAGAGTCTGAGGCAGTCCTGAGAAATGAGACCATAATTTCAAGTGATACAACAGCCAAGGAAATAAAAAGATGATGGCAAGTCTAGTGAGTAATCTGAAGCCAGTCTAGGTGACTAAAAACCACAGGATCTTATCCAATACATGGTTTTGATCTGCTCTCAAGGGCAGGATACCCAGGTGAGGGACTTCTCTGCTGGTCCAGTGGTTAAGAATCCACCTTGCAATGCAGAAGACACAAGTGTGATCCCTGGTTGGGGGACTATGATCCCACATGCCACAGAGCAACTAAGCTCACACAGGCAACTACTGAGCCCCCAGCCACGAGTCCCTGTGCTGCAACAGAAGATCTCGTGCACTGCAACTAAGGCCCAACACAACCAAAAAAATAAATAATCAAAACACAAATAAAGAGAGCCAGGTGATCCAATTGCATTTGGAGGACTATGGTCGATGCAGAGATTATCCGATTTATCTGACTATTAATTTAGACACAGTTGTTGTTTAGTTGTTAAGTTGTATCCAACTCTTTTGCCGTTCCATGGACTGCAGCCTGCCAGGCTCCCATGTCCCAGGATTTCCCAGGGAAGAATACTGGAGTGGGTTGCCATTTCCTTCTCCAGGGATCTTCCTGACCCAGGGATCAAACCCTCATCTCCTGGTTGGCAGGTGGATTCTTTACCACTGAGCCACGTGGAAAGTCCAGTAATTGGTCTAATTCTCAAATAATACTGCTACTGCTAAGTCACTTCAGTCATGTCCAACTCTGTGCGACCGCATAGACGGCAGCCCACCAGGCTCCCCCGCCCCTGGGAGTCTCCAGGCAAGAACACTGGAGTGGGTTGCCATTTCCTTCTCCAATGCAGGAAAGTGAAAAGTGAAAGTGAAGTCGCTCAGTCGTGTCCGACTCTTAGTGACCCCATGGACTGCAGCCCACCAGGCCCCTCCATCCATGGGATTTTCCAGCCAAGAGTACTGGAGTGGGGTGCCATTGCCTTCTCAAATAATAAGAATGCATCTACTCCTGCATTTATCCATCAGCTTTTGTGTGACACTGGTAGCTGTCTATCCAAATCCTTTCCCTATCTAACCTGACAAAATGGCAAAATAAAAATACTCATTTTCTTGTCAGTCAGTTCAGTTGCTCAGTCGTGTCCGACTTTTTGCAACCCCATGAATCGCAGCACGCCAGGCCTCCCTGTCCATCACCGACTCCTGGAGTTCACTCAGACTCACGTCCATCGAGTTGGTGATGCCATCCAGTCATCTCATCCTCTGTCGTCCCCTTCTCCTCCTGCCCCCAATCCCTCCCAGCATCAGAGTCTTTTCCAATGAGTCAGCTCTTCTCATGAGGTGGCCAAAGTACTGGAGTTTCAGCTTTACAATCATTCCTTCCAAAGAACACCCAGGACTGATCTCCTTTAGGATGGACTGGTTGGATCTCCTTGCAGTCCAAGGGACTCTCAAGAGTCTTCTCCAACACCACAGTTCAAAAGCATCAATTCTTCGGCGCTCAGCTTTCTTCAGAGTCCAACTCTCACATCCATACATGACCACTGGAAAAACCATAGCCTTCACTAGACAGACCTTTGTTGGCAAAGCAATGGCTCTGCTTTTGAATATGCTGTCTAGGTTGGTCATAACTTTCCCTCCAAGGAGTAAGCGTCTTTTAATTTTATGGTTGCAATCACCATCTGCAGTGATTTTGGAGCCCATAAAAATAAAGTCTGATACTGTTTCCACTGTTTCCCCATCTATTTACCATGAAATGATGGGACCAGGTGCCATGATCTTAGTTTTCTGAATGTTGAGCTTTAAGCCAACTTTTTCACTCTCCTCTTTCACTTTCATCAAGAGGCTCTTTAGTTCTTCACTTTCTACCATAAGGCTGGTGTCATCTGCATATCTGAGGTTACTGATATTTCTCCCAGCAATCTCGATTCCAGCTTGTGCTTCTTCCAGCCCAGTGTTTCTCATGATGTACTCTGCATAGAAGTTAAATAAGCAGGGTGACAATATACACCCTTGACATACTCCTTTTCCTATTTGGAACCAGTCTGTTGTTCCATATCCAGTTCTAACTGTTGTTTCCTGACCTGCATACAGGTTTCTCAAGAGGCTGGTCAGGTGGTCTGGTATTTCCATCTCTTTCAGAATTTTCCACAGTTTATTGTGATCCACACGGCCAAAGGCTTTGGCATAGTCAGTAAAGCAGAAATAGATGTTTTTCTGGAACTCTCTTGCTTTTTCCATGATCCAGCGGATGTTGGCAATTTGGTCTCTGGTTCCTCTGCCTTTTCTGAAACCAGCTTGAACATCTGGAAGTTCACGGTTCACATATTGCTGAAGCCTGGCTTGGAGAATTTTGAGCATTACTTTACTAGCATGTGAGATGAGTGCAATTGTGTGGTACTTTGAGCGTTCTTTGGCATTGCCCTTCTTTGGGATTGGAATGAAAACTGACCTTTTCCAGTCCTGTGGCCACTGCTGAGTTTTCCAAATTTGCTGGCATATTGAGTGTAGCACTTTCACAGCATCATCTTTCATTTGTTCGTAGTGATGCTTTCTAAGGCCCACTTGACTTCACATTCCAGGATGTCTGGCTCTAGGTCAGTGATCACACCATAATGATTATCTTGGTCGTGAAGATCTTTTTTGTACAGTTCTTCTGTGTATTCTTGCCACCTATTCTTAATATCTTCTGCTTCTGTTAGGTCCCTATCATTCCTGTCCTTTATCCAGCCCATCTTTGCATGAAATGTTCCCTTGGTGTCTCTAATTTTCTTGAAGAGATCTCTAGTCTTTCCCATTCTGTTGTTTTCCTCTATTTCTTTGCATTGATCATTGAGGAAGGCTTTCTTATCTCTCCTTGCTATTCTTTGGAACTCTGCATTTGGATGGATAATAACTTTCCTTTTCTCCTTTGCTCTTTGCTTCTCTTCTTTTCACAGCTATTTGTAAGGCCTCCCCAGACAGCCATTTTGCTTTTTTGCATTTCTTTTCCATGGGGATAGTCTTGATCCCTGTCTCCTGTACAATGTCACGAGCCTCCGTCCATAGTTCATCAGGCACTCTATCTATCAGATCTATCCCCTAAAATCTATTTCTCACTTCCACTGTATAATTGTAATGGATTTGATTTAGGTCATACCTGAGTGGTCTAGTGGTTTTCCCCACTTTCTTCAATTTAAGACTGAATTTGGCAATAAGGAGCTCATAATCTGAGCCACAGTCAGCTCCCAGTCTTGTTTTTGTTGACTGTATAGAGCTTCTCCATCTTTGGCTGCAAAGAATATAATCAATCTGATTTCAGTATTGACCATCTGGTGATGTCCATGTGTAGAGTCTTCTCTCGTGCTGTTGGAAGAGGGTGTTTGCTACAACCAGTGCATTCTCTTGGCAAAACTCCATTAGCCTTTGCCCTGCTTCATTCCGTATTCCAAGGCCAAATTTGCCTGTTACTCCAGATGTTTCTTGACTTCCTACTTTTGCATTCCAGTTCCCTATAATGAAAAGGACATTTTTTTTGGGTGTTAGTTCTAAAAGGTCTTGTAGGTCTTCATAGAACCGTTCAACTTCAGCTTCTTCAGTGTTACTGGTTGCTGCATAGACTTGGATTACTGTGATATGAATTGTTTGCCTGCAATTCTAAATGGCTGCATGACACAGTTACAGTGACTGATATTCAAACTGAAGATTTCTGTTATTGGAAAGAAATGATTCCCAACTCCATACAAGCCACACAACACTGTTTCCTCTTCATACTGCCTGGAATGCTGAAGTGAGAGTCACTTAGAGACCATACATCCAAAAGCATGATAGCAAAGCCTATACACCAAAGACGTGCTGATGGAAAAGAACAGGACTCTGCTGGCATCATGAGGGACCATCCCTGGACTTCTTGGTACCAGAGACAAATAAATCTTCATATGTTTAATGCAGTTTTGAGGGGCTCTCTGTTGCTTGTAGCAGAACACCTTTCTCACTGGTCGTAATTAGATACCAGTGTTTCAGTAACGGCTATGATCTTTTAAGTTGCAGAAAGTTCCATACTCAGCCTTTACCATTCTACCTGTGCCCTGTGAATGGCTAAGAAAACACAGTTCACTCAACCAAAGCACATAAGTCAAATATGATCCTAGAGATACATAGATCCTTAGTACAAGAAAAAAATCTGAAAGTTATAGTTTAAAAATGTCCCTAAAATCTCATCTGACTGAGGCTGCCAACAGTGCTTTCAAGAAACAAACTGCCGCCTGTGGAACTGTCTTTGTCCAGTATCAAGTGTTTATTAGATCCTGTGAGAGTAAAATATGTTTCTTAATCATAATACCAAAAGGGAAAAAAAGATATAAAAAATAGCATTAAGTCAATAGCAAAATTCAGACAACTAAAGCAATCTGCTCTTGCCTGGCTGAATTCTTCCAGGACTCTGGCCCATCTTCCCTCGTTCCATTTCACTTCCAACGTCTCTGCCAGCTCTCAGGCCCCTATGTTAGCTATCTTTGCTCTTCGGATTCCTTTCTGCATTGACATTTCTGTCTCCTGCTTTTGATCCCTCATTGCTACTGAGGCCTCAATTTTGGAATCTTCCTTCTCTTCATATTCAGTTTCTAGTTCTTAGAGTATAATAATTTCTCTACCATCATTCTTAGAGGTCACCTCAGATTCTGGGTGATTTCTTGGGCCCAGAGGCCAAAAGGGTTCTACTTCAGGTGCTGCCTCCCTGCAAGCCCTCCAGCCAGGGGCTTCCAATTCTGTTTACACACAATCCCATCAAGGGCATTAAAATCCATTGCAAGCCCCTAACCCAGCTTCTCTTTACCTACACAACCACTGGCCACACAGCAGGCTCTGAATTTCAGTTCAGTTCAGTCACTCAGTCGTGTCCGACTCTTTGCGACCCCATGAATCGCAGCACGCCAGGCCTCCCTGTCCATCACCAACTCCCGGAGTTCACTCAGACTCATGTCCATCGAGTCAGTGATGTCATCCAGCCATCTCATCCTCTGTCGTCCCCTTCTCTTCCTGACCCCAATCCCTTCCAGCATCAGAGTCTTTTCCAATAAGTCAGCTCTTCGCATGAGGTGGTCAAAGTACTGGAGTTTCAGCTTTAGCATCATTCCTTCCAAAGAACACCCAGGGCTGATCTCCTTCAGAATGGACTGGTTGGATCTCCTTGCAGTCCAAGGGACTCTCAAGAGTCTTCTCTAACACCACAGTTCAAAAGCATCAATTCTTCAGTGCTCAGCCTTCCTCACAGTCCAACTCTCACATCCATACATGACCACAGGAAAAACCATAGCCTTGACTAAAAGGACCTTTGTTGCCAAAGTAATGTCTCTGCTTTTGAAGAAAACAAATGCATTACAAAATTTAGGCAGAAGTTACAGTGTAATTACAACTATGGGAAGTAAAAAAAAGGGGGGAGTCAAGTTGCAGTCTGTATCCCCACTGGTCAGAATTAAGCTTTTAATTTTTTTATTGCATTATTAAAAGCAGGTTTAGAGTTTCACAGAAGCTCTCACATAGTTGAATAATATATCTTCAAGGTATTTCTTTGAAAAATTTGTAGAATTTTTTGGCAACTTAGAGGCCTCCCTCTCTATATCCACTGCTGAATTAATCCAAAGGGCAAGTGGTCAAAAATTTGGTGTCTTCTAATTAGTTCCCTGTGCTCAGTCACATCTGACTTTTTATGACCCCATGGACTGACTGTAGCCTCCTAGGCTCCTCTGTCCATGGGATTTCCCAGACAAAAATGCTGCAGAAGGTTGCCATTGCCTACTCCAGGGGATCGAACCTGCATTTCTTAAGTCTCCTGTGTTGGCAGGCAGATTCTTTATCACTGCATCACTCAGTAAATCAAATTAGTTCCCTGCCTCTCTCTAAAAATGAGGGCCTACAACCTTGCAACAGTTTCTGGAGTGGTAGCAAAATTTATATTGGATTATTCTTTCTTGAAAGAGTGATTTTTTTAAAAGGTACCAAGTAAAGAATCAGCATCATTTAAGAGTCCCCTGTGTGGAAGCATCTGTCCTAGTTTATGTCTGTTGATTTGAAAGGGTGCTTGAGAAAGAATGGGAAAATGAGAACAGGAGATCAATATTCTGAACAATTAACCTATAAACAAATAAATAACACAGTTTATGGGCTACTTAATGTCACATCTCTATAGACAGACAACAGTAAGTTTGTAGGTGAGGTTGACATGATGGATATCACTAGATTAGCAACACACTTGGCCAAATTCAGAAACAAAAGCACATGCATTCTTGTTCATTGTGCCAATTGTAATCGATGCCCTCTGCCTTCCCCACTCTTCAATCCCTTGACACTGATTTTCATCAATAATTTGGACATTTATATTTATTCTCAAAGGAACAGCATATAATAACCATGTGAATGAAAAGGCAAGGACAAACTTAACCATTGTGGCATCAGAGTTCAAGTCATCTCCTAGGACTCCAAGGGATATACCAAAAAAAAAAGGTGTTGAGAACCCTAACCCTAACCCTAGTGCCATGAAGAGGTTTTCACACCTGTGTGTACATCCACAGTTTATCAATCTGATGAAAAATCAATGGTTCACAATCCAACTGCATGTTAGAGTCAACTTAGAAATTTTCTAAAATACTCATTCCTTGCCACCTCCCCCAAAGCTAACCGAAATTAAATTTCTGAGAGTTAAGCCCTGGCGTCTTAGTTTCTGATGTGTTCATGGGGGGAGTGAGCTCAGTGCACTCCTGCACCACCATCTTGATCCTCCTTCCTGGCATCTGTAGTTTTTATTTAACTTTCCAGATGGTTCTGAGGCACAGGGATAGTTGACAGTAACTACTCTAAATAAATAATTTTTTTGTTATTCTGGTCCACACACTATGTCAACAAGGTCAAAATATTACAAGTCATTAATATTACCTTTTTCTGTCTGCTGGAAAAGTCTTAACAAAATTAATATAAAGATAATTTTGTTGGATCCTAGGAAGGTACAGAGTCAACCAAATACCCAATTATGACACAAACAAGAGCTATAATTAAAACTAGAATAGAAAACCTTACTGACCAAAACTTGCAGATAACACACTGAGCTGATGTCTCCTAGAGATAACCCCATTGCTACTTTAAAAACAGATATTTTTTATATTTTAGGAAATATAGTCTAATATTATTACCATTTAAATATTTAGGGCTGAGAATCATATCAATATAGATTTAAGGCGTTTATATAAAATTTGAAATCTTACACAATTGTCCTAAATAAAAAGAGAAGGAATACAATAGGTGAAATGGTGTTCTCTTCCTCACTTATGATCTTTCTCCATTCCTTATGATATTTTCCTTTCCTATGGGTGGTAGGAATTCACAGAATTCTGTGAATTTATTGTTTTCAACATAAAACAAATCTTAGAAGAGGGTGACATTGCTTTTTAAATAACAAAGACTAGATTAATTATTAAAGGGAAATATAAAGAAATTTACAAGAGACATTTCAAGCAAAATAGCTATCTGTTCTTTGAAGCAAAGAAAAGGATATTCTTTTCTTTAAGAATAGCATATTCTTATCCACTAGTTTCTCCTCTGGGGTAAAACAGAGGTGAGTGCTTTGGCAATATTTACATGAGCAGGATGAAATAAAGGAGACAATGCCAGCTGCCCACAAGATCAAATTCAAGGAAAAGAAAAATACAAGTAGTAGGTTTGGGGAAAAAAGAAAGACATTAAAAATTAAAAGCCAGACATTAAATGCAAGAGAGAATTTTACATCTGAAAAGACTTTTGAACTACAGATAGTACTGACAATGGAAGAGGCATCTCGGGAAAGTAAAGTAAGAGAAAGAGCCAGCTAAAAGTAGAATGAAGAGTGACAAAGAAAAGAAAAGAGCAGAATAAAAATTACCTCATCCGGTTTTATCATTTTAATGAACATACGCCAAAGAGTAAGGTCACAGACAAAAGTTTTTTTCATCTCTGTCCTTTCATCAGTTCTCAAGTCAACAAATACTTGGGCAGACAATAAGAAAACCTTTAAACCTAGAAATAGAAATGAGAAGAAAACTAAATGCATATGTTGTTGTCAACATTTTTAACCTTTACTTTCAGATCTATTTCTAAATATTTGCTTCTGGCACCTAGTATCCTAAGCTATAGTATATTTTGACTCTGCAATCAATGGACCACATGTCCAGGCTTATCCTCAACTTCTTCAGTTCCTCGTGGCAAGGGGACCATTTGGTGTATCCTTCCTTGTGAAGGAAAGTCCAACCCGGCAAACCTTGCTCTTGCTTTCCGGACTGCTTTGGGAAGGGGAAGATGGTGGGGGAGTGAGGGTGGGGGTGGGGGGGCGCTGTTAATGAAAAGAATAGAAACATCAGTGGGGACCCCCTTATTCTGCAAATCAATATTATAGTAGAATTCTGCCTTTAGATAAAGTTGTTGCTAAAATAAAATGATGCTAATAAATAATATTAGCATCATATGGAAACTTGTCAGAAATGTAAATTCTTGCATCCTATTCCAGACTTAGCAATCTGGTGGTAGAACCCACCAATCTGTAGTTTAACAATCCCTCCAGATGAGTCTAATAGAGGCCAAATTTGAGAACCACTGCATTAATTCAAGCACTATGACACAATCAACATACTATGGATAAATACTGATGTGTTCTTAACTCCCTAGGAGCTGCTGCTGCTGCCGCTAAGTCACTTCAGTCGTGTCCAATTCTGTGCGACCCCATAGACGGCAGCCCACCAGGCTCCCCCATCCCTGGGATTCTCCAGGCGAGAACACTGGAGTGGGTTGCCATTTCCTTCTCCAATGCAGAAAAATGAAAAGTGAAAATTGAAAGTGAAGGCGCTCAGTCGTGTCCAACTCTTAGCAACCCCATGGACTGAAGCCCACCAGGATCCTCCATCCATGGGATTTTCCAGGCAAGAGTACTGGAGTGGGTTGTCATTGCCTTCTCTGCCCTAGGAGCTAGTTCCTGGTGAAGAAAAGAAAAGTGCTCTAGTGCTCTTAAAGAGGCAATTTTTGAGAGGTGAAAGGTAAGACAGGTGAAATGGAGCTTCCAGGAAAAAGCAACAACATAAAGACCTATAAAAGTTATTTTGCACAGAAGTTTTAAATGTTAGATGTTATTTAAACATTTTTTTAAACTACATCCTTAAATCAGTTGATTTTTCAACTCCACGCCCTAAAACAACTTATCCTAGGTTTGTAGTTGTTGCTAAACAGATATATCCTATATGACAGAAGGGCAAAATTCTACTAAGTTGCCTCCATGCGTTTTGCTCGGTGGACAGCTTATCTGGGGCTGAGAACACTTCTAATTAATGAAAAGTTCGTCATGATCCTAACATGCCACTAATATGCAAGCATTACACCTCTGTTATTCTCATATTTTGGCTTCTGTCTTCTGAAAAAAATAATTGATGGTAAAGGACCTCAGAATATCTGTTTTTATAGCATACTAAGTGGTCAAGTGTTAAAAGCAGTATTCAGCCAAAGCCAAGGTTGATGCCAGATATCTTATCATAGCCGTTGGATTTGAGAATAAATCTTGAACTCAATCAAAAAAAAAAATTACTAGTATAAGTTTATTATTAACAGCTTAGGAATCAAAACACTTGATACAGTGCATAAATAATCATTTTTTAGCCTTGTCAACTGCTGAAATGTATTTGTGGTCATAGTATTGGGAATTCATGATACTAATAGATACTTAATTTCAACTGAGATAAGTGGAAGAACAAGGTATCTCATTTTTCGCTAGCACTTTCTTCTTTTATTCACACTCTTTATATTCTTTACTATTCTGCATCAAAGATGATTTATTATAGATGTTGCATCAGATTTTGAAGATTTCTTCCTTCATAAAATATTGAGATGGCAAAGTTGACATTCTGCTTTAATTCAATCTCAGATAATGTGAAAAATAATCAAATAGTACTTTTTCTTAAAAGACTCAGGACCACTTTACACAGTTACAAAGCAACAAGAGAGCAGAGGTTTGTTGCCCTCACTGATGTTTCCTCCCACTTCCCAGGTGGCACAGTGGTAAGAGAATCTGCCTGCAGTGCAGGAGACTCGGGTTCGATCCCTGGGTGGGGAAGATCCCCCAGAGAAGGAAATGACAACCCACTCCAGTATTCTTGTCTGGCAAACCCCATGGACAGAGAAGACTGGTGGGCTACAGTCCACAGGGTCACAAAGAGTCAGACATGACTGAGCACGAACAGATGTTCCTGAGTATATAGAAAGTGACCTGAGCACATAGTAAGTGCTCAAGGAATATTAATAAAATAAAAAGACGATTAAATAGATTTTAATAACTACAAACTAAAAATAATTCTTAAAGCTTATTTTGCTTAATGTCATAATTACAAGTACACCAAATGTTTCCGCAAGTATTCAAATCATGGTATACAGCCATGAGAACTCTGAAAGAGACGAGGATGAAAACAGACCTCATTTCAAGCATAATCTAGAGCCACAATAATTAAAACCATGAAATAGTAGAAGATTATGTGGACAGACCAATAGAACAGACTAGAAAAGCTAAGATTAGCTCCAAACATATGGGATTTTGATATCTAATAAAGATTGAATCTCCAATCAATGGAAGTAAAGATGGACTTTTTAATAAGCAGAGTTAGAGCCTCTGGGTACCTATCTGGCCATTAACATGCCAGGCCAAACCCCAATGGATCAAAAATATACTTGGAGAAAACATCAAATCCCTTATGGTCTTGGAATGGAGAAGACATTTTAACTTTAAAATCTATAAGCTATAAATAAATTATAAATTCAAATGCATAGATCATTTAAAAGAAAAACCTCTAAATGGCAAAAAAAAAAATGAAGCTGGAAAATAAATAAGAAACTATATATATTTAAGATATATTTAAAGTACATATCACAGTCAAGAGTTCATCTTCCCAATATATAAAAAGTTCCTAAAAATCTAAAAGAAAGGTATCAAAAATCTAATAGAAAAATGGGTAAAGACAGGCTCAGAAACCTCACAAAGGAAAAAAAAAAAAAAAACACACAAATCAGTCTCAACCATAAGAGATATCATTTTTCATCTACTACATTGGCAAAAATTCAAAAATTTGACAACACATTCTGTTGATAAGGCTTTAGGGTAACAGGAACTCACATGTCCGCATACCTTGGCCAGTGGGAATGCAGCACTGTACAATCTCTAGGGAGGGAAATTTGACAGTGCACATAAAACTTACAAAAACTCTGACCAGGCCATCAGTTCAGGGAATTTATCCCATAGATATTCCTGAACACATATGAAACATATAAGCTCATAGCATCATCTACTTTTGAAAGTTAGGTAAAAGTTCAAGTGTCTATCAAAAGAAAACTGTTTAAATAAACAGCAAAACACCTCCAACCATAAATAATGAGAAAGCTCTCTTTAAACTGATGTGGAAAGACCTCTAAGTTATATTGTTTAGCAAAGAAAGTTAAGTATGAAAAAGTCTTTACAGTATGCTATCATCTGAGTAACAAATTTAGGGAAGGTAAGTATATACTTGCATTTGCTAATATCTGCAATAATAAATACTGAAAGTATATGCCAAAAAATATAAGGATGGGACTAGACTAAACAAGCACAGAAGTAATGACATCACAAATTTGAATCATAAACTTATTCTTTTTTCTTTTTTTTATTAAAGTATATAGTTGACAAACCTAGATACTGTGTGGAAAAACAGAGCCATTGCTCTGCCAACAAAGGTCCATATAGTGAAGGCTATACCAGTCCATTCTGAAGGAGATCAGCCCTGGGATTTCTTTGGAAGGGATGATGCTAAAGCTGAAACTCCAGTACTTTGGCCACCTCATGTGAAGAGTTGACTCATTGGAAAAGACTCTGATGCTGGGAGGGATTGGGGGCAAGAGGAGAAGGGGACGACAGAGGATGAGATGGCTGGATGGCATCACTGACTTGATGGACATGAGTCTGAGTGAACTCCGGGAGTTGGTGATGGACAGGGAGGCCTGGCGTGCTGCGATTCATGGGGTCGCAAAGAGTCGGACATGACTGAGCGACTGATCTGATCTGATGTTCTTCCCAGTGGTCACACAGGATTGTGAGAGTAGGACCTTAAAGAAGTCAGAACGCCAAAGAATTGACACCTTCGAATTGTGGTGCTGGAGAAGATTCCTGAAAGTCCCTTGGAAAGGAAGGAGATCAAACCAGTCAATCTCAAGGGAGATCAACCCTTAATATTCACTGGAAGGACTGATGCTGAAGCTGAAGCTCCAGTATTTTGGTCATCTGATGCGAACAGATGACTTGTTGGAAAAGCCGCTGCTGCTGGGAAAGATCAAGGGCAGAAGGAAAAGAGGGCATCAGAGAATGAGATGGCTGGACAGTGTCACCGATACAATGGACATGAACTTGGGCAAACTCCAGGAGATGGTGAGAGACAGGGAGGCCTGCTATGCAGCAGTCCATGGGATTGCAAAGAGTCAGACAGGACTGGGCAACTGAACAACAATAGTTGATTTACAATGTATAGCAAGGTGATTTGGTTATGTGCTTAGTCACTCAGTCATGTCTGACTCTTTGCAACCCCATGGACTGTAGCCCACCAGGATCCTCTGTCCATGGGGATTCTCCAGGCAAGAATATTGGAGTGGGTTGCTATCCCCTCCTCCAAGGGATCTTCCCAACCCAGGGATCGAACCCAGGTCTTCTGCATTGTAGGAGGATTCTTTACTGTCTGAGCCACCAGGAAAGCCTGATTTTGTTATACATAAATATATGTACATAAATATATATCTATATGTATGTATATTATATATATATATATATATATATATATTCTGGAAGTCAAGTAGTCTTAAGCTTACTTGACTTCTCAACAGCATTTGGCAGAATTGATCGCTCCCTCCTCCTTGAAACTTTTTTCATTAGGTTTCAGAATACACTCCCTTTCAATACATATATATATATATATATATATATTCTTGTTCAGATTCTTTTCCATTATAGGTTATTATAAGATATTGAATATAGTTCCCTGTGCTATACAGTAGGTCCTTGTTGTCAATACAAATTTATTCTTTTTACATAAAGAACTATAAACCATAAAAAGAATTATGATATAATCTAATCTATATAATTCTACTTTGTACTATTACTTAAATGTTTCCAAACATTTGTTGGCTCAAAATGACAACTTTTCTTAAAGTTATCCTGCTAATACACTCCCTTTAATATGTCTTAACCATGAGTTCCTCGATTTCAACTCTAAAGCAAAAATCCTTTCATAGTCATTATTAAGACTGTAGGGTTTATACTACAATGACCACTATGTCAATGATCCCTATGACCCACCTTTAGTCCTTAGCTTACTTTACTTCTCAATAACATTCGGCAGAATTGATCTTTCCTGTCTCCTTGAAACTCTTTTCATTAGGTTTCCAGAATACACTCCCTTTGTTTTCTTCTTGCTTCACTAGTGGTTCCTCATATTCTTTTTTTTTTTTTTTTTACTTAACTGGAGTATAAGTGCTTTACAATATTGTGTTAATTTCTGCTGTGCTGCTGCTGCTGCTGCTGCATCGCATTAGTCATGTCCGACTCTATGCGACCCATAGACGGCAGCCCAACAGGCATCCCGTCCCCGGGATTCTCCAGGCAAGAACACTGGAGTGGGTTGCCATTTCCTTCTCCAATGCATGAAAGTGAAAGTGAAGTTGCTCAGTCGTGTCCGACTCTAGCGACCCCATGGACTGCAGCCCACCAGGCTCCTCCATCCATGGGATTTTCTAGGCAAAAGTACTGGAGTGGGGTGCCATTGCCTTCTCCGAATTTCTGCTGTACAACAATGTAAATCATCCATATGTATACATATACCCTCTCCCTCTTAAAGCAACCCTCCCACTCTCCCCACCCCTCTAGAAAACCTATCTGCAGGGCAGTAATAAAGACATAGAAGCAGAGAATGGACTCGTGGACACAACAGAAGGAGAGAGTGGGGCCAACTGAGGGAGTAGCATTGACATACATATACGCCACCCTGTGTAAAAGAGACAGCCAGTGGGAAGCTGCTGGATAGCACAGGTTCCTCATACTCTTTGCTGATTCCACCTCTCCTGCCCAGCCTCACACTGTTGGGACATCTATGTTCACTCCTTTTGTGATCTCATCAGGTCTCATGGCTTTAAATACTCATCACATGCCAATGGCTCCCAAATTTAAAACTGCAGCCCTAACCCCTTCTAAACTCTAGATTTGTATTCCTCACTGCCTAGCTGAAGTCTCCAGTTAGATATCTGACATCTCAAATTTAAGCTATCCAAAACTGACCACCTAATCCTCCTTCCCAAACTGATCACCCACAGCCTTTATCATTTTAATTGATGAGGAATTATCTTTGACTCCTGTCTTTCAAATTCCATCAAGTACTGTTGGGAAATTCAGACAACTCCACTCTCAACTTCACCTGCTGGTCACCACCTTCACAATGACACTCATTCAAGACACCACCATCCCTGATCTGCATGACAATAATCTTCCAAGTGGATCTACCCCTACAATCTCTTTTCAGCACAGCACCCATTCAACACATAAATCAGATCCCGTCATTCCTTTTTCAAATTCTCCAAGGGTTCCCCATCTCCCTCAGAAGCCATAGTCATTCAAATGTTCTACAAGGCCCTGTATGATGTGGTTTTCCATTATTCATCTAACTTCATCTCCCATTATTCTTCTTTCATTCCTCAGTCCAACTACACTGACCTTAAACACTCCGCATGTCTGCTTGGCTAACTCCCTCTTCTCCTTTAAATATGTTCCCAGATGTCACCTTCTCAATGAAATCTGTCCTAATGATCCTATATAAAACTGTAGCATTCTCCTCATCTCCAGTGGTCCAAACACTGTTTGCCTTGCTCATTTTTTCTAAACCACTTATTGTCTTCCATATAATTTGTTTATTTATTGTAAATTTTCTGTCTCCCTTCTCTATAACATAAGATCCTTGAGGGAAGGAATATTGTATGCAAGCACCTCAAACACTGCCTACCATGTGGTAAGTTCACAGTATAACACGTTAAATGAATATATAAATTCATTTTAAGAATAGAACAGATAGGTATCCTGTTCAGAAAGGGGAGAGTTAATTATCATATAGGAGAAGTTTTTACTTGTTGTTAAATTTAATTAACTCACAAAACTAATACCAAAAGGGTAAATCTGGGAAAAATTTAAATTGAGTTTTAAAATAGTATTATCAGGAAATATTTATTTATTAGCAGACTTCTATTGATAGACATTTATGTTACCTATAGTTTAACAATGTTTCTATTTTCATCTTCATTCATATGTCTTTGTCTATACAAGCTGGAATCAAGATTTCCGGGAGAAATATCAATAACCTCAGATATGCAGATGATACCACCCTTATGGCAGAAAGTGAAGAGGAACTAAAAAGCCTCTTGATGAAAGTGAAAGTGGAGAGTGAAAAAGTTGGCTTAAAGCTCAACATTCAGAAAATGAAGATCATGGCATCTGGTCCCATCACTTCATGGGAAATAGATGGGGAAACAGTGGAAACAGTGCCAGACTTTATTTTTCTGGGCTCTAAAATCACTGCAGATGGTGATTGCAGCCATGAAATTAAAAGACGTTTACTCCTTGGAAGAAAAGTTACGACCAACCTAGATAGCATATTGAAAGCAGAGACATTATTTTGACAACAAAGGTCCGTCTAGTCAAGGCTATGGTTTTTCCTGTGGTCATGTATGGATGTGAGAGTTGGACTGTGAAGAAGGCTGAGTGCCAAAGAATTGATGCTTTTGAACTGTGGTATTGGAGAAGACTCTTGAGAGTCCCTTGGACTGCAAGGAGATCCAACCAGTCCATTCTGAAGGAGATCAGCCCTGGGATTTCTTAGAAAGGAATGATGCTGAAGCTTAAACTCCAGTACTTTGGCCACCTCATGCGAAGAATTGACTCATCGGAAAAGACTCTGATGCTGGGAGGGATTGGGGGCAGGAGGAGAAGGGGACGACAGAGGATGAGATGGCTGGATGGCATCACTGACTCGATGGACATGAGTCTGAGTGAACTCTGAGAGTTGGTGATGGACATGGAGGCCTTGTGAGCTGCGATTCATGGGGTCACAAAGAGTCAGACATGACTGAGCGACTGAACTTAACTGAACTGATACATACAAATATGTCTCTAGAATGAATTGCTGGTAACAGATTCACTAGGTCAAAAAGCAGATACATTATAAATTTGGAAACATGTTACCAAATTACATTTGATGAATGCATAGACACAGTTGTATATTATAAATATTGATAATATGTGACAGCACACCAGTGCAGCCGAGAGGAGCTACCCCACATCCAAGGTCAGGGGCAGCGGCCAAGAGGAGCTACCCCATGTTCAAGGTAAAGAGAGGTGGCTGCACTTTGCTTGAGCTGCCATGAAGAGATACCTCACGTCCAGGGTAAGAGAAACCCAAGTAAGATGGTAGGCACTGAGAGAGGGCATCAGAGGGCAAACAGACTGAAACCACAATCACAGAAAACTAGCCAATCTGATGACACGGAACACAGCCTTGTCTAACTCAATAAAATTAAGCCATGCCATGTGGGGCCACACAAGACATGTGTGGAGAGGTCTAACAGAATGTGGTCCACTGGAGAGGTCATGGTGGAGAGGTCTAACAGAATGTGGTCCACTGGAGAAGGGAATGGCAAACCCCTTCAGTATTCTTCCTAGAGAACCCCATGAACGGTATGAAAAGCAAAAAGATAGGATACTGAAAGAGGAACTCCCCAAGTCAGTAGGTGCCCAATATGCTATTGGAGATCAGTGGAGAAATAACACCAGAAAGAATGAAGGGATGGAGCCAAAGCAAAAACAACACCCAGTTGTGGATGGGACTGGTGATAGAAGCAAGATTCAATGCTGCAAAAAGCAATATTGCATAGGAACCTGGAATGTTAGGTCCATGAATCAAGGCAAATTGGAAGTGGTCAAACAGGAGATGGCAAGAGTGAAGATCAACATTCTAGGAATCAGCGAACTAAGATGGACTGGAATAGGTGAATTTAACTCAGATGACCATTATATCTACTACTTCAGGCAGGAATCCCTTAGAAGAAATGGAGTAGCCATCATAGTTAACAAGAGAGTCCAAAATGCAGTATTTGGATGCAATCTCAAAAATGACAGCATAATCTCTGTTCGTTTCCAAGGCAAACCAGTCAATATCACAGTAATCCAAGTCTATGCCCAACCAGTAATGCTGAAGAAGCTGAAGTTGAACGGTTCTATGAAGACTTACAAGACCTGCTAGAACTAACAGCCAAAAAAGATGTCCTTTTAATTATAGGCGACTGGAATGCAAAAGTAGGAAGTCAAGAAATACCTGGAGTAACAGGCAAATTTGACCTTGGAATACAGAATGAAGCAGGGCAAAGGCTAACAGAGTTCTGCCAAGAGAACACACTGGTCATAGCAAACACCCTCTTCCAACAGCACGAGAGAAGACTCTACACATGGACATCACCAGATGGTCAACACTGAAATCAGATTGATTATATTCTTTGCAGCCAAAGATGGAGAAGCTCTATACAGTCAGCAAAAACAAGACCGGGAGCTGACTGTGGCTCAGACCATGAACTCCTTATTGCCAAATTCAGACTTAAATTGAAGAAAGTGGGGAAAACCACTAGACTATTCAGGTATGAACTAAATCAAATCCCTTATGACTATACAGTAGAAGTGGGAAATAGATTTAAGGGACAAGATCTGATAGACAGAGTCCTGATGAACTATGGACAGAGGTTCGTGACATTGTACAGGAGACAGGGAGCAAGACCATCCCCAAGAAAAAGAAATGCAAAAAAGCAAAATGGCTGTCTGAGGAAGCCTTACAAATAGCTGTGAAAAGAAGTGAAGTGAAAAGCAAAGGAGAAAAGGAAAGATATAAGCATCTGAATGCAGAGTTTCAAAGAGTAGCAAGGAGAGATAAGAAAGCCTTTCTCAGTGATCAATGCAAAGAAATAGAGGAAAACAATAGAATGGGAAAGACTAGAGGTCTCTAAGAAAATTAGAGTTACTAAGGGAACATTTCATGCAAAGATTGGCTCAATAAAGGACAGAAATGGTTTGGACCCAACAGAAGCAGAAGATATTAAGAAGAGGTGGCAAGAATACACAGAAGAACAGTACAAAACAGATCTTCACGACTAGATAATCACGATGGTGTGATCACTCCCACTCACATAGAGACAGACATCCTGGAATGTGAAGTCAGGTGGGCCTTATAAAGCATCACTACGAACAAAGCTAGTGGAGGCAATGGAATTCCAGTTGAGTTATTTCAAATCCTGAAAGATGATGCTGTGAAAGTGCTGCACTCAATATGCCAGCAAATTTGGAAAACTCAGCAGTGGCCACAGGACTGGAAAAGGCCAGTTTTCATTCCAATCCCAAAGAAAGGCAATGCCAAAGAATGCTCAAACTACTGCACAATTGCACTCATCTCACACGCTAGTAAAGTAATGGTCAAAATTCTCCAAACCAGGCTTCAGCAATATGTGAACCATGATCTTCCAGATGATCAAGGCACCAACTGGAAAGTAACTCAGCTTTGACAGTGAAAAAAAAAATTCAGGGAGATAATTGGAAATCATATTTTGTTTCTCTTCTAATTAATTTGATGAGAATAAAAATAAAAGGTTTTCTTCTTGCAAAACAAAACACTCATGATGGCTTCAATAAAATAACCATCTGTGTAAGGCTGGCTGGGAATAAGATGGTAATGTTTCTGAAATTAAATTGTAAACTATATTCTAATTTCCCACCTCCAAGCATAGTTAGGACTTCAAAGATGCAGAGTAACTTGAAAGATCTGAGCGTGAAAAGTAATCTCTAATCTTTAGCATAGTGAACTCTAAGAGCAGGAATGTGTCCATAGACATCAAGGATGATGTTTCAAGTCCATAACTCACTCTAGAACATAGCAGAATCCTCCCACACTAACTGGTCCTCGCCACTGGCACATCTCAGAGTCCTTCTCCTTCCCAGAAAATCTGATCCCTGGTCTAGTGTGTTCTGACCGTGCACTAACTTCTTAAGGATATATGGCAATATAAAGTCCTTTTTGTTTCTGTTGTTTCTGTAAAAGCCCCAGTTCTTTCTTTTCTTAATCAGCATCAGTAATCTGAGGTAATTAAGGACTTTCATGAGTCCCTTGAACAGTATATATCTTAAGAGAATTCTAAGAGAATATTTCCTATACATTTGTTAGAAAATTTTCATGGAATTATGCACAGCTGGTAGGGTGCTTCATGCTCAGTCACTTCAGTCTTGTCTGACTCTTTGTGACCCTATGAATGGTAGCCTGTCAGGCTCCTCTGTCCATGGTATTCTCCAGGCAAGAATACTGGACTGGGTTGCCATTTCCTTCTCCAAGCTGGTAGGGTAGGTAGGGATAAAATGAACATGTGTTTTGAAGTCAGAGAGACTTGAGTTTGAATATTGACTCTGCTATTTCTAGCTTAATGACCTTAGCATCACTAGGCCTTTGGTTCTTCCTCTTTAAATGGAAATAATAATACTTATATTGATGGGTTATAGATTAAGCTAGTCTGTAGAAGCACCAATTACCATGCATTATAGCCAACACTTTTTGAATAATGGTCTTTAAGATAAAACACAAAGGAAAGATGAACAGGCCTGTGCAATCTGCCATTGTATATTGATTATTGATTTGAGGAGTTGAATAATTTGTAATTTATTCAAAGAAATTTAATGGTCAAGGAAGCAAAGTACTTATATCAGTTGTTGCATATGCCAAGAGCATTTAGGTGTTCTTTCACTGATAGGGAAGTGCAGGGTATCTTCTAAATTTATGAAACATCTGTTAAAGCAGCTGGTTCTTCATTAAATAAAAATAAAAATGTACACTTTTCCTTGGCAATGCTGATAAATGAGAACAGGTGATGAACCCAGATGAGATTATGATTATAAATGAACCTATTGAAATTCTTTGGTATTTTTATAGAGGCATCAAAATAAAAATATATGAGAAATGAAAATAGACTTCATGGAGCCCCTGAAATACACTGGGGACCATAGGAGGAGAATGGCTTTCTCATGCCCTAGTCAACTTAGATTACACTTTCTAAATGGAAATTCAATAGGATCAAAACTGATACTGTCTGCTGGACTCCCTAAATCTACCACCTGAAATTTGAATTCAGATCATAACTATACAAAAAGAAAAGGCAATGTTCCCTGAAAGCTATGTTGAGTAGTCTGCCTTTAATAAGTGGGCACCAAGCAATAATTTAGGATACTTTATCCTCATAACTTCTCTGTGAGATAGGAAGGATTATGCTAATTTAATAGAGGAGAAAACAGATTAATTAACCTGTAGCTCTACTCACGTTTGTGCTAGGTCATGTCCAACTCTTTGCCACCCCATGGACTGTAAGCCATCCTCTTATCCATGGGATTTTTTCAGGCAAGAATACTGGAGTTGGTTGTCATTTCCTCCTCCAGGGGATCTTCCTGACCCAGGGATAGAACCTGCATCTCCTTCATTGCAGGCAGATTCTTCACCACTGAGCCACCTGGGAAGCCTGTAGCTCTACTAAGCATTTATTTTTAAAATTATCATATTTAGCTAAAAATTTGCAATTCAACCTCCAGCTTGCCATCATTCAATGCTTTTTTATTAAAAGGTACATTAGAAATAAGAAAACAAATCAGGTCATCTGAAGTTGGCAGTGAAACAGCTGGGAGATGATTCTGACTTTGTTCCCTATTCGTCTCCTTACCCAAATGACCAACGAACTTTTCCAAAGCACACCACTTTCTGAGTAGGTTCCCACCATAATGACAAAACTCAAAAATCCCAAAGCCCCAGAGGGTAAAGCAAGGTTAAGAGAAGTGACAACACTCTCATTGTGAGCCTGGCTCAACAGAGTTGCTTTTAGAATTTAGGAGCGAGACATGCTCAACTTGTTATGAGTTGCTGTGATGATGCATAATTAGATGGTGATTTAACACAGAACTAAAAAAAAAGAAATGACAGTAATCATGGGGGGAAGGAAGAAAAGCAGTTAAACGAGCCGAAGTACCTGGCATTTTTGTGATGTGTATCGGTTAGTAATTTGTCAGATGGTAACAATAGAGGTAATTTCACAAATAACAGGAGTTCATCAATTCACAATAGCAGTCCCTGGTATTTAAGATGGAAGAAAAGGAACTGTATTTGGCTTATCAACTTTAAAGAAATAGTTATCAGATTTAGACCTAGCATAGCAATTACAAAGTGAAATGGAGAACTGGTTGTTGATCAGAAGATTCAAAGCTGTACAAATCTGACTTTGGATGACTTCTAAGGTAGACAATTGCTTGGGAGAGATTTCACAAAATTAAAGAAAGGTTAATAATGGTTTTTAATGGATAGAACAGAAATACATGAGACATGGGCTTGATCCCTGGGTCAGGAAGATCTCCCGAAAGAGGAAATGGCAACCTACTCCAGTATTCTTGCCTGGAAAATCCCCATGGATAGAGGAGCCTGGTGGGCTACAGTCCATAGAGTTGCCGAGAGTCAGACATGATTGAAGCAACTTAGCACACATGCACGCATGCACATTGCTTCCCATCACCTTTGAACTTTCTTTGGCTGCTATATTTCTCTCTGGTTTCACCTGCCACCCCTCAAAGGCATCTGAAGTTTAAGCCATGGGTAGCCCACACATTATCCTATCCCCAAGGAGCTTATCTTTTCCACACCTGTGCACATGATTCTTCCTAACTGAAATACCCTATCTCTTTGTTCCACACAGTTAGCAATTTATCCCCTAGTGTTACATTCAAATACTTCCCACAGGACACTCATCTGACTTGTCTCCTCAAACCCTGCAAGGCTCATGCACTGTTGCCCTGAATTCCATTCCACACCAATATATTAATCACTCCTGATCATAATAATTGGTTTGCATACAAGGTTTTGCTTGGTTTTGCTACAAGGGCAAGGTTTGCATTTCTTTACTATTTACCCCTTCCTATAAACATCACAGATATTCAACAAATGTTGATAAACAAATAACTGAATGAACAGTAGATGTAAAGCATGAACAGTGAGAAAGATATATACTGAATCTCCTTTCCTCAGTACCTAGGAAATGCACAAAATAGGAGAGTCTATAAATTGCTCCTAGTCTAAGCATTGCTTCTAACTCAAGTAATAATTTTAAAAATCTAAGAAAATATTGACTCAAAATATCCCTGCAACTACAATGAATTAAAAATAGGAGAGACAGAGAAACATATAAAATATGACTTATTTAAATCTGGAATTTGAAAATATTCAGATGATACCCCAAGATAAAATGAAAGTAGCAAAGTAATCCTAGCTAGAGTTTTCCTTTTTTCTTTGTTATTCAGCTGTATGACAATATATCATACATATCCAATTAAGAGTTGCTATAATTTAGGGGGGAAAATCTCAAATGGCTTAAAACACATAAATATGAGACTTTCACCGTTCTATTTTTCTAAACCTCAAAACATTTTTTATCTTTTTGTTGATTCACAAACCTGGACAGTCTCCCAGGTGAAACCTGAAACTAGCCCCCATACAAGGAGGGCAAGGAGAAATGAAAAAGACACAGCACTTCAGATTGGTAGATGGCAGTATTAATAAACAGGGAACTTACATGGCTTGTCTTGGGGGACAGTGGGATGGATAGATCATTGAACCTGCCCACCAGAATCTCAAAGGTTAGAGGCCTTAACTGGGCTCAATCACATATACTATTCAGACAGTCTTAACAGTACTCTCAAGGCTGCATCCTTGAAAACAATTCCCACTGCAGGAAAAAAAGTGGATTCTAAGGATAGGGGGTAAAGAGCTCCCAGTTACCTGGGTCCAGATCAAAGATCAATGGGTACCCATATCTTCTCAATGATAATTTCAATATTCCTGTAAACCAACACCACCTTGAGTTTCTCAAGGAAAACATAATGAGATGGAAACATAAGAACCTTTGTAAATAAAAATCAAAATACAAAATAATATAAATAAACTTCTTACCTTTTAAAAAGTCATAAACTAGTATGTTTACTTGAAGAGGAAAGGATATCTTATGGTGCCACTATCCTTCCTTCACTATAGGAAGTACAACTTACAATTTATCAATATGGGCCATACAGAAAGATAAACAATCCTACACTGATGCAAAATGATTATGCAAATAGAAAAGCTTTTAAATTATTGACCAAAATCTTTCAACATAAGATAATTGGCTTTTTCCCTTTGCCTAAGTCATCTACACTCAAGTAACTGTGTTTCAGTTTTTTCATCTTAGTCATAACCTGTTTATCTTTTCAGGTTCCCTTTTAAGTATCACCATACTCTTTATACTCATTTAACCCCAGTGGAATGATGGGATGATTACCCAGGTGAATAAGTTTTGGATCAAAGAAATAATTTAACACTTCTTACAGTAAAGTGAGCAAGATTTTAGAGGATGGGTTGAGAGAGAACACAGATTACTCGAATAAGGAGCTGAAACTCCAGAGATTCCTTATACACGCAATAGGAAGTGCATAAAATTCACAGTCTCATAGAATAAACTGACAGCTTCCTGGTGCAGTAAAATGGCATTATACCACATTTACTATAACCAAGTTTCTTTTTTTTTAATAAGGACAGAAAACTACAGCAGGGAAATTATAATGTAAGAAGATAAAATGTTTTATGTGCCATAACCCAGAAAGTACAATTTATCCCAGATTTCAGTACACAAAATGAATACTTTATATTATTTATAGGGCTTAGATAAGTACCAAGGCAAGATCTTTACAGTACTTTATGATACTAAGGAAAGTACTATGAGTGCTTATGTTCCACCCAAAACAAGATCAAGCAAACATTACCAAACTAGCTTTGGTCTCTGAGGAGTGTATTGTTTTTTCTGCTATTTGCAACAAGTATATCATGGACACTTTCTGTAGCATATGCCCTGCTGCTGCTGCTGCTAAGTTGCTTCAGTCGTGTCCGACTCTGTGCGACCCCATAGACAGCAGCCCACCAGGCTTCCCCATCCCTGGGATTCTCCAGGCAAGAACACTGGAGTGGGTTGCCATTTCCTTTTCCAATGCATGAAAGTGAAAAGTGAAAGTGAAGTCGTTCAGTCATGTCCGACTCTTCACGACCCCATGGACTGCAGCCTACCAGGCTCCTCCATCCATGGGATTTTCCAGGCAAAAGTACTGGAGTGGGGTGCCATTGCCTTCTCTGAGCATATGCCCACAATTCCCTAATTCTTCTCAACCCATTCCACTCACATGGGCCCCACTGGATGTGCTATGTTCTTACATAGTAACTGTTGATAGTCCAAGGATAGCCACCTGAGCAAGTTGGGCCCCTGAACACATTCCCTTGGATGTTTAAACTTGGCACCCAAGCGAGAGCCAAAGCACTCTCAGGAGACAGAAACTGTCAGTGCCATGTTTTCATCCACGTGGGAATAGCTGCCATGATAAGAGAGATTAACAAATGTTAAATATACAAAAGAGACAGTCCTTCGTTGTCTCCAAGGAGGAAAACCACAGGACAGGATTTATCTATGTAGGTCACTAGCTTTCAGATCTAAAGACAACAACAGTGGCCTTCTTTTAGGATCATCCCGTTCCTCTATCATAGCACCTGCATTCATCCTGTTGTGGTAGTCAGGAACCTGGAAGTTCCTTAGACCTCCTTTTTTTCTAATTTCCTGTACCCAATCCAATTAACCATAGATTATAATGATCTTTGGAGTCAAATGTCATCTCTATTGCTACCACTCTGATCAAGCCGGTCTATTTCTTCTTGACTTCAACAATAATCTCCTAACTAGTTTCCCTCAACCAGTTAGCAAAACTGAACCCCACACTCATTATATTAACCACACACAGCCAAAGTGAGCTTTCCAAAGTATATACCCAAAATTATGAGACCTTCTGCCTGTACCTTATCACTGTATCTAAAAGTCACCAGTGGCATCTTGTTCCAATAATGTAAAGAAAAGAAAATCTTTAATGTAGCCTACAAAATGCTAATTTTCTGAACCCTACCTACCTATTGGCACCATCATGCCCATCAACTTCACACTGCCCAATTCTACAGATACTAAGGAAATATTTCTAACAATCAGCCTTTCCAGATGAGGTAGCTATTGTTTTTTTAGCTTTTCTAGCTCCTTTTGCTTCAAAGAATCATTTAGCCTGACCAGTACGACTGACTTAAAATGATCCTCCAGTCCTGGTAACAACCTCTATCCATCAAAAGGAGAAAGGATTTATAAATAAATCCACAGTGGAATGTTATAGTGAAGTAAAACTGATTAAATTACAGCTACATGCTGCAATATGAAGTCTTAATATAATGTGAGTAAAAAAACTGAGTTCTAGAAGGCTATTTAGGAAACAGTCTGTTTAATTTTAAAAATATTAATAATTATATCTAATATTATATATTTTAGGCCTCCATATTTATTTGCTAAAATTTTTTAAGGTAAAGAAAACAATATGAACTATCAAAACTTGGTCACTTTGAAGGATAAAGAAAACAAGGGGTGGTATAAATAAAGACCATATAGAGATTGAATGAATATCAGTATTCTAGTTCACATATATTTATACCATCTCTATCACATGTATTTATTATATTATTTAAAAGTAAATACATGGGTTTCATTTCTGGCAGGAGAACATGAAGAGCTACATGGATTCACCCCTCCCTAACTCCCAGAGAAACTGGTAGAAAATTATGTAAAAAGAACAACATTTAAAGTTGCTGGAAATGGACCGAAGAGCATACAGCAAATAAATTAATATCTAGTTCATATATCTGATGAGAGGTTAATATTCAAACTAAGTAAGGAATTCATATAACTCAATATCAAAAAATGGTAATAACCTGATTAAAAATGAGCAAAAGACTTGCATAGACACGTCTCTAAAGAAGATATAAAAGTGGCCAACAGGTATGAAAAGATGCTCAACATCACTAATCACCAGGGATATGTGAATGAAAACCTCAATAAGATATCACCTCACACCTGTTAGAATTGCTATTATCAAAAAAACAACAAAAGACAAAAAATGGTGAGAATATGGAGGAATTGGAGTTCTTGTACATCATTGGTGAGAATGTGAAATGGTACAGCCGCTATTAAAAAAGAGTATGGAGGTTCCTCAAAAAGTTAAAAAGAGAACTAACATATGAGTCAGAAATTCCACTTCTGGGTGTAGAGTCAAAAGAACTGAAATAAGTACTTTCAAAAGATACTTGCACTCTCATGTTTATTGTAGCATATTCAGAGTAGCCAAGATAGTTCAGTTCAGTTCAGCACTCAGCTGTGTCCGACTCTTTGTGACCCCATGAACCACAGCACGCCAGGCCTCCCTGTCCATCACCAAATCCCAGAGTCTACCCAAACTCATGTCCATTGAGTCAGTGATGCCATCCAGCCATCTCATCCTCTATTGTCCCCTTCTCCTCCTGCCCTCAATCTTTCCCAACATCAGGGTCTTTTCAAGTGAGTCAGCTCTCCCCATCAGGTGGCCAAAGTATTGGAGTTTCAGCTTCAACATCCAATGAACACCCAGGACTGATCTCCCCATCAGGTGGCCAAAGTATTGGAGTTTCAGCTTCAACATCCAATGAACACCCAGGACTGATCTTTAGAATGGACTGGTTGAATCTCCTTGTGGTCCAAGGGACTCTCAAGAGTCTTCTCCAACACCACACTTCAAAAGCATCAATTCTTCTGCACTCAGCTTTCTTCACAGTCCAACTCTCACAACCATACATGACTACTGGAAAAACCATATCCTTGACTAGATGGACCTTTGTTGACAAAGTAATGTCTCTGCTTTTTAATATACTGTCTAGGTTGGTTATAACTTTCCTTCCAAGGAGTAAGCATCTTTTCATTTCATGGCCTGCAATCACCATCTGCAGTGATTTTGGAGCCAAAAAAAAATAAAGTCAGCCACTGTTTCCCCATCTATTTGCCATGAAGTGATGGGACCAGATGCAATGATCTTCGTTTTCTGAATGTTGAGCTTTAAGCCAACTTTTTCACTCTCCTCTTTCACTTTCATCAAGAGGCTCTTTAGTTCCTCTTCACTTTCTGCATAAGGGTGGTGTCATCTGCATATCTGAGGTTATTGATATTTCTTCCGGCAATCAGCTTGTGCTTCTTCCAGCCCAGAGTTTCTCATAATGTACTCTGCATATAAGTTAAATAAGCAGGGTGACAATATACAGCCTTGACGTACTCCTTTTCCTATTTGGAACCAGTCTATTGTTCCATGTCCAGTTCTAACTGTTGCTTCCTGATCTGCATACAGGTTTCTCAAGAGGTAGGTCAGGTGGTCTGGTATTCCCATCTCTTTCAGAATTTTCCACAGTTTATTGTGATCCACACAGTCAAAGGCTTTGGCATAGTCAATAAAGCAGATAGGAAATATCCTAAATGTCTGACAATTGGGAAGAGGAGAAAGAAAATGTGGTATATTTATACAATGGACTATTATTCAGCCTTTAAAAAGAGGAAATTCTCCCACATGGAACAACTTAGATAAACCTGGAAGACATTATAGTGAAAAAAGTGAAAAAAGACAGTCACATAATGATAAATACTACATGATTTCACTTAACAAAGAGTCAGATTCTCGGAAGCAGAGAAAGAGGTGGGGGGATGGGAAGCAGCTGTTCATCGGGTATAAAGTTTCACTTGTGCAAGATGAATAGTTCTAGCAAGCTGCTCCACAAGAGGGCCTATGCTGCCGCTAAGTCGCTTCAGTCGTGTCCGATTCTATGCGACCCTATAGACGGCAAACCACCAGGCTTCCCATCCCTGGGATTCTCCAGGCAAGAACACTGGAGTGGGTTGCCATTTCCTTCTCCTAGAGGGCCTATAACCAACAATAATATATTGTAAACTTTAAAACTTAAGAGGATACATTTCATGCTGAATGTTCTGAACCCCAGTTTAAAAAAAAAGAAAGAAAGAAAAGAAATAAATTTAAGGATAAGTTCAAGAACTGGGAGGGAAAAAATAAGATAAAGCCAATTTAATCTCTAAGGGCATTTGCTGAATACAGGCGCACTTGAGTTTTTTTTTTTTTTTTTTTTTTTTTTTTTTCCCCAAGGACTTTAAGAGAGCTGAGACAGAAGTTCACCAAAAGATGGGGAGACTCTGTATAAAGAAGAGCCTTCAATTAAAATAAATAAATTTATATTTAAAGAAGAGCCTTCAGACCTCAGAAAAAGAGTGAAGTAGAAATGTCTGTCTGTTCCCACTCATGGCTCCAAACAATAGCAAGTTAAACCACCCATCTTGAACCTTGGCTTTGGGTGAAGAAGAACAAAGAGAAAAATTTCCTGGAAAATTCTCAACCAAAATCAGCCCTTGTATGAGTTCCTAGTCTAAATCCATTCTTCCTGGATAATCCAAAACTCCTCAAGCCAAGAATTTAAATTCAAGTGGTGTCAGACTTGAGGCTTTTAAAGAGCACAAAATATAAAGTAATTGTGCTTAATATATCTAAGGAAATTTTTTGTTTTGAAAGCATGAACAAGTATGAACAAAAAACAAAAGAAATAAACAATGAGATTTTAAAATAAAATTTCAATAAAAGAAAAATTCAGTAACTGAAATCTAAAACAATAGATAATGGATAGGTTTTAATAACATATTTGACATAGCTGGAGAGATAGTTACTGCATTGGGAGATGAGTAATAATACACAAACAAATAATGTTTAAATACTTGCTTACTATTTCAAATACTTTAAAAGTCTTAATTCATTTAATCATCAAAACAATCCTACAAGATGGGCACCATTAATTTTCACATTTTCAGATAAAAAAGAGGCATAGATTAAATAAAGTACCTGATATCACAAAACTAATGTCTGGAAGAGCCACCACCCAAACAAGTGTAAAAGATTCCAGAAAAATCATTTAGCCTACCTTCAAAATTATTACCTTAAACCCTTAGGTTAATTGATAAGAATTAGCTTGTGAGTCTGTTTTATATTTTAAATCATATTCTAAAAGAATAGCTTGGGTATAATTATTCATTGTTTTTAAATTTACAATTATCAATTAGGTTATTTTTCTAGATAAGGAAAAACTTGAATGGCATTGGAGAGATCTGATCATTGAGACCTTAAAGCTATAATCCATTCAGCACATATCTTATGCATATATTATATGTTAAAATTTATTCATAAAAAGATATGAAATAAAATCAAAATATTAACATATCAATAAAAATGTCAAGACCAAGAAAATCTAAATTAGGGTAAAAGTCCAAGACTCAAGAGAGAGGGAGAAGCTTCTAGGAGGAGTCACTTTGAACAGAGTCATGGAGAATACATGGACCAGTAGTAGCCACATTACCAGAATAAATAGAGTAAACACTGTAAACCCTCCTCTTAATCATATATGCCAATGTGTTATGGGGGTTGTTTTTAGTCTTATTTAGAGATTTTTTTCCAAACTTTTTGATGCCATTTTTAAGTTGTTTCTCACTGACCCCTGATAGCTGGTTTCCCCATTTTAAGCATCACGCTGGTTATATCAAGTTTGCTTTTCTGAGAGTCTTTACGGAATCAGTTATGACAATATCATTTCTCTGATTTAATATGCTTCTCAAAATATGTTTTTCTGTATTTTTAGTACATTTCACCATTGTTTATTATCCAGGGGAAAACCAATTCTAAAGTTACTTTATACAAAATTGTCTGGTTTTTGGAACTCAATACATTTTATAGTGCTTGAAACATTTCACTGTCCATCCTGGTCATTTTGCTTTCCTCAAAAATAAATTTATATTGATTCATGATGTACCATACTTTTCCATTATTCTAGCTAGACACATTTTCAGATTATTTCTCCAAAGTTTACTCTTTACAAAAGTATTAAATATAGCATAAGACGGGGTTTTACGATTTCATCAAAAAAAAGTTTTCATCTAAAGATGTAGTTTTGGGTTTTATTACAGTTAACATTCTAAATATTGTATGTGTAGATTTATGTCAAATTTCCCTATGAATTTTTTTTTAGAAATATTTACACACAAATGTTGGCAACTCGCAATTTTAAAATTGTAAAAAATATTTTTGAGGAAAAGAGGTATGTGTCACCTTACATCATCCTTAAATGGGGACTTGATAAAAATATACCAATTGGTGAATTAAGCTTTAAACTTAAAGATGAAGAACAAAGTGATAAGAATAAGAAAGAAATTATTTTTCCCCCAGGATATTAAATAATTTGACTTTAGGTCAGCCTTTTGGAACAGTCAGGAAAACCAAAATAAGAAATGAGATGCAACTGGCAGGAAGACAAAAAAGACAGTAAAAAAATGGCTCAGTGACTCCAGAGTAAGAAGAGGATAAAGGAACACATTGCCCCTTTATTACATGGAGAGAAAAGTAATAACAGAGGATAAAAAAAGCCACAGGTTTAAAATTGTTTTGTTGAGGATATTATTTTTTTCCAAATTGAGTCCAAACTTCACAGCTGAGAGGAGGGGATTAGAACGGCTAGCACATTGAAGAAACTCAAAATGCTTTCAGTACTGTGACTTCCTATCATACTTGTCATCTAAACACCACATTTTGCAGCATAACCATTTATTATGCTGTATTTATCTGATTGTCTCATGTACAAACATACATACACACAAACACCTATTTATTAGGATATTCTAATTAGACTGTAAACTTCTTGAGTGAAGAAACTCTTATACTTTCTTCATAAGGCCAGTTTCTAGCTTAGAATAAAGCAAATAATAGATAGTCTAAAAATATCTGTTACATTGAATTAGGATTAGTAAAATATCTGACGAAATTTATCAAAAGTGTCTTTCAAGGGGAGCTGACTTTCAAAAGAGTAAAATACAATACACGGTAGCAGCATGAATTTAATCTTGATTATTTAGATGACGCCTTAGATACTTATTTTCATTATGGTATGTGCTTCAGGTTTAACTTTTATGAATGTGAGGAAAAATGCAGAAATAGTAACAGAAATGTCTTTAATCAAAACATTATAGACAATCCAATTTGGATGGTCTGCATTGTTTTAAAATCTACATTCATTGTGTAGCTCACACAATTCGTGGACATTAAATGATTGAAAAGCAAGTATGTTAGTCACTCAGTTGTGTCCAGCTCTTTCCGACCCCATGGACTGTAGCCCACCAGGCACTTCTGTCCGTGGGGCTTTCACAATTCTTGAACATAAAATGATTGAAGCACAGAAACAAAAGCTGCTATATGCAAACAAAGATTTTAGCTGCATTCCACAAGAGCTGTGATGGCAACCATTTATTTTCAGCTTTGGTCCAACCTAGGAGAGCCTCTCCCCTCACCACATCCTCCCTAACCCCAGCCCAGGCAGGCAGAATGTTGACCAGGAGGAACTCAAGGACAGCCACCAGGGAGCTCAGATACAGAGAGAGATCTTTAGGATCTTGAAACCCAAACAGAAGTCACTAGCAGAGTGGTAGGTGCTGGAGGCCAGGAGATAACAGGAAGAAGGCATAGGAAAGAAAGAACTGCATCCCTTCAACAGGTAGTAAGCAGTATATTTACATTGTGAAATTTCAAGCTATTCTAGACCTAGAGAGTGGTCATTTGTTTGCAGTTAGAAATGAGGGCCCTGATATAGGGAAAGGAGAGCCCCATGAAATAAGACACTGAAGACAATCCTTAAAGTTACCTAAAACAAAGACACAAATTTGAACCCAAATTTGAACTTCAAAAGAGATGAAAATATAATTGCAATAGTATCATTTGTACATCATACATATAAACTGAAGTGGGGGTAGAATAAACTGAGCAAATACTTGTCTCAGATCCTGGCATTTTCTGTATATTTGATCCTGGGAACAGGAAACTAACCACTCTGAGTCTCAGTAGCACTTACTTGACACCTTGTGAAAATGGCCACACCAAGCAACTCGCAAGATCTTTGTTCCCGGACCAAGGATTGAACCCAGGCCCTCAGCAACAAAAGTGGGTAGTTCTAACCACTGGACCACCAGGGAATTCCTGAGATTATTTTAAAAGTCCATGCTCTGGCAGTAGCATCTATTTTTACTATTTCTTTCTTTTGTTGTTCTAGTTATTCTTCTTTTTAAAAAATGAATAGGACACTTTCATGATTCTCACTCTGTAGAGTCATTTCAATTATTTTCAAATAATGCTATGTTTACGTATCCAGAGTTAAAGAAACTCCTTCAGTCAAGGTCATGAATCGAAATGGATAAATAATGTCAGCTCTAGGAAGGAGGCCTTAAAAAGTCAGTGTTTGGTTGGTTTTTTCAGGGGGCAGGGCTCTAAAAAATAATGACAGGGGCTTTCACTATTTTTTAAACTTGTATTTTGATAATTATGAGTTCAGGAGGCAAGAGATGGTTGTTTTGCAGTGTAGCAAAATATTATTGTTTCACCACAATTTTTAGATCTGAGGGCACTGGGCATCAAAAAATCTTTGACATTTACCTACAGAGGGTTCAACATAAAGTATGTCACCACGCTATGTATGTAGTACATGCTATTTTGTCTTTAAAAGCAAAGGGAAAATACCATAGCTTTACCAATTTCACATAATCACATGTTAATTATTAAATGAAATCAGGTACTTTTTTTTCTTCAGATGCTACTGAGTGAAGCTAAACCCAGACTCTAAGGAAAACAGTATAATATAAATTACAGCAAAGCATTTAGGATCAGGATTTGACACTTTTAAGTCTCTCCCTGACACACCATCATCTAATACATGAAATTGCTGAATTGTTACTTTCCTTGACCCGGTACGACTTCAGAAGACATGATTACCAGGAACCCAGTGTCTCTATCACAAAGTATGAATGATTCACTTTTTAGAAAAAGGAGACTTGGAGGATCTGGAGTAGAGATGACAATCAGCATCGTTGAACTCCTCTCCCACCTCCATTCTATCCTCACCTGCTTCATCCTCATCCTCTGCCAGGAAGGAGTGATGTTGCTGCAATGAGTCATTGGGTTCAGTGCAGCAGCAACCCTAAATTCCAGGAAGAGGCTTTGTCTTCTTGATTCATTTGGACCAATGCTGCTAAGTCACTTCAGTCATGTCCGACTCTGTGTGACCCCACAGACGGCAGCCCACCAGGCTCCCCCATCCCTGGGATTCTCCAGGCAAGAACACTGGAGTGGGTTGCCATTTTTTCTCCAATGCATGAAAGTGAAAAGTGAAAGTGAAATCCATCAGTCGTGTCTGACTCTTAGCAACCCCATGGACTGCAGTCTACCAAGCTCCTCCGTCCATGGGATTTTCCAGGAAAGAGTACTGGAGTGGGGTGCCATTGCCTTCTCTGATTTGGACCAATATGTCTATCAAAAACAAAACCAAAAAATAAATTAACATAAGTTCCAAGAATTAAGACTAGACCACAGCTATAGTAAAGAAGAGTTCTGTTTTCCACTGTGTGTGCATGGACATGTTTCTTATTGGTGATTTCACTGCTCTGTCTGTGAGTACTATTCATTCAGACTAGCACAAGGCGTTCTACTCTGAGTTCAAATTTGTTTATACACAAAACACATATGTTCAGATTTATTTGTGATGTACGTCAATAAGCTTTATCAAAATGATCAGTTAAGTGCCAGTGATGTGATCACTTACTGCCTAGTTACATAATTTCAGCTATCCAAGGCAGAACTACCCTTTATGTTCCTCAAAATAGAATTGGCTACATTTTTTTAAATGTACCTATTTACAAAAAACAAAGAATATTTTTTTTAACCATACCAAGTGTGACTCATCAGAGAAAATAACCCTTGGTTTCAGAATTTCTCAAATCTAGCAACAGTATCCATGAAACCCTCCTAATGACTGGATTAAGAGTAAAACTTCATGCAAAAACAGAACTAAAATAACTTATGTCCATACTTGCCACAGATTTCTTGCAGAATGTTGAACCAAGATTTCCCCCGCAAATTATTCACTTGAGAAAGTTTAAACAATTGAGTGGACGCAACAATTGACAGAATGTTTTCTTCAAAATAAGTGATTGCCACCTGTAGCTCAGTGCCATTCCCATGGAAAGGCTTCAACAAATGCCCACTGATGGATGCGTATGTCTCACTTACACACTTCATTAGCAGTACCGACCCACATTCTTTCTACTATGACGCTTTAGTTAAATATGAAGTGTCAGTGTTTGTAATTGTGGTTTAAGTTTCAGTCAGTCAGCAAGTCAACAAACATTTATTAAGTTCCTGCTATTCATTCATTCAACAGATTGTACTCAATACTGACAATATGCCACATATATGCCTTATCTTGGGATATTCAACAGTGAATCCAATTGATAATTTCCTTTCCTTCCAGACAGTTGCAGACCACTAACGAGAGAGGGAAAATAAACAAGGAAGCAAATAAATAAGTAAGTAAATAAGACTGCTAAGTGCTTAGAATGGCGTAATGGGATAGACAGAGTTTGACTTAAAGGAGAGAGAAGACTTATTTAGAGAACCAAAGAAAGACTGGCTACTGAGATAAATGTAGCCATTCAAATAGAAAGAAAGATCCAGGCAAACAGAAGAGTTAAAGCATATAAACGGGAGTGGATTTAGTCATTTTGAGGAACAAAAACTGATGTGACTGAAACAAGAAGAATAAATATTTTGATTTTATCTTAATTGTAATGAGAAGACATTTGGGCAGTTTTTAAAACCAGATGTAGAGGGATGGTATAGGGAGGAAGGAGGGAGGAGGGTTCAGGATGGGGAACACATGTATACCTGTGGCGGATTCATTTTGATATATGGCAAAACCAATACAATATTGTAAAGTTAAAAAATAAAATAAAACTTAAAAAAGAATAATTAATTCAAACAATTTGTGTGGAAAATTTGCTCATTTTAAGGATGTAGTTCAATAAATTTGTCAAAAGTGAATAATCATATAACCATCACCCTACCAACATCATTAAAATATAGAAAATTCCCATCACTCCATAAAGTTACCGTGTAGTCAATCCCATCCCCACCATAAGCCACTGGGAATCATCATAACTTTGTCATGTAAATGAAATCACACAGGATACAGTGTGCCGTCTTTTGCTTCTGACATCTTCCACTTAGCACAATGCTTTTGAGATTCATTCACAAAGTTGCATGCTGATTTGAAACCCCAAATATCTGAGAAGCAATGTTCACTCAACAGTTCGATATACAGGTCTGGACTCAGGGAAAAGATCAGATCTACTGTCTCAAAATCGAGGTGATATTTAAAAGCGTGAGATTAGATGGTATCACCACATAGGAGAATGAGGGAGTGACGCCTGGGGCCCCGCAATGTTGAAAAGTGGTGAGGAAGCCAAGGAATTATAAAGAGAGATCTAGTGAAATGGGAAGGAAATAAGTGCTTATCCCAGAAGCCAAACTAAGGTATTTCAAGAAGAGAATGGTCAACTGTGTCAAATGTCAAGTAAGATGAGGTCTTATTATGGATTTAAAAATGTTGATTACCTTGATAAGAGCTATTTTAATGGCTCTGTGCCAGACATTGAAAATGCTTTGTATGACACAGTAAACAAAGCAGAAGTGATGTTCTCTCTTAGAATTTACTAATATGCATGCCTTCAGTTTGGTTCTTTTATATAGCTAGCTATTAATATATAGCTAGCTATTAATATATAGCTAGCTATTTAACAGAAGAGTTTAGAACTTAGAAGAAAATTGGAATTCTTTGATTCTTATTATTTGTTCTCTCAACAAAATTTTGATACAATGCACTAAAGAAGAATAAAACATTATAATGTTAATGCAATCATGAGGGAAGGATATCATTTCTTTATCTTATATAAAGGAAGAGATTTACCCCTTTGTAAATTAATAATTCAGTAAATGTTTGAAGACACAACAATTAGCCGCAGTAATTTGCATTTTATGCACTTTCATTAGTTCCCCAAGTCCTTTTCTGCTGTTTCCGTAATGAAAATGCCATCTTTCAAAGGTGAATGATTTTTTTTCTTTTGTATTTGCTTGGTAATGAGCTTTCTTTAATTAGCCATTGACTAATTTCACAGATTTCAAAGTAAACATAGCTGTTGCTGTTGAAAGACTAGCAAACTCATATAATATTAAGCTTGCTTCTTTAACTTGGTGCCCAAATTATTTCTCAACTACTGTTGCAGAAACCAGTAATCAAGAAACCAAACACCACACTTGGAGAGTTGGAGAACTCCGGTTTATTACACCTGACAGGCCCAGAGGAGTTAACACGCCAAGCTCTGAGCCCCAAACAAAGGGGTTACAGAGTTTCTATACATGGACAGGCATGATTAAGTGGGTTTGCGGGTTTGCAGGGGCTGGGCAAATGCAAAGAGCACCCTTGCATTTGCACCCTTGTGAGTGCAAACCCGCTCTCGGGGTGAGTGAGATAAACTCCAGTTCCTAGTATTGTAAGTCTCCACTTTCTGAGACTATGTGACCTACGTGATCCAGACTTTGTAAGGAGCAAGCTGAGTTACAGAGGCAGAAGGAGCAGGAGGTTATGTAAAATTTTAATATTTCCTCTTCATTCTCCCTTCTTGATGCTTCTATCACTCATTGTAGAAAGCATCATCTCATGTTTTGGTAGGACATTCAGAGCTCCCCATCGTTTAGGGGGCTATATTGAGCTATTACCATTTGTAACTTTATGGATTCAATCTGAGAGGTTATGAACTGGGTAATTGCATTGAGGATACAAAGGGCAAACAAGAGTGCCGCTGAGACCACGAAGAGAGGACCTGTTAAAGAGAGAAACCACGATAACCAGGTCCAGATATTGTTCCAATTATCCCAGGAATTAGCTAGTTTTTCTCTCCTTTTTATTATTTGTTCCCCTAGCTGTTGGGCCATGTCCCTGATTATTTCTGATGGTTTAAATAAAAGCAGCATTCTTTGGAGAAGGCAATGGCACCCCACTCCAGTACTCTTGCCTGGAAAATCCCATGGACAGAGGAGCCTGGTAGGCCACAGTCCCTGGGGTCGTGAAGAGTTGGACACGACTGAGCGACTTCCCTTTCACTTTTCACTTTCATGCATTGGAGAAGGAAATGGCAACCCACTCCAGTGTTCTTGCCTGGAGAATCCCAGGGACGGGGGAGCCTGGTGGGCTGCCGTCTATGGGGTCACACAGAGTCGGACACGACTGAAGTGACTTAGCAGCAGCGGCAGCAGCATTCTTCATTCAAGAAGAGGCAGAGTCTTCTCTTTTCAGCTGTCAGTAGGTCTAGCCCTCTCCTATTCTGTAAAACCACCTCAGCCAGGGAACCTAGTTGGTCCTGTAAGGCCACTAAAGATTTGGCTACTCTCTCAATGTCGTCTGTGAAGTCCTTGGATAATGTATAATGTATATAATGTATGTAATGTATATAATGTATATAGAAGGTGGTTGATGAAGCAATTCCTTCTATTCCCATACCTATCTCAGCCATAATTCACAGACCAACTAGTAGGGGTAGAAACTGGATGGCTCTTTTTGACCATGTATACGCTGCCAGAGGTACAGTGAGATCTGGCTGTTGGGGACAATATTCATCCGGGGAGTGAGGAAAGCTAAGGTGCAGATACCCATCCAGTTGACTGGTAGACATAAGTAAGCATCTGTCCCACAAACAAAGAAAAGGCCTTGAAGGGGGGCGGCCCCATACTGTGTTTGTGGGAGGATGAGTGGGCCACTCACCTTTTAAAGTTTGATTATGTTGGTCCCTGGCTAAATTGCCTAAGGTTCAGTTCCTCCATCATTTGTAAAGCATTCAGGAGCCTTTTGAGTCAATTCAATTGCCCTTAAGACTGGCCCTTGTAAGGGTGGCTCTATAGGAGTTCCCATGGCTGTTGCATTACTTAATGGTGCTGGTGTAACTGAGTACCGTGGAGCTCCTAAGCATAAGCAGAGCCAGCAGCCCCTGGCCAGCTGGGGGTGGTGTCATTGAGACGGCGATGAGTTGCACTGAGAACCTGGTGTGGACGGGGGCCTAAGGGGGGTTAACTCTGTAACCTGGGTCATGCCGTCAACAGGCAGAGCCTGATTCTTTAGAGCCAAGTTGGTCCGTGATTTCTCTTGTCTGCATTACTGTCCCTGCCAATGGCACCCCACTCCAGTACTCTTGCCTGGAAAATCCCATGGATGGAGGAGCCTGGTGGGCTACAGTCCATGGGGTCGCTAAGAGTGGGACACGACTGAGCGACTTCACTCTTACTTTTCACTTTTCTGCATTGGAGAAGGAAATGGCAACCCACTCCAGTGTTCTTGCCTGGAGAATCCCAGGGACGGGGGAGCCTGGTGGGCTGCCGTCTATGGGTTGCACAGAGTCAGACACGACTGAGACGACTTAGCAGCAGCAGCAGCAGCAGGCTTTCCATTTATTTGACAGACAGACACCAGTTCTGGGTTGTAACCTCTGCGTGGCATCTGGGGTAGACGGAGGCACAGGGGCATGATGGCAATGCCATGGTGTCGGGATGCCCCTCGGGGTTGGATCCTCTGGTGGGGGAACGGTAGCAGCAGCAGGCAGCATAACTAGAAAACATTTGTGGTGCCCAGGCCCCTGGACATACATCACATGGTTACGAAGGCAGTAGGTGACTGACCTATAGGACTGGCTATCTACACACTGTTCTAGCTGATGGTTAAGTATGCGATTTTAAGGGTTGACTGTAGTGTTGACAGGGGCTTGATGGATAAGGAACAGCACCATCTGTTACAGCAAGGGCACCAAAAGGCTGCAAAGATAACTGAACACTAGCAAAAGGTTTTCTCCCCATCTTTGGGTTGTCACGGCTATAGCAACTGAGCCTATCGTGAAGGGGGGTCAGCAGTGCTGGGAGTGATTTAGTTAGTAGGGAGAATCGATCTTAAGAGACATCTAATAAGAATGAGGCTTCCCACTACAGTGAGATAACACAGCTAACCACAGCTTCTGACCCAAATCCCAGTCCTGGGGTGTGACTGAAGCTAGTCCTGTAGTGTAGAGCACAGCAATAATACCAATCTGGGATAGAGGCCAGGGTTGACAATGAAATCCATTGGTATTTTGACAGCCAGATCCTCAAGCTTCCGTCATGTGTTGACCAGCCAGCTGCTGGAGCGCGACTGGAGCAAGGCTGAAGCATCCTCTAGCTTCTGCCATGTGCTGACTTCTAGTCAGCTTCCAGAGTGACTAGAGCAGGACTCAGCATCCTTCGTGGGTGAGGGCTATTGTTTTTGGAACCAGACCTTGAGGGGATTTTGGGGGTCCCAAACTGCTTTCCAGGTGTCCTCATCACAGGAAGCCACTACCTTTTTGATTCTGGTGTGGTGGATCCAAGGGATGACACCTGTAACTTTAACAGCAGTAGGGGTTGCCAGGACGAGCTGTCCAAACTGGCTAAAGTGGTTCTTTTTTCCAATATTTAACCCATACCTTGTCTCCTGGCTGATAGGGATGAACCCAACTTCCCAAAGGCATGGGTGTCCTTTCTAAGGTTTCTCAGGCTATATGGCAAAAGACTTTTCCAGGGCCTGGAGGTGTCAGGACATCTCTAGGTCAGCTGGTTGCTGGTGGTCTCCCTTGAGCTTTTTATCACTGGGGTAGTCTCCCATATAAGATCTCAAAGGGAGAATAGCCTGAGGACCTCAGGGTGCATTTACAGAGGGAGATGAGAGCCCACAGGATGAAAAGGCAGCTTGTTCTAGCGTGGTCTGGGTGTTGGTCAAGGGCTGTTCTTGTTGTACTACGACTTGGAGAAACAAACTTAACAATAAAATTAAAGATTTATGGCCCAAAGATTAATAGACGTAGGAAAGCTGCTGAGGGGCCAGCCAGGGGAACCAGGTCCAGACATTAGTGTTTCTCTAGGTATGAGAAGATGCAAGAATTTGGATTCATAAAAATCTTTACCTGAAAATATCTGACTATCTGAAGGCCTGGTTTGTTTGTTTGTTTGTTTGTTTGTTTTTTCTTTTTTTCCAGAGCACAGAGTGCCTTATTTTTTGTCTCCATCCTGAACTCCTTTCAAGGGGGTATTGAAGGTCAGCATCTTGTAGTGGTCATGATTTAATCTTTGTAGATTGGCAAGGGCCAACTTTCAGTCATCAGGGCCCCTTCACAGTCACGTATTTGACCATGTTCATTTCATGGTTATTGTGTCCCACAATGCTGGGAAGACTCATTCCCAAGTCTAACAAAGATTCCATTGACAGGCCACTCAATGTGTTGTCACTAGACCAGGCCTTGTAAGAAGCAAATGTCTCTGGACCATACCTGTCTTATTAGCCTCTTGGTCCAGGAAAATATTTCCTCTTGTTGCTTCTTCCCATATCTGCTGCTGCTGCTGCTGCTGCTGCTGCTGCTGCTAAGTCGCTTCAGTCGTGTCCGACTCTGTGCAACCCCACAGACAGCAGCCCACTAGGCTCCTCTGTACCTGGGATTCTCCAGGCAAGAACACTGGAGTGGATTGCCATTTCCTTCTCCAATGCATGAAAGTGAAAAGTGAAAGTGGAGTCGCTCAGTCATGCTGGACTTTTAGCGACCCCATGGACTGCAGGCTACCAGGCTCCTCCGTCCACGGGATTTTCCAGGCAAGAGTACTAGAGTTACATTATTACAATTATTGATCTCATATGGAACTGCATATCAGCATTTTATCACAGGCTCAGTCACACACTTGATAATGTAAGAAATAGTCTTCTGAAACAAGCTACATAGAAAATAATATAGCTAGCAATTATTAGTAAGGTCACAAGCAAGAATTTAAGTCAAGAATGTTCACTGGGTATAGCCTGGTACACCCCAGGTCATCTGATTCAATTAAATGATTATAGCGAAGTGTTCATCTCCTGGTTGTACATCATGGAGCATCTGACCTTTATCCAAAGATTGGTTAATGAGATAAGCTTTAGAAACAATCTTACAGTGTCCTTTTTAATAACTTAATTAAATATTTTAGCAATATAACATAACAAAGAACTATCTCAGAAGTGAGTCTCAGTAAACCAGACCTTAATTAACAAAACTAGAACTTAATATTCAGTGAAACATAATTTTTTTTTTCTTTTCGGAGAACTCACTGTGAGGGCATTAACACTGTAGCCAGGGAAGGCTTTAACGCATCAAATAAAATGAGGTCTGTCAGAGACCCGGGGAAAGCCAAGCAGCATCTTGGATTTCCCATAGCCCTGGCTGTTTGATTTTCAGCTGTTGTTTATCCATTTTTTATTTCCTAATTTAGGAGCAGACTATTGTCATGTTTTCAGGACATTGGGATAGCAAAAGTCTAACCGTGAGGGGTTATTTTTTGTTGTTGAAGCAGAATGAGCTTTGTCTACATGTACCATAATCTTAAATAATGTTTATTTACTTCACCAAAGTAACAAAATGATTTTAAAAACAAGTGTCAATCACTTAAAGGCAAAGAAATTCATAATCTGTTATCAAAAGCTGCATTCTAAGAAAACTTTATTCTCTAATCAGGGAAAAGACCAAATTCCAGTCTGGTACCAACTTACCGTTAATAACAATCGTTGCTTATCTGCTTAATCTTAGAAAGTCTTTTCCATAAATTTTGAAGAACTAGCAGTATTCTTCTGAAAGCATGAGAGTAAAACCATAGAAGACATGTTTAAAATCTGATTCTATTGCAATTGACAAATAAACCTGATCATAACACTTTAATATGATAACTAGAATTATAATTGACCATATTTTATCAGGGCATATCAAATCTATATGAATTTTACATAATTCTAGGATATCTATATTAGTAACATCAACCATACAGTATAACCTGAAAATATTCATCACCCCTTCAACATTACTTCTAATGTAATTTAACATGTACAATGACCCCTGGTAGCAGCATCCAAAGTTAGATAGAAGTCAAGTTATTTAGGAAGTTTTGTCAATAAATGTCAAAGGGTTTATAACCCTCAGTCAGGTAGGATCATATAAGTTACTATGAAATAATAGTTATTCACTTAGCCAAAGTTAACAAAAGATTTCAAAGGTAAATATAGAACAGATCAATTAAGAGGTAAAGAAACTTAAATCTATTATTAAAATCAGTTCAGCATCTGAAGAAAGCATGTCCTCTTAACAGAGAGAAAGGCCAAATTGTACCAACTTACTTTAAACTCATTTGCTACTGCTACAGCTAAGTCCCTCCAGTCGTGTCCGACTCTGTGCGACCCCATAGACGGCAGCCCGTCAGGCTCCCCCGTCCCTGGGATTCTCCAGGCAAGAACACTGGAGTGGGTTGCCATTTCCTTCTCCAATGCATGAAAGTGAAAAGTGAAAGGGAAGTCGCTCAGTTGTGTCCGACTCTTAGCGACCCCATAGACTGCAGCCCACCAGGCTCCTCTGTCCATGGGATTTTCCAGGCAAGAGTACTGGAGTGGGGTGCCATTGCCTTCTCCATAAACTCATTTAGGTAATATTAAATTTAGTCAGTCCTAACCATGCACAAAAGTTTTTTTCAGGGTCCACTTTCCACAAACTTTTGAATCACTTTCTATAACAGCCACCTGTAATTCAGACCTACTTTCTTTTTCCTTTATAAAATGTAATTTTATTTTTTATATTTTCTTTATTAAAAACATACATCCTACTTTCTTACTAGATTAGCAAACAAACGTTAGTACTAGATATTTAATATTGAATATTTCCCAGTTTACGTGAATCTGAAATTTATTTAGGTTAATTTTTCTTGTATTTAGAATTGTTTAATTTGTAAGCCTTTACTTTTTTAAGCCAATTAAATTAGAATTAATTTAAAACTTCAACAATATTATCAGGAAAAAACAAAAGACATACACTGAGACATACATAAATCCAGACAGAGATCATCCAGTTTTCTGTTTGAGATTAAAAATATCTCTTTGACACTCCCCGCCCCCCCTTTTTTTTTCTTTGCTTGAAATTCTAATTTGCCCAAGGCTGAGGTCTCAGGCAAAGTTGGCTGTGTATTTCAAGGACATGGAAAGGGTTAATTACAACCTTTTCCCTAGGCAGGCCTTTTAACAAGCTAGTTGTTTTTAATTGCATATGCAAAAAAGAATTGGCTTTGCAGTTTCCAAAAAGAAAAATTTTTTCTCACTCTGTTCAATCAGCAATCATGCACTCACAATCATTCAGAGGCTATCACAATGCCTCTCTTTTCCTGAGTCCCCAGGTTTCCTTAACTGTTGCTCCCTTCTTGGGAGCTCCAAGGAGGTTATCAGTCACAATGCCTCCCTTCTCCCAAGTCCCCAGTTCTCCCTGTCTGATGCTGTCTTCCTGGGAGCCCAAGGAGGTGATCAGTCTCCTCTTCTACCCGTTGGGGTAGGTCCTGACTGGGGAGCAGCCCCAGGGCCTTATTGTATCCTGTGGCCATTCCTGGCAAATTGGTCCATCCCTCCAATGAGTCTGGTCGGGGCTAGGCCATCAGGAGAGTCAGAACACTGGTCCGAGAGAGGACCCGGAATACCATCAGGTGGCACGTCTCCTCGTTCGTCTCGGGGTTCCTTCACTCCATCCTGGCGGAGCCACCAGTCTGGCGGCTTAAGGGGCTGGCGTGGTTGGAATCTCTCTGGGGCCTCCAGAAATGTTGCAGAAACCAGTAACTGAGAAACCAAACACCACACTCGGAGAGTTGAACTCAGGTTTATTATGCGAGCAAGCCCAGAGGAGTTAACACTCCAAGCTCTGAGCCCCAGACAAAGGGGTTACAGAATTTTTATACACGAACAGACATGATTAAGCGGGTCTGTAGGTTTGCAGGGGCTGGGTAATTGCAAAGAGCAGGATAAGGGTGAGTGAGATAAGCGCCAGTTCCTAGTATTGTAAGTCTCCACTCTCTGAGACTATGTGACCTACATGATCCAGACTTTGCAAGGAGCAAGCTGAATTACAGAGGCAGAAGGAGCAGGAGATTACGTAAAATTTTTAACTTTTCCTCTTCACTACAAATGTACTGGGTAGCTTTTTGTTTCTGTAGTTTGTTGTTGTTATTTATTTTACTGTTCATGCAGAGTTCTTTATATGAATTTGATTCAGACCAATATTCACCAAACATAAAACTCCACAAAGTACTGTATATTTGACTTGTTTAATCTAAATCTCAGTGGTATATGCCCCTCACAACACTATAGGAAGACAAATAACAAATGAACATAAGACACCATACAAGTTAAAAATCCTGTATCATAAATTGTTTCTTCCTCCAAACACATACAAATTTTTATTCTCAGGCCTAACCCACCAAGGGCAAAAAGGACTGAGACAGATGTGTCCGGTATAGTTTAAACCTAACTGACAAGCTTTAAAAACATAAATCCAATATTATCATTAAGTCATCATAAAGTCCACTTTATTTCGTGGACTACCAAGCACAATATCCAAAGTGGTGTCCTCTCCGTTGTCTTTCAGGGCTACCTTAGAATGGGGTCGTAGCGTACCAACAGCGGACGTGGATATTCACAGCAGTCAAAAGTGACATTCACAGATATGCCAGACCAACCCATTCATGAACAAAGCTTGGATTTTTTTTCCTCCTCTGCTCTCTAGTTACAAGGAGCCCCAGCCCACCCCATGAGACCTAGGTGTGAGCAAAATTCAGGGTACTGGCACAACTACAGTGGGTGATATGGGAACTGGAGCACCTGTTCCTATAGTTTACCTGTGTCCTCTATACCTGCTCAAGCCCACTCTCAGATATACTACTTCAAGACCCACCAAGTTAGGTTACTGATGGATCCAGTTAGGTGGATGTGACAGTATCTAGTCTATGATGGGCAGTGAGCAGCCATCACATTAAGTCCGCTGGGCTAGTATCACGGCAGGATCTGATGTTCAAATACTATCTAGCTCTTTGCTGTAGATGACACATACTTACTCCAGGAACTTAGGAGCTTACTCTCAGGCTCTCCTATTGTGACTTGGCACAGGCTCTATGGCAACATTCTTCTCTCCCACTGATAATCTCTAGTACTACAGGATTTACCAATATCATCAGGTCCAAGCCACAGGACTGCTTGTATCAGTCTAGATATGCTACAGAGTACTTTCTGGGCCTCTCTCAAAATTAGCAGTATTTTAAACACAGCATTACTCAGCAAATGATTAAAGCACTATTTCCAAGTGTAAACTGTGCTGCCCCTCAAACCTTGAGGAGGTTTACCAAGTATCTATAAGGGTTTATCTCCTAACTCCTGGACCTCACATCTCTTAGAAAGGCTTTCAGAGTACTTGCCACTTGGAGCTCCTCAAATAGGATTTATCAAAATAAAATGACATTGACATAAAATATTGATATGGAAATACATATTGATGTAATCAATTTAAAAGAGCACTGTGATATTAACTGGAGAAGGAATTGGCATATGGAATGTAGAAAGATGGTAACAATGACCTTATATGCGAGACAACAAAAGATACACAGATATAAAGAACAGACTTTTGGACTCTGTGGGAGAAGGTGAGGGTGGGATGATTTGAGAGAATAGCATTGAAACATGTATATTACCATATGTGAAACAGATGACCAGTCCAAGTTCGACGCATGAAACAGGGCACTCAAAACTGGTGCACTGGGACAACCCTGAGGGATGGGATGGGGAGGGAGGTGGGTGGGGCTTCAGGATGGGGGACACATGTACGCCCATGGCTGATTCATGTCAGTGTATGGCAAAAACCACCACAATATTGTAAAGTAATTAGCCTCCAATTAAAATAAATGAATCTTTTTTAAATTTAATAAATAAATAAAAGAGCACTGTGATGTCTCACGCAATAGCTAAATGTTCCAGATCCCTTTGGACCATATTATGACAGGGAGGAAAATTCACACAGCCCCAGGGAAATATCCTGATGGTACAATGTCATTATACATGGGAACTTCTTCTAATAATTCTTTCTGATGAATAGGAAAACACATTTGATGGGTCAGTAATCAGATACCACATACCCCTGGTTGTGTTCATTTGCTCTGTCAGAGACCACCTCCAGGCACTTCCCTGACAGTCCAGTGGTTAAGAATCTGCCCTGCAATGCAGGAGTCACAGGTTTGACCCCCTGGTCCAGGAACTAAGATCCCACATGCTACCGAGCAGCTAAGCTAGCGTGCCACAACTACTGAGTCCGCTAGCTTCAAAGCCCATGCACCACAACTAGGGAGCCCATGAGCTGCAACGAAAGATCTCGGGTGACGCGAAGACCCAGCATGCTGCAACTAAGACCCAACACAGCCAAATAAATAAAAAGTCAGTCAGGATATCAAAACATGATGGCGGAGGAGAAAGGACCCTGAGTTTATCTGCTCTCAGGAGCACACCAAAACCACAAGTATCTGCAGAACAATCACCTCTGAAAAAGACGGAAACTGAGGAGAAAAGATCTACCACTGAAGACATAAGACAGGTAGGTGGGGGCAGACTCCTGGTACAGTGGAGTCCAAACCTCGCCCCGGGTGGGCAACCCACTGAAGGGAGAATAACTATGTGCAGGGCTTCTCCCACCAGACCAGAGTTCTGAGCCCCACATGGGCTCCCCAGCCTGAGGGTCCTGCACCGGGGAAACCAGCCCTCCAGTTTTTGGCTTAGCAGGCCGTGGGGCTTAATTTCCGGAGTCCCCAACAGACTGCAGGAAATAGACTTTACTCTTAAAGGCACACCTTATCGTCATGCGCACTGAGACATAGGGGAAAGCTGTCATTTGATAAGATCGTGGGCCAGACCTACCTGCCGGCCTTGAAGAGTCTCCTGCAGTGGCGGGCAGGAGGCTGCAGCTCCTGAGGGGCAACAGTATAGAGGAGCTCATGCTGTCTCAGGAAGCCGCAGAAAGCTGGTACCAGCGGGCGCCCCGGGGGGCTCCTCCCTCTCACTCTTGACGCCCAGACCCGCCCCGCCCAAAACTGTAGCAGCTGGAGCTGGGGCCTGAGGCCAAAGAACTAAGGAGCAGCGCCGCAGGCCCACTCAGTTCAGTTCAGTTGTTCAGTCCTGTCCGACTCTTTGGGGCTTCATGGACTGCATCGCGCCAGGCTTTCCTGTTCATCACCACCTCCCGGAGCTTGCTCAAACTCATGTCCATTCAGTCGGTGATGCCATCCAACCATCTCATCCTCTGTCCTGCCCTTCTCCTCCTGCCTTCCATTTTTCCCAGCATCAGGGTAGTTTCTAATGAGTCAATACTTTGAATCAGGTGGCCAAAGTATTGGAGTTTCAGCTTCAGCATCAGTCCTCCAATGAATATTCAGGACTGATTTCCTTTAGGATGGACTGGTTTGATCTCCTTGCAGTCCAAGGGACTTTCAAGAGTCTTCTTCAACACCACAGTCCAAAAGCATCAATTCTTTGGCTCTAAGCCTTCTTTATAGCCCAACTCTCACATCCATACATGACAACTGGAAAAACCATAGCTTTGACTAAATGGACCTTTGTTGGCAAAGTAAGGTCTCTGCTTTTTAATATGCTGTCTAGGTTGGTCATAGCTTTTCTTCCCAGGAGCAAGCATCTTTTAATTTCATGGCTGCAGTCACCATCTGCAGTGATATGGGAGCCCAAGAAAATAAAGTCTGTTACTGTTTCCATTGTTTCCCATCTATTTGCCATGAAGTAATGGGACCAGATGCCATTATCTTCGTTTTTTTGAATGTTGAGTTTTAACCCAGCTTTTTCATTCTCCTTTTTCATGTTCATCCAGAGGCTCTTAGTTCCTCTTCACTTTCTGCTGTAAGAGTCATGGCATCTGCATAGCTGAGGTTATTGATATTTCTCCTGGAAATCTTGACTCCAGCTTGTGCTTCTTCCAGCCTAGCATTTTGCATGATGTTCTCTGCATATAAGTTAAATAGGTAGGGTGACAATATACAGCCTTGACGTACTCCTTTCCCAATTTGGAACCAGTCCGTTGTTCCATGTCTGGCTCTAACTGTTGCCTCTTGACCTGCCTACAGAGTTCTCAGGAGGCAGGTAAGATGGTCTGGTATTCCCATCACTTTAAGAATTTTCCACAGTTTGTTGTGAGCCACACAGTCAAAGCCTTCGACATAGTCAATAAAACAGAAGTAGATGTTTTTCTGGAACTCTCAGGCCCACTCAGGAGGCCTAAAGACTTCCTGAGCCCACAGCCTCCAGATCCCAGGGTTGCCCCTAGATGAACCACTGTGCACAGCCCTGCCCACCTCACCAGAGGCCCAGGACCCAGCTCCACCCACCAGAGGGCAGACAACAGACCCAAGAAGACCACAGTTCCACAGCAGACCAGACCCTGCCCACCATCAGGCCAACACAAGCTTTGGGATACCCCAAACCCCATACCCAACTGTGTTGGGAACTCACACATACATGCCAGCAATCTGACACCAGCTCTCAGATCCATGAGCACTGCAGTTTCCAAGACCCAGCCCTGCCAACCAGTAGTCCAGCACTAGCCCCATGACCTGGCCGCACTCAGCAGTGCAGGGGTAATAGCCTCAGAGCCTTCTGGACCCCGACTCCACCCACCAGTGAGCAAGCGTTACCCCAGAGTTCCTTGAGTTCTGCACACAGCCACCTAGGACCCACCAACCAGCAACTAGCAGCATTTACACAAGACAGGGCCTGGCAGCCAACCAAACTAGGGGCCAACCAAGCCTATCAGATTGCCCACACAGTCAGCTAGTCGCAACAGAAGGACCACACAGCCTTCTTAGGGGAAACCCCTGGAATATTATAGCTTGAGTGACAAAAGATGAGTGTGCTGCTGCGATGCATAGGACATGACCTACGGAAGGCCCCTTCTCCAGGGTCAAGAAACATAACTAACCTGTCACATACATAAAAATTCACACAGCAACTTGGATAAATTGAGGCAGCAGAACATGTTCTAGATGAAGGAACAAGATAAAACCCCAGAAGAAGAACTAAGTGAAGTGGAGATAAGCAATCTACCATGAAAGAATTAAGAGTAATGATCTTAAAGAGGATGAAAGAACTCGGGAGGAGAATGGATACACAGAGAAGTTAGAAGTCTGTAAAGAGTTAGAAAATATAAAGAACAACCAAATAGAGATGAAACTTTTTATCAGCCTTTCTGTCCAAGAATTATCCAACAGAAAATTCTATTTGCATGACTATATGTACAAAATTAACTTCATTTTCTACTCAAACTTCACTTCCCTGAAGGTCCAGAGCTGTGTGGATAACACCTCTGCCCTTGCAATAACCCACACTCAAATCTCAAGCATCTCTTTTGACTCCTAGAGAAGTAAAATCTATCTTGTAATTTTACACTTCCATGACTGCCATTCTTAATTCCTCACTTTCGATTTTGCAATTCCTCATTGTCATCCTCACTTTAATCACCCCATCACTCTGAGCTATGTTCCCTGTTACGGATTTTAACCTCCTAACTGCTCTCCCTGCCTCTCAACAACCTTTATATCCATCTTGTACATGGCTATCAGATTAGCTTCCCTATGGCCCATCTATTTCATATGCTGAGGCATTTCAAAAACTGTCAATCATAAAAAGTAAAGTACAATCCCTCTAGATATCTTCTCAGTGCTCTCCATGGCCTGACTCTAACCTAACGTTATATAGCCTTCCCTTTTCCTGTTTATGATTACTTCTCTTCATGTGCCAGCCACCCCATGCCCTCCTTGTCCTTTCCTGAGGCTGTCTCTCTGCTTGTTCTTCTAGCTCCATGTGAGGAACAACTCCCATCCATCCTGGCACAGGCTGGTAAATAGAGCTGTGGTTAAATGATTAGCCTCTAAAGTCAAACTTCAGGCCACTTGCTAGTAGGTCATTTAATCTCTATGACTTGGTTTCTTTTCCTGGAAAATACGGAGTTGCACTATGGGGGCAGATTGCATCTACCTCATAGAGCTGTTATGAGCATTAAATAAGTTAATATATGCTTAAGGCCTGGTCAGATCAGATCAGTCGCTCAGTCGTGTCCGACTCTTTGTGACCCCATGAATTGCAGCACGCCAGGCCTCCCTGTCCATCACCAACTCCCAGAGTTCACTGAGATTCACGTCCATCGAGTCAGTGATGCCATCCAGCCATCTCATCCTCTGTTGTCCCCTTCTCCTCCTGCCCCCAATCCCTCCCAGCATCAGAGTCTTTACCTGGTTAGAAATGAAAAGAGGTTAGCTATTAGTAGTTATTGGGCTTCCCTGGTGGCTCACTGGTAAAGAATCTGCCTGCCAATGCAGGAGATGCAGGTTCCATCCCTAGGTTGGGAACATCCCCTGGAGAAGGAAATGCAGCCCATCTCAGTATTCTTGCCTGGGAAATCCCATGGACAGAGGAACCTGGTGGGCTACAGTCCATGTGGTTGCAAAGAGTCAGACATAGCGACTAAAATAGCAACATTAAAAGTTATTATCACCTCCTTCAGACTCCCTGATTCCTCCAGTGAAAATAACCTGTTTCTTCTCTCAAATATTATGATGATGTCTCTCTCCTTCTCTAAAGACTTATATCATTTCTCACCATAGGATATTTATTTGTATAGACACCTTATATTCCCTAGAGATTATAAGCTTCAGTTTATCATTATGTATCCCAACTCAATACATTTTATATATTTAACATTACATTTAATTTCTTGGTTGTCAGACTGACTGTAGTTATAATGAGAGCAGTAGGGTTTTTTTCACTCTTTTTTAGAGATTATCATCACTGTCACAACCTGGAGAAAATATCAGTAAAATCATGGAGTATCTTCATGCCCCACCTCTGCCTACATCCTTATTTGCATTAATTATTATTTCTCACCAAATATGAGCTGTTTGTACCAAATGGCAGTGATAATGAACCATTGAAATGTGACTGACAAACTCTCTCTCTGGTTCCCCCCTCACCATAAACTACAGCAAAAAAAAAAAGTCAAATCTCAACCAGGATCCAAAGAGGAGAGGCTTCTATGGTTGTCTTCTCCTTTTTATAAATTCCTGTCATGGATTATCATGATGTTACTTTTATTCTGCCTCATATTGTAGACATTTTCATGCAGTTTTTATCATGCTCACGCCTTTGCATTAAATGGAACCTCATAAGATTAGAGGCCTTGGCTCATGTAATTTTGTATCCTCTACAGTACCTTACACTGTGCCTCAAGTAGGATGGTCAATATTTTATATTTAGAATACAGAAAAAGGACTCTTGATTTGTGCAGAGACTGAACAATGCTGAAATTGCCTGAGAGTGTAGGAAAGAATAGTATTGTCTGGCAAGACAGCCAGATAATATAAAAACAGTATTGGCATCTGCACGAAATAATCCTGCACTCAATAGGCAAAGTTCTTAGTCACCATAGCCTACTGAAGGAGCATGGAATTTATAGTTGAACTGAATTAGTTGCAAGTATGTGTGTGTACCACTCAGTAGATATTTCACTTTGAGAACAGCATTTAAATTTTTTGTTTCACAATCTCCAATTGTAAAAGGAAGTAATATATACCTTATGGTCTTGAGACAAGAATTAAATGAAGTAACATATGTAAGGTTTGCTGAACAACGCTCAGTATACAGAGCATATATAGTAAATGCTTGATAATGGTAGTTCTGTTGAGTATGACTTGATATGTGCTATGGTGACTCAGATGGTAAAGCATCTGCCTGCAATGCGGGAGACCCGGGTTCAATCCCTGGGTCGGGAAGATCTCCTGGAGAAGGAAATGGTAACCCACTCCAGCATTCTTGCCTGGAAAATCCCACGGACAGAGGAGCCTGGTAGGCTACAGGCCATGGGGTCACAAAGAGTCGGACACGACTGAACGACTTCACTTTCACTTTCAGAATGTCAAAAAGTAAACAAGGGAAGGTTAACCATACTTTCAGGAATAGCCAAAGAGATGACATCAGCAATTAATTGAACAAAAGAAGACAAGATAAATGGTACAAGTCATAATAAGCCTGTGCCTTTGTGAGTATGGGGGGAAGCCCAGACTTGTATGTGTTAGATACCATGCAATGCTTTTTAGCCTATTCTTCTAGGCTGTACAAAAATTTAAGATATAAAATGGAAATAAATTTTATCAGATCAGTTTGCAGAATACATGAGCCAGCAAATGCCCATTTTACTTTTGCAGAGATATTTTTTATAATGTTTATAGCTAAAATCACTGTAGAAGGTGATTGCAGCCATGAAATTAAAAGATGCTTGCTCCTTGGAAGGAAAGTTATGTCCAACCTAGACAGCATATTAAAAAGCAGAGACATTACTTTGTCAACAAAGGTCTGTCTAGTCGAGGCTATGATTTTTCCAGTGGTCATGTATGGATGTGAGAGTTGGACTATAAAGCAAGCTGAGCGCCAAAGAATTGATGCTTTTGAACTGTGGTGTTGGAGAAGACTCTTGAGAGTCCCTTGGACTGCAAGGAGATCCAACCAGTCCATCCTAAAGAAGATCAGTCCTGGGTGTTCATGGGAAGGACTGATGTTGAAGCTGAAACTCCAATACTTTGGCCAGCTGATGTGAAGAGCTGACTCATTCGAAAAGACCCTGATGCTGGAAAAGATTGAGGGCAGGAGAAGAAGGGAACGACAGAGGATGAAATGGTTGGATGGCATCACTGACTCAATGGACATGGGTTTGGGTAGACTCCAGCAGTTGGTGATGGACAGTGAGGCCTGACATGCTGTGGTTCATGGGGTCGCAAAGAGTCAGACACAACTGAGTGACTGAACTGAACTGAACTGAATTTGAATAATGTAAATTTCTATTATGGATTATAATCCTAATAATGGTGCTTTTATTCTGCCTCGTATTCTCTCCTATGAGAGTCCCTCATGGAAAGAATAACCACCAACATAAAAATTTTTATCTATAGCCACAGAAGGGGAGATTGGAAGAGGAGTGAGTGCCCATTCAAATTAGTAATATCAAGGCAGTTATTTAAAAAAAAAATTCCTGGGACTTCTCTGGCAGTCCAGTGGTTAAGACTCTACTCTTCCAATGCAGGGGGGTGGTTTGAGCCCTGGTCAGGGAATTAAGATCCTACATGCCTCATGTCAAGGCCAAAAACCAAAAAAATATTCCCAAGTGCCTCCAGGACAGTAGGAAAGCAAATAGAACATAGGGAAGACTCACATTTCTATGTATTCCCTTAGCTTACCCCCTTCCTGCCTTACATCCCTATCTTTTAATTCTTGGACTGCTCTGATCATGAAAACTGGGGGCTTCATCCAAAAAATGTATGTTGTCAAGAAATCACAGACACTACATATTCACAGCTTGAGTGGTCTAACCACCCAGCTTCCACTGACACACCTCACTTACCTTGCCTGACTTCATTCCGTGCCTCCTCTCCCTCCTACCCAGCTGTGACGGCTACAGCGGAGAGAGCCAGACCTTAGAAACCACATCCTTGAAGACCGCACTGTTTCTATTCACTGGTTTTCCAATGGCTTGTTGGTGCTACTGCTAAAGTCCAAAAATCATAGACCAGGAGATTTTCTTTTAATGAAAGCCTATCAATTCAGTTCAATCACTCAGTTGTATCCAACTCTTTGCGACCCCGTGGACTGCAGCACACCAGGCTTCTCTGTCCATCACCAACTCCTGGATCCTACTCAAACTCATGTCCATCCAGTCAGCAATGCCATCCAACCATCTCCTCCTCTGTCATCACCTTCTCGTCCTGCCTTCAGTCTTTCCCAGCATCAGGGTCTTTTCCAATGAGTCACTTCTTCACATCAGGTGACCAAAGTATTGGAGTTTCAGCTTCAGCATCAGTCCATCCAATGAATATTCAGGATTGATTTCCTTTAGGATGGCCTAGCTGGATCTCCTTGCAGTCCAAGGGACTCTCAAGAGTCTTCTCCAACACCACAGTTCAAGAGCATCAATTCTTCAGAGCTCAGCTTTCTTTATAGTCCAATTCTCACATTCATACATGACTACTGGAAAAACCATAGTTTTGACTAGACAGACCTGCTTTGGCAAAGTAAGTTCTCTACTTTTTAATATGCTGCCTAGGTTGGTCATAGCTTTTCTCCCAAGGAGCAAGTGTTTTGTGGCTGTAATCACCATCTGCAGTGATTTTGGAGCCCCAAAAAATAAAGTCTGTCACTGTTTCCACTGTTTCCCCATCTATTTCCCATGAAGTGATGGGACCGGATGCCATGATCTTCATTTTCTGAATGTTGAGTTTTAAGCCAGCTTTTTCACTCTCCTCTTTCACTTTCATCAAGAGACTCTTTGGTTCTTCTTCACTTTCTGCCATAAGGGTGGTGTCATCTGCATATGTGAGGTTATTGATATTTCTCCTGGCAATCTTGATTCCAGCTTGTGCTTCATCCAGCCCTGAATTTTGCATGATGTACTCTGTGTATAAGTTAAATAAGCAGGGTGACAATATACAGCCTTGATGTACTCCTTTCCGGATTTGGAACCAATCTGTTGTTCCATGTCCAGTTCTAACTGTTGCTTCTTGACCTGCATACAGAGTTCTTAGGTGGCAGGTCAGGTGGTCTGGTATTCCCATCTCTTTCAGAATTTTCCACAGTTTGTTGTGATTCACACAGTCAAAGGCTTTGGCATAGTCAATAAAGCAAAAGTAGATGTTTTTCTAGAACGCTCTTCCTTTTTCTATGATCCAGCAGATGTTGGCAATTTTATCTCTGGTTCCTCTGCCTTTTATAAAACCAGCTTGAACATCTGGAAGTTCATGGTTCACATACTGCTGAAGCCTGGCTTGGAGAATTTTGAGCATTACTTTGCTATCGTGGGAAATGAGTGCAATTGTGCAGTAGTGTGAACATTCTTTGGCATTGCCTTTCTTTGGGATTGGAATGAAAACTGACCTTTTCCAGTCCTGTGGCCACTGTTCAGTTTTTCAAATTTGCTGTCATATTGAGTGCAGCACTTTCACAGCATCATCTTTTAGGATTTGAACTAGCTCCACTGGAATTCTACTACCTCCACTAGCTTTGTTTGTAGTGATGCTTCCTAAAGCCCACTTGACTTTGAATTTCAGGATGTCTGACTCTAGGTGAGTGATCACACCTTCATGGTTATCTGGGTCATGAAGATCTTTTTTGTATAGTTCTTCTGTATATTCTTGCCACCTCTTCTTAATAATTTTGGCTTCTGTTAGGTCAATACCATTTCTGAAAGCCTATAAATAAACATAAAAAATAATAGAAACACTATTTGAATGATGCCAAATGAAACTGTACTTCTCTTGTACTATTCTCTTTATTGCTTTAGACAATATTTATTCTAGCAGGATGACTTAAAATATAAGGGGTGTCTTTGATTTTATTAAACATATCCTTCATACATTTACTTTTAATATCCAGTAAATCCCTAATCAGTGTATAAGATATGTTTATTCCAAAATTCAAATATTTGTTGGTTAAATTTATTAGATAGGCAACATAGTCTTTACTTCATGCAATAATTACAACATGAAGTAAGAGATTTATCCAGGTATAGTTCAGAACTTTAGTTTTGAACTTGAGTTCAGAAAATAGTTTCAATTTTGTTTGATTTTATTCTGTTCTTAGTTAATATTTACTGGATGCTCACTCTGTGGTAGGCACTTCATATGCCTTAACCCACTTATTGTTGGAAATCTCTCTCAAGGGTTGGTAATAAAATTATCTCCATTTGACTAATGGAAACTGAGGCACTTAGGTAGCTTGCCCAAGCTCATGCACATGGCAGAGTCAGGACCTAAGTAAGGACAGTCTGCCTCTAGAGACCCACCCCTCCCCACCCCCAATGCTCCCTCTGCTGGATTGAGTCAGAAAGGCTGGGCTATCCTCAAGTAACACTATCTCAGTTAAGTGTTTCCCCTACATCAGAGCATTATTTCTGTATATTAAACTGTTAAATAAGTTGTATAATATTCAAAAATATTTATGAAATCCAAACAGTTTCATCTATTAGTGCCTGGCTAATGGCTTGTAATTAAAGCACAATCTGTTAAGCCAAACAAACGAAAAATTAGCTTATTGGTTTGGAATGTAAATAGAGAATTCATTAACTGACTACAGTCTTTTCCTGCTGCTATATTTGGTCTTTTGTTAACACATGGAGTGTATAGCAGGAATAGAGTAGATTGGTTTTCCTGATAGGAAAATGTACCATACTTTCAACTTTGACCATTATTAAATCCTCCAAATCTCTGATATCCATGTCAGGTTGAGAAAATGGGTTCATTCCTTCTTAGGAGCAGAAACCTGGCTCTTTTCCTTGACCACAAAAATACCAGAAGATCTTGGCTATCTTTTTTTGTAAATGCCTGCTACTGATTATTAGTAAAATGAGGAAAGAAGCTATGAGTGACATTGCCCAAATACATCAAGACTAATGGAAAAACACTCAGAATGCATGTCAAGTCTAATGGTGGGTTAGTAATAACATTTTGCACACAAACAGCAGACAGTTATTATTTGACTTTTCATTCATTGATGACATTATAGGAAGCCACTAGATACATGTGAAAATAAATATTTGCTCTCATCTACAATCATTTCTTCTTGCTTTTGATTGCATTCTCTTCTAACATCTGTTTCTAAAACAAGGGTAGGTTTTAGAATTATAATACAAATGCTTAACAGAAATCCATTCCTCAGAGAAAAACAAAAATAAAGCCTGAGGGTTCCGATTAGCATTCTTAAAATATCTGGAAATAGGACTGCATTACTGGAAAAACGCTTTGAGTTACTGCTCTTTGAAACAGAATTATTAGTATTTGAAAGAAGAGAACCATGCTGTCCTTTTAAATATGGACTCCAGAAATTTGCAGAAAATTGTAAGACCCAAACTCTGAGGTCTTCGCTGTGACGCTAGGTTGTGAGTTCAAATATAGTATTCCATTTGGAAATGACCAATCGTGGTGGACAAACTCTTGGACATTAAACTCCAGCTAAATGTTAAGTCTTATAAGACTGATCTCCATTCAGTAATTTCCTTATCTATCCTGTCCTTATCATCTTTGTTATGGTCAGTGGTAAAGATATCCCCTCCTGCTTTTAGGAACGATATCCTAAAGTTGACACATCCCAGCCAGGAAGCTTGTCAAACTTCAGAAATGCCTCTACAGGAGCAGTAACAGGATTTAAAAATTAAATACAGACTGCAATCCTTAACTTGCCTAGAAACAGCACTAACACACTATGTTTTAGGAACATTTACTCCACATGGCAACACCACCAGGCTCGCTTGTTTGGATAGACAAACTGGCCCCCTCTGAGCTTGCTAAGGCACCCTCTCTGGTGCACCAACTTGACCAGTCTTGGCATCGGCAAAGGAGGGAGCTGACCGAGTGCTTTGTGGGCTCCACTTTCTCTCCTGCCTCGTCCTGAAATCTCCACTATTAAAGAAAATTGAAAGATCATACAGAAGAGGAATGGCAACAATAAGCTTCAAGGGACTCTAGTGCAGTCAGCCTGGGCTACATTAAGTTAGCACTAGGTCCTAGAGGGGTGTCTCAGGGGAAGGTTGGGACAAGGACCCTTCTCAGAGTCGGGAAATCCATTTCAGGAACCTGAGAGCTGGGTGGTAGAAGGCAAAGATCTAGAAAGATAGTTTAATTCACAGAGTAGCTTTTACGCTATCAGGAAATTTGCAAACATGATGCCCTTGAAATGGAATTGCCAGACATAGCAAATTAAAATGCAGTATACGCAGGCACTCCAGTTAATTTAAATTTCAGATAAGCAACAAATAATTTTTAATTTAAGTCTGTCCCATGCAATATTTGGGATGTACATTAAAAATTATTTGTTTATCTGAAATTCATATTTAACTGAGAAATTTTACTTTATCTGGTGATCCCTCCCCCTTTTACATGACCTATGTTTCAGCCTGAATTATATCATTAAGCCTGAGAGCTTTAAGTTACCAGAAAACAGTTCACAAAGTGTGATCCCTGCATCAGCAGCCTCAGCTGCATCTGGGAAATTGTTCAAAATGCAAAGTCTCCTCCCTCCCCTGCAGACCCGTACTTCCCTGGTGGCTCAGTGGTAAGCAACTGGCCTGCCATGCAGGAGGCCCAGGTTCGATCCCTGGGTCAGGAAGATCCCCTAGAGAGGGAAATGGCAACCCCCTCCAGTATTTTTGCCTGGGAAATCCCACGGACAGAAGAGCCTGGCCTGCTACAGTCCCTGAGGTTGCAATGAGTCGGATACAACTTAGAGACTAAACAGCAACATCTGCAGACCTACTCCATTCCAGAAATTATTAACTGAGACTGCCAGGAGATTCTGTCACATACTCAAGGTGGAAAACCAATTCCCAGAGCATCTGAAGGCTGAGGGACAGTAGAGGTTTGGTGAGATAATAGATAAGGGAGGAGAACTTGATGGTGGGGAATCAACGAGAAAAAGTCAGAAACAATACCAGGTACATCAACTGGATTGAAGGCCTTGAGATTCTTGACCCCTTTGCATTGTGACTGATTCCTGAGATCCGGTTCCTATCATTTCCCTAGTCCTGTTACAGAAAGTGGGGTCTGGCTGCTCATTGCTCAAAAGCCAATAAAGAGGCCAAGTTGGTGAAAAGGAAAATTTGCTTTATTTTGGATGCTGGCAACTGGGAAATATGGGTGGGCAGATGAGAAGGGAGAAAAGCTTCTCCAAAGGCCAACTCCACCCCTACCCTCACCCCCAACAAATCAGTTGGCAAGGACTTTTATAGGCTGAAGGAAGGGGCTACATGTAGAACAAACATAGCTCTGACTCATCTTGTAATTTGTCATACCATTGTCTGACCAGCGTCATCTTGATTGTTTTAAGAACAAACTTCAGTTCCATGGTCAATTTGTTCCCATTTCCCTGGGACCAGTTCTCGGAATTGTGGCAGCTTATGTCATGGCTGTAGTCTGCTCATCATGTAGTTAACTTCTTCTACGTGGTGCGGGTTTCAATATCTATAAGACAGCTCACAGGATATGGCTCAGAGTATTATCTATAGCCCTTGAAAAGGACTAAAGGTCCTTAACTTTGCGTAATGACTAAACTATTATTATTTGGTCTCATTTGTCTGTTTTTCTTTGTTTTTGCATTTTCTCACTTCTCTGATTAAACTTATCCATTAGCTAAAGTTTTTCCACAGAAAAAAGGCAGGTTGAGGACATGGGAGGGGGGAGGGCCATAGGTGCTGCTCTGTTTCTCTTCCTTTTCTTGATTATCAATAAAAAGGGTTACAGTGAAAACAGTTTGTGTGTTTCAGGAACACTGAAGTTGGAAATACCCACCATTTTTTAAATTGAAGTGTAGTTGATTTACAATATTATATTCATTTCAGGTGTACAACACAGTGATTCAATATTTTTATGTGCTTCATTTAAAGTTATTGCAATATAATGGTTATATTTCTCTGTGCTATATAATGTATTCCCGATGTCCATCATTTTTGAAGGGAAAGTCATGTAATAGGGAGAAAAAGGAAGTTTTCGGCACTGGGGCTTCCAAGAAACGGCCCCCAAGGCCTGAGAAACGAGCTGTGGGGGAATTCCAAACAGGAAATTCCTTGTGCTTCCTGACAGGAGTATAGTGCTGAGCCTGGGAGACTAGTTTCCCTCAGCTCCCAGTCATGCTCTGAGGAGCTAACCACAGCATAGATCTGCTTTTCCAGGATTCCCACAACACACCAGCATGTTACAGTGTGTTCGGAGAGGGCCTCCAACCACTGTCCAGTACAAACGACCTAATGACACTGTCCCAGGACCATGTGCTGTTTGCCAGGCCTCTCTCTGTCCTCAGCACTCATCTTCCCAGAGGCCAGTCCGGCTCCAGACCTGCCCTTTCCTCCCAATTAGCAGGAGGCTCACTTGAGGCTCATTTTAGTTGAGGTGGTAAAGCCTTCTTGCTTCAGCTCCTCTCTGTACTTAACAGTGGTGCCTAAGTGTTCTCCCTGTAAAATCTAGATAATTATAATGGCTATCTGTAAGTATTGCTCTGAAGATTAAGGAGTTAATGTATTTAAAGTTTAGAACAAGCCCTGGCTCACAGAAAGGGCTCGGTAAACATTGTTGTTAATACTGTTAGTAGTGGTACTTCCACTCCTACTGTTGCTACTAGAAATCATAACGCCTGAGCTCAGAGCTCGGGTTGGAAGGAATAAAAGAGTCATATGACATCAGGACATCACTTGTGCCCTGCAAGCAGTGCTTGCCCAAAGTTGGTCCATGAACAAATGCTTCCCTGGCTTCCTAAAAATCAACTCAGGAGCCTATCGTATGTTCTGATTCTTCACCCCCGAGGTCTGATCTGACAAGCAGGGAAAGGAGCTCTTGAATCAACCTGAATAACGAGCACCCTGAGAGTTTCTGGTGCTTCCTGAGGTTTAGGGACCACTGCTCAGGGAGACTGCACCCCTCAAGCCACCACTGCCCCACAGCTTTAAGACCTTTCTGAAGTGACTCATCCACTCAATCAATTGCTTCCTTCTACTTCAAGTAACCACTTCAAAGTTAATTGATGGCAAGTGTTAAGTGATTTATTATGAGACTCAGATCTCTTGGCATCAGGAGAAGCTATTTCTTCACAGCGATGCATGAGTAATAATAGCAGCTATTACACGTTACATGTTTACAATTTGCCAGGACTACAATAGGTGGTTTTTATATATGACGTCTAATCTTTCCAGGAAAATACTATTATTCTCGTTTTACAGATAATGAAGCCGGAACACCAAGAAGTTAAGCATCTGCCTGAGGTCATACTGTTACAAAACGACCGCGTCAAGGTTCAGGTCTGACAGACAATGAAATTTAGGCCTTTTGCTCTACTCCAGTAGCTCTCAAATATTTGTGAGGGAGAGAAATGGAAACAGCAGCAACAGCAACAACAAAGAAAAAAACTTAAAAAAATCAATTTTAAAATGTTCTAAACATTTGGATTTCTGGGCCCCAAAATTACAAAGACTAATTTTTAAGGCAGTTTCAGGCTCATAGCAAAATTGAGAGGAAGGTGCTAAGATGTCCTATATCCCCTGCCAACCCCTCACACACAGGTGTAGCCTCCAGTATCAACATCTCCCACCAGAGGGATATATTTATTATAACTGGTGAACCTGCCTTGACACATCGTTATACCCCAAAGTCCATAGTTTATTTTAGGGTTCATTCTTGGTGTTGTACCTTCTATGGATTATACACAAAGGTACAATGACATATTCGTTATTGTTGTTCAGTCGCTAAGTCATGTCTAACTCTTTGTGATCCCATAGATTGTTCTAGATGTTCAAGCTGGTTTTAGAAAAGGCAGAGGAGCCAGAGATCAAATTGCCAACATCCGCTGGATCATCAAAAAAGCAAGAGAGTTCCAGAAAAACATCTATTTCTGCTTTATTGACTATGCCAAAGCCTTTGACTGTGTGGATCACAATCAACTGTGGAAAATTCTGAAAGAGATGGGAATACCAGACCACCTGACCTGCCTCTTGAGAAACCTATATGCAGGTCAGGAAGCAACAGTTAGAACTGGACATGGAACAACAGACTGGTTCCAAATAGGAAAAGGAGTACGTCAAGGCTGTATATTGTCACCCTGCTTATTTAACTTATATGCAGAGTACATCATGAGAAATGCTGGGCTGAAAGAAGCACAAGCTGGAATCAAGATTGCCAGGAGAAATATCAATCACCTCAGATATGCAGATGACACCACCCTTATGCAGAAAGTGAAGAGGAACTAAAAAGCCTCTTGATGAAAGTGAAAGAGGAGAGTGAAAAAGTTGGCTTAAAGCTCAACATTCAGAAAACAAAGATCATGGCATCCGGTCCCGTTACTTCATGGGAAATAGATGGGGAAACAGTGGAAACAGTGTCAGACTTCATTTTTGGGGGCTCCAAAATCATTGCAGATGGTGACTGCAGCCACAAAATTAAAAGACGCTTACTCCTTGGAAGGAAAGTTATGACCAACCTAGATAGCATATTCAAAAGCAGAGACAGGACTTTGCCAACAAAGGTTCGTCTAGTCAAGGCTATGGTTTTTCCTGTGGTCATGTATGGATGTGAGAGTTGGACTGTGAAGAAGGCTGAGCACCAAAGAACTGATGCTTTTGAACTGTGGTGTTGGAGAAGACTCTTGAGAGTCCCTTGGACTGCAAGGAGATCCAACCAGTCCATTCTGAAGGAGATCAGCCCTGGGATTTCTTTGGAAGGACTGATGCTGAAGCTGAAACTCCAGTACTTTGGCTACCTCATGCGAAGAGTTGACTCATTGGAAAAGACTCTAATGCTGGGAGGGATTGGGGCCAGGAGGAGAAGGGGACGACAGAGGATGAGATGGCTGGATGGCATCACAGACTTGATGGACGTGAGTGTGAGTGAACCAGGAGTTGGTGATGGACAGGGAGGCCTGGCGTGCTGCGATTCATGGGGTCGCAAAGAGTTGGACACAACTGAGTGACTGAACTGAACTGAACTGAAAATAACTAGCAAAATCCTTTAACTATTTGCAGTGCAAACAAATAGAAAGTTATTATACGTATGATACAGCATACAACGATACCAATAAAGAAATGCATGTAGGGAACCAGAAAAACAATGACTTTTGTTTAACCTCATAATTCAGACCTGATCTGGACATGACTCCCTTGTACATGGTGATAGTGGGTAGGTGCTCCAGGGCACTAAACATGAATTCTTTTTCTAGAAATCACAGGCCATGGGTCTGACCCATATCCCGAGGAAAGCAGAGGAGGTCCCAACCACAAATCTGCTGAGTGAGGAAAGAACTTGTGGTGTGACCAATGGTCAAATGGAGGAAAGTCAAAATATCTCCCTCCAAAGGTGAGTGCCAAGAGATAGTCCCCTTCTGTATGCTGTTACTGCTGCTAAGTCACTTCAGTCGTGTCCAACTCTGTGAGACCCCATAGACGGCAGCCCACCAAGGCTCCTCCATCCCTGGGATTCTCCAGGCAAGAACACTGGAGTGGGTTGCCATTTCCTTCTCCAATGCATGAAAGTGAAAAGTGAAAGTGAAGTCGCTCAGTTGTGTCCGACTCTTAGCGACCCCATGGACTGCAGCCTACCAGGCTCCTCCGTCCATGGGATTTTCCAGGCAAGAGCACTGGAGTGGGTGCCACTGCCTTCTCCGCTGTATGCTGTTACTACTGTATAATTGCAAAAGCACCAAACTGGGCAGGCTGGCCAGACAGATGGAAAGAGGAAAGACCTTAGTCAAATCTCTTCATCTTTCTCAGCCCTGGTTTTTTCATAAGTAAATTTGGGCAGGGAATTTCCTTCCTCATAGAGTTGTTAAAAGAATTCAATGAGATCATTTTTATGGAGTCCTTAACACACCACCTGGGACAATGGGGTGGAAAAAATACTTTAAAATTTTGCCATTATTATTCCTCCAACAATAAATTTAAAAAAACATTGAAAAGGCTACTGGGCATAGTAAAAAGGAAAGGGAAATAGTTAACTAGTGTTCTCTGCTAAGTCACGTCAGTTGTGTCTGACTCTGTGCGACCCCTTGGATGGCAGCCCACCAGGCTCCCCCGTCTCTGGGATTCTCCAGGCAAAAACACTGGAGTGGGTTGCCATTTCCTTCTCCAATGCATGAAAGTGAAAAGTGAAAGAGAAGCCGCTCAGTCGTGTCCGACTCTTCTCGACCCCACGGACTGCAGCCTACGAGGCTCCTCCACCCATGGGATTTTCCAGGCAAGAGTACAGGAGTGGGTCACCAGTGCCTTCTCTGCTGCTGCTGCTGCTGCTGCTAAGTCGCTTCAGTCGTGTCCGATTCTGTGCGACCCCATAGACGGCAGCCCACCAGGCTCCCCCGTCCCTGGGATTCTCTAGGCAAGAACACTGGAGTGGGTTGCCATTTCCTTCTCCAGTGCATCAAAGTGAAAAGTGAAAGTGAAGTCACTCAGTCCTGTCCGACTCTTAGCAACCCCATGGACTGCAGCCCACCAGGCTCCTCCGTCAATGGGATTTTCCAGGCAAGAGTTCAGGAGTGGGGTGCCATTGCCTTCTCCGAGTGCCTTCTCTGGAAACCTTTTAACAGTCACTACATCGCCCACGTTATCAAAGTGCCTGCCTTTAAAATCAATAGGTGCACAATATGATCAGATAGAAGTACTAAGGTCATTTATACAGGAAGCAACCTGATGAGTGTACCTTTCATTAATGTTTCAGGCAACAAATTTTACCTAAATACAGATGAGTTCACATCAGGCTCGTCCAAACTGCCAACATTCTCTGCTACAGGAAAGCTAAGAAAATCTGTTTATGTTTTTGTTTTGTTTTTTTAATAACAAACACCCGGTAATCAAAAGACTCTTCATGGCCCTGCTTCCTAGGTACAAAGCACTATTGCTCTGATTAATGACCCAGGTATCTGCAAGAACCACAATGTCAACATTCTCTGGTTCTAACAGTCAGCTGCCTCTGCCCAGGTGTTAAACCTATGCCCTCATCCTGGGAGGCATTTGGTAATTAGCAGTGCCAGCAGGTGTTTGCACTTGCCACTGTTTCTGGTGGTTGGGCATATGAGTCAGGTCCCTGTTGGAGGGAAGAAAGAGGGTGAAATAAGGCCTCACCCCAGTTCCCGCAAGGTCAGCTTCTTAAAGAGAGAAAAACCTAACTTTCTGCCTCAGTATCAAGCTCTCTCCTTGTTCATCTGCTAAAACCTCAACTAATTTGAAGTTCACTTTGGCACTTTCTCCTGCTCCCATTTAACAATACTTCCTCATGTTGGCAGTCTCCAAATACCTCCTAGGAATTTTCTGTACTCTGGGTCTTTATGACCTGATTTTCTGCAGCTGAAACCTCCCTGTCCTGAATCCCACCACATTTTCTCTGACTTGACTTCCTGACTTTCAAGGGAATGCTTAGCTAGGCTGATAAAGTAACTCCTGAAGTATAATGAGTGTCCAAGTGGTGCCTTAAAAGAAGAAGAGAATGACACGGCAGCTCAAGAGAAAGACAGAATATTTCCAGCTTAAGGGAAGAATTGGGCTGCCAAGGCTGCCAGATAAAGCACAGGAGCCCCAGTTAAATTTAAATCTCAGTTAACCCAAAAATACTTTTCTTACCCTAAGTTATAAACATGACCACTGAAGGGGATGGGTTTTATAGAGCACGTAGAGTCTAAATTACTCTGGAGCCTGGGGACAATGCATTCCAGGCAGAATGGGAAATACAGTTCATTTTTTAGTTTAAATATCATCTTCTCAGAAAGGTGTTTCTTACTGCTTTGTTTAAAATTGCAACTGACCATTCCTAAAGGATTTTTCTCCATAGCACTTATCACCATATGGCATATCATGCATTTATGTATTTGCTTATCTCCTCCTTCTAGAATGCTACATCAGGAAATTTTGTGCTCACTACTATATCTCTATGTCTACAACAATGGATGCCATGAAATAGATGCTTAATGCATATGTGTTGATTGGACTAAAGACAAATTAACTTTAAAATGGATAACCAACAAGGACCAACTGTATAGCACAGAGAAGTCTGCTCAATATTACGTGACAACAGAAATGGGAAAAGAATTCAAAAAAGAATAGATACGTGTATATGTATAACTGACTCATTTGCTGCACACCTGAAACTATCACCACATTGTTAATCAACTATGCGTGCTAAGTGGCTTCAATCATGTCCAACTCTTTGCAACCCAGTGAACTATAGACTGCCAGGCTCCTCTGTCCATGGGAGTCTCCAGGCAAGAATATCGGAGTGGTTTGTCATGCCCTCCTCCAGGGGATCTTCCCAACCCAGGGATCGAACCTGAGTTTCCTGCATGGCAAGTGGATTCTTTACCGCTGAGCCACCAGGGAAGTGCTATGCTCCAATATAAAAAAGTTTTTTTTTTAAAGACACAATTCAAGTAGTCTGACCTTACAGTGCTACCATTAAATAAACATGGTGAATAATTTCATTTTTTAAAAGAGAAATGAACAAGTAAACAGATGAAGAAAATAGGCGGGAACTGATTTTCTTCCTCTTGTGACTCAAAGCTTAGTTCATATTTGTTAAAATGTGAAGACACTAAAAGAATCCCAACCTTGAAGTAGTTTTAAACTAAATGAGGAGAAAAAGGCAGTAACCAAAAAAACATGGTCAAAAGAAACATGAGCTTCGCTGAGAATCACAAATAGAGTACTCGAAGCCAGGGACTGGTTCAGTGGCGGTGGCTTAGTCCTTCAGTCGTGTCCGGCTCTTGCGGCCCCATGGACTGTAGCCCGCCAGCTGCCTCTGTCCATGGGATTCTCCAGGCAAGAGTACTGGAGTGGATTGCCTTTTACTTCTCCAGCTGCAGTGGTGGAAGAACTCAAGTAGGCAGTGGCGATAGCACAGAACAGGGGGACCTGCTCAATGTACTTGCAGGCAGAGGAGGAAGCAGAGCCTCCGGTCCCTCTGGGCATCGAGAGCAGTTGAATTCCTTACCCTTGGACCCCTTTCTTCTACAGGTCATGTTTCCTCCAGAAGCAAACACACAGCCTAGCCTCCTGCTGCTCATCTCCCTCCATCACGATGCCCAGTCCTGCAGATGGACTTCAGAGGCAACAAAGGGACCAGGTGAAAGGAAAATGTGCTTTCTGAGTAAAAAGGTATGATGACTGAAAACCAGAGCTCAGGGATTGTATTTCTGCATACCACCTGGGGTAGTCAGGGATTATTGGGTGAGTTCTCAGAATCAATCAGCCCTGCAAATCATGTCCATGTCCCGTCCCCCCGACCCACCCACCTCAGGAGAGGCTATACAATAGCAACATCGCCCACAATTAAAGTCAGACCTGGTCCCTGTCAATCCATCTCCCCATATAACATGGTTTCTGTGAAGAAAGACGCATGTGTCTGTAGATGCTAATTGACAGCCAGATTCAATTCAGGAACATCTCAGAAAGGAAGGATCGGCCCTTCCATTTAACAGCCTCTGCATCTTTAAGAGCATTTAGGTGTTTTTTGCATGAGTGTGCATCCTATTTTTCTACTTTGCAGTGACATCTCAAGGCCTTAATTCTCTGTTATTAAATTGTCAGTCACTGTCTTATATGTGCTTCTGACACTTAGACATACGTTGCCAGGAAGAGAAAGAAAATAAGGAGAGAGGGAGGTAGGAAGGGAAAAAGTAAAAGGAAAGAAGAGAAGGGAGAAGGAGGGGAAAATCTAAGATAGATAGAACTAAGTCAGTGTTTCTACAGGAACAGAAAACATAAGAAAATAAACTAAAACCCCATTACATTGTGACTCTGCTATCGTAGAACCTACATATCTTTTTTATTGAAGTATAGTTCATTTATAATATTCTATTAATTTCTGCTAAACAGCAAAATGATTCAGTTATATATATGTATGTACATTCTTTTTTTATATTCTTTCCCACTATGGTTTATTATAGGATATTGAATATAGTTTCCTATACTATACAGTAAGACCTTGTTTATCTGTTCTATTCTATAGATAATGCAATAGTTTGCATCTGCTCACCTCAAACTCCCAGTCCATTACTCCACCATATCCCCTTTCTCTTGGCAACCACAAGTCTGATCTTTCTATCTGTGAGTCTGTTTCTGTTTCATAGATAAGTTCATTTGTGTCACATTTTAAATTTCACATATAGTGATAGCACGTGGTATTTGTCTCTCTTTATGATTTACTTCACTTAGATTCTTAGTATCAGTCATCTCTAGGTCCAACCATGTTTCTGCCAATGGCATTGTTTCATTCTTTTTTGTAGCTAAGTAGTGTTCCATTGAATATATGTACACATCTTCTTTATCCACTCCTCTGTCGATGGACTTTTAGGTTGTTTCCATGTCTTGGCTATTGTGAATAGTGCTGCTATGAACATAGAGGTGCATTGCCTTTTTGAACTACAGTTTTGTCCAGACATGTGCCCAGGAGAAGGATGGCTAAATCAAATGGCAACTCTAGTTTTAATTTTTTGAGGAACTTCCACGCTGTTTTCCATAGTGGCTGCACCAACTTACATTCCCAACAGTGGTATGAGAGGATTCCTTTCTTCCCCCCCGCACCTTCTCCAGCATTTGTTATTTGTAGACTTTAAATGATGGCCATTCTGACTGGTGTGAAGTGGTACCTCATGGTAGTTTTGATTTTCATTTCTTTAATAAGCAACGTTGAACATCTTTTCATGTGCCTCTTGGCTACCTGTCAGAGCCTACATATCTTTAAAACAGTGGGAATTTTACTTAAATAAACCTGAATTAAAGAACTCTAAAGAGCCTCTTGATGAAAGTGAAAGAGGAGAGTGAAAAAGTTGGCTTGGAACTCAACATTCAGAAAACTAAGATCATGGCATCCAGTCCCATCACTTCATGGCAAATACATGGGGAAACAATGGAAACAGTGAGAGACTTTATTCTGGGGGGCTCCAATATCACTGCAGATGGTGGTGCCGAAGAATTGATGCTGTTGAACTGTGGTGTTGGAGAAGTCCCTTGAGAGTCCCTTGAACTGCAAGGAGATCAAGCCACTCGATTCTAAAGGAAATCAGTGCTGAATATTCATTGAAAGGACTGATGCTGAAGCTGAAGTTCCAATACTTTGACCACCTGATGCAAAGAACTGACTCATTGGAAAAGACCCTGGTGGGGAAAGACTGAAGACATGGGGAGAAGCAGACGACAGAGGATGAGATGGTTGGATGGCATCACCAACTCGATGGACATGAGTCTGAGCAAGTTCTGGAAGTTGGTGAAGAACAGGGAAGCCTGGTGTGCTGCAGTCCATTGGGTCACAAAGAGTCAGACACAACTGAGCGACTGAACCGACTGACTGAAACTGTTTAAAGACTTGCTCATTGGCATGTCCCCAGGTCCTAGATGAGGATCTAGCACATAGTAGGCACTCAATAAATATGTCTTGACTGGATCATTGAATTAATTGGATCAATTTACATATCTTGGTCAAGAAAACTATCACAAGGCATTATTACTACTTAAAATGTTTTATTTAAGTGGAACTAAAAATGAAACAGGTAACTATCCTTTTAATTAAACTAAACACTATGACACAGAAAATTTTTTAAAAAGTTGATCTTTGTGCACTCCTTAGCTCAGAATGGAGCTTGACACTCATAACTTGGGATGACACCACAGGCTGGATACTCACATCACTGCACAGAAAATAAAACCAGCTCCTAGTCAATACTGTGGAGAAGGTGATGGCACCCCACTCCAGAACTCTTGCCTGGAAAATCCCATGGATGGAGGAGCCTGGTAGGCTGCGGTCCATGGGGTCACTAAGAGTCGGACACGACTGAGCGACTTCACTTTCACTTTTCACTTTCCTGCATTGGAGAAGGAAATGGCAACCCACTCCAGTGTTCTTGCCTGGAGAATCCCAGGGACGGGGGAGCCTGGTGGGCTGCCTTCTATGGGATTGCACAGAGTTGGACACGACTGAAGCGACTTGGCAGCAGCAGCAGTCAATACTGAGTCCCAGCCAACCCCTTACAGTATGTTCCTTATGAAGGGACTACCCATGTGTTCTCCGTTCAATGGAGCATACAGTGCAGATGGTCCTTCCCATTGACCAGCCATGTTGGCAGCATGACACCACGACAGTTTTGGAAAAAGATGGATACATTTATTATTCTGATACTGTAGGCTTAACTAGGCCAGTGAAACCTTTGGGATTTTACATGGTTATTTCACTCCTTACTCTTTCCAGCAATTATTAACAGAATTCTAAAAGAACTTCAAAGCATCCATGAGAATCCGGCTGTCTGTGATATTCCAAATATTTGGCATTCCTCAGAAAAAAATCAAGTTAGCAGGAGATGTAGCCTGGGTGATGTGGGGAGGGAGATGTTATGGAGTGAGGATGAGCAGAGTGTAGTGGTCATGTGTCATCCTGCCTTCTGCCAGGGATTTCAGTCTGCAAATCCCAGGGACCTTGTCCCACACAAGTCATCTTATTAGGACAAAGAATGGCACTTTGGGGAAAAGGACACCAAACACATTTCAGAGTGCTTCCTGCCTGGGTGGCATTGTCTGGTAGCATGAACCTGGCTGATGGGTAGCATGGTGTCTTCAGAGCTACATATGAGAGCAGGTCAGAGTAGCAGCTGTTAGAGTAGAGGCTGAAAAGTTAGAAACTGAATTAAGAAAAAAAGGGTGGGGAGCTTCCCTGGTGGCTCAGTGGTAAAGAATCCACCTGCCAATGCAGGAGATAGGAGTTCTATCACTGGTCTGGGAAGATCCCTGATACCACAGAGCAACTAAGCCTGTGCACCGCAACAATTGAGCCTGTGCTCTGGAGCCCAGGAGCCACGACTACTGAGCCCACCCAGTTGGAGATTCTTAGTTTTGGACTAGAAGCTCAAAACCAAAACTGCTGAAGCCCACATGCCCTAGAGCCTGTCTCCACAGCAAGAGAAGCCACCACACAATGGGAAGTTCACGTACACTGGAACTACAGAGAAACCCCTCTTGCCTCAAGTAGAGAAAAAGCCTGCACAGCAATGAAGACCCAGCACAGCCATAAATAAATAAATCTTTAAAACAAACAAACAAGAAAGATTCAGAAACTGTGCATTGTAAGAATCTGTTGAGACCCTCACTTGCTTTTCCTTTCTCTTTGTCAATGAAAATAATACTTCTATCTGAACATTCAACTTTCATGTACTCCACCTTTCAGGGTTATAAAGTTAAAATAAAATACTGTTCATGAAATATTTCCTGAGTGTCTCCTCTGTGCCCGATGTGGGGCAGGCCCTGAGGACTCAGAAATAAATAAGATACAAACCTTCCCCTCTGGGACTTCCCAGGGTGGACAGAAATTCAAACCCACAATCTACAGACTAGTTGAACATGAATCCTGGGCTATCACTTCTCCTCTTGGAACATCCACATGACAAGTTAAGAAGGGATTTTCTGTGATTTATGGAATCTCCAACCCAGAAGCTTAGTTTTGGACTAGAAGCTCAAAAGACAACTAGATCAAGTTAAACATGTCAGTTGGCCATATTACCTAAGGGTTGCCAATCAATGGGCTAGAGAAGTATAAAAATTTCCTGGTAGAAATGTAACCTAAGCTTTTCCAGGCCTCTTAAATCTATGGGTGCAGATGGCATCGCCAATGCAGCAATAATGCACATCTCATTGGCTCTTAACTACATCTACTTGAAAAGGGATCAATCCTCCTGTGCTTGTATCTGGAAATGCCCAAGTGTCTCTTGGGATCAGGAACCTGTCGGTGAAGTACATACCTTGCCACATTCTTCTTATCTTCTGCCCTCCACTTGATGTCCACTTCATCGAAAGTGTCTCTTCTATCAGTGGTACTGGTCCTCTCATGTGAATACTCATGTCCGTGACACCTGTGCCCTCCCAAAGATGCCAGCTCTTGAGACTCCAGAATGACCTTGGGAGCAATGAGATGATTGTCTCTCATCCACTTATGTCCTAGACCATATGTGTCCACATGACTCACAGAGTCCTCATGGAAAGGAATCCTTCACTTTCCGTCCACCTTCATCATAGTGCTCCACACAGGAGCTGTGGGGGCCATATTTTCATTCCTCTTCCTCCCATGCACATTAACTCAGTAAAATAAATGTAGATTCCAGTGTACTTTCCACCCTCCAAAAAGAGTTCCGATGTGTCTGAACCTGGTAACTGACATAACTCAGGTTTAAAATGGAGCCCTTGATGAAGGTGAATTCTGGACTTCTGTGAGTCACTGAATTTAAATTTGGTTCATTTATTCTTTGAATAATACAGAACACATTAGGTATTGGATATTGGGAATACATTGATAGAATTTTTCTGAAGATATACTTAGAGACTTCCCTGGTGGCAAAGTGGATAAGAATCCACCTGCCAATGCAGGAGACAACAATTTATTGCCTGGTCCAGAAAGGTTCCACATGCGGGAGAACAAGTAATTCCACATGCCGTGGAACAAGCAAGCCTCAAACAACTACTGAACCGGCACTCCAGAGCCCATGCTCTGCAACAAGAGAAGCCACTGCAGTGAGACGCCCACACGCCCAACAAAGAGTAGCCCCCACTAGCCACAGTTTTAGAAAGCAACGAAGACCCAGCACAGTTAAAAATTAAATAAATAAATAACAACTGGCATTAAAATCATTAATAAAAAAGATATACTTGGTCTTGTGCTTATAGAACAAGTAAATCAACAAATAAATTTATAATTGTTAAGACAAAGTGTTATGAAGGAAGTGAACTCTAAGGGAGAGGAGATTTTCATAGGCCTACTAAAACACAGCCAACATCCTGGAGCCAGTTTTTGAGAGATAATGCTTTATTGTCTATTTCGTGTCAGCTAACACAAAGCTGTTGAGTTGGAACAAAATGTCAACCAGGTAATTCTTACAGCTCAATAGGTTCTATAGAAGGTAACACCCTGTACTTTCTGCAGCGATAAGCCACAGACTACCCCTGTATCACTGAAGAGGATTTGGAACTGCTCTCAAGCTCCTTAACTCAAAAGATTACACTGTGCTCTTTGTGTGTGAGTTTTGAGGTGTTAAGCCCTTCCATCTTGATGCTGTCTGCAAACTTGATGATGCTCATAATTGCATTATCCAGGTTGGAGATTAAAACAATAGCTTACTAATTTAGTGTCACCTACTGACAGTGTCAACCCAGGTGGATCGATAGTGAGTGAGTACTACTTAAAAAAAAGCAAAACCCACTTCTTGTTGATGTTAATGCCATGAGGGATGGAAATGAAACCCTTTAAGGTCCAACTATGCTGTCTGTATTGCCTTCTCCCTAGGTACACTCCCCAAGGGAAACTGAAGCCTTCTCACGTGATCAACAATTCCCAGAATGATTGGGATGGCCATGAAGTATTTTCAGGCCTTACCCATACTTACCAATTCAAACATTTCCTCACTTATGATCCCTCATCACAGACACGTAGTTTTACTTCTGCCTTTCTGTGTCAAACTCTGTATGAATCAAGTTACTGCAGGCTGTTTTCACATTTAACAACATTACGGCCTTGGTTCTGCATTATATTGCATTCAACATTTTCCTGAGACTTTATGTAAATCAATTCCTTTAAAAACTAATAACGTATCCCAATGACTCAATTATAATTTCCAAGAATGTTTCCCACCGGGATTATGTTGGCCACAACGCATATAACCTTCACATTTAGAAAGCAGCCTGTGCTTTCTAAATCAGTGCATGATCTATATGCATTTAGTGGCCTGCTCTATAATGTGTTAGGCGAATGGACAAATCAATTCATATGGTCATTAGTCATCAATTGATAGTTCATCTGTTATAATGTGTCACATTAAATCAGCATTGCATTAGATGCTCTCACTGATCTGGAAAACCTGAGTGTTTAAGAAATCGCAAAGTTCAGGCTATTGTTCTAGATATTTCATACCACCCAAAACTTTCTTGGCTGAATAAATGTTCTTTTAAGCAATGCTCAGAGTATGCAACAAGATGTTACTGAGCATTTTAGTGCAAATATGCAGTTATTTTTAAATTGTTAAATATTAATTGACCATTTATTTACTGATTGATGAACTTCATGATCAAATTAAATTTCTAATAAAGTGTACTGATGAGTATGTTTCCATCTGGAAACAGCAACTGTTTAACCAAAAAAAAAAAAAATGCATTTAAAGGAGCACACAGTGGATGTGGAAGTCAAACATGTAAACAAAAATATAAGTATTGCACATATAATGTGAAACTTACTGATGAAATATCAATTAATCTTGGTGAGAAAAAAATATAACCAGAAATAAAATTAGCATTTTATCAGATTATATATTGTCACAGTGGTTACAATAAACCCTTCTCCAGTGGCAGATGGAAGAAAAGCCCACGAAGATGAATACACAAACACACACACACACACACACACACACACACACCTGCATGCAGAAGAGCTACATGTGGTAAGTTCAGGACAGGAAACTCTTTAGTAGCAGATTTTGCATAAGCACTTTTCAATGCTATTTAGATCCCTCTTTTAGTACAAGTTCATTCCAAGGGAAAAATAAAGATTCACAAGCTGATAGAGGAACCGGCTCTGAAAATTCTGCTCCGTGGATTCTTGAAATGAACAAAGTAGGCAGTGATCTTTTGCAGGCTAACAATACCGCGTTGTTCACCTAAAAAAATTCTTACTCATCCTCAACACCCCAGCCCCTTACTACCTCTTCTGTGATATCTTCAGTGTCCTTGATCTGCAGTCCCAGCAAAAACGAACATTTTATACACATTTTACTTAAATTCATATTACTTCTTGTAAAATATCCTACCTCCCTCAGTGCTCTTAAGAGACTGCATTGGGCTTGCTTATAAATCTGTCTCCCCACTGCTTCAAGAGCCCATTAGGACTATGAATTGTATCCATGTATTTCCAACTTCTGTCTCCAGCATCTCTCTCAATACCTGGCATGGAATAGACAAGCATTCAATAAGTATTTGTTGAATTTGTTAAACAGATAAATTAAATTAAAATTGATGAGAGCCTCATTTCTCACCTCTGCCAGAGAGAATCGAATGGAATTGATCAAATACTTCCATCCTTGACTTCCCTGAGTTGTTCTATATTTCTGTTATAGTTCTCAATTATTTTTGAATACTTCCCCTGCCATTACCATGACCTAATCATGCATATTTTTATGAAAGTGTATTCTCTCTCATCTGTATGGATGAAGTGGAGTGAAATGAAGAGTGGGGGATAGTATCATTACACAGCTATAGGAATGCAAAATGCAGGCCAAAGAACATCTTTCAAACGTTGGTGTCTGAATATTCACAGACAGGTCGTTTAAGTTCTGTGATCCTCAGTTTCTTGATTTGTAAACTGAGGATGAGAATACTTCCCTTTGGGTGTGGCCATGGGAATCAGAGCTATTATATAAAAAGCCATGACAGAGCCCCTGATATATAAGAGGTGCTCCATAAATCACAGAACTATAATGTATGCAAAAGTACTTTGTAAGGTGTAGAGCTTGATACAGATGTTGTTAGTTACAGTGTTACCCCTCATCCTGGTACTTCAGTGTTCTCCAGACTCGTCATCATTGTAATATATAGAAAAGTATCCGGGAAGAAGCCATAGTAAAGCTCGGTCCCCTTGTCACAGTAACCAAAGAGGGGAAAACAGAAAAGAGCACAATGCACACATGATTGCTTTTTGTTATATTCATGTCCTTTATGGATGATCAAAAGCCTCCTCCCCTTTACCACCTAAATGAATCCTGTGACACTTTAACAAGCCTTTATACCACTAGAAGTCCCAAGTAATTGTCGCATTCTGCTTCTACAGTGGCCATCACTCTGAAGCAGAGACTCTTCTGCAATTTATCTCCATGAACATGATCACCCTGGCATCAGCCGGTCCTTTCCACTCCTCAGTCCTCCTCCGTCAGCCAAATTGGAGCTTCACTTAGGACACTTTGGGACACAAACCACCAAACCCAACTCCAGCTAGTGTCTCAGGAAAGCAGTCAAGCCTCCAGACAGAAGTGGAACCAGAAACTGGAAATACTTTGGGAATCTCAAGAGGTATCGTCTTTATCAACTCTGCTTGTCTTTTCTTGCCTGATTTGTTCGTTCTTCCTTCTCCATGACCTGCTTTCTCTGTTTCTCAATTCAGTTGCCAACCTCCCTTCCCACCCTATGCCTCTCTCTCTTACCAGTGCTCAATTTTCTCATTTCTCTTTGTTCCCGCCAGAGAGAAATTAACCAGCTTAACTGAATGGGGCATGCACTCTGTTCTCATCAAAGTGGAGAAAGGATGGGAGAGCTTCACATGCTGTGAACATGGCAATCAGGCCTGCCCCTGTGGATGGGCAGGCAATTCTCACAAGTCGTGATGATAACAGAGGAAATTCATGTGTACCCAGAGAGTGTGGTTCACACAGGATAACATATCTGAGGGTCCAGAGCATAGGCAACTAAGTAATATCAGAATCATTCCATTTAAGTTATGTAAATTCTAGTATCTTTGATTACCACTCCATTTCCCTGACCAATGGCAGCTCAGTAAGTTGTAGGACAGGCACCCTTGCCTTTATTCTTTTTAGACACTATCTGTGTGCTGCTAAGTCACCATGATAGACCGGCTTTTGATCTATGGAGGAAGACTGTACAGTAGAAAGTCCAAGCCTGCATCTGAGTTCTGATTCCATGACCTAAGTCTCACTGCTCCTCAAAGCTTCACACACTAGTATGATGGGATGATAACATCTGCCCTGCCTATACTTAGAATTGTTAGGATAGTGTCTACAAATAGGTGTTAAGAAAACTACTATATATAACATTGATAACTAGTAAGGACCTACTGTACAGCCCAGGGAACTCTATCCAGTACTCTGTAATGGCCTATATGGGAAAAGAATTTAAAAAGAGTGGATATGTGTATATATACAACTGACTCACTTTGCTGTACACCTGAAATTAACATGACATTGTAAGTCCACTATACTCCAATAAAAACTATTTTAAGATGCAATCTCTTTATTTGTTAACTTTATTTATTATTTTTTGCTGCACTGGGTCTTCATTGCTGCATGCAGACTTTCTCTAATTGTGGTGAGTGGAGGCTACTCTCTTGCTGCAGAGCACAGTCTCTAGAGCATGGGCTCATTAGTTGTGCTGCATGGCTTAGTTGTTTCATGGCAGTGGGATCTTTCCAGACCAGGTATCAAATCCTTGTCCCCTGCATTGGCAGGCAGATTCTCAACCACTGGACCACTAGTGAAGTCCCAATCAAAATTTAAAAACAGAAACAAAACTTTGAAAACTATGAAGCATTTTATGAATGTCAGGAAGAACTGAGGCTAAAATTCTGCCTCTGGGGTCCCTCTGACCTGAATTTAAATCCTGGCTCTACCACTTATTAATGTGTCACTTTGAGCAAACTATCATAGCCCTCGGAGCCTCCATTTCTTTATCTGCAAAACTGGTATTAAAAAATACTATCTCATAGGTTTATTATGAGTTAAATGTGATGATGTGAATAAAGTGCTTTCAAGCCAAGAGGATGCTTGCAGACAGGAGGGAGGGGTCACCACCTGTTGCCAGCACTAGAGAGTCAAGTAAGACATGAGATCTTTCCATTGTACAGAGCCTGTGATCGTCTAAAGGAAAACCCTGATCAGACCCCTTCCAACAACCTGCAAAGATAAGCCCTCTCTTGTTTACATACAGACATATCAGAGGTGAAGTGAGATCCTGGAAATACAGAGGGTGGTTGAGGTGTGGAGGGGGAAGAGTGTCTGTGGCCTGTCTTAGTGAGATTTTTGCTCAGGACAGAACAGTGATTAAAACATACCCCTGTTACATGGACATTAACTTAATAATCCTGCTAATATACAATTACAAACTGAGATAAGTGCTCTGAAGAAATTTTGAGAGCACTTAAGAAAGAGATGTGACCTAAAGTGGAGGGTCAGGAATGGGTTCCCCTGAGGAAATGACATTTAAGCTTAATTTTCAATCAGAAGTGGCAGTTAATTAGATGAAGAGAGTGGGGAAAATGCATGGCAATGGCCCATGCTGCTGCTGCTGCTAAGTCACTTCAGTCATGTCCGACTCTGTGCGACCCCATAGACAGCAGCCCACCAGGCTCCCCAGTCCCTGGGATTCTTCAGGCAAGAACACTGGAGTGGGTTGCCATTTCCTGCTCCAATGCGTGAAAGTGAAGTCGCTCAGTCATGTCCAACTCTTAGCGACCCCATGGACTGAGGCCCTACCAGGCTCCTCCATCCATGGGATTTCCCAGGCAAGAGTACTGGAGTGGGGTGCCATTCCCATGATGTGTTCTAAAACCCGGACAAAGGTCAGTGTGTGTGCAGAGGACAAGGGATATTGGCATAGAGTGAAGCTGGAAGGATGATTCAAACCATGCAAGAACTGGTAAGAATGTTGGTCATTGGCCCAGGAAAGATGGGAAATCACTGAAGGAATTTAAGTGGTAGAAAGATCACTCTGGTTGTAACATGGAAAATGAATGAAGAGGCACCACAGTGAAAGCAAGGAGGCTATTGCAGAAATCCAATCAAGAGATAACAGGCAGAATAGCTATAATCCCCACTTTCTATAGATAGTTTCATTATTATTGTTCATGTAATTAATTTTTTAGGACCTTAGCATCTTATTTTATTTTTAAGCATATATTTATTTGGCCGCACCAGGTCTTAGTTGTGTGGGATCGTCGATCTTCATTGCGGCACATGGTATCTTTAGGTGCGGCATTCAAACTCTTAGCTGCAGCACGTGGGGTCTGGTTCCCTGATTAGGGCTCCAACCCGGGCCCCCTGCACTGGGAGTGCGGATTCTTAAGCCACTGGACCACCAGGGAAGGCCCAGGACCTTTTCATTTTAATTTTGCCCAGTATTACTCTCCTTAAAAAAAAAAAATCTCAGAATTTCTGGGTTGGTGAGCATATGGAGGTTCTAGGAGGGTAGTGATCCTGCAGAGAGCATCGGAGCCTCCCAATCCTTCCCCCATACCTTGTCCTATGCATTTTTTCCACTTAACTGTTCCTGAGTCGTATCCCTTTACAATAAACCAATAATCTAGTTTCAGAGTGAAGTTTAATAGGTATTAAAATATCAAAGGGTTTCCCAGGTGGTGCTAGTGGTAAAGAACCCAGCTGCCAGTGCAGGAGACAAAAGAGATGCGGGTTCAATCCCTGGGTGGGGAAGAGCCCCTGGAGAAGGAAATGGCAATCTGCTCCAATATTCTGGCCTGGAAAATACCAAAGCTATTGTCAGAAACATAAAGGTTTAAGTTGAATTGTAGATTTCCCCAAGATCTATCCTGAGGGCTTCTGTCATTCCAGATGCAGTAGTAGCTGAACTGGGAGGAGCTAGTCCCATGGACGGAGGAGCCTGGTAGGCTGCAGTCCATGGGGTCGCTAAGAGTCGGACACAACTGAGCGACTTCACTTTCACTTTTCACTTTCATGCATATGGAGAAGGAAATGGCAACTCACTCCAGTATTCTTGCCTGGAGAATCCCAGGGACAGAGGAGCCTAGTGGGCTGCCGTCTATGGGATCGCACAGAGTTGGACACGACTGAAGTGACTTAGCAGCAGCAGCAGCAGCAGTACCAACAAAGGGAAGCATGGAGGGGCAGTTTAATTAATTTTGCTTCTTAAATTTGCCATTGATACAAACCAACCAGCACAGAATCAGCTGCCCAAGAATGGACCACACCAGCCCTCTGGTACCCAGGTACATTTCCTGCCCACTGAGGAAATCAGTTCTTCCCCAGCATCCATTATTGTCAATGGCAGCTAAATGTGACTATTGATACTTTTCAAATCTCATTCTACCTCTGTATTTATAACAACCATCTTGGATTTTGAAATATACACTAAAAGAATATAACACCCAAGGATTGGGTTACCAACATGTCTGACCCCATTTTATTCTAGGTGATTTCACCTTCTTCTCAATCTCTTATTCTTTGAGGATTATTCTTGGTTTTGAGTACTAAGCTTTGTGGATTATTAGAAAACAAGGTGTCCAGAGGATAATGACCAAGACAGGTTTAAACTATGACACAGAAGATTCTGAAAACTGGAAATGGTTTTTCCTTACAAAGGGAAACCTTTGGAATTGACATAACAGAAGCCTTTCAAATGTATCACTGTAAATAAGCAGTAATTTTTTTCCTGTGTCACCCAAAAAAGTCAGAAATAGGACTGATAGGAGGATTCCAAATAGGTGCAGAAATCTGCATAAATAGAGCAAAAGTTAAATCTTTCTACTATATTACCTACGGGTAGAAGAGGCAATATTTAATCCCTGGAAATATTGAAACAGAATCTGGACAAAGTTGGGGAGAATCAAGCACCATATGGAGACTGGAGCTCAATGATCTTCTAGGTCCACACTGAACTTTCCCCTCTAGTCTACCTATTGCCCCAGCAGCAACACAAATGTGGGAGAGGATAAAGGTGGGCACGATTCCCAGGTTCAAATGGCAGATGTGTAAACCCTAGAGAGAGGCAGGCTGGTGTTTGCATAGTGTGAGTCTGTGTTTAGATGACTGCATTTCAAAAATATGTCTACTTGTTTTTTAACCATTGGTTTGTCATCTAAATCTTAGTCCCTTCCACTATCATGGATTTAACTATAAGGCATATTCCCTGCTGCTGATTTGTATAAGACAGCTACACTTAAATCAATTCTTTGGCGCTCAGCCTTCTTTGTGGGCCGAAGAATTGATGCTTTGGTGGTAATAGAGAAGACTCTTGAGAGTTCTTTGGACTGCAAGGAGATTGAACTAGTCAATTCTAAAGGAAATCAACCCTGAAGATTCACTGGAAGGACTGATGCTGAAGCTGAAGCTCCAATACTTTGGCCACCTGATGCAAAGAACTGACTCATTGTGAAAAACCCTGATGCTGGGAAAGATTGAGGGTGAAAGGAAAATAGGGCAACAGAGGATGAGATAGTTGGATGGCATCACTGACTCAATGGACATGAGTTTGAGCAAACTCCAGGACATAGTGAAGGACAGGGAAGCCTGGTGTGCTGCAGTTCATGAGGTCACAAAGAGTTGGACACGACTTAGTGACTGAACAACAACAACACTTAAATCAGTCATAATTTGTAAAAGTGAAATTGCTATTTTTCCATTCATTTTTCAAGCAAAATTTGTCAGGAAAAACCTATAGAGACCTTAATTTCTTTTAAAAACCTATGTTTTATGCAGATGAGCAGATTTTATAATAGCTATTTAAACCTGGCATGCTTAGCAATTAAAACATAATGTTTGGTGATGAGGAGATTCTAGTTACAAGTTTCTTTTCCAACACCTGGACCATTTAGTTTAAAGGAAAAAAGCAAAGAAGAACTTGGTCATGTTGACATGACCCACGTCACTGACATGACTAATGCTTAATTCAGTCATTGTATTCTACCTTTTCCTCATCTCCCCAGGCACAAAAGAACAGTTAATTATTGCTCTTGAGATGTGGTAAATCTCCAGTGCGCCTTCTGTATATGGAAATGGCCTCAGCAACCGGATGAAGCAGAAGTTGGTCAGTGGTCCTACCTCATCACTCCACACATCCATGCAAGCTCATATTAAGAATCTCTTTCCTCATCTCCTACCCTTACTTCCTTCACTTCCAATCAACGTTTTAAGAAAAAAAAATCTCCCGCACGTCATTTTTATTCTCTTTTCACTTTCATCGCTTAGCCTCTCTTCCTTCCCTCTTTGTGTGTGTGTGTGTGTGTGTAAGATGTATATACACACATACATACACATGCCTGTTTCCCTGATACTTGGGTGCAACACTTCAAACGTCTCTTCTCACAATGCTACTTTTCTTTCACAATCAGAAGAGAAGTAAGTAGAGAACAACAAACAAAAATGGACCCAAAGATATTCAAACAATAACCTAGCTTTTAAATTTGGGTAAGGTAATGTCTGGAACTTTGGAGTGTTTGTATTTTTCATCTTTAAAAACATTATCTTTGAATATCTTCAAAACTTGGATGACTAAGATATCATTTAAACATAGTAAGAACATGAACTTTAGAGATAGTAAATGGATTTTAGAGTAATATGACAATTATACAGTCAGATAAAAAGTACCGGGAAGAACCATCCCGCACTGCTTTGAACATGCTATGTGGTATAGCCATTCCAGAATCAATCGGGCAGTACCTAGTGAAATTAATTATGATATTACACATAGCCCAGCAATCCCACTCCTATGCATATACCCCATATGCCCACATTCCATGTTATGATATTTGCACAGATATTCACCAAGACATTCTTGCAATAGCAGATAAATGGAGGCAACTTGGGTGTCCATTACTGGTGAAAGATTATGTAAAGTACAGTGCACTCAATTCATAGAATACTAATCAGCAGAAAGAAACTGAACTCATATACAACAACATGAATAGATATTCTAAACCTTACCTCCTGGACTTCCTTAACTTAGACACCTACTTCATCAAGATACAAGAAGTAGCTTTAGTTCCAGTTTACTTACAAAGTTATATTTAATGTATCTTAATCAAGTATAATCATTAGAATGACATGCCATCACATTTGCCATAGACTATTGGTTAAAACCCAGTCACAGGTCCTATCTACGGTCAAGGGAAAGAGATTACACAAAGATGTGAATGCTAGAAGAATAATAATTAGGGGGTCACCTTGGGGGTCTGTCACCACACCAGGCAATGTTCTAGACAATGAGATTACATCAGTGAACAAAAGAGAAAAAAGTCTGTCTTCATAGAGAGTACAATTGTGTGTGTGCACCCTCGTTTTAAAACCAGTAGGATATTGTATATAATCCTTTGTGTCTTGCCTTTTATTTTATAACCTAGCTTGGAAATATTTTCCTTCAAGTACTTATAAGATCAGGTTATTCCCTATAACAGGTGCATAATGTATTCAACCATTTTTCTACTCATGGACTCTGAGGTTGTTTATAGTTTTTCCACTTAACAATGCTACAAAAAATGCCCTCATACATGTATCACTAGATTCTTATGCAGCCTTATCCAGTTTATTTCCTTAAGGTCAAATGAAGTTTCTACTATGTTCTAGCCTTGGCTCTGCTTCATCTAGGTATGGGAATTGGGAAAATTACTTAAGACTTTGTATTTAATTTTCTTACTCTTTATGGAAGGATAACTGAAATGCACTCTCATGTTCAAAATGCACAAAATAGGCACCCAGAGCATGGTAGACAATTTATATATTATTCTGCTTTTTTTTTATCACTATATCAACTACTTTATGAAATATAGCCCAAATCTTTTGTATCTTCCAAATTAGACAAGAGAAAAAGGGTGTTCATAGAATGGATGATAAAGAGAAAAACAGACCAGAGTGATGGAGTGTCTTTTGTATAATAAGGTGACTGGGAGTCTCTAGATATGGGGGTTGTTCCCCCAAAAGACCAAGATGTGATTAGACAATTGAAACTTTCAGTCTCCCTTGACCCTGGACCTCAGGGGAAGGGAGAAGGGCCAGAAATTGAGTTAATCAACAGTGGCCAATGATGTAATCAATCACAACTGTGTAATGTGAAAGTCATTCAGTCAGGTCCAACTCTTTGCAACCCCATAGACTATACAGTCCATGGAATGCTCCAGGCCAGAATACTGGAGTGAGTAGCCGTTCCCTTCTCCAAGGGATCTTCCCAACCCAGGAATCAAACCATGGTCTCCTGTATTGCAGGTGGATTATTTACCAACTGAGCTATCAGGAAAGCCCCAAATGAAGATTCCATAAAAACTCTAAATGACAGGGTTCAGAGAGCTCACAGGTTGGTGGGCATGTCGAAGTGCTGGGAGAGTGGTGCTCCTGGAAAGGGCATGGAAGTTCTGCATGCCGTCCCCATATGTTGCGCTACGTGTCTCTCCCATCTGGTGGTCCCTGAGTTGTATCTTAAATGTAGTTTTTATTTTATTTATTTATTTTTGGCCTCACCACACGACACTTGGGATCTTGGCTCCCCAACCAGGAGTCAAACCTGTACATCCTACTGGAAGCATGGAGTCTTAACCACTGGACTACAAGGAAGTATCCCCTGAGCTGTGAAAAAGTGAGGGAAAAAAAGAGAGAGAGAGAAAGAGAGAAGTAACTTTGAAACAAGGATCTATAATGTCCCTCTATGCTCCCTGATCAACTTGGCCTTGATATTTGCTATGGTCCAGGCCTGTCCAATTTAATTCTCTTAATCAAGATCTATCCCTCCTCCCTTTCTCTTTATTATTTGAAACATATACCTTCAAATATATACTCTCTGTGCCTCTCAAAAGGACATGTAGATTTTAACTTTGACAATATACTTACATAATTTAAAGCCGGTATGCTTGAGAGGGCACTGTTGAATACATATACATATAAATAACAGTGTTCTTTACTTACCACAATGTGCCCAGCCCAGGGGTAAGATTTCACTGGTGCAAACTTCACTCCAGATAGGAAGGACTCACCAGTGAAGTGGATATTTGAGGAAGGGGAAATGCTTGCAGTCATAGCTTCAAATCACACCACAAGAGTGGTCTCCTCTCTTAAATCTTGCTCTGTCCAAGAGGGCTGATGCATCTGAGGAAATGTTTCACTATATGACCCCCCAAAGGAAGACCTTCACAATGCTCATATAATGTGTGAGTCTTTAGCCTTCAACATGTGTTTCTTCATTTTTTTAAAAGAAAAAAAAAAATAATAAAGGGCTTTTCCTTAGCTTTAAACTCAAGAGGGAAAAAGAAGATTGACTTGAGGGGAAAGAACTCAAGAAAGTTTTCCTTCAAGATCCAAACAAAAGATAAAGACCTCCCCTGATTAGAAAGGGGGAATGAACTCATTGTGGCCAGAATCTTTTCTCTGTCTCCTAAAGAAAAGGAGAGAAGTTTTACCACGGAGTCAAGATCTTTCTTAGCTTTGCATCTGCAAGTGGAGGGATCTGTCCAGAGCGACACCTAGTGGTCTCCAGATTGCCTTTAGCAGCAAGAGTCATGAAGAATATAAAGGTGTGTGGATTGAGCCTTAGTAAAAGAGCTCTTTCCCTCCCCTCACATCCATAGGCTGTAAACAGACTGAGCTGTTCATTGGTTTTGATTCCAATACCACTACTTTCTGGCCACATAACCACTTATTGTTAAATCATAGGGGAAATTAATATTTAATATTTGAGGATTGGGTAGAAGTCACAGAGTAGAAAGGAACAGTGATTCCAATGTGCAAAAGAAAAAAAAAAAAAATGACCTGTCTAAATCTGAAATCTGCAAGGCAGCAACGAAGCACAGTATACAAACCAATAGATGCCAAAGGAACAATGGGTTTTGCAGTTAGATTCTTCTGAGTTCATGCCAGAGTTTATTCTCACATGGTTCCCACTCTGCCATTAAAATCTCACCTGGGTGGACCTCTCCAGTTGCCCATCTGTATTCCAGATTGGACTAGGGGATTTAGGGAATGAAGACATTTCAGCTTATCCTGATGATATGTTGCTATTCAGGAAAAATTTAGAACTCCTCCTTGATGCTGTGAGAAAGGAATTTCTACTTTCTCCTCTTATGAATAGATTCTCTCTCAAGCAGGCTGCAGAAAATTTTGGATTTGGATTCTTATGGCTTGAATTGACAAGGACTTCTTTTTATGGAACCTGCCAAATAAAAATTGAGGGAAGCCATTTAGAAGATATCAAATTTAAACCTTCTTAAAACTCCATTTTTACATATATATGTATGACTGAGTCCCTTTGTTGTTCACCTCAAACTGTTACAACACTGTTAGTTAATCGGTTACACCCAATACAAAATAAAAATTTTTTAAAAAACCAAAACAAAAAAAAACCCTTCTATTTTGAGAATTTTTAAAGGTGATATATAATAAATATGACTTAATTTGGCCACCAAAACAGATAATGATAGAACATTCTGGGAAATAATAACTGAGGGAAAGAACTTAGTGGAAGAGTTTTGAGTAGCTCAAATTCTAATAAAACCTTAGATAACTGGTTTTCCCAACTTGTAAACAAAGGTTAATTGGCCCCAAAATTTGCAGGCTACTTTTTTATCTGGGACAAGAGATCATTTCATTATACTTTCTAGTTGACTTTAAAAAACTATTTCCAAAGAGGATCCACAGAATATTTTCAATCACAAAACTGGATGATGGACCTAACAATTTGCAAATGTGTTTCCCTTTGTAATTTCCACAGGTATGACTCTACCTCATTGGACTTGAACTGTACCTCTCCTAACCCACTACCTTATAAGTTGTCCAACCCCAATTATGTTAGTTTCCTTCTTGATGAATGCCAAATGAGCAAGCAAGCGTTATGCACATTTCTTCCTCTACTATCTACAGTTTTGTGTTCTCTGTCACCTTAAAGTAAAATCTCTTTAGAACAGCCTACAATTTTGTCTGTAGAGCACTTTTGACTCTAAAATCAGCCAATTATGGCCTATGCTGCATTACCTCAATAGAGAGTCCCCATTTTAAAAACGAATACAGGCACTTTGGCAGTCCAGTGGTTAAGACTTCACCTTCCAATGTGGGGAGTGCAGGTTCGATCCCTGGTAGGGGAGCCAAGATCCCACATGACTCATGACCAAAAAACCAAAACAGAAAACAGAAACTATATTATAACAAATTCAATAAAGACTTTAAAAAAATCATTTAAAAAAACTAATATGGACCCTCTATTTGATCACGTGGTTAGGGCTATAGTTGCTGGCAAAATCTTTTTAAAGAAATAACAGTTTCAAATAGGATAAAATAAGAACATATCTGAACTTCCTCGTTTTAAATCAGTAACTTAATAAGGTTTTTTTAAATGACTTGGGTGCATACATTCCTTCACCCCCATTCTCAGGTTAATTAATTAAATAATAAAGACAAGCATTTTCACATATGTAGATGGCTTCATTTTATTGTCATGCATTCAGTGGTCTTAAGAAACAGTTGGCCCTACTTTCTACACCAAAAGTTTACAGTCAAACACAAGCCTACAGTCATTTTTGAAAGGGGTCCACAGCACCAACATTCACTGGCTTAAGGTTATAAGCCTAAAACATCATCATCCATTCAAGTATGCAGGTATACACTTTGTAGGTAATACTTAGATTGCCAACACAATACATTCTTTGGTGTTCCATTGAATTCTTTTGTGTCCCATATGGGGCATTTGATTACAACTCCTATAAAATATTTCTAGACTATTGTGGCTATAATTAGAGACCAAAGTTTTAGGGTCTTGAATATCTAGTTCTTTAATAAACTAGAATGAACCCAAAACTGCTTCTTGAAGGGAGTTTTGGCCTAGCCAAGGGACACTGTCTCTCCTTATCCTGACGTGCATGGTTCCAGCGAAGGCACCTAGGGAGGAATGGTCTTTTACTCTGGCCTTTCTCAGGTTCTTCTACTTTCCTCGGAGGACGTAAACCCTACACCCAGCTCTGCCCAGTAAAAGAGTACACAATTCCCTTCTCCAGCAATATATACAGAAAAAGAAACTGAAGAATGTGATTAGAATGAGGATTAAATATTACATTAAACTACATTTGAAAATATTGCAAAAAAAAAGTAAATCTTCTACCTTTTCACATTAAAGATAAGCAATTTGATCTCAAAGCTACTCAATATTTATCAAAAGTTTGGTTGAGAATAATAATACTAACAGGAAAATATTTAGTAAACTTATGGTCCACTTCTTAAATCAAGAAAGTAAGTTAGAAAAAATGAAACTGAATGAATTTAGTAAGTATAATTTTATAAGGGGGATTAAAAATATAAATCAATATAAGAAAAGTTTAGATATATTCCTAAAAATTTTTACCAGAAATTTTGGGGATACATCTCTAATATTCTGAGAAATAAAATCATGAAAGATATGCATAAGTACATATCCATGAGAAAAATCGTATCTTTCATGGGCCATATTCACCTCACATATTCATCTGCCATTGACAGGTAAAGAATCTTAGTGCACCTGGAAAATATCAGATCCTGGAAGACAAGTGTCCTGATTTCCCATACTGACATGCACTGGCCTCTTTAGGATGATTAAGCTCAAGGTTCCAAGGTAACTGAACACACATAAGTTCAAACAGCCTTATAGCTTTATGCACTATAGCTTCCTTCACTTATCCATGGATGTTATAATACTGTGTTCCATATATTTTAATAGAGAGTATAATTCTGTCTTCACTCCACCCACCTCCCTGGTTCTTTGCTCCAACCTGTCTAATTCAAACAGGGAATTGATGGGTACTTACCTGGAAACTTGTCTAACCGTTGACTAACACTTTCCTAAATGGAGACACAGAAGCAGAAAAACCGACTGTTTAAAGGGACAATGGGGTGTGTGTGTGAGTGCTCACACATATGGTCATGTATATATGTGTGTCTGGGGAATGGGCATTTCCTGATGTTCTTTAACTCTTAAGATCCCTAAATCACCAGGCCCCCCCAATACATGCATGAACAAAACCTGACAGAATTGAACAGAAAATACACAATTTATTAAGAATATTTAGAGGCTTTAATACCTTACTTCTAATCGAGGAAAGAACAAGACAAAAGATGGACAAGGAAGCAGAAGACATGGAGAATTCGATAAACCAACTAGAACCAGCAGGCATCTTAGAACACTCCATCCAACAACAGTAGAATCTATTTTCTTCTTAAATGTACATGGGACATTCTTCAGGGTAAACCATATGTTAGACCATCACATAACCTCAATAAATCCAAAAGGAGAGAAATATTACAAAGTACAGCCTTCAACCATGATGGAATGAAATTAGAAATCAAAGAAAACTGGGAAATTAGCAAACATGTGGAAATTAAATAACATAATACAAATGTGCATACATAATAATAATAAATACATACACTAATAATACTCGTGAGCCAAAAAAAAAAGTCACAAGAAAAATTAGAAAATACAGTATATTGAAATGATTAAAATGAAAATACCAACATTCTAAAATTATGGGAAGTAGTGAAAGTAGCACTTAGATGGTTATTTATAGCTCCTCTGTCTATGGAATTCTCCAGGCAAGAATACTGGAGTGGGTTCCCATTCCCTTCTCCAGGGGATTTTTCCCAATCCAGGAATCAAACCTGGGTCTCCTGCATTACAGGCAGATTCTTTACTGTCTTATTTATAGCTATAAAGTTCTATATTTTAAAAGAAAATCAATAACTTAGTCTTCAATCATGAGAAACTAGAAAAAGGACAGCATATTAAAACAAGAGAAGGAAGGAAATAATGGAGATTGAACTGAAAGTGAATGAAATAAATAACAGAAAAATAACAGAGAAAATAGAATTAAAATTCAGTTCCTTGAAAAGAGTAACACAATTAACAAATGTTTATCTAGACAGGACCAAGAAAAAAGCAAGAAGACTCAAATTACTAAAATCATACATGACATAGGGAGTAGTACTATCAACCTTACAGAAATAAAAAGTAGTGGTTATACAAAAAAAATTATGTGCCAGTAAATTAGATAGCCAGATAAAATGGACAAGTTCCTAGAAAGACATGAAGTACCAAACTAATTCAAGAAGAATTAGAATATCTGAATAGACCTGTAAGAAGTAAAGCGATTGACTCAGTAATAATATATACATACATACATACATACACCTTCCTACAAAGGAATCCCAAGATGAGGTGTCTTCACTGGTGAATTCTACCAAATGTTGAAGGAAGACTGAACACAGGTCATTCACAAATGCTTCCACAAAATAGAAGAAGAGGGAATATCACCTATCTTGCTCTATGAGGCCAGAATTACTGACGCAAAACTAGACAAAGACATCACAAGAAAGGAAACAACAGACCAATATTTCTTAGGAATATAAATGCAAAAATCCTCAACAGAACTAGCAAAGTGAGTCCAGTAACATATAAAAAGTACACCACAACCAAGTGAGATTTATCCTAGGAATGTGAGGTTGGTTCAGTATATAATAATCAACCATGTAACATATCATACCAATAGAAAGAATATTGAATAAAACCCACATGATCATCTCAATAGACATAAAAAAGGTACTTGACAAAATCAATCACCATTGATTTTATGTCAACAAAATCAATCACCATTGATTTTGTGTCAACAAGTTAGGAATAACAGTGAACTTCCTCAACCTGATCAGGATCATTTATGAAAAATCCATGGTTAACACTATACTCAATGAAAAAAGAAGGAAAGCTTCCCACCTAAATCAAGAAAGAGGGGATTCCATCGCAGTCCAGTGGTTAGGACTCCAATCTTTCACTCCTGAGGGCCAGATTTCAATCCCTGGTTGGGGAACTAAGATCCCACAAGCTGCGCGGCATGGCCAAAAAATGTAAAAAATAAAATAAGATAAAGATATCTATTCTCTACACTTACATTAAACATTTTGTTGGAGGTCCTAGCCAGGACAAGTAAACAAGAAAAGGAAATAACAGGCATACTGAAAAGGAAGACATAAAACTATCTTTTTTTGCAGATGTCATGATTTTGTACATAGAAAATCCTAAGGAATCCACATTTTAAAAAATTAGAACTGATAAATTCAACATTTGTAAGCTACAAGAGAAATACATAAAAGTCAGTTGTATTTTTTTTTTTTTTTATTCATTTATTTGGTTGCACCAGGTCTTAGTTGCAGCATGTGGGATCTAGTTCCCTGACCAGGGAGCGAACCTGGGCCCCCTGCTTTGGGAGCTGAGAGAGTTAACCACTGGACCAGCAGGGAAGTCCCCAGTTGTATTTTTATACACTAGCAATAAATACTCTGAAAATGAAATTAAGGAAACAGTTTCACTTACAACAGTATTAAAAACAGTAAAATACCTAGAAATAAATTTAGTAAAAAAATTAAAAAGTACAAAATACTGTTGAAAGATATTGAGAATATCTAAGCAAACAGAAAGAAATCCCATGATCATGAGTTGGAAAGCTTAAAATTACTAAGATTACTCTCCAAATTGACCTACAGATTAAATGAAATCCCAGCTGACTGTTTTGCAGAAATTGACAAGCTGATCCTAAAATTTATGTATAAACGCGAGAGATCCAAAATAGGAAAGAATAACTTGAAAAAGAGCAACATAACTGAAGAATTCAAATCAAATTTCCTGATTTCAAAACTTATTATAAGTCTTCAGTAATCAAGACAATGTGGTACTAGCATAAGTGGACAAACATCATGGAATACATTTCAGAGTCCAGAAATAAACTTTACATTATGGTCAGTTTATTCTGAGAATTCAGCTGAGAATAGGAACTCCACAGAGACCGAAAAGAGACTAGTGTTTGTCAGGGGCTAGAGAAGTGGAGGCGGGAAAGAGGTTAAGAAGGAATGGTCTTCATGGCTCTTCTCTTTCTCTCTTTAGTCTCTAAGTCATGTCTGACTCTTGCAACACCATGGACGGACTGTAGCCTGCCAGGCTCCTCTGTCCCTGGGATTCTCCAGGCAAGAATACTGGAATGGATTCCCATTTCCTTCTCCAGGGGATCTTTCTGACCCAGGAATCGAACCCAGGTCTCCTGCACTGTTGGCAGATTCTTTACCAACTGAGCTATGAGGGAACTGGGCTCCTTTTTGAATGATAAAGATGTTCTGGAAATACATAGTGGTAATGGTGGTACAGCTGATTTTCATACTAAGAAATGAATGGAATGGATGGATTAATATTCTAAATCATTCTTATATTTCTGGACTTTTTAAAAAATTTATCCTATTAGATAATTCATACAATATCCCCATATAGACTGTGTGATCCTTCAGGACAGGAATTCCATAATATTCACTTCTGTACCAAGCAAAACATTCCTACATATTAGGAGATCAGTAAACTCTTTGTAAATAAATTGTTGTCCTCGACACTTCAAGCTTTCCAAGTTTTCCCTTGGAGATTTCAAGATAGACTCCAAGACCTCCAGTGCAGCTTCTCCCACTACCTTTGAGATTTGCAGCTCTTGTTTGTCCAATAGTTAGAACCAAGAACTTCTTTATATCAATGCTGATAGTATTCTGCTTCTCACCTGAAGAGCTACTTTACTAGAATGTTTTTCATCAGAAGTCCAGTCTCTGTTGTGTCAGCCTTCCCGGTCTCCCAGCCCCTCTTGACAAGTATATCCAGTCTTTCCTTTTCTCCTTCCCTTCCTGCCACCTCTACCTCTCCTCCCCTTCTGCATCTCCTGCTTTCTAAACTGGGAGCTCTGTAGCCAGACAATGAGCACTTCCTAGTACCAGACTTCCAGTTACCTCCACTTTCTGCCTAGGCCTTCATTCGTGCTCATATTTGTTCAGTAAATACAGATGGGAGAAGGAAATAGCAACCCACTCTGGTATTCTTGCCAGGGAAATCCCATGGACAGAGGAGCCTGGCGGGCTATAGTCCATGGGGTCTCGAAAGAGATGGACACAACTAAGCAACCAAACAACGACAACCTAGTACATACCCCAAACGGTTCTAGTTGCTGTCGCTCTGATTATTTTTTTGCATTTATTTATTTTGGCTGTGCCAGGTCTAAACTGTCGCATGTGGGATCTAGTTCCCTAACCAGGAATTGAACCCAGGCCCCCTGCATTGGGAGTGTGGAGTCTTAGCCACTGGACCACCAGGGAAGTCCCACTTTGATTATTTTTTGTTTATTCAACCACACAGAATTGAAGTGTTTGCTTACACAACTAAAGGAATTTATGCTGCATAGGTAGGCACGTTAGAGGGATTCGTGTTTATAGTGCTGATACCTCGTGATAAACTAACTGACTCACTGAGTAATAATTTCCATATTTGAAGGATCTTGGGAAATGAAGCAACTCCTTTTCATCTACTATAGGCACTAGTATTTTCATCAGTCCCAATTTCAAATCCATCTTGCAATTTAAGCAAATTGCCATCTGCTGCTTGGGTTGTTCTGAACATGGCTTCAGCGCTACTGTTACCTTCACAGGAGAGAAAGAAAATTCTTGAGCATTAACATCTTGCTTATATATGTATTCATGCCGCGTGATTACTGGCAACTCTCCAGAAAATTTGGCCTAGTTTCTGAAAGCCTCTTCAGTCTGTCATATTAAAAGATGCACCATAATTTAATCAAGTCAAGAATATGATTTTCTGCATCTAATACTTTTTCTTTAATAGTGCAACAAAACCCTTCATTCCTGTTTTAAGAATTCCTCAGGGAAGTCAGGGGAAGGACTTCGGAATAAGGTGAGTTCGATCAGCCCAGAAGGGCCTGTGTGTTCCCAGTGCAGGACTGCTGGAGTAGAGAAGGATTAGAAAAGCAGGACCCCCAGCTCGCAGACTGACAGATTCCATTTCCAAAGAGACGACCTCTGTATAGTGCTTGCTTTGGCCTGCCTTTTTCTCTCATTTTTCCTTAAACCACCATTAGTCCCATTTAATAGCAACTGCCTACAGAGAAGAGGAACTAAAAAAAAAAAATTTTTTTTTAATCATGTCTCGTTTGGTCTTGATGCACAGCTGCCAACTTTGCTGTGGAGCCTCTCAAGTTGAAAGTTTGGTCTGTCAGGAAGTGGACTGTGTCCACCTACTCAGACTTCTCTCCAGTCTGGTAGCTGAATGTCTTCCCCTGAAGGTCCAAAGGTTTTTTAAATCCTGAAAATGATTCAGATAATCTTAGAACTGGAAGTCCCCTTAGAGTCTTGTTCCTCAAAATTTAGTCCATGGACCAGGAGTAACATCATCCCACGGGTACTTGTAGAGATGGCAGATTATTGGATCCTACTGCAGATGTTTATAGAATCAGAATTTTGGGGGGTGGGGCCTGGGAGTCTGGATTGTAACAAGCTTTCTGGGTGATTCTGATGCACACTAAATTTTCAGAAGCCCTGGCATGTTTATTATCTGGTGCCATTTTAAAAAGTCAGACCTCTTGCCTAAACCCTGATCATTTCTCTCTAAGACCCTCTGGTTTGGATACCTGTTCCGTTGTTTCTTGTCTCTCTCATTGTCTTTTCTACTGGGTTAGGTTCTTGATTCTACTCTCCATTGACCTCTCTGGACCAGACTCCATTCCTGCATACTGCTTTCTGTTTTTACTCACTTTGCTGGGCTTAATCGCTGACCTGTTTACTTATGATAGCCACCATCATATTTCCTTTCTAACCTACCTTCCTGCCTACAGTGACTCCTGACCTGACTGCAGATGGCAAAATCTACACATGAAACCTTTAGGCATGGTGCCCATTAGCGCTGGTCTCCACACTGTTCTCGGTGCCACCTGTCTTTCCCTCTTGCTGCCTATCTTCCATACAGCAGCCACTTATTTTCCTAAAGAACAAAATTGATATTATCCTCTGCTTGATAACTCTGGTAGACTTCCAGTTTTCTGCAGGATAAAGTCTAAACTTCTTAGCATGACATTCAAAGTCCAGCATAGGCTGAAATAATCTATATCCTGAATTTCATCAATGCTGTCCTCCTCAGCCCTAGTCTTACTCTTCTGCCAATTTGCTTGTTGACCTCAGTGCCTTTGCACCTGCTATTTCCTCTGCCTGAATCACTGTTCTCCCTACTTCTCCAGCAGGTAAATGTCAACTAGTCCTTTAAAACTCAATCCAACTACTTCCATGCCTCAGTAAGGCTCTTTCTACCTCCTCCAGCCTGAGTTACCTTTACTTCCCTTTAGGTACTTTTTTGCAACTCTTATTTCACCACTGGTGATGTTGTGTTGGGATAGCTCCTCTAGGCCTTTCTGCGCCCGCGCAGCCACGGCTCCTTGGACGTGGGGTTAGTCCTCCCGGCCACCGCCCCGGCCTCGGTCATGCTGTTGCTCCTCCCCGCCACCGCCCTTGGCCTCGGGCTCAGGTGCGTGGGGTAGCTCCTCCCACCCGTCACCCCTGGCCTCGAGCTTGGGGCGTGGGGTATCTCCTCCCAGAAAAAGCAAAAGAGTTCCAGAAAAACATCTATTTCTGCTTTATTGACTATGCCAAAGCCTTTGACTGTGTGGATCACAATAAACTGTGGAAAATTCTGAAAGAGATGGGAATACCAGACCACCTGATCTGCCTCTTGAGAAATTTGTATGCAGGTCAGGAAGCAACAGTTAGAACTGGACATGGAACAACAGACTGGTTCCAAATAGGAAAAGGAGTTCGTCAAGGCTGTATATTGTCACCCTGCTTATTTAAATTCTATGCAGAGTACATCATGAGAAACGTTGGGCTGGAAGAAACACAAGCTGGAATCAAGATTGCCAGGAGAAATATCAATCACCTCAGATATGCAGATGACACCACCCTTATGCAGAAAGTGAAGAGGAACTCAAAAGCCTCTTGATGAAGGTGAAAGTGGAGAGTGAAAAAGTTGGCTTAAAGTTCAACATTCAGGAAACGAAGATCATGACATCCGGTCCCACCACTTCATGGGAAATAGATGGGGAAACAGTGGAAACACTGTCAGACTTTATTTTTCTGGGCTCCAAAATCACTGCAGATGGTGACTGCAGCCATGAAATTAAAAGACGCTTACTCCTTGGAAGGAAAGTTATGACCAACCTAGATAGCATGTTCAAAAGCAGAGGCATTACTTTGCCAACAAAGGTTCGTCTAGTCAAGGCTATGGTTTTTCCTGTGGTCATGTATGGATGTGAGAGTTGGACTGTGAAGAAGGCTGAGCGCCAAAGAATTGATGCTTTTGAAGTGTGGTGTTGGAGAAGACTCTTGAGAGTCCCTTGGACTGCAAGGAGATCCAAGCAGTCCATTCTGAAGGAGATCAGCCCTGGGATTTCTTTGGAAGGAATGATGCTAAAGCTGAAACTCCAGTACTTTGGCCACCTGAAGCGAAGAGTTGACTCATTGGAAAAGACTCTGATGCTGGGAGGGATTGGGGGCAGGAGGAGAAGGGGACGACAGAGGATGAGATGGCTGGATGGCATCACTGACTCAATGGACGTGAGTCTGGGTGAACTCCAGGAGTTGGTGATGGACAGGGAGGCCTGGCGTGCTGGGATTCTTGGGGTCACAAAGAGTCGGACACGACTGAGCAACTGATCTGATCTGATGTTGTGTTAGACTTGTCAGTTTATGCATCTTCTTCACAAACCAAAAATTGTTTGTGGGTAGAGATGGTGTCTCACCTTAAAAGAAATACCCAGAGTCTAGCATAGTGAGGGGCACATTGTAGAAATGAAATAACTATTGTCAAATATTGTCAATGAATATTCAGATGCTTAAGAAGTATGCCCCAAGGAATATTACAGACCAAGTCTTTTTATCACTGTATTAAGGTATAAAATAAATCCTTTTGTAAGTAAGAGTCTAATTTTCTATTGTAAAGAATTGTTTTGTCTTAGCATCTTGGGCTTCCACCAAAGACAAGGTGGCTTAAACAACAGACGTATTTTTTCTGGAGCCTGGGAAGTCTAGAATCCAGGTGCCTGCAGATCTCATTCTTGGTTAGGTCTCTCTCCCTAGCTTGCATACAGCAATCTTCTCACTGTGACTTCACATGGCAAAGAGAGTGCTCTGCTCTCTTCCTCTTTACAAAGGCACCAATTCCATAATAAGGGCCCCACCCTCATGACCTCATCTAAGCCTAATTACCTCCCAAAGGCCTCATCTCCAAACACTATCACATTGGGAGTTAGGGCTTCAGCATATGAACTGGAGGGGGTGCGGGGAGTCAAACATTCATCTACCACACTTTGTAATATCAAATGATCAACCCCTTTTCTTCCTCTATGAAATGTTTTCGTATATCTAATTGTCCTAATAAGGCAATTTGCCCATTATTTTTTAAAGAATATCTGAAATTCTGTTGTCTTTCTAATTCAGGAAGTTCTTTGCCAAAATCTGAGTACCACAGGATTGTTTTATTATGACTTCTGATAGAATAGGGTGTCTTAGAAAAAGTCAAGAGGTGATATGTAGTTGTGAGTTTGTAGGTATATGGAATTTTTAACTTTTTAAGAAAATCTTTAATGTAATAAATAATATATGAAATAAAACTTTGTAGGCTTTTATGAAGAAAAATATCTTTTAAATATTTTAAAGTACTATCCAGTTAAAGTTATTTAAAGAAAAACTCCATGTTGCCGAAAATATATTCATACCTTCACATGTGATTTTACTTGAGGCAGCAAGCAAGGTTGTGGTTTCTAGGGAATGGATGAAGACTGCCTCAGAGTCTTTGTGACCACGTGCTGTCTAGGGCTGTGCAATGCACAACCTGTGCAACCGTCCTTGATGGTCTTGTTGCAAAATAAAGGGTCTATCCTTTTGCATAGACAGACCCTTCCTACTTGGGCTTCCTCCATACTGATGATTTAAGCCTGGCTGCACATTAGGTCAATTAAACAGACTCTTTGGAGTCTGGGACTCAAATACCAGCTTTTCAAAATTTATGGGTATCATTTTTATGGCTCCAATGATTATAAGAGTGTGCTGTTCCTGGCATTCAGTAGGCTGGGCCTAGGGATGATATGTCTCCTATACTTCATGTACCAATCCCTTAAACAAACAATTGTCTTGTATTTTGCATTATTTTTTAATGTCTGATTGGATTTTTCATGTTGCTAAAAAGAGTTGTTTATTAAAGATCTCATCCTGGAAACTAAATCTGTATTACATATAAACATATGTAAATATATGTAAAAATATGAAAGCATTTTCATAGTTTTAATATATACCAAGTTTTTTAGGAAGCAGCCATTCATTAATTAGAAGACTGTTCTCTTTTAAGTTTAGAACTTTACCAAGAGCTCTTAGACGTTTTTGAAAAAAAAATTAATTTACTCAAAGCAATGCTATTCCTGGAATTTAAGTCGCCAAAATAAAACACCTGTGTCAACCTGCATTTATATCTAGATTCACAAAGGATCCTATATATATGTCTGTTTTACTGTCTTCTAATGTAATTGTGTCTATGCATGTGTGTTAGTCACTCAGTCATATCCGACTCTTTGCAACCCCATGGACTAGAACCAACCAGGCTCCTCTGTCCATGGAATTCTCTAGGCAAGAATACCTGAGTGGGTTGCCATGCCCTTCTCCAGGGTACCTTCCTGACCCAGGGATCTAACCCAGGTCTCCCGCATTGCAGGCAGATACTTTGGGCTTCCTGGGTAGCTCAAATTGAGCCCCAGGGAGCTCAAATTGTGTCTAAGCACTAAGTGAAATACATAGTATCATATTGTTTTCTTATAATTACTCCTTGTATTTTAGTTAGAGAATTATACTGAGTTTTAAAATTATGTGTACATGCATGTTATTTATAATTTACCCACCAAGAAAATAAAGACAGCCTTACAAATTATTTGTTATTAAAAGGGGCCCTAGGATCTGAAATGATTGACAATGACTGCCATCGGTTGTATTTTCTCTCTTCAAATTGTTGCCTCATAAGAAATGATTTTTTGGAGAAGGCAATGGCACCCCACTCCAGTACTCTTGCCTGGAAAATCCCATGGACGGAGGAGCCTGGTGGGCTGCAGTCCATGGGGTCGCTGAGGGTCAGACAGGACTGAGCGACTTCACTTTCACTTTTCACTTTCATGCACTGGAGAAGGAAATGGCGACCCACTCCAGTGTTCTTGCCTGGAGAATCCCAGGGACGGGGGAGCCTGGTGGGCTGCAGTCTCTGGGGTCGCACAGAGTCGGACACGACTGAAGTGACTTAGCAGCAGCAGCAGCAAGAAATGATTTTTAAAAAGCCCCACCTTCACTGGTTCAAACTCACACCCTTTTCAACTTTTGAATTGAAATTAATCCCCAAACATTATTCCCAATTCTTTTTTGATGCTAAACTACAAAGATCCTGAAGACAGTAGCTACAAATTTGAATGAGGGTTTGTTTGCTACCTATCATTATAGAGTATATCATTGTGTCGCTTTAAAAGACCTTTTAGGAGTTCTTAGTTGACTGTTCCAAATGAGGTTTTTGTTCATTTTTCTAAATTTTTTTCTTAATAGATATTGGGCAACCAATTCAGTTTTAATAACTTCTTTGAAGCAAATGATCTATTTATGCAACCCCTCTTCAACCACTCACTGTTATGTTATCCCCTTGACCTGGTCATCACTACAGCTCCTATGAAACCTTAATTTCAAGCATTCTAACCTCTGCTCACAGCCTTCTATCCTTATAGTCATCTTCTCTAGAACACCCAGCCCAACAGTTCATTGAGACCTCTAATCCATTAAACTTGTTCCTTCCTCACTATATCCAATTTTCCCATTTTTTCCCCACATTCATCTACCCATCCCCCACAATGCCCTTGAGTCTTCAAGATTATTCTCAGTTTGGGAACTGACAGTAGCTGTTTCTTCTGCCAGAAATACTTTTATGTCTCATACTTGAATGACTCATTTGGAGTCATTCATATTTCAGCCTAAAGATTACCTGTTCAAAGAGATCCTCTCTAACTATCTCATCTTAAGCAGCCACTTGGTCCAACTGAGATCATCATCATATCTGTTTTAAGTCTCTGTAAAGCACTTACTACCAATAAGAATTTTTCTTGCTGATTTATGATATGTCTCCATTCATTTCAGTATATGCTACGTAAAAGCAGAGAGCTTGTCTGTCTTAATCACTGAGAAATTGTGCTTGACGACAAAGTAGGTATTCTATAGATATATAAAGATGTAGGAAGGAAGGAAGGATGGAAGGGAGTGCAAAATGAAAGAAGGGAGGTTAGAAGGAAAGAAAGGAAGATAGGAAAAATAAAGCAAGTGTTAATAAAGAATTATTCCCTTTTTAAAAGGTGAACACATGAGGACTACATGAAAAAAATTAAAAACATAAAAGTAATAATGATGATGGTATGATAAGCTTTGACTTCCCTCATCCCCGTTCAGGAAAGCTGATCATCTCACCTTTGCACCATGACAGTGCTTTTTTGCAAGTCCATATAATAGCACTTCTCATCTTGTGTTATAATTATTTATTGACGTTGTTGTCTCTCCCAATAAAATGTGATCTCCTTGTGGGCAAAGAATGTGTCTGATTCATATTTATAGCCCTACTGGCTGACACAGGAAAATAGTAGAAGCTTAATAAATACTGAGAGAACAAATGGGTGAAGGAAAGAGAAAGAAGAAAACACTAGAAGTATAATGCAAGGGATAGAAATTATAACAAATTTCTCTCTTTTGGATGCCATATCTCCTCTAAGTCATTGAAAATGAACACAGGAAAGCATACTCTTAAAAGATGTACACTTGCAGGCCAGCATGGCTGAGGTTAAGAGCATGAATTCTAGATCCAGTCTAGGATTCACATTCCAGTGCAACTGCTTCTCAGCTAAGTGACTTTGGACAAAGTAGTTAACCTCCCTGGACCTCAGCTTCCTAGATGATAAAATAAAGATAAAGATGAAATCCACCTCACAGTCATGTACGAGAAATAAAGACGTAATATATATGTATTGGTTAGCTTTTGATGCATTAAAAGTGACCCAAAATGTAAATATTTATAACAATAATTATTAGTTCATTATTCCTTAGGTTGACAATTTGCACTGGGCTTAGCTAAGCAGTTCTGCTGGCGCCCCCAGGCACTCAGCTGGCAGTCAGCTGGGGCTGGTTGGCCTCACTTGCATGTCTTGTACTTGGCTTGGACAACTCAGTTGTGTATCTCTAGCATGCAGCAGGCTGGCCTGGACTTCTTCATGTGGCAGCTGAGTTCTAAGGCTGGAAACGTGAGATCACACACAAGTACCCAAGCACTTTCTAAACCTTTTCTTGTGTCATATTTGCTGGTATCTCTTTGGCCAAACAACCCATGTGGCCAAGTCCAGAATTAAGATGTAAAGAAATAGTCTACTTCCCAAAGAGAGGAGCTCAAACATATTGTGGTCTGTTTTGGAAAATATACAAAAAAACACACAGAAAAACACTTCGGACAGTGGCTATCGCATAGTAAGTAGTATATAAGTACTAGTTAACAGTATATATGGCAATACTTGTTCAGATATTTAGAATCCTGCTGCTATTGCACTTTAAGTAAAAATGAAAGGGAATTACAAAATTAGAAGTAGAAACAGGAAACAGAAGCAGAATATGACATAGTCTCAGCCAGTTTTATCTTATGGAAAATAAAATGGAAATTCAACAAAACTTCTAAAACCTAACTCCACTTCCAAGAGGCTGTTCAGTATGGCTTAGGGAGGCAGCATCCTGAGTTCTGGGAACAAATTGCCTACTTCCTGGCTGGCTAATTTGCAACAAATTACCTGTCGGCATCTGTAGCATTGGGGAAATGTTTAAGTTTTAACTCCTATGGTCCTTGTGAGAATTTCATGAGCCAAAATATGTGAAGTACTTCTGGCACTTGGTGACTATGGAATGAAATTTATTATTTTTCTTATTATTTTAGAATAAAAAATTATCTAGTACTGTTTAGAGATTTCCAACCTCAGCAACACAACGGAATTACCCAGGGAGCATAAAACAACTAACACCTGTCTCACTCCAGAGATCCTGATGTAAGTAATCTGGAGGGAGACCCAAGTAGTTCTAACGTGCAACCAAAATCGAGTACCACGGGTCTACCATAGAGGATGTTAGAGATGATCCAGAGCAAACACTTTACTGCACAAATGAGAAAACTGAGACCCAAAAGAGGTGATAGGGATTGTTTAATGACCCCAGGTAGTTGGTGAGCAAACTGGAAACCAGTATCCATAGACTCCCATCCATGGATCTTTCTCTTTTATCTGGTAACTGTGTGGACAGGTTAGCCCAGGTCAGCTGGGAAAGACGACATTGACCCCCTGTTAAGGCTACCCAATGCCAAACTCAAGGCTCCAAAATTAACTCCAAGGCTGATTTGTTCTCCCTTGACTATACAACCTTCTCCCTGAACTTTCAGGTCTGATTCAATAGCATTGAGATTCTGCTATTGGCTGTTGGAATTACTTTTATTTCATTTATTAGTGAAGAAATTCCACTGTATTAATAAATACACATTCATGCAAGCTCAGAGCTATATTTCAGAGAGGGCAAGTGAAAGTGTTAGTTGTTCAGTCGTGTCCGACTCTTTGCGACCCCATGGACTATAGCCTGCCAGGCTCCTCTGTCCATGGAATTCTCCAGGCAAGAATACTGGAGTGTGTATCCATTCTTTTCTGCAGGGGATCTTTCTGACCCAGGGATGGAAGCCAGGTCTCCTACATTGCAGGCAGATTCTTGACCTTTTGAGCTGTCAGGGAAGCCCATTTCAGGGAGAGGGGCAGACATCTCTTCATTTCTGTTTTTCTTCTTTCTTCCCACCCTCCCTTCTCTCTCTTCCTCTTCCTCCCCTCTTTCCATCCCTCCCCCAGCTCCACCCTACAAAAGACTACCTTCCTCGATCCTTGTGAATTATCTTTACTGTAGAGAATTTTCTCCTCCTTTTAAATTGTTTGTGGAAATAGGAATGCCCCTCAGTTCATAATAGTGATTCTGCTGAAATGCCAATAATTCTCAGAATCAGAGGACCAGCCTCCTTGCAAGGTCAGGAAAGATGCGGGGAATTCTATGACTATTCCCTTGGTAAAAGGCTGACACATGAGGGCTGAAAGAAATAGGGCTGGTGGTGTCAGGAATTTCAAGGAACAGAGTATTCAAAAGAAAATTATTTTTCTTTTTTCCTCTCCAGCTTTAGCATATACAAAGAGTAACCCTTTGTCATTTTCTTAGAGTTCTTAATTACTAAGATTGAAGGGAACAAATTCAGTGAGTAAGAAAAAGCTGAGTACAGAACAAGATTCTCAGAATCGTGGCCTTTAAAAAAAGAAGTATTCTTACATTATTAAAGTTGGATAAAAAATTGAATATACAGTATGATCTAATTTTTCGTTTATTATATATATATGTATATATGATTATTATAGAGAATATTTTTTATCACTGCTGATCTGAAGCTTCTGCTTCTTTTATGATGAATATGTATTACCATGTATCAGAAAAGCAATAAAATCATTATTTTAAAAACAAAACAAATGCTAAACATTGATCTTAGAATAAAACCCTGAAGTATTTTTTTTTAATATGCATTATTCCCAAACTGTTTTCTTATGATATCAGGATCTTAGGAGAGTCATAAAATTAACTGATTTCTTTAATTGCATATTGATTCATGCGTGCATATGTGTGTGCATGCATGCTCAGGTCTGTTGTATTTTGGGCCTTTCTTCCAACCCCTGCTTATCACTTTAGGCCAATTTGTATCATTTCCCAGGCCTTCTCAGCATTTGTGACATTTCCAATTCCATCTGCAGATTTAATTAACGTGCTGCTTCTTCATTCTTTCACATCACTGATAACAAGAGACATAAAACTGGACCCAGCACTGAATGCTATGCCATCTCGCTACCTCCCACAACTGGACACATCCTTCTAGTTTGCCTAGTTTTGGAGCCAAGCTGATTGAAACTGATTTTGCAAGTAAGATTCACTCAGACATTGCATCAAATGATTTATGAAGTCCATGCAGCCGTGTGGTATCCCATTAATCACAGACACTACAATAATCTATTTGTGTGCAGCAGTCCTCATAAATCGGAATAAAGTAAATTCCACAAGTGCATCTTCAGCTTTTGCGACAGGGCACATGGTATTATTCAGGGCACAATCCACATAATGCAATGTTAGCAGAGTTGCAGATTCCTGAGCTTGGTCAAGCAAGTAAAAATACGCATTCATTTACCAACGCATGCCAAAGCTAAAGAAATTACAGCTTGTTTATCCACTGCGTGAGACAATTTCTCCAGGGCTCAACTGTCTCAAAATTTTCATGAAAGCTGATGTAAATAAGCAGAGTATAAGAGGCATAACAATAAAAGTGGTGAGACGATTTTGTTAACAAACAATCCAGAATTATATCTTCAAATATATGTTGAGGATTTAAATGTCATCACCATTTGGAGACTTATTTCAATGATATTATGAAACAATTTTGTAAATTCTCTCCTGAAATTGATTTGTGCTTCACATGACAAAAGAATGTCTTTAGCTGAGACAAGCTCACTTTATCTGTGAGTGTATTTCTTGTCTTGAATACAGTCCAAAATTATTGAATATCATGTCTGGTAAAGATGCTGAATGATCCAGCTAGGTAATAGTAAATATTTTTCAAAACATAGAAAATTTTTCATAGAACTAGAACAAAAAATTTCACAATTCATATGGAAACACAAAGGACCCCAAAGAGCCAAAGCAGTCCTGAGAAAGAAGAATAGAGTTGGAGGAATCAACCTTCCTGACTTCAGATTATACTACAAAGCTACAGTCACCAAGACAGTATGGTACTGGCACAAAAACAGAAATATAGACCAATGGAATAAGATAGAAAACCTAGAAATAAACCCATGCATCTATGGGTACCTTATTTTGAACAAAGGAGGCAAGAATATACAATGGAGCAAAGACAGCCTCTTCAATAAATGGTGCTGTGAAAACTGGACAGTTACATGTAAAGAAAGAAATTAAAACACTTCCTAACACCATACACAAAAATAAATGCAAAATGGATTAAAGACCTAAATGTAAAGCCAGAAACTATAAAAGTCTTAGAGGAACATAGGCAGAACACTCGATGACATAAATCAAAGCAAGATCCTCTATGATGCCACCTCCTAGAGTAACAGAAATAAAAACAAAAGTAAACAAATGGGACCTGATTAAACTTAAAAGCTTTTGCACAGCAAAGGAAACTATAAGCAAGGTGAAAAGACAACCCTTAGAATGGGAGAAAATACTAGCAAGTGAAGCAACTGACAAAGGATTAATTTCCAAAATATACAAGCAGCTCATACAACTCAATGCCAGAAAAACGAACAACCCAATCAAAGAGTGGGAAAAAGACAAGTCATTTCTCCAAAGAAGACATGCAGATGGCTAACAAACACATGAAAAGATGCTCAACATCACTCATTATTAGAGAAATGCAAATCAAAACCACAGTGAGATATCACATCACACCAGTCAGAATGACCATCATCAAAAAGTCTACAAACAATAAATGCTGGAGAGGATGTGGAAAAAAGGGAACACTCTTACACTGTTGGTGGGGATGTAAATTGATACAGCCACTGTGGAAGACAGTATGGAGAATCCTTAAAAAACTAGGAATAAAACCACTGTATGACCCAGCAATCCCACTCCTAGGCATATACCCTGAAGAAACCAAAATTGAAAAAGACACATGTACCCAATTGTTCATTGCAGCACTATTTACAATAGCTAGAGCATGGAAGCAACCTAGATATCCATCAACAGATGAATGGATAAAGAAGCTGTGGTACATATACACAATGGAATATCACTCAGCCAAAAAAGGAACCCATTTGTGTCCGTTCTGATGAGGTGGATGAACCTAGAACCTATTATACAGAGTGAAGTGAGTCAGAAAGAGAAATATAAATATCATCTTCTAAGGCAATGGCACCCCACTCCAGTACTCTTGCCTGGAAAATCCCACGGACGGAGGAGTCTGGTGGGCTACAGTCCATGGGGTCGGTAAGAGTCGGACACGACTGAGCTACTTCACTTTCACTTTTCACTTTCATGCATTGGAGAAGGAAAAGGCAACCCACTCCAGTGTTCTTGCCTGGATAAACCCAGGGACAGGGGAGCCTGGTGGGCTGCCGTCCATGGGATCGCACAGAGTCGGACACAACTGAGGCGACATAGCAGCAACAGCAGCAGTGGAGAAGCAGACATAGAGAACAGGCTTATGGACATGAGGAGAGGGTGAGATGTATGGAAAGAGTAACATGGAAACTTACATTCAGATCAGATCAGTTGCTCAGTCGTGTCCGACTCTTTGCAACCCCATGAATTGCAGCACGCCAGGCCTCCCTGTCCATCACCAACTCCCGGAGTTCACTCAGACTCACATCCATCGAGTCAGTAATGTCATCCAGCCATCTCATCCTCTGTCGTCCCCTTCTCCTCCTGCCCCCAATCCCTCCCAGCATCAGAGTCTTTTCCAATGAGTCAACTCTTCGCATCAGGTGGCCAAAGTACTGGAGTTTCAGCTTTAGCATCATTCCTTCCAAAGAAATCCCAGGGCTGATCTCCTTCAGAATGGACTGCTTGGATCTCCTTGCAGTCCAAGGGACTCTCAAGAGTCTTCTCCAACACCACACTTCAAAAGCATCAAATCTTTGGCGCTCAGCCTTCTTCACAGTCCAACTCTCACATCCATACATGACCACAGGAAAAACCATAGCCTTGACTAGATGAACCTTTGTTGGCAAAGTCCTGTCTGCTTTTGAACATGCTATCTAGGTTGGTCATAACTTTCCTTCCAAGGAGCAAGTGTCTTTTAATTTCATGGCTGCAGTCACCATCTGCAGTGATTTTGGAGCCCAGAAAAATAAAGTCTGACACTGTTTCCACTGTTTCCCCATCTATTTCCTATGAAGTGATGGGACCGGATGCCATGATCTTCGTTTCCTGAATGTTGAGCTTTAAGCCAACTTTTTCACTCTCCACTTTCACCTGCATCAAGAGGCTTTTTAGTTCCTCTTCACTTTCTGCCCTAAGGGTGGTGTCATCTGCATATCTGAGGTTATTGCTATTTCTCCCGGCAATCTTGATTCCAGCTTGTGTATCTTCCAGTCCAGCGTTTCTCATGATGTACTCTGCATATAAGTTAAATAAACAGGGTGACAATATACAGCCTTGACGTACTCCTTTTCCTATTTGGAACCAGTCTGTTGTTCCCTGTCCAGTTCTAACTGTTGCTTCCTGACCTGCATACAAATTTCTCAAGAGGCAGGTCAGGTGGTCTGGTATTCCCATCTCTTTCAGAATTTTCCACAGTTGATTGTGATCCACACAGTCAAAGGCTTTGGCATAGTCAATAAAGCAGAAATAGATGTTTTTCTGGAACTCTCTTGCTTTTTCCATGATCCAGTGGATGTTGGCAATTTGATCTCTGGTTCCTCTGCCTTTTCTAAAACCAGCTTGAACATCAGGAAGTTCACGGTTCACATATTGCTGAAGCCTGGCTTGGAGAATTTTGAGCATTCCTTTACTAGCGTGTGAGATGAGTGCAATTGTGTGGTAGTCTGAGCATTCTTTGGCATTGCCTTTCTTTGGGATTGGAATGAAAACGGACCTTTTCCAGTCCTGTGGCCACTGCTGAGTTTTCCAAATTTGCTGGCATATTGAGTGCAGCACTTTCACAGCATCATCTTTCAGGATTTGGAATAGCTCAACTGGAATTCTATCACCTCCACTAGCTTTGTTTGTAGTGATGCTTTCTAAGGCCCACTTGACTTCACATTCCAGGATGTCTGGCTCTAGGTCAGTGGTCACACCATTGTGATTATCTGGGTCGTGAAGATCTTTTTTGTACAGTTCTTCTGTGTATTCTTGCCATCTCTTCTTAATATCTTCTGCTTCTGTTAGGTCCATACCATTTCTGTCCTTTATCGAGCTCATCTTTGCATGAAATGTTCCTTTGGTATCTCTGAATTTCTTGAAGAGATCTCTAGTCTTTCCCATTCTGTTGTTTTCCTCTATTTGTTTGCATTGATCGCTGAAGAAAGCTTTCTTATTTATTCTTGCTATTCTTTGGAACTCTGCATTCAGATGCTTATATCTTTCCTTTTCTCCTTTGCTTTTCGCTTCTTTTCTTTTCACAGCTATTTGTAGGCCTCCCTAGACAGCCATTATGCTTTTTTGCATTTCTTTTCCATGGGGATGGTCTTGATCCCTGTCTTCTGTACAATGTCACGAACCTCATTCCATAGCTCATCAGCCACTCTATCTATCAGATCTAGGCCCTTATATCTATTTCTCACTTCCACTGTATATGTAAAATAGATAGCCAACGGGAATTTGCTGTATGGCTCAGGAAACTCAAACAGGGACTCTGTATCAACGTAGAGGCATGGGATGGGGAGGGAAATGGGAGGGAGGTTCAGGAGGGAGGAGATATATGTATACCTATGGCTGATTCATGTTGAGGTTTGACAAGAAACAACAAAATTCTGTAAAGCAAAATTATCATTCAATAAAAAAATAAATTTAAAAAAATATTTAAAAAATGTAGACAAATCAATTTTTTCCTAATTATATGAAGAGAATATTATAAAATTAAAATATAACAATATAAATACATTGCATTAAATAATAATTAAATTAAAAAGAATTGCTTTAAAAATCCTAACACACAAAGATAATCACTCTTAACATATCAATAAATAGCTTTTCTAAAATATTATCTGTATGTGTGTTTGTGTCTTTATAGATGGACATGGAGATATAGATGTAAACCAAACAGGGTAAGATGAGATTCCACCATAACTGTTGTATTATTATTTGCTTTAAAATAATCAACACTACATTGTGGATATCACTCCAATACAGTAAATATAGAACCACACAATCATTTTAATAACTATAATTTTCCATTACGTAGGCTTATTTAATCAGCATTCCATTCAAGGACATTTAGTTTATTTTCAATATTTCAGCTATGAATCATACTATTATGGACTTCCTTGTTGTTAGATATTTGTATATTTGACCTTAGCCTCTTCTTAGAAAAAGAGTTCTTAGAATGATAAATTTTTAGAATTATTTTCTGAGAATAAACTCTTAAAATTGTGATATCTGGATCAGGGATATACCCAGCTAATATTTTGCAGTGTATTGTTAAACTTCCTTCCAGAAAAATTATACCAAGTTAAGCTATCACCAATAATTCATGAAAGTTATTTCTTTCTCCCATCCTTGTTAATCTTAGATATTGCCAATCTTTAAAAATGTTTGTCAATCTGATAGATGGAGTGTGTTTTCTCACTATTTTGATTTTCATATATTTGATGATATTTAGTTGAACATCTTTTCATATGTTTATTGATCATTTATATTTCTTATTTGGGAGTTACCTGTCACATATTTCCATCTGAAAGGCAATGTTCATCAATTTTACTGATTCGTGGCATGATTTTTATATTAAGGTAAGGCTGCTTTTAATCAAAACCAAGATGTGAGCCTAATGAATCTAGTCTCCTTATAGAATTGTAACTGGATCAGAGGTCAGTTCCAAAAATATTTTGAGAATTGACAACATTCTTAGAAATTGGGTTTATTTTCCCAACACGACAGCATGAGTGTATTGAAAAACAATACTCCTCTGTATATCTGATTTCTGTATATTTGTTGAAGAAAAATATTATAATCCTTAGGTTTGATTAAATGCCTGTGCTCTGGAATCAAATTGCTTGTCCTCAAATTCGACTCTTTCATTCAGAATCTGGGTGACCAATCATGTTATCTAATTATTTTGTGCCTTGGTTTCCTCATCTATAAAATGAAGATAATAATAGTCCCTACTGCATAGAGTTGTTGGGAATTTAATGAGAATATGTGTGTAAGGTATTTAGAATCTAACTGAGAACATTTTAAGTGCTCAATAAATATTCAGTTCAGTTCAGTCGCTCAGTCGTGTCTGACTCTTTGCGACCCCATGAATCGCAGCACGCCAGGCCTCCCTGTCCATCATCAACTCCCAGAGTTCACTCGGACTCATGCCCATTGAGTCAGTGATGCCATTGAGCCATCTCATCCTCTGTCGTCCCCTTCTCCTCTTGCCCCCAATCCCTCCCAGCATCAGAGTCTTTTCCAATGAGTCAACTCTTCACATGAGGTGGCCAAAGTACTGGAGTTTCAGCTTTAGCAAAGAAATCCCAGGCCAAAACCTTTGACTGTGTGGATCACAATAAACTGTGGAAAATTCTGAAAGAGATGGGAATACCAGACCACCTGACCTGCCTCTTGAGAAATCTATATACAGGTCAGGAAGCAACAGTTAAAACTGGACATGGAACAACAGACTGGTTCCAAATAGGAAAAGGACTACACCAAGGCTGTATATTGTCACCCTGCTTATTTAACTTCTATGCAGAGTACATCATGAGAAACGTTGGGCTGGAAGAAACACAAGCTGGAATCAAGATTGCCAGGAGAAATATCAATAACCTCAGATATGCAGATGACACCACCCTTAGGGCAGAAAGCGAAGAGGAACTCAAAAGCCTCTTGATGAAAAGTGAAAGTGGAGAGTGAAAAAGTTGGCTTAAAGCTCAGCATTCAGAAAATAAAGATCATGGCATCCGGTCCCATCAGTTCATGGAAAATAGATGGGGAAACAGTGGAAACAGTGTCAGACTTTATTTTTCTGGGCTCCAAAATCACTGCAGATGGTGACTGCAGCCATGAAATTAAAAGACGCTTACTCCTTGGAAGGAAAGTTATGACCAACCTAGATAGCATATTCAAAAGCAGAGACATTACTTTGCCAACAAAGGTCCATCTAGTCAAGGCTATGGTTTTTCCTGTGGTCATGTATGGATGTGAGAGTTGGACTGTGAAGAAGGCTGAGCGCCAAAGAATTGATGCTTTTGAAGTGTGGTGTTGGAGAAGACTCTTGAGAGTCCCTTGGACTGCAAGGAGATCCAATAAATATTAGCTGTTATTAAATGCAATGATACTGTTTGGTTTCATGATCTTCTCAAACTTAAACCACCATTCTACTTTAAAACATTTTTTAAATGTATGTTTTATTGTTCTCTTTGCAGGTAAACCATCCTGATGATGTGCTTAGACTCCTCAAATTTCAGTTTAGGAACTTAAAAGAGTTTTAGTGACTTCATTGGTACTCTAGGGGTTAAGAATCTGCCTAGCAGGGACTGGGGGTCCTGGTGGGCTGCTGTCTATGGGGTCACACAGAGTCAGACATAACTGAAGCAAATTAGCAGCAGCAGCAGCAGCAATGCAAGGGACACAGGGTCGATCCCTGGTTGAGAATTCTGAATGATCCAGCTAGGTAATAGTAATTTTTATCTAGATTTAATCTATTACCTAAATGTATTTAATCTATCACCTAAATAGATTTTGCATGCCACAGAGCTACTGAGCCCACACACTCTGGAGCCCACAAGCCACAACTAGAGAGCCCATGGGCCACAACTGGGACCCGATGTAGCCAAATAAATAAATAAGAGTTCTACAGTAAGAAACAAATAAGAAATTCTTAGTTTTCTAGTGGCTTTTAGGATATCGCAACATGGGACTAAGGAAAGACTTTCAAATCCTTGCACAGGTCTGAATGACATATACAGTTTGGACATCACGCAAGTGGGGTTTAGATAGCCGGGGAGCAGGACCAGGGTGGACTTCCCAGGTGACACTAGTGGTAAAGAACCCATTTCCAATGCAGGAGATATAAGAGATGCAGAGTCAACCTCTGGGTCAGAAAGATCCCCTGGAGGAGGGAATGGCAACCTGCTCCAGTATTCTTGCCTGGATAATCCCATGAACAGAGAAGCCTGGCGGGCTACAGTCCACAGGGTCGAAGAGTAGGACACAACTGAAGTGACTTAGCATGCATGCAGGACCAGGGTGACTTGGTTGCAGAGGTGGTGGGAGAGACCTAGAAGCCAGGTTTGAAGGCTTGGGCAAACTCATGGGTAAATGAGTTCTCAGGAGGTAAATGGCCACTGCTCTAATCTGCAAGTAAGGACATGGTAGCACCAAGGAGCCTAGCCAAGAGGTTCTGATCCCAAAATAAGTCAAGCAGAACAGACTCGGTATAATGTGTGGTAAGTTGGTACGGGATAGAGGGTACTTATAGCATCGTGGGCTTCCCTGATAAAGAATCTACCTGCAATGCAGGAGACCCCAGTTCGATTCCTGGGTCAGGAAGATCCCCTGGAGAAGGGATAGGCTACCCACTCCAGTATTCTTGCCTGGAGAATCTCCATGAACAGAGGAGCCTGGTGGGCTGCAGTCCACGGGCTTGCAAAGAGTCAGACAGAACTGAGCAACTAAGCACAGCACAGCGCACAGCATAGCATCATAGCGATGCAGGAAGGAAGTCACTGAGACCCAGATCTAAATCCTGACTCAGGCACATGGCTTATGTCCTTGGTATATTTAGGTAATTTTTCTAAACTTCAGTTCCTTTTCTGTAAAAGTATGTTTGATCATACCCTATAATGAGATTGCTATAAGGATTAAAAGTTAAGATATCAAAAGCATGTCGCATCTACTCAATTCCATGTGCTCCATTAATGGAACCTAGCAAGGAAGCAGAGCAGATGTTAAAAATGTTTAGGATCTAAACTATGTGAACACTGAATAATCAGAACAAATGCCTGAGCAATGAGGCCAATGAGAAGGGATCCCCAGTGAATAGAAAAGTTGGTCCAACCAAAAAGAAAGGATGCAGGTCCACACATATCACTGGTGTTTTATAGGCTCCTTAAAGATGAGAAAGTGGTTTTCATACTAAGTAAGGATTTCAGAGTTTGGAGCTTGGAAAAGGAGCAAATATTCAATGGGTCTGCTTGGCCAATAATCTATAGTCAGATGGAGGAATAAAACAAAGTTGTGGGGAGTTCTGTTTTCTAGAGACTGTACTTTGGGACTAGGTAAAGTGCCTCAGGGTGGGAGCAACTGGTTTGCATAAAAGCAGGTGGTGCCCATCAGAAGCTCAGACACCAAATGCCCAGGCAACAGAGACATCATTACTCATCAACAGAGGTGAAGAGGCAGACAGCCAGGTGTTTAAACAAAAGAGATAAGATTGCAACTGTACACTGAGTCAGAAAAAAGAAAGGGGAAGTGATAAGAAATTTATTGGCTCTAAGTTGTGGCAGTTGGAGGCAAAATGTCCTTTCATACTGCCTGCTCCATAGCGGAACTGGAGTCAGAGTAGAAGCAGAGGGAAATAGACAAACGGCCGGTGTCAAGGAGCATGGTGGAGGGTTCCATGCTAGACTCACCATGCAGGAAATGGCACAGAGCCAGCAAATTTAAGATCATTAGCAGCCAGGACCTCATTTTCCTCATTTATAAAATGAAGGCGTTGTACCTCAGGATCTCTGAAGCCTCTTCCAGTATTAAAAGTTTCCTTTATTTCTGTTAGGAATCTCAAGAGGCCTCTAGTTTGAATGGTCTTGTACCTTCCTCACAAAATGTTGTTGCCTGGTAGATGCTGAGTAATACTATTTATGCTTGTTATTCATCTGAGAAAATATGGTTTTAATGAAAAGCTAGAAGCTTGTTCTCAGGTTCTAACCATGTGGCAAATAACAAAATGGAAAGCCGAAAGCTAAGTCTAACCCATTAAACTTAGGAACTCCTCCTTTATTTTGGAATTTCAAAATCTACTGTGGCATGTTTGGCTGTGTATCACAGCTCATTATCACACAGCTCTGCTGTTTGGTGCCTCTCCTGACCAGTTTTCTTGCTTCCATTCATTGTTCCTCTCTTACTCTGCTGCTATAATGTCAACTTTTTATTAAATATAAGGTGCCATCACTTGTAAGCAACCACATTATTTTATATATTTCTGAGAAAGAAAATAAACAACTGCCAATTAATCTATGACACATCAGTTGTGGGATGCTTCTGAGTTTCAGAGTTATTCAAGTTTCTAAAGTGTGTCTTAAAGTCAATAATACATAGTATGCCTATAAAATAGGAATCAACTAAGGTCCCTTGGCTCTGAAGCTTCCAAACACTGCCCATAGGATGAACTCTGAACTCTGCAACAGATCTGGGGCCTTCACTATCCTACCCAACCTTACTGGACTTGTCTCCTAACACATGCCACCAGCTATCAAGCTGCCTCCAACCTAACTTTTTTTAACTTTTTATTTTGCATTGAAGTACAGCCAACTAACAATGCTGTAATAGTTTCAGGTGAACAGCAAAGGGATTCAGCCGTACATACAGATGTATCCATTCTCACCCAAACTCCCCTCCCATCCAGGCTGCCGCATAACATTGAGCAGAGTTCCCTATGGTATACAGTAAGTCCTTGTTAGTTATCCGTTTTAAATATAGCAGTGTATACGTGTCGATCCCAAACTCTCTATTGCTGCCCCTATTTTCCCCCCTAACAACCATGAGATCATTCTTTAAGTCTGTGAGCCTGTTTCTGTTTGGTAAATAAGTTCATTTATATCATTTCTTATAACTGCAAAATCATATGTTCTCTTCCTTCCTTCTACATTTACTAAACACCTACTGTATACCAAGTCCTATTTTAAGTATATCTCTGTTTTCTTTGTTTTGAATCTCCCTCTCTCAACCCCTGAACCAGATTTTTCTATTTTTCCTTCAAGATCCAAACCAACCATCTTCTCATTCATGAAAAAGTTTTGTGAAACTTTCTCCAGTTTTCCTCATGTAGACTTAACTTTGTAAGCTTCTGTTACACTGTGTTGAAACAGTTAATGCACCAGTTGCCCATCCTAGACAGCGGGCCCCTCAAGCACACAAAAAAAGTGACATTTATTTTTGTAATCAGGACAGGGATTAAGAATGTGGAATCCTGCTTCCTGGCTTCAAAGTCCCTTTCCTGCCTAGTGGGAAATCATGCACCCTAAGTGGGGAGACAGACATGAAAAGTGACATTTTGGGACTTCTCCAGTAGACCAGTGGTTAAGGCTCTGCACTTCCACTGCAAGAGGCACTGGTTCAATCCCTGGTCAGGGAAGTTTTGCATGCTGTGCCTTGTGGCAAAAGAAATGTGACATTTTTGAGGAAGTACAGACTGCTAGGGAGTACAGTCACTATGAGGTGAAGTTCTTAGGTTTGAACCTCATACAGACCATAACTATGTGCTATGAATCACAGACTATAACTCATCTCACAAGTTTTGCAAGTAGCAAACCTTTAGTGAATATCTTAACCTATTACAGGTTAAGAAAAAAAAAAAACCCATCATTAAAGACACTAGAAGATTTATTAAGTACTTACTATATGCACTGAATCCTGCAGGTGCTAACTTCCTAAGTGACTGGTGAGAAAAAATGAAACTCTTACTAAATCACACATTCAAAGTCACACAGACAGTGTTAAGCACAATCTGAATTTGATCCTGGGCCAATCTGATTGCCAAGATCAAACTCTTTCCATTAGAGTACTTTATGGCATAGTACCTCATCATCACTGAGGAGATTCCTCATTTGGCTAATAATTTGTAAGGAAAAAAATGGATAGTCTTCTTCAGTCACCTGTGATTGGTGTTAATTTGTTCTCCCTGGCAAATCTAATAGGAAATACAACGTGATTTTTGGCAGTAATCAATTGATGATGAAGACACTCTTGGCATCTTTTTCCTGTATTTTCTTCCTGCAAGGTTTCATGCCGTATCTTAATTTTTCAATTTTCTTGCTAATCTCAGACCAGTAGTCATTTACACAGTCACAGCCTACTAGTAACTAGCAATTGGTCAATGAACTTGATTTGTCCCGTGAAATGGAGACAAATCCATTAGTTGGAGTTGAAAAAGCTAGTGAAGAACAAATAATGTAGGCAGTAAGATGATCAAGATCTCTAGTTGGAGTCCCAAACAGAATAAACCCAAGGTGAAATACCCCAAGACAAATATTAATCAAATGAACAAAGATCAAACACAAAGAGCAAATATTAAAAGTAGCAAGGGAAAAGCAACAAATAACACACAAAGGGATCCCCATAAGGATAACAGCTGATCTTTCAGTAGAAACTCTTCAGGCCAGTAGGGAATGGCAGGACATACTTAAAGGAATGAAAAATAAAAATCTACAACCCAGATTACTATACCCAGAAAGGATCTCATTCAAATATGAAGGAGAAATCAAAAGCTTTACAGACAAGCAAAAGCTGAGAGAATTCAGCACAACCAAACCAGCTCTTCAACAAATGCTAACGGAGCTTCTTTAAACAGGAAACACAGAAAAGGTTTATAAACTCGAACCCAAAGCAACAAAGTAAATGGCAACAGGATCATACTTATCAGTAATTATCTTAAATGTAAGTGGGTTGAATGTCCCAACCAAAAGACAAAGACTGGCTGAATGGATACAAAATCAAGACCCCTATATATGCTATCTACAAGAGATCCACCTCAAATCAAGGGATACATACAGACTGAAAGTGAAGGGCTGGAAAAATATATTTCATGCAAATGGAGACCAAAAGAAAGCAAGAGTAGGAATATTCATATCAGATAAAATAGACTTTGAAATAAAGACTGTGAAAAGAGACAAAGAAGGACACTACATAATGATCAAAGGGTCAATCAAAATACAAGAAGATATAACACTTATAAATATATATCCACCCAGCATAGGAATATCTCAAAACATAGGGCAAATGCTAACAAATATGAAAGGGGAAATTAACAATAACACAATAATAGTGGGAGACTTTAATATCCCACTCACACCTGTGGATAGATCAACCAAACAGAAAATTAACAAGGAAACACAAACTTTAAATGATACAATGGACCAGTTAGATCTAATTGATATCTATAGGACATTTCACCCCAAAACAATGAATTTCACCTTTTTCTCAAGTGCACATGGAATATTCTCCAAGATAGATCAATCCTGGGCCATAAATCTAGCCTTTGTAAATTCAAAAAAATTGAAATCATTTCGAGCATCTTTTCTGATTACAATGCAGTCAGATTAAATGTCAACTACAGGGGGAAAAAAAAACTACTAAAAATACAAACATATGGAGGCTAAACAACACAATTCTGAATAACCAACAAATCATGGAATAAATAAAAAAGGAAATCAAAATATGCATAGAAACAAATGAAAATGAAACCACAACAACCCAAAACCTATGGGATTCAGTAAAAGCAGTGCTAAGGGGAAGGGTCATAGCAATACAAGCTTACCTCAAGAAACAAGAGAAAAATAAAACAAATAACATAACTTTAAACCAAAAGCAACTAGAAAAAGAAGAAATGAAGATCCCCAGGGTGAGTAGAAGGAAAGAAATCATAAAAATTAGAGCAGAAATACATGAGAAAGAAACAAAGGAGACCATAGCAAAATGCAACAAAACTAAAAGCTGGTTCTTTGATAAGATAATTAAAATAGACAAATCATTAGCCAGACTCATCAAGAAAAGAATGAGAGGAATCAAATCAACAAAATTAGAAGTTAAAATGGAGAAATCACAACAGACAACACAGAAATACAAAGGATCATAAAAGACTACTTTTATGGCACGTATCAGCAACTATGTGCCAATAAAATGGACAACTTGGAAGAAATGGATGAATTCTTAGAAAAGTATAACCTTCCAAAACTGAACCAGGAAGAGACAGAAAATCTTAACAGACCCATCACAAGCATGGAAATAGAAACTGTAATAAAAAAAAATCTTCCAACAAACAAAAGCCCAGGACCAGATGGCTTCACAGGTGAATTCTACCAAAAATTTAGAGAAAAGCTAACACCTAGCCTACTCAAACTCTTCCAAAAAATTGAAGAGGAAGGTAAATTCCCAAACTCATTCTATGAGGCCACCATCACCCTAATGTCAAAACCAGACAAATAATAAAAGCTATATACGAAAAACCCACAGCAAACATTATCCTCAATGGTGAAAAATTGAAAGCATTTCCTCTAAAGTCAGGAACAAGACAAGGGTGCCCACTTTCACCATTACTATTCAACATAGTTTTGGAAGTGTTGGCCACAGCAATCGGAGCAGAAAAAAGAAATAAAAGGAATCCAAATTGGAAAAGAAGAAGTAAAACTCTCACTATTTGCAGATGACATGATTCTCTACATAGAAAACCCTAAAGACTCCACCAGAAAATTACTAGAACTAATCAATGACTATAGTAAAGTTGCAGGATATAAAATCAACACCCAGAAATCCCTTGCATTCCTATACACTAATAATGAGAAAACAGAAAGAGAAATTAAGGAAACAATTCCATTCACCATTGCAATGGAAAGAATAAAATACTTAGGAATATATCTACCTAAAGAAACTAAAGACCTATATATAGAAAACTATAAAACACTGGTGAAAGAAATCAAAGAGGACACTAACAGATGGAGAAATATACCATGTTCATGGATTGGAAGACTCAATATAGTGAAAATGAGTATACTACCCAAAGCAATTTATAGATTCAATGCAATCCCTATCAAGCTACCAACAGTATTCTTCACAGAGCTAGAAGAAATAATTTCACAATTTGTATGGAAATACAAAAAGCCTCGAATAGCCAAAGCGATCTTGAGAAAGAAGAATGGAACTGGAGGTATCAACCTACCTGACTTCAGGCTCTACTACAAAGCCACAGTTATCAAGACAGTATGGTACTGGCACAAAGACAGAAATATAGATCAATGGAACAAAATAGAAAGCCCAGAGATAAATCCATGCACCTATGGACACCTTATCTTTGACAAAGGAGGCAAGAATATACAATGGAGTAAAGACAATCTCTTTAACAAGTGGTGCTGGGAAATCTGGTCAACCACTTGTAAAAGAATGAAACTAGAACACTTTCTAATACCATACACAAAAATAAACTCAAAATGGATTAAAGATCTCAACGTAAGACCAGAAACTATAAAACTCCTAGAGGAGAACATAGGCAAAACACTCTCTGACATACATCACAGCAGGATCCTCTATGACCCACCTCCCAGAATATTGGAAATAAAAGCAAAAATAAACAAATGGGACCTAATTAACCTTAAAAGCTTCTGCACATCAAAGGAAACTATTAGCAAGGTGAAAAGACAGCCTTCAGAATGGGAGAAAATAATAGCAAATGAAGGAACTGACAAACAACTAATCTCGAGAATATACAAGCAACTCCTACAGCTCAATTCCAGAAAAATAAATGACCCAATCAAAAAATGGGCCAAAGAACTAAATAGACATTTCTCCAAAGAAGACATACAGATGGCTGACAAACACATGAAAAGATGCTCAACATCACTCATTATCAGAGAAATGCAAATCAAAACCACTATGAGGTACCATTTCACACCAGTCAGAATGGCTGCGATCCAAAAGTCTACAAGCAATAAATGCTGGAGAGGGTGTGGAGAAAAGGGAACCCTCTTACACTGTTGGTGGGAATGCAAACTAGTACAGCCACTATGGAGAACAGTGTGGAGATTCCTTAAAAAACTGGAAATAGAACTGCCTTATGATCCAGCAATCCCACTGCTGGGCATACACACTGAGGAAACCAGAAGGGAAAGAGACACGTGTACCCCAATGTTCATCGCAGCACTGTTTATAATAGCCAGGACATGGAAGCAACCTAGATGTCCATCAGCAGATGAATGGATAAGAAAGCTGTGTTACATATACACAATGGAGTATTACTCAGCCATTAAAAAGAATACATTTGAATCAGTTGTAATGAGGTGGATGAAACTGGAGCCTATTATACAGAGTGAAGTAAGCCAGAAAGAAAAACACCAATACAGTATACTAATGCATATATATGGAATTTAGAAAGATGGTAACAGTAACCCTGTGTACGAGACAGCAAAAGAGACACTGATGTATAGAACAGTCTTATGGACTCTGTGGGAGAGGGAGAGGGTGGGAAGATTTGGGAGAATGGCATTGAAACATGTAAAATATCATGTATGAAATGAGTTGCCAGTCCAGGTTCGATGCACGATACTGGATGCTTGGGGCTGGTGTACTGGGACAACCCAGAGGGATGGTATGGGGAGGGAGGAGGGAGGAGGGTTCAGGATGGGGAACACATGTATACCTGTGGCGGATTCATTTTGATATTTGGCAAAACTAATACAATTATGTTAAGTTTAAAAATAAAATAAAATTAAAAAAAAAAACTCAACATTCAGAAAACTAAAAAAAAAAAAAAAAACAGACAAAGATGCCACAAAAAAAGAAAACTATAGGCCAATATCACTGATGAACATAGATGCAAAACTCCTCAACAAAATTCTAGCAAACAGAATCCAAAAACATACTAAAAAGATTATACATCATGACCAAGTGGGCTTTATTCCAGTGCAATGATTTGTCAATAGTTGCAAATCAATCAATGTGATACACCACATTAACAAATTGAAAGATACAACCCATGTGATTATCTCCATGGATGCAGATAAAGCCTTTGACAAAATTCAACATCCATTTATGATAAAAACCCTCCAGAAAGCAGGCATAGAAGGAACATACCTCAACATAATAAAAGCCGTATATGATAAACCCACAATAAACATTATCCTCAATGGTGAAAAATTGAAAGCATTTCCCCTAAAGTCAGGAACAAGACAAGGGTGCCCACTCTCACCACCACTACTATTCAACATAGTTTTGGAAGTTTTAGCCACAGCAATCAGAGAAGAAAAAGAAATGAATCCAGATTGGAAAAGAAGTAAACTCTCACTGTTTGCAGATGACATGATCCTTTACATAGAAAACCCTAAAGACTCCACCAGAAAATTACTAGAGCTAATCAATGAATATAGTAAAGTTGCAGGATATAAAATTAATACACAGAAATCCCTTGCATTCCTATATATTAACAATGAGAAAACAGAAAGAGAAATTAAGGAAACAATCCCATTCACCACTGTGACAAAAAGAATAAAATACTTAGGAATAAATCTACCTAAAGAAACAAAAGACATGTGTGTGTGTGTGTGTGTGTGTGTGTGTGTATATATATATATATATATATATAACACTGATGAAAGAAAACAAAGATGACACAAATAGATGGAGAAATATACCATGTTCATGGATTGGAAGAATCAATATAGTGAAAATGAGTATACTACCTAAAGCAATATATAGATTTAATGCAATCCTAATCAAGCTACCAACGGTATTTTTCAGAGAACTAGAACAAATAATTTCACAATTTGTATACAAATTAAAAAAAAAAAAAAACTCAGAAAGCCAAAGCAATCTTGAGAAAGAAGAATGGAACTGGAGGAATCAACCTGCCTGATGTCAGACTATCCTACAAAGCTACAGTCATCAAGACAGTATGGTACTAGTGCAAAGACAGAAACATAGATCAATGGAACAAAATAGAAAGCCCAGAGGTAAATCCACGCACCTATGGACACCTTATCTTTGACAAAGGAGACAAAAAATACACAATGGAGAAAAGACAATCTCTTTAACAAGTGGTGTTGGGAAAACTGGTCAACCACTTGTAAAAGAATGAAACTAGAACACTTTCTAACACCACACACAAAAATAAGCTCAAAATGGATTAAAGATCTAAATGTAAGACCAGAAACTATAAAACTCCTAGAGGAAAACATAAGCAAAACACTCTCCGACAAATCACAGCAAGATTCTCTATGGCCCACCTCCCAAAGTAATGGAAATAAAAGCAAAAATAAACAAATGGGACCTAATTAAACTTAAAAGCTTTTGCACAACAAAGAAAACTATAAGCAAGGTGAAAAGACAGCCTTCAGAATGGGAGAAAATAATAGCAAATGAAGCAACTGACAAAGAATTAATCTCAAAAATATACAAGCAACTCCTACAGCTCAATTCCAGAAAAATAAACAACCCAATCAAAAAATGGGCCAAAGAACTAAACAGACATTTCTCCAAAGAAGACATACAGATGGCTAACAAACACATGAAAAGATGCTCAACATCACTCATTATCAGAGAAATGCAAATCAAAACCACAATGAGGTACCATTTCATGCCAGTCAAAATGGCTGCTATCAAAAAGTCTACTAACAATAAATGTTGGAGACAGTGTGGAGAAAAGGGAACCCTCTTACACTGTTGGTGGGAAAGCAAACTAGTACAGCCACTCTGGAGAACAGTGTGGAGATTCCTCATAAAACTGGAACTATAACTGCCATATGACCCAGCAATCTCACTGCTAGGCATGTGCACCGAGGAAACAAGAATTGAAAGAGACATGTGTACCCCAATGTTCATTGCAGCACTGTTTACAATAGCCAGGACATGGAAGCAACCTAGATGTCCATTGGCAGACAAATGGATAAGAAAGCTGTGGTAAATATACACAATGGAATATTACTGAGCTATTAAAAATAATACATTTGAATCAATCAGTTCTAATGAGGTGGATGAAACTGGAGCCTGTTATACAGAGTGAAGTAAGTCAGAAAGAAAAACACTTATATACTATATTAACACATATATATGGAATTTAGAAAGATGGTAACGACGACCCTATATGTGAGACAGTCAAAGAAACACAGATAAAGAACAGACTTTTGGACTCTGTGGGAGAAGGCCATGGGTGAGACGATTTTAGAGAATAGCATTGAAACATGTATATTACCATATGTGAAATAGATGGGCACTCAAAGCCAGTGCACTGGGACAACCCTGAGGGATGGGATGGGGAGGGAGGTGGAAAGGGTTTCAGGATGGGGGACACATGTACACCCATGGCTCATTCATGTCAGTGTATGACAAAACCCACCACAATATTGTAAAGTAATTAGCCTCCAATTAAAATTAATTAATTAATTTAAAATGAAGATCTCCAGTCATTTCCATTCTATTGTTTTCCTCTATTTCTTTGCATTGTTCACTTAAAAATCTTACATTTCCTTGCTATTCTTTGGAACTCTGCATTCAGTAGAGTATATCTTTCCCCTTCTCCTTTGCCTTTTGCCTTTCTTCTTTTTTCAGCTATTTGTAAGCCCTCTTCAGACAACCACTTTGCCTTGTTGCATTTTTTTTTCTTGGGGATAGATTTGGTCACCTCTTCCTGTTCAGTGTTATGAACCTCTGTCTATAGTTCTTAGGCACTCTATCAGATCTAATCCCTTGAATCTATTTGTCACCTCTATAGTGAATAGTCAATAGTCAATCTATTTGTCACTGTATAATCATAAGGGATATGATTTAGGTTGTACCTGAATGGTCTAGTGGTTTTCCCTACTTTCTTCAATTTAAGCCTGAATTTTGCAATTAGGAGCTCATGATCTGAGCCATAGACAACTCTAGGTCTTGTTTTTGCTGACTTCTGACAAAGAGCTTCTTCAACTTTGGCTACAAAGAATATAATCAACCTGATTTCAGTATTGACCATTTGATGATCAATAACCTCAGATATGCAGATGATACCACTCTAATACCAGAAGATGAAGAGGAACTAAAGAGCTTCTTGATGAGGGTGAAAGAGGAGAGTGAAAAAAAAAGGCTTAAAACTTAACATTCCAAAAACTAAGATCATGGCATCTAGTCCCATCACTTCATGGCAAATAGATGGGGAAACAATGGAAACAGTGAAAGATTTTATTTTCTTAGGCTCCAAAATCAATGCAGACAGTGACTGCAGCCACGAAGTTAAAAGACACTTGCTTCTTGGAAGAAAAGTTATGACAAACCTAAACAGCATATTAAAAAGCAGCGACAGCTGACAAAGGTCCATATAGTCAAAGCTATGGTTTTTCCAGTAGTCATGTATGGATGTGAGAGTTGGACCATTAAGAAGGCTGAGAGCCAAAGAATTGATGCTTTTGAACTGTGGTGCTGGAGAAGATGCTTGAGAGTCCCTTGGACTGCAAGGAGATCAAACCAATCAATCCTAAAGAAAATCAACCCTGAATGTTCATTGGAAGGACTGATGCTGAAGCTCCAGTACTTTGGCCACCTGATTCGAAGAGCTGCCTCATTGGAAAAGACTCTGATGCTGGGAAAGATTGAGGGCAGGAGGAGAAGGGGGCAACAGAGGATGAGATGTTTGGGGGGCATCATTGACTCAATGGACATGAGTTTGAGCAAACTCCGGGAAATACTGAAGGAAAGGGAAACCTGGCACACTGCAGTTTATGGGATCACAGAGTCAGACCCAACTTAGCAACTAAACAACAACAACAAGATGATCAAGATGCATTAAGCTATCAAAGATAATTAATGACAGAGAATATAGATATGATATCAATATATTAAACATAAAACCAAAATATTAAAATATTCCTTAAGATTCACTGAGAAATCAGAAGAGGTGCTGATTTAAAGTCTGTGGATGTAATGAGGTTGATGGTAATGGGAAGGCTTCAAACAGGAGCACACACAGGCAGTCTTGACAAAGAGGTTTGGAGAGGAAGCAGTATGTTCTGAAGGACTTGGAAAAAAGAAGGAAATTGAGGATTTGAAGAGCTTCATTCTTTAATGAGTTGCACAGGACCCAGGACATTGGTGACCCACAATAAAGTCATGAGTAGAGACTGTCTAAGACTGTGGAAGCTCAGGAAATAAAACTCACTGGGTAAACATAATATATTTAAATGACCATCCTCTCATTTGAGTAAGTGGAAAGTTTTGATATTACTTATTTTATTGCCACTAATTAGTACTAACAAAAAGCTAAGGTCTTCTTGGAACACCATAATATATAAAATATTTTAAATGCCAGGATCAGTAACCTAGTCATTATATATTCATTATACAGTCTATGGACAAATGCAAGTTAGTAATAAGTGCATGTCAAAATTGCATCTTGTCTGAGAATGTATAATAATAGCAAATGTAAGAATAAATAGTTAACATTATTTCTGTTTAAAATAACAGGTTAGGCTAACTGCTGTAACAGATAAGCCCCAAATCTCAGTGACTTATCACAGTAAAGATTCATTTCTCACTCAAATTACAGGCTCCTGAGATTCCGTGAAGTAGGTATATGTGAATGTATCTGTATATAGGAGATCTGCTTTATGCAGTCATTCAGGCACCCAGGATGTACCATTTAATGGTTTGAGATTCTTCCAGGGTTTCAGGATCCCCCATGGTATGCTCTGCAGCCAACTAGCTGAGAGAGAAAAAAAAATACATAGGATTGTGGAAAACACACAGGAATAAAGGCAAGCCTGGACAAGGTCCCCGCCACATCTATTTATGTTCCAGGTGCCCATCTACTGAAAAGAAAGTGCTAAGTGTGGTCTAGTTGTGTGTCCAGAATGAAAGACGGAATATGGATACTGGTAAGCACTATCGTTATCCCCAGAAAATAGGTAATAAATTCTCATTTCAGTGACAAAACAGCTGTATGATATATAGCCCATGAATATAAAAAATCAGGATTCTGATGAACATTATCATATCAGAATTTACATTGAGATAAGTGATGTCTCCTTTCTGCTGTTACTTGGAAAAGCTGTATGTTTATTGCATGAAAGCCACTGATGACTCTCACTTTTTAAAGTTGAGATATAATTGACATATAACATTATATAATTTACAGGTGTACAACATAATGATTCAATATTTGTATATGTTGTGAAGTGATCACCATGTTTTAAACTCTTTTTAAAAAAGGTTTTCTCTGGAATATGTGTTGGTTCTTTTAAACATTCACAACAAATATCCATTCTTAGAGGATGAATTTGATATTATAAAAACTAAGTTACAATAAGTTGGGTCAGATGCAAAGATTAAACAATTGAGTTTTATTTTTTCATGAGATTCACAAGGCAATTCCAAAATAAACACTTTTAGAATGCATTGAGTAATGATATCACTGTTGAAAAAAATATAGCTGTATTTCTCAACATGGATGCCATTTTTTGTTGTTTAGTCACTAAATTGTGTCTGACTCTTTTGCAGCCCTATGGACTATAGCCCGCCAAGCTCCTTTGTCCATGGGATTTCCCAGGCAAGATTACTGGAGTGGATTGCCATTTCCTTCCCCAGGGGATTCTTCCCAACCTGGGGATCAAACCTGAGTCTCCTGCATTAGCAGGTGGATTCTTCACCACTGAGCAACCAGGGAAGCGCAGATGGCATTTAGATTTGGGGAAAGGCATCTGCAACTTGCATCTATGAACCTTCAGGCTGTTCAAACCAGGAAACAGAACAGGCGGCTAGGTAGTCAGAGAATATGGGGAGATGGGTAGCATTGCAAGAGTGAAAATCTCTCTTTCTCGCCATAGGTCAAGAGTCTCTCCTCAATTTTCTCACTCTTATTTTTTTCCAGACATTGAGAAGAATACTCATAAGCAGAGAATATCAACTAAAAGAGCTTTACCTTTTGGATGGATCTCAATCATTTATTCCCTTTCATTAGTTTGGTTTTATAAAAAGTCCTTTCTTGGGAGAAAATTTTTAATTAAGGACATAACACTGTCCTTTAAAATCCTACTGCATACAGTTTATCAGGCTACATGATTTGGTAATATGTAATATTAACATATTTGATGAGTCATAGTTAAAGCCTCTAAATATTGATCATTTTAAAGCATCTAATAAAACAATGAATGCAAACCAAAAAAAAAATTTTTTTAAGTTTAAAAAAAAAAAAGTTTTGCAATGTAATGTGCTTTCCAAGCAACAGGGAAAGGTTTTTAACAAGGCCATCTACCCTGGGGAGATGAGCACTTCACCTGGTTGCTCAGTGGTGAAGAATCTACCTGCTAATGCAGGAGACTCAGGTTTGATCCCCAGGTTGGGAAGAATCCCCTGGGGAAGGAAATGGAGGGAATGTGTGCTGATAAGAATTTGTAGGAGGCATTCTGGCAATGCATGTGAAAAAATAGCCTACTTTTGGACCCACAATTATCAATTCCAATTTAGGAAATACCTAAAGAAAATCACTAGGCAATTTGTAAATCTGGCTAAGTAGGAAACCATTGCAGCTTTGTTTATGACAGTGGAAATGTAAAATAAACAAAAAATCCTAAAAGTATATTATGTCATGATTAAATATAACATAGTATACCCATTCAATGAAATGGTATTCAGTGATAAAAAGGATGCAGTTATTGACCCTAAAGATCAATATGACCCTAAAGCCAGCTTCAGCAGTACGTGAACCATGAAATTCCAGATGTTCAAGCTAGTTTTAGAAAAGGCAGAGGAACCAGAGATCAAATTGCCAACATCCACTGGATCATGGAAAAAGCAAGAGAGTTCCAGAAAAACATCTATTTCTGCTTTATTGACTACGCCAAAGCCTTTGACTGTGTGGATCACAACAAACTGTGGAAAATTCTGAAAGAGATGGGAATTCCAGACCACCTGACTTGCCTCTTGAGAAACCTATATGCAGATCAGGAAGCAACAGTTAGAACTGGACATGGAACATCAGACTGGTTCCAAATAGGAAAAGGAGTACGTCAAGGCTGCATATTGTCATCCTGCTTATTTAACTTATATGCAGAGTACGTCACGAGAAACGCTGGGCTGGAAGAAGCACAAGCTGGAATCAAGATTGCCAGGAGAAATATCAATAACCTCAGATATGCAGATAACACCACCCTTATGGCAGAAAGTAAAGAGGAACTAAAAAGCCTCTTGATGAAAGTGAAAGAGGAAGAGTGAAAAAGTGGGCTTAAAGCTCAACATTCAGAAAACGAAGATCATGGCATCTGGTCCCATCACTTCATGGCAAATAGACGGGGAAACAGTGGCTGACTTTATTTTGGGGGGCTCCAAAATCACTGCAGATGGTGATTGCAGCCATGAAACTAAAAGACACTTACTCCTTGGAAGGACAGTTATGACCAACCTAGAGAGAAGGGGACGACAGAGGATGAGATGGCTGGATGGCATCACTGACTCGATGGATGTGAGTCTGAGTGAACTCCAGGAGTTGGTGATGGACAGGGAGGCCTGGCATGCTGCAATTCATGGGGTCTCAAGGAGTCAGACACGACTGAGCGACTGAACTGAACTGAACTGAAAGATCAATATGCTATGTATATGGATATGTAAAAAAGCAATTATAAATTAGGATGACTAGTCCATCTTTCATTTTATACTGTATAGGGGGAAAAAAGCCTTCAAGATGTATACAAATGTTATTAGAGTGGTTTATGGGTAGTGTTAAGTTTTTCCTTTAAAAAAAACAAAACCTTATATTTTCTCAACCTCCCCCTCAATGGGCATACATTTGTCAAGAATATGTACTATGAGTAGAATTGCATAATGTGGATTCTGGAGCCATACTGCCTGGTTTTGCATCCCATTTTTTCCTTTCATATAAATATTCTATTGAGCATATAATCTAACCTTTCTGTGTCTCTGGCTTCTCACTGTAAAATGCAGGTAATTCTGTACCTACCTCATCAGGCTGGAGTGAGGATTAGAAGTGGTAATATGCTATGTTGTGCTAAGTCACTTCAGTCATGTCTGACTCTTAGTGACCGCATGGACTGTAGCCTGCTAGGCTCCTCTGTTCATGGGATTCTCCAGGCAAGAATACTGGAGTGAATTGCCATGCCCTCCTCCAGGGGATCTTCCTGAGCCAGGGACTGAACCTGTGTCTCCTGCATTGGCAGGCAGGTTCTTTACCACTAGTGCCACCAGGGAAGCCCCAGAAGTGGTTATTACCCAGAAGTGGTAATATACCCAGATAATTAGTCAATATGCATGAAGCAAACACTATATAAATATTGCAATTCGGTAATTACAAAAATAATGGAGCTATTTCCATTTTTAGAAAAATATAAATCACTATTTTCATATGCAAATTAGGGAAGAAAGCAAGATATCCTCACAGATACTAACAATTTTAAAGTAGGTTCACAAAATACAATAAGACTGCAAAGGAAAGCAACCTGCCATTCCTCAAATTACTGCATAAGGCAGTTAAGTACACTAGGTTCCAAACAGGAAAGTCACGAACACAGTTCTGAGCCCTTGCAAATCACACAACCTCCTGTGCCTCCAATTCCTCAATTATGAAGTGGAGATCATAGAGGCATTGGAAATTCTATAAGGCAATGGCCTTATAGGGCTATTCTGTAGATTCGTTAAAATAAGACATGTGAAGTGCTTATTAGCAAGCTCTCTGTAAAGGTTAGCTATTATTATTATCATTATTATTAATGAATACCCTTGAAAATAAGTCGTTGACTGGAATGGGTCCAAGAAAATATCACAAACACCCCAAGATTAGACAGAGTGCCAACGTGGGACCAAACGACTGATCAGTAGAAGAAGAAAAGCAAATTTCTGGTCTGGCAGATGCTGCATAGAAATAAGTGCTGAGATATCACAGAGCAGGGATCCCAGCTCAAGTATAAAACCCAAGGAGACTCTCAAGTGGAAGGGCTCTAAAAATAAAAATAGAAAAAGAGAACAACCATTTTATCCACACTGTACCCTGGGTGACTGGTCCTCTGCATTCCAGTCTCCCTTTTACAGAGGAGGAAACATATTCAGAAAAGATGAATACTTTGTTCAAAATGGTGTGTAAACAGCAAAGGGAGGTGTGTGTGGAGGTGGTGGAAGACAAGATCCTAGGCTAAACCTTACAGAGAATCTGTGCTCTGTGCACATGCTTGCAACTCTGGAGCAGCAGTCATTAACAGGCGGGACACATAAGACAGGGACCACTTCCTCCTTTGGTAAAAATGAGTCCAAGTACCAAGTTCAGAGTCCAATATCAGACATTTAGCCCCCAATCTAGGGATCCTCCTGAGTCACTGAAATGGCCCAAGCCTAGAAGACTGAGAATCCACGTGAGTGAATCCAAGCTGAGGGGGAGCAGAGAGATGGGGGAAGAAGGTGAAAGGAGCTAGGCTGCTTGTCCTGGTTTTGTCAGATTTTTCTTGTATGTATGCAACATCTTTATAAAACAATGAGACTTTTCCCGCAACTCAATTCTAAGAGTCTGTCTGACTCAAAAGATAACTTCTACATTTCTATTTTCGTCTCAAGAACAGAAAATCCGCACAGCAACTTCCCAGAGCTGACTACAGTAGAGAGGCTAGGCTAGATAGACATTGTATCTAGGGAGGAAGGCCCTAACACTAGGTCTGCCTATTACCGTCTCATTTCCACTTGCTGCTAGGCCCCCAAGTGGGCACTCGATTCTCAGTCATTTTCAACGATGTAGCAAACCCCTCCCCTCCAACCCCCGCATCGGCCAATAGAGGGCGGCCTGTCTCTTCTTCCAGAAGTCTACCAGCTGCATACTCAGATTCCTTTTCCTTTCAGACCTGTTAGGTCCCAAACCCACCCCACCCCAGTTTATAAGACTCTCTCCTTCCCCAACCAGCCCTTTCAAGTGCTTTTTTAAAAAAAGGCATTTCCTAAAATCTAGAGAGGGGGTGACAGATGGAAAAGTTCAAACATCCTTTTGTCTGTAACCCATCCCTCTCTTCCACTCCTGTACTCATGCGTTCTTAGAAGTTCTGGCCTCTCCAATGAGCTGACAATCTAATGGGGTGAATCAGAACTATTTAGAGAAAGGTTTATATTACAACATATTTATTTACATATTTAATTTATATATATAATATAAGCATTTGTAATATAACATGATAAATGTAAGCAGAGGTGATTACAAAATGCTATAGAACAGCTAAGGGAATAAGCTCAAGATGCTTCCCAGAAGAGGAGGCATTAAACCATATTCCATGTATGCTTCTAACTCTTATATTTGTACATGTCTTTCAGGGTCTGTATAATCCCCCCCCCAGCTCCCTCTCTCCCTTGACCCCCAGTTGTCACCATGTTGGGCCCACCTAATCTCTCTTTTGAATCCTTAAGTCTGTTTTCTGAAGATGAGGGAATCCTTTTGTGTCTGAGCCCCAATCTCATTGCCTTGGCTTCTGGCCACCTACTGTCTCTCCTGGATCCCAGAGGGGAAACGGCTATTTCATAACTGAGCTCCTACTTTACACACTGTTTCAGATAAGCTGCCAGGCCCTTGCAGGTTTCTTATTTGCCACTAGTTACAGGCTTTAAGGAACTATGCTTGTTTTCTCTTTTGTTTCTCTATTAAGGCTATGGTAAAGGACCAGGTGTAAGAAATTTTCTCAGCTGTTACATCCAAATTTGTGTACATTTGACTTCAATTCCCATGAGGAGTCAGACTATCACCCGTGTTGATCTACCTTCGAGAAGTTTCTACCTCTGGAATCCCAGGAATGATGTCCCTTGCTTGTGTTCAATCTCTAGGTTTCTCTAACTTTAATATATTGCCTTTAAAAATAAAATAAACAAACATAAAAGCAAGACTGTGGCAATGATTCTCTTTTCTTTCAACTACAGTAGCTTTCTCACTTCTGTATTTTTTTTCCATCACCTGACCTTGGCTTTTCCTCTTAAGTCCTACAATGTTATCTGCTACGTTTTAATAATGTCTTTATACTTGCATTTGAACAGAAATATAGATAACCTCCTCTGCAAGAGTGGAAAGGGCCTTTTAACACAGCTCAATGATGACAGCTTGTTGGCAAATCCCACGGTAGAGTACTGGTGCCTTGTTGGGGTCCAAGAAACAATCATGTTCAACAGCGTTGTATGTTTTATTGTTCTTGAATTTTGCTAATGGAATATCAAGCATATCTGAAATGATTTTACCACTTAATACTTATAATTATAGAACCTTAGGGTATGAGGTCCTTTGGAGATCATCTAACCTGACCTCCTACACAACTACAGGAACTGTCTCTACAACATCCCTGGAAACGAGTCATCTCAACAGCTCTTTAAATGCTTCCAGAAAATGGTATGCTCACTCCCCACTTTCCACTGCTGATAATCAGTGATAATTAATGAGCCTCTTCCCCTTCTCAGGACAAAGAACTATGATTGGAGAAATGTTTAGTTTTCTGATTCCAATGACTGGGGAATATTCCACTGGTACCTTTGGCTTTTCCATTCAGGATTAGAGTGGTTAAACCAAAATGTTTATAAGAAGTATAAATTTGTTCCGCAAACAGAAGATTTCAAAGGCATCTTTGTTTCTTCTCTCCTTACACTGCTCTGCTATTAACTTTGGGTTCATTAGTCAGGATTTTCAGATCCACTTGGCTGCCACCTTCCTGCAGCCAGACCATCTTGGATCAAAAGGTCGGCAGGCCATTCCCATCTCACACCTGCCACAAGATCTGATTTTTCTTTTCCCCCACACTGTTCCTAGTCACTTTCTGTTAATTCACTAATTTTATTGACCCTGTAACACATCCTGGGAATGGTGGGCCATTACAGAGCCTATCACTTCGAGATGCTTTTTCTGACAGCTACAGATGAGAAACAACCTCCACACGACGCATTCTGCACCATTTCAGCTGCTTCTTTACCTGGTTTAACACAAAGAACATTTTCTTTATTAGCACATTCACAGAAAATGAAAAAAAATTAAAACCCACGTTTGTCCACCACCTTGGGGAAAAGGGGGCAATGACAGACGATATTAATGATGCATGAGATATGCAGGTTTAGTCATGTCAAGACTTGTAGTAATTCAATTCGGCCTTACTCAGGGGAGAAAAATTCACCTCTACTTTCCATCCGCCCCCTCCTTTAATGAAGCACCTCGGCACAGACGGCAGAGCGACAAAACACACCAGGATGTGGACAGCTAAAACGCACTCGAGCTACAGCGGCCCCCAACAGTCTTCCCTCCTATCCTCCGGTATATTTACCTAGACCTTTTAAAGCACTTAATTAATTCACCAGCAGCTTCGCTGGAGGCGTCTCGAGCGTTCCGAGACTCCATTACATGATATCGTTTACAAACTCTATTCCCAGCTCGAGTGGAAGATGGATTCTCATCCAATTTTGCAGAGGTTCCATGCGTTTTGCTTCCCTTTCCCGGGTTTCGACCCGGCGGGCGCACCAGCCAAGGGCTGGAGCCTTCACCTCCGCCCCGAGCTCCGGGTTCCCGGCCACTCTCCGAGCTCAAAGCATTTCCCGGAGGTGCAGTTGCCTCGCCCTCGGGACTCCCAAGCTAGCCGCGGTGGCCCCGAAGGCTGGCGGGCGCTCGGGGACGCTGCGACTCTCATAGCTCGCCGGTGCGCCCGAGCCGCACCGCGCCGGCGATGCCGTAGCGGGAGAGGCGCGCGAAGACTCGGCCGCAGGGCCGGCTCGGTGCGCCGGGCTCGGGGAGGCGGAGGGGGAGGAGGGGGAGGAGGGGGAGGAGGAGGAGGCGTGCGAGGGAGGAAGGGCCCAGCCGCCGGGGAGGGAGGGCGAAGGAGGGGGAGGGGGCCGGCCGGGCCAGAAGGGGTGGGGGGGGCAGCCAATGAGCTGCGCGCGGCGCGGGGCGGGGGGGGCGCGGGTTGGGGGATGAGGTAGGATGGGGGAGGGCGCAGCCCGAGCGGCGGAGGCTCGAGCCATAAACAAGCGCCCGGAGGAGCGGCGCAGGAGTGAGGCGAGCCGGGCGCGCGGAGCGGACGCCGCGGACCTTCTGCTGCGCCACCGCGCCCACTCGGCGGCTCGGGAGGCGGGGACCGGCCCGGAGGCTGCGCCGCTGCCGCCGCCACAACCACCGCCGCCGCGGGGTCGGCCGACGCGGAGGAGGAGAGAGGGAGGAGGCGCCGCCAGCCGGGGCTGGAGCCGAGCGCAGCCGCCGCCGCCGCCAGAAGTTTGGGTTGAACCGGAGCTGCCGGGAGGAAACTTTTTTTCTTTTTTTCCCCTCCCTCCCGGGAGGAGGAGGAGGAGGGGAAGCCACTGCTGGCGCCAACGCTAGTGGGCTCCGGGTCGGCGCGGCCCGCAGGGGGAGCGGGGGCCTCGCCCCGCGAGGGGAGGCTCGCCCCGGGGGCCCCGAGGGGGGCGGCGAGGACCGCGGGCTGCGGGTGCGGCGGCGGCGCGTGTGCCCCGCGCAGGGGAGGGCGCCCGCCCCGCTCCCGGCCCGGCTGCGAGGAGGAGGCGGCGGCGGCGCAGGAGGATGTACTTGGTGGCGGGGGGCAGGGGGCTGGCCGGCTGCGGGCACCTCCTGGTCTCGCTGCTGGGGCTGTTGCTGCTGCTGGCGCGCTCCGGCACCCGGGCGCTGGTCTGCCTGCCCTGCGACGAGTCCAAGTGCGAAGAGCCCAAGAGCTGCCCCGGGAGCATCGTGCAGGGCTTCTGTGGCTGCTGCTACATGTGCGCCCGCCAGAGAAACGAGAGCTGCGGCGGCGCCTACGGGCTCCACGGAGCCTGCGACCGGGGGCTGCGCTGTGTCATCCGCCCCCCGCTCAATGGCGACTCCATCACCGAGTACGAAGTGGGCGTCTGCGAAGGTACGGCCGCCCGCCGCGGGCCCCCTCCCACCTGGCCCGCGCCGCCCCCTCGGCACTGGTGGCGCCGAACAAAGTTTGGCCGAGACTTTCCCGAGGAGAGAGGGTTCTTCGGAAAGGAGGGGCGCCCGCCACCCCCGGGAGTGAGCCCTGAGTCCCTGGGTTCCCAGTTCGCTGCTTCCCCGGATGCCTGGCCAGCCGCGGGAGAGGTTGGGTTGCGTGGGTGGGGGCCGGCGGGTGGGAGATCGCCCCCGGCCGCGCACAGACGCGCACACGTGTGGCCCATCGGGTTGGGGTTGGGTGGAGTGGCCAGGCTGTGCGCCCGGAGGTGGGGGCGCCGCGGGCAGGGGGCACTGCGGAGGCTATGGCGAGCCCCTCGGGGAGTCCGGCCCCTGCCGCCCTCCCCGCACTAGCGCAGTGTGGAACCGAGTGCTGCACTACGTCCACTCAAGTCCATTTTCTGCTGGCGGAGGAGACGTGTCTCCAGCTCACACTCCCTGTGTGATTCTTGTATTATTTTTTCCTTGCGCTTTTTCTTCACCCCCTTCCTCCTCCTGCGCATATAAATCAGTTTCAGCTCCGGAATATGTCAGCCCAGGGGAAGTTACAGACGGTGGTTACTCATTTATTTGCCTATTGAAAGCGGTCAAAGGCTTTCTCTCCTGAATGAAGGGAGGGGTGGGGGGCCGGGCGGGGGGCTTGCACCTAGGAGTGAAAAGTTGTTTCTGTACTATTAGTGGCTGCTTTTTAAGAGCAGATATCCGCGTCTTTCCAATCGTGTTGCTTGTTCTTTTTGTGTGTTTAATAACGAGGATTGTTCTGCTGGTTTCTCCAGTGAAGTATTGTGCACCATGGTGTCTGATGGAAGGAGAAGGATTGGGTTAGCGGAGCCCTCCTTCTTGGGAGAATCACTGTTGATGGGTGTTGGCCTTCAGCCCTGCCCGCCGGCCTCGGGGTGCTTGGTCAGGTTTGGGGTCTAGAGAGACGCAGTGAGTTCTTTTTATTTGGCTCATGCCAAATAGTGAGCACCAGTGAAACGCAGGATCCCTGCTCGGGCTGACGTTGGGGCGGTGGTGCTGTTCTGGGGCATCCTGGTGTGCGAGCAGAGCGCAGCAGCCTTACTCTGGAGGGGCGGAGGAGGGACAGGCGCCCCTGCTCCTGTCTTCGTCAATACTCACAGCCTGCGCGCAGGAGACCAGGGAGGGGTTTATTCTGAAGCATCCTTCTGCGTGTCTGTTTATTGTGCTGGGAAACAGAGGAAGTAGATGCCTCAAGGGTCTGTTGAAAGGCTTCCATTCTGTGGTTCTCTTTACATACGTGCATGCTTGTTGATTATTGTTGTTTAGTTACTCAGTCCTGTCCCACTCTTTTGAGACCCCATGGACTATAGCCCGCCATGCGCCTCTGTTCATGGGATTTCCCAGGCAAGAATACTGGAGTGGTTTGCCATATCCTCCTCCAGGGGATCTTCCCGACCCAGGGATGGAACCTGCGTCTCCTGCATTGGCAGGCGGGTTCTACCACTGAGCCACCAGGCAGGTTTTCAAGTTTGGACAGTTTTGGAAAATCAGGATGGCCTTTCTGGTTTGGAAGCTAGTGGGCAGTAATGAGTGAAGGGAACACTTGCAGGGAAGTGCACCGATGCACCCTGAGGACATTGGGATACAAGAGTTTGTTTACCTCAAGTACAAAAGCCTCTCACCTGGTGTTAAGTCCCACCATATAACATGTTTTTGTTTCTCACAAAGAAGAAAAATGCCCAGGAGATTAACTTCTGATACAATTTTATGTGTTTGACTTTGGGAATTCTGAATGAGTTGGACCAAAAGATGCAGCTTTGAACCCTGCTACTTGGAGTGTGTAATTTACTTAAGCCAGCCTCCCATAAATCTGAAAAGAACAAGCACCCTGAAACAAGGTTAAATGTGGTGGAAACTGCTGTGCTCTGAGAAGGACTTGGGAAGGTTCTAAAGATTCTAACCTTTGTTTTGTTACTTGATGATAGATTTCTGGTGAAGAAAATGTGGAGTTCAGGGAACATTCACACTAATCAAGAGCTTTGGCACCAATGTCCTGGTGTCATTGTATAGAGTTATTTTTGCAGTTTGTTGGTGAGCCTTTTATTCCTCTGAAATGAGGTGATCCCTCATAGCTTCGTTTCTTCTGTTAACACTCTACACACTTGGTATTCATCTTGAAAATGCTTGGAAGTATTTATTGGCATGATGATATCACATTTAGTGTTCTTTAACAGCACTTTCCATCTAGCCAGCCTGTTTTCAGCTACCAATTTTGTGTGCTCAGGGCATTTTTTACTTTTTTTTTTTTTTTTTATAGAACTCTAAAAGCAGCAATCGGGTTGCAATCTATGGACCCAAAGTAGAAAGGACAGTGTTACTTAGCATGATGATTGTATTTAGACAGCTGTTTCAATAGGGTGTCTAAAATTTCAAGAATTTTCACGTGATTACAAGATTTATGGAAACAAGATAAGTGAGTAGCCTTTTTTCTTCCTCCTTTTTAAGAAGTAGAGAAGTCATTCTATGGCAGTAATTACCCTAGAGGATGCTGACATTCTCTTATTTTTCTCTTAGTTGGCAAAAAATTTCTCAATGGCCAGTGTTTCCCTCAGTTTCCATTTTTATTCATAAATTTGCACATAATTATCATAACTAACAAATAGAAATTGATACATTTTGTTCATGAGGAAGTCTTTTGCTGCAATTTTTGCACTAAAATGACCCCTACTGGTTGTATCTGTTAATGAAAACTCTTTTGAAACTTGTTTAACTGACTATACTGAGGAAAACATATTACATGGTATAGAAGTGTTATCATGACTAACCTGTTTTCGTTGACATAATTTAAATACAAATTACATTGCTCTATCTGCCAACTTGCAGTAATTTTTATTTATATCACTCCCCATACTGGCTTTATGAGAGAAAAAAAAAATCATGTTTTTAACTTCAGTTCACAAAGTAAGTAGATAAAGTAGGGTCTGAAATGGACCCCTTCCAAATTGTGGTTCCCTGCCTTAGGTTTTTAAGGCATCCTGGGTCATAGTAGGCTCTCAGTGAATGTGCATTGAATACATGGAAGAACAGTGTTTTCCATAGAAAGAACACTGAGGGAAAAATATTTTCTGAAAAGGTTAAATGATGCGAAGAGTGAATCATGTGACACATACACCTGGACTTCTTTTCTGCATCATTTAGACTGTTAACTAAGTAAATCCTGACATACTTGTTCCTTTAAAAAAAAAAATCTTTGGCTATGTCTGTATTTAAAGTTGAGCAGAGAGCCAGATACCTCCATTTTTCTCTACTCTGTGAAGTGCTTTCTGGCCCCTGGGAAGATCCCTTTCCCATTTCCACTGATTCAGTGAGTCCTCCTGCTGCCTTTTGCAGCTTCCTAAGTGGCCTGCTCCTTGGTTAGGGTGCCTGCTTCTAGGTAAATCGCCTAGAAGCCATAGAAATAAGTTTGGAGTCTGAACTCCTGAGAAGACTGGGTGGGAGACCTCTTTGGAACATGAAAGACAGGGTTGAAAAAAATACTCAAATGAGATTTTCTAGGAAGAATGTTTGGATTGGCCAGTGAGGTTTATGTTTCAGACACGGGGTGAGGTCCATTTTTCCTCCTCTGTGGACTCGTATAATATGCTTCTGTAAGGAAGGGGTGGGTGGGGGGAGCATGACCAGCCTTCTCTAAGTAAGGAAAGGGCAGCGATGGCTTAAGCTTGATGATTTGTGAGGGCAGAGTGGTGAGGAACCTAGTGGACACTATAGAGCGCTTTGCTCTGAGAACTTTGCCTTAGAGCCAGGCGATCCCTATCACAGAGAAGCACTTTTTTCCCACCTGGTGATTATTTACTCAGTGGTTCGTGTTTATGGAATGGAACTGTGTTTTCACCTCTGCCATGTAAGAACTGTCTCTTTCAAAACTCAATCCTCCTTTGATTTCCCGCAGGTATTTTAACTTTTCTTTCCGCCCGCTTGTCACGGGGCAGTAAGTAAAACTGAGGATGTGGGGTGGGTATTCACAGCAGAGAGTGGAATGTTTTCTGAAACTGTTGACGTTAAGAAGGTTATGGTTTTTTTTTTACTCACTGGAGATGACGACTCCTTGGAAAAAGGTTTTTGGAGGATCTGAGGTGAGGCCTAGGGAACAGGCTCTAGGAGGCCAGGGAACAAATCAAACCAGTTGGTTGCACACTAGCCACAGATCTCCTCTCATCCATCTGTAATGTAGGACTCAGAGTTAAGAGTCCATGAATTTGGATTTTTACCAGTTAAATAGAATGGGCAAAGTTAATATTCTTGTACTGATGTTAGAAAAATGAAAACACCCAGAGCTCCTTGTTTTTGAGGAAGGTGTTTCAGTTTCCATCTCAAAAGTCTTTAGGTAAAGTTCTTAGATGCCAGAGACAGAAGCAAGCAGAGGGCCTATGAAATCAACTTAATACAGCACAGGAAGAGGAACCAATGTAAGTAAACAAGGAAATAATTAGTTCTTCCCCAGAGTAAATATTGACAAAATGTGGAGAGCCTATTCACTGCACATATTCAAATGACAGGACTTCATGACTTTGATTTTGACTGTCAAGCTTATAGAACCCTCACTACCGTCGAGGAGTCCAGTCACATAAAACACTTGGCAAGGGGCGGGTTGAGTGGCATAGCACTGGAAGGGCAAAAACAGCATGTCTGGGGATCTTGCTGCCATTAACATGCATTTACTCTACAAGTGCCGTGACGAGCATACAGGTAAATTTACTGTAGTAAATATTATTAATTTATGAAGAAAACCATCTGAATAATCCTTAGAATTTGGGCGTTACAACCAGTTGTGGGAGTTATTGAGCTTCCCTTGTGGTTCAGCTGGTAAAGAATCTGCCAGCAATGTAGTCTGCCTGCAATCCGAACTGCAAGACCTGGGTTCGATCCCTGGGTTGGGAAAATCCCCTGGAGAAGGGAAAGGCTACCCACTCCAGTATTCTGGCCTGGAGAACTAGCAATGTGGTGCAGGTTTCTGTGTTTATGGCTTAAAATGTGATGATCTGGATGAACAAGGGGATGCTTCAGGGAATCATGGGGCAGGAATTAGAAAGTTGGGGGGAAATGGATAAAACAGATGGCCCAAAAAGATAATGGAGTGGGAGGACTAAAGAATGACAAATGGGAGGGGAAAAATACTGAATGCATCTTAGGGCAACTATGTCATCCTTTGAAGAATAATCCAAAACACATTCCAGACATTAATTGTGAAATTCCTGAAAAATGTGGGTGTGTTTAATGTCGTTCAGGCTAACATGCACTAACTAACATGAGAGATGGCAGTGCTGCTTTCGTGTGTAAATACCATCAGGTAGATGATGGTAAAATGAGTGGAAGGTAAATATATTTGAAGCAGGTTCCTATGACACTGTGTTCCACAGGGCACATGCAGGATGAGGGTTTTGGAGACACCCCAGTAAAGCTCAGTTTATTATTTGAGGAAGAAACAGTGGACTAGCCAAGCATGAATGAATAACAAACTGAAATCCTTCCTTCTCCAAGACTGAATTCTCCAAAGCTGAATTTTTAAAGTTCTGGCTTGTCTCTGCATAGAAATCAATCACTCATTCATTGATCTACTCTGTACAAGGCTTTCTCCTGGGGTGGCAGGGGAGGAGGGGGAGCTGGGAAGCCTGGGGACCTCTCAAACCTGAGCCCTACTCCAGCCACTCTTATAATCAAGATAAAGAATGAGGCAGGACCTTCAAAAGTCTATATTATAACTTCAAGCCAAGTAGAAATGATTTCTCTGGTCTCTATATGATTAGTTGGTGAGTGAGATATGTGGTTAAAATTTGTTGTGGGAGTCGCAGGATCTGAGATGATCTTTTCAGACTCAGGTGGCAAAGCTGAAAAGGAGAATTCAAAGTCCAATAAGGTACAGAAGCCTGAGTAAGACCTCTGTTTCAATGGGGGATGGGGAAGGGAGCCTACCCATTCTCAGAGTTCTTGTGATAGGTATCAAGAGTGCTTCCCAACATGTTTGAGAATAAGGCTGAGTTCTTAACGCTCTACCAGCTGTTGTTCAAAGCGGCACTTTCGTTTTGGGAGCACTTCTCTCTTTGTTCTAGCTTGTTCCACCAGGCAGGTGAGTGTCGTCGGCAGCGAACTGAGAACTGTCTATTTATCAGCATCTCCTGATTTCACCACTCTCTGCTGCTTGTCCTGGCCAGTTAGTCTGATCAAATCATGGAAGACCTCCAAGTTTGGATAAGACCTCATTGGTCTTCCGGACAGGACAGAGATGTGGTGAACTATTCTTAAGGATGCCCTCAAGGTAAACATTGGTTCATTTGGGTCCCACACTAAAAAATAAAAATAAAAAATCAAGAGGTTCCTTTTTCTTCTGTAGTTACTGAGTGAACAGAGTTCAATTCCTTATCTCCCTCTCCCAACCCCAATTAATTCCTTTTGAGAAATACTTATATCTTGATCCAAGAGTGTAATGGTTAGAAACTTGGTTTCTGGGGTGAAATCTACACTCTGCTTCTGTGCATCTACATTTTCTCCTCTGTTCAGTGGGGTTAATAATAGGGTTTCTGTAAGGACTCAGTGAACCCTGTGAAGCACTTAAAACAACGGGCTTGCATATGGTAAACACTTAAGGACAACAGAGCTACTAAGCAGTAGAAGTAAAATAATCTGATACGGGCTCATTCTCTTGTTCTGTTTAACTCTCAGCCATCAGAGTATTTCATCCTTGGTGGTTAAGGAGTTTGGGCTCTTAGAAAGGGAGCAGATTATTATGGAAGTATTATGGTCCCCTCGTATCCCGACACCATAAATTCATCGAGTTAAAAAACGTAAAAGGCCTCTGAAGCTATTTGCTACCACCTTTCCTCCTGATGCCCATTTATTATACTTGGTCTAAATAGTTTCTGTAAAATTTGTATATTTGGAGTAAAAATAGAGAGGGAGGAATCTGAAATTTTTTGCGTTGTGCTGAGTCGCTTCAGTCATGTCTGACTCTTTGCAACTCGAATGGACTAGCCCTCTAGGCTCCTCTGTTGATGGGATTCCCCAGGCAAGAGTACTGCAGTGGGTTGCTGTGCTCTCCAGGGGATCGTCCCAACCCAGAGGATTGAACCCACGTCTCTTGTGTCCCCTGCATTGGCAGGCAGGTTCTTTGCCACTAGTGCCACAGGTTGTAGGAACCATACATTTAGCCATTTGTCTGTGGGCTAATAATTGGGGAAGGGGGAACACTTACTAGCAGTGTGCATTTTCTGTCACATTGTATTTTGGAAGAAGATTTTGCTCCTAGCTCCTGGGGTGTCCACACTGGCCGTCAGCATGGGATTTCGCCTGGCTTGAGCAGAAGAAACAGCTTGTAGAGCTGCAACTCACCTGCAAAGGGGCCACAGTCTAACTTGTCCTTGAAGTAGGTGCAAATGAGGCAAAACCAGAGGTCAGGCGTTCAGCCAGGCCAGGCCTCCATTCTTTTTGCAGCCCTACCTGTTTCCTGGCTCCCCTTTGCCCTTAAGTATTTACTGAGCAGCTGCTGAAGCTCTGGTCTTCATGATACCACTTACCGTCTCTAAGCTTGAGTTCCCCCAGCTGTTAATAGTGACAGGTACCACCTAGGTTTGCTCTGAGGATTAAATGAGATAAAACTGCGCCTTTGAAATGTTAATGTGCACACAAATCACCTGGGGATCTCATTAAGCATGCAGGTTTGGATGCAGTAATCCGGATAGGGCCAGAGAGTCCACAGTTCTAATAGACTCTCAGGTGATGCCAATGCTGCTGGTCCCAGGACCACTTGAAATAGCAGAAAGATAGTGCATGTAAAGCATGTAGCATGAGTATGGCGTATGATAGTAAGACCTGTGTAATAATTAGTTTTCAACCAAAATAAAGGAGATGAGGCCTGACTTTCACAAAGGCTGTGGTCTGAAGGTAGACAATGAAAACTGGGACCATCTGTTGTAGCCCAAGACAATAATTTACAGCTAGTAAGGCTTGAGCTAGGAAGTGCTGGGCATCTCAGGGGCAGTTAAGAGGGGCCCCAACTCCACCTTTGACTACTAAGAAGGATTTAGGGGGGGTGCAGCAGCAAGCCAGGCCTCAGGGGGTCTCTTCCCCTCCTTCCTCCTCCTCACTCGTCTGTGCAGGGTGTGGTAGGGAAAAAGTAGGCCTTGGGGCCAGACAGACCTACGTTTAAATCAACCGTGTTCAACTGTAAGCCACCAGTTTGCTTAACTGTTTTGAGTTTGTTTCCTTACCTGTGAAAATGGAATAGTAATAGCTTTTATCAAGTAATTACAATGAGGGTTGGAGAGAATTATTACATAATTAAACATATATGATTAACATGTATGTGTGTTATGTATATACATGCATAGACACACAAAAATATGTGTAATGGCCAGTAGAGTACCTGGTACTGAAAAAGATAGTTAATATTTCAATTTCCATTCTATTTTTTGTCTTCTCTCTCTCTCTTTTTGTGGACTTCCCTGGTGGCTCAGATGGTAAAGCATTTGCCTACAATGCAGGAGACCCAGGTTCGATCCCTGGGTTGGGAAGATCCTCTGGGGAAGGAAATGGCAACCCACTCCAGTACTCTTGCCTGGATAATCCCATGGACGGAGGAGCGTTGTAGGCTACAGTCCATGGAGTCACAAAGAGTCGGATACGACTGAGCGACTTCACTCACTTCACTCTCTCTTTTTAATTTGTTAGCTTTCTCTCTGTATAAGTTAAAGAAAATTTCTTCTTTGTGGATTGACTACACTTAACTAAATCTCTTTAACAGGGGATTCCGACAATTATGGTCTCTTGATGTTTGTCAGAGAGAAAGGGACAGTGAATCCCCAAGAACGAGGGGTATGAGTTGAAGGTCTCTGTACCAAAAGCACCTTCATAGGTTTGACCCAATCTGATTGTAATTCTCAGTTCCTTTGCTTCAGGGAATGTGGCCATCTGCTCTATTTTGCGGTTTGAATGCTTACTTCCACAGAGCTATTTCAAATTAGTATTTCTTTTAAAAGGTGACCTATGTTAATATGGATGGCGTATGGACTCATGGAAGTGCGTTAAATGGTATTTTACTGTTAGAAGTTTTCTGTGGGTTTCCAGACACAGCTAGAGACCTCAGAGCCCCCAGGAGCATTGCCAAGGCAAGACAGGGTCACTGGGGTTCCAGAAGAAAGAGCAGCAGGCCCGCTGGCTCAGAGACCAGGGCAGCTTGGTATGAGCAGGAGGTGGTTCCCAGGGTGCATGTGCGTTGCTCTGATTGATCTGACATGCTCCATCCATCTTCCACGTGGACTGATGCTGCAGCTTTACTTTGGGTTTGCATTGTGGTTTCTCTGGAGAGTCTGTGCTGCAGTGGAAGGCTAGAAAAGAACAGCTAGGATTAAAACACCTGACATTCTTGTCTCTCTGGTTCCGACTGTAGGTGAGGTCCCACTTCGGAACTGTGACTTTTTTCAAGTCCTCTGTTTATCCAGTAAATATGGGCTGAGAACTTACAAGGCAAATACCTTATATTGGCTATTATGCAACATGGAGAAGGAAACACAATGATGTTACAGTCCTTGAAATCAGTAGTTTAAAACTCTTTATGTTCTTCATGACAACCAAAACATATTACACAGTCAAAATTGGTTTTTTTCTTTTTACTGAGACTCTCTAGTACCTATCATTATAGTGCTTCTTTCATCACAAGTGTGGATATTCAAATATGCAGCCTACAGGCAAGGTGAGAAACTTCCACATTTTAGAGTTCTGCTTAAGCATTTGTTTGTCAAATCCAAAAAGAACACCTTCATTTTGAAATATCCTGGGAATATTTGTTTTATGAACGTTTAAGAAAGAAAGCTAAGGGTTCATTGTGTTTTCAGGTGTTTACATTTCAAGTCCCTGAGAAGAGAATCACAAGAGTCTGCCCTTTGGAAATTTTAGCCATGTCCTTAGCAACCAGCCACTCTGGCTGTGGCAAGGTAAAAAAAAAAAAATAATAATAAAGGTATAAGCTGTAATTAGAGACTGTGCCTATCTTATTTAGCATTTCAAAACAAAAAAAAACAAACATCTCAGATTCAAAACAGAAAGGAATTTCTGGCAGGGCACAATGAAACCTGAACCTGCAAAATCTCAGTCTACAGGAGGTAACTTAGCATCTTATCCAAAGGCCACAAGCAAAACTGTTCACAAGGGATAAAACAAAAGGCATCTCAATATTGGAGACTTGTGATACCTCCTCTTTTTTTTTTTTTTAAAGACTCCAAGAGACCTGCCAAGATAAGGCAAAACTGTCTTGAAAAAGTGTAGCCAGAACTGGCCTTTGAATATTGAGGATTCGTTGGACTACTTGAGCCCTGTAAGTGTGAGGAATCCTGTACAGGGTGTGTGGGCTCTGTCCCCTCAGAGTGTGTGTTTATGACTCTGCAGAGGCAGGACACTCCATCATCTTGTCAGAGGCACATCTTGAAAAAACTTTCCTTACTTTCCATAGTTGGAAGCTTTACCTCTTTTCAAGAAGGGCATTTACATTCTGAGGGAGGAAAAGGGGATAGATTTTTAGACAATTTTCTCGCTGAAGGCCAGAGTCTTTGAAGGATTGTTAAATGATTTGAGAAAGATTGGGTGTGCTGTGTGTTCAGAAATACTGAGTTCTTAGATTTCAGACAGATTTTAGGAAGATTTATTACCGTGTCCATTAAATTTAAACATTAAAATGAAGGGCCAAATACATGTCCATATTTTAATCAAAAGAATGAGTGGATTTGTATAGATTATTATTTGTTGCCGGTAGGATTTAGGGCTGCTCAGAAAAGTAGACTTTGCAAAATTCTTGTACATGAATCTAGTACGATTAAGGAGAAAAAATGTAGCCCTGGCTTCCAGGTCTTCCTCCATCCTCTAATCGCCGGTAACTGAAATAAAACCTTCTCAGCTTCCCTTGACTTGACTTTGCCTTGATTTGTCCAAAGCGAATTAAATAGTTACCTACCTGAAGGCAGGGGAACTGAACCAGATGCTATGTTAAGGCCCTTCTGGTCATAAGATCAATGTTTTTATGACCTCTAAGTCCTAGACAAGAGTCAACTATTGCCTTGTGTCTGCAGAGCCAGAGAAGGAAAAAGCAGTAGTGTCTACATGACCGTATGCCAAATGCCATAGACTGAAGGACTTGGAGCAGGAGATCAGGAGTTCTCCTGTAGTTATGTTTATTGTGAGGCGGCGGAGACAGCAAAACACAGTTACTGGGAAGTCAGTGACATCTTTTCAACGCTGGTGATCTTTAAGCCGCGTTAACTGTGGTCTAATATGGATCTGAGAGAATTTACACCTCTTTTATGTCTGCGTTGGTCTGCTGCCTTCCACTCTCTACTCCATCTTCTCATTTACTTCATTAGTTATGACTGTGAGGTGGGTAGGTGACAGATACTGCAAAGGCCGAAGCTTGAGCAAAGACAGGCCAAAACTTGCCCAAATTCACATGCTCGTTTCTGCCTCTGACACTCGGAGAGAGTTGAGTAATTGGTGTTCTTCCTAATACTGCAGGCAGCAGCCAAATTCTCAGCATTCTTTTACCTTTGCTGCTGTTTTCACTTGCCAGGGAGTTTCCTTAAGCAGCAGCTGAATTTAAAGAAGCATAACAGTGATCATGCACAAAAGGAGGGGCCTGGGCTGCACGGGCTCTTGCGCCTCCTGTGGGGAGGGTGAAGTGAATGAGGCTCCGCGGAGGGCCCCGCCTCCCCCACGGGGAGGTGCTCCGCACGTGTGCGAGATGGAAATCTTCAGTGAAAATGTCTCCCGTCCAGGTCAGCCGTGAAGCTTGGAAAGTTGTCTCTGGGGTCTAGAAGCTTCACCCTTCCTTTGCACGTTGTCCAGCAACAGGGCATTGTGCTGCTAGGTGGTGTAGACCTCTGGCCCTTAAACTTGATGTCATACGTATGGCTCTGAAGAATGCGATGCTCAGCCCAGCCCGTGGTGTACACCGTAGTCAGCCTGCTGTGCCTGGTGAATATTACATTTTTGCCAGAGCAGCCTTCCAGAATGAGGTACTAGTTAATTCCAGTTGGGCGTTTATTCGTTAATAAGTCTGCTGAGCGCTAAATACTCCATTTGAGAGTATGCAACAGGAGAAAACTCAGCAACTATTATGTAGATCTCTTCCATGAAGCAATGTGAACTTATTTTAGTTCTGGTTTCCTATGACTGCTTTATACACCCAAAGATGATTTTTAACTGAGTAGACATTTTATGTTGTTAAATGGAGAACACTTCTAGTGGAGTACTATGGCTTGCTCTGTCTTTCCTCCTTTTCTTTTTTGAAGATAATATTAAAAGTTAAGTCCTGTTCCGGCTCTTATCCTCTCTCTTTCAGGGTAGATTTCTGGATAGCTAGAAGTGGTGGCATCTGAAATAGCCATTGAGGGGTGGGTGGTATTCATTTAGTAACCCGAGCTTTTGCCTGAAGAGCTTCTGCTTAACTCTTCTTTGCTGTTTCAATAGGTCTTTATTTGGTTTTCTTCCTGCTAGGTTGATGCATATTAGCTTAAGAACTTTTAAATTGTGGGGGCAGTAAGAAAACTTTGAATGCCTGGGGCCCTACACTTCTCTCTTAGAAGCAGCCAGAGGGTTTAGTGTGTATCTGTTAGCAGGAGAGTCTTCTAGAAGGTCCATTTGGTACCTCTCACACCCACAGCTTTGTGCTGTGGTTTGGCTCTCCTCCTTTCCTGATGAATCCATGCCATGACCCAGTGTAGCTGAATCTCATGTGCTCTGAAAGCCATTGGAAAGGCACATGTTCCAGCATCTTCCCATTGCCTCCACCTCCTCCCCAGTATGGCTGCGTGCAGCTCCCTTTCTGGCTGTACATAACCCACCTCTGAAGAGAAGTTGCTGCCAAGGGTCGCATCTTCAGTGAGGACCCTTCCAATAATGGTGTCCGGGCTAGCAGACTGGCAAAAGAGTCTGTAGAAATGTTTGGGGGGAAAGCAGTGTTTGCCAGTACATAGAACTCATTTGACACTGTGGAATATGATACTGTGGATTAGAAAGTGCTAAAAACATAAAAGAATCTTTATGAAGTTGTGGTAGCCTTGCTGGCTTAAGAAGATGTGTCCAGGATGATAAAATGTATCCGTAGCATCAGCAACTGGCCCCTGGTCCAGTTACAGGTGTGACTTTGAGAGACAGGAAGTTGTGATAATTCCTTCTTTGTGACTTTGCATATAGAGTGCGTGCGTGTGCATGTGTGTGTTCAGCGGCTGTGGCACAACACGAAGAATACTTTGCATTGTATTATGGACATGCAGAGAACAGCTTCCATGCTTGAAGCAAATTAAGTGTACTATCTACTCTGTAGATCAGCAAACTGAAAATGACTTCTTAATAAATAAAGATGGCGCATTGTTTTATGACATTAAAAAAACAATTTTAATTAAAGTGCTTTGGCTTTTAAACTGCCTGGTTAATTGGGATACCTATCTGGACAAGTGGAGCGCAGGAAAATGACTGACTTCATTTCTTGGTGATTGGGACCAAAGTTTTACTATCCTTAAGGCAGTGTGGGCTGATTTATAGTAGATTATCACTAAACATAACTTCTGGCCTTACATGGGAATTTTACATGTGATAGGAAAAGTAGAAATTTAGGGGTAGAATTGGAACACCTCTGGGGACCGGGGGTGGGGGAGGGGGGGTGGGGGGGAGGGGCACGGGGAGGGAGGTGAGCAGAAAGGGAGAGATACAAGAAGCCAGAGGTGTGTTTTGTTGGAAAGAGATTAATCATTTCCAAAGACTGTGCTGGGAAAAGGTGCGCCCTTAGCAAGCAAGTTTATTGACTATCTCTTAAGGAAATTGTATTTGATGCTTTGGAAGGAGAAAGGAAAAAGACTCTCTGCCAATCGAGTTCTGGAAAACTTGAGGGAGATAAAGTATTTACATGCTTTAATAACATAAAACATGTCCAAAAAATATATATAATTACAGCTGCATTTGGCACTGAAAATAGTCCATGTATTATATTTTGTAAACTGGGTGTGAATATGTGAGCCTGTGCCTTTGCCTCAGAAAAGTAGAAGGTGTCAAAGGTTGCAGAGAGAGAAACAGGAAGAATGATGGCCAGGAAGGAAGGAACTGGGAGCTTTATTTTTTTCTTGTCCTATGCATAAAGATCCCAACATTACTTTTTAAAATAATCTTAGTGTAATAAGCATTTAACTTCCTTTAGAGCCTTAGTAATTTGCATGTTATTACTAAAAACCCACAGGTAAAGGAAAAGTAGGATCCTAAATTCATTCAATACCTGACTATGGTTTATTTCAAGATTATCTTGGACAAACACCCTTTGAGAACTCAGAAAATTAGGAGGTATGTTTGACACATACTTCCTAATATCTGTTGCCCTCAGAGGTGTGGAGGCAGAGTAGCCACTGGAAAATCAATGTGGTGTTGACTTTCAGATTCCCCAGAGTTATCTTCACATATCCTTCAAAATGTATTCTCATCCTCAGCCTCCATAATTTTATGCTGCTTCCTTTGTGAAGCCTTCCTGCTCTGCCGGGAAAAAAATAATGCCATCCTCCCGGTCCTCCCCCCGCCCATAGATAGCACTTTCTTCTTCCCTTGTTATAGCACTTTTCACACTGTGTTAGGGTTCACATTTCAGTCTCCCGGCCTCGTTGTGATCCCCTTGAGTGCCAGGATAGTGTGTTATTCTAGAGCTTGGCACACAGGAAGAACTCAATGAGCATTTGTTGACTAAATCTTGATGCAAGGTCATCCAAGATATCCTACAAAAACTTTTCCATCTGAACAGTTTGGTCTGTATTGTGGAAACTAAAATAGATGACACTTACCTGTAAAGAATCCTAGGGAGAAGTCTCATATTATTGGCAGAAGACAACTTGAGACCATCTCATGTCCTCCCCTACCCCTTTTTCCCCAAATCATTCTTTTTCTAAATGTTTATTTTTAATTAATTAATTAGTCTGGCTGTGCTGGGTCTTAGTTGCAGTGTGTGGAATCTTTAGTTGAAGCACGCAAACTCTTAGTTGCCACCTACAGTGTCTAGTTCTCAGAACAGGGATCGAACCCACCCCCCGCCCCACGTTGGGAGTCTTAGCCACAGGACCACCAGAGAAGTCTCCCCCAAATCATTCTTAGAATTAATTTTTTTAGAGTTTGCTGCAATGGGTCAGTTTCAGCTGTATTTATTTTGGCAAATATTTAAAGGCAATTTTTATTTGTGGGGACTTTTCTTCTTGCCAGTTTGTCATACAGGTGTCATCTTTCATTCACCAAGCCTTCATCCATTGGTAGGAATTATCCTTGTGGGTGGCTGTTTATAAGGTCTTTACCACCCAGGGATCTTGTGCCTGTAAGCGGTGGAGATGCTGTGGCGATCAGCTGCTTAGAAACAACTGATAAACAAGTATGAATTAGTTCCAGGTGACCATATGAATAATCAGTGATGATGAAACAAACTTCTGGATTCTCAGCGAATCCAAGATTGGGTCTAAGATGAGAATGTTGACACATGAGGGAGTTTAACAAACTGCAGTGAATAGTCTGAGTGCTGTGCCAGTGAATGACACAGCCTGTTTACTGCCCCCAGGTGATCTGCACGTGTCCTCAGGAATTTAACTGTACAGCTTCTTTGAGGAAGGAACAGGAAGGTTGGAAGTGTATGACTGTGAATAATAAAAATGCCGCACAATGGTTTTCACAGGAAGTCCATAGGAATGCAATATAAGGAATTTAAAAAGCAAAATCCCATTTGGATTCACTCCAAGCCCTATGACTTCAGAGATGGAGGAATTCTTGATGACTCATGGCTAGAGTCCCAACTTGTTATTGAGCAGTGTGGAGTTGTTTTTTCCTTCACAGTTAGCCATGAACCCATTGCTTGTTTGTTTGTTTGTTTATTTTTCTGAAGGTCTGAAAGCAGTTTGCAAATTCAGACAGTGCAACTTGAGACACTTTAGGACACAACAGTAAGTTATGACCTTTGGGTCACACATTTGGCGCTAAGCTTTTCAACTGGGAAAGGAAAGCGATTTGGTCAAGATCAGGTGTACAGGTTCCTAAACAACATAGAACCATCCTGGATATAAGCTCAGGCACCCAGACTCTCTTATCACTCTGGTGAATGTGCCCAGCGAGCTCCATTGTCTTAGGCTAAGTTTAAGGGCAAGTTTAGTTTTGATGTCACCGCTGTAGCGTGTCCCTTCAACTTTCCTGCCTTAAAGAGCCTCGTCTCGCAACCTGACGGTGATTGTTCATAGTGTGGGTGTCATGAATTGGTGGCTTTCCAGTAACTCACTTTAGAGCCTTTTATTCTTCACCACTGGTTGTTAGACAATGGTGGGAGGAGGGCAAGCTGGAACTGATTGCTAAGTGAAGTTATTAATATAATGCTTAGCTGGCAATGAAAGGTGAAGGTTCTAAGAGATAATTTTTGAGAGTCCATTTGATGTTCCTCTAACTCTTTAAAAATAACTCTTTTTAACTTTCCTGTGGTTTCATTACTGTTGAAAGTTGAAAAGTCAGCTCTCAGACCCTGGGGGCAAGTGTGTTCTCCTCAAGTGTTGTCTTGTCTTCCTCCTTATCAGCAGGGGGAGTATCTGACTTAAATGGTGGAGGCTGCTTAACTCAGACAGGTATGCCCCTCAAACCTGGGCTTTCTCAGTTTATTTGAGGTGATGGGTGAAGGTCCAGAGCTGTTCTTGCTGCCGGAACAGCACATTTTATCCTGAGACTTTAATAAAATAAATGAATGGAGACAGAGGACTGGGAAACACACTTGAAGGAGGGAAGTGCCCCTTAGGTCAGAAGCCAAGGTAAACAGTCCTTGTAACTGAAAAGTAGACTTCCTGGAAGCCAAGGACCAGCCGGAGAGGGTGTGAAGTGTGACCTGCAAGTACCATTTCCAGCTGTATAGATAGCCGTGTTGCTCTGAGTCCGGAAAGCTACCTCACAGAGCTATGAGAAATCGGTTTCTTGAACCAGACTCTTACTGGCTGTCCTGTCTACAGCCAACCCAGTGAAAGCACTGGGGGAAAATTTCATGCTCGTGCCAGAGAAAGCAAGCACATGGGGCTCTCTGAGGAGTAAAGACTGACTCACCAGTGCCCTAGGGAAGCCTTGCAGGGGAACCAGTGGACTGGCAGCGGGCAGTGGGCAGGCTGCACATGTGCCTGTATTTAGAGTGAATGGAAGCACAGACCCTGTCTTTTCCAGTAGAAAACTCTCATTGCAGTGGACAGCTGTGCACATGTTGCAAATGACATGTGCACACACATCCACATACGCAATGCGCAAACGTGGAAAAGTTCCTCCTGGCATCAGTGTTCTTGTCTCCGTTCAGAGACGGAGAGTCCATCTCTTACATCCATTTCTCTGTGATGATAGCATTTTCTTCTAATTGGAGTGTTGCTGCTGCTGCTAAGTCGCTTCAGTCGTGTCCGACTCCTAGCGACCCCATGGACTGCAGCCTACCAGGCTCCTCCGTCCATGGGATTTTCCAGGCAAGAGTACTGGAGTGGGGTGCCATGAGTGTTAGGTTCTGTTAATTCCAACAGAAAAAAAAAAATTCTGTGTGTGCCATTATTAATCTATATAGGTAAGTACATGTAGATTGACTCCTAAGCAACTTACATAAAGCTGTGGGCATCTCGCTCCTGCACCTTGTCTGCTGCAGTTAAGAAGGTCCTTGTCAGATCTGTGGAGGCTAATGTCCTACCCTGGCCATGTGTCAAAAAGGGTAGACCATCAAAAGGACTGATACAGAAATTCCCGAGAAATTTTCATACTCAGAGATTCTTGGAGCTTAGTTACGTGTGGGGAAAGGCCTTGCCTTGTAAAAAGAGACCCAAATCCCTTTAATGATCAAAAGTGTTACCTAAATTTCCTCTCTGTAGTTGTATTTCTTGAACATCTTATTTCCCATAACTAAGTATTTGCCCTGAGGCCAAATACTAGGTGCTCTGCCTTCTTTTTAAGAAAACTATTATAATAGCAACATAACTTTACTAGACAGTTTGGAAAACAAGAGAAACAGTGACCCAAAATGCTCATATTCCAAGGGCAATCAGTTGTGTGTTTTTATATATACATCTTGTATAGGCTTTCTCTACATGCATATGTTTTTGTATCCTACACTGTACATCTTCTTTCCACTTAAAACTGTCTGGTATCTCTCTCTCCCCCTCCCTCTCTGTCTGTCTCTGTCTCTCTCTCTCTCTCTCTCTCTCTATATATATATATATATATATATATATGTATTTTTTTTTTAATCACATCTCATATCTTCTTTCCACTTAAAGTTACACCAAATGCATCTTGCTATGTTGCTACATAGTCTCTATTGTGATGTCAGCAGATTAATCCAGGTGTACTGACTGCAACTTTCTACTTCACTTCCTCTTCCTAGGACAGTGTAAAAGGCAAGAAGTGAAAAAAATCGTCATTCAAGGTGAATTTACAGGAAAATTCTGTGTAGTCTTAATTTGTTTCTATGAGTGCCTGGGCTGTCCAAGCAGATGCCCATGATTGTCTCCTGTCCCCTTACTAAGGATCTGACCACTTGTGTCTGGGACTTGTGGTGTGAGTTCTGTGGCCCTTCATTGTTCTGTCTTAGATCTTTGCTGCCACCAGAACTGTACTGACTCTGAGGGCACCGAAGCTCTGTAATGACTTGTAGGGTTTGTGCAAATAACCAGCCCACTGGGTAGAGACATTTTAATTCTGTTGCTTTTTGGTAGTGCATTATTGGATTACAAATGTTTACTTAGTATGAAAAATGGATATAATTAACTATGCCCTAAATAGGGACTAGATATTTACTCCAAGATGAATTTGCAGCCTTTGTGCTTTGCATGCATGTGACATATGCTCTTGTTACTGATGTTACCTGTGATTCTAAGGATTTGAAATAGTTGCCGTCTTCTACCAGAAGACTAGGAGTTATCCAGCAAGGCATACACATAACACTTCAAAAAGCCTGGATCATTTTTGCAGATAAGTTTGTTGACGTTCTATCAGGGAAACACTTCTTTTCCTTGTGTTATTATTGATGATACAATATTAAAAATGGTTTTTACAATTCAGATGCCAGTTTTACATTCAAAAGGTACAGATAGTGTTTAAGATTCATTTCTGTAATTCTTTAAATTAAAATACAGGTTCTCAGTTGTGCAAACTGTGCAGAATCAAATCACCAGGCTTCAGAGAGATTTTATATAAATTCCAATCAAAAGGAAGACCTAAATTGTATTACCTCTTTAATATTACAATTTCTGAATCATGACTCTTTGAAGATTTGTGAATCATGCATGATATATACCAGTCAACATATTTCAGTCCAGAAAGCGCTGGGCATTTACCTTACCTGACTTCTTGTCGGTTGGAGAGGGTACCTGTTCAGTCTTCTTTAAGCCATAGCACACAGCAAAGCAGTGCATGTGCACAAGTAGAATTTAATAAATACTTTTTGTATTGGCATATTGATTTAAAATAAGAGTACACTTTGTACTGAAAAGGTAATTTGAAGGTGAAATCACATCAAATGTAATAGTTTAACCTTGGATATTTGTGGAATTTTAGTTCTTTCATGAGACAGTAACATTAAAGTCAACAAGTGTGTTGTTAAGGTTTTTTCAAAAATAAAGCATAAAGTTTAACAGATACTTACATTCAACAATAATAAGCAAATAATTTGACACCTGCTACCAACCACCAAAATATGTGTATTGAAATTGTGTCTCCAGGATGAATATAAAGAGGTGTGGGAAGGCGACCACTCTTTGGAAAAAAGTGTGACACGGGGGAGAGTGCATGTAGCTCCTGTTGTAATCAGTTTATAAAACTTTATTTGAAAGTGGGAATCAATAGATTGCCTCCAGTGCAGAACAGTTAATCATTAATCAGTTGATCTTTATTATGAACCCAAACTGCTTATATTTTCTTTTCAGAACCGTCCTAATAATGTGATTACGAATGTTTAAATCAATAGAGAATGCAATGGACATGTGTGTTCCTTGTCCCATGGTAGAGAGTAAGCCTCTGTGTTCAGAGGAATGTTCCAGCAGCGGCTGAGTGCTAGCACAGTGTCGCTGGGCTGTGTTTCCTTGCTCACAGAGCCCTGGAGCTTGGCCAGCTTGGGTGAGGGGGAGGAGGAAAGGTTTGGGTTTGAGAGCCCTGAGTTTATTTCTGGCTGTTGAGATGTGAGACTGTGGAAACAGTCATAAATAGAGTTTGAGGGAGGTTGTAGACTCAGAGGTTCTCGCCAGGGTAAGTGCTGGATGGATTTGTTTGTAGATGGGTCTGCTTTTAGCTGCTTAATGCTTTACCTCTCAGAGTTGGTGCTTTCAAGGGGTGAATGAAGCTCAGTGTCTGGGTCCCATTGGTATGGGTGTCTCAAAAGTCTTCCCCCAGTGGACCAATCATGGCCACTCTGTTCCCTTTCTTTCTGCAGTTGTAGTGAAATAACTTCCCGACCTGTCAGGAGACTTTTTTATTTTTTTAAATAATGAACTCCAAGCGTCTGCATATATAGCATTTGGGGCAGGAGTGGGGCAGGGTGTGTATGTGAGGCTTTCTGGCCCTGTGTGTATCTGGGTATATATTACCGTGTACAGGGGCACTCAGCGAGGGCAGCAGCTCTGAGCCCCTGAGCTCCCCCGGATCTCTGGTGTCTTTGTGATCACCGCCTCCCCCTGTGCAGGTTCTGAGTCCTTTTCCACTGCTTCCCACCCATGTGGGTTCAGGAAGCCTCACGTCCAGTGCCTGCCCTGGATCAGCCCCATCTTGCACACAGGTGCCCTCCGCTGTCACGAGCTCGGGGACACTGCCCAGCGCGCCCGACCACAGCCCTCCTCATCTTGGGGCAACTCGCCTGCCTTCAGTGGTGGCACTGGCCCAGCTCCCAGTACTGGCCCTGTCTCCTCGGCTCTGTTGCTTGCTCGCCAGACCGTGAATCACCCTGGACTTGGGGCATTTTACCCGCCTGAAGGGCTCAGAGGCATTGCCAGGTCGCTTTAGGGTTGTGGTCTTCAACACTGCCCAGAGGAAATGACTTCTCAGGAGAAATGTAGATAATAAGTTCCTTAAGGAGAAACCATGTTTTATTAATGAGAGGCAGTATTGTATACTAGAGGGCGTCCTGGCTCTGGAGTCAGTTCATTGTCCCGCCCAGCAACTTGCCTGGTGCATTATCCTGGACAAGCTACCTGACCTCTGTGTGCAGTTTCCATCTGTAAAATAAGATTGTTATGAGGAATCCATAGGGCTGTTAGGAGGAATGACTTAAGTTGACTCATTTGCGTAAAGCACTTGAAGAGTGGCTTATACATAGTAAGTGCATGCTAAATGTTGTCATTTTTTCTGAACACTGTGGTTTATACATAATAGGTGCTCATTAAAGATTTTGTTGAATAGTTGTAACATTCAGAAGATGGAAAAATTATTTCCTCATCTCTTCCCTTGAAAGTAGTAATATTTGGTTGCAACAAAACATTGTAGGCATGGAGACATTTATCCTGTGGTTGGGGATAGGGTAGCAGAATGTTCCAGATTCATTATCAGTAACCGTGTGCCTATGATTTGTTCATCAGACCTAACATACTCAGTATGGCAGAAGTTTGATTCCTGTTCACAGGCTCCCAAGGTAATTTTGAAAGGTCAAAACAGCTTAATCAGGTGATTTGTTTCCAGTGAGCATTGGTGTTGGAAGGTTTCAGACTCCAGCATATTTGATAGCTGTATTGAAACAAGGCTCTGTTCGCTCTTTATGGGTTCACTCTACATTCTAACGTATGTTTGCTTTTGAGGTGGAGATGGGTAGCAAGGTGCCCTTTCATTGAATAGGTTCTTGCTTGTTTGTAGCCCACCTAGCGCCTAGCGTGGGGCCTTGAAAGTGGCAGTTGCTCAGTAAATAATGTTTGCAGTTAATAAGTAAATCATGGGACATTCTTCTCTCCCTTACATCACACCAGTGCCTGGAAGGTTCCTTTTAGGAGGTTTTGTTTATGATTTTACCCTTAGGCAGTTGCTGCCTGATATGAGTGTTTCTGTCTTGCTGTTGGGGTATTGAGTTGAGGGCTTTTCTCAGAGTTACTGCTCATCTACCATGAGAGGAATAAATGGTCTCCAAATAAAATCTTGATGAAATGGTGGGAAGAAGGGCACCATCGCTCATCTTTGATGAGGCATCTGGGCCGTACTCAGGATGAAGATCACAGCTCTAATAGAAAGAGGTAAGTCATTGTTTTTTAAGTTAAGAAAGTTGGTTTTAAAAGTTTATTTTGATAATATTTGCTGTGGTGAGAACTGAAGAATATATATCCTTGTGTTCTCTTAGTAGGGACAGCGATCACAAGGACAAGAGCTTTTGACCAGGACCTAGAGATTACAGTTTGGAAAAGATGATTTCAAAATACCAATCATACCCATAAAGGTGACAAGAACATAATCCTGAAGTCCGTTGTCAGTGGTTTATGAGTGCTTATTTCGTTCTAAAACTATTTATGGATTCAAAAAATGATTTATGCAATAGGATTGCAACAGCCCTTTTTCTTTATGAAGAAATTGGAAGAGCTTTAAACAAACATACACACATACTCATTCAGACCAAAAATCTTGCCCTGCCTTTTAAAAATGCCATTTCTGTTGCCTGTCATCATTTTTTAATCACGGTTCCCCCCCCACCCAGTTTTTTTTTTTTTTAATGTTTCATTGTATTCCAAAAAATTTTTTTTAAACTCTTGAATTCTCCCCTGGTACCCAACTTCAGAAAAATAAATTTATTCCAATGTAGATGCGTGTAGTATGGTTCTTGTATGGCAGGATTATTTCACAGGTGAATCATCTGGATTCACGGTTTTGTAAAAAGAACAGGAGTGGGTGATCGCCATCCCTCTACCTCTCTCACCCATATTTAAGCGTCCCGTTTAAAACCTGGTCTTCGTGAAAGGATGCGCTTCCCAGGACTCACTGTGTGGGCCCCTGACTGCTTCTGCTGCAGTTCCCCTCTGTGTTCCTGTGTGGCCATCAGTCTGGCAGCACAGGGGGAGTCGTGACGTGCAGCGTGTACTGAGCAGAACTCTGAACTATTTTCCTAAGAAAGGTAGTACCTTCGTGGGGGGGAAAGTCCAGGTTCTAGTTAGTTCCAGATGATTTACCACACAGAATGCGTACTCTCTCACTAGTGTTTGGGTCTTAGTAAATAAAGGGAGTGTTCTGTATGGAATCCTGGCTTGACCAGATGAAACTGATCAGGGAATCTGTTTTCTCTTTTTCTTTTTTTTAACTAAAAGCAATTGCTTAGAGTGAGATGCCTTTACATCAGGAAACCTTTTCACAGGTTTGTTTTTATCATCTTATCCACAGAGTTAGTCTTTGCTGTCAGACTTTACTCATAGGGATTTATTAAAAACTGCTTGGTTTAAAAAAACAAACAAAAAAAAAAAAACAGGGAAAGGTAGACAGTTGGTTGAAGTAGTTGGTAGATTTTGACCACATAGGAGTGCGTTTTCCACAGAGCATATTACAGAGGCAAAACCCGGCTAACAAAAGCTGTTTATGACTTTGTCTATCACATGAATGGCAGCCCTCAGTGCCTTCACTCATTTCTCCTCCCCACTCTCCTCAGCACCATATCTTACTTACCTTCCCTTTCAAATTCTGTTCCCATCTGTCAGGTAGCTGATGAGCATGCTGGCTCCTGTCCTGAGGAGGCTGAATGCCAGCCCTGCACCCCCATCCTCCAGGAGAGGAAGTTACCCTGACCATCCTTGGGAGGGGTTAGGAGTTCCCAAGCCCAGACTGGAGTGGGCTTATTTCCTCCATTCACATAGCGATCGCGCTGGGCTCCCAGCGTCTCATTCCTCCCCAGCTCATTGTGCAGTGGAGCTTCTGTGTTTGAGGTTCTCAGCAGCACTGGGTGCCAGGCCTCCCAGTGCCCCCGACCCCCACCCTCCAGGCCTGGTGCGGGTGGTGTCAAGTCCCACCACTCTGCGGCCTGGAATGCAGAGGGTGCCCTCGATGGATGCACATCCAGGAGCCTGGTTTCTCCTGGGGCTCTGCAGAAGTTGGGAAGCCTTTGAGAAGGCAGGGCTTGAGTTGAAACCCAAGGGGCCCAGAGATCACAAGAAAGACACCGAGTGACTTTGGGAGACGTGGAGTTGGAGGCAGAGGAATGCAGTATTGCCAGAGGAGAGTTTTGCTTAGGGAGGTTAAAGAGGTTTAGTTGCCCTCTGAATGAGGATGGCATCCTATTTGTAGCTGAAAGTACATCAGACCTTGAAATGTCTGAGGCCAGAGAACCATCGCTGTAGCAGGGGTCAGAATCACAGGCTTGGAAGGGCCCTTGGGAAAGCATCTCTAGGCCAGCCCCCTCATTTTACAGATTAAGGAACTGAGGCCCAGCTTTTGATGTTCTCTGACTGCATTTTACAGTTTCTGCTACTCCTGCCTCTTCCAAGCCCAGCGAGGTTGAGGGTTTGTTTCTTGCCCACTCTGGAGGGAGCTGTGGGACTCCTGTTGCCCTTCCCACCCCTTGACCTTGGTCTCAGGGTAATGGGCACAGTGGCGAGTCGGCCTCTGCTGAACAGTTCTCTCCCTGCCTGCCGCCCTGCCCCACCCCTACCCCCCATGCAGGAATCCCAGCCCTCCCTGTGGGGGTGTGAAGCCACTGGAATGTGGCACTCTGACCCCTGGCAGTGAGTGTCCTGGATGGACCTGGCCTGGGAAACAGGAAAGACTCAGGGGAGGGGTAGACTGCCCCTTGGCCTTGGGGTGGGACAGAGGGAAAGGAAGTGCTGGCCAAAGTTGCCTCCCCGCCTGGACCCAGCCGGCTCCCCAGCACGGGCGAGCAGGTGGCGGGGGCACCACGTGGCAAACTGAGCCGGCAGGTTTCCTCAGTGCTGGGTCAGGGCTGTGCTGCCAGAGCACGTGGGGCCAGGGGGAAGGGGTAGAGGGGGAGAAGGGAGGAGCAGACCAGAATGCAGGGGAGACTCGTAGGAGCTGGTGGACGTGAGGGTGGCAGATGGCAGGAAGATGTCCAGTCCCTGTTCAGACCAGACACAGTCTCACTTTAGAAACCAAATGTGTCAGAAGGTGGGAAAGACCCCTCTGAAGAAGCCGCTGCCTCATTTGGAGACCCTGGAGCTTTTTCACATGCTCTCCCTTTGCATGACAGAGTTGGTAAACTGGCGGGGCGAGGGGGTGGGGGTGGGGTGCTGTCCATCCAGGTGTGAGATTGATTGGCACTTAGTTATCCCTTTCTGTTTTCTGTCAAGGATGGATGTGTGCCGCCCTGCCCCCCCACCCCCACCCCCCGCCCAGCCCACTCCTTTGCACACACTCTGGTCAGTTACCACCCTCGAAGAGATTTTCACAAACCATGAGGTCAAGCCTCAGTGATGATGTCCACACCAGCTCCTTGACTGGCTCTGGGGTAAGGGCACCTCATATCCTCCACTTCCTCCTTATTAAAGCACCTTGTGGGATGCACAGCAAGGGCTTGGACATGCCCCATGTGGGCCCTTGTGAAACCAGGAGCATTGCACTGTTGCCAGACTGCTTATGAGGTCTGCCAGGATGACAAGCCAGTTTTTCGTGGGGGAGTGTTTGCAGTTAAATTCCATGCTCATGGGAAAGGAATAGAATCGAGAGGTGGCCGAGTATCTCCGCAACACCCGTTTAAGAAGAAAACCCTCCTGACTGCCGACATACCTGAAGGGACTGGGTTTCCTCTGCAGCTGGAATCTCTCCAGGCTGAGTCAGTTCATTCTTCCCATGCCCAGGGTTGTCTTGAATGATAATTAGTGTTCTGTGGTCCCACACATGCTGCTGAAGTGAGGGCACTCGTGTCTCCACAGAGTCCTGGGAGCAGTGGCCCTGAGGCTAAGTGGAGATGTCTTGGTTTTCAGACTCACTGGTCCTGCAAACCCCAGGGTATGTGCCACCTTTCCTCCACCTAACTGATGCCAGAAGCCACCAGGTGGGGATGCTGCAGGCAGTGCAGCAGGTGGGCAGGCCAGTGCCTCACTACTCAAGGTGTGCATCTTAGGACTTCTCTGAGAACCTAGCAGTCCTCTAAACTTGAAAGTTTAAAACAACAGAATTATTAAAGAACATGTTAAGTGCTTGTATGTAAGTTCAAAGCTATGTATCTCTGTATATTCTAATCCTTTGAAAATTTGTGATCCTTATTAAATAGGTTATGAATTTGAGCAGAGCATCCTTTGGGAATGGTCGACATTTAAAGTTTTCCTTTATATCCTGATAACCATTGGTTCTTGAAAGGTATCTTGAACCTAATAAAATAGACAATAATTTTTAACCTTTCAGGTAGGAGTTAATGTAGATCTATTTCCATACATTCCAAGATTTATGAGTTTTATCATTTGAACTTTTTTTTGATGCTTCTTTTACTCTATAAAGACTAACTTTGAATAGAATAACATTACAGAATCGAGATCTTGCAAAACCCACCTACTGAATTGCATGTGGGAATACATGCTGTTGTAGCATGTGAAAAAAGGACGGGGTGATTTATGTGGGTTTTATGTTTCGTTTTGGTAGCAAATTAGTTATTCTCTAAATGTGTATGTTTATGCATGCATGTGTTTAAATTTGAAATGCAGAAAGAAATTTATCAACTCTTTTTTGACTTTGAAAGAAAGTTTCTTGGCAATATTTTAAAATACCAAAATGATACTTGCTTCCTCAGCCTCTGGTAGTCATGAATTATTATAAAGCTTATTCTTTTGCACTTAAAATATTCCAGAAAGGTATGAAATACAAATGCATAAGGATTGAAGAACATAAGTAAACCTGAATCTTACATACGCCCAGAATATCTTTAAAGCTGCTACTTCCTGCCCCGCCCCGCACCCCCCACAGACAGGATATAGTTAATAGAGTAGTCCACTAGTCCAGTTTCCCATTCATTTTCACCATTTATCAAGTAAGGATTGGGATCCTACGCAACACAGCATGAAGTGGCTCTAGAAATAAGAAAGACACAGTCCCCCACTCCTCCAGCAGCTCAGAATCCGGCTGCAAACGCACAGCCGCCTTGTCTTTGGATAAGTGAAGTAGGTGGGAGAAAATCAAGTTAACTTCAAGGAGAAGACATTTAAGCCACACACAGGAAAATGGTCGCAGATTTCCAGTTAGTGTAAGAAAGCCCATGCCTCGCAGAGGGATTGGAAACAGCAGAATACTCAGAATTGATTTTGTAAGTATTTATGGAGGACCTACTGTGCTAAGCCCTGTTCTAGGTATGGACGACAGAACTATGACCAAGAGAGACAAAAATTTCTTTCAATCTGGAGCTTTCTGGTAGAGAGAGACAAAACGAACAATATTATAAATAGTACGTAAGACATGGACTGTGCCAGAGGGATATGCAGTCTGTGCAGGAAAATGAAGCCAAGAAGGGGAACAGCTGTGCGGAGGTCTGCAGTATGAATGGAGTGGTCATGGAACTTCTTGGCAAGTAGTTGAGTTTGATTGGAATCCTGAAGGGGTGAGGGAGTGAATGGGCACAGAAGGGGCAAGGGACGTTCTGGGTGGAGGGGACACAGGTCCCCAGGCCCTGAGGCTTCTGTGCTGGAGGTAAGAGGTACTGGCCACTCAGTAGGGGGTAGGTTAACGGGAGGTTAGTTGGGCCCAGGCACAGGCCCCGTTTATCAGTGTGAGGGGTTAGGCTTGACTCTGGAATCAAGTGGGAGCCATTGAAGATGGTGTGGTAGTGTTGATGTCATCACCGATACCCCCAGGGTCTCAGAACTTGGCATCCATGAGGTCTGGAGGTTCGAATACTACTCAGAGGAAACTCCAGTGTTGAGGGAAATGTGCAAATGTAATTTTCAAACATGTTCTTAAAATTGCTTAGTTTTTTTTTTTTTTTGGTCTTGTTATAGTTGCACTTATGGTCTGTTTCATGTGAATCTTAGGGATAAAATCATTGCTGTATAAAACACAGACCTCCCAAGTGATTAATGTTCACTTCTTGACATACCCTAAGCATGAGTCCTAACCCGCCCTTCCCCAATCCCCCACATATACTGCACAGCCTGTGGGATCTTAGTTCCGCAGTCTAACTCATGCTCTCTGCATTGAAAGTGCAGAGTCTTCACTACTGAATGACCAGGGAAGTCCAAGAGTCCTGTTTTTCATTGTCCCCTTATCTATATTTGCTCCTAGGAGAAGAGTTCCAGGGTAAATTTCAAAGACTTGATGACCTTAAGAATCAGTGTATCAGAGAGGCCCTGTGTGGTGTGAGATTTCTTAATAGACCCCAGTTGTCACTCTGATTCTCATTTCTTTTTTTTGACCACACCTTACATCTTATGGGATCTTAGTTCCCCAATCAGGGATTGAACCCAGGCACCCGCAGTGAAAGTGCCAAGCCCTAACCGCTGGACCACTAGGGACTTCTCTGATTCTCAATACTAATTTCTAATACTTCTTCCCATATAAACATACAGTAGCAATGTGGATTTTAATATTTTTTTTAAGAGAAAAGAGATCTGGACATATACACCAAACGTTCACTTACAATGAAACCGGGCACATTAAAAAAAAAAGAAAAGAAAAAAGTGTTCATTGAATATTGCTGGCGAATTGTGTTTTGTTGCCAGGACCAGGTAGCTGGAGATCCATGGAGTGTGTAGGGATAAATAAGATCACACACAGAAACTTGCTCACAGAAAAGTTTAAAGGTTTGGGTGCGTGATATTCAGGGATGATATTTCTTTGTAGAATAGTATTGGGAGTTAGTGGTAAGGATCAGTTAGAAATACAATTGTTGGAATCCAAGGGGATCACTCTTTCACTTATCATCTTCTACTTGGTTTACTTTGAAGAAACAGTAAGTTGAGGTTCACAGCAGTGCCCAAGTTGATTTATAAAGACATTTCTTTCAAAACAGTTGCTAACTGGTTTCACTAATTCATTATCCTGAAAGGATTCCTTAATGCTGCTTACAGATCATTACACCTCTTAGAAATCATTACTTTGCCTCAGGAGTATTGCTTTATGTGGAGGCATTATTACTTTCACAAGGAAACCCTTGTTTCCTGGATGTTAGAATAGTTGAGATCACGCTCATACTGTCGGGTTTCCAGATGTTTCCAAAGGCAGCAGCAATGCCATCGTCTTGGCTGAGAACGTGTCAGAGGCTCTGCTGGCCCCTCGGGTAATGACCATCGGCCATGGACCATCATGTTCACTTGAGATGGGCTGCTCCAGTGTGAGATGAAAGAATAACAGTGTTCCTCCCTTTCTATGGGGCTTCCCTTGTAGCTCAGCTGGTAAAGAATCTGCCTGCAATGCAGGAGGCCTGGGTTCAGTCCCTGGGTTGGGACCATCCCCTGGAGAAGGGAAAGGCTACCCACTCCAGTATTCTGGCCTGGAGAATTCCATGGACTGTATAGTCCAGGGGGTCACAAAGGTCGGACACGACTGAGGACTTTCACTTCCCTTTCTTTTCCATGGTGCTTGGGTTCTCTGGACTCTTGGCCTTGACATTTTGTCCAGCTCTTGACCACCTCACTTCCCTGTTCTTCAGTTCCTCCTGTTGCCTGCTTGTGTGGAAATCGATGGAAAGCACCTAGTAAGGTCCTTGACTTAGGAAGTGTTAGCTGTTATCAGAAGATTTGACTGAAGGGGTGGGACATGTTGTGAAATGTGTTTCATTATCTGTGTTAATTGTTCAGCTAGTATAATGAAACATTAATAGCCCTCAGAGTGCTTATTTTCAGACTAGCATGCTCATTTTGTTGTTCTTGTTTGAATTCTGGTCACATTTCTTCTTTTCCCTGTTGTGCTTTATACTTTGGGGTGAGTACAGTCAACTAAAAACAGCATTCTCATATCTAGTCTTCTGTTTGATTCTTGATCATTTGACTAACAGATTTAGTTAGGTTGGAGCATACATTAATATTTATAAAGTGGTACTGTGTATTATTCATACCCACAAGTACCTTTCTGACAAGAAGCATTAACTTGTGTCACATTATCTAATTATGGTCATGATAGACAAAAGTGGTAGGAAGGGAGATAACAAGAGTTTATTATTATTTAAGTTATTATTTATTTATCCAATGTTGGTTGAGGAATATTATATTCGTTCACCCATTCAACATGACATAAATATTTATTGATATTTGGAAGTATTGGGTAATAAAATGTTGAGGCTGAAAACTTGAGTCAGTATTAATGTTTCACAGGAAATGTTTTCAGTATTAATGTTTCAGCAGAAAAACTGGGATCAAAAGGTGTTTCTCAGCTATTTCTGAATAATTGTCTTTCCTACCACCAAGCTTACTTTCCAAAAACGCTTGGCACTTAAAGATTTGGATTGCTTTGTTGAAATTCAGGTCCTCCTGTTCCTGTTTATTCCTTCTGCAAATATTTATTTTGCTGAGCTACTATTTGCAAGCCCTGTGATAGCCCAATGACAAAAAAGAACCTACTTTTTCTGGTGGAGATGAGATGAGCAATTTCATTATACTGCCATAAATGAAATAATTCTAATGGATATGTAGTAGAACTCCTACAGAGGAGATAATTCTTGATTTAGTCCCTATAGAGCAGATGAAACCTGGAGAAAGTATTAAAGATTAAATAGGAGCTTTCAAAGCAGGTAAAGAGAAGCAGCTTTCTTAGCCAGAGAGAATGGCTTTGCAAAGCCAGGGGTCACGAACAGTATGGGTCCTTTGGGAGCACGCCATTATAAAGTATTGCTGCAGTGAGTGGGGAAGAGTGGGAGAGATGAGTGTGAAGAGGTGGTCTGCGATCAAGTCTAAACAAGGCTTTGTGTTCCGTGCCAGAGACTTGAACGGCCAGATGTTGGACTTCATTTGGAAATTGCTGTTTCCTGACTCCACATCCTTAAGAAGTTTGATAGGGCAGTTCTTAGAACACCTTTACTGGTGTTATTTACACCAAAGCGCTTCTGTAGGAAAATAATCATCTGGCTTAAAGGATGACTTTTAGAGAATTGAGATGAAGAGAGGAAATGTGAAAGAATTAAGTACTTCTCCAAGATAATTTTTCCCTCAACTAAGATGTATTAATTTGCAAGTAACAGTGCATTTGATAACAGTACCAATGTTCTTTAAAGCTGGTGAAACAAGGAAATTACATGTTTTAGTAGACATTCGTGCTCAGAGAAGCCTGTGTGGCTTAATAATGGCATGTGCCTGACCAGAAGGTCTAACGCCGCGCAAGCATGGGCTAGTGGAGAAGGCCTGAAGTTTTCCTTTAAAAATACTGAGATTCAATCTCAAAGTAGAAGAAATGTAGGGGGTTGAGTTCTACACCACTGGGTTCAGTCAGACTAATTGTAGAGTTTCCATGAGTAATGAAGTATCTTGTTTTGATTATTTTAAAAAATTTCAAAAATGTAACCATTTAATGTCTAACTTCCTGGTAAAACCACCAAAGAGAAACCTACTGAAAACAGTATTAATATATGTCCAAGTACCTACCTGGATGAGGTGACATGCATAGATGGGACTGTTAGTCATAAACCATTTATGAGATATCATAATAATCTTTCTGAAGAATCAGTTTTTATTATGTTAATCACCCCTGTTGCTTTTATTATTGCATTTTCTCCATATATTATCTTTCTTGTTTCTTTTGATTTGCTTTATTGCTCTTTTTCTAATTTCAATTGAATGCTTAGCTCATTTTTTTACCTTAATTCCTGTGAAATTTCCCTTTAAACACTGCCTTAACTGTGTCCCATCAATATCAACCTGTGCCATTTCTATTGCTCTTCATTTTAAGTATTTGATGAATTTTCCTATAGTCTCTTCCCGTTAAAAAAAATTTTTATCATAAAAATTTCCAAATATATACAGAAGTTGAGGCAACTGTGTAGCGACACGGTGCTTTAGTAGTTATCAATTCAAGGCCAATCCTGTTTTAATCTGTTGAGACCTTAGCCAGTAAATCCTCTAGGACTAGATGTGCTGGAAAGGTCCTGCAAAGTGATATTTGTTATATTAAAAGCACCCTTGGCCTGCCTTACGATGCATAGTGATTGGTTTCCAAACCTTAAACTGGTCTGATAAATGGGAAATTATTTTAAATTTAAATTATGACCACCATAAGCATGTGGTTCTCTGACACTGTGTCTAGTAAATTGAACTGTACAATTTCAACAAAGGTGCCAGAATCGAGGAAACACAAGGATGAAGTCTAAAGGGACCTCATGGATTATCCATTACACTTCCATATTAGTGATGACATGAATTGGAGCTGAGAGGACTAACTGCCTTGCTCAGAGTCACTCTAATGACAGAACTAAGGTTGTGATCCCCTCTCCATGAGGACAGACCTCTGAGCTATCTGCTTTTCCACTTTCACTTGAGGGTAGACAGTCCCAGCTTTAGGCAGGATTGTGAAATAGAGTTGTATTCTGCAGCCCCGATCTCTCTTTTCCTCATCTTGTTTCATGAATTCCTTGTTTCTAGAGATACTGCTTATCTTCTCTTAAGTTATTCTCTGTCCCCACCAGCTTCCTGTTATCAAAAAGGAAATTATCCTTTCCTTAATCTTTTCCTCTGTCTCAGGATTCCTAGGAACATTTTATTCACATACTTGGTATGATTTTGGTTAGAGTGGTGGGAAATTGTACTGTAAACTCCTCTTTCCTAGTGTTTTAAATTCTTAGTAACTTCCTTGTTCAGTTCTTGATTTTTAATAGAATACCAGTAACTGTTTGAGGAATGAATGTTTGAAAGGAATGATAAATGGATGAATGAATGACTTTACATGGTTGTAGTTCCTCTGTGGTCGTCATCTGATAGTTGTATTGCTGTGGTGTCGGACAAAAGTTACAGCAAAAGAACATTACTTTTCGTTCACAAATGTTTGACTATAAATTGATTTAGTCAATTGAATTAGCATTGTTTTTCAAAGATATTCCTACTTGGACATAATATGAATCAATGGTCATGTTTGCTTGTTACATGTTTATAGAGTTTGTTTAAGAATCTTTGAAATTGGTTTAAGAATCTTTCCAAAAAAATTGTGTGCATATTTTAATATTTCCATTGTTTTAGATTCAGACTTTGTCCACTCTGGTACATAGCTACATATGCCTAACATAGTTTTATTCTGTGAAAATGCCTATAAAACAAATGTTTATAATGTGAGTCATTTCTGTTGATAACCATAATTTTGCCCTTCCTGCTTTGCGCCGATTGCAGCATGCAGAAGAGAAGGAGAGGGAAGCACCAGCTTTTGAAACATAACGCCGTAGGCTGGGAGGAGAGAGAATGAAAGCTTGCTATGTTAGATTCCTCCTTGAGCAGAACAGAATGCCTGATAACAGCCAGCTAGGAGCTGGGGGAGTTAAGAGCAGCAATTTTACATTACAACAGAGTTTCTAGGCTGGCATGGAAAGAGATGCCAGTATTAGCTATTTGCATCTTACTGTAGCCACAGGGATATGTGAACAGCTGGAGAATTAATCTGATATATATTCCCGGCAGGCTCTCTTCTGCCAACAGAATTCCATTACTGTGAGCTTCTGAGTGTGTACTATGAATTTGTGTCTTGCTTTTTAATAGCTGCTGTAGCATATTTCTGGCGAGTGGAATACCACATAATGGGGTGCAGTTGTATCTGGGTTTGGTAAACTGCGGCACCCTAAGCTCTTATGAGGTGGGAAAGGTAAGGCTCTGAGTCTGGGGATGCTTTGTGCCCTCAGGAAGTTGGACATTTCAGATGAACACACAGTACTTTGTCCAATATGTGCAGTCATACCTGAAACATTTTTTTCCATGTTAGTGGAATTTCAGACTCCAGCAAGCAGATGGAAAGATATTTTGAAGAGTAGAGAAGTGGAATCTAGGTCCAGTTAGGCCAGGGTTGCCGTGGCTGGTTCCTGAGCATAGAGCGGATATAACCCCCGAGGCAGGCCACAGTCCATGGGGTCACAACAGAGTTGGACACAGCTTAGCAACTAAACAACGACTGCTGCTTCCCAAATCTACGGCTGATGAGTCTTCGTTCATCTTCCAAGATTTCCTCCTCTTTCACATCCTTTTCCCCTCCCCTCCCCTGAGGATCACAGCTCCTCTCTCACTAGCCTTTGCACTTAGAATCTGTTATATCAACTGTGGGAAGAAGGAATCTCAGGCATCATCAAGAATGTTAGAAAGTAGTACATGAAGCAGAAACACCAAGTCCAGAATAAGACTGAGGGTGGCTGTTGGACGTACAGGTGTTTTAAGTGTTTCTGATCTGGCACCCCATGTACACTCTTAAATTTTTTTTTTGTAAAATCATTCATTAGACTATACAGAGCTGTTGGGGACAATAGGGATGGCAGGTCATGCAAAACCTGTGGAACTGCATGCACAGAGGATAAATATAAACAATAAAAATCCAAATAAAGATCCAGACTCAATTAAGCCACCCTTTACATTTGCATCTGGGCTCTAGCAGCCCATCTCTGCAGCCTCACACACTCCTGAGTTCATGCTGCTTCCTCCAGGGGGTGGGGCCTTGCAGACACTGGTTTCATCAGAATTAAAGATCCAGGGGTAGTTTCTTCATCATGATTTTTAAACACAGAGGAGAATATCTCTAGCTTTTTCATTCACAACCTCCCCAGACAGTTGAATGTAGTGAAAAGTTCAGCCACTGGAGCAGCCATTTCTTGCATTAGAGGAAGGAATTTAAATGAGATTATAAGATATTTTCTTAACATATTCATTAACTGCAGAGTTTTCCTTTTATTGTGAGAGAACTTGCTCTTAATCTTTTTATAACATTAATGTAGCATTAAAATCACACATGAACAGCCCACCTTCTGCTTTATACTGACATTATTTTGTTCCAAATTATGTATTAAGTAAAGTTACATTAGAGAAACGTGTTTTTATGATTCAGCAGTAGCTTTTAGGCCACTCCAGTACTCTTGCCTGGAAAATCCCATGGACGGAGGAGCCTGGTAGGCTGCAGCCCATGGGTTCGCGAAGAGTCGGACACGTCTGAGCAACTTCACTTTCCCTTTTCACTTTCATGCATTGGAGAAGGAAATGGCAACTCACTCCAGGGTTCTTGCCTGGAGAATCCCAGGGGCGGGGAGCCTGGTGGGCTGCCGTCTATGGGGTCACACAGAGTCGGACACGACTGAAGTGACTTAGCAGCAGCAGTAGCTTTTAGGAGAAGAGGTACCCAGTGTCCTTTTGTTAGTTCTTAAACCTGACTCCTGTGCTGTCTTGGCCTAAGTGTACCAGTGAGGCATGCTTTTTAGAACAGCAGTTCTCAAAATGTGGGCCACAGACCCCTGGGGGAACCCCAAGAGACCTTTTCAAGTAGTGCATGAGGTCAGAGTTATTTTCACAGTAAGACTAACATATTATTTGCTTTTATTCTGTATGTCAACATTTGCACTGGTTCTACAAAAGCAGTGCTGGTAAAACTGCTGACATCTTAGCCTGAGCAGAGGCTGTGACCCCAAACTGTGTTAGTCAGTTACTACCATTCAGTTGCAGTAAACTAATACTAATAACCAAGTAAAAAAATCAGGTTCCCTTAACAATGCCCGTTATTGAAGTAGTACATGTTATTAACTTTATTAAGTCTCTTTTAAAAAATATTTTTATTTTTAAATTATTTTTGGTTGCACTGGGTCTTTGTTGCTGTGAGGGGGCTTTCTCTAGTTGGAGTGAGTGGCGGCTCCCCCCTCGCTGTGACGCATGGACTTCTCATTGTGTGGCTTCTCTTGTTGCAGAGCACAGGCTCCAGACTCGCGGGCTCAGTAGTCGCAGCACACAGTCATAGTTGCCCCATGGCACATGGAATCCTCCCAGATCAGGGATCAAACCTGTGTCCCCTGCGTTGGCAGGCAGATTCCTAATCACTGGACCACAAGGGAAGTCCTAATTTTCCTAAATTTCAATCATTGGTTACATATCTTATGAATATTCTGTGGAATTAAATGGAAAGTACACATGAAATAATCCTGCCTACTGAAATCCCACAGTTGTCTCGAGGAAAAGCATCACATTGTCTTATAAACATCCCAGTTGGAGATGTCAGATTAGCCATAGTTATAACTGACTATTCACTACAGTACTCAAATATTTAGTTATATTTGAACATGCATGTATTTTAATTCATACATGAAATTATAAAATTTCTCTCATTTTATATTTAGAAAAAATAACATTCGGATTTGGTGTCTTGCGGAAGTTACAATCTTAAAAATACATTTGCAGAGGTATGTTAAGATATCTTGACCTTTCGGTCTCAAAGACTACTTTTTGTCACATGGAGAACACCAGAGAAAAACTACTTGATATAAATAAAGGGCAGTATTCCTGTTATTTAGTTCAGTTTAGTCACTCAATTGTGTCTGACTCTTTGTGACCCCATGGACTGCAGCATGCCAGGCTTTCCTGTCCATCACCAACTCCCAGAACTTGCTCAAACTCATGTCCATCACATCGATGGTGCCATCCAACCATCTCATCCTTTGTCATGCCCTTCTCCTTCTACCTTTAATCTTTCCCAGAATCAGAATCTTTTCCAGTGAGTCAACTCTTCACATCAGGTAGCCAAAGAATTGTATCTTCAGCTTGAGCATCAGTCCTTCCAATGAATATTCAGGACTGATTTCCTTTAGGATTGACTGCTTGGATCTCCTTGCAGTCCAAGGGACTCTCAAGAGTTTTCTCCAACACCACAGTTCAAAAGCATCAATTCTTCCACGCTCAGCTTTCTTTACAGTCCAACTCTCACATCCATACGTGATTGCTGGAAAAACCATAGCTTTGACTATATGAACCTTTGTCAGCAAAGTAATGTCTCTGTTTTTTAATATGCTGTCCAGGTTTGTCGTAGCTATTCCTGTTATTAACTCCTTTTTTTCCCTCTCCCTTCTAACCCTTAACTAGTCCAAGGAAAAATGAAAAACTATCAGAATCAGAACCTTGATCCTTGTGCTGTATACATGGATTTACTTAAGAAAAGAAATTTTAAAACATCAAATTTGCCAAGTGCTGTCAGCAGCACTGTTGGGCTCAGATTTGATTTCTGTATAATCAAACCTCACTTGATTTTTGCTTTTCAGTCCCTGTGGTTGGCTGATAAATTATTTTAAAGTATAATGTTCTGTAATAGAAAAACACAAAAGCATTTGTCTCAAGAGCATGTTATACATGATCCTATGAAGCAGCCGTTGCTAAGGAAACTGTTTGCCAAGAAGAAAAACAACGTATTGATTAAGATGGGGGCATAGAATTGAAAGGGTTTCCTCTCAAGAAAGAAAAGAAAAGCATATAAGACACTTTTGGCTTTAGAGTCAGATGCCTCCTGACTGGACACAGTGGCCGTGACATTTCCTGCGGGGGTGGCCAGGCTTACCTGTGCAGCATTAGGTGCAGCCTGTCATTTCTGCCAAGAGGCTTCTGCTGAGAGCAGTAAGGAGCTGGGGTGGGTATTAAGGGAAGTTGCCTTTTGATTCTGACTCCACACTCAGGGAAAATGGTCTTCCTGTGGGGAGGCAGAGAAAAACATCTGGCAGTGAAAACAAATTGGCCCTGAGATGGACTCCTTGGAAGTGCCCTTGATGCCAGCCAGGTAATAAGGCTGAAGTCTAGAGCGGATCTGGAAAAGAGATAATGACAGATGATGCCTAAAGGTACCAAAGGATGTCTGAAAATTTTTTCAAAATGCCTGCCTCATTAACACTTTACTAATAAGCTTTTTGAATAAGATTTTTATTGTGTAAACAAGTTTATTATAATTAAACAGTTTTCCTTGGTATATATCTATATATTTTTTTACAAGACATTTTCTGTGTGTGTTTTTTTTTAAAGCATAGACAACAGAATTAACCATATCAGTGACATGAGAAATACGGTTATTGAATGTTTTACTACGTCATGGGGTTAAGGATGTTCAGAGTTGGATAAGACCTGGCTCTTGTGCATGAGGACTGTTTGTCTAATAGGGAAGTTTGACTTATATGAAGCCATTACTAGAAAGGATAAGAGGTGTGCACAGGTATTTATAGGAACACGGAGGATAGAGCAGCTCAGAGCTGGAGAAGTCTTCTCAAAGAAGTGACATTTGCCTTGGGTGGTGTTTGTTTTTTTTTTTTTTTTAATTAAAAAAAAATTTTTTTTTGAGTACAGTTGCTTTCTAATGTGTTAATTTCTGCTGTACAGCAAAGTGAATCAGCTGTGCATATCCGCACTTTTTTGGATTTCCTTCCCATTTGGGTCACCACAGAGCATTGCGTAGAGGTCCCTGTGCTGCACAGTAGATTTTCATGTTATCTGTTTAACGCATTGTAGTGTATATAGGTCAATGCAGTCTCCCAGCTCATCCCACCCCTTGACTTGGGTCTTGGAATGAATAGGAGTTATCAAGAGGAAGGGGAGAAGGAGGTGTTTTAGGCAGATGATACTCTGTGAGCAAAGGCATGGGAGCGTTCCTTGAGGGTTTGTGGTGAGAATCTGTACTTACTGGAGCATCAGGTTGTGTGAGAGATTGGTGCATGTTGAGTCTGTACAAGTAGGTACAGGCTGTATCATAATCGTATCTACAATAAGAAATTTGGACTTTGTCTTGTTGGCAAGAGAGAGCCAATGAGCAAGTTTGTCTTTTGAGGAAGGTGATTCTGCTGACAGAGTGAGTTAACGGGGTAATGCAAGGAGACAGATGAGAGGATGCTGCAGGATGAAGAGTGATGTGTCAGGGAACTCCAGTTACAGTGGAGGGAAGGGATGTTTATTGTGAGGGAAAAATCTGCATCAGAATCCCATCAACACATTGGTGATACAGTAACTATACATATTTAAAATGATAGTGATAAAAATTTCTTCTTGGAATGAGATAGGAAAGAGGAGAAATATAGTTTTCCAGTGGTTTGAATGTTACTTGAGTTTCTTACTAGCTTTTACATTCCTAGGGTTGAACTAACTTTGAATTCCAAATTTGAATGTTCAGTCAAACAGTTTCTTCATGGTAAATTTCACAGAACTGGATTAGGCTGGTGGTACTAATAACATGTCAGCAATTAAATATAGAGATAAGAAATTATCTACTTGAGCCATTTCATCATGTATTATAACTGAAGACAAAATTATCACCTATTTATTTACCTTGTTGAATTGTTCGGTGTATTTTTCTGGTTTTCCATCTTGAAGATAGGAATGTCCCTTTGTGTGTGTACATGTTATGTACCTGTTATTTCTAAAGGCCAAAGACAGACTAAATAGGAAAGCAGATCTTCAAACGGATAACTTTTGTTTTTGTTTAAACTTCTAAAATCATTCTACTGAGAGCTGAAGGTTTGATCAAATCAGAGAGCCTGGTCTTCTGAAATCAAAACACAGGAGATTTTCTGTTCTCCCTTTTCAAAGAATCACCCTGAAGCCCTTTGTTTTGTAAATGATATCCTTCTAAAGACACCTTGACAAGAAAATTATTTATTTCAGTGAGGGAAAAGTCTTTTCCTGACTTGGTAAGTCAACAGTGTCACCAGAAGGAAAAGTTAGCCTTATAAAAATCATACCCATTTGTTTGCACTGTCTTCTGCAATAACATATTCTTAAGATGGCTTTATACCTGCCTTACTTTGAGCAACAGGTTTAAGTACCTTAAATTCAAGCACTTTAAAAATATTCTCTCAAGATACGGTTATCAGAAACATGTTTACTATTGAATAGTCAGTACCCAGTTAAGGTGTGATAAAGTATCTATTAAAGATAATGTTAAGAGAGGGGGACACTCATATAACATACCGGAGACTCAGAGAAATAGTCTGGTTTCCTAAAGAGGTGTTTCAATTACAAGGAATTCAGTTAAGGACTGAGTCTGCCTGTGGTTCTGTCATGTTTGTCTCATTTTTCTGAACTGGGTCCCATGAAAGTTGGTTTTAAAATCTATTTTAGGGTCTTCCCTGGTGGCTTAGCTGCTAAAGAATCCGCCTGCAATGTGGGAGACCTGGGTTTGATCCCTGGGTTGAAGATCCTCTAAAGAAGGGAAAGGCTACCCACTCCAGTGTTCTGGCCTGGAGAGTTCCATGGATTGTGTAGTCCATGGGGTCACAAAGAGTCAGACACAACTGAGTGCCTTTCACACTGGTGGCTCAGTTGGTAAAGGTTCCGCCTGCAATGCGAGAGACCTGGCTTCAGTCCCTGGGTTGGGAAGACCCCCTGGAGAAGGAAATGGCAACCCACTCCAGTATTCTTGTCTGGGGAATCCCATGGACAGAGGAGCCTGGTGGGCTGCAGTCCACGGGGTCACAAAGAGTTGGACACGACTGAGTGACTGATACTTTCACTTTATTTCTTACAGTCAACTCCATTCCTTGACCCGGACATTGATTTGGTCTCAGCTTCAGAATTTGACGACTTCAGCCTCTCACTAGGCTGTAGCCCTTAGTTTTGTTTGTTGTTTTTCCTGACCTTGGTTGTGGGCAGTGATGGACCTTAGCATCTGAACTGAAGTGAATTCATTGGAGGGTGGTGTCTGTTTATATTTATTAGCACTGCCTTGATGTATGAAGTTTCAGAACTATTTTAAACCCAAAACTAGTCTCTATCAGATGCGGTAAAAAAAAAAAAAAAAAAGAAAAAACTGGAGTTTTTTGGAATAATTTTGTAGATTGACAGATGCAGCTCCTATAGTTTTATTGAACATGGGAAAATCTTGGAATCTTTGTTTAAAATGAAAAACTTTAAAGGAATCTCAATTGTTACTATAATAACACATTAGAGGAGTAGTAGTTTTTGATTAGAAATGTTTGTAGATATAGCTAACTAATGTTGGTGTGACTGGCTATATTTCAGTCTTCTTGTTTATTAGGAGGTTGGGTTTCATTCATTTGTAAAATTGGAGCCAGAGTGCCTTTCCTGAATTGAGGTTCAAAATTGGATGTTAATCTTGACAACTTCGCACATTTTTGCTTTCAGACAGGGCTTTGAATGAAGCTAACAAGCAAACATTATGTGGTTGTTAATTGTTTTCCAGATGAGAACTGGGATGATGACCAACTGCTTGGGTTTGAACCATGCAATGAAAACCTTGTCTCTGGCTGCAATCTCATCAATGGGAAATGTGAGTGTGACACCATTCGAACCTGTAACAATCCCTTCGAGTTTCCAAGGAAGGATATGTGCCTTTCAGCTTTAAAGAGGATTGAAGGTGAGTATTCATTTTCGGTCGCAAGCCTTAGCATCACGTAACTCTGAGCAGTGATGGTATTTGAGCTGGAAAAGGCAAAGACGAGCTTACAGAGATGGGTAGTAGTTTTGATCTCAAACAAGATTCCGAAAGTTGACCAGGTGCGGATGTGATGGTGTATACGTGCGTGTGTGTCTGTGCACACGTGTGTGTTTCTTAAAAGCCACAGGATGGTGATGCTGGGGCAGTACGGGCAAAGTAGTTTCCCCCTGCCTGCCTAGGTCACCTCTGCTTAATGGATGATATCACGCGAGGCGTTTGAGATCAGCATCTGTTGTCACCATGTCCATTCTGCTCGATTTACCGTAGGATGGTGCTCCAGGAGGAGAGTGCCAATTAGAAATGCAGTCTGGCAAGAACGTGCAGTTTAGAGGAGGTGGGAGCCTTGTCAGTGACTGTTAGAGGCTGAAGTGGGCTTTGCCGTGGGGCAAAACCACGTGGGTGTGGACAGGTCATTGGGTGCTTTCCTTCTGGAATGAAGTCAGAAATCACATTAAAATAACAAAATTATACTAACGCGGCCCATAACTTTTGTACATTCATGCATAAAACCTAGATGAGGGATGGAGGACTTGAAGGTATGATTCATGACTGCAGTAATCAGGAGTGACATAGCCAGAGCTGGGTGCGTGGCTCGTCGCTGGAATTCATAGAGGATGAGGCCTGGGCTTTGGACTCAGCCGTGCCCCTCGGCAGCAGGGAACTCTCTCAGAGCCCCAGGTTCCACTCGGGGGGGAAAGAGAGCTGAATGAGACATTCTTGTGTGTGTGTGTTTGTTTTCTGTGATTCTTTTGTTGGCGTTTAGTTGATTTGCAGCGTTGTGTTAGTTTCTGCTCTACAGAAAAGTGAATCAGTTATACATACGCATATAGCCACTCTTAGATTCGCTTCCACATAGTTCATTCGAGTATTGAATAGAGTTCCCCGTGCTATACAGTGGGTTCTTATTAGTTATCTATTTTATATACAGTAGTGTATATATGTCAATCCCACTCTCCCAGTTTATCACCCCCTTTTCCCCTTTTGATAACCATGAGTTTTCTGCAGCTGTGACTCTATTTCTGTTTTGTCAATAAGTTCATTTGTAACCATTTTTTAAAATTTCACATGTAAGTAATATCATATGATATTTGTCTTTCTCTGACTTCAATCAGTATGACAGTCTCTTGGTTTATCCATGTTACTGCAAAATACACTTTATATCTCTACGATGATGGAGAAGCTGGTAGTATAGTTTGAAATACTGAGGATTTTTCAAGTCCGAAATCAAGCTCATAAAAGCAGTAGAGCAGGACTGAAGTTTTTGAATTGTATTGTTTCCAAGACATATTAAATGGTTGTAAAGAGTAAGAAGCATATATGAATGTGAAAGTCGCTCATTCGTGTCCGACTTTTTGCGACCCCATGGACTGCAGCCTGCCCAGCTCCTCTCTCCATGAAATTCTCTAGGCCAGAATACTGGAGTGGGTAGCCATTCTCTTCTCTGAGAGATCTTCCCATCCCAGGGATCGAACCCAGGTCTCCTGCATTGCAGGGGAATTCTTTACTGTGTGAGTCACCAGAGAAGCCCAAGAATACTGGAGTGAGTAGCCTATCTCTTCTCCAGTGGATCTTCCTAACCCAGGAAGTGAACCGGGGTCCCTGCATTGCAGGTGGATTCTTTAGCAGCTGAGCTACCAGGGAAGCCCATTAAGAAATGTATAGTAGCCTCAAAAATAGCATTTCTGTTTGTATTTTCCAGTGCTGCCAGATCATTAAAATAATAGAGTAGAAAACAAAAGAAATAAAGTTGTAGAACCTCAGGAATCTTAGATAACATTTAGTTTAGTCCTTCAGTTTGAAAATTGAAAACTTCAGCTCTACACAGTGGATGACTGACAGGCCCGTAAAGTCTTTTTTGAACCATATCATGCCATTGACAACAGTTTACCAAGCTCGTTTGTCTTGTCTTGAGGCTCTTTGCCCACCCCTGTCCTCACCTCTATTGCCTGCTTTTCGGTATTTTTGCCAACTTCAGTGTATAAATCTTCAGGGACATAGATGAAACGGTCAAATATCTATTTAATTCATTTAATTATTCATGCATATTTTAAGTCACATCATATAGCAGTTTAGAGGATTACTTTTGCTCTTCTTATATTTTGCTTAACTGTTTTAGTCACATCTCAGATGCATCTCCGTCACTGTCATTGTCTTTGTTGGAGCTGTTTTCTGTGTCATTTAACACCTGTTTCTGAGCACACCTTCCTCATTGCCATCTAAGTTGTTGGAGATACAGCTGATTCGGAATCCACGTTATCACAAGTTTTGTTCCAAACAGGGTGGCTTTGCACATAGAAGTAGGACAGTCACATTTTTAATGAGTGAGGTGTGTGTTTATGATCTTTACAATGTGGCGATTCACTACGTTGATTTTTAAAGTGTTTCTGAAAAGGCTGTTTACAAGATCTAGCACTTCCAATTTTGAGATCATTCCCTCAGGAATAATTACTGTGGCTGATTAAATTTCTTTATGCCTCACCCCCCCACCTTTTTTTTTTTTTTTAACAGATTCTGTCTGGCCTCTGTATAAAAAATCCAAAAGTAGGATTGGTAGAGGTCATTTAAGGTTAATGTATCTTCCACAAATTGTGTGTGCATGCTCAGTTGCTCAGTCGTGTTCAACTCTTTGCGACCCCGTGGACTGTAGCCCTCCAAGTTCCTCTGTCCCTGGAATTTTCCTGGCAGGAATACTGGAGTGGGTTGCCATTTCCTACTCCAGGGGATCTTGTGGGGCTTTTTTGTTTTTTTTGTTTTAATTTTTATTGGAGTGTAGTTGACAATGTTGTGTTAGCTTCACGTGTTCAACAAAGTGAATCAGTTATACATGTGCATATGTACATATACATATGTATACGTACACATATCTTTCTTTTGAAATCCTTTTCCCTGATAGTCCATTATAGAGCATTGAGCAGAGTTCCCTATGCTATACAGCACATTCTTATTACTTATCTATTTTATGTATGGTAAGCATATATGTCAGTCCCAGTTCCCATCCCCTGATCATCATAAATTTGTTTTCTATATCCAAATACTCTACTTCTGTTTTGTAAGTAAGCTCGTTTGTACCCTTTTTTAGATTCCATATATAAGTGGTATTATATTTGTCTTTCTGTGTCGAGTCTTCACTCAGTTTGACAATCTCAAAAATGAAATTATTTTGTTCTTTTTATTGCTGAGTAATATTTTGTTGTGTATATGTACCACATATTCTTCATCCATTCCTCTGTTGGTAGACATTTAGGTTGCTACCATGTCCTGGCTATTGGAAAGTAGTACTGCAGTGAACATTGGGATGCATATATCTTTTCAAATTATTGAATTATGGCTTTCTTCAGGTATATGGCCAAAAGTGGAAGTGCTCAGTTATATGGTAGTTCTGTTCTCAGTTTTTTAAAGAACCTCCATACTGTTCTCCATGGCTTCCCAGGTGCCTCAGTAGTAAAGAATCCACCTGCCAGTCTTGGAGGAAAACATAGGCAGAACATTCGATGACATAAATAAAAGCAAGTTCCTCTATGACCCACCTCCTAGAGTAATGGAAATAAAATCAAAAGTAAACAAGTGGGACCTGATTAAACTTAAAAGCTTTTGCACAGCAAAGGAAACTATCAGTTCAGTCGCTCAGTTGTGTCCGACTCATTGCTACCCCATGAATCTCAGCACACCAAGCCTCCCTGTCCATCACCAACTCCTGGAGTTCACTCAGACTCAGGTGCATCAAGTTGATGATGCCATCCAGCCATCTCATCCTCTGTCGTCCCCTTCTCCTCCTGTCCCCAATCCCTCCCAGCATCAGGGTCTTTTCCAATGAGTCAATGCTTCTCATGAGGTGGCCAAAGTATTGGAGTTTCAGCTTCAGCATCAGTCCTTCCAATGAACACCCAGGACTGGTCTCCTTTAGGATGGACTGGTTGGATCTCCTTGCAGTCCAAGGGACTCTCAAGAGTCTTCTCCAACACCACAGTTCAAAAGCATCAATTCTTCAGCGCTCACCCTTCTTCACAGTCCAACTCTCACATCCATACATAACCACAGGAAAAACCATAGCCTTGACTAGACAGACCTTTGTTGGCAAAGTAATGTCTCTGCTTTTGAATATGCTATCTAGGCTGGTCATAACTTTCCTTCCAAGGAGTAAGCGTCTTTTAATTTCATGGCTGCAGTCACCATCTGCAGTGGTTTTGGAGCCCAAAAAAATAAAGTCTGACACTGTTTCCACTGTTTCCCCATCTATTTCCCATGAAGTGATGGGACCAGATGCCATGATCTTCGTTTTCTGAATGTTGAGCTTTAAGCCAACTTTTTCACTCTTCCTCTTTCTTTTAAGCAAGGTGAAAAGACAACCCTCAGAATGGGATAAAATAATAGCAAATGAAACAACTGACAAAGGATTAATTTCCAAAATATACAAGCAGCTTATATAACTCAATGCCAGAAAAACAAACAACCTAATCAAAAAGTGGTAAAAGGACCTAAACAGACATTTCTCCAAAGAAGACCTACAGATGGCTAACAAACACATGAAGAGATGATCAACATCGCTCATTATTAGAGAAATGCAAATCAAAACCACCATGAGATATCAGCTCACACTGGTCAGAATGGCCATCATCAAAAAGTCTACAAGCAATAAATGCTGGAGAGGATGTGGAAGAAAGGGAACACTCTTGCACTGTTGGTGGGGATGTAAATTGACACAGTCACTATGGAAGATGGTTTCGAGATTCCTTAAAAAACTAGGAATAAAACCACCATATGACCCAGCAATCCCACTCCTAGGCATATACCCTGAGGAAACCAAGGTTGAAAAAGCACATGTATCCAATTGTTCATTGCATCACTACTTATAACAGCTAGAACATGGAAGCAACCTAGATGTCCATCAACAACTAAATGGATAAAGAAGTTGTGGTACATATACACAATGGAATATCATTCAGCCGTAAAAAGGAACCCATTTGAGTCAGTTCTGATGAGGTGGATGAACCTAGAATCTATTATACAGAGTGAAGTGAGTCAGAAAGAGAAAGATAAATATCGTATTCTAATTCACAAAAACAGAATATTAAAAAATGAAGAATTTATTTACAGGGCAGCATTGGAGAAACAGACATAGAGAATAGGCTTATGGACATGGAGAGAGGGGAGGAGAGGGTGAGATGTATGGAAAGAGGAACATGGAAACTTACATTACCATGTGTAAAATAGATAGCCAACAGGAATTTGCTGTATGGCTTAGGAAACTCAAACAGGGGCTCTGTATCAACCTAGAGGGGTGGGATGGGGAGGGAGTTGGGAGGGAGGTTCAAAAAGGAGGGGGATATATGTATACCTATGGCTGATCCATATTGAGATTTGATAGAAAACAGCAAAATTCTGTAAAGCAATTATCCTTCAATAAGAAAAAAAAAAAAAAAAAAAAATCCACCTGCCAATGCAGGAGACACAGGGAAAGCAGATTTGATCCCTGGGTCAGGAATATCTCCTGGAGAAGGAAATGGCAACCCATTCCAGTATTTGTGCCTGGGAAATCCCATAGACAGAGAAGCTTGGGGGTCTGCAGTCCATGGGGTCGCAGGGAATCCAACGTGACTGAGCACACACACATGCAGTACTGTTCTGCATGGTAGCTGTACAAACTTACATCCCAGCACTAATGCAGGAGGGCTCCCTTTTCTCCACACTCTCCAGCATTTGTTGTGTGTAGATTTTTTGCTGATGGTCATTCTAACTGGTGTAGGGTGATACCTCATTGTAGTTGTGATTTGCGTTTTTCTAATAATTAGTGATGTTGAGCATCTTTTCATGTGCTTTTTAGCCATCCGCATGTCTTCTTTGTAGAAATGTCTGTTTAGATCTGTGCTTTGTTTTTTTAAAATAAAGCACCGTGTAATATTTGAGGTCTTGTAAGAAGTCAGTACTGTGGGGTTTCCTTTCCTGAGAGACAATGTTGAAGAAAAAACTCTATATTCAAGTATATTGCAAATGAAAAAGTTAGTGATGGTATATCACTGCATATAATTAAATCATTAATAGCATTGAGGACTTGGAATGCTATAAGAACTTAGGGCCAAAAAAATGTTACCTGGAATTATATGATAAAGTACTGTGGAGGAGTTGGAGTCTGAACAATTTAGAATTTGGATGGTGATGGATTCCAGGCAGAATGATGTGGACAGAAGAATGAAATGTCCAAGTGAGATTTGCATGACTTATGTGTAAGATACTTGGGAAATGAATGTAGGAGAGCAAGTTTTTATGTCTGTAGGTAGATAGGAACTAAAGATGAGGAGTCAGGACAGGACCAAATGATGAAATGCCTTTCACATGGTGCCGGGTACTCAGGCCCAGTGATAGGAGTTATCAAAAGTCACTGTAGGTTTATGAGCCAAGAGAAGCAGAGCATGAAGAAATCCGTGTTAGGCAGTTTGGAGTTGCAGGGGTTGTGTAATGTGTTAGCAGGGAGAGATTCTACTGTTGAGGCTTGTAGGAGAGCTCTTCACATTATTTAGATGTAATGCCACTAGAGACGGGTCTAGGGGATGGCAAGGGAAAAGCAAGGAAGAGCAAACGGATGCACGTCATTTTGATGGAAGAACATGAAGTATCTGGTTATAGGTATGGGAGGGATGAAAAGATACAAAGGTGACTCTGGTTTCCTAACCTGAAATAGTAGAAGAATGATGGTACAAGTAACAGCAATGGGAAAACATCTCAAAACTTGGAACCGACAAGTGAAGTGGTTGTCTCAGAGGGATCTTTAAAAATATGGCAAATGTCACAGCATGTTTGATGACAAGAATGATCTAGTAAAAAGGGAGAAACTAATAATGTGAATGGTGATGATTATAGAAGCAGAGGCATTGAGGAGGGAGAGGAGCAAAATTGTTCCTGTTTCCCAGAGGTTATAAAACAAGGTTGTCAGCTAACGTTGAGGTGGTAGAAAGGTGTGAAAAATTGAGGAGGGAGAGGAAATGGACAATAGACAACTCAGAGAGAAGAGGATGAACTAAGTAGGGAAGCGTATTAGGGTCATCTGCTAGTGCTGGCAGCATGCTTGAGGCTAGCAGCTATAGATCTGAAGGGAACAGCCTGCACAATTGTGTGCTTTTCTCTGGCTCGGGCGCATGCAGCAGAGGCAGAAAGGTGGATTTAACTAGGGTAAGGGTTTTTCATAGTGAGTCCTATAGACAGCGAAGGGCCCTGAGATTGAGTTATGCAGGAGAGTGCTTAGACAGTGACCAGCCAGACCATCACTTCTGGCAAGGAGGAAGCAGCAGTGAACAGGGAATGACCAAGAGGCAGAAGTTCTGTAAGAGCATAATGCAACAGTTGCATGGAGCTGGGACAGCATCTGATTGCACGTGCTTCATGCAAACAAGGTATTTTTTTTTTAAGGGGAAAAGGAAGAATGGTCTGAAAGTAGTGACGAAAACCAAGAAGACCCCTTCCCCACCCTCAGGATTTATGGCATGTGGAAGGTGAAGCCATCCCCACTTTGGAGGATTTCAGGGGGCAAAGTGCAGTCAGGGAAGACACAGGTGTTCACTAGAGCACAGAGGTGAAGGCGCATCTCGAGGGGAGAATGACAGCAAAAGGGACGTTGGTGATGACATTCTGAGTTCTAGAAGGCCCAGTAGGTATTCAGGAGGGAGGGTTGTGCAGAGCATGGGTGATTTTTGCAGAGCCAAGTGAGATTAAGTCCCAAGACGATGCATGACCTGATAAATTTAGACTTGGTTTTTGCAGTTTCTTATGAGAAGGTGACTAGTTAATGAAAGCCTTCCTTTAAGCACCGTTCTCTGGGGCATTCTGTAGTGTGAAGGTATGTATGTATTTAGGGATAAGGAAGAAGGTCTAGTGTTCTTGCCAGAGCATCATGCTAAAAAGCATGGGTCTTCATTTCTATGTTTTGTGAGTGAATTCTGAACATGAATTGAATTTTAAGCATAATTGCAACAACATTTTTAAAAAATGCATGAAAGTCAGTTTAGTCAGTAAAGATTTATGAAGAATAATGACGATTCAGGGTATTTTTAAAGAAAGGTTCCTGGGTATTTTATTTGTTTAAAAGGGAGGTCATTGATCCTGATTTTAATAAATACAACATCATAAAGTTTGTCACAAATTTAGAGGAAATACCATACTGGATAACAGCCAGTCTTGCCTTATGTACAAAATGATTTGTCAGAATCATCTGTATTTCTCTGAGGAAGGAGGGACAGGGAATGACCTGCAAGTCATCCCACCTTGATCTTAACAAAGCTTGTAGTCTTATGCCATGCTACCTATTTTTATTGTCTTGGTGTATGCTGTACTGAGCTCCCCAAAAGTTAAACTGATAGACCATCAGAAGAGGGGGCCACATTAACAAAGACCATCAGAAGAGGGGACCACATTAACAGAGCAGTACCAGCCTCTGCAGCTGCCCCAGAGGTTTTCTGGAGGGACCTCTCTGGAAGCTAAAGTTGATATGAAAGACTTCCATGGTACAGTGAATAAGTTGGAGTTTTAAGCTTGCATATGACTCCAGATTGGGATAAGTAGCTTTTATTTTCCAAAAAAAATGTACTGTAATTCAGAGTGGTTGAAATAAATTTGAGAAGTAATCAGGAATATGAAATCATGTCCAATTCAGAGAAGGATGTCAACCACGCTAGAAAACATTTGTCTATATTGTTCCATCCAGCGGATATTCACTGAGTGCCAAATATACTAGTCATAGTTTAGTTGCTGAGGATACAGCTCCTGTGGAGCTCACATTCAGAAAGGGAGGGGTGACAGCAAACTCAGAAGTGAGAGGAAAGTATCACAAGTGTGATAAGAGCTACGAAGAGTAATCGCCAGGATGATGTGGTAGAGAATTACTGGGCTGATTAAGGAAGTTGTTTTAGATATGGATGTCAGTGTCAGGGAAGTTTTCCTTGAAGGAAGAACATTTGACCTGAAATCCAACTGTAAGAAGGAGTCAAACTGGTGATGATCTGAGGGGAGAGAAGTCCATGCACAGGACACAGCAAGTGAGAGCAAGCTTGGTGTGCTGAAAGAATGTCACGAGAAAGCAAGAAGGGTCAGGGTGGCTGAAAGGTCATGAGAGAGAGTGAGAATGGGAGTGAGGGCCAGATCATGCGCTGCCTTGTAGATGATGCTAAGGATTTTGTGATGAGTATGTAGGAAAGTGGCTAAAGGATTGTGAACAAGAGTGTCATGTGATTTGAAACATGTTCTCAAACATGATGGTGGCGAATTAAGACTTGTGGGGAGACTGGGAAGATGCAAGAATGGGAAAGTGTCCACAGGTAAGATAAGTTCAGATAAGAGGTAACGGGGACTCAGACCCGAGAGAGCTGGAGATGGAGAAGAGGCGTGGATGGGAGGTGATTTGGTCCTAGGCTTGTTGATGGATTACATGTAGGGCTGAGAGAAAGAGGAGTCCAGGAACACTCTTAGATTTGGAGTTTAAGCAAATTGTAGTACTTTTTACTAGGTACAAGAGCAGATTTAAGGCGGAACTCGGGAGCTTTGTTTCAGATAAATTGAACTTGACACTCAAGTAGAGCTGTTTGTCATTTAGATAATTTTTGATGTAATTAAGTCATTAAGTAGCACTCATACATGTATATCTTCATGGTAAGTATGTTAAGGGTTACAGAGATAGACACACATCCTTGAGGAGAAATCTGCCCTTTCTGCATGGAGGTCTAGCCTTGTGGGGTGCTTCTAGAGAAAAATAAAATCAACCCAGTTCACACTGATTTATCACCAGGCAGAGTCTAGCCAGAGGGATATCTGTGTGGGGTCCATAAGATGTGTTCTTAAATGTACATGTTTGGCACTGCTGTATCATGTGTCACGTGGCTTGCTGGAATAGTATGGGTTCTGTGAAACTCATTCCTGTTTGGAGCTACGCAGTGAATATTTTGCCAAAGGAGGAAGACTCTTGGAACTTAAGAATGTCCTCCTTTGTTTTAGCTGAAAGCCCTTAGAGGTAATGTTTAAAGTTTTTTAATTTTAGGCTATATTATTTTTTTCTCTGTAAGATGTTTTAAAGAAAAGATAGTAAAAAATTGTCTTGAGATACTTTATATCGTTGTGTTATGCAGGGTGGACAGATAAGATCTGCTGTAGGGAGGGGTAAAGCCAGGAAGGCATTGTGGAGGAATTGGGGATGGAGTCCAACTCAGAGAGACATGTCAAGCAGCTCAACAGAAGGGAAAGGAGAATTTAAGAAGGGCCTTGGAGTAGCAAAGAGAATGGACAGAGGGGGCCAGATGGGAAGGGTAAAGTGGCAAGTCAATGGGCTTTAGCAGCTGGCTTTGGAGAATGAGGAAGAGAAAGACTTCCGGAATTGGAAGTGAGGGGTGATGTTTAGATCCTTGGGGTGGGCACAGTGGTCAGGCTGTATAGTGGTGTCGTGTACTAGGACGTGGAATACAAGGAGAGCAGCTTTATGGGAGGTAAGATGAGGTAGATACTGAGTCTGCATTGTGATGTTTGAGCTATCATTGGAGGTTTTTTGTTGTTTAGTCGCTTGGTTGTGTCTGACTCTTTTACTTCTCTGTCCATGGGATTTCCCAGGCAAGAATACTGGGGTGGGTTTCCATTTCCTTCTCCAGGGGATCTTCCTGACCCAGGGATCGAACTTGTATATCCTGAATTGGCAGGTGAGTTCTTTACCACTGAGCCAGCTGGGAAGCATCTATGGAGGATCAAGGGAAAAATGGGAGTTACGAGTCTGGAACTCAGAGATCTGGGCTGGAGATTAGGATTTGTGAGTCATCCTCCCAGGAAAAGAATATGGTGCTGTCAGTGACCTTGGAGTTTATAGGTAATGGGAGGAGTATGAGCCTTTTTAGGAAGATTAATATGACAGTAATATGCATAATGGAAGGAAAAGACTATCAGTGTTAACACACCAAAAGTGAGATGAAATGACCTGTGTATTGATGGTGGTGCAGGAAGCGTTTGAGTGCTCTGTTTGGTGGAAGAAAGCCTCAGGACCACTGATGGCAACTGACTGAAAGTTAACCTAGAACACAGACTTTGGCACCTGTGATAGTGGAATGTATAAAACAATATATCATTTTAATTAATCGATTGGTTAATTCATTTGTTTGTATACCCTTATTTGAAGAAGCCTTTAAAGTGTCTAAGTCTGAGAGAGCTGGTCCGACGCAGCTGAGGTTAGAGCCATTCAGAGTAGGAGCACTAAGATTAAATAATGGGATAGGAAGATGAAGAGACGGCAGTGTAGTTGTAGACTCTTTGAGCCCAGAGCAATCCATCCTCAGCGTTCTTTACAGGCGCCCTCTGAGGCTACTGCTTTCACTTTAGAGCAACTTTAATTCTTCATTCATTATTGTGTATGTTAGTTGCTCAGTCGTGTCTCTTTGCAACCTCCTGGACTGTAGCCCACCTGGCTCCTCTGTCCATACAATTTTCCAGGCAAGAATACTAGAGTGGGTTGCCATTTCATTTCTCCAGGGGATCTTCCCGACCCAGGCATCAAACCTGGGTCTCTTGCATTGCAGGCAGATTCTTGACTGTCTGAAGCACCAGGGAAGCCCACATTCATTCCTTTGTTTATTCAAAAGGTAAATATTAATATTTAGCACGTGCTGTGGGTCACTGCACATCAGATGCTACTAGTTTGACTTTGTCTTGCCTTTGACTGAGGGACCATTGTCTAAAGGGCCTGAAAGATGCAGGATGCATAAATTGACACACATTTTAGATCCACTATAGGATTTTGACTTTTTTTAAAAAATGTTTTATAGGTGTCTTAAATGATATTTTTAAGTATTTGTCTATCTCCAAAACTTACATTGCATGATATATATGCTTTGTTGTTGTTCAGCCACTAAGTCATGTCCAACTCTGTGTGACCCCATGGACTGCAGCATGCCAGTCTTCCCTGTCCTTCTCTATCTCCTGGAGTTTGCTCAGACTCATGTCCATTAAGTTGATGGTGCTATCCAACCATCTCATCCTCTGTCACCCACTTCTCCTTTTGCCTTCAGTCTTTCCTAGCATCAAGGTCTTTCCAGTGAGTCGGCTCTTTGCCTCAGGTGGCCAAAGCATTGGAGCGTCAGCATCAGTTCTTATATGCTTAGGCAAAAATTAAAGGTTAGAAAGAATATGTGGGCTTTTGTATCTGTATTTTTTCTGCTGCTTAAAGCAAAGGGAAATTTGATTTTTTACACTGTAAGTCTATATTCTCTGAAGCTAAACTAATTCTGATACAGACAAATGGCTTCTGATTAATAGACTTTTCTTTCAGTTTTTAAAAATCCAAATAGGGGGTGTTTCAGAGCCTTAAGTTTTATTAATTATTCTGTGCCCTAAATTCACTGTTTCAGTCCTACCTAAGGAAATGTTAATGTTGCGTGAGCATCTTACTCCATTTTTAGTTTTCTACATTGCACTTACTTTTTTCACACAAGTAAAGTGTAAGTGCTAAATGTTATTCTTGGTTGGTATCTTTTTCTTGGTCTGTAGCTTGCAGTACAACCTGTGCTGTGTGACCTAATCAGATATTCTAGCTCTTGAAGCCATCTGTAATGTTTGTCAGTAGACACACATTTCATTAGTATTTACAAAGAATTATGATGCCATTTGCTTTTATTCACAGAACTTTTTTTTTACTCAGAAGTTCTTGGGTTTTTTTGTGGGGGTAGTAAGATGCTCACCAAAAAGGCATCCCAAGAGAATGTGATCCAACAGAGCTCAGCATGTTAATTAATATCCATTCCGTTTTTGAGAAAGTACAGTGGAGTTCCCTTCTGACCCTCTTCCCGCTGGAACAGTGCTGGATGGAGACACTCATCTTCAGCAAGAAGACTGAGCCCATCCCATAATATAAAAAGAGATAACATATGCACCCAACTCTGCACCAGCCTGAGTTTCCACATGGTCCTTGAGGTCCATGGCAAGCCCTGGGTATCATAATGCACAGGAAATTGCATAGGTTTCTTTTTTAAAAAGTGGTTTATTGTGGTGGTTGTGCCGGGTCTCCGTTGCTGTGCACGGGCTTTCTCTAACTGTGGAGAGCGGGGGCTACTCTCGTTGTGGTGTGCGGCAGGCTTCTAAGTGTGGTGGCGTTTCTTGTTGCCGAGCATAGGCTCTAGGCTCTAGCATGAGGCTCAGTAATTGCAGACAGGCTTCGTTGCTCCGTGGCTTGTGGCATCTTCCCGGACCCGGGATCAAACCCTTGTCTCCCGCGTTGACAGGCAGTTCTTATCCACTGTACCACTAGGAAAGTCCCAGGTAGGTTTCTTAAATTTGAGAGAGCTTGACCGTCACACAGATATTCTAATTTACCAGGACTGGACCAGGACAGAGGAATCTGCGTTTCCAGTCAACCCTCAGGAGGAGCTGTTATTGCTGGGTTTTTACCACACTTTTGAGTAGCAGAGTCATAGAGGGTTTATATGAATCTGTGTCCCTGGATTTGCAGTGCTGGTGTGAGAGAATATCTTGTCTTTAAGTAATCACTGGACTTACTTTCTAATACTTTTTGTTTTTAAAAACAAGAGTCTATATATGAATTACTTTACTTCAAGTATTAATACATGGTAATAGTTTCATTATATGACCTTTTTTTTAACTTTACAATATTGTATTGGTTTTGCCATATATCAACATATTATATGACTTTAAAACTTTTTTCCAATTAGTATTAATAGAGATTAAAACCCCACTGAGACATTTCATGGTACCTGTGTAGAATCACATAGTGAGGAACAAGCAAATCCCTAAATGTGGATGCTGGGGAGATTGTTTTGGTTTTAGTAGAGATGATCCTCTATGTAATTTTACCTGTTCAATCTTTGCTAAACTTTAGAAATATGTTTAGGCCCTTATGTCTATGGATTTTCATATAGTTGCATTGATCTGCATGGTATTAAATATCATTGCAAAATCCTTCACAATATAGTATTGACCATAGTAGAAATGATCCAGTGTAACTGTTAACTCACAGACGCATACATACAAGAGTCAAATTACATGTTCTCTCAAAATATAACTGCCATGCGCTGTAAGATTATGATAGAGCAGCATTAAACTTATAAGTTCCTTACAACTTAGCAGTATGATAATTCTCTTGGAGGGAGAATTTAAATGGGAATGACTGTTGTACATTTTATGAGGTTGATGAAGTTCAGGGAACTTGGGGAGGCACTTGGCCTTTCAAAACTGCTGTTACGTAATCCTTTATAATAAAATATATGTACTGAACTATCAAAAAAAAAAAAAAAGAAAAACCAAAAGAGAGAGCCTCTTCAACTCTGGTTCTTATTTTGAAGCCAAGCTTTCTATGTTTGAAGACTCTGCCGTCTCTCTTCCAGACCTTCAAATGTACCAATTCACAATTTTTAAGTTAGTCATTTTTTAGTTCATTAAAATTACTCATCACAGATTCTATGTTTCTTAGGCTAGGTTTATCTGAAATCAGTGTTATGTTTGTGAATATATTGCTCATCTAAATTGTTTTAAAAATATATTTTTGAGGAATTTAGTTAACATTGCTTACCAAGTTTGGAAGCACAAACCCTCCCCTTGACCAGATAAACATATTTAACCCTACCTTCCAGGTGGATAAGGTACCTCCTTACCATGAAGGTCTCCCTGATTTTGATTTTTGCTGAGGCTGCCCAAGTACCATTAAGGATACTTGTTTAATTAAGGCAGTAAGGCTTTTGCTGCTGCTGCTGCTAAGTCGCTTCAGTCATGTCTGACTCTGTGCAACCCCATAGATGGCAGCCCACCAGGCTCCCCCGTCCCTGGGATTCTCCAGGCAAGAACACTGGAGTGGGTTGCCGTTTCCTTCTCCAATGCATGAAAGTGAAAAGTGAAAGTGAAATTGCTCAGTCGTGTCTGACTCTTCACGACCCCATGGACTGCAGCCTACCAGGCTCCTCCGTCCATGGGATTTTCCAGGCAAGAGTACTGGAGTGGGGTGCCATTGCCTTCTCCGAGTAAGGCTTTTAGGCAACTGTAAATCTGTACTGCTGTTGCCCTCTGTAAAGAAGGCAATCACAAGTTGATAATGTGATATGTCTGTCTTTTTTGGATTCATTTATGTAAAATGATTCTGAAATCTAAATACATGTGTTTTACTTTAAATTCCAGCAGTGTCCTGGGGAAAGAAAGTGTAGACAGTTATTTATTTTCATAAGTATTTTTATTTAGGTTGACACCTAAGTCAGTATTTTATAATTTTATGTTTTAGGTACAAGCTGTTGTTCTGATGTCTTGATAACTGGCACGGGGGCGGGGGAGGGAGAAGAAAAACCAAAACAGCTACCAAGAGGTGGAAGCCAGTTTCGAATATCTGGGAAATCAAAACAGGAAACTTGGGGAACTTGGCATAAACCCAGGTGGAGAGGAGCAGTTGGCTGAATATTTATACCTGCATTTTAACTGTTGGAAGTTATACAGTGACCTTCTGGTTGTTGTGATTTCTTGTGCCCAGCAGGGAAAAAAAGTCATGATAAAAATGTTCCATCCTTGTGCTAAGAGAGGAGTGTGTGTGTGTGTTTAGAGGGACATTTCATTCAACCGCATTGGGGTTACTATAAACGGTGTAAACTTTTTTTCGATCTGACGCTCAGAAGGATGCTGTGTGCAGTTGTATGTAGCCAGTTGTGCTCTGTTCCATTTATTCACATCCTCCCCCTTCCTTTGTCTTAGCTCTTTGTGTGTACTTCCAGTCCGTCTCTTCTGTCCCAAGTTGTGTTTAGCTCAACCATCTGTCTGTCCTATACCTTCTCCCAGGTTGACATGAGTCCCAGGAATTATAGGTGAACAGTTTTTATTACAACCGTATGCTTGTTTCAAGATTAATTACCATATGCTTAGTAATACTGTTAAAACAAACAAACAAAAAAAAACACATTCCTTGTTAAAAGACCAAAAAAGCAACCTGACACCTTCAGCCAGAGAAATTATGTTTTTGGGGGGGCCATGCAGAAAACTTTGTATTTCCACCTACCAAGGATGCTTAGGAAACACTGGTCTAAGGCCGGCCTTCAGCAGGTTAATGTTTTAGCTTCTGGGTAGCGCTGAGCAGTCCCTTGCGGATTTGTGGTTTCCGAGTTGGCTGTAGGTGACCTCTGTTATTCCCAGGGTTTGGCGTGTGCTGTATCACTCTGAGCTGCTGAGTTGCTGCTTTGCCCAGCTGTGTCCATCTAACTGTTGGCCTCCACAGAGGCTCTTCCTGACATGAGCGAAGGGTCTGGAATCCTAGACCAGGAGGCCTTCGAGCTTCTACAAAGGGAGCCGGGTGGGGGCTACTCCCCAGAGCAGGGCCTCTCCCTCTGCAGGGAGTTAGAGCTGCCCCTTCTGTGTCCTCCGGCCCCAGGCCAGCTGTCTCCATCAGCTTTGCAGAGGGTGTGGACCATCAGGAGTTGTCATTCCCAAACTCACGCCATTAAAACCTCATTAATTAGTGTAATCAGTTTTCCCAAACCGTAATCTGGGGTTTTGTACAACTCGGGCAGGCTCGGTGGTTTGCATTAGTTCTGCTCATGGAAAAAAAGAATCTGTTCAAAGGGAAGTTCGAGAAACAGTTTTGGGAGCATAATCACTTTAGCAGGAATTTGCATTCCATCAAAAAGTGATTATTTCAGATGTTCTTAGAATTTTATCAATATAGATAAGGATTTTCGGGTAGATAGTATGCTTTTTCCATTTTCTAGCCTTGGCAATATTTACCTAGTACCTTGATTAAGAGATCCTCCAGGCAAAAAACAGCAACAATAAAAAAACTTTTTTGAATAAAAGGAGTTTTAATTTTTTAAATACTTACCTCTTATTGATGGATTACACTCTAGAGTGTTGCTTCATCGAGCATTCATTCACATTTCCTTTCTAATTGTGGAATTCCTATCGAAGGGATTCAAGGACCCCCGATGTTAATCCTGGCCCTTTCTGACTGTGTCCTGCACACCTGGGGAGCGTGGGCCTGGGTCCAGCCCAGCTGCACCAGGGCATTCAAGGGGACATGGAAAAGGCATCACCTCTAGTGGGAGAGAGAAGATGGGCACACAGAGCAGAGTGGCCATTCCCAGTCTGCACAGTTGTACGTGGTAGGCAGTCAGTTTACATGCTATTTTGTGATGCATAAACATACTGTGTTTACTTCCAGAGCTGGTGCTGCATTTTTTGTGAAATGCATAGCTTTCTCAAGAAAGGTATTTAAGAGCACTAGCAGTCGGTATTTGATTTTTTCTTTTTGTAGAAATACTCTAATAAAAATAAAACCTAACTCATTCCCTCATTCATATTGATCACTAAGATACTGTTCTGAGCATTTGAATAATTTATTTTGAAACTTATGAGACCTTTGTTCTGGTGGTACCTGGTCTCTGAAATAAGGATAGTGAATTCACATTGGTTGTTGAAACATCGAAAGCTGGGGAAACACCCTTTTATAAGGTGACTTCCTGCTTTTGGTTTGCGGTCTCTGTTGCTAAGTGTTCTTTGCATCAGGAGGAAGTAGCAGTATAAGCAGTGCCTGTAAAGTTGGAAGAGGGAAGGAATTAACACGTGATGAGTTAATATTTGTGTGGTTTTTTCAGAGACTGGAATGTTCCTTTAAATTGTGAATGTGTTTTTCCTTTCTGGCTGACAACTTCCTGGTTTTCCTACACTTCATTATTCTATTCTCTGTCACTGGGATTTTTTTTTTAATTTCCCGAAAAGCAAGTAAAGTGCCTTCTCCTTATCAGTAGCCTTTCTTTTCCTGTTGTAATAACAAAAGAACAATACAGGAGTTTAATAATGTTAAAAATTGATACCCCCTTTTCTGAATATATCCATATATTTGTCTGTAGATAAAATCCAAGTTTTATAGACATAGATAAAAATTGCATGTCAGTAAAATGAGATCATATTTTATCAAGTCGTCCTTAGTCCCTCCCCGCCCCCTGCCTGCCCATTTATGCAGTTTGAAAAATGGAATAAGGGATTTTTTCTTTTTCCTTTTTAAAATCTGTTTCCATGGTCTGTTGTTAAGAGTCAAAGTCCTGAAAATTAGAAAGATAAGTAAGACCAGTTGTCCCCTTAATAGAAGGACACTTTTCAAAGTTGTCTAGAATACATTCTGATTTATTTATCTGTTTTATAGAAAAAATTGCTGTTTACTGTTTCTGCTGTTTGGGCACAAATAAAATCCAACTGCTTCGTAGAGCTTTGTTAAATATCACGGGTGTGTTTTTGCAAGAGTGGCCATGAAAGGATTCTTGTTTCAGTGTTTTGATGCAGTTTGAGTTCATGGCAAAGGTGGGTTTACAGTGACTTCCCTAAGTATCCTTGAAACCATACAGAGCCAGGGTGTCCTGTCCCGTGGGGGTCCTGCTGTGGCATTAGAGGACCTGGCTGCCTTCCTTTCTAAGGCATGGAACAAATCTAACCATCTCTATTGTGTCTGACCCACATTGGGGCAATTAGTTGTTTAAAGTGAAATTTTATCTCTGTGGCAGTAAAAAGAAAGTATGATCCCATTTATATGTTCCTGGTGCCCTTTGGCATTTGGGTTGCTAATCGCAGTAGAACCTTCTGAGTGTTTTCTGATCGAGAGCCGACTTGTTTCTGTTTTCATTAGGAGTTTTTCAGACCAGTTAGGCTGTCATGTCACACCTCAGTGCAACATCGAACTCCCAAAAATGTTATCTTTGCGTTCTTGCATGCCTCCTGGCCTGGCTTTGTGTCTCCCTAAATTCAGGGCTTATTATAGTGTTTTCCTTGAGGGTCCTTTAGATACATCAATAACTAAGCAAACATCTTTAATCCAGAGAGTATATCCCATATGGATTATAATAGTGTGTGTTCGTGTGCATAGGAAATATGGTTTGCCTGTGAAAAAAAGAAACATCACATGTGCATTTGTGTATTTTCTGTGTCAGAAAGTGTAATCTATATATATAACATCCATGTGCATGTACAAATCTATAACTAGATGTAGGTAAGCACATGTACAGGCATGGTGGCATCATAATTAATCCATGGAAATAAATGCAATAATAGAATAATAATAAATTATCTTTCCTGATATACATATGTCCATATTTACTTATGTTAATAAATGTGACAATGCTGATAATGGTGGTACATTCTCTCATTAAGAGTTTTCTGAAAACTTTGTTCACGTTTGATGGTAGAAATTAGTCATAGAATCTGAACCCTAGCTCTGCATTCCAACAATTCTTCTTAAGGATTGGTGTAATATTATGCACTTTGTGAATAGCTTATAAAGGAAAAGGTAAGACTCTTCAAATAAATATTATTCAAACTCCTTCCACTTTCATTTCCTTATCACCATAACAACCACACCCAATTTTGCTGTTGCACTGTGTTGACTATCTGCTTCCCACACGCTAGCAAACCTGAGCCTTTGAACAGCAGAGGAAATATGAGAGATAACGTTGAAAACTGTCTTCCTTTTGTTGACATTTCTAGAGCAACAAGTCAGAAAGCTTGTCTCTCTCTGGGTAGACAAGAGGCTACAGGTCATGATTAGATGGTATGTCCATTAGTAACTCTGATGACTCCCAACAGAATTATTTAAAACATTCCAATGAATAACTCAGAATTCTGGTAAACAAAAGGGGAGTGGTTGTTAACTGAGAAACGGTTCCAGTTTTCTATATATGGGAAGCGGACTGCTAGGGAAGAAGGTAAGGATCAACAGAAAATAGAAGTCTCCACATTTCTGAGGTTAGCTCATTTGTGGATCAGCCCAAGTGAAATAGTGTTTTTTTCAGAGCCTCCGTATATGGCCATTCAGAGCCCTGCAGTGGGAGCTCTTTGGTGTGTTTTAGTGCTCTGTTGGTTAATGTGAAACCCTTAGACCACCCTTGCCACATCTTATAGTTGTATCACTGCTCAGTTCAGAGAGATTTTAATTAAATCACATACTGAGTTGATGCTTTGTGGTTTTTTGAGTTATCCATCTATTCCTCAATCATATTAACCTTTCCATCAAGTTTTGTGGGTTTTTTGGTTTTTTTTTTTTTTTTGCCAACTTCTAAAAGAATTCCATTCTTTTAGATATGCTTTGAAGACTTTGACTGATATGACTCATATCACCAAATGAGGTGGCCTGTTTGATATATGTTTTCCCAAACATGATAAAACATGGTTGATTTTGTTATATTTCCCATGGGCTGAGATACTGTTTTCTATGACCAGAAAACACATTTGAAGTCTTTATAAAATCTGATGTCAGGTACCTTCTGAGAAATAAAATGATTATATCTTGCATTATTTACTATTATCTGTAGAATCAAAAATAAATGTCCCCAGAAGAAGAGGTTATGAAATTAAAGCCCATAGACATATTAAAGGATTAGGAGGTAGCAAATGTGGATTGGGCTTTAAAAATGACTTTATTCACTTAGTGGCATTTTGGAAAAACTCAGGCTGTCAGGGAAATGAACCAATCTGTATTAATATAAAGCATTAGAAATTTAAATAAATCGTGTTTGAGAGCAATACCAGGATTTCCCTTGAATGCTGCTGAATAAATTCTGCTTGTTAAATGTCAGTTAAATGTGTGTGGCTGGCATGCAGAAACTGAGAGGGCCACAAAAATACCCACTTGGGGCTTTAAAATATCGAAGTCCTTTCATGTTCCTTTGACCTTCAGTTAAAGGACATAGTCACATAGCGGAGGAAATGCCTCAAATTCTAGCATCTGGGTTTTGTTTCTTTATACTTTCTTGGCACAGTTACAACAGTAGGGCTTTTCTTTCCTTCCAGTTTTTTCACGGTGCAGTCAACACAGGCTTCTCACACAAGCGGGAAAGGACAGTGGCGAGGCCAGGAGCGATGTGTTTCTGCTCGGCGCTCCACGGCGGGGCCTCGCTGAATGGCTGGTTGTTTCAGAGGGAGCCTAGAACCAGAAAGCAGACAAACAGAAGCCCACACAAATGTAAATGTTGCATAAAATCAGATACCTACTCAGGACTTACTATGAACAGTCAGTGGCCTGTGTATTTTTTGAGCTTCTGGAGTCATTGCCATGTGTTCAGGGTATTTCATCTGTATCTGGTTTGAGGATCTTCATCTGCATTTTTAGCTGCTTGAAGCTGTTCTTTCCAAAGTTTCTTCTGTAGCTTGAGAAGAGAACCTAGTTTAATAGAAGTGCACATAAAGTGTGTGCGTTTTGACATGGATACTTTATTTCAGCTTTGTTAGTATTTCAGTCATGTTTGTCATTTATCGCTGAGGAAAGGTCCCTTAAAGCTTTAGGAGATGATTCTGTGACATCTGATTAGCCATTAATTTAATACTCCGTCAAAACAGTAAGGCAGGAGCATCTTCATGTTTTCTCCGCTTTACATCCAATAAGCTTCTGTGTGTGTGAGCTTTTCTTGAGATCTTAAATAATATGGAGCAGCATTCTCTAAGGTGCTCTTTTTTCCGAGTTTGGTAGCCTGCGTCTTTCTTTCCTGTGGTCACTGGAGCCACTCACTGCTGCAGACCTTCAAGCTTTGACATCACCAGTTCTTGTGGGCTGTTTGTGTAGTTCTATGAGATGGAGAAGTTAGGAAGCAATACTATTATACAGAGATGTTAACAGACTTAAAAGTAGTCTTAAAAGTAGTTTTCAAAGCCATCTGACTCATAAAAACTTGTTTTATCTGAAGTTTATGTATTGAACATATTTATCCTGTAAACTCAAGTTGAAGGGGATAGTCATCTGCCCTTAGCAGATACCTCCTTAGTTTTCCCTAATTCATTCATTCATGCATTCATTTTACAAATATGTGTGGAACCCTCACTGTGTCACAAGACAGATAAGGTCCCAGTCCCCTCAAGCTTCCAGTCTTATGGGGAAAAAGAAAAAAAGCCATAAATAAAAGTATAATAAAGGGCTTCCCTGATGGTTCAGAAGGTAAAAGGAATCTGCCTACAATGCCAGAACATGCATGCTAAGTCACTTCAGTCATGTCTAACTCTTGGCAACCCCATGGACTGTAGCCCACTAGGCTCCTCTGTCCATGGAATTCTCCAGGCAAGAATACTGGAGTGGGTTGCCATTTCCTTCTTCAGGGGATCTTCCCAACCCAGAGATGGAACCCGTGTCTCCTGCATTGCAGGTGGATTCTTTACTACTTGAGCCACCACTGAAGCTCACAATGCAGGAGACCTGGGTTCAATTCCTGGGTTAGGAAGATCCCCTAGAGAAGGGAATGGCAACCCACTCCAGTATTCTTGCCTGGATAATTCCATGGACAGAGGAGCCTGGTGGGCTTCAGTGCATGGGGTTTCAAAGAATCAGACATGACTGAGCAACTAACACTTTCACTTTCTAAAGTATAGGAGCAGTTGGATAACAGAATGCCAAAAGCAAGGTAGGATGGGCTGAGAAAGTCTCTCTGAAGAGATGATGTTTAAGTGGTACTGAAAGTTAAGAAGGAAGTAGCTGTGCACAGAGCCTGAGGAAGCACATTCTAGGCAGGAGGAACCACCTCAGTGAGGGAACAAGCTCTGTGTGCTGGGAGTGAGAGGTTTAGGGGCTGTAGTGGAGTGAGAGGTGGGGAGAGGAAGTGAGAGATGTAGGGAGGGGTTAAATCACAGAGATTCTAAGGTAAGGAGTTTGGATTTTATTCCAAGTGTGATCAGAAGCCATCACACAGTTCTGAGCTTCAAGTGGAGATGACTGGATGCCCTCCGATGGTGATAGGATGGGTGAGTTCTGGATGCTCTGAGGAAGGAGTCTTGTCACAAGAGGGAGAGTTGAACAGGGGGCCGGTGAGGACACTGAGAGAGAGTCTGGAGGGTGCTACGAGGCCAGACAGGAGTTTTGGCAGAGGACTTGGAGACAAAGGTGTGGATTCTGTGTGTCATTTAGAGCTACGGTTAAAAAGTCTCAAGACTTCTCTGGCAGTTCAGTGGCTAAGACCCTGGACTGCTAATGCAGGGGTGCAGCTTCCATCCCTGGTCTGGGAACTAATATCCCACATGCCGTGTGCTGCTACCGTAAAAGCCATAAAGTTAAAAAACATAAAAAGAAAAAAAGTCTTCAATTGATTGGATTTGAAGATCAGGTTAGGAGGTGGGCTCTAGACTGACCCCACACTGCTGGCTTCAACAGTGGGTCCTCTATGCTGAGATGGGAGAAGACTGGGCAACAAGTGGGTGGAGTCAGAGTTACTCTTTGAAATGGAACAAATATACCAAAGTAGAGGTGATTTTGAATCCTTCTGTTTACTTAGTGATGATGTTTGGAAATGAAGTCATTAAAGTGTATCACTGTCTGCAGCACAGGAGCAAAATCCTAAGACTCGAGCTTGGTCACAGGTCCTCAGCTTGGTGTACCACTGTCTCATCCTCTTCCTCTGCCACAGGCAGTGTTTCTCTATGATCTTTGGTGGATGCTTCTATTCCTTCCCCCACACCCCAGTCTGCTTAGCTTTTCTTTAAATTTGTTCACAGATTCTCTGGGTTTCTGACAACATGCATCTCCTGACTCAGGCATGATTTATCCTACATGATTTATCTAGGGGGAACCAGGGCTACTTAGGGAAATGCAAGTGCGTATGTGTTCCTTCTCTTACACACTGCTGAACTTAACATTGAGGGCTTATATTGTTTAAATCATTTTCTCCTGATCCCCTGTCCAAGGATCTGTGTTTGAATGTGGTTCATTTCAGTCACTCAGTTGTGTCCAACTTTTTGGAGCCCCATGGACTGCAGCACACCAGTCTTCCCTGTCTGTCACCAACTCCCAGAGCTTGCTCAAACTCATGTCGATTGAGTCGGTGATGCCATCCAACCATCTCATCCTCTGTCGTCCCCTTCTCCTCCTGCCCTCAGTCCTTTCCAGCATCAGGGTGTTTTCCAGTGAGTCAGCTCTTCACAATAAGTAGCTAAAGTATTGGAGCTTCAGCTTCAGCATCAGTCCTTCCAATGAATATTTCAGGACTGATTTCCTTTAGGATTGACTGCTTTGATCTCCTGCTGTCCAAGTGACTCTCAAGAGTCTTTTCCAACACCACAGTTCAAAAGCATCAGTTCTTCGGTGCTCAGCCTTCTCTATGGTCCAACTCTCACATCCATACATGACTACTGGAAAAACCATAGCTTTGACTAGACAGGCCTTGGTCAGCAAAGTAATCTCTGCCTTTTAATATGCTGTCTAGGTTGATCTAACTTTTCTTCCAAGGAGCAAGCGTCTTTTAATTTCATGGCTGCAGTCACCATCTACAGTGATTTTGGAGCCCCGAAAAATAAAGTCTGTCACTGTTTCCATTGTTTCCCCATCTGTTTGCCATGAAGTGATGGACTGGATGCCATGATCTTAGTTTTTTGAATGTCAAGTTTTAAGCCAGCTTTTTCATTCTTCTCTTTCACTTTCATTAAGAGGCTCTTTAGGTCTTCTTCACTTTCTGCCATAAGGGTGGTGTCATCTGCATATCTGAGGTTATTGATATTTCTCCCAGCAGTCTTGATTCCAGCTTGTACTTCATCGAGCCCAGCGTTTCTCATGATGTACTCTGCATACAAGTTAAATAAGCAGGGTGACAACATACAGCCTTGACGTATTCCTTTCCCAGTTTGGAACCAATCTGTTGTTCCATGTCCGGTTCTAACTGTTGCTTCTTGATCTGCATACAGATTTCTCAGGAGGCAGGTCAGGTGGTCTGGTATTCCCACCTCTTGAAGAATTTTCCACAGTTTGTTGTGATCTATACAGTCAAAGGCTTTGGCGTAATCAATGAAGCAGAAGTTTTTCTGGAATTCCCTTGCTTTTTCTATGATCCAATAAATGTTGGCAATTTGATCTCTGGTTCCTCTGCCTTTTCTAAATCCAGCTTGACATCTGGAAGTTCACAGTTTGCATACTGTTGAAGCCTGCTTTGGAGAACTTTGAGCATTACTTTGCTAGCGTGTGAGATGAGTATGGCTCTTGAATGTGGTAGGTCCTTGTTATACTTTCTCAGGCTGTGTACTTGTACCATATCTTGCTTTCCTTCCTGCCTGACCCTGTCCTCTGAAGGCAGAAACATTGCTTTGCACCTAGTGGGTAATTAATATCTGATGATTCTGAAAACATGGATTAAAACTAATTTTTAAAAGATCACTCATGATATCCTTTAAAAAGTTGAACTTTAGCTTGTAGCCAGGTCGCACAGTCAACTGAAGCATAAAAGGAGACTGTGGATCCATTGTAGGCTTGTCAGAAGAATGGTTAAGAATAGAAAGTCAGTAAAGAGATAGTATAAACAGGGTGCATATCAGAAGGTATCCTCAAATGTAAAACATATTCAGTATTTAGAAAAATTCAAGGTTGTGATCATGAATATTGTCATTGACCTGATAAGGAGAGAAGTATGTAGTTATTGGAGATTTCCAGGTGATGAAGACAGGACACCGATTCAACAGTGTAATACCCTTATTTGTCCTCTGAAAGGAAGAGACATACAGGTTTAGTATTTTTTTTTTCACCCATCACTTGATTTTACTGATGCCTGATTTCACTGAAGCTTATTACCTTTTTGGCCCTGGTCACATTTCTTTTTGTTATTACTGCTGCCAATTTTTTCAGATACAAAGGCAAAATTATGCTTGCTGTATGCAGTTGGAAGAAACCCTGGCATAGATCCTGCAGAAACCAAGGAGAGAAATTATTAGCAATATCCAAACCAGTAGCTGACTGGCTCAGATTCTTCCTCCCATGACCATTCCTGATTAATGGGAGAATCTGTTCTGTAGTTGAAAAGCCTCTTTCCTGAGCCCAGTCTGTCCTGGCTCCGGAGTGTGGCCAGCTGCACAGCAGAAGCCATTGCCAGGCCTCTGCTTCTGATTCCATCCTCAGCGCCTCAGACGTTGGGGTTGAGAGCTGGGAGAGCAGAGAGGTGGGAAGAGCAGCCAGATCAATTTAGACATTTCAGCTGATAACAGAAGCACAACAGCCTCTAATCAAAATCCCTTTACTCACACTGGACACCGTGTCCCCTGCAGAAGCATGTTGTTCTCCTCCATGTAGATGTTGTAATTCTTGCTTTATTCTTTTGTCCTTGACTCCTATCCAGGCCACTTAGCTTCTATGTCTTCAGTGATTAATTTGCTCTGTAACTTTTCCTTACATCCTTTTCCTCACCCATCTTCTTTCTTCCTTTATCATCTCTTCCTCCATACTTCTAATTCATTTCCCATCTATACCCCCACCATTGCATTTCTCCCAATACAAAGGGGTTGCCTTGTATGTTGGCCTAGTTCCAACAATATTAATGCATCTCATTTTTTTTTTACCAACTTAAAATATTTGCTCATTTAATAAAGTTAATGCAGTTTATGGAAGCATTGGTAGCCTGAAATAATAAAATTCTGTTCCAGCAGATCATATATTTTATTTACCTTTCTCTCTTGTTTTCCTTGTTCTGGATAAAAATTCTGTTTTATTTCAGGAGATTATTATTTTAGTTGTTGAAGTTTGGGATCCTTCTAGGGTATTCAGAGGTAAACAGTCTCCACTGTATCTATGATATCTTAAAAACAGTAATAGAAAGATCCAAAATAAATTTGTCACAGTTAAGTTCTTACCAAGATTTTACTGCATTCAATAAACATTCACATATACAACAGTGAATAACACGGAGCCCTAGCTCAGGGTGCTTCCGGTTTTCTTGGGGAGGCAGACATGAAAACAATCCAGTAGAATGAAATAAGTACTTTTGTAATTTAAAGGTACAAGAAAAAGTCTACAAGGATGCTGAGAAAATAGCAATATTCTGATTGGGAAAGTCTCTTTCCCAGAGAAGGTAGCGTTTTATTTGAACCTTGAAGGATGGATGGAATTTCAATAGATGGAGAAGGACAAAGGGCCCTCCAGACGCAGGAGGCAGGGTGGAGGGTGTAGACAAGCACCCCTCACGTGCAGGGGGAGCGTGGATGTGCCGATGGGGCTCACTTATGGGGGGCTGCCATGAGTGCTGACTCTTACTTTCTAAATGGTGAGGAAGGAAACAGGAGCAGCTTAGAATCGTTGCCTTGAAGGTATCTAAAGGAAAATTATTTTCTAACTTTCTAAATTTTAGAAATTTAAGCATACTTATAAACAAAAAGGGGAAGAGCCAGCAAAGGGGGAGGAGGTCAAGGCACAAAACAAGAGTATAAGGCCCCAGATGGCACAACACTCTCCTTGAAGTACTGATTTTTAGATGTTGGCTCTTGTTCTGCTGTGTCCAGGCTCCCTTGACAGTGCAAAGTGGGTGAAGCCACTGAGCCAAGGAATCAGCCCCCCAAATGAGGTAAAGTTGTTCAGTCACATCCGACTCTCTGCCTTCGCATGGACCACAGCACACCAGACTTCCGTCCTCCACTGTCTCCCGGAGTTTGCTCAAGTACATGTCCACTGAGTCGGTGATGCTATCCAACCGTCTCATCCTCAGCTGCCCTCTTCTCCATTTGCCTTCTCTAAATGGGAAAGTTACTGTCTCTAAATCGGAAATCACATCTACAACTGTGTTGGCAGGATTCAGAAAACCGAGGCATGGTTGTCTTGATTGAAAGTTTTATTACTTTTATTTCTTTTGGGTGTTGGTCCTGAGGTTTTTGTGGATTTGTGACTTGGGTCACAAGTTGACCCTCTTGGAGCCTGCCTTGCCTTTATCTGTTAAAGCAAGATGGTGATCCTGGACTGTGTCCTAAGCCACCGCTGTTTAAAGTTGGATACAAACCCAAGCTCTAGCCTTTCTACCTCATCTCTCGTCCTCACTTCTGTTCCCTTTCCTGCTATAATTATTAACCTGATTTTATCCTGTGATAAATATAAGTGGATGTTCCTGATTCAACACTCACATATTTAAAGAAATTTTCTAACAGTTTAGCAAAGTGGCTTGAAGTGTTGAAGCAGAAATTATCCTAAAGTTGAAAACAAAAGTTCCAGGCATACAAATACCTCTTTATTATTTGGGCGACATCATGATTTTGTGGAGAGAGGACTTAATTGACTCCTTGCAGCGTTAAAATATACGCATACTTTAGTTAGATTCACTAGTAGCCTTGTCCTTTTTATTTACATCGAGCACTTGTTTGGAAAGTTGAGACTGCGTCAGGACACACACATAGTTCAGTAAAAATCGCAGTTTCTTGAAGTACTTAGGTTGGTGTTAGAGTCCCCTATTTGCATTATCAACAAGAGTATATTTTACTGCCACTTGAAATGGACTTGTTGGCATCCCAGACAAGGTAGTTTTGATGTTGGCAACTTGTTAAAGCTATACCCAGGGCACTGACATTCCGTGTTCTCTGTAATGTGCCAGGTTCTTTGCTTACCTTATTTTCCACGTGGAAGAGATTGAATGCACTGATTTTAAGACAGAGGTCTCTGGCCAGTGGAGCTGTTAGCTTTTTCAGTATTTCTTTTCTTACTCCTGAAGCTTAGGTTAGAATCTGAGCATAAGGTTTCATTTTATTTTCTCTGGAGCCAATTATTATTTAAAGATGAGAAATGCATGAGTAAATAAATCAAAGAAGGACTGCTGGAAACATTCCGACGTGGGTGCTCTGCACAGCACATTTAAAATACCTGAGATGTGGTCATATACAGTGGTTGTATCTGGTGGTGAGATTAAGAAATGATGACAGCCCATAAATAAATTCATACCAAATTGATAGCATTAAGGCCCAATGAGGTGATTGTTCTCTTTGTTCTACTGACCCTGCAACTTTAAAATCCTGTTCCGTTCTCTGCTGATTTTCAGTGTTCATCACTTACTTTTGACTCTTATTTCCTGTCTTATTGTTTCCTGTCTTTGTATTTGTTTGAGGCCTTAATTCACACATATTTAGTTCTCTCTCTAGCTTCCTGCGCTCTTTCTCCTTATATCTTGTCTTTCAGATCTTCCATGGTTAAAATGTTCTCTTACCTATTTGTTTAAGAATAAGCCTCTTATATCTGAGAATGGGGCTGTGATGTAATAATAACTAACATTTCTGGCATACTTACCATGTACTGGCTGTCATGTATGGCTTATTTATTTAATACATACAAGAACCCCATGAAATAAGTTAAAGAGGTGACGTAAGGTGCCCATGGTCACACAGCCTACCCAGTGTCATCGTTCTGGATCCCATGTTCTTAATTAGTTGTTACTTTGTCACAAATGTTAAGTCTGTCGAGACTTAGCAATCACCAGTGAGATTCAGCGATCACCGCTGATGTCACTGCACCATTCTAAACACACAGACACTAAACTGTAGCAAAGACCCCCCTCCTCTTACAGGACTGGATCCCAAGTGTCATTCGAGAGGCAAGTGTGGCTACTTCACTTGTAAGATTAATACAGAGATGTTTTCCAAAGAAGTTTTTATGTAAGCTTAAATGTATGGCTTTTATGCAGTTGTGGTTTGTTTCCCAATTAAATTTAAAACATTTTGGAGAAATTACACATTTAAGTAATGCTATGAAGAAGCATTTGAACTTCCCTGATGGCTCAGACAGTAAAGCGTCTGCCTACAATGTGGGAGACCCGGGTTCTATCCCTGGGTCGGGAAGATTCCCTGGAGAAAGCAATGGCAACAGTAGGCTATAGTCCATGGGGTCGCAAAGAGTCGGACACGACTGAGCAACTTCACAAAGCTATAATCAATACGTTTAAATGCTTATTCTGCTAAATAGTGTTTAAACATAACCTTCATAAAGCTAACAACATATTTCTTGATGGCATTTTTTTCAAAAAACATTTTTATTAGTCAGGTTTTTTTGGTCTTAGAATGATTAGATACGAAACTAGTTGGCTTTTGTTTTTGTTTTTGTTTTTTTTTTTTTCATTTAAAACCATTCTCTTCTGCTTTCAGTCAGAAAACTGAAGGGAAGATAAACATTTCAATCAGGGTGCAAAAGTATTGCCTTAGCTTATTCAGGGAAAGAATTTCCTACTGGCCAAAAGAGTAGAATAAAATGTAGTATAAGATATACCTCATATTAAGCTTCTTCAGTTCAGTTCAGTCACTCAGTCGTGTCCAGCTCTTTGCGACCCCATGAATTGCAGCACTCCAAGCTTCCCTGTCCATCACCGACTCCCGGAGTTCACTCAAACTCATGCCCATCAAGTTGGTGATGCCATCCAGCCATCTCATCCTCTGGCATCCCCTTCTCCTCCTGCCCCCAATCCCTCCCAGCATCAGAGTCTTTTTCCAATGAGTCAACTCTTCACATGAGGTGGCCAAAGTACTGGAGTTTCAGCTTTAGCATCAGTCCTTCCAAAGAAATCCCAGGGCTGATCTCCTTCAGAATGGACTGGTTGGATCTCCTTGCAGTCCAAGGGACTCTCAAGAGTCTTCTCCAACACCACAGTTCAAAGGCATCAATTCTTCTGTGCTCAGCTTTCTTCACAGTCCAACTCTCACATCCATACATGACCACTGGAAAAACCATAGCCTTGACTAGACGGACCTTTGTTGGCAAAGTAATGTCTCTGCTTTTGAATATGCTATCTAGGTTGGTCAGAACTTTCCTTTGGTGGGGATTATTTGAATCAAAGTATACTAACGCGTATATATGGAATTTAGAAAGATGGTAACAATAACCCTGTGTACGAGACAGCAAAAGAGACACTGATGTATAGAACAGTCTTATGGACTCTGTGGGAGAGGGAGAGGGTGGGAAGATTTGGGAGAATGGCATTTAAACATGTAAAATATCATGTATGAAACGAGTTGCCAGTCCAGGTTCGATGCACGATACTGGATGCTTGGGGCTGGTGCGCTGGGACGACCCAGAGGGATGGTATGGGGAGGGAGGAGGGTGGAGGGTTCAGGATGGGGAACACATGTATACCTGTGGCAGATTCATTTTGATATTTGGCAAAACTAATACAATTATGTAAAGTTTAAAAATAAAATAAAATTTAAAAAATAATAAATAAAAATAAAAGAAAAAAAAATTCCAAACATGCTTTAAAATCTAGATGATGTTCACAGTTAGTACCTTAGAAGCCCTTGTGAGGCTTCCTTTGCACAAGGGTGATGTATTCTTCTCTCCTCTCTCTCTTCCTTTTCTCCCTTCTGTCTTTTTTGTTTTGTTTTGTTTTTAGTTGCTTTCAGCATTTGTAGCTTTTTTCTTTTGAATGCCTTTGGTAGTGCCACTTTCATCCTTTGTAAGTTGGATTTTTATTTGGGGAGATAATCAAAAGGCATATGGAGTCATACCTGATTAATAAAATAGGTGAGAACTTTGGGGAATTATATTTTTGTTAAAATATAAGGTAGAACTGTTAGACACTGAAGCTGATCTTGTAATAAATCTCATGAACTGCCTTTAAAGAAAATCAAAATGAACTCTACAGAAAGGTGTTGAGAAATGGCAGAATTGGAATAACTATATAATTTCATAAAGGTGACTTTGCAGAATAACATGATTTGAATGTGTAAGTCCTATTATTTTGTTTCTTTGGGGCTTTATCCCTTTTTTTGTTGTCATATCCTATACATTAAATATTATATCTTTTAATTCAAAAAGAATGTTAATTAGCATATTACTGTATATGTGTGGATATACTTGCACCAGATGGCAGAGGTTTCAGCAGATAGAACTAATAGAATATGATACGGCAAACCTTTTTTCCCCTGTGTAATTGAATGGTTGTATCACTTGAAAAGCTGATTATCCCCAAAACATTGTTTCTGAGAATCTGAAAAGCTTGGCTCTCAGTAACTGCCAGGGCTTATTTTATACAACTTATTTTACCACTAATTCATCCTCCAGCTCACCCTTAATATAAGTAGTTAACTTCCCCATCTGGAAAGGGGTAAGCTTCTGCTCCTGTAGCTGTTATTATGATACTAAAAGTGTGGCTTGTCAGTGACCATGATGTAATACTATAGTAAGTGAAGTGAAAGTCGCTCAGTCGTGTCCGACTCTTTGTGACCCCATGGACTGTATAGTCCATGGAATTCTCCAGGCCAGAAGACTGGAGTGGGTAGCCTTTCCCTTCTCCAAGGGACACATTTTTAAATAATGTGGTACTTGTCAGCCTCTTGAATTAGATTATCTGCTGCCTCTCCTGTCTCCCCCCCCCCAGATTTAATGATGCCAGTTTCATCTTTGTCACGTACTCATTGCAGCTCCCCAAATGCTCCACTTAATCCCTCCAAAATGGTTGTTCTCACCGGGATCTGTCTGTCTGGTTACTGCTGAGTCAGTGCTGGTTCTGGAGCTAAAGTTTGTTCTCTTGATTCTTGTCCATTGTCTCCTCTTGTCATATTTTCTCAGCTGCCTTAAATATGTCAGACCCAAGGACTAGTTACAAAAATACCACAATGTGTTATCCAGACTAAGCCTTTTTTTCTTTCAAATGAGCTTTCAAGCGTATCAATAGTATATGTAATAGAAACAATATTTAGAGTCCTTGGGTGAGAAAGGAATTACTTCCATGCTAGAGTATTTTACAACTCTGACCGTGGAATCTCTTTGTATAGTTCAGAGATTTTTGAGTACTTTAGAATTCAGTTCAATGCACTATAGCCTTCTAAAACTTGTGAATAAATTTAGGTGTTTGTTTTCAGAACTGATTTTGAGAATTTTTTGGTATTTCTCAGGGTAACTAGTGTCATATTAGGGGGCCCCTAAGCTAAATTCTCCCAAGACTCACTGAATTGCATGTCTGTGTGAGGCTTTTGTTAGAGCATGTTTTTAACACTTTAAAATAATTATCAGGCTGGATCTGGACACCTTTGAAAAGTCCTTAAAGTTAATTACATCTTGAGACACAGCCTCTGTTCAGTCACTTAATTAAGCACTGTATCAATTTTACAGGATTCCTTTGTTAACAAAAATCAATGTGCCTGAAGTACAGTATTCTGGTCATGTGTAGTTCATTGTATGCAGACATTTCTAAAGGAAGATAATAGTAATAACCACACAGTTATTAAAGAGACCAGGCCTTTTGCTATTGTATAGCTAAGATCGGGAAGCTCATGGTTTGGGTTCGGCCACCAACTGTTGTGCTAAATTATTTGAGTCCTTTGCCCCTGTATCATTTGATGCTTTGACTTTACATTGTTGATTTGGTTCCATGTCTTCTAAAAAGATCCCAGAACCTTTTGTGCCTATTTTAAGGCCAGCAGTTAATGATAATCGGAGCTAACAAGTGGGTGCTTATAATACTTAGGTGCCAGGTATTAGCATAAGCTCTTGACATGTGTTCCTTAAACCTCTCAACAAACCAGTGAGGTAGAAACTTTTATTATCCTCATCTTACAGATGAGGAAACCAAAGCCGTGAGAGGTTACCCAGGGTCATACACTAGCAGTAAGGAGTGGAACTCCGTAAGTGTAGGTAGGTAGGCAGTAGATAGACAGCTGCAAGAAGGAAAGGCCCTAGAAGTACCGGGCACATTGATGAGCGAGAAGAGTTAGTTGGCTACCTGCGGTGGTCTCAGCTTTGTTTTAGGCAGTAGGAAAACGAAGAAGTACAAGACTCAAGTCCAGCCCTCATGGAAATCACAGTTGGTCATAGAATGCCAAGATTTAAGTAATTAATAATGCAATGTGAAAATTTTCTACACCCATACAGAGTCTGTGAAAATAGAGGAAGGAATCAGACTTGTGGGGGAAACAGAGGTGAAGGGCTGGTTCACAGAGGAGGTGACTTTTGCTTGAAAATGACCAGATGCTCTGGGAGAACAAGGACTGTGTATTTTCACGATATAACTCTGAATCCCTAGCAGAGTACGCAGGATGTAGTGAGTGCTCAGTGAGCGTTGGATGGACAGATGGTGGCATCTGGCTAGCCGTGAGCCTGGGGAAGGGACATTGAAGGGTCTGGCTGCCCCAGGTGAGAAAACAGGGCAGGTAAGGGCCCTGGTATTCGACGGGGGGGCTGTGTGTGTGTCACTGGGAAGTAAGCGGATGGAGTGTGGCTGGCAGCTACATCAACACCACTGTCCTTTCTCCACGACCACGTCCCTCTCGGGCCAGCAGTGGTCCCTGTGCCCCATACCCCCCACACCCCCCGCATTCCATCCTATCTGTATTTCAGGGCCTTGATTAAAAAGTGACACTTCCTCCAGGAAGCTTTCTCCACAACTCTCAGGAGCAGTAGCTCTCCCATCTCTTAAATCACAGCTCATTTTGTCTGCAGCACTCATGCACGCTTTATAATGTATTGCCTTGGGTCATCTCTTTAACTACAGTTTAACTAGTTTTGTGTTGCTTTTTAAACTTTTCCTGTATTGTTCTCTGCTTCTTGGAGTGAAAAGAACCTTGGAAATACCTGTTAACCTTCCCATTGATAGAGGAGGAACTGGGAAGCTCAGAGAGAGGCAAAAAGTTATATGAGATCCTATAAGCAGTCAGTGACTGGCTCAAGTCTGTGGCCAGAGCCAGATCTGTGCTTGTTTTCTCCCACACCCCGTTGTGAATTTCTGGAGATGAGGAACCATGTATCACACTGACTGGGGGTCACATAGTTGCTCTAGAAGCTTTCGTAAGAAAAAGAGTGAGTATCACTTTGGCACTCTTGCTGACATGAGGATAGTATGGTTCTCAGCTTAAAAATATGGCATCTATCTAGTACATTAAACATATAGAGAATAGGCCTTAACTGTAAGCTATGTTCATTCAGAATTAGTTTCAGAAGAGCAGCTGCTGGGCGGGATTTTTGTTGTTAATTTCACCAGGATACTCTTAAACGTGGCTGTTTGATTCATTACTTAAAACTCACTTGAATGGCTCAGCCAGCTTTCTTTATTTCTGTCAGTTTAAACTTAGTTATGTTTCAGTTGTGACTGTAAGTTAGTCTAAGTTATTTTCCAGTACTAAAAAAGCAATTTTCTTAATAATATTTGCTTCCTATCGACATAATTAAGGAGGCAAATTAGACCTCACAGTGCCCTTGAAATTGCTAAGTGAGTAATTCTTCTGTGACTGGAAAGGAGGCTTACTGGTGACAAATTCTATTGTCCCCAACATTAGAGGCTCAGATGAGGAGCAGCCTTCTGAATGCGTTCTTAAGTGGGTGTTGGGGAGGGGGGAGCTAGGTACAAGGTTATTGCTAAATAGAAACAACCACGACTTATGCAAGATTCATTACACAGAAAGCGACACAGCAGATTCATTGACTTAACATTCACGAATTCAGTTATCCATGAAACAATGACCCAGAAGGTCCGAGACGTACAGTCATTTGTAGTTTGAGTCAGGTGTGCTTGAAATGCCTATGCAAGGGCAGGTCATTTAGCTGGCCACAAGCTGGCTGTCCGGTTGTTTTTAGCTCATTGTCACGTATGTAGGACGTCTTGAACTGGTCAAAAAAATTTTTTTCTTTATAAAAGAAAGCCAGTTGGTAGGGCTCATGATAAAGACTGAAGAGGGGTAAAGAGGTCCTAGAAGTGAGTTTTTTTTAACAAGAAAACAAACAGAAATCTGGGACAAATTTATAAGCTGGTGTGCTTTGGTTGGCAGTAGATTGAATCTCTGAAATGTACGATTCAAAAATAAGAGCAATTTCTAGGTATATCCAGGGAGTACACTGGCCAGTGTGTCAGATGGCACTTTCTGGGACACCTGTAATCTGTGGCATCCATCGTGCACCCATTAGTGTTTATAAAGACCTTGGGGATTCTCTTGTGGAATTCTGACTGTAATATATTTCCACCTGATTTTTTTTTTTTATGGAGGCCGAGTAGTGATATGGTGACCGAATAACCTTTTTGAATTACACCATTAATCTTGTAGGTCAGCTGAGATGTCTTTAATCTCTTGTTGTTGAAGTCTTTAAGATCAGGTAAAATTCCTAGTATATATTAGTAGCCACTTGTATTAAACACCTGGTTCTATTTTCCAAAAAGAATATCTGGCTGATCAGATTCTGCCAGCCTCCTAGGAGGAAAGCCTCCTGCAGAGGGAGAGCAGTGAAACAGTGAGTCTCCAAGTAGAACTGGAGATTGGGACAGTATCTTCCCTAAATCCTGGAGGTCTGAGATTGGGCATTAGATCAGGGAGAAAGGTGGCATCTTACTCTGTTGTTAAAAAGTGCTTAGAATAGAAATTCACGTACAGCAAGCCATCAGGCTCCCAGTGTCACTAGAACCTGTGGGATTACCTTCGCCCTCTGCCCCACCTTGCTCATATCTAGTTTCCTTCCAAGGCAAGTTTTTTAACTCCCAGTTATAACATGGACAAAGGATAGTACTGGCGTAAATAAACCCTGAATTTTAAAGAGTGGCTTTCCTGGGGATGAGGACAGCTATGATTTTTAAACAGGAAACTAGTAAGGAAAAGAAGAGAAAAAGGCAGGGAACAGGGCAGCTGGCTCTCTTCTCATTGCTGGATGAGGAAGCCACAATGCTCTGACACTGGGCAGGCAGAAGCATACCCTCAGTATCAAGACGGAGTCTCTGTACATATGCGTATCTGTAGGGTTGCACCAGGAGCAGATGTACAGGTAAGTCTGTGCGTGCACGCGTGCTTAGTCACTCAGTTGTGTCCAACTCTTTGCAACCCTGTGGGCTATAGCCCACCAGGCCTCTCTGACCATGGGGCTTCTCCAGGCAAGAAGACTGGAGTGGGTTGCCATGCCCTCCTCCAGGGGATCTTCCCAACCCAGGGATCGAACCCAGGTCTCCGGCATTGCAAGCGGATTTTTTACCATCTGAGCCACCAGGGAAGCCCGTTCTACCACAGAACCAAGGAGCAGAACTAGAGCAGAGAGTGGTCTCTAGCTTCCACATGAAGCTTTCTACCATCTTCAATGCTGAAAGACCCTGTCTGGTATGACCAGCTCCTCTGGTCTTAGTTTCCACTTTTTTTCTGGCTGGACCTCATATTCTGAATGGGCTGGGGAAATTGCCAGAGCTCTAAATTTCCTGGGGATTGAATTGTTATAGAGAAGTCCCTATGGTTTGAAGGCACTAGAGTGTTCCTCTTGGTAGTCATCTCCCTTCATGGCCCAGTCCCAGGGCATTTGGTGTGCACACAGATTCCCCTGTAGTCCATCTTGGCAGGCTCGCCATCCCTCCCATTCCCAGCATATTTGTTCTCTGTGTCTCAGAGGGTGAGGCTGTGCGTGTGTGGGTGTGTAGCCTATCAGCACCTGGGTGGTGGATAGCACCCCAGCCACCCTGTGACCAGAGGTTGCGCTTCTGACCTTTCTTAGCCATTCTGCTTATAAAGGTTATTTTTGGTTTGCTTTGCTTTGTATATTTAGCTGATGTCATGATAAAGTTTTGTGATCAGATATTTATTAAGCTAGAATCTAAGCAGTTTTTACTATTAAGGAAGAGATGACTATCAGACTTCAGACTGAAAGATGAGAAAGTTGGGATGATAATGGTGTGTCTTGATGGAACCACTGTGGGATTCCCCAGGAGACCTGGCTTTTGGCCATTCTAGGTCCAGTGATCTGGGCAAGTCACTTGGCTTCTCTAGGCCACTGTCTTCTCTACTTAGATATAAGAATTTCTGATGAAGAAAACTTTTTTTCTTCAACAAGTAAGTCCTATGGATAGAATCATTCCCACATTTTTATGTAAGAACAAGTATATTAATTCCTTTACTCTTTTGCAATTAAACCTTCAAATCTCCAGTCCCTCATTTTTTTAAATATACTTTATAGAAAAGATCAGGTTGATGTGTCGAAAATTGTGAGTTACAGAACATTTCAAAAAAGCCCAGGCTTTCTGCTTGAAATTTATATGTGTGAAAAATCTAGGCTTACTGATAGCTAAGGGTTTATTAAAATATATAACTGATTACCATGTCTCATTCATGGTACTTGATTATTAAATATCTGTGGAGTTGCTGAATGAATAAGCATCCTGCAGGTACTTTTAACATCTAGGTGTGGATCTTTGGTATGAAGCACATGTATTGCTTATTTGAGTGTTTCCCAGGTGATTTTTCAGAATGCTTTTTGTACTTTGATTCTTCAAAGGGTAAGCAAGATACTTCCCTTATTTATAGAGTTGACTTTCCTAGGAAACTTGCTGTCAGAGTTTCTCGTCCTCATACCCACGTGTCCAGTCCCCTGTTCTCCCATAGATATATGGTTTTAACTAGAGAGATGGCCACCCGGAATAAAGATGACATTTCCAGACTCCCTTGCAGGTCGGCGTGGCTGTGTGACTCGGTCCTGGCTATGTAAAGAGAGAAGCAGCAATAGTGTAACTTTGCACATTTCACCCTTGAGAGCTGTGCCTGGTTTCCACTTTTCTCCCTTCCCACTGGTTAGAAGACTATGAACACGGGCTAAAACAGCAGGGTTTGTTTTTTTTTTTCCCCCACCATTCAATTTTTTTTTTTTCTTTTCTGACCACACAGCCTGTGGGATCCTAGTTCCCAGATCAGGAGTTGAACCCCCTGCAGTGGAAGCACAGTCTCAACCATTGGACTTCCAGAGCAGTCCCCTAACACAGCAGGTTTTGAAGAGCCAAAAAATAAAGGAACTTAGGTCCCAAGCAACTTCATGGAGCCCATAATACACATGAAGTTAAATTTCATTGCATTCTTACTCCAAATTGCCACAAATTCCCAATTAGTAGGGTATGCATTTGTGAGAATTGCTTCATCGTAAACCACTGTGTCCCCTTTAATTTGTTCTGCTTAGACTTATTAATGGAATCATTATGTCCTTTGTTGTATTTGAAAATACTTGGAAATAAGCTATGTCCCTGAAGTGGGGAAGCAGCTCCAGCACTAAGCATGGTGTTCATTGGCAGCAACACAACCCACTCTGGCCTGAGATGGTAGCTACATGCGAGTTGCTCTTTAATATGAAACTTGGTGAGACTGGCTAGGACCTCTGTTGCTCAGTTTCATCAATTTCATCCAGCACGCCTTACTGTCCTCTTGTACCTAAAGCAGGCTCTACCACATGCCTTTAGAGACAGAAACAAAGGTAGAAAGACAGCTTTGCCTAGGGGCAGGAGAGAGTCAGGCTGAGCTTTATTGCTGTTTAGCTGCTGAGTCCTGTCCAACTCTTTTGCAACCCCATGGACTGTAGCCCGCCAGGCTCCTCTGTCCATGGGATTTCCCAGACAGGAATACTGGAGTGGGTTGCCATGCCCTTCTCTAGGGGATCTTCCTGACCCAAGGATCAAACCCGAGTCTTCTGATTGGCAGTCGATTTCTTTACCAGTGAGCCACCTGGGAAACTTGGCTGAGTTTACAAGAGGGGAACAGATATGGTCCACAGCAGTGGTTTTCAAAGCTTGGTACTCAGACAGCAGCATCAGTAACTTGTCAGAAATGCATATTCTCAGGCCCGAACCCAGCAGAACTTAGTCAACAGCTCTGGAGGTGAGGCTCAGAGCCTGTGTTTCTGAAGCCTTCCACTATGTTTAGATGAGACTCTAATAAGTGTGGAAGAGCTGAGAGTGTTGGTAACAATGGCTGTACCCTGATGAGAGTTACTGTCCAGAAAAACCGCAAGTGGGGAATGAGATGAGGAAACATCCTCTTCAGAGAGAGGAAGAAAAATAAGCTGGGATTCATGTGCTGCTCCTAAAGGGGTCTAAATACTGTACCTCCTGAATGGGGCCACCTGCTTCCACATCTGTCCTCAGCCACTTGTGCAGACGTGCCTTTGTATCACCCAGTGTACAGACTTTGCTCCTTTCCATTGCTGGTACTTTTAAAGTGGCAAAAAGTGCTATAGCCCCTTGCTGACTGCAAATGAAGAGGGACGGCTCTTCAGCCACTTACCTCTCAGCCTGCAGGCTGAGTCCCACATTAGTCTGGAAGAGGGTTTTGAGCCAGGAGCCAAGCCCTTTCATGGCTATGAAAAAAAAAAAAGTAGAATTTCCATGTAAGGGCTACCAAGAATATAAGTGCCTATTTAATAAATTATTTTTTGAGATGCCTTTTCCATTTTGGTAGTTGAAGTTTGAAAAATGTTTGGAGTACTATAATTATCATTTCTGGGAAAAAATACACATTGCAGTATTTTTGTTTTTGCTGCAGGTCAAGTTGTAGTTCAGGATGGAAAGTAAACACATCCCTTTGCTCAGCTGCAGCTCACATATTTGTAGTCTCCGGGTGCCGTCGCAGTGGACGAGGGTTTACACCGTGGGTACACAAAGGATACAAAGACAGCATAGAAACGGGGGGCCCTTTCAGGGGCTCAGCCCGGCGCATGTCTGATCAGAAAGTTGGAGCTGGAGCCAAAGGAACGGTCAGAGAGGTGGAGAAGTCTTCACAGAAAGTCGTGGGAAGGGAGTGAGGCTGCTGTGAGAGGTGCTGACCATCAGAGGTGGTCTGCAGTGAAGAGGTGGTCTCTCCCACTGGGAGAGACTTCCTTCAAGGCACGGGGTAAATGTCAGGAGGCCTTTGCGTGGGGGAGTCACTTGTTACCACATATGCCGTCTTGTCAGTCAGGTCGCTGTGGAAGAGGGCCCATCCACACATCCTGAATGCAGAAATAGCTGAGGAAGACTCTCCAGGGAAAGCGCCATAAATAAGCCAGCTGCCTGTCTTCTCTCCAGAGTGAGGAACTAGGCTTTATAAGTAACCTTTACAAAAAAAGGAATGAATAAAGTAGTCGAAGCTGACAGAGAAACAGCACTTGAGCACAACTTTTAGCGTAGTAAGATGACGGTGTGTGTTGGGCATGCTAAGGTATGTGTGTGTGTGGGGGTGATATATAGCATATTTATGTGTGTGATTGTCATCTTAACCTTTGTCTTTCCTGAGCTTCCCTAGTGGCTCAGATGGTAAAGAATCTACCCGTAGTGCAGGAGACCTGAGTTCAATCCCTGGGTCAGAAAGATCCCTGGAGAAGGGAATGGCAACCCACTCCAGGATCCTTGCCTGGAGAAATCCATGGGTAGAGAAACCTGGTGGGCTACTATCCATGGGGTCGCAAAGAATTGGAAACGACTGAGTGAGTAACACTTACCTTTGTCAATAAGAGCAAACATTTAATGATCTTATCTGTGTTCATTATGCCCAGGCATCATATTGGGCGTTAGGTTTAAAACAAACTGAGACAGAAAGTGAGCTAATCAGAGAGCCTACTACTGTTTTGTGTGTGCGTGTGTTTATACACATACATATGCATACATATAAAATATATGAAATATTCTTTTATATTTATATAATATTTTATATTTGAAAGAATGTGTACATTCTTTTAGTCTCTAAGAAGACTTGTAAAGTTCTTTTTTTCTTATTATTTTGTATTGGAATATAGCCAATTGACAATGTTGTGGTAGCTTCAGGGGACAGCAAAGGGACTCAGCCATACATACACCTGTATCTGTTCTCCCCCAGACTCCCCTTCCATCCAGGTTGCCACATAACATTGAGCAGAGTTCCCTGTGCCATCTTAGACAGTTTCGCAAGAGTCCTTGTGGAACAGGTATTTTTATGCCCTGTTCAATACACAGGTGTAGTGAGTATTCTAACTCAAAGCCCAGACTTTTTCTAATAATCAGTGATGAGGATGATAAGAACTACTATTAGTTGGGCAAGTAGATGTGCCAGGCATAGGCCTACTTGTAATATTTATCTCCTTGACACTTAAAACAACCCTGAGGAAATTATGACCCAGAGAGATCACACAGCTAGTTGTAGAGGAGTCAAGATTTGAACATAGTTCTTTCTGGCCTTCAAACATTAGTGGTAAACCCATAGTTTGACTGACTCCCATGTAAAGAAGATTAAAAAGTAACTACTGTTAAATGACAAGTAAGTGATACAAGTAGTTTATCTTCAGTAAAACAGAAATAAGAAAAGTAGGAAGAGGAAGGAAAAAATAAATGGCCAAAATATGTTTTCAAAACTGTTTCTATAGTTTTAGGCACATGTGTTTTCTTTTCTCCCCAGAATGTGCAAACCCTCATGAGAACTACCAGTTGAACAGTCAGAGAGCTTGCTGTTCTTTATTTGCCTGCTCTTGTCAGCAGAGATAGAACAGCAGCAGTGTTCTGTAGACTCTGCTGTCCTTTATTCATCTGCCTTTTGTGGTTGATTTATCATTTTAACCACATAAATATAGTCACTTTGAGGAACCTCTGAAGATGTTAGGTTAGCACGTAATATTCTTTGGAGTCCTTCTGAAGATGTTTGAGATCCATATACCACCTCTGGGACTCAGGAAATTATTGACAATATTATTTACAGAGCCCTTGGTTTACAGTTCTTTGATTTTTAAAATCACATATGATCACATTTCCTACTATACTGCAAAAGCTCTACAGTGATAACAAATATTAGAGTTCTTAAAAAAAAAAAAAGACTGGCTCTCCTTTAATCCCACAGTTAGTTATTTGTTGGTCTTCCTTAAATAAGCAGAGGCCAAGAGCCCCTGGAACCTGATGGCAGAGGAAGGGCTCACAGGGCTTCTGGTTGGAGTAGGTTCATTATGCGCCCACAAAGGCCAGTGCCTCATTTTACAGATGGGACGCACCAGACAGATCCTTCATTTCACCTTTTAAACATCTGGCATTTTAGTCTGTTTTCTCAAATCCATGTCACATTTACACAAAGCAACAACCAAGTTAGTAGCAGCATCCTTTTCCTCTGGAGGAAAATTTGAAGTATGGAAAGTGACCCACCCAAAAGTCGCAGAACCACTCAGCACAATAGAGGCTTTGTTTGTGTTTGATAATGGATGTTGCCTTCCATTTACGCCACCCTGGAGAGTTCTTCATTTCTAATGTTTATGCCTGTGTGACATTTTCAAGCTGTTATGAAGATTCCTCTTAAGATGTTGCTGAACTGACTGTACAAATTTAGTTCATTTAAGTCTTTCCTCATTAGTCATTTGTTTTATTCTCTGATAATTTTCATTCATTTTTTGTGGGCTCGTGTATATGGCAACAAGGGGACAAGTATTCAGAGAAGGCTGTATAGTTTATTAGGTAAAATTAATCGTTTTGAAACCAATCTTCAGTTCTTTTACATTTATCTAGGATCTCCTTAGGCCTTATTTTATTGCCAGAATTTTGAAAAAATGAATTCATTGTTAGATTTTGAAAACTTGTTACCATATATGAATATATGATGTAATTATTTGAATGGCAAATCCTTCTGGGAGTAAATTCAATATATGTTCCTGGTGTGAATTAACAGATGATGAAATAAAATGTCTCTGGACTCAACAACTCTAATAAACTTCCATAAACTATGATTTAAAACCCTGGCAGATGCATATGGGGCCCATTTGGGGTCTCTCCTATTCCCTGCTCCCTCTTCCCCAGCACCTACCACCTGAAACAGATCCTGGAAACCCCTCCAAGCTTTTTTCATTCCTCCCAGGAAGCTCTGACCTCTGTCAGGAAGATTCCAGAGAAATTGTTGATTCACGTTTCCTAGGATTGAAAGCGGCTTTGAATCTACTGGGAGAATAAGGGATGGGAGTGCTGTGTGTGTGCTAGTAAAAAAAAAAAAGTGTTAGTCACTCAGTCGTGTCCGACTCTTTGCAACGCCATGGACTGTAGCCCACCAGGCTCCTCTGTCCATGGAACAGGGGATGGGAGTGGTGTGTGTGTGTGCTAGAACAGTGAATAAATCCTTACTGTACATTGGAGTCACCTGGGAGACTTTTTAAAATGACTGATACTGGGGTCCCACTTCTAGTGATTCTGACTTAATTGGTTTGGGATGTATTCTGAGCTTTTGAACCTTTTAAGTTCCACAGGGGCTTCTGATGTTGAGAATCAGAATTCTAGCACTGCGGTTCTCAAAGGATAGCACGCATGAGAATCCCCTGGAGGGTTTGTTCAGACAGACTTCGTTCAGCAGAGGGTTTGTTCAGGCCCCACGCTCAAGATGTGGGCCTTACAATTGCCTCTCCAGCAAGGTCCCAGGAAAAGCTGATGTGCTGGTCCATGGACCATTGTTAGAGAACCACCCATCTAGAGCACTTTGTCGCATCTGGGCATCTTGCTCCAATGCAGATTCAGACTCAGTAGGCCTGGCATGGGTGGCGCTTCTGAGCTCTCACAAGCTCCCAGCTGATACTGTTGCAGGTGCTGCAGGCCCAGCCAGGCTCTAATTGAAAGCATCGTTTACAACTCAGCTCAGTAATATCCTGCTTAGAAAAGATGTGTGGTCTGGAAGACTCCTGGAGGTACCAGGGGCTCAGTACACAGCCTGGACCACTCAGTCACAGGCAGACATCTGGAGGGCTTCGTGTGTTTTTGGCATTTGGCCAGCTGCCATTTGCCAGGATGTTTGAACGTGCCCCTGGTAAAGCTTTGTTGTCAATAGAGAACTCCATTGTAAAGATTCTCATTTTGCTGGAAGAAGTAACACTGTGGTTCTCAACCCTTATCACAGGATAGACTCACCCAGGGAGCTATTGAAACAAATAGAAATTCTCAGGTTCTTCCCCCAGAAATTCTGATGTAATTGATTTGAGAAGGGCTCCAAGACAGTGGCATACTTAAAAGCTTTGTAAGTGAGCCTAATGCACAGCCAGGGTTGAGAACCACTGAGTTTAAGAATCATATGTTGTGGTCTTACAGATCATTTAATTATTGTTCTTTATATTGGGTTAATTTACATTCCACTCCAGTACAACTTTATTAGGTATTTGAAAACAATTTAATATGGCATGCTTAACAAACCACCAAGGAAAGGCTCTGCGTGGGTTCCATCGCTGTTAAATTCTGAAAGAAAATGCTGGGAAAGTACAGCTGGTGTTTCCGAACGAACTGAAATATGAAATATTTCTGGGACTGTATCAACAAGCCTAATTTTTTCCCCTTGGGGTTATGATTGTGTGGAACAAGTCTTCACTGCAGAGCCTGCCAAAAAAGGTTATGATAAAATCATGGAATGTGAATGAAAAGAATTCACAGTGTAACTTTAAAGGAGTCAGTCTCTAGATTTAAAAGCATAGAATGACATGTCTCTTGCATTTGTAATAGAAGCTTTCAAAACAAAATAATGCTGGATGTAAGAAAGCCCCTCCTTTATGTCTGTACGGCCAAGGAGCAAATGAGATGGGGAGAATGGCCAACCAGAAAGTGATGAGGACACAGCCGAAGACCCTGAACCTCTTTACCTTTGCAAGTGACCTTCGCATTCTACATGTGAGCAAAACTGTAGCCATTGACTAGACATGCACATACCAGGAAAGTTGAAGTTTCTCTTGCTTTCCGCATTGTGCACTAGTGTGAAGACTGTGCTTGGGAAGCTCTGCCACTTACTGTGTGACCTCTGCCAAGTTTCTTAGTCTCTCTGTGCCTGTCTCCTCATCTGCCAAGTAGCGATGCCAAGGTCGTCTCCTTCACATGGGAGAGTGAAGGGCTGTGAGCACGAGGCGAGGCATCGTGCCTCCTCCCCCAGAGAAGGTGTCCAGTGAGCAGATGCTGCTTTCAGTACTCTAGCCTGACAGTGAGAATTGAATCCTTAATAAGAACTCTCACTCATCAAAATATTTTTCTTGTCTTTACTGGTATTTTCTACTTGTGAAGTGTACTAATTCAGATTTCTTCTTAACTGTCATGAGATAAATATTTTTTACATGGAGAGTAAGCTTGTTCTTGCCTTGGAGCCTTTATTCTTGCTGTTTCCTATATCTGGGACCTCCCCTCCCCGGCCCTACATTTGCCCACCTTCCGCCACCTTTTATCCAGGTCTTCGTGCAGGTGCCATGTCCTGACCTCCCCTACCTGGCCAGTACTTTATACCCAGATGGCCAATTCTGCTTCCAAGAATTTGTTGCTGTCTGGCATGATGCTGTGTAGTTCTTTGTTTATTATGTAACTCCTCTGCAATGGTAAATCCAGTAAAGCAAGCAAGGACTTTGTTTTATTGCCTGCTCTAAGCCCTCTGCCTAGAACCCCTGGTGCATGGAAGTCACTCAGTAAATATGTGTTGAATGAATGGATTAAAAAAGGATTCATAGATTGCATCTCAACTGGTACAAAGATGTGTCTCCCAGGACCACCTAGTGGCCCCTGTGGTACCCTGCATCGATGCCATAGCTATTCTGGGACTTTGGATTATAAAGGAATGAGGTTATAATAAAGGAAGGAGATTACCAGTGAGGTGTGGGGAAAACAGTGATCCCAGACTCTTCCCTTCTTAATGCCATCTTCTACCTACTACATTATTTTAATCCAAATTTGGGGTCCCTTGAAATACCTCCATAGTTAGGAATGCCCAAGGACTGTCTCAGAATGATGACGAGTTCCCTGTGTGTGTGACAGTGGCCCCCTGTGTGCACGTATGCTGTATATATGAGAAGCAGGACAGACTTCAGCAAAGCAGAGTGCCCAGAAGCATCGGCTTTGCAGTTGCCAGTCTCAATTTACTAGTCCATTTTACGTGGCCTAGGGCTTCCCTGGTAGCTCAGATGGTAAAGAATATGCCTACAATGCAGGAGACCCGGGTTCCATCCCTGGGTCAAGCAGATGCCCTGGGGAAGGAAATGGCAACCCACTCCAGTATTCTTGTCTGAAGAATTCCATGGACAGAGGACCCTGGTGGCTATAGTCCATGGGGTCGCAAAGAGTTGGACACGACTGAGCAACTTGCACTCACTCACGTGGCCTGTTTTCCATTAATAAGTGTACAGAGTATCTGCTGTTATTTTTAAGTGGCCATTTTAAGGTATTTTGAAAAAGGAAGAAGGCTTCAGTGTCAGATGTGTGAGACTCTACAGAAATTAAATAGAATGAGGATCTGGCAGTAAAATTTTTCTATTTAGTCATTTTTCTTTTGGCTTTGGTTTAATTAAATCTGTGTTTAAAACAAAAAAATAAAACCTTGAATGCATTTGCTACTTGTAGATCATGATTGTACTTTTCCTCCTGGCATATGGACCTGGAGAAAGTTTACAAATAGCCAAGATGCAGGCACATGGGTTAAAGTGATGAGGATTAATAGAAACTTGCCATTATTATTGTAATGTCACTTTAATACTGGGTGACTCTCAGCATTTTGAGAACTCACCTCTTAAAGGAAGATTATTAATATGATGTTAATGTGATGAAACCAGCTTATTTCCCTTAATTATCTCTGTTGTAAGTGATACTGTCACTTTAGTTTTTCTGTATCTGGGGAAGTTTTTTTTCTTTTTTTTTTTTAAGATGCCAGTTGCGAAGTGTTGCCAGGGGAACCAGACTGAAAAGCTTGTTAATTAAGTTAAATATTATATATTGATTAAGAGTTAAGAGAGGCTTCTGTTCAAATGGATAAAACTTAAAATTCAGAGGTAATGTCATAGCCGCCTTCTAAACGATAGAAAAATATATGGTGTGTCTATAGTTTTCTCTTTATTTTCTCCATGAAAGAGAGATGGAGGAGAGACGAATGAATAAATGAAATCTACTGCAGGAATTATTTAGAAACAGGCTGAGAAAGAAGGTATTAGAAAGACAATTCCTGGTGCTCTGGTAACCATAGTTGGGTTTAAGTGACAGACGACTGGTTGGAGGAAGGGAAGGATGCTGGATGAGTAAGTGTTCTAGGTAATCTATTGAAAGGTGAATAGATGGTAGAAGAAAAGAATAAAGCTAAGAACATTAATGATTACAAAATAAAAAAGTTATATCTTAGAAATCTAAATTCCTTGAGAGCATCATCACTTTACAGTTTGCCAAGTCAGTATAACAGGCTTGAATCTTATGCCTGCTAGTCATGAAGTTATCAACACAGCCTTGAAAAATACAAAGTGTTAGAAATACAAGGGGAAGTTGCTGGTTCATTGTGGGAGATTTTTATAGATACTTCTTGGAAATCAGGTAAAAAGTGTAAGATCTGGGTAAGCTGAGGGTCATAATTAAGCTTGATTTAATAGATTTGCAGGTTTGTATTCAAAAAACAGAATATATGTCCTTTATGAATACTCATATATTTTAAAGTTGGCCATCAGCCATGTAAACATACCCCCATGCCAAAAAACAAAAATGGATAAACTCAAGAAATTAACAGAAGTAGAAGATTGTATAGCCTAAATTCTCTGACAATAGGGCAGTGAAACTATAAATTAAACTCATAAAGAAAGCCAAAGACAATCTATCCACACCGAAATTTGGTAACGCTGTTCTTAAATGTCTTTAGTTAGGAGATCAAATGGAATTAGAAATGACGAGTTACATTAAAGTACTACATATCAGAAATTAAAACAAAAACAGCATCTGGCTAAAGTATTAAAATCATAATTAAAATTATTCACACTTCTGAGAAAATAAAAGAGAAAGTGAACTAAACATTAATCTTTAAATTTAGAGGAAAGCCAGTTAAACGTTCTAAAAATCAAAGAAGGAATAGATTTGAAAACTTGAAAGAACCCTTGAACATATAAATAAAGAAAGCTTGGTCTGTAAAGCCTGAAGTGAATTTGAGAATCTAGGTGAATGAGGTATTTCTTAACTAATATGTGTTAGTACAGATAATTCTAAAAGAGGTGGAACACCTGAATAATCCAGTAGCCAAAGAAGAAATCTGTTCTTTCCTTCTTTAAAACAAACAAACAAACAAAAAAAAAACCTCCTGAGTTCAGGTAGTTTCATAAGTGAGTTGTATGAAAACATCAAAGAATAGATAACTCTTGGGTTACTCGAACTGCTTTATAGCCGAGAAAGAGGTAGAATGATAAACATTTCATTAAGAAAGTTCTAAAACTAAGGCTGGATGAGGCCAGCATGCATGCGCACACACGCACAGAGAGCTCCGGGCTAGTATTACAAACTCATTAATCTAAAAATATCAAAATGTTGGGAAGTCAAATCCAGCTGGGTCTTTAGAAAGCGGGTTTATCCTCAGACTGGTTTGAGATCTACTAATTGATCATATTAATAAATTAAAGGGAAAGCCAATATAAATCTTGACAAAAGTTAGAAAAGCATTTAGTAAGATTTAATCCTTATTTTTAACATTCTTCAGTCATTTCAGACAGTGTTTGTGGTGGCCTACGTTAATCCCACCTGTGTGACTAAGGCAGGTCTTAAGTAAATCTCTTAAGGCTTGAGCTGCAAAATATACACCAGTAGGTGACAATGTTGGAACTGTTAAAAGAAACTTAAAGAGCAGAATAAATAGGAAGATCTAATGTGTTGGGTTGTATTGAAGCATATGTTTGAGAAGTCTGATCATACGTAACAAATATTTTGCGCGATTAGAATGTAGTAGAATGTGATACAGAATACGTTGATGACAGCACATTAACAAGAGTAGAAATTAAGTGCTAGTTGCAGTTAAAGTCATAGCCTCTTATTCACTATGAGGCCATGTGTTTGTATTTGCCAGATCATCCATCAGTGTACTCTACGTGCTTCATCTCCCATACACCCTTCTCCTCCTCAGCTCTTTGATCTGTTCTGCCCACACTGATGGGGATCCAGGAGCGGAATTCCTTTTAATTATGTTCTCTTCTCAAGGCAGTTGCTCAGGGTTGTGATGTGAAATCGGGTATATGCATCCTCTGTACATCCTGTTGCTGCCACACTGGCCTCTTGCTCTTCTTGGGACGTGCAGAAGTGCCATAGCTGTGCCCTCTGCTGGGACGCGCTTCTCTGTGGCCCACCCTTCACTTCTGTAAACCTGTTCAAATCAGGTTTACAGAAATCAGCTTCCCAGTGATGCCTATTCCGACCAAATTGTAACTGGACCCCCCCGCCCCCGCCACTTCTTCCATGCACTGATTCCCCCTTCCTCTGCTCTGCTCCCCCCACACACACCTAGCACTTACCAGCTGCTCCTGCTGTATAGTTTGCTTATTCATTGTACTGATTATTTTATACCACTCTCTCCTGCCTTGTAAACTATATGAGGGCAGGGATCTATGTTTGTTTTCCTTGTGGAAACAAGGCTGCTGAAACAGCAGGCACTCGAGAAATATCTTTGCATGAATTTACTAGAACTATGAATATGAAGACTCACCTATGCTATCTTTTGATTAAATAAGAAATAGACAAGGGAGATGGACAGTGAAATGAAAGATACAGTGGTCAAGGTTGAAAATGACCTGAGGGACACTTAGATTTTGTAAATAGACCTACTTTTGTAATGTAAAGAGCTAAGTGGACTAGAAGTGAGGAGGCCTGGATTCTTGCTATATTTTTACCACTAACCTTAGATAGATCACTTGAATGCTAGGGCTTTAGGTTCTTTATCTGCAAAACAGACTAAAATTTTTCATTTAGAAGGATAAACTGGGAGACCTCTGGCACCTTACCCAGCTTTGTGATTCTTTGCAGGTTTTGTTCTAGGGAAGACGGTTTATGAACGTACCCCAGTACCACATGGTGTGTTTTCCCCCAGCAAGTCCCAAACTCTTTTCCCCCAAAGGTCATGGGGCTGTGATGATGTGCTTTTGGTTTATTTCAGGGTTTTTCTCCAGGGCCTAACATTGCTGTAGGTTTCTTGAAAGCTTAAACCAAGAAACTGAGCTGTAGTCTGGGGCTTCATAAACTCAGTCTGTCTTTGCTTGGTTTACTTATTTATTTACTCTCTAAAATGGAAGTGCAGCAGTAGGTTGCTGACACAGTACTGGAGAAGGAAGAACGAGGTACATCTGATGGACTTCTGCTAGGGATAGAAACACTGTAGATGTCATTTAGGGAAATGACATGGGAATTGGGCTCAATATCCATCTTGCTGAAGCTTTCATATCATCTTAGTACTTCATTGCCTCAAATTTCAGAGCGGGAAGGTCAAATTCCTCAATGTTGACTGCCATGCACCTTGTCTCCAGACCCCAAAATAGCCATTAGGTATTTGTGGGTCTGTTTTTGGTGTTTAAATGTACACTGTTCACAAAGAACAGCCCTTAAAACTCCTTTCAAACTAAAGATCTTTTCATTGGTCAGTGGCTCAGTCCCGTTTTCAGGGTCTCCATGGCACATCCGTATCTTCCCTTGGTCTTTCTTCATCTGGTCCATGTGTTGGACATGGATTGTTCAGCACAAGGAAGGGGGATGGGATGATGGGAGAGACAGTGTCCACCTCTCGCCCTGTGTCATGAGCAGGTCTCAGGAGAGAGTCCCACGAGAGGCTCAGCTGCATTTGAGGTTCTCGCTGGGTATCTGTCTGTCTCCTCCTCTTGGCTAGTTAGATCATAAAGACTGCCAGCACTTCTGGGGAAAGTGCTCCGCGCTGCCCCCTTGGGCCTGTGCTAAACTCTTTCTCTCCCATTCAGAAGAGAAGCCAGATTGCTCCAAGGCCCGCTGTGAAGTCCAGTTCTCTCCACGTTGTCCTGAAGACTCCGTTCTGATCGAGGGCTACGCGCCCCCCGGGGAGTGCTGCCCCCTCCCCAGCCGCTGTGTGTGTGACCCCGCGGGCTGCCTGCGGAAAGTCTGCCAGCCAGGATACCTGAACATCCTTGTGTCCAAAGCCTCAGGGAAGCCGGGAGAGTGCTGTGACCTCTATGAGTGCAAACCAGGTATGCACAGGTGTGGTCCCAGCAGCCTCGCTGCTTTGCATCAGAGGGTAGCAGCAGCCAACCACCACCTCCCCTGCCCCTGCGCACCACCCTCCTGCCCCGCCCGCCCCCCCACACAGGCTATGCTGATGAGCTCTGCAGACCTGCTACTTTGAGCTACTGGCAGTCTGACTTCTGCCCTCCAGTCAGAAGACCAGATAATCAACTGATACATAAGCACCTTCAGAGAGGGATCCTGGCTTTTTCTCCTCTTTTTTTTTCCTTCAAAGTTTGCTTGATAGAGGGGCAGTAGGGTTAGAATTTATGGTCCTGTGGCTGCCTCCTTCATTCCCCCAGAGAAGGTCATCATCCTCATTTGCAGATATAGCTGTCATTTTAAAGTATTACATTTAAAAACAATCATCATACATAAAACAGAAAGTTATTTTTAGGTAAATACATGCATCAAAGTGCCAGCCATCTTATAGTGAAATACTCAGCCCCTGTCTTTCTTCTTGCCAGCTCCCCACCATTCCTCGGCTGACTTTATAGCATGTGCTAAGTCATCTTTGACTATTTACTCGACTTCTCTGCCACATCCGTTTTGTTGCCATGGCCCAGCTGTTCCTTGCTCTATGGCATTTCTAACATCCTTGTTCTTATGACTGCATTGTGGTCTGTGAATAGGTCTGGACTGGAGTGATTGCCTCTTTGAAAGTTTCTAACCATCGGTCAGATTTTTTTTTTTTAACTGCTAGTTAAATGCTCAAGCCCCGAAATCCCTTGCTCATCTCTTGAACTGTTCCATCTGAAATACCTCTGGCTGATCATCACCATCCACAGAACCACCGTTGGTCTAACTCTTCATCTTTCTCTGTGTCTGCATCTTAACTCTTCAGTGTCCTAATCCTTTCTTTTCTTGAACAGAAAATTTGAGTCATATTATAGTTCTCTCACATTGACTGAAATGAGAATGCCAGTGCCAAGACAGGGTTTTCAGGAAACAAGGAAACTACAAAAATTCAAAGAGCCAGGGTTTTCATTTGGGGACTTTTAAGTGCAAGTAAACGTAACGGTGACCCGTGCCTCTATTTGCCCCCCAGTTTTCAGTGTGGACTGCAGCACCGTGGAGTGCCCCTCCTTTCAGCAAACCGTGTGCCCCCTGGACAGCTACGAAACCCAAGTCAGACTCACAGCGGATGGCTGCTGCACTCTTCCAACAAGGTTGGTCTGTTGTCTATCACGCTTTCTCCTCTCTCCAGTGTGGTTGCATCTAGAAATCAATTTCAGGCATGCAGTTTGCGTTCCCCAAGTGCCAGGGAACCCTAAGATCCTCCTGTTTGTGTGGAGAAGTCACTGAACTGTTACTGTGACTTGGTAGTTCCACGTGTGGGCCAAAGGCAGGTGTCCTCAGGATAAGTCCCTAATGCTTAGAGGGTCCTCAGGCTGGGATGCCTGTGCACTTTCTAGGCTGGGTCCTGAACAGGCACGTGTGTCCCTCAGTATGTAGCCAGGTAGGCAGCGAGGTATGGATCCATGGTAGGCATGTCGTTTGATCCTCCACAGTGAATCTTAAGGTGTTCAACTGTTGTGTCCAATGGGATGAAGCACTGCATCCATCATAGAATTGCTCCTCAGGGATCCTTGACGTTTGCTATTACACATCTACCCAGACCCATAACTTGCCTGGGCCACAATGAGTTTAGGTTTCTATAATGCTTTCTGAAGTAACAAACAAATCTCTCTTTGGCTTGATAGGGGGAAAAGTGCTGTCAGTTTAGCCTTAGTAGCATGACGTCTGCTTAACCCTGTGGGACTGGGCTTACTCGAGAACTCAGGGGTGCCCAGACCCCATCCTTGCCGGGATTCATAGGACCACCATAGAGCTGGCGCTTTGTGCTTTGCTTCTGGAAAGACTGAGCTTGGACACTGGGGGCTTACATGCTGTTCCCCTGCTGAGTTGCCCTCCCCTCTTCCCTGCCAGGCCCTCCCCTCCAGCTTTCCCAGGTCACTAAGTCATGATTTTGACAAGTCATCTCATTTCTTTCGACTTCTGGTCCACAGTTAACATCCAGAGTTCACATGGTGCCTTCCTTAACCCGATGCCTAGCCTCTTTCTCCCCAGTGCCAGGCACTTAGCATCTACATCTGTTGCATGAGTAATTGTGATGATACAAATGGTTTGCTAAGATAGGAATGTGTATGGTCTCTAGTTAAGGTGAGTATCGGTGATTTGTCCATGATTGGAGTAGACATCCAGAATTGGTTCTTATTACTGGTTTCTTCTTTCTTCTCTTAAAATGCTTTAGTTCTTTGGCATTTCCTAATCATTGTCCTGAGAGAAACCATAGGATTCTCTCAGACATATTTTACAGGACTTGCCCAGTCCTTTATAGTGTATCATAAAACACATGCAAAGAGTTTTGTGACCTACAAAAATGCAGTGGTGCAGCCTTTTCTTATGACATTACAATGTGTTAATTTATGTGAAATGCTTAGAAAGGGTTGAAGTATCGTGCAAGCGTATTTACTTATCAGTAAAGGAAGAAAATGGAGCATTGCTACCAGCGACAGATGTCCCTTCAAGGTCTTCATGAAAAGAGGTGGCACATGATATTAGATCACTTAATCAAAACTGAGCCAGCTGTAGATTCACAAGACCTGTAGAGAGGAAAAGGGACGAGTCTCGGTGCACTGTTACGAACATAATGTAGCACCATCTGCATGTAGGAGGCGTGGTGGGCTATTTTTTCAGTCACGCTAGGGGGTCGAAATGGATAGAAGCCACAGGAAGACATATTTAATCTCAATTTAAGGAAAAAATAATTTTTCACAGTTAATGGTGTACAGTCATGAACTTGGCTACTTCCGGAGATAAACTGAGCTCCCTGTGGCTGGAGAGCCTTCTCTTCCTCTGGGTGGCCACCTTCCAGAGATGCTTAGGAAAAACATCACTTTGGAAAGGAGGTTCGAGTAGAGGCCTTCTTATCCCCATGCTTCTGTGAGTCCTGTAAACATAAACCTTGGGATAGTTATTAAATGTTGACATAGTTTTTACATTGGCATTCAGAGCCAAAGCATGGTCAGTTAAAGGTGACTCTAATGTAGAGTTGGAAATATGGAGAAGGAAGCCATTCAGAAATCCCACGGTACATTATTTGCAGGGAGGGCGTTCTCACCACTCTTCGGTTTCCTGTATTTTAAATAGTCAGTGACCCTTCCTCCCCTGCTGCCCCTTGTCCACGTGCATCCTGTGTTCCCACCTGAAATAGCCCCTCTACCTCCCCCGCACCCTGCCCGCCCTTCCCCCTCTTATTCTTGCAGGCTTTGGGCCCTTGCATTTGCCTTCCCCTTCTACAGGCTTCTCCTTTTTCAGGACTACATTTCCTTCTCTTTGAAGCGTTTTTCAGTCTTCAGCCCCTAAAGATGACAGGTGTCTCTCCTCTACTCTTATAATGTATTAATAATAATAATAATTCCCATGTATCTCTTTATCATAGCAGTTTTCATAATACTTGAAATCAGTGATTTTTGGGGGGCAGTCTCTCTTAAACTCTGTGTGCTTCTCAAGGGATAGGAGTATTTTATAGCTTTCCATATGGTATAAAATGTGAACCTACATTTATGAATGAATGAATGAACAGGCCCACTATTGGCCATGATGACATATATTGCAGAAGAGAAACGTTATCTTTCTGCCATTAGGTAGTAATACTCCTCCTTGTCTCAGTATAAAACCCCTGCAGTTTTCCCCCAACTCCCTTCTTTATGGCCAGTTCTTAGTACTGCAGAAATCCTCTGCTCCAAGCACTGGGCTCACCTCTCAGTTAAATTCCACTTTATCCACAAGGTCTTTGTTCTGCAGCCAACACCCAGCTCATTCCCTAGGTACTCCCAACATATCCTGTCCATGTTGCCAATTAATCATATACTTCCTTGCATTGTTATGTAACTGTTAACATGGATAAAGTCTTGTCTCACCAGCTAAAAGACATTTCTACAGGTCAGGAATTGTGTCCTTTCTTTTCCTCTGCATATGCGTTAATTTCAAATGAATCAGTAAATGCAGAATAGACTCAGATCATGACTTGACTTGAGCATATTGAGCTGCCTACTTATTAAGGAGAATGGCATTCACGTCATTCTTTGTCAGGAGAATAAAAACCCAAACAATCACGTGAAAGTGGAAATAGAAAGAAAGCCTAATATGTTGTAATAGTGATAGTATTTTAAGGGGAAAAAGACTACATAACTTTATCCTTGTGTGTGATCCACATCAAAAGTTTTCTCTTTGAGACCATGATTAGATATAAAGAAGATCATTTTAGAATATGCAAAACCCTGTTATGATGACTTGACCTTTACCAGCATATTTATAAAGAGCATTGTTAAGAAGTTAAAGCCATTTAAGGTCAGAACTGATTATATGGAGAATTCTGGGGAAGAAGCCCTTTACAGTCTGGATGGAGTATAAAGTATTGGAAGCTTTAGCAGAAGAGGTCTACCTTCGGTAGAAGTCACAAACGCCTTTTCTGTAGGATTTACTGTACTTGCATAGACTAGAAAAGGAGTCTGTGGACCTCTTTCCCCTCATCTTGAAGAATAAATTCCTCCCACCTTCATTCCCATCCGAATGGAATTGCCGTTCTCAGCGAGACTGTCGCCCATTCAGGCCACTGGCTGCCCTATTTCAGTACTTGCTCACTTTGTGAATCTTCTTTTGAGTTGCCTATTTTCAGTTCATTTTTTCCATTCAGTTGTTCATTCACTCATGGAACACAAGCTGAGCTGAGCTCTTCCAGGTGACAAGACACGCCCTTCCAGGTGTCCTAATCATGCACGGATATCTGTTTCCACTTCCATGCCTGCCAAGTACTGGTTCTCCCACCCATCCCTGCCCTTTCCAAGGATAGGTTAGTCCTGCTCTCCTTGCTCCATATCTGCATTTTCTTAATGCCCCATTCTCCACTGTCACCTCTTTTGCTGTCTTTTCTCTTGAACTTCATCCTATTTAGGGCTCTCCTGGTAGCTCAGCTGGTAAAGAATCCACCTGCCATGCAGAAGACCTGGGTTCGATCCCTCGGTTGGGAACATCCTCTGGAGCAGGGAACAGCTACCCACTCAGTATTCTGGCCTGGAGAATTCCGTGGACTGTATAGTCCATAGGGTCGCAAAGAGTCAGACATGGCTAAGCAACTTTCACTTTCACCCTGTTTAGACATTGTTCTTCTGTGTGATATAATTATCATGGTTAATTCTTTCTTCCCTCAGCTTGGTTTAGGCTTCAAGCACCTTGCTGGTACTTTTCATCCTTTTCTGTTCTATTGGAGCTTGAATATGTTGTGAGGTAAATGGCAGCTCATCATACCTTTCAGGAGATAGTGGGAAGGAATGAGTCTTAGTGGCTCTGGCCCTGAACCCTGCATGATTACAAAAAGGAAAAATGGGACTATCCGTGGAGCTCACAACACTTCATGGTTCATAAGGCCATTTGTACATGTGCACAGATATACTTGCCAGTGCCTCCATGAGAAAGAAAATTTACAAAGAGAAAGCTGTGTCAGATGCATTGATCAAATGATGTCTTTGCAAGGAAGGGAAAAACAGCAAAGTCTTTAAGTAACATCTAGGTGCAGTAATAATGATAGCTTAACTTACAATGTGCCCTGTCATTTACAAACCTTTTTTTTTTTTTTTAAGTTTTGTTGTCTTCATTTTGTCTTTCTGACTCCATGAGGAATTTACAGATATGAAAACAGAGATCGAGAGAATAAGTGACTCATGCAAGATCACAAGCGTTGTTTGGTACAGGGAACAGAGCAGGTCCAAGTCTTTAGCCCGAGTTCTTTGATTTAAAGCCCTGTACTCTCCACTGCATTTTAAAAAAACAATACTTTGTTGTTGTCTTAAAGCTCAGGAAACACATCAATGAATATGAGTTAATATCTCAACCATCGTATTTGTTTATAACAGTGTAGTACATATTAACACAATATACATATGCTTCAGGCCACCCTCAGAAGTAATTGCTTAAAACAGTGAAGCTTTATTATTTCTCATGCCTCAGTGTGTTAACTGGGAGGTTCTTCTGCAGCTAGCTGGTGGCTCGTCTGGGACTGGATGCTCCAAGGTGGTGTTGCTCACATGTGTGGGCCGGAAGGGCCTGTCGCCCACTGTGTGGTCCTCCATCCTGGCTCCTTCATGAGATGGCAGAAACAAGGGAGGAAGCAGCAAAGCTTTAAAAAGAGACCAGCATGGAAGTCACACAGCATGACCTCCACTACATTCTGCTAGTATAAGCAATTCACAGGGTGAGCCTTGGTTCAAAGAATGGGGCAGTGGATTCTGCCTCTAACTGGGAGAAACTGCAAAGAATTTGAGGCCATTTTTAAGTCACCATAACATACATGTCACCAAAATAGGGACTCCTTTAGTTTTCCTTCTCTGATGGTGGAGAGTTGGTGGAGTGCTACAGCTCTGTGACTTTCTTTTCCAATGGCCAGTGTCCTTCTAGCCTGGGGCTCTTGGCCTCCTTTCTCCCAGCCACTCCCTTCTTGTTTCTTCCTTCCCTGGCTGGTCAGCAATTTACCTGGGAGTAGATACATGATTTAGAAGCCTCTGAGCACTGCCTAAACTTTAAGCATCATTTAGCTGATCATTATTTTCAACTCCTCTCCTTGCGGAGCGTTGTGACTATAGTTTTGCCCCATCACACAATAGGAAATACCATTTTTGGACACCACAGGATCTGCCTGATAAAACCAGGTCAGTTTTTAAAACATCTTACATCTAACAGAAGAGTCTGAAAGAATTTTTTGGCCAACCCAATACATAGTAATTCTCTTCTAGACTGGTTGATTATAGAATGATTGAGAGACCTGGACCCAGCAGGTGTGGTTGGAGTGTGGAGCCCGCCCGGGCTGTGCCTCTGTGCATCCCGTGTCCTGTGTCAGCCAGCTTAGACTGTCTTAAGGAGAAAGCTCCTAGATCATGATTTTTTTTTTCTCTATGCTCCGTATTCTTTGCTGTCCCAGTGTACATGCCTCATTTTACAGTTTTTCCTTTGCCCCTGTAATTTTTCACCAGGATTTTTAGGTATAGGTTCACAGGAGAGAAGTTAACTAGTTAAAAATCTAAAAATTAATACCTCTCTTGTCTTTCCTTTTTCTGTACTGTACGTTAAGTGAGTTTTTTAACATCATTATGCCTCTTCGGCTGTGTTATGTGACTCTTCTTATGTTTTTATTAAGAAGATGAATGAATGTAATATGTTATTTACAGTCAGCCATTCTAAATTTATTTTAATGAGATTTGTCCCCAACTTTTTATTCTGAAATGTTCTGTTATCAATTTCTGTCTCTAAATATGCATTCCTTAATAGTTATTGAGAAAAATCCAATCCAGTTATTTTGAGGTGGAAATAAATGAAGTCATTGTTTATAACATTCAAAAACTTAAAATAGAGTTTCTCCTGGGTTGTGTGCAGTGTATCACGCCAGGTTCCCAAGCTCCCTCCTGGCTCCAGCCTCTCTCTGACTAAAGGGTCTGATTCTCTTCCAGAGCCTATATCCGGAACATTTATTTCACTTGCTTTCTGAGACTCTATACTGAAAATCCTATTTTATTTTTAAATCAAGATTTGGAAGCATTGGACTAAGCATTACTTAGTCCAAAGTAATTAAAGATTTTAGAGTATCTGTTAGTTACAGTGTTGACTAATATGTGACTTTGGTTTTCACTAAAAAGCTTAACAGAATGTCTTGAGCACGTTAAATTCTGAGTACAGTTCCAATGAAAATGCAGCTGAGCCTGAATCCCAGTGTTCCTCCACCCACCCAGGAGACAGGTTGTATGGCTCTTTGCTTTCAGGCAGGGTCCTACCTGCTGAGTGGCAGAGCACTGCTTTGTGAGCATGAGTCACAGGGCGGCACCGGCCCCCTGTGGCCCTGAGTTCACTCCCCTCTGGCTCCACCACTCAGGAGACCTAATGTTCCATGTCCTACACTTTCCTTTACATTGTAGTCTATAAGCAAATGTGTACATGTGAGTAGACAGCTAAACAACACTCCTCTGCCCTGTAAGCAAATGTATACATGTGAGTAGACAGCTAAAGAACACTCTTCCACAGATGACCTGGTGCCGTGCAGAGAGAGCCCTTGTCTCTATCTGAGTTCTGGAATCAATGTCCACTTATGCATGAATCTGGATAAGCCTCCCAACGTCATCTGGATCCGTTTTCTTACCTGAGAGAGGAGGAGACGAGGAGGGATTTGATGATCTCAAAAGTAACTTCTACCTTTAAACTCTTGGACTTCTCCCAAACTCTTTAGAATAAGGGGGGAAAGAAACCCAACCTGCTGGTGATCAGAGACTTCTGGGAAAGAAGACAAGGAAAATTTTTAGAAAATCCAAAGACTCAGAAGACAGTGAGAGAGTAGAGAGAGATGGTTTTCATCATGATAGGAAGGAGGTAAAGTCGAAAGGAAGTCATGAAAGAATTACAATTACTTTGTTTTTAAATTTTCTTAAAAAAATTAGGTAAGGCAAAATGAAATAAATTATTAGTCTAATAAAAATGTTACAGACTAATCATTTAAACCAGGATAATCAGAACTTGTTGAATTGTGAAGGCTGAGTGGTAATCCAGCAAAAGAGATTGCCTGTTGGTTAATGGCTAGCTGGATATCGCTAGTTGCTTTTACTTTTTCTACATCTATAAATAGATAGCCCCTTATATAGCAGGAACAGAGACTGTCTGGCCAAAGGCTGAATCCATAAGATAAGGATTTACTCTATTAAACTGCTTTTTAATAGAATGTGGATATCTCTGCCTGTCAGCCTGCCTTGATGGGTGCTTTGTGCGGAAGGTGATGTGTGTAGCATCGTTATAGCCCTGCACACTCACCGGTGTGAGCTCCATCAACTTGTACATGTCTGCTGACTGGCTCCCACAGCCATATTCGTACCTGTTTGTCCCCAGCTACTGCTGCCCCACTTTCTTTAAGGTAAAGTCTGTCTTTGTCTCTCTTCCCTGTCACACCTCTTTGGGTTCTCCATATTTTTATTGCATTTTTCTTTATTCCACACTAAGTTGCGTATACACACACACACACACACACACACACACAGAGCATTATATTTGTGGAAGAGTTTTAGATTCTCTAACTTTATGATTAGACCATTTTTTTTCTATGTCTCTTCAAGTAAAAAATGGTCTATTGAGTTACAGTCCCTTGTCTTTGTTTGAGCCTCAGTTTTATTTCTGTCTCATAAGACATTGACCTTAGAAGACAATTTCTCACTCATTCCCTGTTGTATATCATAAAGCTCCAAACACTGTAATTCCAGGAAGGGAAATAAGATAAAAAGAAGGATGCCCAACCCTGTTGTATAAGAAAGATACATCAGATATACAGCCCATGGCCAGAATGAAGGTCATGAATTTTGCTACAGTATCTAAATAGTCATATGCTGCTGCTTCAGGGTGAAAATCCAGGATCTTAGTTCCCTTTGCTCCATCCTGATCTCTTTGGACTCTCAAGAAAACTTGCCCTGTTGGTACTGTATTGTATTATGATAATAGAGTCTTGGAGATTGCTGCACACTGGTTTTTGTGACTGGTTGTAGATCTTTAGAAAAGAAGCTTTCTGGGGTTTCAGAATTTACAGCCTGAAATTGACTCATCCTGGATGAAGCCAGCAGAATGGAATCTTTGGCAAGTTGTCCTTTCCCTTCAGAAGTGCTTGAGTTACATCAAAATTAATCTAGCCACAAAGCTGCAGTGAGCGAAAACAAGGTGCAGATTTGGAAGTGCTCAGTTAAATAGCCAAGACTCATCGAGAACCTCGTGGAAGACAGAGAACACTGGGCTTGGTATGGGGTGTGGTGATGCATAAGATAAGGCTGAGGCTTGAAGGAACTCAACACCTCACAAATACCACCTCTACCAGTCTCAGAAAAGTTTCAGACCTTTGGAAGGTAATAAGAAAGGAGCACACACACACACAGAGGTAATCTGCCTTCCAGGAAAGAGTCAAGTCATGGACCGGATTTCTACCAAATAATGAAAACTGCATTTAAGAAAAAGCAGTAAAGCAACCAGCAAGCTTTAAATCCAGATTAGGCAAGCCTTAAATCCAAACTACGAAATCAAGGACCTCAAAAAGCATACACACAGACAGAATCACTGATGATCTTTTTTCATATCCCTCCATATTTTCCTGTCGTTTCAAAGCTTGGAATCTACAGGTCCCAGCTTATAGAGAAGTCACAGTTCACTCTTCTGCATCATTTAACATCTATCCACTTCTGAGTAATTGGAGAAGGAAATGGCAACCCACTCCAGTATTCTTGCCTGGAAAATCCCACGGACAGAGGAGCCTGGCAGGCTGCAGTTCATGGGGTCGCAAAGAGTCGGACACAGCTGAGCACTTTTGAGTAATAGTCTTTGAGAGTCAGTGTCAGAAATACCTTAACTTTCTCTTGGTTCCTACACGTGCACTTTGGTGGTTCCGTTTTCTAGAGCTCCCCAGTCAAGTCTTGACTCTAGAACCTCAGCCTGTCTTCAACTGGATGGTGCAACAGGGACCAGGGTGTAGGCGAGATGATCATAAAACATGGAGGACAGAACTAATCACGGGCACATCAGCCCAACCAGACAGGGACGTCAAAGCCGGAAACTTCCTGCAGGTGGCTCAGAAAAGCCAGGTTCCTTCTCAAAGCTCAGGGAGCCCCTCTTAGTCCTCTGAGACAGTGTTAAGTTTTAGATCATCCAGTAACAGATTCTGTAGATCCCTGTGTTCCTCACAGTGTGCTGGGTGATTAAGTTGCTTGTATGATGCTTACTGAAACTAACCAGTCAGAATTACCCCTGAAAAGGACTTGATCAAATTAAAGCCTTGTAGTTAATTATCATGTCCATCTGTTCCCAAGACCTTGTCTTGAAGAAGATGGCACTTAATAACAGTTTTTTTTAATCTATTAGTAGACAGATTTCTCTAATTCAGTTCATTTGGTTGTTCCCTTTCATTTGAATAATTTATCCAGCTGCTTTGGGGATAAATAAAATTAACTTACACAGTATGTAAAATATGCATTAGCATAGGGCAGATTTAAAACATTCCTGACTCTTGACACGCTATCATGCAGCATTCTGTTTTTAAATACATGCAGAAAAATTTGGAAATATATTTGAAGCCCTTCTTTCTCAACTAAGAAAAGAACTTCTATTCTCTTGCCCTCTGTCACAGTAATTTTTGGCCCAAAGGAGCAAGTCAACTCATGACTAAAAAAGCCAGAGTCTATATTAAACTCTGATGTTTGTAAAACAAAATAATTGTAGGAATTCCATGTTATTATTGGACTTGTCCCCAGAATGAAGAAAATATGCTTTCCTAGAAGTAAAACCCTTGCCTATTGGAGATGAACTGTCTCCCTAATAGAGAGTTTAATTTGTCAATAATTCACTTCAGATGTGTAACCCTGTACTTCCTATACTAGTGTCTTATGCCTTTTGTGTTGCATTTGACCAGTGTCTATTCTTATTTTGTACTTGTTTCACTCCTGAAACAACAAGCTTTAGGCTGTCACTCAGGAGCTTTCAGTTTGATATGAGGGAGACTGGCCATCGCCAGATGATAAATACATGGCCCTCTGACTGTCACTGAAAGAAAGTCACTCAGCTGAATTCTGTAAGACTTTCATTAAAAATGGAAAGAAGAATCCACAGCCTGGATAATACAGAATCTCGGAGGGCTTTCCACACCCACCCTCATTTGATATCATCATCATGATTCAGCCTGTTGGAAGAATAGCTTCAGACAGTTCTACAGAAATGTTTTGTGAAGTTACTTATGAAACTAACAAGCAAATCTAACCTGTTAAAATCCTCCCTCTTTTAGAAATGCCAAAAGCAACACCCAGTACTGTGGACTGTATTTTACTCTTCATTGCACCTTTACATGGGCTGTAGGTGATAAGACTCATCATTGTGTAGACACAGTTTGCAGAGGGTTGAGAGTTATATTAGCTTAGCAGACATTTAACTGCTTGACTGCAACCCTGAAGATAGAGACAGCTGGTTTATTTTGGACTTTTGCTCAGTCTGTTGTGAATGTATTATCACACAGACAAGTACATGTTAAATGATCCTTTCCTGATTTTGCCTTTGTTTGTATGCTATGGCTCTTGTGATAAGAGGACGGAGTGCTTTGATCTCCATTAACTAGATCATGGATTCTTGAAGACTCATGACACTTCCTAAGACGTTAGATTGTGTACTTTTTTGAGGACAAGGATCCGCCTTGTAAGTCTCAATGTCATCATTGTTTTTCACAGGTAAATACTCAGTATACGCTTTTAGCTAAATTTATAGGTAGTTAAGCTGTAGTAAGTCCTAGCACCAGAATCCCATAATGTTTTTAGTCTGTGTGGAGAACAAATATTTGAGTGTTTATCACATGCTGGATGTTTTGCTAACCTTGTAGGAATAAGAAGTAGAGACTGTCAAGGAGCTTACAGACTAAAGGGAAGACAGATGTAGATAATTGGAGCAGTTTAAAGTGCTGTGTGCTTTAGAAGTAGAATTGTGCAAAAAACAGTAAGCTTATAAAGAGATACTGATTTCGATTGGGAATTTGACTCTTGGATTTGACTTTTGAGCTCAGTCTTTAAGAATGAGTCAGAGTTCACCAGATGGAGAAAGAGGAAAGGGCATTCTAGGCTACTGTGGTCATCAATTTTTATATTTTTAATGTGTCCTGCAACTTAAAAAACACCGATACAGTGTATTAACACATATATATGGAATTTAGAAAGATGGTGACAACGATCCTATATGCAAGGCAGCAAGAGAGACAGATGTAAAGAACAGACTTTGGAATGTGTGGGAGAAGGTGAGGGTGGGATGATACGCGAGAATAGCACCGAAACATGTATATTACCATATGGAAAGTAGATGACCAGTGCAAGTTCAATGCATGAAGCAGGGCGCTCAAAGCCGGTGCTCTGGGACAGAGGGATGGGGTGGGAGGGAGGTTCAGGATGGGGAGACACATGTGCACCCATGGCTGATTCATGCCAATGTATGGCAAAAACCACAACAATATTGTAATTATTCTCAAAGTAATTATTTTTAAAAAACCAGCACTAATCCCACCCATGCAGGTAGTGCTGCTGCTGCTGCTAGTGCAGGAGACGCAAAGAGATGAGGCTCCGTCCCTGGGTCAGGAAGATCCCCTGCAGTCAGAAATGGCAACGTACCCCAGTATTCTTGCCTGCAGGATTCCACAGACAGGAGCCTGGCTACAGTTCATGGGGTCGCAGAGAGTCAGACACAACTGAGCTACTGAGCACACAGCACGCTTGGTGACTCAAGAAAAATGGAATTCATGCCCATGTTGTTCTTTCTTTTTTCCTTTGATAATCATCCCTTTTGCAAAACTACATCACTAGATCTAGATATTTTTTACTTTCTTACTGCTTTCAATTAAAGGTACTTCTTAGTATGGTACACCAGGCCCCTTGTTACCCAGCTCTGGCCTATCTCACTAGTTCATGTCTCCCGCAAGCTTTCCCCACAGTATCCCCTGGTTCTCCACCCCAGCATACAATATCCTCCTGGTGACTTAAACCATTTGCTCCAGCCTAAACACACTATTCTTTCTTGCCTCTGTAAATGTGGGTAGTTTCTTCCCTCTTCCAGGAATGTCTTTCCCTCCACCCTCTCTTCCCCATGTGACATGAACACTTCCCATCTGGGCCCGCTCTCACTACCCTGCTCATACACACACATACAAACAGTGGCTGCAGTTGGAAGAATGATCTTAAGGGTTGAACGGAGGTCTTCAGACACCTGAGGGACTCCAGGGTTGAAGATGCAGAACAGCTACTGCCAGAAGTGGGATTTTTTTTCCCTCCACCAGTCATCAACAGCTTGGGTATCAGCACTAAGGAAGTCACTGATTTGAATTCCAGTTTGCAGCTGGCTGCCTTGGAGCTGAATTTGACCCCAAGACATGTTTTCTTGACATTGCCCTTTTTTTTTCGTCCATCTTTAAATTAGTCATCAACATTTAAAACCTGGGATGCTTCATGTAAAAATCTGGTGTCTCTTGAGCAGTTGGAAGGTATAGCAACATTGACTTACACATTTCTGCATGGAGTGAATAGTGAAGCCCCCTCAGAGGGCACAGACCCTCTAGAGTTGTCCACAACACCATTCCGCCCTTTGAAAGAAGACAGTCATGTTTGCCATTTCAGGGTGTATCTGACTTGGGGTTGATGTCAAGGGACAAGATATGGATGGAGTTTAAAGGGGCGGGGAATTTAGAAGCATCATGAAGCTGGTGGCTCAGGTAAAATGCCATGGGTTTGGGGGCTGTTTTTTGTGAAGGAGGTACCATCAGATGAGGCCCAGGCTTAGAATAAAAGGGAACCATTTAGCAGTAGAAGTCTCAGTAAGGTTGAGGAGTCAGTGTGGTGGGAGCCTGGGCCTGAGACAACAGAAAGGAAAAATGAACCATTATTCTGGAAATGCCAAAATCAGCCCCCAGTGTTGTGGACTGTAGGAAGTCTTATTTGACATTTGAGAGAACTGTGTCTGGTGAAAGCAGATGGCTGAAGTGGAGAGGCAGCAAGGGTCACTGGAGTCCCAAAGACTAGGTGAGGGGGTCAGGATGGTGAAGAGGCTTCCTCTACATAGAGCTGGATGCTTCCAAATGATAGTGATATGAAATAGTTCAACGGTGTCGAGTGCTTCTACGTTCCAGGCACTGTGCTGGTTACTTGTCACACATCGGTGTATTGAATCCACATCGCAATCCCATGAGATAGGGAAGCTTGAATCATCCTTGTCCTACATGTGGGACAAGTGAGCTTGAGAAGGCTGATGGGGTGCCCAAGGTCATACAGCTCCCACGTGGCCAGATTCCTGCATGTCAGAGCACATTCTCTGAACCTCCACCCCTCTGTAGGAAATGGGCAGGAGATAAAGCCCCAGGGGGCCAGGGGGGCTTGCGTGGAGGCTTGAGGAGGAAACAGCAGCCACTGTGAAGAACAAGCCCAGGGGAGAGGTGAGTGTGAGTACATTCATGGTCTCACCTTAAGGAAGTAGTATTTTCCGGTGAGCCAGGTAAGGGTTAGACCAGATTTGATGGTGCACTGTGTGATGATGATCGGACTCTGGGAGAGGAAAGGGTGGGGGGGGCGCGCAGAGCAGTGGGCACGAAAGGATGAGTCCCTGGGAAGCAGGGCAATCTCTGAGGATGTGCATTCCCTTGAGGATGGGAGACCAGAGGACCTTGCACTTTACACTGATGATAAGGATGAGAGGTCTGGGAATTGACAGCCCCAAGGGATCCAAGGGACGTGTGCCCAAAGTCAGCTCTTTCAGTGCCAGCTCAGGCCACAAGCAGCTCCGAGGGCCTACAGAAGCATTAGCAGCCCAGGCGGTGGAGGGCCTCCACATTTCCAAATAGTCCTGATGTTGGAGTTTGTTCTTCACGTGATCCAGGGGGGAGACAGAATGGTCCCCATCCGCTTGTGTTCTGGTTTGTTTATATATATCCGATACCTCCCTAAACCACATTTCTTGAACCAAGCACCAGGCCCTGTGTATCCCGAGCCCACCCAGCTGAGTGCCTGCTGCACGCACATACTCGGCCGAGAGTTCCAGGATCACTGCATGTTCACCAGCAAGCTGCTCCCATGTCCTGAAGCATCCATTCCTAAGGCAGTCAGCGAATCCAGCCCTGAACCGGGAACACCTGATGTTGCTTTATTAGAACATACTGTCCCCACCAGACCCACTCCTCCTCCTTCCCAGAGTGCAGCGTGCTGGTGTCCCCTCTTCCTGCCTGGGTCTCCACGCACCTCTCACTCGTGTCCCCTCTCTGCAGCCGTCCTGCCCGCCGTGGAAGCACACACCAGTGTCTTGCTCCAGGCCTGGGGAAGTGAAGGCAGAGAGCTTCTTGTCCTGGGTTGTGGTAGTTATCAGGTTGTTGGATCATGCTGAGTTCAGTTCAGGACCCCCACCAGATCCGAGGTCTCGTGTTTCATGGGCCCTGGGGTGCTTCCCAGCTGTGTGTCTGTGCCTCTGGTTCCCCAGCTGCCAGGAGGAGTCTCTTGGAACAGTCCCAACTCTTCTTGTTTAAACAGTCGCGCGGGATAGAGGACCTGCGCAACATACACTGGCTTTCTCCTGACCTCACCTGCTTACTGTGGGGCTTGGCTCCGAAAGGTGATTTCCAGGAATGGCGTAGCCCACAGCTCCTATTGTCTTACGATTTATACCACTTTTCTCTCAAACTTAGCACCTACAGTTAAGTTCCTTGAGCCACAGGCCAGCATTGAGAATCCAGCCATAATCATTGGCCCCTTGATAAAGCTAGGAAGAGGGTGGTCATAATGCCTGTGTCATTAAAGGCTTCAGTGGACTTACTGCTGTTATTAATACTGTGTGGCGGCAAGTGCAGAGGACTGTTTTCTCGTTTGCCCTCCGTTGATACAGTCCCTTTACCGAAGCATATCCTTCCGCCGCTCCCCACAGAAAAATGCAAAACACAACAGCAACCAAAAAGCACAGAGTGATTTTTCTGTGTCTTTGAAGGGAAAGTGATGCAGAACATGGGGTTTCTGGTTTTACAGGTGAAAAGAGGAGTGAGGAGGCCTCTGGGAGGAGGCGTGTGGTCCTTGGAGCCAGGCCCTGCGCTTGCTGCTAAGGCTAAGGCACGTGCTGAGCCTCCTGGGTGGTGGAAATGAAAACGATGGTGGAGGAATGGGCTGGGGATGGCGTGGGGTGGGGGCTGTCAGTAGTAAATCTTACAGATGAAGCTGGAGAAACATGGTGAGAAACATACATAGGGAGGGCAGTTTCCTAACAGGTTAGGCAGGCCCTCAGCTGGGAAACTCATTTCTTTTTGGAGGTTTTATTTGCAGTCTTCTTTAAAAAAAAGAAAAAAAACACAGAACTTACACATAGCTAGAAAGAGGTTAGAAATTTAATCAGTAGAAAGATAGTAGATAGATCAGATTTAATTAAAGTTGAAACTACTTTTTATAGACTAGGAATATGTTTTATGTGTCATTATAACTTCCATTACTGACAGTTATTTTATTGTTATGGTGTGTAGAATCCTAGCAGTACACATGCTTTGCCCTTTTAATTCCACATGTATTCTTGTTTCCTCTGTAAAGACAACACTGCCTCCCACCTAAATAGCGTCATTTTTTATTTATAGACAGTGATTTTCTCCTTGCCAAGGGCTCAGCACTCAGCTTGGATGTGGAATGCATCCAGGGTTGGGAGACATGTTTGCAGGGGCCTCAATAAGTGGTGTTTCCTCCAGGAACAGGTAGGAATGACGATCTGCTAGGGGACAACGAGGAGTCTGATAGTTTGCTGCTTTGTTGAGTGCTGGGAGGAGGGGCCAAGAGGACCCTTCTCCCCACAGCGTCTTCTGCCATCTCCCTGTGGTTTAGCATCCTTTACAGTTTCTGTCTGTTGATTCTTCCATGTAGTTATGAAGACATGCCTGGTAATACGGAGATGCCAGCATTGAGTGTATCATTCCTTTTCCTGCATTCTCCTTGGGCAAAAAAGAAAGAGACAAGGCCCATCATGAGCCAGGCCTGAAGGTTGAGGTGCTTGGTGAGCGGGGAGTGGGGAAGGGAGAGACTGTGATGTGCTTCCAGAATGAGGTGCAGACAAGGAGAAGCTGCAGACAGGGATGAGCCAGGATCAGACTGTGATGGGAATGCCAGTGTTGGACTCCTGGGATTTTATAGTTAGAAGAAAGCTCATGAAGGTCCAACCATCTCGTTTTAAGGAGGAGAAAACTGAGCATCCCACAGTTTAAGTGGCTGGCTAGCAGTCATCCGTTTTCTGATGGGTGATGGTATTGGATAGTGAATTCAGTTATTATTTTCTTCATTCCACGTCTCTTAACTCATAGGCTAGCTATGTTCAGGAAGGAAGGAGACTTAGTAAATGATTGAGAGCCAGTGCTGCTGATCAAAATATACTGCTCAGTAAATGACAAAACTAGGTGCACACGGCTTTTGCCCCTGGGAAGTGCAGCCTGCATTATTGAGACACTGTGCCTTTGTTGTCGTTCAGTCACTTGGCCGTGTCTGACTCTTTGCCGCTGTGTGGACTGCAGCACGCCAGGCCTCCCTGTCCTTCACCATCTCCCAGAGCTTGCTCAAACTCATGTCCATTGAGTCAGTGATGCCATCCAACCATCTCATCCTGTGTCGTCCCCTTCTCCTCCTACCTTCAATCTTTCCTAGCATCAGGGTCTTTTCCAGTGAGTCAGCTCTTTGGCATCAGGTGGCTTCAACTTCAGCATCACTTCCTTTAGGAGCAAATTGTTCAGAAAGTGGGCCCCAGATTCCCAGGGGAATCTCCTGGAGATCTTATTATCCAGACAGCTTCTAGAGCCCTGCCCCAGACAGACGCTCAGAGAAACAGTCCTTGATAATGGTACCCTGGAATCTGCATTCTAAACAAATTCCATAGTCTTTCCCTCCACACACTGGTTTTGAAAAGCACTGCACTGAGTAGCTCTGTGTCTAAAATTTATAAAAAATAAAAATTTTAAAAACAAGGCATGGTCTAACCTCTGACTTACTAGCCATGGGGAAAAAAAAGTCTTATTCCAGATTATTGTTTGGATGTCTTTATATCATTCATGTTTTTCATTATGAGACAAATAAGACATGTCCCTGCACGAGGGGAATTCGCAGGAGAAGCAGTAGGATTTTGATTTTGTACAAGGAGCAGCTCTATACCAGGAGAGAGAGCTAACTAATCCTGGTTGCTTATTTGATGAGAGAAAGCCTTGTGCAGCGAGCAGGTGGCCTTAAGGCTGCATGGAATTTGCCTGGGGAGAAAGAGCCAGGCATTTGAGACAGAGTGGCTGGCGGAGCTGTGGCACTGAGTGGTGGAGGTGGGGAAGGAGGATGCAGTGAATCGCAGATTGCCATTGTCACTGTCTGCAGAGATAGGTGTCACATATGTGCATACACTGTGTCACATATGTCTGCAGACACATTCTACTGTCTCCTTCACACGTCACAGAATATGGAAACTAGAAGATAAGTAGAAACTTGACTTGGGAGCACCTCAAAAGTTGTGCCGGGACTCAGGCCTGCCTGGGAGTGTCTGTGTAGATCAGGAAGTAAATGACACAAAGGGAAGGCCGGAGTGTGCACTGCTTTTCAGCCCAGAGAACCAGCCCACACAGGCCTCCTAAGGAGGGGAGTGCCCTCTAGGGGCTTAGATGATTTTTCTGAGTGCTGTTCATCTTTGTGCTTGCCACTAAGCTGGATCCATTACCTACTGGAGAGAGAAAAAAGACAGCTTCACTAACCTACCTGGCTGCAGCTGTGATTACATTATGCAAACATTTATTAATGTGGTACCTTGATTGATGATTATCTTAATACCGAGGATAACATTAAAGGCTTGATTTTGCAGGCAGACGGCACATACAAGTTGGTTCTTGTTGGAGGTTAAAAAGCCCTTAGCCTATGATTCCTTTTATATGAGCTGACCAGAATAGGAAGATCCATGGAGAAAGAATAAAGACTCGTGATTGCCAAGGGCTGGGAGAAAAGAAATGGGAAATACAGGGCTTCTTTATGAGATGATGAAAATGTTCTAAATTTAGGTAGTGGTAATGGTAGCCCAACCCTGTGAATATAAATACCATCGAATTGTATACTCGGCAGAGGTGAATTTTATAGTATGTGAATTGTGTCCCAATAAAGCTGTTGTTTTATTTATTGGTTTTCTTTAAAAAGCCCTTAGCACTTCTGCTCCAGGTGTCCTAAGAGAAGTGTGGTGTTTAGGGTTTCAGAGAGGAGTTATTATCTAAAGTAATCTAGAAAGACAGATGGTATCTAGACAGACAGCGGGAGATGAAGGCTAGATAAGGAATGTTCAGCAGGGAGTAGAGTAGAAGGCTGTGCAGAGACAGCAGAGGGAGGGCTTGTTTGGAGAAGGTGGAGAATGAAGAGAAGTACTGTATTTGAATAAAGATATGTGGAGGACTTGAGAGTGTTGAATGCTAGGCTGACAAGTTTATCAGTTAAATGAAGAGTAACTGAAGGCTTTTGACTACTGGAGTACAGAAACTGAACCATAGGTCGAGTGTGGCATGAATTGGGAGGAGAGACCTAGGTGAGGGGAGACCAGGTTGGAACCTGGAAATTGGAGGATGGAAGGTTTAAGAAGTGAGGAGTAAGTGTGCGCATCACTTTACTTATAGATTAGTCTGTTTCCTCAGCCACTAACCCACATGTTTTCCCATTCCATTGCTTGTTCTTTATCCAGGCTTTGGGGTAAAGGGTAAGAGGAAGATTGGGAGGAGGGACCAAAAAAGAATAAGGATGAAGAGAAATGGTGATAAGGGCAAGATTCTGCTTGTGTGCTTCAGTTGCTCTGTAATTTAGCATTTCTTCCTCATGACTCACTATAAATAACAGGATAGGAAACCTTATTTGATTTCAGATCAGTTGACGAGGCTGCCTGCCTCACTGTTCCCATCTGTGGAAGGGAAGACTACCCACCTCCAGTGTAGGTAAACCAGAGAATCTAGAGTAATCTTACTAGAGAATTTTGATCAAGCTGCCTTGAACTCAACATTACTTATAATGTAATAGATTTCCTTGGGAAAAAGGTTCCTGATCGGCCCTCATTTGTTACTTGAGACAGTACAGACTTTATCCATCAAAAGATAACTCACACGAGTTGTATTTTGTTGAACTGTGTGAAATTGCCATTTGACTATTTTTGATCTGCAAAGAAGGCAGTTTTGTAAAGCCTTAACCTAATAGATGCTTGCTCAGTAGATATCCGATGTGAGCCCAGATTTTCCCTTGTTGGTTTCCTTCATAAGTTCCTTCTTTTTTAAGGTGCTAGTGGTCTTGAACATCTGCTAGTTTCAGATTCTGAGGAGTCAAAGGTGGCAGTAACTACGGAGGGCTTGCCCAAGGGCTGGTCAAGAAGGGGAAGGAAGCAGGAGCAAGCCCACCGGCCAAAACCAGGGCGTCGGAATCCCTGGTGCTGTATTGCACAGTCCTGGGTTTAGAAATAAAAATTCAGCCTAAAGAGTTTTCCTTTCTTCAGTGGATTACTAGGCAGTCGTGCAGTTTTAGATCTTCTGCAGCATGCCAGAGACAACCCATGTGGGTCTCTAAAAAAACGAGAGAAGTATTTTAAAAAGTGGGAAATAGGTTAAATGTAAAAATGGGGATAGGTCAAATGTAAAAGCGGGGGAAGCAGGTTTCTGTGGTGGCTCTGTGGTGAAGAATCCACATGCAATGCAGGAGACACACGGGTTCAATCCCTGGGTCTGGATGATCCCCTGAAGAAGGAAACGGCAGTCCACGCCAATATTCTCATCTGGGAAATTCCACGGACAGAGGAGCCTGGCGGGCTACAGTCCATGGATCATAAAAGAGTCAGATAAGACTCAGCGACTAAACAACAACAGAGGGGGGAGAATAGACTTAAGGCGAACTTAGGTTTTTCAAGTTGGTGTGATTTCTGACAACCTAGCACAAAGCCTGGCACACAAGTGCACGTGCGTGTTCAATAAAGATCTCTGAAAGGTCAAAAGACATCAGATGAGGTATTTATTGGTTGGTCGTATGCTCCCTGGTGTTTAACTTAGAGTGATTTGCTAGAACCCAACGGTGGGAGAGAAGATACCCAATCCCCAAAGACGTGGAAGGTCGGTCAGCTGTTCTTGTAGGATGCTTTCGTTGTCATTACATCCAGATACTGGAATCAGGGCGGGGCCTCTCAATGCTCTTTCCCCATTAGTCTGTGAACTCTGAAAAGTTAAAAGTTGTACAGAGTGTCAAGTGCAGAAAATGTAAAGAATATATTACTATAATGTTACAGGAATATGATCATCTGTTTAAAACTGCAGTGGCCACGCACATAAAAATGAGAGACGGTCGCATAACCTTTCCAGGGACTAAAAGCTCAGTTCATGTTTACTCAGCCATGGAAGGTGATTGTCCTGTAGGAATACAGATTATGAATCGAGAGCTCCTCGCTCTGCTCACACCAAACAGCCAAACATTTATTCTAAATCACAGTCAGAAATACCACTGCAGCAAAACCTTAATTACCTAACACCCTCAACTCCACTCTAAAGCATATATAGCAATTTCCCCACAAGGCAGAGGCCTCAGAGGGGTCACTCACACCTTTCCAGTGGCTTTAATGATCTTTGGTGCAGATATTAACTGAATTCATTTCTATTTTAGTTCTACACTTAACTAAATTGTCATTAAGTCTGGGTCTGATTATGGAAGTACTTGTGGAAGACAGGCATTTTATTTTAGAAAAGATCTGAAGAAAAATAAGAGAACAAAACAATCAAATAAGAAGAGAGAAAAACAATTAATGAATTGAGGTGTTAATAGTTCTTCCCTCCTGGGAATGTTACCCTCCCCGAATCTTGACCTCTCTGGTACATAAATACCCACATGCTTCCGGCAAGGATATCTCTCTTTAGGAGGCCTTCCCTTCACTCCTGTCGACCTGGGAACTCCCTTAGTCATCCTCTCCACCTCTGACCCATGCTTCCATTGCCAGGGGAGTCCCGGGCAGAGCCTGGCTGCTCCTCCCTTGTGTTACATTCACATCCTGACGCCCTGCTGCACTGGGCTTCTCATTTCCTGCCTCCAGTTTCATTCTGACACATCAGCATCGGGCAGTTGACAACATCTTTTTCTCTTCTTTTTTTTTTTTTAAACCTGCCTCTTATTTTCCTGCAGTCAAGCAAGTTTTGCAGGAGAATTGAAGTTAAGGGTGAGAGCCAACAGAGGTAGTTTGCATTGAGAAGAATGTACATATGCAGCTTAGAAAATCTAAAACATTATAACTCTCAGCATCCAGATAGCTGTCACAAAATCCATTTGCTACAGCTTATACCCTTAATTTGTAAAGAGCTCCTCGGTCTTCAATCAAAATCTATATTTTTTATTATATAATTATAAATTAATGTAGCTCCAGAGGAGGGTGCTACTAGGCACAATCACACTGATTAAAAAAAAAAAAAAAAAAACTGAAAAACTAATGACCTATTAGTTGAAAGAAGAGTCAGAAACATTGCTGAGAAACACCTAAAGGTCAACAGCAGCAAAGCAGCATCATAGAATCATTAGAAAATGCAGGAGCACCGTTCTGTGTCAGCCCGTCCAAGCATCACTGATGTCTGGAGAGACAGAATAATGTATATGCATAAAAAGATGGCCCTGAGTCATCAAGAAAGTGTCTGTTATGCTCAATACCAGTCTGGTTAAGTAAGAAATGAAGTAATGCATTTTAGGAATTTTTCTGTCCAAATGGTTAATGTTAAATTTCTGGGCGTATACTAAGGAGGTGAGCCTTAGTTGTTTGGAATGCTGATTACGTTAGGACCCACTCCCCGTTCCCCGGTGATGCCAGATACACAGGACAGTGTCGTGGAGAGGGGTGAAGAGTGTGCCGGCCACTTTGTGGCCTCCCAACTTCTATGCTGTTTATTCACGGGGTTTTCCTTCCCTTTTCTCTGGTTTCAGATGCGAGTGTCTCTCTGGCTTATGTGGTTTCCCCGTGTGTGAGGTGGGATCCACTCCCCGCATAGTCTCTCGTGGAGATGGGACACCTGGAAAGTGCTGTGATGTCTTTGAATGTGTTAATGGTACGTGGGGTTTCTCTTGTTCTCAGCGAGTATACATTTGTGCAGGAGGAGGAGGAGGAGGGAGGGTTCAATCTAGCCACTTCTGTCTTTTTAAAAGGCAGACAACATGCTCAGGGAGTTGATGAAACTCAGAATAGTTGCTCAAGATCCCACCACGCAGTAGGGAAAGTTAGGAAGGGAATCCTCATTCCACCTTGTAGAGAAGGCATTTTTGAAAAGGTCATTGCAGACTACACGTGGCCGTCATATTCTGCTATGTGTCAGTAGTTGAGAAATTCTAGGGTTGCAGGAAAAGGACCACAGAAAACGTGGCCGTGTTCTCCCAGTCAGAAGACCTCATCCCATGGCTCTTGGAGGTAGTCTGTGTAACGAATGCCACACTGCGTTAGGTCACGGAGTGACCACAGTTTGAAAAGAGAAAGGACCGTATTCCTCGAGTTCATCCTTTTTCTGCCTGGAGGAAACACCTCTGGCCAGCCCCTAGTCAGTAACAGTGTCCTCATTAAAGCTGGAAACTTGTGGGCCAAAAAAAGCCATTCTTCAGTCCCAAGATTCCTTCACATAAAATCCACCTCTCTCCCTCTCACCTTTCAGCAGAGGGCTTGGTGTGTGACAGCCTGGTGTTTATTGAATTTAGATGCTAGAAGGGAGGAGAGCCTAAATCATGCTCCTCCATCAGAATTTTCAGAAAAGCAAAGAATAAACTCAAGCAAGTGAAATGTCAGTGATTTTTAGAGAGCATTATTTAGTCAGTACTTAGACACACAAGGAAAATGACTTTGAATGTGGACACATACAACAAAATTATACAGATAGAAGCGTCCATTTTAACTGCTGCCTATAAGAAATCAGGGTTCAGAAGATTTTCTGCCCTTCTCCCAAGCTGCCCCTCCCCGACAAGAAAGGGTTATATGAAAAGTCCAGACTTGTTTCACAGAGTCCTGTAGTTTTTAGCCAGAGGCTACATGTTTTGTTCTGGTTTTTTCCCCGATTTAAAGAAGCACTGGCAGTATGACTTTGTGGTTAAAAGAGAACACAGACTGGAACTGATTGACTTCAGTTTGAAAATCAGTTCCTCCACTTAGTAGCTGTATAGCTTTGGCCATCCCTTTGGTCTCTGAGCCTCAGTTGCCACATCTGTCAAATGGAGAGAATAACAGTAAATGCAGTGAGGTTTTGTATGTGAAGCACTAGAAACTGTGCTTCGAGAGCAAACAGCCTCTATGATTCTGTGCGCCTCCTTCCTGCCCACCGTCCTGGCCACTGCGGGATGCTGCTTCTTGGCTTCAGGCACGCAGGGAGAGGCACAGGGCAGGCTCCACGCACACAGACTCTTCTCGGTGCCTCTCCCCGCCTGCTTTATCATCCAGCCGGTAGTGATGTCTTCACCGCCAGCAAATGGCCAAGCCCTCTGATACTTCCTGCTGAAGCTAATTGACTGAAAGTGATATTCTGTGAATATTTAACTCGTACCATTGGGACCGAAATAGTTGGTCCTTGTCCTGGGCTCCAGCATCTCAGATGTGCTTCCTTCTAGTACTCAACCCACTCCATGTCTCTCTCTTACCCTAGAATCTGAACTGCCAGAAAACAGGGAATCTATCCTTGTGTCTGTGACATTAGCACATCACCTGTTTCTCGCGGGGCACCTGGGTTCTGACGCGTGGCTGGGTGAGCAAGCAAGTGATCTGATTCATATTGTCTGAGTTCCCTCTAGAGTGGCTGTTAATTGTCAGCCCATAGAGGAGTTACTTTGTGAGAATCCACTATCTTTCACTGCCCCACACTTTAATCTGAAGTCTCTTATACCCTGGAAATAACACCTCTAGTAATACAACTTGCTGTTGTATCCGCTGGGTGAGGAAGTGGAGTATCTTTCTTCTTTCTTTCTTTACTTCTTAATTATAGAAACCCAAGTGTCAGGCCTTCTCATCAGGACATTCACTTTACATCCCACCCCAATGTGATGCAGTTTGGGCAGCTGATTACTGCCCCTATTTAACTTCAGTGGCCTTGGATAAATCTCCAGGGCCTGCTCCCATTTATAGAGCCCTGAGTTCAGGAACAGGCCTTCTACTGTGAGAAAATGTGGAGACGACAAAGCAGTAACAGAATTTCTGGTGTTTGCCTCTTTCTTGCCACCATAAATTAGTTGGGTGATCTTTGCTTTACTTCTTGTCCTGCTATAGTCTGTCTGTTACTGCATTAGTCATTAATTGTAGGTGAGACTAGAAACTACAATACTCTGAAGATTTAAAATTCCACAGGACAGTATTTACGGAATTCCATCTCAAAGTCTGTATTTCACTTTTTTTGGCATACATACACACACTTCCCTTCCATACACATATTTGTGTGTGTGTGTGTATATTTGATTATTTGGCACCCAGTGCCCTGGTGAAATCATACTATTGTCATAAGATCCCCATTAGAAGGTATTACCTATCAAAAATTCATTATCCTTGCCCAGAAGAGCAGGGGTCTATGTTATGTATACTTATTTTTTAAAGCCTTATATGTGTATATATATATAAAGCCTTACTTATCCACAAAGAATTTGAGGCAATTTTACACTAAGAGCAGACACAATAAAATAGTGATAAAATATTAATGAGAAAAGAGAGTCAGACTGTAGAGTTGTATGTAAAAGTTGAAAAGCAAAAAGGAAGTGCCCACAGGTGTGCAGGCCATAGCATCTGTCTATGTAATTGCTGGAGTTAAATGTCAGGTTAGGCCCCCGCCGTCCTGGCCGTCAAAGTGGAAAGGGAGATAGAATCGGACCCACAATTCTTATTTTTAGAGACAAGAAACCTGCCAGACAGGGCAGCATCCTCCTCGTATGGAAACTTTTGAAAAGAGAGTGCCGGATGATGCAATAAATTGTGTCCTCAGTTTCTTTACTCCCAATTTCCTCTGGCTGCTTTTCTCAATAAAAAGTAAAAGCAAAATATTAAAATATACCTCCGTGAAGGCAGTTTTCAGGGATGAGTTGAACACCCACCTGGAACCTGGATGCCTGAAGATCTGTTTCTTGATTTTGAGAATGCTGCCCTACCACCACTGTACCCCCGCAGCACGTAGGAAGATATTGGAGTAGATCTGGGAACCCCAGTTCAGGAGACAGTAGGCTGCTGTCTAACCCCATGTGAAGAAACGGAGCTTACCTGCCAGCACTCAGTCCCCTAGCTGCCATCCAGGTGATCCATATGCTTACATTATTTTTTTTAAGATAAGCATTATAGTGAAAACAGAAGATTAAAAAGAGGGAATTCAAGAACTCCTGAGTTTTGAAAACATTGGCCTAGATGAATGGATGGAAAGAACATTCTCCATAAATGTTACTCCTCTTTTCTGTTGGGTTTGGTTTTGTATGGGTAGGGGGATGGCTGAGTTGCCCATCAGATTGTGGCAGTCTGTGACTGAGGGCCGAAAGGAGGACCAGCACGGTAGTAGCTGAATGAGAACCCTGTTGTTGAGAGACCAAATGAGCAGGTGGTGAGCTTGTGTTCCTATTGTGTGAACTTGTGAGACATCAGTATCATCACCTGGAAGGATGACCTCCACAGCAGTGTTGAATAATCCCACATCTTCTTGGGGACATGGTTCTGTGTCTGCTCTGGCCCAAAAACATGTTTTTTCATCCGTCACCGGGGGTTGAGTGACGGCCTCTACTTTAGATGGACGTGTGTCCTCTTCCATTTGGTAACAGTACATCTTACTGCCTTACGCTGGCCCAGCTCACTCGTTTCTAGAGGCATTTGGGTTTGAATAGGGAAGTCATCCATGCTCAGAGTATGGAAGCAAAAATTTGGTTGCTTAGATATGATCAAGTCTCCAACATACAAAAATGCACAGAAATCCAAACTGGAACACCATGGTTTGAGTGTTGTAGCCACTGACTCTTCCAGCATCAGACACTAACATGTAAAATCAATCAGTCACAGGAGAGCCAGACCCAAAGTCAGCTTCTCCTTGTGTAAACTTTGGGCCTAGAAAACTCAGACCTTGGGTTTCCTTTGTGGTCCAGTGGTTAAGAATCTGCCTGCCGATACAGGGGACATGGATTCAAACCCTGCGCCGGGAAGATTCCACAGGCCTCGGAGCCGCTAAGCCTGTGCGCCACAGCTACTGAGCCTGTGCTCTAGAGCCAGGAGCCACAACTGCTGAAGCCCGAGTGCCCTAGAGCCTTTGCTCCGCAACTAGAGAAGCCACCGCAGTGAGAAGCCTGACCACTGCAATTAGAGAGTAACCCCCACTCGCTGAAACCCAAGAAAGCCAGTGCACAGCAACGAAGATCCACCACAGCCAACATAAATAAATAAATCTTCATGAAAAGAAAAAACTCAGACCTTCAGTTTGTTAATAAAAAAGTTAATATGAAAACATCTGTTGAGAACCCATTGTATAGCAGTGATGCTCAATAATGTTCCTAGGGATGTAAGGTCTCCTTCTACAGTAGTGGAGAGTATATAGCACTTTGAAAGGAATATTCCATGCAGTATGCATTTATTGAGCATCCATTGTGTTCTGCAGGCCTTACTAAGCTAATTTTGAGTAAGAGTGATACAGTGTTTTGCAAGTACTGTTCCCCTTCTCTTATCCTGAAGTACTCTAGCAGTATGCTCCAGCACACACGCCCGGCTTCCCCCACACAGAAAAGGTGGTTTCTTCCTTCACGTATCTAGAAGCTCGTGTACCCTGCCTTTGTGATTCCATCATTTCGTGGTTGGTTTATGGAGAAATTTTCAGACATTTCTCATTTGTCGTGCAGTTATCTCTTTTTTGACTTATTAAGTCTGCCCACTTTGTTCCTGTACCACTCACCCCCAGAGAAAGGAGACCAGAGGCAAGACATCAGCCATTTTTCACTGAGATATTACAGAGAAAAAGCAACAGAAGTATACTTATTTGGACTTTTTCCCTCCATTTTCACATTTGATGGGAAGTTCTACATTTTAGTCTTTTCCTTTGCTAAAATTATGTATCTATCACCATCTGCCAATCAGCGTGATTTGGCCAGGCAATAGAACTTACTAGCAATCTATACTATAAAATTCTTTTTCAGGAGTTCTGGAATATATTAAAGAGGGAAGAGAAGATTCCAGAACGGAGAAACATAAAATTTAATGGGGAAGACACAAAAAACATGCAAAAATCTTTAAAAAGACACTTTGTGCATCTCAGTGCATATGTACGTTTATGCATTGAGAAGTGCATGTTGCATAGTAAGTTATTCTATTTGTAATATTATTCTTTTCTCCATCCACAGAAAAGGTCCTCTTACAGAGGTAGTGGTACCCTCCCTATGGTTCTGAAATTCACCTCTATCCCCAGCAGGTGAAGAAGTAATTGGTCATTGCTCCTCAGAGGATACTGCCAACCATTTTTATTGTGCACTTTTCTGAAGAGCTTCTCTAAATTTGTCTCAGCAGCAAACAGGGATTTCATTATATCATGTGATTTTTTTTTTTTTTAATCCTAAAGAATCAGTTGTGTTTTCAAGGCTGTGTTCTCTGGGGCTCACCATCTCTCTCAGTTCCACGCCCTTGCTCTCTGCCTGTGCTAGTGAAACGTAACTGCCCTAGCCTTCGTGTCAGTCTCGTCTCCTCCCACTCAAGCTTCTGCACAACCCGCCGTAAAAGCGAGTTCATCTGGAGCCACTTTGTTCACAACCACAACCTTTCCTCCTCACGTCTTCAAATCTCACACCAAGATTTGTGGCTTCACCCAGATGGTCATTGGGTTGATGAAGGCAAATAGGTAATTAATATAGATTGGTTTCTTAAAAAATGTTCTTCTTCAATTTGAACGGAAGCTCAGCATTTTGATAGAAGGCAGTATTTTGCCTCCTTCCACAGCACGCAAATTTGATTGGTGAAAAGTGCTTCATTTCCTGCACTTTGGAACTTGGGGTTTAACTGCCCAGTTCCTTCCAATCCCAGCTCAGTTTAGTGTGTTAGGTAAAAGCATATAGACTTCTGAGCTGTAATAAGATGATTCTTTCTGACATGAATTTTCTGGGGGGAAAAAGAAAATAGCATATCCAGCCAGTGGCTAGGGAAGAGGTTCAGACACGCACATTTACTGCCTTTGTGAAAATACATGCACACAGATCATCTCACACTAATGATGTAACTTTAGGCAAGCTGCCTCAATTTTCCTCATTTCATTTTCCTCATTGAAGAAGTAGATGTTAATACTTGTTCTCTATTCTCAACAGCGTTGTTATAAAGTCAAATTAACACTAGTTTGTCTAAGTACAAGACAAATGTAAATGTACTCAAAATGCAGTGGAAATCTCACGTATTTCAAACATGCAAAGTGACATGTGGAGAAATGATGTTAGGACAGAGAAGTCCATGGCTTATGTATGTCATAATCCAGTTTTTCCTGCCTTATTAAATAGGTGGCATTAGCTCAGGAGAACTTTTTTTTTTTTTTTTTTTTACCTTGGAATTACTTTTATTTTCCCAGCTTTACAGAGACACATATACCATGCAATTCACCAAGTGAAGTTGCACAATCCCTGATTTTTAATGTGTTCACAGAGTTGCGCCATTGTCATCACAGTCTTAGAACACTGTCATCAATCCCCCCAGAATTCCCAAGCTCTTTAAGTCACCCGCTATGTCCTCCAGACTTGCCAGCACTAGGAAACCACTAATCGACTTCCTGTCTCTGTAGATGTGCCTATCATGGGCCTTGCACATAAATAAAATCCTATGCAACATGTGGTATATTTCGACTGGCTTCTTTTGCTTAGCGTAATGTTCCCCAGGCTCATTTATGTTGTAGTATACATCAGAACTTCATTCCTTTTTATGGCCAAGCAATATTTCATTACATGGACATACCGCATTTTGTGTATCGTACATCAGTTGGCTGATGTTTAGAATTTTTCTGTTTTTTGGCTACTGTGAATAACATTGCTGTAAACATTTGTCTACAAGGTTTTATGTGGGTAGATGTTTCCATTTCTCCTGGATGTGTATCTAAGAGTAGAATTGCTGGATCCTCTGGTAATTCTGTTTCATATTTGGAGGAACTGCCAAACAGTTTTTTCAAGACAACTGCACTCTCCAAGATGTATGAGAGTTTCCATTTCTCCACATCCTCATCAACATTTGTCATTATCTATATCTTTTTCATCTTAGCCATCCTAGGATATGAATCAATGTCTCGTTGTGGCTTTGATTTGTATTCCCTTAATAAGTAATGATGTTAAGCATCTTTTCAGTGCTTATTGGTCATTTCTGTATCTTATTTGGATAAATTTCTGTTCAAATATTTGCTCATTTTTCACTTGGGTTATTTTTATTGTTCTTTGTGGACACAAGTTCTTACATATGTCAAATTTCAGATTGCACCATTGTTAAAGGTCACAAAGTATGAGAGTTTATTTCTAAACTCTTAATCAATTCCATTGAACTTTGTATTTATCCTGACGTCAAGTACTACATTGTCTTGCTACTGTGGCCTTGTAGTTTGTCTTAAAATCAGAAAGTGTGACTCCTCTACCTTTGTTCTTCTTTTCAAGTTTGTCTTGGCAATTCTGGGTTCCTTGAATTTCTTACTGATTTTAGGATTCACTTGTCAGTTTCTGCAAAAGAAAAAACTAGAATTTTGATAGAGATTGAATGAATATGTAGATCAATTGGGGGAATGTTTTCATCTTGCCAGTATTATCTTTCAGTCCATGAACATGGAATATATTTTCATTTACTTAGGGCTTCTATATCTTCTTTGAACAATGTTTTTTAGTGTTCAGAGTACAAGTATTGTACTTTATGTTTAGACTTATTAAATATTTTATTCTTTTTGATGCTACTGTGAATGGAATTTTTTAACTTTATTTTCAGGTTGTTTATTGCTAGTGTGTAGATATACAATTTATTGGAGTTACAGTTTTACCCTGAAATCTTGCTAAACTTTTTGTTCTAATTGTTTTTTAGTAGATTTCTTCTTTTTAAATTCAAAATCATGTTGTTGGCAATTAGAGTTTTCCTGCTTTCTAATATGGGTGCTTTTTATGTCAGTTTCTTGCCTAATTACCCTGACTGGAGCCTCCAGTACAAAGTTGAATCACAGTGGTTAGACGGGACATCATTGTCTTAATCCTGAGCTAAGTAAGGGGAAAAGCATTCAGCTTTCACTATTAAGTATGATGTGCTAACATCATAGATGCCGTTTATCAAGTTGCTGTTTAACACCTCTACTGCTAAGTTGTTGAATGTTTTTTGTCATGAAAGGGTGTTGAATTCTGTCAGATGTTTTCTCTTTGTCTGTTGAGATGATCCTATGGTCTTGTCCTTTATTCTATAGACATTACATTACATTATAGTCAATTAATTACATTAATTGATTTTGGATGTTAAACCAACCTTGCATTCTTGGGATAAATCTCACTTGGTATATGATATTTTTTATATGCTGCTGGATTCAGTCTGGTAGTACTTTTTTGAGTATTTTTATGTTTATATTTATAAAAGCTATAGATCTGTAGTTTTCCTTTTCTTCTGATGTCTGTATCTGGAGGGAGTTCTTTTAAGTCAACCAAAATTAGAGTTAAGGAGTAGATTTAGGGGAGAGTGTTTTCGTGCAGAGAAAAATTTTAAATCATTGGTATCATTATCATTCTAAATGCAGGGTTTTGAGTCCTTAGCAGAAAACATAGTCTTGAAACACAGTGGGAAGAGTACAAGGTTTTAGTTGAAGAGCTATAGTTTTGGCTTCTATCACTTGCTAAATACGTAACTTTGCACAAATTACCTAGGATTTCCTCACTTCTACACTCAGGATAAGTATTTCTACATCAGACCTTTGTTTTGGGGATTAAGTGAAGTAATGTATGTAGAAAGTGTTTTCTAAAGGCCAAGCACTATTATAATTATAGATTATTAACTAAATAGAAAAAAGAATTTCAGAGAAAACACTGGAGAAACAGAAACATAACCTAAGATGCCCAAATAAATTTTTTGAGGCAGAACAAAACATAATGTGGATTCAGAATCATTTACTTGAGATGGTGATTTAGCAAAACACACATTTTGTTTAACAAAACTAAATCTTTTTAAAGCACATATCAGAAATGTCAGTTTCATGGTCAAATAATTACTTTTATTTGGGGTAAGGAGAAGCCAGTATAAATTTTACTAAGGGGAATTTTGATTCCTTGTTATAATGGGGATAATGATGTGTTTTGTTTATTTTATTGTACTTTACATAGCTTTATTGCTTCTGTTGTAAAAAAATTATATTGAGTTTAAAAAAGTTCCATTAAATTTTAACCTTGTGCAGTATTTTCTAGAGGCTGTTTGAAAAACATGAAAGGGCACCACTCAGAAATGACTCTGAATATGCTTTGTTTGTTTTAACTCCTCTAGAAACAAAGCCAGCCTGCGTGTTCAACAACGTGGAGTACAGTGACGGAGACATGTTTCGAATGGACAACTGTCGATTCTGTCGATGCCAAGGGGGTGTTTCCATCTGCTTCACTGCCCAGTGTGGTGAGCTGAGCTGTGAGAGATACTACATGCCCGAAGGGGAGTGCTGCCCTGTGTGTGAAGGTAAGGAAAGCTGCCAATTAGAGAATAATAAGAACAGGCTTCCCAGCTGGCTCAGTGGCAAAGAACCTGCCCGCCAATACAGGAGACCCAGGAGACACGGGTTCAGTCCCTGGGTTGGGAAGATCCCCTGGAGCAGGGCATGGCAACTCACTCCAGTATTCTCACCTGGAGAATTCCGTGGACAGAGGAGCCTGGTGGGCTACAGTCCGTGGGGTCACAGAGTCGGACACGGCTGAGCGACCTAACAACAAAGCATCAGATCAGATCAGTCGCTCAGTCATGTCCGACTCTGCGACCTCATGAATCGCAGCACGCCAGGCCTCCCTGTCCATCACCAACTCCTGGAGTTCACTCAGACTCACGTCCATCGAGTCAGTAATGCCATCCAGCCATCTCATCCTCTGTCGTCCCCTTCTCCTCCTGCCCCCAATCCCTTCCAGAATCAGAGTCTTTTCCAATGAGTCAACTCTTCGCGTGAGGTGGCCAAAGTACTGGAGTTTCAGCTTTAGCATCATTCCTTCCAAAGAAATCCCAGGGCTGATCTCCTTCAGGATGGACTGGTTGGATCTCTCTGCAGTCCAAGGGACTCTCAAGAGTCTTCTCCAACACCATAGTTCAAAAGCATCAATTCTTCGGCGCTCAGCCTTCTTCACAGTCCAACTCTCACATCCATACATGACCACAGGAAAAACCATAGCCTTGACTGGACGAACCTTTGTTGGCAAAGTAATGTCTCTGCTTTTGAACATGCTATCTAGGTTGGTCATAACTTTCCTTCCAAGGAGTAAGCATCTTTTAATTTCATGGCTGCAGTCACCATCTGCAGTGATTTTGGAGCCCAGAAAAATAAAGTCTGACACTGTTTCCACTGTTTCCCCATCTATTTCCCATGAAGTGGTGGGACCAGATGCCATGATCTTCGTTTTCTGAATGTTGAGCTTTAAGCCAACTTTTTCACTCTCCACTTTCACTTTCTTCAAGAGGCTTTTGAGTTCCTCTTCACTTTCTGCCATAAGGGTGGTGTCATCTGCATATCTGAGGTTATTGATATTTCTCCCGGCAATCTTGATTCCAGCTTGTGTTTCTTCCAGTCCAGCGTTTCTCATGATGTACTCTGCGTATAAGTTAAATAAGCAGAGTGACAATATACAGCCTTGATGAACTCCTTTTCCTATTTGGAACCAGTCTGTTGTTCCATGTCCAGTTCTAACTGTTGCTTCCTGATCTGCATACAAATTTCTCAAGAGGTAGATCAGTTGGTCTGGTATTCCCATCTCTCTCAGAATTTTCCACAGTTGATTGTGATCCACACAGTCAAAGGCTTTGGCATAGTCAAGAAAGCAGAAATAGATGTTTTTCTGGAACTCTCTTGCTTTTTCCTTGATCCAGCGGATGTTGGCAATTTGATCTCTGGTTCCTCTGCCTTTTCTAAAACCAGCTTGAGCATCAGGAAGTTCACGGTTCACATATTGCTGAAGCCTGGCTTGGAGAATTTTGAGCATTACTTACTAGCATGTGAGATGAGTGCAATTGTGCGGTAGTTTGAGCATTCTTTGGCATTGCCTTTCTTTGGGATTGGAATGAAAACTGACCTTTTCCAGTCCTGTGGCCACTGCTGAGTTTTCCAAACTGGCTGGCATATTGACTGCAGCACTTTCACAGCATCATCTTTCAGGATTTGGAATAGCTCAACTGGAATTCCATCACCTCTTCTAGCTTTGTTCGTAGTGATGCTTTCTAAGGCCCACTTGACTTCACATTCCAGGATGTCTGGCTCTAAGTCAGTGATCACACCATCATGAATATCTGGGTCATGAAGATCTTTTTTGTACAGTTCTTCTGTGTATTCTTGCCATCTCTTCTTAATATCTTCTGCTTCTGTTAGGTCCATACCATTTCTGTCCTTTATGGAGCTCATCTTTGCATGAAATGTTCCTTTGGTATCTCTGATTTTCTTGAAGAGATCCCTAGTCTTTCCCATTCTGTTGTTTTCCTCTATTTCTTTGCATTGATCGCTGAAGAAGGCTTTCTTATCTCTTCTTGCTATTCTTTGGAACTCTGCATTCAGATGTTTATATCTTTCCTTTTCTCCTTTGCTTTTCGCTTCTCTTCTTTTCACAGCTATTTGTAAGGCCTCCTCAGACAGCCATTTTGCTTTTTTGCATTTCTTTTCCATGGGGATGATCTTGATCCCTGTCTCCTGTACAATGTCACAAACCTCCGTCCATAGTTCATCAGGCACTCTATCAATCAGATCTAGTCCCTTAAATCTATTTCTCACTTCCACTGTATAATCATAAGGGATTTGATTTCGGTCATACCTGAATGGTCTAGTGGTTTTCCCTACTTTCTTCAATTTAAGTCTGAATTTGGCAATAAGGAGTTTATGGTCTGAGCCACAGTCAGCTCCTGGTCTTGTTTTTGCTGACTGTATAGAGCTTCTCCATCTTTGGCTGCAAAGAATATAATCAATCTGATTTCGGTGTTGACCATCTGGTGATGTCCATGTATAGAGTCTTCTCTTGTGTTGTTGGAAGAGGGTGTTTGTTATGACCAGTGCATTTTCTTGGCAAAACTCAATTAGTCTTTGCCCTGCTTCATTCCATATTCCAAGGCCAAATTTGCCTGTTACTCCAGGTAACATGGGAGTAACAGGGATGGAGCCAAAGCAAAAACAATACCCAGCTGTGGATGTGACTGGTGATAGAAGCAAGGTCCGATGCTGTAAAGAGCACTGTTGCATAGGAACCTGGAATGTCAGGTCCATGAATCAAGGCAAATTGGAAGTGGTCAAACAAGAGATGGCAAGAGTGAATGTTGACATTCTAGGAATCAGTGAACTGAAATGGACTGGAATGGGTCAATTTAACTCAGATGACCATTATATCTACTACTGCAGGCAGGAATCCCTCAGAAGAAATGGAGTGGCCATCATGGTCAACAAAAGAGTCCAAAATGCAGTACTTGGATGCAATCTCAAAAATGACAGAATGATCTCTGTTCGTTTCCAAGGCAAACCATTCAATATCACAGTAATCCAAGTCTATGCCCCAACCAGTAACGCTGAAGAAGCTGAAGTTGACCGGTTCTATGAAGACGTACAAGACCTTTTAGAACTAACACCCAAAAAAGATGTCCTTTTCATTATAGGGGACTGGAATGCAAAAGTAGGAAGTCAAGAAACAACAAAGCATAGACATGGTTTAAAGTGTTCACGTCAAAATTGACGTAATTCAGTCTCTCAAAAATAGAAAAGAATTCCCCGTTTTTGTCACATGTTTTACCTTTTAGGTAATGCCAGGAAGACGATGTGGAAACACTTCCCTGAGGGAAATTATCCCCTGGGTGTAGACTGTGGTTGTGTTTCCACGGGTCGACATGAGGTCTCCCGGAGGCACTCTCTGTTCCTTCTCTGCAGTTCCAGCAGTTTCTTGGCAAGTCCTGGGACTTTCTCTTCATCCTGAGAGTAGAATTCTGCCCACTCTGCTCCCCTCAGAGTGGGTAGGGGCAGGAGGACAGGACAGCCCTAGTGACTGACAGGCCCAACCAGTCCACTCAGAGAGGACCCGACCCTGCCTCCTTTCTGGTACTGGTGCCCCTCCAGGTAAGAGCAGGTCTCCTTGGCCTTTGCAGCTGGTGAGAGTGGGGCCATGCTGTGGCACCAGGTCAAGGCCCAGACAAGTGTCCAGGGTAGCCCTGGGCAAAAGGATCCCCAAGGTCTGCTTTTTTATTTTTTTTATTCCCCTTTTCCCTCCAAGACATAATAGGTCCATGTTCCTCCAATAGGCTCGACCCTCCTGTCTCTGCTCTCCAGAAATAACAGATATTTCAGAATGATAACTGAATATCACATGCTGCATCCCCCATATTTTAAGGATAAGGATAGTCAGAAAAGTAGTCACTTCTTTCCTGAGTTTCCGGTAAAGCCAGGAACAGTGCCCAACTGTGTCTCTGGTCTAACCACACTACAATTTCCCCAGAAAGGAGGGTCTCATGAGCATCTCTTCTCTGCCTGGGCCACAGACCTCCAGTCCAGAGTCAGACATGTCCACCTCACGTCTGACACTCCTGCCACCCTTAACCTCCGCACGTGAAATGAGAGGACAGAATTTCATGTCATGTCCTATAGCTTGCTCTGTTTTCAGAATCCCATCTCTTTTCAGTATCTGAGCTTTATTTACCACAGAATCTGAAGATCTGAAATTGCTTAGATTATACAAACTATTATACATTCCTAACAGGGAGGCCCACTCACCTGTTAGAAATTATTTTTGCTAACATAGGAGAAAGATGGTTCACTTTTTAGGTGTCATAGGGGATTTAAGAAAGTCACATCAAGCTTTTAACCTTCCCAATTGATTTGTCCCCTCACTACTGCCAGTGTATAATAGTCCCTGAAATTGGTGACACTTGGTGGTATAAAAGCATAGATGTGAACCTCTGTGTAATAATTATAACGAGTTGTCTGGCCACAGATCCAGTTATGTCTCACTTCCTGGAATTCAGATCCAGTCTCAAAGTAGAAATGAAATATGCAGTATAATATTTTTTTTTATAAAGAAATTTTATGAAGTCTTATCTAACTCAGGTCTCTTGGCTGCTTCCGTGGCTGACAGACTGCCTTTCTGAAGCTGTGACTGCATTGGCCTTCAGTTCTGGCCTTCTGACTCTCATGTAACTAAACTTTCCTCCTCTTCAAAAGAAAGAGGACCAAACTCACAACTGCCTGGACTTTCCTCCCAGCACAGAAGCACTTGCTTCTCTTGAGGCCAGATTTTGTGTGTCTGAAAAAAGAACGTTGAGTGATTTATCTAATTACTTTGATGTATAAGGATGTTTGGGGATTTTGTATTTATGTGCTTATCAACAACCTCAGAAAACTCTTTCACAGTAGCCTTGGTTAACTACGTCCCACAGCCTCAGTTGCTGCTTGACCGCTCAGCTCAGGTGGAGAAAAAGCTGTGTAGGTCCACGGCGTTCCCTCCAGGGCACAAGCAGTGCCCTGTATTTAGACAAGGTCTATCTGCCCTGTCCTGATTAAGCCCCTCAGGGGCCTGCCTACGCCTCACTGTTATCTCAGGGACCTCCAGGCTCCATGAGGTAGACTCCAGTTAGCCCTAGAAATAGCAGGCTCACTGTAAGTTAGATGGGGCATTGTTCTTTCTACTTTACAGGGGGCTGAAATTGAGGTATAATAAACTTGTAAATTGACAACTCAGAAGGCATCCGCAGAGCCTAAAATGGATCTGCATTTTTTGTTTTTTCTGATTACCACCCCACAGCTCTATCCATGAAGTTTTGCACCTTTAAGAAACAGTAACACCTGCACACTGGCTTGTATGCCTCAGGTCCCCTGCCCTGTGAGCCATGTCAGGATGGGTGAACATAAATTCTACGTGATGGCTGCCTTTGCATGTCCCCCTAGAGACACCTCCTGCAGCCCCGAGCTTCTGCTGAGCACAGCTGGAAAAGAACTGCTGATGAGGAGAACCTGGGGGAAAAAAATGTCTCTAGGTGCAGGCAGAAATAACATGTAGAATGCCCTCAGTCTTACTTGGAACTCACGTTTTAATTTAGATCCTGTGTATCCTTTGAACAACCCCGCTGGCTGCTATGCCAATGGCCAGATCCACGCCCACGGGGACCGGTGGCGGGAAGACGACTGCACGTTCTGCCAGTGCATCAATGGGGAGCCCCACTGCGTGGCGACGGCCTGTGGACAGAGCTGCATGAACCCCGTCAAAGTGCCTGGGGAGTGCTGCCCTGTATGCGAAGGTAAACCATGTGGATCCTAGTGAGCCCCTCGTGAATGTCATGTCAGAGCAACTTCCACCAGTGTGTGCTTGCTTGCGTTTTATTTCCTCAGGTGTAATGTCTGCTTCCTGCTGTTAGTTGCAGATGATTTTATGATACAGCCCAGACTAATCATTTGGAGGAGATGCTGCAGATTTACAGTGAGAGCAGTGTGGTCTTTATTTTACCACTGCAGATAATGCTTAACTGAATACTTTACACTCGAAGAATATATGCATTCGAATTCAGTTCACCACAAGCCTAATTAACATCTAAAGGTCAAAACAGGGAAATGAAATTGGAAATAAGACCCATACTCAAAGCATAGTTTGTTCAATTTGTAATGCTTCTATAAGCCCAAGAGTCCTGGCAGCTAGAAGAAAGACCTGGAACCATCAAAGGCGGTTGTCACTGCCCAGAGTCCTCCCTCTGAGTGTCCATTGTTTCTAATATCATGATGGCTGTGGCTTTGCAGTTCCTCTCAGGCTTTCACTTATGTCTTGGTTACCTACATTCATGACCTCTCTTCCTTTTTAGTGAAGAGGTGCCTGAGATATCCTGGACTCGTCTTTCCATCTCAACCCCTAAGCCAGGCCAATTTCACCATCCTGGGAAGATTCTTTGCACATTTATTCAAGTCAGTCTTAATCCCCAGTCCATATATGTTAATACAAGAGACTGAATATGTATGCTGATAGATCTAATAGAGAGTATCCATCACTAAGAAACACGTTTGCATAGTGAAATGAACCAAAGTGGGTTGGAAATTAATCCTTGTAGAAGATGGATCCTTCTAGAATTTTTAAAAACAGCTGTTAAGGAAATGACCAGTTTTTTCAGAAATTCAGTCAAGTAGACTGAGTCCTCTATGGAGAAGGCTTTTGCTTCTACCTCAATTTTAATCAACTCAGTCTTCAGAATTTGCCTGACTAGCTTCATTAACCTCTGAGGGGTTGGAGTTATTAAAGATCTTAAAAGTCATATAAAAATTTAAACTGGAGGATTCTGGTTCTATTGACATCACCAATTCCCTCACCATTACTCTACTTACAATGCAGCTGCCACACTCCAAAACGTTATAGCTTCCAGATGACCAATTTTATGGAAATCACACACCACCCCCCACCCTCGCAATATACTCCTCCTATCCCCTAAAGGAAGCATTTCAGTGCTGGAGAATGGAGTGCACAATAGTACGTATGGTGGTATACGGTCAGCTTTACAAGGAAGGATGCCTTGCTGGTGCAGATTAAAATGGGACTATCTGTTCCTAAGAATTAGAGACAATCTGTTGTTGATTTGCAGTGTTCGAATATATATGTATGCATGATAATGAAGAAGAATTTTTTAATTTTAAAAAGCATTAATATATAACCCAAAGCACTAACCTTTTAATAACTTCAGGAGTCTTGAATCATAGATTGAAAATAATACAAAAAAAAAAAAACTTGTAAAAAAAAATATAAGGCTTCATTTCTAAAAGTAAAGAATGCATATTGTTTTGCATTCATCTTTTGCAGTCATTAGCAATTCCATCCTGGTGAGCAGAGAAGGGAAGCAGGTGGTGAATAGAAGACAAAAAAAGTATATATGAGAAAACTGATTTATTCTTATGTAGATGTTTGATCACTTAGAGTTTGGTCTCTGTAACATTTGAGTCAGGTTGTAATCTTATCTTCCACTTTTTGAGAAGAGTGACAGTTTGAGCCAGCCATTAATTCCAAAAAATGTACTAACCAACTTCCGTAATCCAGATACCACATTGGACACAAAGATAAATAAAGGACATCTCCTAGTAAACTTAGAAACTGTTTAGGCTGTTTTAAATTAAACCAGGAAGAAAAAGGAATGTCTACATTCAAATGCTGTGGGATAAGTGCTTTTTATGTATACCTGATTTCGTTAAACCTCACATCACCACTGTAGGCCTTGTGATCCCATTTTAGAGATGAGGAAATTAGGTTTTGGAGAGATGTAGGTAAATTCTTCCAAGGTCAGTTGCCAACATGTGGCTGAGCTGGGGTCAACTGAAGTCTGTCAGATTCAGCTACATTTGTGTCTATTTTCCTTGCTCCCAGAGGTCATCTCAGTCTCCTCATACCCCTATTTCTGGTTCCCTTATATCTGTCTCCATCTCTGGCTTTTGGCCCTGTGTTGGAGACCTGGAAGTCAGTTGACGGGGAGGAAGTCATTTGCAGTTTGACAGCGACTCCAGGTGTATTCCACGTGATCCCGAATCTGAGGGCCTTGGGGGAAGGACGCCTTTGAGACTCAGCCTCGATCTGCTTCTCAGGCCTCGCGCCCAGGCCGTCTCCGCCCCCCAGACTTGGCGTCTGTATTCCAAGCTGTTAGGCGCTGCGGCCTCAGTTCCTGTCTGTCTGTCTTGTGCCCCAGCACTTCTGTCCCTTCACCCAGCCTTTCAGGAGTTCCATTATCTAGGTCTCGGAGAACTACTTTGCCTTCTGTTTCTTGTTTTTGTCTTAAAGTCAGTTAAGTAGTGAGTTTCGTATAAGATTGTGTTTACTCTTCAGTAATGTTCTGATTTTAAGATGCTTTCAGAAGACTGAAAGATTCTTTTGGTTGTGGTTATTCAGTCACTAAGTCGTGTTTGACTCTTTGCGACCCCATGGACTGTAGTCCACCAGGTTCTGTCCTCCACGGGCTCTCAGTTTGCTCAAATCCATGTCCATTGTGTCGGTGATGCTCTTCTTTTGGTATGGGGATCAAAAAACAGTGCACAGTTTAGGATAATGATTGTAAAAGTTTATTGTTTATGAATAATAGTAAATTTATTTATTAATAACAGTAAGCTTACAAAATTATGCAAGGCAAATAAATCTTACTGCTTAGTTTTTAGGATCCAAGAAAGATCCTGAAACTATTTGAAAATATTTTTCTCAGCAGTTATTCAATTGCATATTTAAATAGAATTTTCAGTGATTTCAGAAGAGCCAAAGGATTAGACAAAATAAGAAGAAAGCAAGATGTTGTTGTTTAATGAATAATCAGCCAGAATTATTTGGAGGAAAACAGAAACACTGGTATTTATTCAATTTATACACAATAAATTTCTCGGCACGCAATTGCGTAACAAGGTAGGCCCTCACCCTTATTAGCTGCAATCCCAAGGTCCATAGTCAGGGTCTGAAATTTGATGAAACAGATCCCACACAAGGATTGTGGGTTTAAATGCTTCCTAAAAAAATTATTGCATCAACAAATATGATGTGTTAGGTCCTGTAGGGAGGAAAAAACCTTGTTGTGACTGCTGCTGTTATTAGAGATACATACCTTCCAAATGACAACATAATGTGCTTGGTTACTCCTGGAGGACTGGGAATGTGAACTTGGGGGCCCTTAAAGACTATGCTGTTAACTTGACAGCTACCTCAATTCACAAGTACCTAAGTGCTTTTTAAATTGGCACTTAAGTATTGTCATGATTAAGTCTTAGCAAATTAGTGTCAACAGCCAATTCAGGTATACAGATAAGCCACCTCATTCTTCTTATGTTTTGTTCTATTGGCTCTCTATTTCTCCTCTTATTCATCAATCACATTATTTCTATTTTTTTTGGCCTTTGTAAAAAGCTAGAGTGGAAATACACAGAAGAACATGTAAAGTTTGCAGTTTAAGCGTCCATGTGGGAGATATGTCCATATTGTCTTAAAAACAAACAAAAAATGAAAAAGAAGGGCAGTAGAATTGTCTTCCTCAGCCCCTAGCACCCTTTGCGTTGTCTTATTGTATAGCCCTTAATGAGAGTAGCTACTACCTCTTGTATACTGACTGTGAGCCAGACCTCAGTGCTTTAAGAGCATCAGCCAATTTGATACTCACATCTTCCCTCTGTGGCAGGTTCTGCCATCCCAACTTGTGATTGCAGAATCCAAAATTCAAAAGTTGTATGACTTGTCCAAGTTCCTACAGCTTGAAAGTTGCAGAGCAGTATCTCTAAAGCCTTGACTGTGGACCCCACGGGAATACGGCCTCTGAGACAGAATACTCTGCATCCTCTGGGTTGACCAGTAACCTGAAAGAGGCTACATCCCCCATGAGCTAGGATTTTACCATATGTTTTTGAATCCTTAAAATGGCACCTGGCATGTAAAGGAGGTGCTGAAAAGTAGTTAATTAATGGATGATGAATGAATGAGTGAGGAAAAGAGTGGAGTAAGGCAGCAGACTCTGATCTAGGGTTTCCTTAACCAGTGCTCTTAAAGAGGCCAGATGCTGACCTCTGGTGAGCTGACCAAAGAATAATGTTTAAATGCTTCTGTTTGACAGTGTGCTCTGAGGACAGAAACCAGAGTGCTGCATGAAATGTGTTTGGCACACTGTGGGTCCAGATGTCTGCAGGTGGGTTGACCAGTAAGCTCAGATTGGCCACTCACCCTCATGATAAGCACTTAGTTCTCCCTTCCCTTCCAGGAACAGCCTTCCAAGCCTGGTTTGTAAACTGCAGTTCATCCTCTTTCAATTCATCCCCTGCAGTCCAGAACCACAGAGTTCAAGTGGGCTTCTCCAGACCCTCCAAGGCTAATGCTTACTGTCACATTTTACATACTGCTTTTTGACCAGCTTTTGAGAATGTATAGGGGCCACTACCTTGTTTCCAGCTAGACTTTTTAATATCACTTTTAGGTATTGAGAATAATTTGCTTGTTTATTTCCCAGTAATGCAAGGTATAAATGCTGTCTTGGTTGATTCTTAACATCAGAGAGACCCTAAGGACAGAGTGCCATTTTCTATCAAAAAAACAAAACTGTTTGTTTTATCATTAAAGGTAAGATAAGGTGTTGGGGAGGGGAATTTGGCTGCATGATGTAATGACATGACCTGATGACTCAACAGAAAAATGCAGACTATGTAGACAACTGTGAGGCTAGCTTGGCTGTGACACCTGATGCAGGAGATAAGGATTTCATCATCCTTGGTGAGCCTTGATGTCAGATCTCATCTGCTGTCTCATCTTGGGCTGTGGCTGGACCCTGCCCTGGTGGCCATTGTGACCTGAGTGTGCCTTAGGCCCGGTGTGTGCAGAGTCTTCCTGCTGGGAGGAGTTGACGATTTCCATGACCCTGGGGATTTCAGAGCCAGTGCCAAGAGTCTCACTTTTCAAGAACTAGAAACAACATAGGTAACAGTTTACTAGGTAGCATTCAGTCTTAGGCTTTGAGTTGCTAGTAAATAAATTCCCTGCTTGTGGTTGGGTACTTTCCAATCACAATGGGTACTTTCCTTTCTACTATTTCTGTTCCTCTGAAACAAAGGCAAAATCTGTTTCCAGATTCACTCAGGAAATCAAATAGTCATAGATTGCTGTGGCTGAGTAATAGATGTGTGAGGGTCCATCATATTACTCTACCTGCCTCGGTATTTAAAAGATTTTTCTGTCATTGAAAACTTTAAATGAATGTTATTTGCAGAGTTATTGTCTGAAACTGAACTGAGTTTCAGGCAGGCCTTGTAATTTTGCTAACCTGGACTTAACCAACTCTTGAAGTGGAGGAATAGGATTGATTCCCTGCCCGTCGATTCTTTCTAATTCTCTGGACTTAGGATGGAACCAGCCATTGGCTTTCTTCCTGCTTACCTGGCTTTCTTGAATCCCTTATTTTGGAAATCCTGGTCCTACTTGGGACAGTTGTGAAGCAAGGACATTAGGTGTTTCTTGACCTTGTTGTGGATTTAGTAAGCCACTTCAGCATCAGCACACTGGATAGATCACATGCTAGACTCCTCTAAAGAGCTGGAGGTTTTTGAACTGTCAAATAGAAGACTGTCTTCCTCATCATCAATCCTAATTTTATGGGCGCACTATATTCTTCCCTATAAATCCTGATGATATAGTTTGAATCAAGCCATCCTTCAAATGCAATTTCTACTGGCCTGCCAGAAAAGTCTGTACCAGGCACATATCTGGGTGGGAATTCCTTGAAATAAGAAAAAATGTTTCCAACCCTGCCCATAATACTTCCTCACCAAACAGTATCTCAAATGATTGAGCTACTGCTTCTGTGGCAAGGAATCAGACATAGTTTGGCTGACCCCAGAGTCTGTGAAGTCAAAGATGCCACAGGTCACATGATATTAATGTTCTGGTACATAACAGGGATCAAAACTGAGTTGATGGGTGGTATTGCTTCAGTGCCATATACTAGGCTATTATTAGCAGGCCAAGAATAATAAAATAGTCGTAATATCTGCAAGACTGTTAGGCATGTTCTTTCATCCTTTAACTCTAAGTGTCCTGGAAACTAGTTCCATAAATGGAGATTAAAATATAGCACAGTGTGTTTTTTGGCTTGTCCAAATAAGGTCATATGCAGGGTAGCAAATGCATAGCAGATGACCTTGTGTCAACCTCGGTGGCCTTGAACCTAAATTGTTCATGAATGAATATCATAGTATTTTGATTTTTCTCTGGGAATTTAAAAAAGCTTTAGGTATTTCAAGTAACTTTAGAATGTTACGGTTCAGAGCTGATTCTGAAACACTTGATTAGAAACCCCTGTCTCTGATTGTCCAGCCTTCAGCAGTCCCCGCTCTGAAGTATTTCCCTGTAGCAATGGTCTTGGAAGGGGCTGGTTCCTCTCTGCTTCCTCTGCTATTCACTTCCCATCCCTAAAAGGGCATTATTGCCAGGAGTCTCATAATTTTCCTACTAAGATAATCATCGAATCTAATAGTTCAGACTTGGGCCTGCTAATTTTCATCTAATCAACGGAGGCAGGAAAACATAGTCTGGAATGCCAGCTATGTGAATGAAAAATATTTAGTCATTCTTGAAATGATAGGAATGTTTTTCCAACAAGCTTAAATAAACACAATCTCTACTGAGACTGTGTTAAACTTTTTTTGGAAAAGAGACAACTCTTAGGCCAAACAGAAGTTAATGAAGGTTATTAAGAGGCATGCCCTTCAGAAAAGGCTTGTGGACATTAAAAAGAAAGATTCTCTTTTCTTCATGGTACAGCCATTGACCAGAAGTAGCAGAATTGCTTTCCTTTCTGCTTTTGTCAGCCTGACAGAATTTAATATTTTAACTGGTGATCATGTTGTCCGTCTTTCCGAGAGATATCCTGCTTTACTAGCCATGCGTCTTCATCTCCTTCCACTGTTTGCCTTGGTTCTAAGGAATAGATTGGTCTCAACACATCTGTACTTAAAGCACGTGACAGCACTTTTTATGTGAAGCTCGTTTATTTGTTTCCAGTCATACAAGGTCCAACCATAAAGTAATAAAATTATTTTTAAACATAGTGACATTTTTAAACAAACCAAGGTTTACATATCCAAGTGAAGTGTTTCTCCTTTCAAGATAGATACATGGGGAAACGGTACAGCTCCTGCAGGAGTATAGTCGTTCAGAGTATTTTGGGTGCTTCTCTGTTGAAACTGACGTTACAGCTTGCAACACATCCTTTTGAGCATCTTTAGCTTTGTAAACCCCTGACTTCAGAGGTTTTATTAGGCCCTTAGAAATAGTCAAAGACATTCACACCTAAGCCTGATGGAAAGGCTGGGTAATCTAGCTGGGTAAAACTGTTCAGAGGAAGCGAAAAGTGACGGTAAAATAGAAGCACTCTGTCTTCTATGACATAGTAATCTCCTCTGGCAGCAACTCCGAAGAGAAATTTCAAATAGAGTTTTAGCATGAGCAGCATTTTAGTACAATCATATAACCCCCAAAAGTGAGCATTTTTATCAATAACACTTATTTGTAAGTACAATTCCTGGTGTGTTTATTGGAAAAAAGAATCAATCCACTTACCACATAGTATTTATATGACTTCTGGGGGCTAGAGGCATATATTTAAATGGTGATCTATTATATTCAACTTTTTGTGGGATTGCAAGAGCTCCATTCAGACTTATTTTCAAATAAATTATTAGACTAATTCCCTATATGTATTGTGCCTTTTTAAACTGTCTCATGGTATAGTCTTAACCTTAAAATGAGCAAAGTGATTTCCATCTTTTAATACGTGAGGGTTAGAGATGGTGAGCTACCCAGTGAACTTGTTTATAGAGACCCTATTGAAGTATTTTCTGTGCTGTGTCTGTCTGATTGTTGAGGATAAAATATCTGCTGCAGTGTTGCTATAAAATAACAGGGCAGACGAAAGGAATGAAGCTGTCTGTCAAAGACCATCCCTTGCCCATTGATGGATCTCCCGTCACAGGTGGTTGCTGAGGTGACAGGGAGCTGGATCACAGCCACCTGTCACCCTCTCCTTTTGAGACTCCTGACATGCTCACCCTCCATCATTGTGCAGACTGGGACAGCTGTTAACAGGGGTCTTGGCAACATCAGATCTTGATCAAGAGGTCATAACCATCAGTTTGATCCAAGTTTGATATGAGATAAGCAATAAGGAACCATTAGTACTTTTTTGAAATTTATTAGAAACACATGAGAGGATGGTGATGCATTGCACATGATACATTTTTCAATTTGATTTGAATTATTAGCTGCTGCTGCTGCTAAGTCGCTTCAGTCATGTCTGACTCTGTGCGACCCCATGGACTGCAGCCTACCAGGCTTCTCCGTCCATAGGATTCTCCAGGCAAGAACACTGGAGTGGGTTGCCATTTCCTTCTCCAGTGCATGAAAGTGGAAAGTGAAAGTGAAGCCGCTCAGTCATGTCTGACTCTTAGTGACCCCACAGGCTGCAGCCTACAAGGCTCCTCCATCCATGGGATTTTCCAGGCAAGAGTACTGGAGTGGGGTGCCATTGCCTTCTCCCTGAATTATTAGCAGTTTGACCAAATTTAAATTTTCACTTGCCATGTATATTTACAAGATGCCTGTTTACCAATCAAGTGAATTTTATTTTCATATGTAAGAGATTAGCTGGATTTAACACACTTGCCTGAAACAGAGCCCGGTTTAGGCGTTCAGACCACTGGAGACGACAGAATTTAATATTTGCTGTGAGTCAAAAATAAGATTCGATTCAAATAAAAAACCAAATGCTTTTACTTTGCAGCATCATGAACCAAGACTATGAATCCCCAAGAACCCTCTAAGACCAACAGGGGGACCCTGAGAGTCATGTAGTGCTCTGGGTTTGAATTTTCACCTTGGCTGCTAGAACAGACTGAGCGTTAAGTCTGTAAGCCACCTCCTCAGCCAGGCAGGACCTCACAGCACGTGCTCAGGACTTCATCCCTGGCTGCAGTGTCTTCTTTCTACTTAAAAGTTACCTTGGTCTTCGTTTTCTTACTTTTAATTACGTATACATATATGATATAGGTTTCCCTGGTGGCTTAGTGGTAAAGAACCTGCCTGCCAGTGCAGGAGACATGGTTTGATCCCTGGGTCGGAAAGATTCCCTGGAGAAGGAAATGGGAACCCACTCCAGTATTCTTGCCCAGGGAATCCCATGGACAGAGGAGCCTGGAGGGCTACAGTCCATAGGGTCACAAAAGAGTCTAACACAACATAGCAATTAAACTGTGATCTGTGATATAATTTGAGACTGCCTTGGGTCTGCTTTGGGATCCAGCAGAGTAGATTTAATGCTTGTTTGTGTGCTTGGTGCCCACCATCGCCTGTGCCCACACCTTGCACTATGGTCCTGCCACCCATAGTTTGGGTATCTGTAGGAAGACACGAAATAATATTCTCTTTTACCTTAACTGGAAAGTTATATGTGTTAGTCACTCAGTCATGTCCAACTCTTTGTGACACCATGGACTGTAGCCCACCAGACTTCTCTGTCCATGGAATTCTCCAGGCAAGAATACTGGAATGAGTAGCCATCCCCTTCTCTAGGGGATCGTCCTAACCAAAGATCGAACCCAGGTCTCCTGCATTGCAGGCAGATTCTCCATCATCTGAGCCACCAGGGAAGCCCCACATTGGAAAGCTATTGCCCTGAAAATCAGCTTACATTTAAAGCAACTCAGGGATGTCTATTTTATTAGTGAAGCTATAAAAATAACTAAAAAAATATTCAGAGATAATAAACTGTCAGCTGGGGCTAGCCTCAGGCCTTGCATGTTAAGAGAGGACAGCAAGCTTAGATCTTTTCGAAACTATGAGTCTCGTGCTTTTTGGGAACTAAGTTTTAAAAGATCCCAGGGAGATTTTACGCCATAGGAATTCAATAGGGGTGTTCCACATTGCTGTGACAGACACTGAGAACATTATTATTTGAAACACAACTACCTCCCCCCCAACTATTATTAAGAAAGTACTGGTTGGTTTATCTCTTAATATTGATATGTTTCATATCACTGACTTACTAAAACTAAAATTCGCTGATCAAAGACATTTTTTAGAGTTGGGACTTCCATACCCTCTTTCAACTTGAGAACGGCAGGACTACTGGCAAAGCTATACCAAAACAGTATACATTGTCCTCTGATGAATTTGCCCTCATCCCCGAAGATCCAGCAAGGCCCCCATCATGAGAGAGGAAGTGCGGGGTCAGCCAGGCACACAGGAGCATTGTTTCAGCTCACACTGGATAAGCTGATTATGAAGAGATTTCTCTTCTCTTCGAGACACCATGGACACAGTCAAAAGTCGAAACAATGATGTTCAGACTGCAGCTCAGCAAATGTGAAAGGCGCCAGTGGCTGGTCACTAACACGCTCCAAAGCTTACCAGACCATATGAAAGGATGTCATGGACCCACCCACGACCCAGATGCTTTTCATGTTATCAGTGGAGATAGAAATGATGCTTAAGTTACAATAGACAGTGTTCAGAATGCCAAGCCAGTTGTCAGACCATTTATCAGCTGAACATTTGAGGCCTGCAAAAGGGCTCGTAATTCATCTACTGAGCCATCATCTGAGACCATTTCTGACTCTGAGCCGGCTGGATAGTCATTTCAACAATAATTATAGCAACAGGTAATATTTTTGTCACCCTTTGAGTTTACAGAATTGTCCCTTCTTTATGATCTTACTGCGGTCTTATAATGATCTTGTGAGGTAGAAATAGGGAAAATTCCTACTTAATAGAAGTCCAGAGAGGTTCGTCATCACATGTAAGATAATGAATGAACACAGACTCACGCTGAGCCTTCTAACCCCAAGCCCATGTCTTTGGGGAGGGAGAAGAAGAGGAAAAGAAGTCAGTGAACATGAAAGTACTTGATTGCCGTGGCTCAAATTCAAAACCTTTTTGCTCCTGGCTCCGTTCTCATTGCTGAGACCCAGTTGCTGTTATTTTGACCTTTTGTGACCTACCTTTGATCTGGGTTCTTTTCCTGAACCTCCATCTGGAATTTTGACCTTGCCTTTAGACCTCTTGGAAAGCCTGCTCCCCCAAGTAGGTTCCTGCCTCTCCCACTTGGGGAAGCGTCTTTCCCCACCCCCTGCAAGTGCTGAGTTGTCTCCCCAGATGTCTTTATCCTCATGCTTGCCACGGGCCCAGCCTCATTCACACCTGCCAGGCTGAAGGCCCTGGGCAGTGATGCTCAAGTCTCCACTGAGTGTGCCCAGCACTGAGATACTATCCTCAACACTTGTGCATCCTGACCTGCCCACTTCCCTTATCTCCCTCTAATTCCTGCCCAACTATTCTTAATCAGGAGGCAGATTGGCTGAGCCTTCAGCACGAGCGCCTGTCCTTCATGCAGGATGAAATGAGCCGCAGGGTTGAGCGAGTGCCCAGCTATTTTTGAGACTATGTTAATAACACTTTATTCATTTGGCACCATCAAGGAATGAGGTCATCACAGAGTGAATTCCCCAGATGAGTGAAATTTGGGGTGTCAAGTTTTATGTTCAGCATTTTGAAGGCAGGCCTTCTACAGTGTTCTGTGTACTATTGGGCCTTGTTAGGTCAAAGGTGCAGATCATAATTTAAGCATTTCATAGGCTTAAATACTCATAGGCTTAAGATGCTTAAGATACTCATAGGCTACTGAGTATCTCGTTTAGGACTGTTTGGGTTTGGGGATGTGCATTTAGTTTTCATTGTTATTAGTGTGTTGGGTTGACAGCAGACTTCTGATCTAGCTTGCTACTTCAGTGGAGCTCATTTATTGAGTATCTACTATGTGCAAGAGATCCTGCCATGATGAGGATCCTAAGACAAAAGTTAGGAAATGAGAGATTCAGCCGGTAGAGGACAATATTGAATAGGGCTCTTTCTCAGAACATGTGTCCCGACTTTCAGTTGTCAGATGTCTTTTTGTCCTCTTTGTTCACTGATTAAGCACTCCAGTGGACCAAGCACTGTGTTAAATGCTGAAGTTGTAAACACTGAATAAACCATTGCCCTTAATGGCAAGATCCTTCCCCCCTGGACCTCAGCTATTTCCTAGAGGATTGGGGTGAGATACCAGAATTCTGACCCATCTGACACCCCCTCCCAGCTCAATATAGCTATTAAAATGTACAGACACACATATACACATGTACTTATAAATGTGGCACTTTTTTTTCCAGTTAAAACTTACCAAGATATAGTCTCCATGAAAATGAACAGTAAAAATATATATAAGACAAGTATAAAAGATTATTCTTGGAATCCAATCATTTTGTGAGTTCTCTCAAGCTGAATTCCTAGAAAAAGATATCCCATTCTCAATTAGAGGTTTTTTTTTTTACTTTTTGTGGTGTTTTAATAATCACATAATCATAGTACTGTCTTTTCCTATTAAATATGAGATTGGTAAAGGAAGAAAAACATGACTGACAGCCAAGATTCCTTGGAAAAAGAATACAGAGTTAATAAATAGGCCTAAAGTAAATATAATGCTTTCCTATCTGCCCATAAAATAATACAAGTCTTGGGAACATTTTCACACCATTCATTTTTAAAATAAAGAAACTGCTCTGAGATAAGTACTTTAGAAATTACAAGGATGTAGGTGTTGTTATGAGAAATATATACAAAGGAAAAAAGGATAACTAAGTGTGTGGTGGCTGAAAGAATTTGAAAACTCCAACTGTAGGAGATTTTTTTCCATGACTTAATGAGACTTTCTTAAATACACACTCATACCCCATGGAAATTCCCACTTCCAGATTAGGGAATTTTTGTATCCTCAGTTTTTTGGCTTTTTTTTTTTTCTTTCATCGTCTACATTAATAGAGTTTTCCCCTCTAACTTCATTTGGAAATATTTCACCTTTATTATACCTCTTCCCAGGCTGCAGTTATGTTGACAATTTGCTGATTTATTTGAATGGTTTTCTGACTAGTTATGGTCACATTTGAAAAGCAACTGTGGTAAGAGAATGACATATGATGACACAGTAAAACAGATTAGCTGTTGTAAACAGCTCCTTCGGTTCTGACTTGGCCAGCTTTATCTCCAGTTTTATGAGCCCAGACAGGCTACCAGTAATTGGTGGACTATGAGGAGGACTGATATATATGGCCATATAAACCAAGTGAAGCTTTGGAATTTTCCCATTTATTAGATGTTCACATGGCTTAACCAAGTCAAGCCACCACCACCACCCCCACCACACCCTGGCAGAAAATCTTAGGGAACAAAATGCCTGAATTAGGTCTGAAAAGACAACATCATTAGTCATCTTTGTCTCCCATAATCAAATAAGCAGGCTTGTGTATTGATATGGAAGAGCTCCATAAGGTAAGCAAATCATTAGTAAATCCTCAGAGGAGAAGTAATGAGACAGATAAGAATTAGCTTTGTTTATCTTATCACTTCCATATGAAAGTTAACTCATAAAAAAATATATAGGAACATATCTGCCATAGAGAACTACCCTACCTATAGTGAGATTTTTCCCAGGAAGACTTTTCTTGGTGTGTGTCTGTCTGTGTATGCGTGTGTGCACTTGTATGGATTTGTAGGAATCTAGGATGCTGGTAATTGGAGAAGGAAATGGCAGCCCACTCCAGTGTTCTTGCCTGGAAAATCCCAGGGACAGGGGGAGCCTGGTGGGCTGCCGTCTATGGGGTCACACAGAGTCTGAGCGACTGACGCGACTTAGCAGCAGCAGCAGGATGCTGTTAGGCAGCTGCTTCCCATGCCAGGCCTTCCAGGCCTGCCGCTCGCCCGGAACACACCTCAGGGAGGGATCAGCACACCTGGAGACAGTTGGGATCTGGAGCCTGAGCTAACTTTTATCTTCCTAATAGAGTCAGTACTGCAGACAGTCCTAAGCACACTGGCTCTGTATGCTTTACACGAGTGTATTTTTCCAGGGTTACCCACCCATCCTCAAGAGCTACTAATGGGCTGTCAGCCTTCCCAGGGTTGCTAATCAGAAAGAGTGCTTCCCACATTTCTCAATGGAGATAATTAGTATTATTTGCAAGATAAACAGCTCGTAGTAATCAAGGTAATGAGAAGAACCTTGTGTTTATTCAAAACCAGGCGCTCAGTGGAGTAACACAATTTAGACACCAAGTTAAAAGAATCTGTGAACATTTTCACTTAAGCTATATCTATGTGAAATTTAAAGACCAGTGATTATATACATTGTTCCAGAGCAAATTCACATTATTATTGCACATTTTTAATTAACTGGTAGTCAAAATACATTCCCTTTTGTTCTGTTGTCATTCCAAACATGTTGAACTATCCAATATGATGATGATAAGACTGATATTAAAACTTTAAATCAAGACCTTAAAAGGTTGGATTGGAGTTTCAACTTAATTCCCTTTCCTCTTTTTGGAACTTTTTCCTTAAAATAAGAAGCAAGAAAGTTTAGAGCTTAGATTTGCTTAACACATTTATACCTCCTGAATAGTGAAATGTATGTTACTTTCTGGTCTAGTGCTGTGGCCTTGGAGTTAAAAATAATAATTTTATTTCAACTTTATACCCTTAACCAAATTCATTGCAATCATAGTGCCTTAATATCCTTATTGAGTGGATTAAATTGCTTCTAGGAAATACCTGAACTTCAGTGCAGAATGTTGGTGGCATTCTTCAGAAGCTCAGTGTCTGTGGCTAAGTCTTGAAAAATGTGATTATTTTCCTGGAAATGTTTTTACTGATAAGAGGTTTGTTGGACTTCCTAGAATGTGAAGGAAATTTTAATAATCTATAAAATGAAGACCCGATATGTGTTTGCTTATGTTACTGCATGCTATAATAATTTTTTTTCCAGAATTTTGTTTTCTGAAACTTGGGATAAGAATTGGTAGCTGAACATCTGCACTCCTGACACAGTCCCAAGAGTTCTTGTGAAAAATAGCTCTTCTCGACAGTGTTAGGTATAGGTACCTGGAAAGTCTTTAAAAATCATTCAGGAAAAGGACAGGTCAAGGAAAGTAGAGATTCCCACTCAGATGCAAGGTAGGAAACAGCAAACGGATATAGACATAACAAACACCCATTTTTGTTCTTTATTGCTTCTAGGCTCAGAAAATATTTCTAGAGTTCTTCTCCACAAAGAAGCGGTTCCAGGGTTCCCTTTAGAAATAGTTGTAGCCAAAGACAATGAATTCCTGCTGTTTCAAGCCTTCTTCCTTTGGAGGACTTTAAGGTATTTCTTTAATTCCTCAGCTGATTCAATACAAGATGAGATGGAATTTCAGGGTGATCCTATAAGCAGTACTTGATTGAATTTCCTCTTGCCAAATCCATCTTTGTGCGAGCTTTTTCCCATTCTCCTAAATAAGGAGATCTAAGAGCATTTCTTGCCTCTGAAAGAGGCCCACTAAAGACATCTCTGCCCAACCAATTTAAAGGAACACTATTTTATTTGCTTCCCACAACAGACAGATGCATTAATGTCTCCAAAAGTCTTAGTCTTTGTTCAACTGATACCCTCCAAGGACACGGCATCACCATCATCCTTCTAGAAAGGCATCTGCTCTCTGGCATTTCATGTCAGTATTTTACCCCCATGGTTGGATGGCATCACTGACTCAATGGACATGAGTTTAAACAAACTCAGGGAGATGGTGAAGGACAGGGAAGCCAGGCATGCAGCAGTCTGTGGGGTTACAAAGAGTCGGACAGGACTGAGTGACTAAACAACAACAACAACGACCATCTAAGAGCACAGAAAGATAGGATTTAAATGAGATTCATCTGGTCTTCAGGCCACACCCCATCCGGATATCTTCCATATTCAGAGCACTGCTTCATAGATTAAGAAAGAGTGTTGTGTGCTTTGTTGCTCAATTGTGTCTGACTCTTTCCAACCCCATGGACTACAGCCCACCAGGTTCCTCTGTCCATGGGGATTCTCCAGGTGAGAATACTGGAGTGGATAGCCTATCCCTTCTCCAGGATATCAAACAGGGATCGAACCAGGGTCTCCTGCATTGCAGGAGGATTCTTTACCCACTGAGCTACCCAGGAAATAACAATTCCCAATACACAAGTTTCAGATGCTCTAATAAGCCCAACAGATGTTTCCTCAAGCTCCTTTGTTTACTTGGATTAGAAACAATCGTACCATGATAACATGATTCTAGATTCTTCAAACTTACTTCTTCCCCCACCAAGAACTTCCTTGTATCAAAACTATACAAAAAGTCTAACCAGCTCTTGGTTATTCTCCAAGGACTGTACATGTTTCAGATGTTGATTTGAAATACTCTAGTTCAGGATGGTATCAAATATGTCTCATTTCAGAGTTCATTATGCAGAATAAGAAATTGGGTTTCAGTAGCTTTGTAGCACTTCATTCTCAAAACACTAACCCTGATGTTAGTAATAAGACCAATTCTGAGATTACATATTAATATACTGGACTGAAAGCAGACTCAGATTCATTTATGATAATGTCAGCATTCTGCTGGACAATTTATAGTTGCATGTTTCTGTTGTAATATTGTTCTTATGGAATTCTGAAATAGAGATGGCCTCACATGGTGGGAAACAGCACTAGATTGTTGAGAGGATGCCGAAAGGGACTAGATCGTAATGTTTGAATTTAGATAAAATGTTGGGAGACAGCTAGTTACCTGTATGCATCTAATGAAAGTGTTAGTCACTCTGTCATGTCCAACTCTTTGCAATCCCCTGGACTGTAGCCTGTCAGGCTCCTCTGTCCATGGAATTCATTCTCCAGGAAAGAATCCTGGAATGGTTAGCCATTCTCTTCTCCAGGGCATCTTCCCAACCCAGAGACTGAACCCCAGTCTCCCGCATTGCAGGCAAATTCTTTACCATTTGAGCCACCAGGGAAGCGGGCATGTGTGTGTGTGTTACAAATCAGCAGTTACTCCGGTGACAAAGGACAGCAGCAGTAAGTACCCCAAAAACGTGCACCTCCACCCTCATAAGGCTTTTGAAATTTGTTCCACTTTGTATTCGAAAGCAAAAACAGTAATTATTTGTTTAATGTAATAAAATGAAATGACTAGTGTTAAAACGCTTCTTAAAAATAATTTAGACATCTGTCTATATTTAACATATCACAGTGAGTGTTGTGTTCAGCCTAATCTGTTGAGGGGCAGTTGAATAGTTTTAGAGTAAATAAGTTCTGTTGAATAAATGGTTTTGTTGAGTTTTTCTGTGTTTTAATAGTAAATGTTGAGGGAGTCAGAATTTGAGAGTTCTGTGCTTCACAGTTTCTTCCCTCTGATGAACATCACTGATGAATGGGGAAATATTGATTTTAGAGGCACAAAATCATGTTTTGCTTCTTTACATTCTGCCACATTGTCAAAACCTGGAAGACACTCAGTAGGACTTGTTTTGCCTAAAATATTTACAATGCAGCATTGTGGAACCAGCACCTACTTAAATAGCCCTTCTATGCTTTTTTTTTTTTTTTTTTTCTCATTTGGTAAACTAAGCTGAAGTTGTTACCCTGAATGTTATAGGGAGGCATGTTGAATGTATTTCCTGTACTGGAGAAATGTGTGCTTGATATGCACCTGGGACCTGACTACCTAGCAGGTGCAGCCATTGGATAAAGTGTGGGACTGTGAGTCAGTGTTGTGGTTCTGATCCTTAATGCCGCGGTTTTTGTTTTGTTTTGTTTTTTTCTTTTACTTTCTAGCCACAGATCACAATCCTCATCTCATCCATTAGTCAGGACATGGACCAAAAATAAGATGCACATCACCAGTGATACACACGTACATCACCATGTTTCTTAACAAATCCCTAAAACTCATTGAAAGTACAATCCCATACTGCCCTGGGATTATTCTGCATTTTCAGTGTCGGTGTCATCTGCCCAGGTATACATTTTTCCATCATACACTTTCTGAAGGCAGAAGTTTCTCATAAACTTAAATATCAGTAAAGAATACAAGCTTTGGGTCTGTGTGGATGTGCCCAAGACATTTCTTACCCATAAGCCATTCACTGAAGCGCTAGCCAAAGAGTTTAGAAGCCACCCCTGATCCTTAACTCTCTGGAATGTAGGCCTAATTCCTCTTTTGATGGGATTGTCTGTGATGTGGTTTACTCAGATGTGATCCTGGTCCCCTGCTCTATCTTATATTTGTGGTTAGAATAATTTTGACAAAACCTCAGCAGTCTTATGGCTAAAGGCTGATACAGAGTTATCTTGGATGGGTAGGAAGACTAGTGATAAAGCAAAGCCTGTAGGTTTAAAAACTGAAGATGTGGGACTTCCCTGGTGGTCCAGTGGTTAAGAAATCTGTGTTCCTCTTGCAGGGGCACAGGTTCAATCCCTAGTCATGGGACAAAGATCACCACATGCCACAAGGGGCGACGTAGACAGATAGAGGGGCGACATAGATACATAAAGCAACTGGTCAACAATGTTTAACAGTAAACTTTAAGAGAAGAGAGGAAAGCAACACTACTGTATTTAATCCACTCATTCTTAAAACTTGCCTGAAAATTAAACCACTTTTTGATATTTATATGTCAAAACAGATACTTTAAGTCATTGAAGACAATTAGAAGTTTTATAACAGCGGAACTTAGATAAAAATTTCAGGGAGATGTTCTTCAACTGCACTGTAATAAAAATAGAGAATGTGCTATACCGTCTTCATATGTATTTTTGTGGGAGAATGCTGATGAAAGCATCTCTTTAATAAAGCCCTAGTTGCTCACCACCTGTGAAGAGTTGAATCACTGGCCTCTTTTAGCAGGTGGATAAAAACGTAGAACTCTTGATCTTAGCAGTGGCAGCTAAAACACTTATTTTTGGTCTCTCTTCCATGGTAACTGGAGATGAAACTTGAGAAGACAGTGTGGACTAATGGATAGACTGTTGGACAGGAGGTCAGGAACCTCTGTTCTGTTCTATTCACAGCCTGCTACTGGGTTGCTATGTAAACTTAGATAAGCCACTTACCCTCTCTGCACCTCATATTTTCCATTTGTGAAAACATAGGTTAGAGACATTCTGTATTTAGCACTTCCCAAAGATATTGTGAAAACTGGCTTACTCTGAAGAAGTTCATAGCATCTTTGGGTTGAAAAGAGGCCACGTAAATATGTCATTGTCCCTGTTCCCTTGGACGGCACTCTTGCCATGGACTGAGGTTGTATAAACTGTCCATTATCAGTCACCGCCAAACAGGTACCCTTGTAAGGTGCTTTGTATCACACAGAAGCTGAGCGTGTGACCCGACAGCCAAAACACCTGGATTTGAATCTGGGATCCACCACTTACTAACTCCATGACCTTGGGCAAGTCAGGATGCTAGATTTCCTCATCAGTTAAAATAGGGATAATGATAACATCCATCTCATTGGACTGTGATCTAAAATGAGAAGGCATTTATGAAGAGCACCTTGAACATTATGTAGATATGTAATACACTGTATATATAAGTGTGTGATTACTGTTATCACCCAGAGCAATCCTTCATTATTAACACAGCAGGGAAAGATCGCCTCTGGCCTTGGTTTTTTCTGTGCATCTCATCCCAGGATGGTTGCTCTCTCTTCCTCCGGAATGCGTGTGTCTCACTCCCACTCCCATATGCCCTGGGCCCTGAGTATAAGCTCCTATAGCTGATGTTATCTGCTCTGTCATCTATAATAATTGAGAGAGTGTCACATAACAGATCAAAGAAATCCAGATGTTTTAAAGTCTCAGAAACATCTCTAATTTAGTAACTTGGGAAAAAAAACAAACTCAAATAGATATCAGAAGTGTTGCAAAATGGAGAGCAAGAGAATTGACTCTCTGTGTCCTGATTATTATTTAAAAAACTCAGAAAACATCAGGAGGAGATAGAAAAACAGTTAAAAGTTTACATTCATTTTAACCTTTCTTGCCTGCTTTCTGTAGAAGGTACCCAATGTATAAATTGCTCAAACAAAAGAAAAACACCAATACAGTATACTAACGCATATATATGGAGTTTAGAAAGATGGTAACAATAACCCTGTGTACGAGACAGCAAAAGAGACACTGATGTATAGAACAGTCTTATGGACTCTGTGGGAGAGGGAGAGGGTGGGAAGATTTGGGAGAATGGCATTGAAACATGTAAAATATGTATGAAACGAGTTGCCAGTCTGGGTTCGATGCACGATACTGGATGCTTGGGGCTGGTGCACTGGGACGACCCAGAGGGATGGTATGGGGAGGGAGGAGGGAGGAGGGTTCAGGATGGGGAACACATGTATACCTGTGGCGGATTCATTATGATATTTGGCATAACTAATACAATTTTGTAAAGTTTAAAAATAAAATTAAAAAAAAAAAGAGCTAGAGGGTCAGATTTTCAAAAATCTAAATAAAAATATTTCTTTTTCAGGGGTTAACAACATTATGAAGGTATAAAAGTTTAGGATCTGATGAAAATTATTGATTAGGTTTTTTTCCTATAACTTACCATAGTGTGGGATTTCAAAGACTGAATAGCATTTAAGAGGTAATCATATGTTTCTCTGATTTTTTTTTTTCTCTCTCTCTGTTATTAGAACCAACCTACATCACAATTGATCCACCTGCATGTGGGGAGTTATCAAACTGTACCCTGACAGAGAAGGACTGCATTTATGGTTTCAAACTCGATCACAATGGTTGTCGAACCTGTCAGTGCAAAAACAGTGAGTACATGGAAGCCTGTGTTTTTTCAGAGCCTAATATGATATTGTCAAAGCACATTATGTGATTGAATATCCTTTTCATTCCTGTTCATGTCATTGCCTTAGCAACCTGAAAGAGGGGAAAAAAGTGTACTTAATGTAAACACACAGTCAGTTGCAGAAAAAGAGCTGTCCTTTATTCTGCTTTTCGCCTTCATTTCATTATACATCAGGATACTCCTTATTGTCCAGCTGCTTCGTGGGTGCAGCCTTGGGAGCTCTGGGGCACATGATTCCAAACACTCCGGACGCTCTCAGTACCATCCTTGTCTGGGTCATCCAGTGACAAGGAGGTCACTCACACAGAAGTGTTACATTCCACACGTGGGCACCATAATCTTTAGAATGCGCTCCCCTTCGTTGACCCCAACTCTTCTCCATGTAGATTCCAATCATGTCTCCACCATGATCTCTGAAATAAGATAGGGTATATTGCATTTCTTCCTGGGGGGCGGGGGGGGGAAATTGCCCTTCATGTTTAAAACGATTTTGAATTGCTCTAAATCTTCTACCAGAATAAACATTTTTAGTCATTCTCCAGGTGACACAGTTTCTAGAATTCTGTTGGGTCTTTCCATCTTTTGATACACTTAAAAATATATCATGGTTTTTATATAAATGTATGGCCTGGAAACAAACAGAATACTCCAGAATTTGGTCTGATCACTGCCCTGCTATTGTGTGGCCTAAGTGGTTGTTAGCTCTTTGGATTATACACTATTAGCTAACACTGAGTTTATAAGGATCTAGAACCAGTTGGTGCTTTTTGCATTAGCTGCTATTAGGTGGTTCTCATCTGTTCTGTACTTGGACATTTGATTTTTTTTTTAATGACATAAATGCAGGGTTGGATTGAACAAGAAATTACCCTGAGCATTTTCAACCATTTACGAGCTAGTTGGGAAATTTTTGAATCTTGATGATATGATCTCATACTTTATCTGTGTCTCTCAGTTTATATTAAATGAGCATAACTTACATGTCCTCATCTAAATCACTGCCCTAAAATAAATTGTACAGAACCAAGGACAGGGCCCTGTTAGCACCAAAGACCTGCCTGCGAAATGACTTTGAACACAATCTTCACTTTTTCTTTGGAGTTACTCAGCTAACATCACAACAGCTCCATCTCCACAAGGAAATCTTGAAACTCTTGGCCTGTACCTTATCTAAGATCAAAATACATTCTATTTGCAACATTTCTTTGCTGGAAACCCTACTTTAAACGTGACGAAGTTGGTAGGGTGTGGATTGTTTTTCACAAACCTATACTGCCTGGTGGCTCAGCTGGTGAAGAATCCGCCTGCAGTGCGGGAGACCTGGGTTCGATCCCTGGGTTGGGAAGGTACCCTGGAGAAGGGAACGGCTACCCACTCCAGTATTCTGGCCTAGAGAATTCCATGGACTGCGTAGTCCACGGGGTCACAAAGAGTCGGACACGACTGAGCGACTCACTTTCACCGTTCTGCCTCTGGGTAGTCTTTGGTTTCTTTCCTAAATGTCGAAAATCCCACGTTTAAACGTTCATTCTGCAGAATTTTCAGTTGTCAATGTCAAGCTTAGTTTCTGTAGTGTTAGAGTCCTTTGTCCCTTTTGAATCGACAGTTGGCCTCTTTAGTTTTCTGAACTCTCTTTCTTTTCTCTCTGATGTCTCCAAATATGGACAGTGCTTCTATAATCAGCAGGTTCTCTGTGAGCCTCTAGGTATAATTACCCTAGGTTCAGAGAGTTGGAATCAATTAATGTAGAGAGATGATCACCTTCTGATTTATCAGTGTTCTTGGACTGTGTGTTCCTCTTCTCCTTAATTGTTCAATGCTGTTTTTTGTAAGGATATTTTTGATGAAAACAGATTCTCAGTAGAAGTTGCATAATTCAGTTTTTTCAGTTACTTGTTACCATCATACTGTCTGCCAGATGGAATTAGTGCTGCAAGGGAGATTATCAAACTACTGTGATGATGGTTGTTCCTACCTCTAAATTTCCCATAAGCCTCCACCAATCAGGGACTGTCTGCCTTCCTACACTTGTTTCTGTTCAGAGGAGGGCAGGTCCCTATTATACACCTATCTGCCTTCTTTATCTCCCTGTGGAAGGCCAAGTTCACTAGGCACCTGCTTTGGCAACTGTATCTGTTGGCTTAAATGGTCAGCTTGAGTTTTTTGACCCCAAAATAATTGGTGATTGTATCACAAAGAGTTTACATTTTAATCCTTCTCTTGTATCTCTTGAGCTATATACCCATTTTGATCATGGGAGCATACCTAATATTTTTCCCTGAATTTTTTGAAGTCTAAGAATTTATGTTTCATTGTGCCTAATCACCCCACTCACAGTCTTCACCTGGGCTTTGGTGTTGTGAACTTGTGGCCGCATGGGCACACTTACATAAGCACCCAGCTGATTCACAGTGAGCCCTTTGTAAGTTAAATCCAAAGAAGCAATTTCCCTCAGTTGTCAGTGGAGCCAGTCAAAAACATCTGACTGGCTTTTCGCAAGTTGAGACTATCAGGAGAATTCTGCTCTGCCTGGCTTTGTCAAAGGAACAGCCCCACGTCCTGCTTGCTTTGTGCCTTCGTTTCATTAACACGTAGGAGAAAATAAGTACAGGAGACCGTTGCATTTTGTGTCAACTGGAATTTGTCGTTTTGTCTGCATCAAACAAGCAGAAGTACACGGAAGGTACATGACAAAGCCATAGAGCCTTCCTGCTGTCATCCCCTGCCATTAGCAATCCTGACACCTTTTGATAGGTGAGTCAAATTAAACCAAACTGCCACATCCTCAGTTGTCAGATTCTTGTGATTGTATGGACCCAACTCCCCACCAAGCCTCTGGCATCAGACTGACTTGTCTCTGGGTGATTGGGTAGGTTGCTTTATTTCCCAGAGCCTGTATGTCTGCATCTATACAGGGCAGGTAATAATACCAAATTAATGGGTTATTTTGAGGACAACTAATTAATGAATGCAAAGCTAGCTTTAGTACCTGACATATGGTAATTGTTTACTCTGCACAATAGCTGTTTTATAACATGCTTTTCTGAGTCAGCTGGAGCTGGCTGACGTGGAAAGCCCCCAGCTTCCCCTCCTCTGCTCCGACACCAGCCTGCCTCGCGTTCTGCCTGTCCTCTGCGGGCAGACATGCAAACAGCTTTCCTTTCGCCTTTTCATTTTAACCCTTGAATATTCTCAGTCTCTTTCACCTGGTTTTAGAAAAATGAAAGTCCTTTGTACTGAAGGATGGCTAAATATGTTCTTTTGCCCATTGCAGCTACATGTTAAGTATAGATTTTGTCTAAATCTCTCCTTTACTTTATTTTTCTGCATCCCACCGAAGTCTGTTTCATATGCATTGGTTCTAACTATCTATATACCCAAGTTTTCCCTTAGGAGTTAGACTATATGTATAGACCACTGGTGTCAAGATTTCTTTCTTAAAATTAAGACCAGCACCAAATGACTGTTTCTCCTCTGTGGCTGGTTGGTTGTTTGCTGGTTCATTCCTTTCATTCATCTAGCATTTATTGAGTGCCTACTATATGCCAAACCCTAGGAGTACGAAAAAGATAAAAATGGACCTTATCCCTGACTATTGGTAATGTGTTGGTAATATTGGTTATATGATATTAGGTTGTAATGCTATTACATTATAGTCAAGCATATCATAGATAGTCACTGAAGATTGAAATCAAAACCCAGAAGAAACACATCCTTAAAAAGAACATAGAGGGACTTCCTGGTGGTCCAGTGAACCTTCCAATGCAGGGGGTTGCAGGTTCAATCCCTGGTCAGGGAGCCGAGATCCCAAATACCTCAGGGTCAAAAAACCAAAAAGATAAAACAGAAGCAATATTGTAACCAAGTCAACAAGGACTCCAAAAAATGGTTCACATCAAAAAAAAAAAAAAAATCTTTAAAAATAACCTGAAAGGTATATGACAAAGGATGATTTTATTTGAACATGTTGTAACTTTGCTTTTTTAACCTGTAACAAATAACATTTCTTATAACACTCTCAAGCAAAGTAATGTATCAGAAGCATACAGACAATTTAAACTGTCCCTGACTCATTTTTTCAAAGACATATTTAGAATAAAGAAAAGAAACATGGTGGAAAATGTTTAAGAATGCGCAATAGAAACAGAGGTCAAAATCAAAATCATTTGGATGAGCTACTAAAAATAACTTTATAGATACCAAGCTGTTAGTAGCATTACTTTAACCAAAATGTTTGCCATCATACATTATGCACTTCCGCTTACTATAGGTACTGTATATAGTAAATGACATCCATATGAATTAAATGGTGTTGATCTTTTAGCATCTTATTTACATTTTAAAATCAAGTGGATTTCATCAAATTATTTGTAACTTCTCTTCCAGTTTTTAACATTTTGTAATTCTAGGGATTAATAAAAGCTTTTAGCTAGAAACTAATGCAGACATAGAAAACTAATAGTAGCAGGAAGAGAAAAAGCTTTCAGAGTTTTCATGAAATATATATCTGAAGCAAGCATCTAAAGAAGCTTGCAGCATCAAATGCACAGAGGCAGGCTCCTGTTTTCATGTCATTGTTACTCTGAACAAACTCTTATCAGGGGCAAAATTGGGACCACTGTTTGCAGGGTTACACTTCTTAATTTAGCAGCCTTGGGAGCTCTGTCTGCAGTGTCCGTAGCTGCTTGCAGATGGGCGGGAACTGCCAGAGCCCCAGAGCGTGAAGCCCTGCGGGGAGAAGCGCAGCGCAGTTCTGGGGGCGCCATCACACTGTTCTGTGTGCAGCCCCCGTGGTGCTCCCTTAAAGCAAAGTACAAACCGTGCTCCCCACAGCTGGGGCCACGCTGTGCCCCTGGGAGCAAAAGCATCTTTTTTTCTCCCAAATAAACAAAGTTTACTGCATAGCTGCTGTCAACCAGCCATATCATACAGGCTCTGTACTTCGCCATTATTTATCACTTCTCTTCAATGGAAATTTTCCCCTCTGGATTGGAAGTCATTTTTGGATCACAGTGAAGTCATACCATTGAAAAATTATAAACATAAAGGTTTCCCTGGTGGCTCAGACAGTAAAAGCGTCTGCCTACAATGCGGGAGACCGGGGTTCAATCCCTAGGTCAGGAAGATCCCCTGGAGAAGGAAATGGCAACCCACTCCAGTACTCTTGCCTGGAAAATTCCATGGATGGAGGAGCCTGGTGGGCTATAGTCCATGGGGTCACAAAGAGTCAGACACGACTGAGCAACTTCACTTGCACTTTCACCATTCTTTCTGCTGAAGCTTTTGAAACAAACCTATAAACCCTACCTATCTATAAATAAGATGTTTCTAGTGTATCTGTTCTACTCTTCTTGTAAAATGTTTGCCTTTAAGTTATACTTCTCTGAAGAAAAGTTCATAATTTGATACATGGATCTAGGAATACTTTGAAATCTTGAATGTTCCCTATTTCTGAGTTAGATATTTGGAGACATTTAGAATGGCATCCCACTCCAGGACTCTTGCCTGGAAAATCCCATGGACGGAGGAGCCTGGTAGGCTGCAGTCCATGGGGTCACGAAGAGTCAGAAATGACTGAGCGACTTCACTTTCTCTTTTCACTTTCTTCCATTGGAGAAGGAAATGGCAACCCACTCCAGTGTTCTTGCCTGGAGAATCACAGGGACGGGGGAGCCTGGTAGGCTGCCGTCTATGGGGTCGCGCAGAGTCGGACATGACTGAAGCGACTTAGCAGCAGCAGCAAGTTCCAGTATCGTTAAAGTTTTTTGATACTGTTTTTTCCTCCCATTATTTTCTATGAGCATGTCAGTCTTGATGAGAGTGGAGGAGTAAATAGCAAGAATTTTGACGGATTCATTCCTTTACAAGTACTTGTTGAGTGCTCGCTCCATGGTGAACACCATGATAGCACCTGGACTATAAGTGGGTCCCTGCCCTAGAGCTCCCTTCTTCTGGGGAGGGAAATAAGATAGCAGGCTGATGAGCTATCCCAAGTCAGGGCAGCACAGTGGCAACCTGCTCAAGAAGTCACAGCCAGTCTGAAGACCATGAATGTCCTGTATTTCTGTTTAAACGTAGCAGCCTTTCTTGAAGTTCCCTTCTACTGCAAAGCAGAGGTAAAGACAAACTTAGTTTCTTTCAAAATTTTTAAGCTTAGTTGATGCAACAGCTTTTATTAAGGATGAAAGCCCATTCTACTGGGTTAGCCAGAAAGTTTGTTCAGGTCTTTCCGGTTAAACCTGAACAAATTTTTTGGCCAACCCTATAAATTTAAGATCTATGGGAAAACTCCTTGTCTTTACAGGACCACCAGAAAAATGAAAGCACAGAGGTGCTCAAACTCAGGGTTTCAAGGAATTCAGTCCCCAGGGATGTTCTCAGGGTGTTTTTAATTCCCAACATAATGTACTTGATGTCAAGACTTAAAATTTCTGCAAATAAAAAAAAAAATGGATTCACAACTTAGATTTTGGCGTCAGAGAAAGAAGTATGGCTATGAAAGTCTTCTCCCTCCTTCGTCATCCCTGTAATGGGAAGCAATGATGACCTTTCAAGTCATATAATTATAAAATTTTAAATGAGCCATTTGGAATATTGCTTTTAAGGATGCACATTCGTAATCAGTTGCTTCACTGTGTGATACAGACCCCTGAGGTTACATTAAATACGTGTAATGAAAGGTTTATGAAGATGACAAACTAGAAAATTAAGCCATAAATCACATTATCCTTTTTAAAAGATAGCATATTAAACATCAAGTGTTGCCAGCTAAGATTCACAAAGATGCTATCTTAAAATATTTATGTAAAACATGAACCCATTTCACCTATGTAATTGTAGTTAAGGTTTAAATTCAGGGGCTTCCCTGGTGGCTCAGTGGTAAAGAATCTGCCTGCAATGCAGGAGACCCTGGTTCGATCCCTGGGTCGGTACTATCCGCTGGAGGAGGGCATGGCAACCCACTCTCTTTCTCTTGCCTAGAGAATCCCACGGACAGAGGAGCCTGGCGGACTGCAGTCCATAGGGTCACACAAGTCAGACACGATTGAAGCGACTAAGCAGCAGCAAGGTTTAAATTTAGATTAAAGGATTTGTGTGTGGAAGCGACGTGTGTTCTGTTTTTCCCAATAACATGGACGTTATTTACAATGTTTATGCTCAGAGGATATCCACATAAATGCATTTATCCAACAAAAGTAGTCCCTGCTTCCCATTTTACCGTCCACACAGAACACTGATGAAACATGGCCGCACTTTTGCCATCATCATATCTGCTTCTTTAAATTTGATTATCTTTCAAATTCTGCATTTAATTTAGACAGACATCAACTTTCTTTAGTTACATCACCAAGCATGCTTTTCTTATTTACCTTAACATTTTTATTGCTTATGTTACTCTTGTAATCCCTGTGTCATACCTTTTAAATTTCTTTAGAAGATTTCCGTTAAGCTAATAGAAGTTTCTTGTGCCAGCCACCATCTCGTCTTCCCTCTTTTCCCCTCTTCTACATTAAGTTATGACTGACTCAGAGGACAGCTAGCCATCACTCCAGGTTCTGCCAACGGGACAGTTTGAACATTTCAAATAGTGGATAAACATTAATCTAGATATTTCTTTGGCACGTACATTTTTTGTCAATTAGCCAAGTATATCTAAATAGCTGAATATTTTTCAGCAATGGGGGAAAAGTATCTAATTGAAACACTGATTATTTCACTTTGTATTAGTTATTAGAAATATACCTCTTAAGGAAAAGGTAAGCAGTCCTTTATGCCCCATATAGTACACAGTATTATACAGTAACATCTAAAACTCTTAAAAGTAAATCTAATACAGTTATGTAAAGTTTAAAAATAAAATAAAATTAAAAAAAAATAAAATAAAATAAACCTAATTTGCCCTAAAAAAAAAAAAAAAAAAAAGTAAACATATGTGAATGTGCTTCTCATGGGCATGCAGTAGGAACAAAATGCATAATGAAATTTGAGGTGTAAGCTTCCAGTTCTCACATTTGAATAATAAATAGTAATCAGTGGTTTGAAGTGACCGATAAGAACAAATTAAATAAAGAAACTTTATTGAGTATCATCAATAAAGTTGAGCTTTATTCTGTATATTAGTACCAAAACGTGAAGCTACATTCCGATAACCATGATAAACGTGAAATGGCACGTTTTTAACCATTGCTGATGCTCTGGTGGAACTGAGAACTTCACATCTGTGGAAGACTGGAAGATCAGGGAGGGCGCTGAAGCGTCGGGTGTGTTCTGGTCCCTTCCTCTTTGGAAGAAACGTGCTGTCCGCGTGTCTTCACAGGGGAGGAGCTCTGCACGGGCCTCAGGCGAGGCTGCGCCTTGAACTGCCCCTTCGGCTTCCTAACCGACGCCTACGGCTGTGACGCCTGTCAGTGCCGCCCGCGCCCCCGGAAGTGCAGACCCACAGCCTGCGAAAAGCATTGTCCGTTCGGATACCTGTACGTATTTCTCAATCAGAAGAGCTCTTCTCGGTTGTCTGTAACTTGACGAAGTGTGTTACCTATTTTTGGAGGCTGTTTTTGTGTGTTTGTGAACAAATCAGTGACGTACTGAAGTCCGAAGTATCTATGCTTGTTTTGTTAGAGGAATCGGAAAGTGGGGAGAGGAGGTATGTCCAAGGATAGGAATCAGGTTTTACTCTTTTGGAAGACGGGCCAGAGCCTTGTTATGACACTGCCCTTTGGGCCTGTTGGGTGAAATCTCCTCATACGCAGGACCTTTGGACACTGCCAAAGGGAGTGGACCTCTCATGAGGTCCCAGAGATGTAAGCCCTTCGACTTTGCACAGCTGTCCCAGCAACTGTTTTGTGATAACCTATTCAATCCATACCTTAGGATGAATCAGTAGCTGTCAAGCTGCTGATTTGCAATATGGAGCATCCTCACCTGCCTCCCTATCTTACCTTGAGGCTTGTCTACAGTTTACACTATGCTTTTTTTTTCAGTAGCAGTAGATTTTATGAATTTCCTTGGAGATAAGAATTATGACTTAAATTTTCAAATATTCTTGATTGACTCAAACCCCATGAACATTCAGATTATTCTCGGGGGAAAATAGATATTTCACATTTGTTACTTTACTGTCTGTCTTAGCATCTCCTTCTGCATGTGTCAAATTGGTTCCTTAAAAATAGCCTTTCAGAATTTTTCTTTCTCATTCCTGCCTTGGTTCCTTCCGTTTTAGTCTGTCTCCCTTTCCAATATGATATGTTTATATAATCCTGGTAGTATAAGGGACTTGGAGCCATCATCTCTTGCCCAGCATCTTACAGGCATTGTTTTTATTATTCTCCCTGGAAATTCATGTTTAACAGGGAGAGGGGAACCTTAATTTTAATTGGATAATTAAGTTGGAGACATTATTCTTTTAAAATTCCCCAAGTTAACTAGTAAATCATCATTATTCTTAATCCTAAAATGTGAATGCAATACTAATAAAAGTAGAGTTATTTCTTAGCTTAATTGCTAATGCAGAATAAAGGATTATTATCATAATAGTACCTACAACCTTTTGCTACAGCATTATAACAGTTCAGAACGCAGGCTGCACTCAAGTCCAAACTTCGTTTTGGAGAGGAATCTCTTAGAGGATTGTAGATTCCACTTGATATTCCTGTCATTAAACACATTCAAGGTGGACCAAGTTGAGTGCTGTAGGCAAATGAATGGCTAGCACATGTGTTTCAAGGACAGCCTCTGAAGGAGAAATCTTGGCCAGACACCACGTTGGGAGTATTAGGTTAATGCTCATGTACACCTACTGAGTGGATCATTACTGTGTTTATGCAGCAAATGCTTACACGAGGGAGGGGGGTGGAGAGAAGGAATGGACGGGTGAATAAATGAATGTACAAACAAATCCATTAAAGACTTGTTAGGGCTCAGAAATGGCACAGTCCATGACATGAGTATGAACCATTCATTTAATTCATTGTTTTCATTATATTGACGTAAATATGTAAACCCTGGTGTTAGTTCTCGTTCCACTTAGCAGATTGTAGTTTGTCACTTGGGCAGTTCTATACCAACGTTTCCCACAGGGCTGTCTTCTTTCAGAATCTCTTAATTTGTCCAACATAAGAAAAAACAGGGTTTATTTATTTGTTTGTTTTTAGTTGAGGGCCACTGTTGCCACTTAGGGCTCCCTGGGATGAAACTTAAAAGTAGCTAGACTTAACTCCTCCTTCTCTGCTGCCCAGGAAGCCCAGCTAGGGGAAAGCGTGTGGAGGAGGTGTTAAGTCTAAGAGAGGACCTGGAGCTGCAGATAGTGAACAGAACGAAGAGGAGAGCAGATGAATGCCTTTTGTAACAGAGAAGATCATTCTCCTTTTAGAGAAAACCATTCTCCTTTTAGAGAAAACAAGGAATCGTTGCTAAGAATTTTTTGGTCCACTTGAACTATGGTGATATTTTAATAAGCACATATTTATTATCATCTTCCTGATCACAAAATTTAGGCACTCTAGTTTATATTCTAGTTTATATTCATCCAGCCATTTTCCTTTATTCTCTGTGCTTCAGTCATGCCCCATAGGTGGAGCATTTTTCAATTGGTATTCTTTATTGATGAATGAAATAATTATCAGACATTGACTGTAGAACTTCTCAGATGTTTTATTCTTCTTCATGTCTGTGTGTCCTTTAGCTCTCTGTCTGTCTACTACAAGATTCTATAGATATCTCAATAAAATGTTTACTGGTATCTGAAATTTCTTAAGAGAATGTGGTCATGTGAGGAAGGCAGTGACCCTAACAAAAGGAGGACTTCTGCCTTTAATGCTGGCCTCCAACATTGACCAGCCATATGTCCTTCACCTTCTTATTCATGGAGTTCCACATTCATCTTTTTTTGTACTTGGTACCACTTTTCCTAATCAAATCAACAGTCATGTCATTGAGATTCTGATAGTCATATCCTAGAGACACCTCAGTGCTTGGGCAGTTCTAACCCTTGGCCATGGGTGGATGGTGGTCATTGCCCCAGGGAGCTAATTACTCATCACTCCAGGGGGTCGTGAGAGAAGAAGGTCAAATCATTCTGCTTAATGACAATACCACTTCCATGACCCTGGGGGTGAGCACTCGGGCGTCATTTGAGACTTTCGGATTTTCTGACCTCTGACAAAATTTTAATTACCCAGGAAGAATAAGCACGGCTGTGACATCTGTCGCTGTAAGAAATGCCCAGAGCTCCGGTGCAGTAAGATCTGCTCCCTGGGTTTCCAGAAGGACAGTCATGGCTGTCTCATCTGCAAGTGCAGAGGTAAGTGCTAGTGCCTGCCCTTGCCTCAGAAACCAAGAAAAAGACAGCCTGTCAGTGAAACAGTTTCGCTGGTCATTGTCCGCTCTGACAGCACCATCACTCTCTAGGGGACCATCTCTTGCAACTCCGTGGACTGTAGCCCCCACTGCCCACCCCACTTGGTTTTAGAAAATCCCGTGAATAGAGGAGCCTGGCGGGCTACAGTCCATGGGGTCTCAAAGAGTTGGACAGACTGAGCACATAAGAGAATGTAGAGTGAAAGGAGGAAAATTCAGTTATAAGCCTTCCAGAAGGAGAGACACGGATTTGTAAGGGTTTTTTCCTCCCATTTTTCAAAATTGAGGGCATATTTACATGAATTCTTTTCATGATCCTTTCCCGTATCATGAACTGTGCTCTGTAAACGGGATTTTTTGGTGACTGGGTAGTGCTGCCTGTAAAGACACTGCAGGCTGTTTCTCCTGTGCAGTAGCTGCTTCTTTACCAGGCTGCCTTCTGTCTGTCCAGAGGTCTCTGCCTCCGCCGGGCCACCCGTCCTGTCAGGCACGTGTCTATCCATGGATGGCCATCATCATAAAAATGAGGAGAGCTGGCATGATGGGTGTCGGGAATGCTACTGCCACAGTGGACGGGAGATGTGCGCACTGATCACCTGCCCCGTGCCTGCCTGTGGCAACCCCACCATTCACCCGGGACGGTGCTGCCCATCATGTTCAGGTAAAGGCTGGCTGACGTCTTGTTCGCTCCCTAAGCAAGCGACTTCTGCCTCCTAGGGCGTCATCACATCTCTAACTCTGGGGGGAGCGCAGGGGACGACCCCTGGAACACACTTCCACTCTCTGGTTTTCATCAGCAGTAGCCACAAGCATCAACAGGGCATGATAAATGATTAGCCAGAAACCACTAGACTATTCTAGAGCTCTAAAAGCACTCTCCTAAATTTTGAAGGTTTGAACTCCATTTTACTGATTGGTCTTTGAACTCCATTTGTATAAAGGTTTGTGGGCTTATGTACTTAAAACTTCAGCCCTCCACTTTATGGATAGTGTATTGAGGCTGAATGTGTTAGTTTATTGGAGGGGCTTGGTGTTGATTTTATCCCATGAAAGCTTCTTATTTATAAAGTAATAATCGAGAGGGAGAGAATTACTGAAGTCTGTGGCTATTGCTTTTTTTTATTCCTAATTAATAGATATATGGCAGTCTTGCCAAATGGAGATGTTTAGAGTGACCACATATCCAAAACATTTAAAATCATAATAATGCTCCTCAAAATAAGTTAGTAGAAGAACAGATTTATAATTCACAGTGCTCCAAATTGTGGCTGTCCATAACAGTAATTATTATGATAATACCTCATCTAGTGCCTTAACAAGCAAAGAGCTCAGCACGGTTTTATATTTATTATTTCTTCCACTAAGTGGAGGTCATTGAGTTAGGGAAAAATAAACTCAGGCAGATTTTCATTTGGAAAACAGACACAGAGATTAACTCTCTTAACCAAAGTAAAATAGTGTGTCTGCTGGCCGGCCAGAGAGACATGAAGTCTCCTGAGTCTTGCATCACATTTCTTTTAAAGTTGAAATGTACTGTTTGCGTTTGGAGTAGTGATTGTATTTCCCCTGGTCAGTCCTGGTTCTGTATCTCCCTCTGCCTGTGCAGCAGGTACACTCAAGAACCTGAGATCTGGGCCTTTGGCAGCAAGGCAGGCTCAGCCTGGGAGGGAAGGTACCACACACTAGCACCTTGGTCTGCACCTGCTTTGCCTGCCAGGGTGGGAATGGGCAGAGGGGCACTGGAAGTCCCTTTCAGCCCTGAGATTCTGTATACCTTGATAACTAAGGAAAGTTCTAGGCAGCCTCCATGTCCCTTTAATAGTGGGCCTGGTGACAAAGTTTGTTTTGTTTCCCCTGGTTAAGCCAGATGTGCTCTGTATCAAAACTGTTTCCTGGTTCATGTTTTGCTAGTTAAATATGAAAAACCACCAGTGTCGACTGAAACAGAAGATAAATGAACAAATCTAATGAGACAGAACTGATTTGACTCTTAGGGGAAAGAAAAATCATTTATTCCCATGAAGACCCCCATGCTTTAATTATGAGCATGAGAGTGTAGAGTGTGGCCTGCATCTGGGTCTTTGCTAAACTTGGTACTCAATGAAGAACTCTAACTGGTGGAAATGCGAAGATACTACTGAGAATAGATGACTGACTTGAGTATGGAAAGTCAGAGAAACAAATGTAGTTTTGTCTGTTACAGAGATATGGAAAGTTCTTATGGAAACACACACAGAATTATTGGTGTGTGATTGCGGATGAGGGACTATCTAGACATACACATACAAAAACATATACGTATTGGCATACATAAATATGTAGGTATGTTTTCTTCCAAAAATCTTCAATGAGTTGCCATGTATGGTTCTTTATGAATAGATACCCCAGCACTGATACATTCACGGACTCCTACTCCTACTTTAAAGAGTATTTTCTCCTATCTTCTATTCAGAGATCAGCTATTTTTCCTTCTGAGATAAATGAGCAACCTCTGAATCTTCTGATAGAAGATTCGCTAGAGGATACGGTTTCTCAGATTTTTTTCCCCTATCTCTCTTACCTTCTACCTTTTACTTTTTCTACCTTTCAGTTTTTCTGTCACATCTGATCACTCATGTTTTGCCGTGAGGCACATGGATGTATATAGCAAAGGAAATCACAGTAAGGCACCTGCACACACATGTCATTTTTCGTCTGACCATTTTCCCTGGTCATCCACATTTAAAAGAGCAGCGATTCTCAACCCTCTGCAAGTCCTTTCCAACGGGAGCCTCTCTCCAACATTAGTGAGCTGATGCTCTTTGGAACAATTTTATCTTTTCCTGTAAGCCATGAGAAATGTACTTTTATCTCATACCAGCCCAATTTTTATCCTAATTATCTTCTTCTCTACTTCCCTCATATACTAGAATGTCTGGCCCAGTTGCTTATGCACATAAGTGTTGGCTGATGTCAGTTTTCTGTGGTATGTACACTTGGTCAAAGTTCCAGTCTTTACTAGCTCCCTGGAGATGAAGCGGTCTTAAAAGTTACCTTCTTAGCTGGACCCGGGCCCACACCACTGTATCTCCTCGGTATTGCTAACTCTCAGGCTGAACACTGCTTGGAAAGACACAGCCCATGAGTTCTTAGATGTCAGCTCTGAGCGTCTCTGCACAAACAGGGTAGATCTCCTGGGGCCCGATTTCCGCTGAGCTCCAGGCGTGAGCCCGCCGCGGCGTCTGCAGACGGCCGCCCCGCAGGGTGCCCCACTGTCAGCACCTTCTTGAAACGCCTGTTGTGTTTGGATGATATGAACACGGTTAATATCTTCATACTTCTCATTTCCCCAGCACAACTTCAGGGCAACTCCCAGTGCCTCTTCAGACGTTTTCAGCATTAAATTCCCTCTCTATCTTTATCATCTCACCAGGAGCTCCAAATTCCCCCTCCACTGGGGAGAAGAAGCTCATACTTACCGTCAACCTCTGAGCGTTTACCTCTCTTGATCATATCACCAAATGTTTAGTCTCAGGTGAGGTTTCACACTGTAAATTCTGAAAAAGCAGTCCTGCTCACTGGGCTGACAGCTGGTCTATAGTGGGGTGTGTCCTGCTTAAGAGCAGGACTTATTTCTGAGCCTAAAAGGACCCAGGGCCCCAAAGATAATGAAGAGGATGAGGCACAAATCAGTTGGCAATTCTTTTTAATCTGTAGGCATATTCATGATGCAAAGAAGCATAGACATAGGTTCAAATGCCTTGTCTCCCCTTAATATTCTGAGTTCTCAGTTTCATCATAAGTAAAATAGGATAACAGTACCTGTTCACACAGCTGGTGTAAGGAATAAATGAAGTAACACATGTAAAGTGCTAAACATGGAAACTGGACCATAGTGAGCATTCAGTTAGTGAGAGATCTTTATTCTAGACAATCCTACTCATTCACAGACATCCCCTAAGAGGCTCCTGTTTCCTTCAACAGTGAGGGTCCCTGTAATTTAATTGTCTCGACAGATTCTGTCATTCCATGTTGACAGGCTTGAACCACTTCCTGAAAAATAGCCCTTCTGCCTTATATTTCTGTGCATGGAATGTTTTCTCCCCTGTCCTCCGGGTAAGAGCCACCAGTTCGTCTCCTCTGTCGCTCAAAGCCCACAGCACCGGGTTCTTCACAAGCGGGTGAGACTGCAGCTGGATCATTTCCTGTGTTTGGCTCTTCTCTTGTTCCGCAGATGACTTCGTGGTGCAGAAGCCAGAGCTCAGCACGCCCTCCATCTGCCACGCCCCCGGGGGAGAGTACTTTGTGGAGGGAGAAACGTGGCACATTGACACCTGCACGCAATGCACGTGCCACAGCGGGCGGGTGCTGTGTGAGACGGAGGTGTGCCCGCCGCTGCTCTGCCAGAACCCCACACGCACCCAGGACTCCTGCTGCCCACAGTGCCCAGGTAACCGGCGCTGCGTCACGGGGAGGGCCAGGGCTACAGTCCGAGCCTCGTCATCCTGCAAGACCAGTGGGCCGGGTGGAGCCCCAGGGGGTAACATGCCAGGCCCAGTCACCAGTATCCCAGACAGGAGTGACCTGGGCAGCCGGCTTCCTGAATTCACTCCCTTCTGTCGAGCACATGTTTATGCCATATGCCAAGTATGCTTTGCACCAGAGGTGACTGTAAACAATAACAGAAAATTGTTTCTACCTTTTTTTCCCTTAACCCTAAATCTCAGACTCAAGAGAGAGTCCTGCTGCACCAAATTATTCCAGATGATTTTGCTATTGTGAAGTCATCTTTGTCATTACAAAATGTGAAGAGCAGTTATTGATAAAGAATGTAAAATTATTTGAGAAACTTAAGATATATGTGTTTGATGAAGATACTTTGTTAAACAGAAGAATTGCTAAAATATGCATAACACCCACATTTTCAAGTCTGCAGTGATTAAGATCCGAAAGTATTAAAACGACCAGCACTGCGTATGTCCAAAGAGCACTATTGTTTTCTTTTTTTTTTTCAGTCTTCAGATAATCTGGCCTTAGCAGATGAATTTATAGTCATGTAACAAACACAATGAAATTTTGTCAGACTTTTTAAACATAAATTGCTGATCTTGCAACTAAAGTAGCAATTCTAATTAATACCAGAATATATAACTTTTTTCCAGAAGACACTTAATTTGTATAATTACCAAGTAGATAGCACACTAGTGTAGTTTTGCTGTTGCTCAGTCTTTTATCTTTTCAACTTAAATCAATAATCATTTATTTTCTAAATGTATATTCTTAGAGCATTTTTGCTCAGTAAAACATAACCCTTGCATTTGATTAGTTTCTTTACATTGGATTGTCTAGTCAACCAACTGGAATATATTATTCTGTCATTATATAACCAGCGTAGTTGATGTCCAAAATCTTCCTGGGTTCACATTGATGATATTTTTAATTGCATCAGACAAAATTGTAGGGATAGCCACATTTTTGCTGTTGTCGCCATGCCCTGCTGCTTAGGTAATATCTTAGTACAGAGTCTTTGGTGTAATTTTCAACCATGTTAATCTGAAAAGCTTAATTAGTGTGACATCTTTCCTAGTATAATAGTTCAGATGTCTTATGTTGTTAGGATATACCCTGGAAATGACAGTGTTAGTCGCTTAGTCGTGTCCAACTCTTTGCGACCCCATGGACTTAGCTCACCAGGTTCTTCTGTCCATGGAATTCTCCAGGCAAGAATACTGGTGTAGGTAGCCATTCCCTTCTCCAGGGGATCTTCCTGACCTAGGGATCGAACTCGGGTCTCCTGCATTGCACATGGATTGTTTACCCAATATACCCTAGTCCCTGCTATATTATATAACATAACTCTTTTATTTAGATACAAACCCTACAGTTTCTCTGTTAATGTATGACCATGACTATTCCCATCCTCCTGATGGAAACTACTTTGGTCTTTTCACTGGTAATCATGAATTTAAATCCATTTATAGCTTCATTGTACAAGTGCTTAGGGACTGCCTGAATTGAGCCATGGAGATCCTGGGGTTGATGAGAACAGACACAACTCCTGTCTTATGAAGCAGTAATCCAGAAGAAGAGCTGAACGGTTTCGTATTCCACCTTTAAGTAAATCACGACAGAGTGAGAGGAGTGCCTGGAAAGGAAAGCACTTTTAAAAAAGCACATGTAGGAACTTCCCTGGTGATCCAGTGGCCAAGACTCCATGCTCCCAGTGCAGGGGGCCCAGAGTCCATCCCTGGTCAGGGAACTAGCTCCCACATGCCACAGCTAAGTTCAAGTGTAGCCAAATAAATAAATATTTAAAAAAAATTAAAAAGCACATGTAACCTAGGAAGCTTTAGCTAAAGTGAGAAGTACCTCAGTTGCTGCTCGTCTTAGGATCTGAGAAGAAATACAGAGGTTGGTTTAGGGGACGGGACATCTCCACGACCACTGGCCCAGATTTAACCTCTGACTGGACTCAGAGGTTCAGCCCAGGCAAAGAACAAGAGGTCCCTAGAAATGGGACTCCTTTGTGTGCTAAGGACTGATTTCTTAGAGCCAGGCCTCAAGGTCAGTGCACATGAACAGAGGCCCTGCCGATTCTACCAGCAAATGGGAATAAGCACCCCCTGTATACCTGGCTTTGATCTCTCCTTTATTAATGTATGCCTAGGTGACTCTTCCTTTCTTTGCATATAACTTGAGGGATACTTCAATGATAGCCTTTATCGTAAATGTTAGGACTTTGTTTCCTAGATCAGTATTCCAAAGGCTACACTTAGATCTGTGAATAAGCATGTCCCTGGAGTGATCTTAGATTTTAAAATCAGTCACCTACCCCATCATTGATCTTTCAGAACTTTCCATTCATAGTTGTGTTGTAGTGATAAAAAGTCTTAAAATTCAAGTGAAGATCGACAGCAGCACTGATAAATGGAGTACTTCACAGCTAGAAGAATACCATCTCTAATCTTAGGATCATGTCATGCTGAGTCACTTCAGTTGTGTCCAACTGTTGGCGACCATGTGGACTGTAGCCCACCAGGCGCCTCTCACTATGGATTCTCCAGGCAAGAATACTGGAGTGGGGTTGCCATACCCTCCTCCAGGGGATCTTCCTGACTCATCCCTAACATCTCCTGCATTGGCAAGTGGATTCTTTACCACTAGTGCCACCTGGGAAGCCCAGTCTTAGTGAATGCCTCAACATTGAAGTGTCACATGAGGTTTAGAAGTCTGTTCGGGTGTTGGTTGGCTAGGACTGCATGGGGCTGCAAATAGGAGAAACCCCAGCTCAGTTTTTAAACAAGTAGAGGTTTCCTTTCCATGCATTATGGGAAGCTTGGAGCCAGATGTTGACCACATCGATTTAGTATCTTAGTGATAGCAAGGCCTCTCTTTACAGGTATGAGAAGGATATTATAGCTACAGGCCACAGGCTCATAGTCAAGGCTGGAAGGTTAAGGGTCGCTTTACATCTGCCTTACTTTTAAGGAAGGGAAAGGTGGGACTTCCCTCGTGGTCCATTGGTTAAGACTCCACTCCCACTGCAGGGGGCTCAGGTTCAGTCCTTGGTCAAGGAACTAAGATCTCACATACCACATGGTGTGGCCACAAAAACAAAAATAAACAAAAATATTTAAGAAAAAGGGGGAAGCAAAAGCTTTCGTAGAGGTCCCCTGATTACCAGTAAATCCATTAGCCACAGCTTAGTGACACAGCTGCCTCTACTTGTGCAGGAGACTAGAAAAGGAAGGAGCAGATTGTTCCACCTGACATGTCAACCTTGTGGTCCAAGTCCTCAGCCACCCCACCTCCCGTCCCCCAAATCAGGATTTTGTTATGCTAAGGAGAAAAGGTAGCATGGATGTTGTGCAAACAACTAACAGAATCTCTGCAACAGACCTTTTGTGTCTGTTGTTTTGCTTAAAAACCCCAGACCTGGTCCAAGTCAGACATGCTCTTTCGTTCCTGAGTCTGTTTTAAGGAGACACACGAGTGCCTGGTGGGCGAGCACGCTTCGTGTGGGGCAGAGTGAGGCTCGCTGTGTTGCACAGTGGGTGCCCTGCAGCATCTTCTTTCCCCGGCTGACCTTCTGTTCACTTTTGCAGATGAACCTCTCCAGCCTTCCTCATCCCACAATGACAGTGTGCCTAGTTACTGCAAAAACGATGAAGGGGATATATTCCTGGCAGCTGAGTCCTGGAAACCCGACGTGTGTACCAGCTGCGTGTGCATGGATAGCGTCATTAGCTGTTACTCTGAGTCTTGCCCTTCTGTATCCTGTGAAAGACCTGTGTTGAGAAAAGGCCAGTGTTGTCCCTACTGCATAGGTAAGACCAAGAAAAAAAATCCTTTCTCTTGCCCAGCGACCACTAATTCTCTATTGACAGCTATATGCATAGATCAATTAGTAATTTTGAAATCCGTTTTTCTGGTTGACATACCACAGAGACCCAGTGTAGGTCACAACAGGAGGAGCAAAGATGTGAAAGGTGTATTTCCGAGGTAAAGCATGTTGAGAGTACAGAAATGCTTTCTGAGGATATCATAATGTTACAATGCCATCAGGTTCTACTGGGCTCCTTTGGCATTTGGGGGTTTTCACTATTAGAGTTAGAACTCTTCTCCTTCACCTTATTATTGTCTGTGGTCTTTTTGTCCACACAGAACCACCATGTCTCGTATCAGAGTACACTTCGTGCCTGAAGCTTGCCACTACCTTAAGATCAGCCAAATACCAGATACTGATTTAATCTCCCAGTTCTTCCTCTGTCTGCTGACACTTAATTGATCCTATTTAGACCATGTGGTCGTCCATGTTGAGAGCCTAGGGACACAGAATGAGACCTGTGTCACGTCAGAGCCCTCTCCTTCATGTGACCCACGGGGATGCATCTTACGATCAGAGGACATACATATATTAGCCCCAGACATCTATACCAAAACTGGTCCTATGCACACAAGCCAGATGCTGTTCTGGAGTCCCAAAGGTGAGGCTCAGACAGCTGGCAGCTCTAATACAGCACAGTCCCTACTCCCAAGGCTCTCACTCTCTCTGATTGCTTCTGTCTCAGTAAAACTCATAAAGTCAAGTGAAAGACAATGACGTATCTCAGTCCAGTTGTGAACCTATAGTCAGAGTTAGCAGGTGAAAAATTAGGCAAGCTGTATTAATGGCAGGCATCACGTGTTTATTGTTGAAGATATTTGCATGCTTTCTAGATGCAAGTCAGTACATATATTTGGGGTAAATGCGTGAGGAGGAGGGGAAATCTTCTGGCCACAGGACTTTGTAGCAGCCCGTGTAGATGAGTCAGTAAACGGCGCTCAGGTGGCCATCGGCCACCACTCAAGCTTCTCAGGATAGCTCCTCTGGCCACTGTGGGGTCACTCCCTCTGAACACTTATTCTGCACATTAGTATATGAAAGATGGAAAGATTTTAAAACACAATTTCTGGTCTCAGGAATTTTACAGAGCTTGATTTTCTCCATGTCATGGTTAGGGAATGTGTGAAAATGGATTCTCTTCTTTTCATAGGGTGACTGTCTATCCAGTTTATTCTTTAAACTGTGCTTTTGTGAGTGAAGTGGGGACTGTTCATAATTTTGACGGGACCATGGCTCTAGACCAGGAGTGTCCCAAGCCAGTGGGGACCTATGGTTGCCCCAGCTCTTAGTGACAGGGATGTTAGATATGCTGTAATACCTACAAAGCTAGCTTTGTAGCTTGTAAGCGGAAGCCAAAAATGTATCAAGGCATCCATCCAGCCTACTGCTACATATCTTCTCAGAGAGTTGACTGGCATTCATCTTGTTAAAAATGGCATAGTCTTTGATGAGATCTGAATGAAAAGTGTAACCAGGTCACTATTTCAGACCAGGGGTAGAGGGGGTGGAAATGTACAGCCAGGAGCAACATATTGAAATACCAAAACTTCTGTCCTAAGGACACAATTTATAAATCAACCAGGAGTATTTGGATCATAGTTGGAAACCAAGGCCCAGGAAACCTGAGAATTCTGTAACCTTCAGAGGAAAAACCCAGCTGTGAATTTCTCATGTGTTGAAACGCTTTGAATTTTTTTTTTTTTTAAGATAAAAAAGTTCCTGTTGTGTTTTGCTACTTAATTGGTGAATATGTGATTAGTAAGTTGCTCAACTAATTAATGTGTTTCCATGTGATAGTAGTAAATCACTTTACTGTCTCACAAAACCAGTTTAACAAATCAATACTTATGGAAAGAAACCTGCATATCCTAGAATTCTGTGTTCTTTGTCTTTTTGTTTTTTTTTTGCTTTTGCTTTCATATTTTCCTATTCCAATTCCTGCATCTAGACTGTACATTGTTCTTTAGTGTGGGGAGGAAAATACCAGTTTGGTCTCAATTTGTGATTTTGATTTCAAATGAGATTATAGGCACTTTCACTACATTGTGGTTCACATAAACTCATAACAACAGAGTAGAAATTTTGATTGTTACAGCAGTCCCCACGCCCACCGCCCCGGCCACATTGATGCAGGTATAACTGTATAATATGAACCTATGAGGTATCTTCTGCGGAACATATTTGGGGTCTTGAGTTGATGAGTAATACTGTGTGCTGTTATCCTCACATCCATCTTAATTGCTTCATACATGTTTTATTTCTGAAATAGTCATTGTTGTTATCATTTAGTTGTCAAGTTGTGTCCAACTCTCTGCAACCCTATTTTGGACTGTAGCCCACCAGGCTCCTCTGTCCATGGGATTCCAACAGGCTAAAATACTGGAATGGGTGACCATTTCCTACTTCTCCAACCCAGGGATGGAACCTAGTTCTCCTGCTTGTTAATCCAAGCAGATTCTTTACCACTGAGGCACCTGGGAAGCCTTGAAATAGTCATTAGGAGTCTCTGTATGCATAATGCTGCTGCTGCTGCTGCTGCTAAGTCACTTCAATCATGTCCGACTCTGTGCGACCCCATAGACGGCAGCCCACCAGGCTCCCCCGTCCCTGGGACTCTCCAGGCAAGAACACTGGAGTGGGTTGCCATTTCCTTCTCCAATGCGTGAAAGTGAAGTCGCTCAGTCGTGTCCTACCCTCAGTGACCCTATGGACCGCAGCCTTCCAGCAAGAGTACTGGAGTGGGGTGCCATTGCCTTCTCCGCTGTATGCGTCATACTTTCTTGCAATTAGCCTTTCAGATTGGGCTTCATTCTGTCTCCCATCTAATACTCAAGCATATGAAGTCAAATTCAGTTCATGACTACGATTTGAGGATTTTCTGACCCTCCAGTGTGCTCCCTTCACCTCTCCAGGCTTCTTCTCTTGTCAGCTTCCCATCAGCGTGGTCCCTCAGTAAGGGCACCAAGCCTGGGCAGCCATAGCACGCCTATGAGCAGTTGTCAGCTGTGCCCCACCGGCAAAGTCTTCATCCCCACCCACATCACCGAGCAAGGGGAAAAAGTGGGCATGCCGTCATTCTGCGTGGCATAAAGCTCCCGATGGCTTCTCAGCAGGCTCCAAGGACCAGTGCTTTCATTGTCTCCTGTTCTAGGCTTTCTCACTGTGAACCCAGCTCCTTGTTAACCCAGGCAGTCTGTTCCCAGGGTCACATGTACCTCCGCCAAGCCTACGGCGCTGACCTCACCATGGCTGCAGATCACCGCCCTGGGTGCCTTTTCTTCCAAATCAATCAAATATAGATTTCTAAAAAACCGGATACCTGCCTTTGATCTGACTTCTTTTTTTAGTGATAAAATCTCTGAAGAAAAGAGTTCTTGCTTTCATCTTGTAAAGTAGCCTTTTTTTCAGTTACCACAAGAGAACGGAAAAGGGTGATCCTGCTAAACACAGTATTATTACAAATGTTTGGTGTTCCTTTCAGATAAATTATCAAGTCAGTAAAGTGCAATGATAATGCTTCTCTCTAATGTGTGAAGGCCTCATATTATGTGTACTAATTTAATAGAATGTGTAATAGACATAATTAATAGGATTGATGATTAATTTTGAAAAGTGAACAGCTTTGTCTAATTACTTATAATACCCATCATTAAGGAATTCATCTTTGTACTGGAAAAAAGCTAAGTAGTAATTACCCAATCATTTTAGTGGAACATCTTCAGATTCTTGAATTTTTTCTATTCTAGCTTCCTACACAAATACATACAAACTTAGATTTTATTCTCATAGGCTTTTTGACTGTCATGATGGCTTAAAGAAAGGAGAATGAGAATCAAGAGATGACTTGAATGTAGCTCAGGTGGGGATAAAAGGCCTGATAGGAATTTTAATGTGTGATGGCAGATTTGACACATGGTTCCTTAGAAAGAGCAGATGCCTTCTTCATGTCAGACTTGCAAGGTAGCATCTGGGGCCTTATCACTGACTACATGCTACGTGCCTTTTTGGAACCTTCCTGAAGAAAAAAATTATTTCAGTGCTTCAGTGATATCTTTATCCCATCACTGCTAAAGGGCAGCAGGTGGTGTACCACCAGCACTTCCTGTGCCTGAGGGGACGCTTGGCCTGACACATCACCATTGCTCTGATGTCTGTGTCCGTGATGCTTCACCAAGGGCCAAACTGGCGTCTTCTGTCAGCAACCCAGCAGATCTGCACCATGTCCAGGAGCGCAGTCATTCCCGAGTGTTATATTCACAACTACTATATTTGCATTATGTAATATAAAACACTATAAAATTGATGATATCTATTACTATAGATATTATCTGTAATATTATAAAATATTATAAAGAAAGGGCACTACATTGATCATAAAGATCTCTCTTCATTTAGTCTTTGGGGTCTTCAAGCCCATATCACTGCCGCATCATACCTGATGACTTTGGAAATGTAGATGTTCAGGTGTCCCCCCTGACCCCCCACCAGATGAGGAGCTGAATAAGCAGCTCTTGTGTGGGCCAAGTCATAAGTATGACTCAGTGCATAGAATGCAGTAAGTCCCCAGCATATGAACCTTTAAGCTGCAAACTTTCAAAGATGAAAACATGCACTCATGTGTTCAGTCAAGTCAGTTAGCATGTCTGGCATACATTGTCACATTCATGTGTCCTCTACAAATGGCTGTGTTCTTGTGGACTTTACTGTATAGGACTGTACAGAGTACAGAAGTACAGTGTATTTATTTCTAGCCCAGGATGTCCAAAGACAAGCACAAAAGCAGCAGTGAGTAGCTGGCCCTGTACTGTACTTGCCAAGGTAGTGTACTATAAGATTAAAATGTTATCTGTTTCTTTGTGTCTGTTTCTTATGTATTATTTGTGTAAAAAGCATTATAAACCCATTATGCTATAGTACTATATGCATGCTTAGTTGCTCAGTCGTGTCTGACTCTTCTGCCACGGCATGCACTGTAACCCACCAGACTCCTTTGTCCAAGGGATTTCCCAGGCAAGAATAATGAAGTGGGTTGCCATTTCCTTCTTCAGAGAATCTTCCTGATCCAGGGATCAAACCCAAGTCTCCTGTGTCTCCTGCATTGCATATGGATTCTTTACATGCTGAGCCATCAGGGAAGACTATTTAGCCGATTGTGTTAGTTGGGTACCTAGGCTAACTTTGCTGGACTTATAAACAAATTAGACTTAGAATTTGCTCTCTGAATGGAACTTGTCCGTATGTACAGGACTTGCTGAATTGTCTTGAAGTGTAGCATTGGCAAGCATTTTTATTTATTTGTAGCTGTATGTTGTTTTATAAACTATCTGAGGTCAGATATTTAGAGCCGAGTTTGTTGGCTGGAAATCCCTGCGTCACTGCATCTTTCTCATTTAAGTTTTTGTCAAAGGCTTAGTTATTTTGGGAGGATAGTCATTTTTCTTTTGTGTGTTTGTCTACACACACACATATTTATTTCATAATTTGATGTGAACAAAATTATATTCTGATTACATGTCTTCAAGTCATCAGTATCTTTTAAGTGTCTCTAAGTATCTCATATCTTTAAGGATCTGTGAAAATGAGTTCTAGTATAGATGGTACATGAAAAAGTGGTTTTCTTGTGGGTTATATCAAAACATCTGTCTGATTAGAGATTAGCTACTTTTATGTTTTTATATGTCTTATATTAACATTTGAGTTGGAGCTTTCAAGTGGAGTCCAGCTGTCTTGGCACTCAATTGTACTGGTGTCATTATATTTCCTCTCCACAGTGATCTTAACTAGCAAATGATTAATAATATTTCTCCTTGGTAAGGAGACTTACCAAGACTTACAACTTGGTAATGACTGTGCTTTATATCAGTCTATCATACTACATTCGTTTTTGCCTAGATTTATGTTTATTTGTTTAGGTATCTTTTCTTAGAGATAAATATAAATACTGTCTCTTTGGAACATCTGTTGATTATTGTGTATTTAACTCAGTCCGAGAATCAAATGGGAAATAGTTAATACAGCGTCTCTAAGATATACAATCCATAGGACTAAATGTTGTGCGTTTTTAACCCATCACACTATAATATTAGCATCTTCATTGGAACACTTTTCACAGCTATTTCTTCAATATGTTTTGCTAAAATTAAAAACTTCTCTGTGTTGGGAAGAGAATGTACTTTAAAGCCAAGGTGTTATGACCCCATCTCTGGCACGTTCTACCTATAGGTCTTGGTGATAAGACAACTGTTGCTCAGTTTTCTCATCTATAAGATGAGAATAATAATATTGTTCTATACTTCATTAAAGTTCTGTGAAAATTAAGTGATACACATATGTGCATGCATGCTTAGTCACTCCATCGTGTCTGGCTTCTTTCTGACCCCATGGACTATACCCCATCTGGCTCCTCTGTCTCATAGGATTTTCCAGGCAAGAATAATGGTGTGGGTAGCCATTTCCTTCCCCAGGGAATCTTCCCCATCCAAGAATCGAACCTGGGTCTCCTGCATTGCAGGCAGATTCTTTATTGTCTGAGCCACCATATTTATGAAAAGTCCATACATATGTGAAGTCTGTTTGTTGCTCAGTCGTGTCCATCTCTTTGTGACCCCATGGACTGTAACCTGCCAGGCTCCTCTGTCCATGGAATTCTCCAGACAAGAATACTGGAGTGGTTAGCCATTCCCTTCCCTAGGGGATCTTCCCGACCCAGGGATCAAACTCAGATCTTCTGCATTGCAGGCAGATTCTTTACCATTTGAGTCACCAGGGAAGCCCAGTATGTGAAAGCTCCTTAAAATGGTAAAGAGGATATGAATATATATTGGCTCAGAGTTACAGCTCTCTGAACACGTGGTGCACCTGACCTAGGTGACAGACACCACAGGGACCCTTCATATCTCACTCTAAATACAGCTCCCACCTTTCTGCAAGAGAAACTGGATATCGCATCCCAGTGATGAATTTCTGAAGGACGCAACTCTCTGAGAAAACACTTTGGTGATATACTTCATCCTGCACACTTCCAGCTTAAATAAATAGCCCATGATGCCCTCAGTCACCTTATCATGACCCCAGTGGAAGCAGCGTGCTATCTGCAGGTCTGTTTTGCAGCTGGGTGGTAGCAGTGCCTGGCCCCCAGGCCTCAGAGCTTCACTTTCCTTCCATGCCTCTGGACATCACACAGAAGAGAGAGGGAGCTCCTTTATTTTTCTATTTGCATTGAGAGGCTAGTCCCACTTGAGGAGTCTGTGGACTCGTTGTACAGGATCCGCTGTGATTCCTGGAAGCAAAGAATATGGTGTTTACTATCAGGGGAGGCACCCAAGTGCTTCCTGCATGTTCTTCAGAGCTCTAGCTCCCTGGGGCCCCTGCTCTGCAACCCCAGTGGTCACAGACAGTGCCGAGTGATTTGAGCAAAAGGAAAGCGGGATGCATTTCTGTGTATTGTTTGGAGGGTGTAAGATGGGTAACATTCAGTTGTCACGCGCTATACTAACTTTGGAACTGGTCTAAAGTTGTTGTGACAAAAATAAACAGGGTTTGATTTCAGTTTGTTTAGATGGTGCCCTCCACCCTAGGAAGCATCTCATCTTGCTTATCCCATAGGCAGCTTTCCCCTCTCACTTCTATATCCTTTTCAGGCCCCTGGCTGTGTAAATAGAAATTCAAGTTGTTCTGGTTAACTTGGGGGAAACTTCTGAGTGGCATGTCTTTATCTGAGCTTCGGCTCTGTGTTCTTATTTTAAAGACGTCTGTTGCATGGAAGAGAGACTGGCACTGGTCTTTGCAGAATATTAGCAGGTGCCTTTTGCCTCTGATTTCTGCCCAGGGGGCCAGCCCTGATTGTGCACCCTCTAATGAGGGGCGAGGACCCCCTTTAACAGGATTATATTTCAGTGACAAAATGCAATCAGACCTGAAGTCAGTCTGCAGACTGACCAAGCTCAGGCTCTAATGGGATGAAGCACCTCCTGTAAGTACAGAAACTTCTCTGGTGCAGAAACTGACCACCCTGGGAAGCCCACTGGCTTCTACTTCAGAGTTTTCTTAATCTAGAGAAGAGTCAATCTTTATACTCTTTAAAGTTCGAAATGGAATGTTTCCTTGAACTTCTATCCAGGAGGTGTTTAATCAACCCATAACATGCTTATACAAGGATGAATAAGTTCTATCGCTGAGAAAGTCCCTCCTCTTTGCATGCAGCAAGAATCAGAGATCGCTGCATTTATTGGTTTGGTAGGAACTCAGCAAAGTTTATAATTTCTCTGTTAACTTGGAACCTATGTCAGCACCTATTCTTTCCAATATGTTGAAGAAACCTGAAAGGCTCTTTTGGCCTTTATAAAGAGACCTGGACTCCGACCCCAAGAAATAAAAGCAGAAATGGGCCTTTCAGGAAAAGTCTTAAAACCAGGAGCAGATCTGCCTTTCCAGCAGTGAAGACATTATAGAGATCGGGACCTTTGAGTACAAGCCACCATTCTCCTTGCCATAACCCTTCTCTGCCCCTCCTCTGCTGCCAAAAAAAAAAAAAAAAAAACCCCAAAAAACACAGTATATTGGAGGTAAGAGTCAGCCTACATGGCAGTGCTGTGACCAGTTGTCTCAGTTTTTTCTTTCTATGTAAGTGAATTAAGAGCAAGTATTTTGTTAGAAGCTAAAAGTTGTAAGCTAAAGTACTCAGTTTTTGAGATTAATCAGTAAGTTTTATTTTTGCATTTTTAGCCAAAAGCTTTATCACTTGCTGATGGAGTAACTGTGTTAGATCTCTGCCTCACTGAAATTGTCTAGGCTGCTTGCACCTGCTTTCAGTAAGACTTCATTGAGTTCTGCTTCTGTGCTCCTTGTCAGTCTTTGGAGGCCCAGCAGACCAGCATGTTCAAAACCAGTCTTCATCTTCTGTGCCTACAGATCTCTCCACTTAGTGACCTGCTCATTTGGTTAGATTCCTTTTTCGTTATGATTTCTGTTTATCTCCACTTTATGTAAAAGAAAAAAAAAAAGCTAGTTTCTCCAACAGGAGGCACTCGCATTCCACTGATTCTCCATCGTAGAGTGTGCCCAGCTTGGGATATAAAAATGCAGAGTATATCACAGGGCAGGGATCACAGTGTCCTGTCAGCTAAGGGAGAGTGAAATGTAAGGTCATAGTAGGTTCTCGGCGCTTTGTGAAAGTTAGCCAGCAGTTTCCGCCTCCTCTGTGCTCCCCTAACTCAGCCATGTCAGTGGAAATGCTTGCCGACTTTTCCACTCTCACTTCTCGTCTTACGTTACCCACAGTGTAACCGGTACCTTTCTCCACCTGCCTAAATGATTGTACTAAAGTTTTCTTTAAATTCCTCGAACCTTAATCTTAAGAAATCAGTTTGAAGTGTGTTATTATTAGCAGGGCCTGGAGTTGGCACAGTTTTTTCCAAGTCATTTGGCACCTGTGTTTGGACCTGAAATCACATAAAGCTACTAAGATCCTTGGGATCCAGGAATCTCCCAGAGGGCAGAAACGCCCCGCTCCCCGCCTCCCGCGCTGTGTGCCCTGCGTGTCCCCGCCCCCGGTGTCTAGAATGGCGCCCTCCACAGTGAGGTGTGGGGAGCACGGGCACCCACTGCACCGCTGGGCTGGATGCTTCTGATGGGACTTCTTGCTCCAGAAGCAAGAGCTGCATTTAGCTTCTTGGCCACGAGGATCCCAGAGTAAATTACTTTTCAGGTCTCTAAATAGTACGCTGGAGATTTGAAAGAACTGATGCCATTTCTAAAGCCGCCCAACTTCCTCCCAGGAAGTTACTCCCACACTGAGACTCTGACTTCATGACCTACCACAACCAGATTTAGAACCTGAACCACCTATGTAGGGAAGTTATCTCCTGGCAGAAATGGAAAAGTCCAACTGTCATACAGTTTCTAGCAGATTTTACTTTTTATAACCTTTGCCAGAGGAAAGGCGTAGGGAGTCTGAAACTCCTTTCTTTTCACCATGGTCAGATTCAGAGCAGCACCTGACGCTGCACCAGTGGCCCCTGAGAGACTACGTTGGACTTTTAGAGAGGAGGAAAAGGACCTAATTTTAGTATCTAGGTTTCTCCCCAGCTGTTAATTAGCTTTATGGTGTAATTAGTAAAATAGCTCAAGAGGAGAAGCAAAATCCAACTTTTAATGGCCTGGTAAGCCTTTTTTCTTATCTTAAAAAGAAGTGAAACAGCAAGGTTCAGGCGGTGGGAGAGGTCGGTTCAAAAGGAGTTCACATTTCAAAATCTTATCACTTCTTCCTCCTCTCTTTTCATATAACCAGAATCAAGAAAAAGGGGAAAAAAAGAAAAACCACACCAAATTTTCCAAACTCGATCACTGAAAGAGATCACATATCTTTTATTGTAGTCAGACAGAATGCAAGATAATGTTTCTTCTGTTTGAATCCAAAAATGTAAGATGTATGTCTGATCGTGCCGTGAGTTAAACACCCACCCTGCTACTCACAATGCTGATACTGATGCAGAATTAGCCTCCATCCTCTAGCAGGGAGGGACCTTTCTTTCTGATAGAGGCTAAAAGTCATTTCAAACCAATCTGGTGGATAAGGTAAAGGCCAGACCTGAGGAACCAAATACCAAAGCTGACCTCAACCAAGGAGTGGCCATAAAATAGTAACAGTCTTCCTTGCTTGTTTCAAAATTTGACTCTGGATGTCCTTGAGGAAGAAAAATTCCAAAGCCATATGGAGCGAGGGCAGTACTGCTGGAGTATGTTTGTAGCTTTTGACAATGACTGTTTTAGAAGGGCATCACGTTTGTTTGGGTATATAGCTCCTAATGTGTTTGTTTTAAAAATAAGCCTTATTATACTAGTGTCATACCTCACGTTTTCCTTGGAACATTCTTCTCTAATCCTCTTCCTTGAGAGAGAGAGGAGTGTTAAATAGGAATTATCCTGAGAAGAACCACGAGTCCTCAGTAGCCACTGTATCTCCAGTCTTGTCAGGACTGTGCTGATGTCTGATACAGTCAGTTGCAGGGTAATCTACCTTTGAAGACAAAGACATAATGTGCATGCTCAGTCAACTCTTTGTGACCCCATGGACTGTAGCCCGCCAGGCTCCTTTGTCCATGGGATTTTCCAGACAAGAATACTGGAAGAAGTTGCCATTTCCAGTATTTCCTCCTCCAGGGGAGTTTCCCAATCTAGGTATCGAACCTATGTCTCCTACATTGCAGGCGAATTCTTTACCTGCTGAGCCGTCAGGGAAGTTATAAAGACCTCCAGCCTCATCACATGTTGGAGCAAGAAGCATGTGCCCATTCTCCAGAGTCATGAGCAGTAGCCACTTTTATTTGTGTGGCCCAGATCCCTGCCCAGGAACATGCCCCCCCCTAGGGTTATCCCACTGGGAACACAGCAGGCAAGACGGTGTGCAGCTATGGAGGTGCGTGTGGTTCCCCTTCTGGCCCTGCCACTTCCTAGCCATGCATTCTGCACAAGTTACTTATTTTTTCTGTGCCTCGGTTTTCTGTGGAATTCCAGCATACCCTGTTCCATTGGGTTGTGGAAAGCATGTGAAATTGACTCGTAAAAAATGCTCCATTAGGGAATTCCCTGGTGGTCCAGTGGTTAGGACTCTCTACTCTCACTGCCAAGGGCCTGGGTTCAGTTTCTGGCGAATTAGGGAACTAGGAACCCCACAAGCCTTGCAGCACAGCCAAACAAACAAAAAACAAAAAGCTTGGTTAGCACCGTGCCCAGGACAGAGTAGGCGGTCAATGAGTGGAGGTTATGATTATTATTAGGTATGGAAGAATAAACCTAATGTGACTGTCAGCATAAGCAGCTATTTGGAGTCATGAATACAACAGAATGAACTGGCACAACCCACTCGATAACCAGATATAAACCATTCGATGCTTTTAGTTGGATAGGTCCCATGTCTCTATTTCTATATCCCTCTTCAATCTTAAAACTTAAAATGCTTTGATGTGGACTTTCAATTAGGCTGTGTTGTTTTCCCCAAAAAACTACAATGACTTTATTGATTATTTATAACCTCAAATCGGGTAAATTAGCCACCATATCTCCCTGTAAATCACGTCGTTTCTAAAATTTTTTGACAGCTTTTCTCAAATTGACCCAAAGGTGCCATGGGAGGACGTGATCCACCCAAGAAAAGAAGTGAGCATGTGAGAAATAGAGGCATTTGCAGCAACATGGATGGACCTAGAGATTATCATACTAAATGAAGTCAGATGGAAAAAGACAATTTTATGATATTACTTTTATGTAGTATCTAAACTCTGACACAAATGAACCTATCTATGAAACAGAAACAGGCTCACGGATGTAGAGATCAGACCTGTGGTTCCCAAGAGGGCAGGGGCTGGGGGGGGGTGGGGTGTGGGGGGGGTGTTGGACTAGAATTTGCAGTTAGTAGATGCAGACTATTACATTTAGAATGGATAAACAACAAGCTCCTACTGTATAACACAGGGAATTAAATCCAATCTCCTGGGATAAATCATAATGGAAAAAAATATTTTTAAAAATGAATGTATGTATATGTAAAACTTAGTCACTTTGCTGTACGGCTGAGATTGACACAACATTATAAATCAGCTGTACTTCAATTTAAAAAAAAAGAAATAGCACCGGGATCCATCAGTGAAACTGAAATTCACAACATATTTTCAGGCCTCTGTTTAGATCATTGGCTTTTCAGATGAAATTTGGTCTAAAGAAAAGATATTTCTATAAAGCCTCATTAACCAAAAATCTAATTAACTAAAATCTAGTCTAATCTGGGCCACATAGCAGCCACCCTGGAAAAAATTAGTCAAGGCTTTTTTCAAAAACAGGAGTCCTCATTTATTTCACATGAAAATTCCACAGAGTGGTGACCAACGCACATCTTAAGTGTAGCTTTGTTTTAAAGCATGTTTGAAGAAACAAACTGTACTGTTATGAAAGATACTGATTTTGTACTCAAACTGATCAGATTTGAGGATATCACAGAAAACCACCCCCTGCAAGCATCAGGGGAGCTTTTTTCTTTTAAAAAAAGAAAATGGGGCTTGTCCTGGACTGAAGTCCGCATTCTCTGGCCGGCCGGCCCTGATGTAAACTGTCCACTGCTAACCATGGCTCGCCCCAGGTCAGCACGTTGGATTCAGCTTGACCTCCACCTGGAAAAGCTGGAGAGCCCCAAAGCCGTCCAATGTTCAGAGAGGCCCAGGCTTAGTCAAGACCACAGGAAGAGGGCTCTGTGTGTTCCTGGGAGGGTAAGAGAGGGAGCTGTTAGGTAGAGCTCCCAGGCGGCTCAGTGGTAAAGAACCTGGGTCTCCTGCATTGGCAGGTGGATTCTTTACCACTACACCATCTGGGAAGCCCCAGTGAGAGTTGCATTCTCAGCTCCTGCTTTCCACCAGCAGTTGACTGGCATCTGCCCACCCCTCGCCTACACCCATTGTTTGAACCTAATAAGAGAGCTTCCTGACCTCAAGTCAAAGTTAATTCTGTTGAAAATGAACTGAAGTTGAAGGTGAGATGTTTCCAAGACAATGTGCTGAGAACTTGAATGGGATAGAGATAAATTGGTAGAAGCAACTGGATATTGGGTCCATGGTAGTCAGCCCCCTCCCTGGAGGGGAAGAGCTTCATTATGACCCCTGAAACTCTTGGGGCTCCACCAGCCTGGCTGCCTTAGCACCCGTGCATGGAGCCTGCTGCAGCTTCAGCGTGTTGGTCCCAGTCAGTGGCTTTCACTGTTGCGTTGTCATCATATTGCTGCTGTGAACTCTTCATCTTCCTTGAATTTAGAAAAAGACTTATTTTTGTAACAAAATCAAGTGAGAAAGTTTAGTTTCATCTAATATGTAGTCAAAATTCTTCATTCATTCAACCCATTGCCTTCCAAGACAGCCAGAGTAGTTTCTCTGCTTTTATCATTTTATGAATACTCCTTGGGACAGTGATATCATACAGTAAGTTACTGATTGAGTAGTTACAGAGACACCAAGTTATGCTGCAGCTGAGCATTTGATCTCTGGCATGTCTTCCATGGTTTCATTTCTTTTCTCGCAGTCCATTGAAATTCCTCAGAGTGGGTCAGCAGCCTTCAGAAAGCACCACACATGTGACCATATTCTTTAGAAGCAGGCTTAGACTAAGCTGTTTCCTTCAGTGTATGTGTATCTGTGTGTGTGTGTGTGTGTCGGGGTGGGAGAGGCGGTGTTGGGGATAAGGGGGCAGGTGGATAATGCATGGACATGTCTGTTTGAGATAATTTAATATTTTTGCCTTTATCAAGAGTAACTCATAATCATTGCAGGAAAAAAAAAAAGAAAAGAAAAATTCACCCTTGGTTCTAATGGTTACTTACTGTTAACATTTTTATTTCTTTCTAGACAATTCTAAATTTTTCTTTTTGTGATTGAGCTTATACTACACATGATGCATTTTAATAGCTGCACAGTATTCTTTCATATCCGATTGTACCATGAGTCATTTCAGTAGTCCCAAGTTGTTGGACACACGTTTTTTTTTTCACCCCTAATTTCTTGCTATTATAAATAATATTGTGATGGACGTCTATGTAAACAACCTATTTGAGGTCTTTTCTGATTATTTCTTTGGGACAGCTGACTGAAAATAGAATTATTTGATCAAGGAAGTTTAAGGTTTGCAAAGATACATGAGGGGTACTGCCAGCTTTGCCTGTTACCCCACATCTTCACCACTGGGGACTAAAACGTGTCCCCTTTTACTTCAGGTCAGGCAGTCGCTCAGTCATGTCTGACTCTTTGTGACCCCATGGACTGCAACACGCCAGGCTTCCCTGTCCATTACCAACTCCAGGAGTTTGTTCAAACTCATGTCCATCGAGTCAGTGATGCCATCCAACCATCTCATCCTCTGTTGTCACCTTCTCCTCCTGCCTTCAGTCTTTCCCAGCATCAGGGTCTTTTCTAATGAGTCAGCCCTTTGCATCAGGTGGCCAAAATATTGGGACTTCAGCTTCAGCATTAGTCCTTCCAATGACTATTCAGGACTGATGTCCTTTAGGATGGACTGGTTGGATCTCCTTGCAGTCCAAGAGACTCTCAAGAGTCTTCTCCAACACCACAGTTCAAAAGCATCAATTCTTTGGTGCTCAGGTTTCTTCACTGTCCAACTCTCACATCCATACATGACCACAGGAAAAACCATAGCCTTGACCTTTGTCGGCACCACTTTTACTTGTTGAGCCCCAAATCAGTTCTGCCCTAGAGGCAGCTTCATGGTTGTGTTCATACAGAAAAGCAAAGAGTTTGAAGGTTAACCGCTGTACCGCTGATTGACCCACTGGAATATCTGGTTTGATAAGGCTTGACGAGGTCCTTGAAAGGCTCACCAGCTGTTTATTTCTTAAAGCAGGAAAGTGACTCATACATTGGAATTACTTCTGCATCACTTCCCATTCAGGAAACAGAGTCATCCTTCACGCCTCTGTCCCTCCCCCCATCCATATCCTGACCACTGTTTCTTAGAAATCGCTCTAAACCTCGTTTTGCCTCTCACCATCTCTGTCTCCGCATTACCATCTCTGTCTCCACATCACTCCAGGCCCGTAGAACATCCCATCTTCCTAATCCCATATTCCCATCTTCCTAATCCCATTTAGGCTTCTGTGCTGTCATATTCCCAGAGAAGGCAATGGCACCCCACTCCAGTACTCTTGCCTGGCAAATCCCAAGGGCGGAGGAGCCTGTGGGCTGTAGTCCATGGGGTCTCAAAGAGTTGGACACGACTGAGCGACTTCACTTTCACGTTTCACTTTCATGCATTGGAGAAGGAAATGGCAACCCACTCCAGTGTTCTTGCCTGGAGAATCCCAGGGACGGGGGAGCCTGGTGGGCTGCCGTCTATGGAGTCGCGCAGAGTCGGACACGACTGAAGCGACTTAGCAGCAGCAACTGTCATATTCCAGGGTTCTCTTCTTGAAGACAAAACTGATTAAGGCCCCTCCCCTGCAATGCAGGAAGGATCTAAATCTGTCATCGTTCTTCGTGGCCCTTTACAATCTGACCCCCGCTTCATCTGCAGCCGTCCTGCCTGCCCCCCTGACACCTTCAACTGTCCTTCTAGTGGGGCAGGCTCTTGGGCACACCACTGTCTGCTTTCAGTACCCTTCCTTCCAGCTTCTTCATCTTCTGCTCATCTCTCAAATAAAACTAAAACATCAAATCCTGGGCAAAGCCTCTCCCAGTTCTCCCAGCAGAGTTAGTTGCTCCGCCCCCTGAGTTGTGTTCTCCAGCTCCGCGTTGAATTCACGAAACAGTGGCTGCTGCGTGGTACCTGGTGAGGAGTCCCAGTCACCATAGCCTTTCTCCCCCACTTTTGCTCAGTCCTCTGGCTCAGGGTCCAGGTCCTGCCTTTTTTCCCCATTGATGATGTATGTTTGTAGAATAAATGAATGAATGTCTTTATAATGTTTACACAATTACTATTTTAATATCTTAATATTATAGATAATTTTAACCTGACTTGTATTAGCGTTAATTAGTTAAATGTCTTAAGATGTGATGGGTGTTTTTGCCTCGATCTTAAGAAAATACAGACCAGTGCTTGGCCTTGAGATGAACTTCTTTTATTAAAATGACTCCTCATCCTTCCTGTGGCTCTTTCTCATTGTCTTCTGCCTCTTCTCTAAGAAAAGAACTAGCAAAATACCTCTAGGAGGAGAAACACAAAGTAGATAAAGTGATGGACGAGATGAGGTGAGCATTGTAGCCTTCTCCTCGAAGGTTCTTGCACCGTAATGCATTACTCAGTTTTATGCAGTGATATTGGTCCATCATGTGAGCTGTTGCAAGGTGTATGGAAAATGTAATCAGTAATATTGCTTTATGAAGGAATGCTTCCTTTCATAAAGAATCCTCTGCATAATAGACTCTATAGATTTGATGGCAAATTTAATGTCCTCAATCAAGTGTTGGCTCGAGGTCAGTGTATTACTTGAATTAAGTTCATTAAGTGATTCTGCTCAGCCATTCGCTGTGTACATTTTGGGTATCTTAATAAAATCACCTCCTCTAAGGATTTCAGATTAGTGAAAACTTCTGCGATGAGTTTGATATGAAAGCCTCCAAATGAATTTTTAAGCTTACTGGTCCATGCACCAGAGCCCTTTCTATGGAATATTCCCAGATACAATGAAATACATTTTTAAAGAGATATTGAAAAAATTTCTGCTTACAACTAGAACTTTTTTTTTTTCACACAATAGCAGGATACAAAATCAAGTTCCCACAGACTGTAAACTAGAGATACTGGAACATATCCAGGGATTAAAACAAAGGTACAAAAAATTCATGGTCTAAAGATATTGAAATCATACAGAGTCTCTTCTCTTATTGCTGTGGAATTTTTACAACTAGAACTTAACTGTCTTCCTTACTGAACCTCAGGCAACAATAATGACAGAAATAGTGAAAAATATTGGGAAGCAGAGAGATTATGCATTTAAATACTTGACAGTCTCATTTCCACTATTACTTATAACACTCCATTATTGAGCGAAACTTCTGTCTTTGGCCACACAAAATATTAGAGTCATGAGACATTATTGGTGCCATCCATCAGGGGCATATGCTTGAGGGATTGGTAAGAGAGTATGGATTCCAAAGACTATTTCGGCCTGGGATCCTTCTCTGGAAGAGCTCCATGGGAAGCTTCCTGCTGGCTGCTCACAGAGCAATTCCAGCCTCCCGGGAACACTCGACTGCAGAGGGTGTGGGCCTGGTACCCTGCACAGAAGTGTCCCTCCTTGCCCCTCAGGCATTGTGAGTTCTGTCCTTTGTGCCTGGGCAGCAAACACCGCTCTGGCCAGACCTTCCTACATGCCTTCCAGGGAGAAACTGAGCTCCCCACCCCACTTCTTTCCTAAGGAACTTTCCTTCCAGATGCTTCTCAGGTTTTTCATTAACTAGTGACCAGTGGTGATGGGCTTCCCAGGTGGTGCTAGTGGTAGAGAACCTGCCTGCCAATGCAGGAGATATAAGAGATGCAGGTTTGATCCCTAGGTCAGGAAGATCCCCTGAAGGAGGATATGGTAGCCCACTCCAGTATTCTTGCCTGGAGAAGCCCATGGACTGAGGAGCATGGAGGACTACAGTCCATAGGGTCACAGAATCGGACATGACTGAAGCAACCTAGCATGCATGCAGTGGTGAGTGGAGCTGCCAGTAGAAGCTGAGCATAGAATTTCCCCAGGTTAGTATAAGTCGTCCCGTTATCAGCCTGGCCAGTGACAGGGAGGGGCTGCCCCACCCCATCCTGTGTCTCTCCATTGAGTGACCCCATCTCTGCTTTGCTGGTCATTGGGCCTCACTCTGAGTTCTGGAGGGAATGTGACCACTAGAAATAAGTTCAGATAAACCAGGAGAAGGTGTTGAATCAAAGAGAAAGGAACTTTCAAGGAAATGGTTGGGGGAAGGAGGATACAAGGACAGAGGAAAAAGCAGAATGTGTTACACTGTAAATTCTTACATCAGCCTGGTGGCTCAGATGGTCAAGAATCCGCCTGCAGTGCAGGAGACCTGGGTTCAGTCCCTGGGTTGGGAAGATCCTCTGGAGAAAGGCATGGCAACCCACTCCAGTATTCTTGCCTGGAGAATCCCTGTGGACAGAGGAGCTACAGTCCATAGGGTTGCAAAGAGTTGGACACGACTGAGCCAGTTTTGTGTAAATTCTTATATACAAAAACTGACTCTTAAAAAATGTATTGTTTTCACAAACCATGCTTTGCTGGAAATAATAGATTGAAATAAGGTTGTTTTTGAAGTAGGAATGTCCTGGTTGATGAGAGGGAAATGCATCCAGCATTCCTGTAAGATGAAGGAAATGGTTATCTCAGTCTGAGTTCCCTGCGGGAGAGCGCAGGAAACCTGCCGGCTTCCTGGGAGAGGCCATCGTCATTCCTTCCCCTCGCCTGCATCATCTCGTTACAGAGAGTAACTAGAGATGGAAGTTGTTTCTATAAGGATACTCAGCTGGACTTCTTAATCTCTTTCCACATGGAACAAAACCTCTGAACGCGTCCCCTACCTATTTGTGTTTTAGTTTTCCACGTGGCATGTTCAGCCGTCCAATGATTGAGTTTTTATGTTTTGTGATGGCAGTCCAATGACTCTTGGCCAGTGAGTACGTTTCCTGGCTGGCTGCTATAATTACCACCCTGCGTCAGCCTGGATGGCCCTTGAGCAGGTTCGGGCCACAAGATGAGTGTTCCGACGAGTCTGCTGAGCCAGGGGACTGGGGAAGCGGAGCTTTCACCCAGCGCTGGGCCTCCCAGAGCGTGCCGTGACTGCGCGGTGCTATCCCCTTTACGCCTCAACTATGTTGAAAAGTTGTGCTTGTCACATGGAGTGACTCCACCGTGTGTCCTCTTTTTTCCCTAGAGGACACAATCCCAAAGAAGGTGGTGTGCCACTTCAGCGGGAAGGCCTACGCTGACGAGGAGCGCTGGGACATCGACAGCTGCACGCACTGCTACTGCCTGCAGGGCCAGACCCTCTGCTCCACCGTCAGCTGCCCGCCACTGCCCTGCGTCGAGCCCATCAACGTGGAAGGCAGCTGCTGCCCCATGTGCCCAGGTATCTTAAGCTGCCACCCTGCCACTTTTCATCCTGTGAGGTTGATTTTAAGAGCAAACTAGAGCAGACTGAGAGCCTTCTGGACCCAACACTATGGAACTAATTCCTTTGGCCCAGAGAGAGGCATGGAGGGTAGCTTGAGAGACTGTGACCTCCACGTGAGCCCCTGATTTTGGTTCCATGCCAGAATTGCTCTGGTTCTTCTGATTGGCGTTCTCTAAAATGTCAGTGGCGGGCCTGATGGGTATACCCTTGTGCATATTAATGACATCTGCCGTATCCGAGCAGCACAGTTTGAGGGCAGTGTTGGCTGAGCCTCGTGACAAAGGTCCATGATCAGACACAGTAGGGGATACACTCGACAGCTCTTCTAAGGTGACTGTCTACCAAAACCAAAATGGAAGAGCTTCATTTAAAGAATACGATCCTGGCCCAGTCTCTTTAGTGCATCAGTTCTGGCAGTCCCAGGCTGTCTGCCCTGAACTTTCCATCTCTTCCCACCGAGGACAGGAACCACAGGGCACACCCCCAGCTGGCTGTTGCAGATGGATCACTTGTCTACATCTGTTTCCACATCCCACTGTTCACATCAGCCCAGTAATCCACCTCCCAGTTTAAACCTAAGCCCCCCTCAGCTGCCCAGATCCTCCCCCAGGCCTTCTGGATTCCCTGCCAAAACAGCTCCTTTGTTTTCTGCCCCTCATCCCAGCAATGCAGGGCCTGAGCCCTTGTCAAGACAGCGTCTGGGCAGTGTTTCAGATCGAAAGCCCTGGACACACAGACCGCGCAGGCAGTCCAGACCACACAGACTGAAGAGAGCGCTCTCTCTAGGAGCCCAGGGAGCTCCTTAGGAAGGCGAGAGCCCCTGCATCTTCACCCAGATTCTGTGTTTCCTTGTAGCATTGCATTGGAGACTCTGGCTCCGTGCAGCACAGTGGGCTAGAGATCACAGCAGCTTAGAAGGGCATCAATGCCGCACACTTGTAAAATGGGACAGTCAGTTAAATCTCAAGGGTTTCATTGAGCTCAGCACAGGTTTGCCTTTTGTTTAGGTGCTGTGTAAGCAAGACAATTCTAAAAATGTCTATTTATCCCCTAAAAAGAAGGGGATACTTAAAAAGGGTCAGGAGACTGAGCCCTTTTCAGATCCCTCCGTTGGGTGCTTTTCATGGTTTAGTCCCCTTGGCCTTGTTTATGATGTAGATCAAGGGTCAGAAGGTCGCTTCCATGTTGTATCGATAGATGTGCACATTGGAGAAACAATCTGCAAGTGTTTTGCATGAGAAGTATGAGGAGAAATGTATTTCCCATCCAAGTTGCTTTATCTAGTACGTTTCACCTGATTCCCAAGTTTCATACCAGTTTCCCTAGTAATATGCTTTTAATGATCTAAATGGTAAAACTTGATCTTATTTATTGAACCAAGATTCATTTCATGCCTGCTCAAGTAAGCACTGCTTGAGGCCTGGGGAAGACAGTGAATCCAGCAAGTCCCCATCCACACAGAACTGAGGTTTTCTTAGGGAGACACAGGCAGCAAACAGGGAACAGACGCACGATGAGGACACGGGCTGCGGAGCGACTCGCAGCCAGCCCTGGGTGGGGCGGGGGCAGCTGGGCAGAAGGGGCAGGGTGTTTGGACGATCCAGGAACCCTCACAGATTGCATGACATTTATAAGGGACCCAGAAGGATGGCAGGAATCATGGGTTAGGGGAGAACCTCTGCACATAAGCAGGATGAGAGCCCGGTGGGTGGGAATATGCCATGGATGCGCGGAGAGAGACAGGGAGGCTGTGTGGGTGGGACCCCTTGAGCAGGGAGGGTAACCAGAAGCAAGCAGAGAAGTAGCCATGCACCAAAATATGAGATTTCATGAGCAATTTTAGAATTTTATTGAGGTAAGATAGAAACTCTGGAGGGTTTTGAGTGGAGCAATGATGGAATGTTTCTTGCAGAAGTGGAAGCCGAGACCAGGGCAGTGGATGTGAGGTGGGAGAAGTGGCCGGGTTCTGATTCTAGTAAAAGCGTAGATTCCATAGGATTTGAACACAATGTGAGGAGTGAGAGGAAGAGGAGAGACACCATGAACAATTGTAATGTTTTTCACTAAAGCATGGAGTTGCAACTCTGGTGTAAAATCAGTTTGTTTGGGCATTTGTTTAGTTTGAAATCTCCATTGGACACCTGAGTGGAGGCAGTGAATAGACAGTGACTATCTAGAGCTCAGGAGAGAGATAGGAAATGTTTCTATAAACTTGAACATTGTCATAGATGGGAGGTTTTTAAGCCTTGAGACTGGACGAGGTCACCCAAGAAGTGAGTGGAGATAGAGAAGAAAAGGGAGTCTGGAACTGAGCCCAAGAACCCTCCACTTTGGGGATCTGGGCAGGTCGGGGAGAGAAAACAGAAAAGGAGCCCCTGCCGCCTGGGAAGACACCAAGAGCTGTGACCTGAGAGCCACCTGGAGAAAGGATTGGGGAAGTGGGGTGGGTGACGTCAGGTGAGAAGTCGGGACTGACCATGGTGCATTTAGCGTCAGCCATCATTTTGACGAGCCATTTCCCTACAGTGGTGGCAGCCAAGTCTGCTTCGATGGTTTCGAAAGAAGGGGTGGGTGGTGAACCAGAGACGACATCTCCACGGTGTTGTCTGGAGCACGCCACATCTCAGCTACAGACCCCGGTGCTCAATTCACAGACAGGATTTTCCTGTGCAGTAGAGGGGTCTGTCTGGGCAGCTTTCACTTGAAGAAGGACTGAGCTGGGCCTTGAAGGACAGGTGGGTTCTCTTCATCGGACTGAAAGAGTCACCTGACCAAAGACCCTGAGACGGAGTCCAGATGCCCCTGGAATAGGGAGTTCTAGTAGCAGGAGGTAAGGACAGAGGAGACAGCTTTGGTCAAGATGTTTAGGGCTTTAATATTCAGAGACGTAGATTTTGTCCTTTATCCTTCTCGGGAGGCTCCTTTTTAAACAGATGAGACACAAGATCGTGGAGGTGCTCTGGGGAGCCTCACAGGGTCTGCAGGAGGAACTGAAGCCAGGAGAGACCCGGGGCCAGGACAGCTGTGACTTGCCTTATAGACGTCCCAGGTGTGTGATGGGAGGACCCGAGTTCAGGTGATGGTGGCAGGAATAGAGGTAGGTCCAGTCTCCTCGACTGTGAGTGTGATAGAAGAGGGAATGCAGGTTTCACTGGCATCTGTTCACAACTAGAGATTTCTCCAGTGACTTCTCTGTCAGCGTGCACCGTTGGATTGGAACTTAATTTCTGTTAACTCCCCTTTCTGCTTCTGATGTATTACTGATGACTCATTTTTCCATTTTATCTCCACACATTTTGTAGTCAGTTGAGCTCTGCCACTTCACGTTTGACTAAGTGTGGCCTGCCAGGAAGCCTGGGCTCCTGTCCCAATTTCTCGTGGTCTCTCTGTGAAGTTTCAGGTGGCCACTTCTCCCCCAGATGGTTCAGGCTATTTGGCTTTGGCCCCTGCACACATCAGCTGACATTCTGAATAGCCCTGCCCTTACCAAGCATTTCTTCCTTTTGCCACCTCTGGATAAAAGTAAAAGACTTGTGAACTGGTTTGCTAGTCAATACTTGTCCCATTTTATAGAAAACTGAAGGTCAGAAAAGTTAAGCGAATGATCCAAAGCCACACAGCTCATTAGCAGAAGACCTGGGAGTCCTGGACCTGGGTTAACCTGGAGTTCCATCCCCGCAAAAGTGGTGTCCTCACCTTGCAAGTCCCAAGCACCCTGCCCCATATTCCAGAAACAGACATTTTAAGGAAGGTGAATCTTACAATGGGCCAGGTCAGTGCATCTGAATTTAAAATATGTCGCCACTAAGTTGTCTTAGGTTCCTCTGAAGTTCAGAGCAAACTGGACCCCAGTTGTAATTCTTAATTGTGACCGAGTGCTGTGATCTGTGCCTCTGGCCAGGGGAAGGTGTGTGTCACTCCTCTGTCATCGACAAGGCCAGCAGCTTTATAAAGGGCTGTTGCAGTAAATGTCAGAAGGGTTCTGTCTGAGAGTTGGGGTTGTTGCAGTTTCTGGCCGTGGCAGGCCTCTGTCTCGGCATAGAAACAGCAGCACCCACACTTCTTTTTGTTTCTCCAAGCATTTTTTTTTTTTTGGAAAGATTTATCCTTTTTAGCAAAAATGCTCAGAGGTGGCTTACCTCTTAAATTCACATTAAAGGAAATGACCCTCTCCCCTTAGACCCAAGAGCTCTGAACTGAGCTTTGAATATTTGGTGATAGAGGAGGTGGTATGGGTGGATTTTAATCAGAGCTGAACTGAGTTTAGCAGAGCAGATTGATCCAGAGGACAGGCTGTGAGCTGCCCAGTGGGGAGATGGAACTCATCACGGGAGGCCCATGAGGGCAGAATTGGTCTTGATCGTGACTGTGTGCCCCAGACTTAGCCCAGTGCCTGCCACGTAGGAAGTTTTGATGAAATGTTGGTTGAACGATGGTCATTAAGTAACCACAGAGTAAAACAGTCCTCCTCCATCCTGGGCAGATCCTTCCAACATTCCCAGCCATCGCAAGGTAGAGCCTTTCTAAGCACCTGGGGGAAGAGAACGCACGCTGTCAAGCCTGTGTGGTGTGGAAGGTTTCACTGAAATCTACCTCCAGGCAGGAAGGAGGCACAGGAATTTCAAAGTTGCTTCTCTCTGCTGCTGTCACCCAGGAAGGCTCTGAGCTGACCCCAGCCCTGGGGAACTCTGCAGAAGTCTTTGCTACTTCAGATCAGTTCAGTTCAGTCGTTCAGTCGTGTCTGACTCTTTGCGACCCCATGAATCACAGCACGCCAGGCCTCCCTGTCCATCACCAACTCCCGGAGTTCACTCAGACTCACGTCCATCGAGTCAGTGATGCCATCCAGCCATCTCATCCTCTGTCATCCCCTTCTTCTCCTGCCCCCAATCCGTCCCAGCATCAGAGTCTTTTCCAATGAGTCAACTCTTAGTATGAGGTGGCCAAAGTACTGGAGTTTCAGCTTTAGCATCATTCTTTCCAAAGAAATCCCAGGGCTGATCTCCTCCAGAATGGACTGGTTGGATCCCCTTACAGTCCATAGGACTCTCAAGAGTCTTCTCCAACACCACAGTTCAAAAGCATCAATTCTTCGGCTCTCAGCCTTCTTCACAGACCTCTCACATCCATACATGACCACAGGAAAAACCATAGCCTTGACTAGATGAACCTTTGTTGGCAAAGTAATGTCTCTGCTTTTCAATATGCTATCTAGGTTGGTCATAACTTTTCTTCTAAGGACTAAGCATCTTTTAATTTAATGGCTGCAGTCACCATCTGCAGTGATTTTGGAGCCCCAAAAAATAAAGTCTGACACTAGCTGCTGACATTCACAGGTTTTCCGCATGGCTCTCCTGATAGCCCTCTCTCCTGAGGCAGCTGCAGGTCAGTGGCAGGGCAGCCCCTGGGGTGATAAGGCAGCTCAAGGCTGTGTGTTGGACCAGGCAGGGCAGGGGCTCAAGACACCATAGCAAAGATGTCATGTAAATGTCAAGGGGCTTTCTTCCCAAATTCCTCCAGGAAATTCATATCATATTTCAAGATGTCTCAGTGGGCAAGCTAAACACCATCCCCACATACAGCCTAGAACCACCAAATCAGGTCCAGCCCGGACCTACCAAATTAGGACCTGTGAGCAGGTTTTATAAGGCCTCGGGTGACTCAGATATGATAGAAAAGTTTGGAATCACTAGTTGATACTCAGGCCCGTGCTTCTGTAAATGAAAATGTTTTCAGTAAACTCTCTTTTTGATTTCAGTGAGTTGTTGAACCTCTCAAAACTCTTAAGAGTGAGTAGTTCTTGCCGTGTCTGAGTACATGCATGCTAAGTTGCTTCAATCGTATCTGACACTTTGTGACCCCATATACTGTAGCCTGCCATGCTCCTCTGTCCAGGCAAGAAGAGTGGAGTGAGTTGCCGCGCCCTCCTCCAGGGGATCTTCCCAACCCAGGGATCGAGCCCATTGCCCCTGCGCCTCCTGCATTGCCTTGCAGACTCTTTACCACTGAGCTACTGGGGAGGTCTTGAAATTTAATTAAGAAAGTTAAAGCCAAAGTGACTTTATTCCTGGGGACAGTAGGAAGACCTGGGCTTTGGATTCACAGGACTGCATTTGAAGCCTGGCTCTGCCGTTCCTGGATGCATAACCTTGGGCAGTTAATGCACAGTGGAAGTTGAGTTCATACTCTCTTCTCTGTCACTTTTCACTCTCTCAAATCGGTCTTTTTTAAGGTTCACTTCTTGAAAGACTGGTAACTTTGGGATAGCCATCGATCACTCTAAGCAGAGAGAAATATTCTAACTTATAAAAACATACTTCACGTATTTTATTTTGGTCTAAATAAGGCTGTTTATTGGGCTTCCATGGTGGCTCAGATGGTAAAGAATCTGCCTGCAATGCCAGAGACTTGGGTTCAATCCCTGGGTTGGGAAGATCCCCTGGAGAGCACGGCAACCCACTCCAGTGTTCTTGCCTGGAGAATCCCATCAACCGAGGAGCCTGGCGGGCTACAGTCCATAGATTCACAAAAACTCAGACACAAGACTGAGTAACTAAGCACAGCACAGCACAAGGCTGTTTATTAGTATTTAGTATTGCCAATGTTGGGTAACCTTATTATAAAAATCAGTTAATAATATGGCAGGACTTGGCCAAGAAAAGTGTTTGATGCAGATTTCTGTTGTCATATGTTGGAAAAAGAGGTTCTTAAGAATTATTTCTTTAAAAAGTTGGCTAATTATTGTTAGCCAGATGAAGTTAGGAATATATTCCTGATACTTGGGTTAACAAATGTATCATTATTCTCGGTTTTGTTTCATGTTGTAGTATCTTGTTGATCAAAGTGTCTGTATGGTTGAGTTAGATAATATAAACATATTTACTCAAGTTCAGTTTCCAGTCTACATGGTTCCAGGAGTAACAGAGCAGACATGTAAGACTTAAATCAGGCAGCACCTTATGAGGTCTGCTGACGTCTATTCCTTTTGAGGGGAACAGAGTGAAGGGGAAATGAATAAAGAATGAAGGCACTTTAACTTTTTCACTTCCTGTGACATATTTCATATAAATGATTCAACACTCATGGATTAAAGAGCAACAGTTATTAAAGTATAATTTAGCTGATGGAAAGTAAAAGAAATCCTTTCATTTCAGCCATTGCCCATCAGCTTGCACAAATCTGTAGTCAGCAGCATTTGTTAGGAAAAAGCAGAGCTTTTGAGTTTGGTGGAGGAGTAAACTTCTTCTCCCCCTTTTAAAATGGCTGTAAGACATGTTTCCCACCCCTGCAAAGGGAGTGACTCTCAGGCATTAATGATGTCTGCAGAAACTGGATCTTTTGTGTCTCAGGACATGTTGTATTGTGTTGTAGTGAACTGAATGCACCGTCTACCTGGGTTGAGGAGACATAAGTCAATAAGGCGCTCCCCTCTAATCATCTCTTACAAAAAAAAATGTTCCCTTTTTTTTAGAAATGTATGTCCCAGAACCAACCAATATACCCATTGAGAAGACAAATCATCGGGAGATCGACATGGAGGTCCCCCTGTGGCCCACACCTAGTGAAAATGACATTATCCATCTCCCCAGAGGTGAGTGCCAAAGTCAGCAGATACCAGTTTATTTCACTGCAGGTGCTCAGTTAAAGCACAGTGGAAGCTGAGTTCTTACTCTCTCATCACTTTTCACTTCTCTCTAATCTGTCATGTGTATGATTTACTTTTTTTTTTTTTTTTTTAATTTTCAAAACTTCTTTTGAGTAACCTATTAAATCACATGTCCAAGTAATCTCAAACAACCAGTCCAGGAAAGACATGCTTGGCTGTAACATATTTAACAGCCTGGGATGATGAAGTAAGTCTGCAGATAAAATGCCTCTTTTCCGGCCCCACATGCTCAGAGACTTAGTGATGATGGAAAGAAATATGTTCCTGGTCATAAAAGCTTGGTATCTGGAATTTCTAAGCCATCTCTCAAATGTATGTATGTGAATAAACTTTGTAAGCAGAGTAATAATAAATTATTCACCTGCCCCTGTGGACCCTCTATCAAGCATTTATGCATTAAGATTGCCCTCTGCCTCCGGGCAGTTTTCACTCTGAGAGTTCAGTTTATTACTGATATGTTGGTTTTCCCACTCATCAGGCTTTTCCATGCTTCTTTTTTTCTTGCTCTGTCCTTTTAGTTGTGTGCAATAGAGATGTTATTCTGCCTCTCAGCAGCTAAGTGGCAAAGCAGGGCCAAGTTCCTGTCAGTCTTAACCTTCCATCTAGAAGTAGGTCTCTTGATCAAAATAGTGTAAGCTTGCTCTTAGCTATGACTCAGTACTGCCTCCTGTCTACTCCAAGAACATTTTCAAAGTCATTGTTGAGACAGTTTTTGTTATTTCTTTTGGAAGAAATTAATTCATCACTTGAGAGATTAATGATGGCTTACTTTAGATGTTGTGTAAGTGTTATGCTTGGATCCAGCCAGATGACCAGAGAGCCAAATTCCTGGACCCATGTTTTGGCTCCTTATATAATTGCTGACTGAAAGGCGCTTCCCCATTATGTGTACAGTCATTCAGTCAGTAAATATCAGCGCCTGCTCGGTGCCACATACTGCTCTGGGTGCTGAGTTTGGGCCACAAGAATAGCCCTTCCTTATTATGTTGAGGACTCTTGAGTTACATAGTAGTTGTGCTATAAAGTGGAGAAGGAAATGGCAACCCACTCCAGTATTCTTGCCTGGAGAATCCCATGGACGGAGGAGCTTGGTGGACTACAGTCCGTGGGTCGCAAAGAGTCAGACACGACTGAGCGACTTCACTTTGTGCTATAAAGACCCTTAGGAGAAATCTTGTGTGTTGGTACCAAGGAAATCTATGCTTCTCCTAAGCAGCTGCTTTGTTTTCATCTTAAAGACAGTGTGAATCTTATTGATGATGCTTGTTTCCATTTTGGCTTTGGCTGCTAGAAAGCTTAAAGCTAAATTTTATGGCCTGCTTTTAGGGCATAAAACAATTTAAAGACTAATTTTTTTTTTTAACAGATCTCAATTGAAGCTTCATTTTTCTTTCCCCAAGCCTCAATTTACTTTTTAATCTTATATATTCCTAAAAACACTTCCAATATCATTTATATTGTGGGAAGCTAAAAGTTCATCCTTCATTATATATTTGCACCCTGAATTCATCAATAGATGTTTATCTTTTTTGCATTTTTTTGATGCTGATAAATAGGTTTGCTTTTTTTTCCACCCCCTATAAAGTATTACCATCTATGGTGGCTAAAATGACTAGGAAAGGTCTCTTCTTTCCATCCCCCCACAAATACACAGAAGTATATTAATAAAAATCTGAGTTTTAAATTAAAGACAGTATTAACATCACAAAGCTGTGCTGCTTCATGAGCTGAGTCTTCAAAACAGTTCAGAATCAGGTCCTTTTGATTGTATGTGTGCCACGTCTTTCACTAACCTGGTCCTGACAACAGCAGTTTACTTCAAACAAAATAAGGACATTTTCAGAGCGCCCCTGATTGCTGTGTATTTACCTTGTTAAAGAATGGTGATTTAAAAGAACAAAAAGACCCATCGTTTATAAGAGCAAAATTAAATGTCCCTTATACAGGAAAATGATCTAACAGGCCCAGTTAATTTTTACTGTTTATGAAAAGTAAGGGTTTTTTGCTTAGAGCTCAGTAAACTGAACTATCAACCAACAGACCAAGCTTTTGATCCTGGCTTGGTTTTTACAAGTGCACTAATTAGTCTTATCTATTACACTAAGTAGATGCATGTACTTTTCTCGCCTCCTGTTTACTAGTATAAATAAGCAGGGAGGAAAGCTGATGTTTCTGTTTCAGAATCTTAGAAGGACCATAAAGGTTAACATTAATCAAAATATTTTTAAGTCATTTTTAAAGTCTACATAAGAATCTTATTTTCTTGACTAGCTAGAATCAGTATCATCCTGCCCAGTTATTAAAACTTCTCACCCTAATAGTTCCTTTTTTACATGCATCCTAAGAGTTCTGCCCTTTCGTAAGAGCTCTTTGGATCCACATTAGACTTTAATCATGTTTTAGCCTTAAAGTACTGGGAAGCAATAAAACCAAGCCACTGATCTCTATTTGCAGTGTAATTAAGATAATCCTTAAAAATTCTGGTTTAGGTAATAAATGCATGTAATATTTTTTTTCTCCTAGACATGGGTCACCCCCAGATAGATTACAGAGATAATACCAGGCTGAACTCAGAAGATTCTTCAGTGGACTCCATTGCCTCGGTTGTGGTTCCCATAATAATAGGCCTCTCTATCATAATAGCATTCCTGTTCATCAATCAGAAGAAACAGTGGATACCACTGCTTTGCTGGTATCGAACACCAACTAAGGTATTGTCCTGACAGTTTCAACCTCTTAAACAATCAAACTAGGAAAGCCTCCATGCTTGTGTTTCCTTAATTGCTGGATATCTGCTCTACCAGCCAAATTACTCTGCTGTTCATGGCCTCAAATGTACATCAGGCTGTAGTGATCAGATATATAGTACTTGCCTGGGGCTAGATCAGTCACTGAATGAATTCTCCATCATCCATCGGTTAACGAACCCGACCTTTTTCACAAGTCCAATTTCCTGAATTTAAAGTTTTCAAATAGGAATCAATCCAGGGGTATTTGTTTAAGTCATTGTTGTTTATATTAGAGATTAAAACTTGATCACTTGGTATTTCTCAATCATCTATCAAAATAGATGACTGAGGGTAGAAGGTCACAAGGGTAGGAGGCAACACTCAGAAGAGGGAAAGAGGAGATGAAAGCTCATGAAGATGTACAGAAGTCCAAAGGACAGGGAAACACGTCAAAGGCAAGCAGAGAGGAGAAGGGCAGCGACAGACGGAGACATTGTGTGAAATAATACGAGACAGGGTGGAGAAAACATGTATTTGCTGTCAGTACAAAGGGCTTCAATCTGCCTGTTTTAAAAAGTAGGAAGTAATTCATTTACTCAAGGAAAAAAGGCTGTTTTCAGTTCTTAAGGTTGTATGACATCTTATCATCCAGATAACCCTTTCACAGAAAATTTATCAGATGGAATAGCCTGCCTCTGATTTTTTCCGACAAATACGCGAATTGCCTCTGGGTTGGATACAGGGCTGTAGAGGACAGTCCCCACCTGCAGAGCTGGGGAAAGCCTGTGGCTGGAGACAGAGGGACTGGCCCAAACCGGGATGCTCATTCTATAGCCTGAGTGATTCAAAATGGTCCATTTATCTTAACAGCTGCTTACCTGGTACCTTCCATTCATCCTTCAACTCTCTTAAGGACTGATCTGTACTTCAAGGATTTGAAAATAATTATGTCACTTCAGTATTTTCTCAGTGCCTTTATCTCCTCGTTTGACATAAATTATTGGCATTTTACCTTTAAACACAGTTTTTCAGTATCCCAGTATAGTTGGTAAGACTTCCCCAGCAGTTCAGTGGTTAAAGTTCTCTGTTTCCACTACAAGAGGCACAGGTTCAATCCCTGATCATGGAACTAAGATCCTGTGTGCCATGCGGCATGCCCCACCCCCCCCCCAAAAAGAACAGGCTGTTACCCCATGTAGTCTGCTCATCCACGTACTGTGATGCTGTTATCTCACTTGAATGAGGCCTAGATATCTGTTGATTCAAGATACATAAAGCAGCTAATTCTTTATGGTTTTTTTCCCCCTCCTCCTATGAAATAGCCTTCTTCTTTAAATAATCAGCTGGTATCTGTGGACTGCAAGAAAGGAACCCGGGTCCAGGTGGACAGTTCCCAGAGAATGCTGAGAATCGCGGAACCAGACGCGAGATTCAGTGGCTTCTACAGCATGCAGAAACAGAACCACCTACAGGCAGACAATTTCTACCAAACAGTGTGAAGACAGGCGGCGCCAACGAGGTTCTGAAAGACAGAAAAACGACTCAGTCTGCTTTTTAAAAAGTAAACTCGAATTCGTGCACTTGCTTAGTGGATTGTGTTGGATTGTGACTTGATGTACAGCGCTGAGGACTTCCTGGGCTGGGCTCTGTCGGCGGCGGCATGCAGAGCAAGCATTCCCACTCCTCCTCAAGATCACTGACCAAGTGGTGTCTTAGAACCAAAGGTTTCAAAGTTGCTAAGATGTATTTGCTTATAATATAGCTGTAGAGAAACTTGGGGGCGGGGACAGTGAGTCTGGGAGAATGGGTGGGGGGGGGTGGTGGTGGAAAGACACAGTTGGTCAGCTCGGCTCGGGGAGAAGTCCAGTCCAGTGGCCCAGAGGATATCTTTTCCTGTTGCTTGGAAGACTGCACTGGTTGCTGCAAAGCTCAGGCCTGAGCAAGCGGGAGAACAGGCCTTGCAATCCTTCTGCCTGTAACCACCTTAGACTACCAGACAAGAGCACCAGACCCTTTTGATAGCCATCCCAGGCCTCAGGCCACACGCTTCTTTTCTATACGGTCACAGCTGCAGTAGGCAGTGGGAAGCAGGAGGCGTGGGGTAGCCGCGTTTCTCTAAAGCGGGTGATTAAGGATCTACACGGTTATACTTTTTGCTGCTTTCTTTTTTCTTCCGAGCCAATCAACCAGTTCCTAGCAGAGTCAGCAGATGATCAGGACCTGAGTCGTTTCTTGATGTGAGCACTGGAGCTTTTCTGCCGGTCACGTGGCAGGAAGGAGGAGAGGGTGAGGTCACCAGGCATTTCCAGGGCTACACTTCCTTGTTGTCGCTTTCTTCTGTTCTGTTGTTGGTTGTTCATAGTTTTCGTTGAAGCTCTAGCTTAAAAAGAAACTTTTTTTAAAAAAAAAAAAGACTGTTTGGGGATATTTTTTTTTCCTTCTTATATACTGAATCTACAAAATAGAAACTACTTCATTTTAATTGTATATTATTCAAGCACCTTGGTTGAAGCTCAAAAAAAAAAATTATGCCTCTTTAAACTCTAGCAATTATAGAAATATTTATGTAACTCTTATGCTTCAGAAAAACAAAAGTATTTGTGTGCGTGTGTATATAATATATATATGCATATATATTTATACACATACAATTTTATGTTTTCCTGTTGAATGTATTTTTATGAGATTTTAACCAGAACAAAAACAAACAGGCATTCCATCACAAATTTTTGACTAACACAAAATCTCATTCTACCTGCAGTTTAATTGGGAAGAAAAATGTGTGTGTGAGTGTGAGTGTATGTGTGTGTATGCACACGCCTTGAGCAGTCAGCCCCATACCTGCCATGGAGAAGGTATTCCTTTATTAAATTCTTCCTCATTTGGATTTGCTTTCGGTTTTCAATTCGCTCACTGGCCAGAGACATCGATGGCAGTTTTAGCTGCATCACTAATCAGCTCCTGGATTTCTTTTTCTTCTTTCAAACAACTGTTTGAAACAACTACTGGAATATTGTCCATAAGAAGCTGGAAGTTTGTTGTAGTTTGCCTCAGATATAACTGACTGTATACTATAGTGTTAAACTTTTCAAACAGCTCTTAGCACTTTTATACTAATTACCCATTTGTTGCATTGATTTATTTTTCTTTTAAAAATGCTTGTTGTGAAAGACACAGATACCCAGTATGCTTAATGTGAAAAGAAAATGTGTTCTGTTTTGTAAAGGAACTTTCAAGTATTGTTGTAAATACTTGGACAGAGGTTGCTGAACTTTAAAAAAAATTAATTTATTATTATAATGACCTAATTTATTAATCTGAAGATTAACCATTTCTTTTGTCTTAGAATATCAAAAAAAAAAAAGGAAAAGAAAAAGGTGTTCTAGCTGTTTGCATCAAAGAAAAAAAAAGATTATCAAGGGGCAATATTTTTATCTATCTCCAAAATAAATTTGTTAATGATATGCTACCAAAATAGATTTACATCAGCCTGATTAGTATAAATTTTTGTTGACAATTAACCATTCCTGGCATAAAAAGTCTATCAAAAAATTGTAAATGCTTGCTTTTTGTTTTTTTCAATCATGGCCATATTATGAAAATACTAACAGGATATAGGACAAGGTGTAAATTTTTTTTATTATTATTTTAAAGATTTGATTTATCCTGAGTGCTGTATCTATTACTCTTTACTTTGGTTCCTATTGTGCTCTGTAAAAGAAAAACATAATTTCCTGAAGAATAAAATAGATACATGGCGCTTGGCGTGCACTGTAGTTCTACAGTTTTCTTCAAAAAACAAGGCTGTAAGAGGATTACCTGCAACTTGATTCTTGGCAGCAAATAAACACTTTGAATCCAAATCACATGATGTCGCTTTCAGAAAGATTCTGTCTGAGATGTGAAAGATGATGACTCATCCTTTTATTTTAAGGTTGCCAGTTCCATGAATCTCCAGCATCACAAACAGCCCCATTGCTTTGCTCAGAAGGCAGGCCTTTCCCAAGGAATCCTTGTGAGACAAAAAAGGGGCCTCCCCGGACCCCAATGCCCACTGCTAAGTGTACAGCCCAGGGAGGCTGCTGTGAGGGAAATTTAAAACCTACCTGTTGTCAGTCACCAAATAGCCCGTCTCATCATTAGTGTCATCCATTGTGTAGGAAAAGAGCTGCAGTGGGAGCTCTAGGGTTTACTGCTGAGGAGTAATGAGGTTACCAAGCAAAATCAGGGAACCCTCATTAAAAAGGGACTTTGAGTTGATCGGAAAAAATAGCATTCTTTTCATACAGTTCAGATGCATCAACTTAAGGAACTATAAACTATTGTTGAGTGGCTTCAGAAGACAGCTCTTTTGCATTTACTATGTCCTCTTGTATGACAATTTTATTGGTAAGAATCTTCATCAGTCCAAGAGCATGGGACAAATTGTTCACATATTCACTATGAAGACATGAATAAAACAAGGAACCATGTCCACTTCCACATAGCCCTAGAGAAAGGCTGACATGCTCTGCTGGCATCAAACTCCAAACTGACTGTTGCCGTCTTCATGTTTTACTGAGCAGAGTGAGGAACACAGTGGGCTCTGTACACTCAACAGATGTTTTAAGTGGGATCTGCAAAGTCCAATGGCTAATAAGACTCTACTTACATTCATGTTGGTGCTGGGAAGAGGCTGTCAGGAATGTTTCACAAACCCAGGAAAAGACGAGACTTCTGTCATTCCACAGTAGCTTATCACTATCTGAAAAATGCCCCTCTCCCCACCCCCCCACCCCAACTTAGCATGAGGCTAATCAAGACTTCACCAGCTCACGCTCTGTAATAAGACAGTGTGTGGAAGAGCAAGCAAAGAAAAGTTTAAAAAAAAAAAACAAAATTCTCAAACGTATGCTACTTTTTTTCCAACATTTATTCAATGGAATTGACTTGATTGGAACTGGCAAAGGTGTTTCATAACTAGGGATGGATCCATGAGTAGCTGTTCCTAGAATTAGTGCTTTAGGAAAACACAGGCGTGAATACAATACGATAGTAACAGGGCAGGCACCGCTGCAGCATACGGTTTAAGCACCTTAAAAGACACCAATTCCTTTTAAGGACACTTCTTCACAGACATGTAAAATGGAACATGGAAACCTCGAAAGTTAAACAATACAAGATTCTGAAAGTGAATGTCAGCTTAATGGTTAAAACTTGAACAATGGTGAGACACGCAGCAAGCCCTAAAATCGACCATCTCCAGGTGTTTTGATCTTGACAAAGTATTGAGCCAAGATAATGTATATTATGGTTTCCCTTTTTCCAAAAACCCCAGGTTTCAGTCTCTCTGGACAATACTGGTAGGTAATGTTTATACTGACAGTTCTCTAAAAAAAAAAAAATCAGTGTTGGTTCTTGCCATCACCGAAGAACAGCTATAGTATAAATGTCTCAATGCTTTAATCTAGTTCTTGAGTGAGTGCAGTTTAGATCTAGAAAGCCGTAAAAACTCAGACGTTCTGTCCGTTAATGAAAAATACAGCTGCGTGTGCACACTGAACACCACTCCCCTTACTCTGCAGAGCTGGGGAAGAGCTCAGAATTGTTAGTATTTAACAAAAAAACTAGAATCCAAAATAGTGCCATGGTTCTCTCAGTTCAAGATACAAAGAATTAGAGCAGGCATGATCTAGTAATACTGAATCACAAACCCAAGTTCAAGTGTCCTGAGTTTTCAATAGCAGGAAGGTAAAAGTAGCCAGCTTTCAGAATAATGCTATAGGAATTGTAGCTTGTTGCCCACGAAGGATAAAGCTGTTCCTGAAGTGATGCTGCCCTATGTAGGACACAGAACTAGAGGAGGAAGAAGAAAAAAAAACTTGAATAGAAATGCATATTTTGTACACATAAGATGTATATATATAGTTATATACATTTATATGTATATGCATTTTATATACATTCTATATGTATATAAAAAACACCATTAAACAAAATTAAACATTGATACGTATCTATACTAGCATTTTTTTTTAAAGGTATCAAAGGTTATACCCAACAACAAAAAGTTTTCTCAAGACACACAGATTAGATTTGTCCAGAAATGAGATGCCAAGAGGTCATGTCTCTCAGGGTGCCACTTAGAGATAACAAGCCTGTAACAGCCTTGTGGAGGCTTGTAACACAGCAGACAGCTCACTGGCGAAGCCAGAGAAGGAAGCAAGTTTCTGCACAGCGCGCCTCCTATCCTGGGTCAGCACAGTGGCAGCCAGAGCTACACTAGCCTTTGCTACAGCTGTTGAGGGCTGGGATAGAGCAGGCTGCAGTGGCGTGATTAAGCAGTGGTGAGAAAGAGAAGCTTAATAGTCCATACAGCACCCACCCCATCTTAGGTCAAATGAGGCCACTTTTCTACCTTCTTTCACTTGTCACCTTCGCATTGAAATTAAGGTGGTATATGTAGGCAGCCAGGCTTCCCAGGTGGCTATGGGTAAAGAACCCACCTGCCAATGCAGGGGATATAAGAGACGTGGGTTTGATCCCCGGGTCAGGAAGATCCCCTGGAGGAGGGCATGGCAACCCACTCCAGTATTCTTGCCTGGAGAATCCCCATGGACAGAGGCGCCTGGTGGGCTACAGTCCATGGGGTCACAAAGAGTCTGACACGACAAAGCGACTAACACACACATGCAACCCATAGTCACCAGCGTTAAAAACAAGGAGAAAGTCGCACCAAGAAAGGGGATGAAGAGTTTTCCCTTAAACATACATGGCCAAGCGACTCACACACAAACACATACACACGCAACCCATAGTCACCGGTGTTAAAAACAAGGAGAAAGTCCCACCCAGAAGAGGGATGAAGAGTTCTCCCCTGAACAATACCCCCTTCCCTGGTAAAGTGTTCTACTGATCCCCAAGGAAGAGAAATCACTAGCTGTGGATTTCCAGAATGGGTGGAAAAGAGCATTTTGAATCGCCTTCTATCCTCACCTTCCCAAGCACGTGAATATTTCTGAGTGTGTTACCCTCCTCTCTTCATTTTCTTGGGCTATCGAATCACTCCTTAGCCTGAACCCCAGCTTCTTCTCCACCCAGTCCTTACAATACAAAGCCAAGACCACAACACATGCACACAAGCAGCTTGTCAGCAGCTGGTACACTTTACCTAGAGGTGGGCTGGCAGGTGGGGGGGCACCTGGGTCACCGGGACAGGGGGCAGTGGGGCAGAGGGGAAGCTTGAGGGAGGGCAGGGTCACAGGTACAGTCCTGGGTTTTCAGGGAAAAAAGCAAAAATCACTTCCCCGCCCCCCCGCCCAAGAGCACTCTGCTCTCTGGGTCATACAATTCTCCCATGAAGTCTGATGATAAAATAGAGAGTGTTTGGGAAGCTGGTTCTATCCCTGGCTCTCATGGCAATACCCTAGCAACCCACTCCAGTTGAAACTTAAGACATGTTCTTTATGTGCATCTCATTCCTGAGTCACGTCTATAAAGAACAAGCCTCAGAACGATCCAGCTTTCATGCCAGTGCTAGCACAACACAAAAGCAGACGGAGCTCAGGCTTTGTTTTCAGAAAATTGAGGATGCAACAGGAAGAGAAAGCCCTCCATCAGAAAACACGGCTTACTTAATAACACGACCATGTCAATTTCGTCTTTCCTACCCCCGTTAACCCGTGATACCTATGTACTAGTCACTTTGTGCTAGCTCCTCCTATATCAAGCTGTGATTGAGGAACAGTCCCATCTGAGTTACTGAACATCTCACAGATCTCAAAACTTCTGTTCAGTTAGCATCTCCTGATGGAGAAGAGCGAGAACCCAGAGAAGAAAAGTGTGACCAGAGGAGAGGACTGCTCTCCAGCTTGGACCAAGTACTATAGGGTGCATCCTATGCTGCCCTGAAAACCTGTTACCTGAAAAACTGGTACTTTCAAAGAAATAATTTCATTCAAAAGTATTAGCTTTGCCTAGAATTAAGTAAGATCTTCAGTCCCTCTATTATCCAAATTTTGTTCTTTCCTCAGCAAAGTAGGTGATGTCATTGAAGTCTCACACAATCTTCTTTGCCTCATCACTGTTCCCATCCTATGTGGTCCTGATCTTTCCTAAGATCTACGGCTCATTCTTCCCTGCCCTCAGTTTGTGCACATTCATTCTTTTTCTCTTTCTCCCTGCTTCCCTTGTCCCTTATCCTATCCCGTCCAGTCCCTTTGAGATGGTTAACTGGCTTTCATCTGTCCTTCTCCTTCTATTGTCCCCAAGACAGCAGAGGCACCTTTCTCAAATCCTCCCAGTGTCAACACCCAAGACTCACATAATTATGGCAATATCTCCATAATATTTCCTCCACTGCCTTCCTCGATGTTTATAATTTAGCTGTGAAAATTATTTCCAGCCCAGGACCTCAAATAAAAACTAAATTTTATATAACCATGCTTTTTTATGTTGGGAGCATAAGTAAGTTACGTATCTATCCTCATGCTGTAAAAGACAATAAAGAAAAGTTGCACATTTAGAAGTTACTTTTCAATCTATTAGCAAGATGATACATTTATTGACTAATCAAAACTTCCCAACTACTGCACATATACTATTCTAAAACTCACCTTTTTACCCCAATATGAAAAAGCTTAAAAAAAAAAAAGAAAAAAACTCACCTTTCAGTATATAGTCTGTTAACAAGCTTGGAACTTTTTCACTATCCTCTTTCATGGCACGGAGAACTGTAAAATAAAAGGAGAAAGAAAACAATGATTTCAAATTCAGACAATCTCTATCATTCTAGCCTTAGTCTTAATTACACGGTATAACCAATTCATGCAAATTGATTATCTTCTGGGTGAAAAACTAAAACTGCAAAGGGACAAGAATTTATTATAGCTGAATAAGTCCTCATTCAGGTAAGAATATTACAGCTACCTGAGAGCTATTTCCTTGATTTAAAATTTCTAAACAGTGAGGCAGGAAAGGGGTTATTACACAGAGGCTCAGTTTTGTCTTCATAAATACTGGCAAGCAAGTTACCAAAATGTGCACTTCTATGAGCTCTGGGAAGGAGAACCTCGGTGCTGAGGTCTCATGAGCTGGAGAAACTCTTAGAAAAATGAAGAGTTAGAGGCACTCTCCAAGGAGCATTATCTGTCAGCCTTCTCAGAAACTTTTAAAGAAAAGAATAAAATGAAGAACAGACTTCCATCAAGCCAGCACCCTGCCAGGCTGCCTGCTCCTTAAAATGCCAGAGGGACCTGGGTGAGTCAGCCTTATTCTAAAGAGAATCCTTGACAATTTGATCTCTAAGCAAAGACATAATAGAAGACACAGATACTATTATAGTGGTTAAAAAGCATCTAGACCACCTGGGTTCGGATAAACCCAAGAAGAATACTGTCCTTTCACAGTGACTGCCAACTCAAACTCTCTCCAGAGCATCCTCCCTGTTCTCCCCCAGACGTATGACAAGGCAGCCCAGTGCAGCTGCCAGGTCAGCCTTCCTGGGTTTAAAGCCTGGCTCGGCCACTTCCTAGCAGTGGGACTGTGAGCTAGTGACTTAACCACCCAGCTCCTCATCTGTGAAGGGACAATAATAATTAGACTTGTCTGCCAGGGTTATTGTGAGTATGAAGTTACCAATTTAGACATGAAGGGCTTCAAGTAGTGTCTGGCACATAATACACACTATGTAAGCATGACCGTCATTACCATCATAACTAACAATGTTCTAATTCTTATTATAGCTATTATTTCACCTCCAATAGCTCTTATGAGGAAGGCTACATATCTAAACGTTGACTGTCTCCACAGGGCTTCCCCTGCAGTATATCTACAGGTAGGAATGGCAGAGGCTCAGATTCTCCCCAAAATTTTCAAAAGACAAACTCTTTTAAACGTTCATAGTAAAGGTCATCCTTCCATCTACTGTACTGATATAGTATACAGTATATTAACTTGGATACTCATTCACACACTGTACATACTCTCGCTCACCCCAAATGCCAAGTTGTGTCAGTCTACAAAGACATCGTCTAAGACTCCCTGCCTAGGGCATTTTGATGTGGGAATTATGTAGACTTTGGTTTGGCCAAGTATGTGCTTGTCCTTGATCTGAGAAGTTGAGATTCCTCAGCAGTTCCTGGCAGTATTTCTGTTCCCTTCTTAGAGAAATACTTATGTTCAGTATTTCTGTTTTCAATCATATTTTAGATTTGTTTTCAGTTCTACATAAAATCACACACCAAAAGCCAGCATTATTAAAAAGCACAATAGACTGGGAATTACAAGAGGTGGCTCTGTAATTAGCCACTCTCCTAGTGGAAGCACAGAGTCTTAACCACTGGACCACCAGGGAGTCCCTGCTACGTGGCCTTGGACACTTGTAACTTCTTCCTGAAACATAGAGGACTGGGCACCCACTTAATCCGTGAATTCTTTTAGACAGACTGGCATCACATAAGCTTGAAATGTTCTGAAGTTTTGTTCAAAGGAAAGAATATGCCAATCCTAAAATTCCAATAAAAAATTCATTAATTCTATAAAAAAAAAAAAAAAAAAGCTTCCAGTTGGCAGGCAGGCTGCTTGCAAATAACACACTTCTTTCCTCAAGGTCCCTCTACCTATGCCTCCATAGCCCCAAGTTCCAAATCCAGATCACCATTAATACCCACTCCTGTGCTGTTCTCTCGTATGGCTCCCTCTTTAATTTACAGTCACCACAAACATTTATGATTAGAAAAACCTAACAGGTGAGCAAATTCAATCCTTTCAAGAAAAACAAGGCCAAGTGATTGACTTGTACCAAACTATTCCTTCTCCAGGGGATCTTCCCGACCCAGGGATCAAACCCAGGTCTCCCGCATTGTAGACAGACACTTTACCGCCTAAGCCACCAGGGAAGTCCATTAATCTATTTACTATGAGGTAAATAGAGCAAATATGTTAATCCTAATTTTTCACCGTGACCAACCGAAATGCCTGTAAATAACAGGGACAGAACCAGAATTTAGGGCTCATTTATAGCTATTATAGATACACATTATATTGAATGTCTCTTAAGTCTAACAAATTATTTTTAAAAATGCAAGCCCATTGAAGGTGGAGTATTTTTGTCTGCTTTGTTCACTGTAGTATCTCAAGTGCCCAGAACAGCATGGCCCAGGGTAGGCCTTCAGTAAATGCTTGCTTAGTGAATAAGTACTTAAAATATTATTATCAATTTATTTTCTACCTGTAACTACCTACCTTTGTCTCTGCATTCCTAAGAAAGGAGTGTTTCAGGCTGCACTTCTAAGTCTTTCCTACTGAGATACTGTCAGTCATATTAATATAAGATCCATGAAGCACTTATTTTACTGAATATTCTTAAATATACCAGAGGTGATGGAAAATTAAGTTACATTTTTTTCCCCAAAAAGTTCAGCTTGTAAATGTTTCAAAATTCTTCACAGAGCTAGAACAAATAATTTCACAATTTGTATGGAAATACAAAAAACCTCGAATAGCCAAAGCAATCTTGAGAAAGAAAAATGGAACTGGAGGAATCAACCTGCCTGACTTCAGGCTCTACTACAAAGCCACAGTCATCAAGACAGTATGGTACTGGCACAAAGACAGAAATATAGAGACAGAATATATAAAGAAATATAAAGACAAAATAGAAAGCCCAGAGATAAATCCACGCACCTATGGACACCTTATCTTTGACAAAGGAGGCAAGAATATACAATGGATTAAAGACAATCTCTTTAACAAGTGGTGCTGGGAAATCTGGTCAACCACTTGTAAAAGAATGAAACTAGAACACTTTCTAACACCATACACAAAAATAAACTCAAAATGGATTAAAGATCTCAACGTAAGACCAGAAACTATAAAACTCCTAGAGGAGAACATAGGCAAAACACTCTCCGACATACATCACAGCAGGATCCTCTATGACCCACCTCCCAGAATACTGGAAATCAGAGCAAAAATAAACAAATGGGACCTAATTAACCTTAAAAGCTTCTGCACATCAAAGGAAACTATAAGCAAGGTGAAAAGACAGCCTTCAGAATGGGAGAAAATAATAGCAAATGAAGCAACTAACAAAGAGTTAATCTCAAAAATATATAAGCAACTCCTACAGCTCAATTCCAGAAAAATAAATGACCCAATCAAAAAATGGGCCAAAGAACTAAATAGACATTTCTCCAAAGAAGACATACAGATGGCTAACAAACACATGAAAAGATGCTCAACATCACTCATTATCAGAGAAATGCAAATCAAAACCACTATGAGGTACCATTTCACGCCAGTCAGAATGGCTGCGATCCAAATGTCTACAAGCAATAAATGCTGGAGAGGGTGTGGAGAAAAGGGAACCCTCTTACACTGTTGGTGGGAATGCAAACTAGTCCAGCCACTATGGAGAACAGTGTGGAGATTCCTTAAAAAACTGGAAATAGAACTGCCTTATGACCCAGCAATCCCACTGCTGGGCATACACACTGAGGAAACCAGGAGGGAAAGAGACACGTGTACCCCAATGTTCATCGCAGCACTGTTTATAATAGCCAGGACATGGAAGCAACCTAGATGTCCATCAGCAGATGAATGGATAAGAAAGCGGTGGTACATATACACAATGGAGTATTACTCAGCCATTAAAAAGAATACATTTGAATCAGTTCTAATGAGGTGGATGAAACTGGAGCCTATTATACAGAGTGAAGTAAGCCAGAAAGAAAAATACCAATACAGTATACTAACGCATATATATGGAATTTAGAAAGATGGTAACAATAACCCTGTATATGAGACAGCAAAAGAGACACTGATATATAGAACAGTCTTTTGGACTCTGTGGGAGAGGGAGAGGGTGGGATGATTTGGGAGAATGGCATTGAAACATGTATAATGTCATATATGAAACAAGTCGCCAGTCCAAGTTCGATGCACGATACTGGATGTTTGGGGCTGGCGCACTGGGACGACCCAGAGGGATGGTATGGGGAGGGAGGAGGGAGGAGGGCTCAGGATGGGGAACACATGTATACCTGTGGCGGATTCATTTTGATATATGGCAAAACCAATACAATATTATAAAGTTAAAAAATAATATAAAATAAGAAAAACAGGAAAAATACAAATCAGCTCTAGAGTGAGAGTTGGATTTGATGTCACAGCCATTTACGTTTTCCTTCTCGAAAGAATAAATGATGAGATCCATCATATGCTACCCTAAACTGACAAAATAAAACAGCAGCAACAATTAAAATAAGTGTTCAGAATCAGCAAAAGTAAATAAGGTAACAGTTTAATTTCATCTTTGCTTACTTTTTGTTAATATCTGAAGATCTTCAACAGATGGCGGTCCATTTTTTTTCTCATAAGGAATGACTGTTGTCAAGTACTGCCAAGTTAAAAAAAAAAAAGTCACTTGAATCTGCATTCCCTTCTCTGTAAAAATGTGATATAGTTACTAGAAGGTTTGTTTTATAACATGAAACATGAGCCACTTTAACAATGAACACAGGTATCTTACTATCTCAGCCAGAGCTCATTTTTTTTGCCCACCTCTTTCATACAAGCCCATTGTTTATATAAATATCTACTTTCTCTCCTTTCAGTTACTGAAAATTTCACAGAAGGAGGCGTGGGAGGGTGATCTGCCCAATTTGTTCATTGTTAAAGTGAAGTCTTATCTAACATTCTCCTTGCATATTTCAACACAGTTTTGAAATGGTAATTTAAACACAACTACATAACCATTCTGCATAACAAAATAGTTCCCAGCAGTTAAATGATTCTGTTTCAGACCATTTTTTCCTGGTTGAACAATACAGTCACATGGGTAACTTGACAATTTTAAAAACGTATACCAGCTTTCTCCAAAAGCTAAAAAAGAAAAAACTCAAGTAACTTTAGAGATGTATTACTGTTATTTTAAATTATTGTGTAAGTAGTTATAAATGCATAAAGGTATTAAAGGAAAAGAGAAAAGTGAAAAAGGAGAAATGGGCCTAATGAATAATGAAAATTCATGTCTGATATCGAGACAAACTCTCTGCTTCTCTACTATAAGGCTCACAAGTATCACTAATGTTCTGTAGCTATGTCCCATGAAAGCATAATCTAAAAATTATTGTCCAGATTCTCTTCTGACCACTCCACCAAAAAAAAAATGTATAGCTCAATGTATTTTGCATGTGTTTATGTAGAGATCTACTAGTTTGTTTTTTTTAACTTGGAATCTCCAGGTGCACCCAATATTTAGCCCCAGTCCTGACTCTTGGCTATATTCCTAATCCGCTTTGAGCAATTTTATCCCATGCATAATCAAAAAACAAAATAGAACTGCTTAATAATAACGGCTTACAATGAATTAGTCAATATTTAAGAAACTTAATTTCCACCATCTTTTTGGTGTAGGCCTCTGCAAGGTGATGCCCAGTTGTATAACCGAAAACGTTTCTTTATAAAGAATACACAGGGAGCCAGAAACATGTCCTTCTGGGGCATCACTAATAGCATGCAAGTCCACTTGAAGGAGGACCAGGAAGCCATATGTGGCATGCCTGCTGTCTGACCACACTTTCAGGCCTTCCTGCCCCACTCCCACATGCTGGGTCAGTTTGGAAGGTATTCTGCTATTTTGTGAGTTTGAGAGGTGAGAGGCATTAGAATTAAAAAAAAAAAAAAAAAAATCAACCATCCCTTAATGGAGCCCACTTCTGAATTGCAATTGCCAGTGTGAAGAATTATTTAAAGTTGGTTATTTCTCTTCTTGCGCAAAACAACTATCTGCGGTAAAAGCCTAGGCTCAAATGCCTTACTCTGATAAACGGCCTACGAGCTATATATACTCTGCAGACTTTCCCAATCTTCACTTATGAAGTAAAGAAGAGTTTTCTTTTTAATGTGAAGGTTTCAATTGTGAAAGGTAATACTAAGCACACTCAATATAGATGTGTTTCCTATGCTCGTGACATTCCTTAAGTCATTATATTAAAAAAAAAAGCTAATATAATTAACACTATAAATAACATTACACATTTTACTATGTATTTATATCCATGTGTGATTTTATACTAATAATCTCTCATGCCTCATTCAGGGGACAATGGAGTTGACTGGCCACATGATACATCTTAAAAACAAATGAATTTCATTTAAAAGTAGGTAAATTCTAGACAGTTTGACCTAGAACTATAGTCTAAATGATACCAACATCTGGCTTTCCTTCCCCCGATGAGATCTTGTTTCTTAAACGTTCAGAATTACAGTAGCATATTCTAGTCTAGTTATTTTCACAACTATATATTCTACGCATGCAATTCATTAAATCAATACATTCATATCTACTTGTTTAAAAGTAAGAGTGAAAAATAGAGCTCTAAAACATGTATTAAGAATGCATTTATTGTCCAATTTGAAAACGCTTTTTCCTAAAGGGAAATACTATGCTTTATCAAGGCTGTAAATATAATGAACTTTCATTTCTCTCTTTTAAGCAATAGTCTTAGTAAATTAGTAAGGCTGCCAGCTTTCAGGACCTTAACTTACACAGCGAATGAAAAAGCAGAGAATGAGGAAAATAAGGATAACTGAGCACCTGTTTCTCTCCACCTGAATTTCCAAAGGTGTGGCGGAGGCCATTCTGAATGACATTTGAGATCCCTTCCATGCTGAAGCGCTAAAGGCAGCGATAAACGGCCCGGAAGAAAAGGACAGGGAAAGAAGTTCAGAGACTATTAGTAAGAACGTACCACGATGACTTAAGTGCCCGAGAGGCAAGCAGTTAGAAAATGCCACCAACTCATTCAGATAAAGCAGACAAAACCATGCTGTTTTAAAATGCTTTTGCTTTCATTTCTTTGCAAGTCAAATGCAAAAGCAACTATGTTTATGCTACTATATGTGTGAAGATATGTCCTGAAGTAGCTGATCAATAAATTTGCTCCAATACAAACTCTGTAAGTTGTACAGGTATTTGTTTTATGCAAAATTTGCCACATGACTTTAAAGATACCTTTTGATATTGTTTACCTATATTTTTTCAAAAGTCTGAAAACTTAACACGAACAGTATGCATATTTTCAGTCTAAGTTTGCATATTTCTACTATAGGCCTGGAGAAGAGTAACATAACATTTGGCAAATGGAAACGCTGTTACTCAGAGCATTGGTTATGGCTTCCCACTCACTCTGCAAGCCACCTGCCACTGCCTTGGTGCAGAAAATGCGAACTGGAGGAACGCATATGCTCTCTCTTCCTGGAGAGCAGAGTGGATCCCACATGCCAGCACAGCCCCCTAAGATTTCCACCAACTTTTCCATTCTGTTTCTAGAAAACAATTCTCGCTTCTTTCTCCCAGCAACCTCCAAGACTTCCTAGAACTTGCTGTGCGGAAAAGGGAATACTGTTTCCCTACACTACTCATCTTGATGTGTAACCCAGTCTACAAACTCGTCAGATGGTGGAAAGAGTCCGGGGCACCTCTGTGGCTGCTGAGTTAAAGGACTGTGATGGATCCTCTTACAGCATGACTAATCAAGGGGAAAGGCATTCTGAAGCGGAAGCTCAGTCCTGATTCACCGGATGCTTCCTTCCCCTGGAATTTTATGGGGGTGAGTTGTGTCACTAAATACATCTGAGGTGTCAACATAAAGAATATTTTACTAGGCCCTAAGGAGCAGAAAAAAAGGGAACCAAGGCAATGGTCTCTACCCTCAAGAAACGCAAAGTGTAGCTCAGTGATTCCTAAGGCATTGTCCAGGGCCAAACCCACCTCTATCCCAGGAAGCCTGAAACCCTTTCAGGGGTCAAAGAGCTCAAAATTATTTTCTTAGAAATACTAAGATATAATTCTTACTCTCACTCTTTCATGATTTAAAGTACAATATTTAAAATGACAGACTGGATGCAGAAGCAGATTTGAGAATCTAGCTGTCTTCGATTAAGTCAGGTATTGAGACTGGAAAAAATGCATAGCAATGCCATTTTTCTTAATCTTTTTACATAGTTATTTCTCATAAAAAATAAGCTATTTACATAAGCATGAGTAATTTTCTTATTTATATTTTCCCCATTTTCCTGTTGGTTTTTTACATGGATTTTTAAAAGTCAGCTATGTATATACACATATCCCCTCCTAATGGACCTCCCTCCACTCCCCAATTCCCACCCCATCCCTGTAGGTCATCACAAAGCACCCAGTTGAGCTCCCCTTATTGGTATTTTTAAATGAGTTAATATGTTAAATTTTTCAGTTTTAACTCCTAATATAGTAAAAAAAAAAAAGCAATATAATCTTTATAAACAAAAGGTCTTTGTAGTCTTCAGTGAATTTTAAGTGTATAAAGAAGTCCACACAACAAAAAGCTGAGAGATACCAAAAGGTTTCATCTTTGAAGAAGCTCAATGCCTTTGTATCAATCACATACTCGATGGTGTTTCTGAAAATCCAAGTACCTCATGTGAGTTCATCCAACTACATCTCTCCTCTAACCCTGTCCTTCCAGGATCTCTACATTTCACTTTGTCTCAGTAAGAATCAAATGTCTGGTTAAGACACCCCCACTAAACATGCTGTTAACTTTGCTGGCAGCATTAACTCTTCCTTTTGATGAATTAGGTTAGTATTAAAGTGAAAGGCGCTCAGTCGTGTCTGACTCTTTGCAACTCCATGGATTATACAGTCCATGGAATTCTCCATGCCAGAATACTGGAGGGGGTAGCCGTTCCCTTCTTCAGGGCGTCTTCCCAACCCAGGGATCAAACCCAGGTCTCCCCCATTGCAGGCAGATTCTTTACCAGCTGTGCCACATAGGAAGCCCAAGAATACTGGAGTGGGTAGCCTATCCCTTATCCAGCGGATCTTCCTGACCCAGGAATTGAACAGGGGTCTCTCGCATTGCAGGCAGATTCTTTACCAACTAAGCTATCAGGGAAGGTTAGGATTAACACCTCCAGATAATCATGTCTGTAGATTTCTCACACTATCATATAATTTGTTCACATTTCTTTAAACAGATTATCAAAAGGATGGACTTCTTAGGACCCAGCATCTATGATAAAACTCTTTTCAAATAAATAATGTCTATCAAATGTAGACATATGTTCAAATGTTCCTTTCAAAAGCAACAAAGAGAAAAAATACTTAATTTTCTGTATTAGTTCGCTCTACTACCTATAGGCATGTTAAAGTCAGAGAGAAATTCAGAAAACCTCAAGCAAAACATTTTAGAATCAATGTATCAGAAAACTAAGGTATACTTCACATTTAAACAGAGCATTCTAAAAACACTATCTTGGGACTTCCCTGGTGGTCCAGTGGTTAAGAATACACCTGCCAAGGCAGGCAACATGAGTTCGATCTCTAGCCCTGGAACTAAGATTTCACAAACCACAGGACAACTAAGCCTGCACACCCAGAGCCCATGCTCCGCAAGAGAAGCCATCAGAGTGAGAAGACTGCTCTCCGCAACTAGAGAAAGCCTGCGTGCAGCAACAAAAACCCAACACAGCCCAAAATAAAGAAATGAAATTTTAAAATAAAAACACAGTCTTTACTTTTCCAATTGGAAACCTAATTTCCATCCCTTGGTAGGAAGGGAAGGGGGGAGTTAGTTTATGCAAATTTTTAAATTCTTAAACAAAGTTAAATCTATTAAATGTCCAGTTTTGGATATTACTGAGCCATTTCAACTGCCAACAGCCTGCGTTATCTATGAAAGATGGCTTTCCTGCAACCAGGTTGAGTGAAAGTGAATGAAAGTGCAACCACGTGAAGTCAGAGTAACTTAAAAAAATACAAAAATAACAGGTGATCCTGCCCAAAGAAGTTTATAGTAAAGGAACTCCCTGTAGAACCCTTGCCCTCGTGGCTGGTGGCAGCTGAGTCAGTAACTGTGGGCAGTGAGGCCCCAGCAGATCCTGACCAAGCAGGCAACACTGCAGCCAGTAAGGCTCCACTGGGAAAATGACAGAACAAGAAAAATCAGAACATTCGGGGAAGTAAAGAGAAACTGTCTGAAAGATACGCCTCCCCAGCTCCAGCTGCCATCAACCCTCACCTCCCCAGGAACCACTGAGTAACGATGCCTCCCTTGACTGCATGTTCAAACTCCACCTCTCTGCAAGCCCTTTCCCACTGCTGTGCGTGCCTGCTCAGCTGTGTCGGACCCTTTGCGACCCCGTGGACTGCAGCCCACCACGCTCCTCTGCCCATGGGACTCTCCAGGCAAGAACACTGGAGTGGGTTGCCATTCCCTTCTCCAGGGCATCTTCCTGACCCAGGGACTGAACTGGAATTTCCAGTGTCTCCTCCATGAGTAGGTGGATTCCCACCATTACCACCTTTAAATTCTCAAACCCTCAACCTCTCTTTCCCTGGGGTTTCCAGAAACAACTCTTCCCAGCATCATTTCTTTGATGCTGAAAGGCTGCGGACACCCTTTAGATCTCTCGGAGACATTCAGTAATTTCTCCTCCTTCTTCCCTGGGTTTCTAGATACCACACTCTCCCAGGGTCCCCCTGCCTCTGGGTTGCTTCTTCTGCGAGAAGCCTCTTTCTCTGCTCACCTCTTATATACTGGTGTCTCCCCAGAACTGTGTCCCTGTCTTTCTTCTCATGCACACTCTGCTTTTCCCACTTCAACTTCTGCCTCTGGAGATCCACCACTCCACTATATCAAGTGCTCAGAACACAGTCTGGCACAAAGGAAGGGCTTGAGAAACACTAGCTGCCTTTATTATAATCTCCTTCCTGGGTTTATGTTTAGTGGCCTATTGGATATCTGTACTTAAACATTCCAAAAAAACGCATCATACCCAAGACCAAATTCATCTTCCTCTCCCCCACCAAAAAATGTTTTTACTAAAAGCCTGTTTCTCCCTCAGCATTCTACACCTCTCTCCTTCATTTACTCATTCTTTCAAAAAATATACGGAGCCACATATTATGCCATGTATTAAGGATTCAACGTGAACACATCAGACAAGGTCCCTCGCACCCTTGTGACCTGACATTCCAGGCTAAGAGGAGCAGGAAAAGTTAACAGAAGGAAAGGAACCAGATGATGGCAGATAATGCACACCCTGCCAATAGCTACAACAATTAAAAACTGGATGCCTACTTTACACTGAGAGCGCAGAGAAAAGTTCTCCTAGGAGGTGACATGTGAGCTGAGACATGAATTATACACCCAGCTAGATGAGCTACAAAAGACAATGGACAGTAGAGCCTCTCAAAGGAAAACCAAAAAGGGTCCTGTTATCCTTTCCAGCAGGATGTGAAACTGTGGCTACTGAGTGTTTCCATTCTCCCTTCCTTCCATAAGAAGGTGTTACTACTGGCCCTGTCCTCTCTCCATCCATGCGTGCTGGAGATGCTGCAAAGGGAGGCTCACTCTTTGTACCCCAAGTGGCTGTACCATCCAGAGCCGACGGGAAGGACAGACATCCCCCAAGGGCTCTGCCTGTTGCAGTTCCTGTTGAAGAGACCTGCATGTCTGTATCTATGCCACCGCAAGGCAGAAATCAACGACCCGACTCTGTTTCCTCCCTTCCCCAGTGTCCCGACAGATTCGAGCCCCTTAAGATCTGTACAATTCAGCTATTCTCCCATCGCTGTCACTTCCTTGACTCATTTCTTACTCGATGATAGCAAGAGCCCCCAAATCAATTCCGTAGCTCTAGCTGTCTCCTTCCAATCAATGCTCACTGAAACACCAAATTTACCCTTCCAAGAGACAAATCTAAACATGTAACCAGCAACTTAAAACCTCTCCTGGGTTTCTTACAACCTTTAACTAAGGGCCAAATGCTGTAGTGCAGCATTCAAAGCCCTCCATTCTCTGGCTTCCACTTTGCTATTCCTCACCCTCTTTTTCTTGATTTACCTCCCTCAACTTCTAGCCACAATGAACAACAACCTTCAGTTCCCCAGGGGCTCCTGTCACCTCCTCCAGGGGGCTGTCCATACCACCCCCTCTGCTCAGTGTGCCTGTCCCCTCCTTCCCTCACCTGTCCTCAGGACTCAATTCAGACCTCTAAACTAAACTATGAGTGACAATAAAGCACAACGCCTCCACCACCGGGCAGTACCAGGCACAGAAGACACTCAAGACACGGAAGCTGTCCTGAACACAGCAATCAGCACCCTATCCCTGGCTTCTCAACCTTGACACTGCTGACGCCAGGGTCAGATGTGTGACTCTCTGCCGAGACAGCAGTCCTGTGGGCTGCAGGATGCTGAGCAGCATCTCTGGCCTCTACTCAGCAGCATGCCCAGGACACCACCCCCCATCCCCCCAAGTTGTGACTTTGCCAAACGTTTTCAGACTTGCCTGATGTGTCCTGGGGGGGCCTGGTTGAGAACCACTGCATGTGCCTCGGATGGTTTGTCATCAGATCCCCAGCACACAGGCAGCATGCCCCTAGAGGAAAGGGTGCACTCCGCATCCTTAATACCCATGCCTGGCACATGATTAAGAGATCAATATATGTTTGTCTAATAGCCGTAAATGAAAAGATAAAAATTTATTTGCCACTCAGATGAACCTTGAAGGAATTATGCTAAGTGAAGTCAGTCTTTCTCTAAGACAAATACTATATGATCTCACCTATAGAGTAATCTTAAAATAAAAACCTGAACTCATAGAAAAAAGAGATCAGACCTGTGATTACCAGAGATGGAGGGTGAGGGGAGAGGAGACTGGAGGAAAGTGGTCAACAGGTATAACCTTCCAGCTGTGAGACGAAAGCACTAGCGAGGGAACGCACAACACGGTTCTACCTAACGCTGTCACAGGATACATGAGAGTGAATCCTGGCAAAAATGGAAACCTCTTGTCTCTTTTCTTTCCTTTTACTGTATCTATATGAGAAGACAGATGCTAGCTAATCTTATTATGGTAATCATTTCACCACATACATACATCAAACCTTCACGCTGTATACCTTAGCCTTACACACCAATGTATGGCCTTTATTTCTAAATAAAAGAAAAAAAATTATTTTTTTAAAAAGTGGGGATGAGGCACAAGATCTAAAGAAAAAAGAGTGCAGAAAGAAAAAAGAAAGTTTGGGTCAAGTTTTCATAAATCACTCCATCTCACAGTCTTTAAGGAGAGAAACAATATCAGAGACACCTTCATGCCCACAAAGCACAAAGCCATCCTCATGCACGCAGGGGGCACCTGATGGACCGTCACTGGCTTCAACTGCAAAATTTTCAGCGATTACCAGTGAAATACTTCCAGATTTTATTTTTTTATGAAACCAGGAATCACACCTTAGTCAAAAGTATTTGGAATCAGAAAATTTTTCAACAGTGTTCTTGGATAGAAAAATGTTGGACTAGAAATCAGAGATCGGGCTCTTGCCCAGCTTTGCCACTAATTGTGTGACATGACAGCAGTCCCTGAGCCTACAAAGGCCTGTCTCCTCATCTGTGAAGCGGAGGATTAAAGATGTCATTTTTAAAGGTCTTATTTGTAACTTCTAAGAAGATACATGATTTTTTAAGAAGGCAAGTCAAAGCCATGCATATGCACATACGCATGGACACCGAACAGTATGAGACTAAAAGACACAAGGCCATGACGTAAGCACTCCGCAGTGACAGACTGCCCAGCCAGATGACACATTCAGAGCCATCAACTCCAGTGGCTTCCTTATTCTTCTGCAGACACGAGTACATTTTGGAGATAAAGACTAGGTCTTTAGGTTCTCTATTCCCATGATATGTCCCGCGCCTGTGTCATGGCAAGCATTTATGAACGTCTGCTAGGCCGAAGACGCAACACCTAAGACCAGTCTTAGAGCCTCGGATAACCATAGCAGGGGGCCTCTTGATTTCTAGCAGGAGAGAAACTTTTTTTTAAACAAGTTAAAAGGCAAAAGTAATCTAAAGGTGAATAGAAGAAATAAGATATGACAAGATATAAGGTTATTTGTCAAAGGAATGAACGGTGGAGTTCTGGCAAAGTCCACTGAAGAGCCTGAGAGGTCAACGTGAGATCAATGAGATGAAATCATCCTGTTGACATGGTTTGTAAAACAGTGGAGTAACTAAGAAATCTGAAATCCCTAGGATAATGAAAGAGTAGCAAGTAGAAGAAGATTAATGAACGAGACTGGAGAGACTACTGGTAAGACAAGAAGGAAAAGGGCAAGAGCCCCCACAGAAGGCACAACAGATTCTGCTTTACGTCTGCCCAATAAATTCCAAAAACAATACACCCTCTTGGAAGGCAAAATGAATTTTGAAAAAGATAAGACCTCAGAGGCAGATTAAATTTACTTTTGAGTAAAACATCACCTCATTTAGGAACACTGCATTTATATGCTTAAGAGCAGATGCAGTGTTATTAGGTACTTATGGTACTCAACTGGGCCGGTGAGAAGACTTTCTCTGTGCTTAAATTTTATAAGTAGGAAGACGGAGGAGGAGAGAGATGGAAGGAAGGAGGAAGAGAAATGAAAAGAGGGAAGAAGAGAGGCATTTCTCTGTTGAACATTTCTCAGATGAAAGTGCAAGAGCCATGCCAAAGTATGACAAAAGTAAGTCTCAAGGTTACAAATGTTTGGTGAAACAAAGGACATTCAATAAAGGGCTGTTACAATTTAATTAAAATAAACAGCAGCAGTGTTAAGTATGTCAAAAACGCCTCCATGTAATCCACCATTTCTAGATTCACATCAGATATTGGAAGGACCCAAACTTTCAAATTCAAAGTGAAGTGCTGGTGAAGGTTCTTTGAGCCTAAAATTATTTTGTAATCGATCCACCACATCTTAATGAAGGTGTTAATAGCTCTGTAAAATGCCCTTCTCAGAATGGAAATTTTGATGGGAGCCCATTTATAAGCAGGAAAATGATTAAGCATTACAGTATTCACTTTATTGTTCCCCTCACCGCTGACAAAGTGCCAAAGTAACAAGGCAAGGACAAGGGAAGGGGTTTACCGAGTTCAGGGCCTTGGTCACATGGTGTATACTGAGAACACTCACGACTGCCTCATGACTGCTTCCTTCCTTGGCATGAGTATGTACTAAAGTTTCAAAGTCAGTCATTCTCTGGAAATTTTTCTCAGATGAAAACAGGAGCAACAAAGTGTAAACAAGATATAGAAGATTAAAAAAAAAAATCTGTAAAAATCTAAAAGACAAAGAAATGAGCCAAGCCCTCCAGGCCCATCCATATCACCCTGCACAGCTCAGAACTGGAGAGCCCAGAGCCACAGGTCCCCCACCTCTGCACAGTCTGTTCATCTGCACTCCAACGCACACTGGTCTGTGAGCCAAGTCCTCTGGTGAGCTTTCGTTTACCCATTTAAGAAATGGCAGCAATATGGCTCAAGCAGTGAAGAATCCATCTGCAATGCTAGAGACATCAGTTTGATCCCTGGGTCTGGGAAGATCCCCTGAAAGAGGAAACAGTAACCCACTCCAGTATTCTTGCCTGGAGAATCCCGTGGACAGAGGAGCCTAGCGGGCTACAGTCCACAGAGTCACAAGAGTCCGACACGACTAAGCACAACACAGCACAGCAATAATATCTGCTTTACAGGGTTGTTGTGAGGAAAAATACAATAGTTCATGGGAAGCACTTAGCATGTTCAGCAAATATAAATGTTCAAAAAATGTTTGGGCTGTATTCCCCTTTAAAGGCTAGAACAATTTAGAAAAAAAAAGGGGGGGGGGGGGGCTAGAACAACATATGGGAAAAAACTCCCAAAGAGAAATAACCATACATTTCTACTTTCTTTCTACTTTTCTCCCAAACAGTAAACAAGAGTATTTCAAGTTATCCTCATATAAATAAAATAGCAACAGAAATAACCACCATGATTGTAGTCCCCAGCTTAAAAAGGACTGAAGACAACACAAAGAAAGATACTACTGTCTGGGACTGAGTCAGCCAGAAAACTTGAACAGAAAACAAGTAACACTCTTAGGTAATTCAAGGTCTTTCTGAACAATAAAAACAGCTAGACAACACCACATAAACTGAAAAGCAACACGGAATCAGATACAGCATTGTGGTCTGTTAATTCTTTTCCAGAGTCTTAAACCAGCTCATTCTCTGCACAGTATATGACCAGCTTAACTCATTTCACAGAAAGCAGGATCCAAGACAGAGAAAAACCAAACTAACCCAGAGGTCAGGAAAGTCAGACTATTCCCGCTACCAAATTTTCCTAGCTTTTCTCTTAAGCTGACACCTCACGTGACACCCTGTGGCACAGACCTCTATCAGGAAAGCCTTAAAAATCTAAATATCAGGAGGAGGAGCCAAGATGGCGGAGGAGTAGGACGGGGAGAACACTTTCTCCCCCACAAATTCATCAAAAGAGCATTTAAACGTCGAGTAAATTCCACAAAACAACTTCTGAATGCCAGCAGAGGACATCAGGCACCTAGAAAAGCAACCCAACTCTTCGAAAGGAGGTAGGAAAAAATATAAAAGACAAAAAAAGAGACAAAAGAGGGAGGGACGGAGTTCCGTCCCGGGAAGGGAGTCTTAAAAAGAGAGAAGTTTCCAAACACCAGGAAACCTTCTCACTGCCAAATCTGTGCCGGGCTTTGGAAGCACAGAGGGCAACATAACAGGGAGGAAAAAAATAAATAAACAATTAAAAATCGCAGATTGCGAGCCCTAGGTAACTCCCCCAGCGGAGAAGCAGCGCAGACACCTGCACACGCCATTAGCAAGCGGGGGCTGGGCAGGGAAGCGCGGCGCGGGCTGCATCATTTAGAGTAAGAATCTGGCCCGAATGTCCTGAGCACTATCTGAGTGAAATAATTTGGGCTAGCAAACCAGACTGTGGGATATCTACCACGCGAAAAGCCAGCCCTAACCTAAGACACCGCCAGGCCCGCGCACAGAACAAAGGACTGAACAGAGATAGCCGGCTGCAGACCTTCCCCCTCCAGTGAGAGGCAGCCAGAGCCGGAAGGGGGCAATCGCAGCCCCAGAGAGACACTATCTATAAAACTGTAAGCAGGCTTCTTTGCTAACTAAAACTTCTTGGGGGTCTGGACGGTCAACATCTGCCTGAGAAGGTGCGTTGGTTTTACACCCAGATAACCGAGTGGCGGGGAGGCGATAAGTCGCAGCATTGGCGCCCGCCAAACACATCACCTGAGCTGCTCGGACCTGGGAAGAGCACAAAACGCAGGCCCAACCGAGTCTGCGCCTCTGAGGACTACCCGAGTGCCTGAACCTGAGCGGCTTGGACCTGGGAGCTCAGCCCAGGGCCGGCCTCTGACTGTTCCCGGCGGAACAACCTAGAGCCCGAGCAGTGTGGGCAGGGAGGCTACACGCGCCGTGAGCGGGGGCAGACCCAGTGTGGCTGAGGCACTGCAAGCGCACGCCAGTGTTATCTGTTTGCAGCATCCCTCACTCCCTCCCCACAGCGCAGCTGAACAAGTGAGCCTAAATAAAATAAAAAAAAATAGTGTCCTCCACCGTCCCCTTTGTGTCAGGGCGGAAACCAGACACTGAAGAGACCAGCAAACAGAAGAAGCTATAACAGAGGGAAACGCCTTGGAAGCTACAGGCCATAGATTAAAACCCTGTGGTTACTACGGACTACATAGGAAGAGGCCTATAGATCTTGAGAAATATAAGTCGGACCAAGAAACTAGCCAAAAATGAACTGAACCCACAATACTCACAACAAAACCAGAGAAAGACCTAGATATATTTTTACTATTTTTACGATCAATCTTTTTTTTTTAATTTTTTTTTAAATTTTAAGTCCTCTATTGTCCTTTAATTTCCACTTTTATAACCTATAAATTTGCAAAAAAAAAAAAAAGACCCTATTTTTTTTTTCTTCAGCATACTTCATACATATATTTTATAATTTTTGACCGTGTTTTGTTTTTTTTTTCTTTCTCTTCTTTTCTTTAATATTGTATTTTTGAAATTCCAAACACTACTCTAGATTTTTAATTTTAGCCTTTTGGTATATGTTATCAATTTTGTACCTATAGTTTTTTTTATAATTTCTGTGACTTTTTTTTTTCTTTTTTTTTCCCTCTGTTTCTTTCTCTTCTTCTTTTATATAACATTGTATATCTGCAATTCCAAACTCTACTCAAGATTTTTAATTTATGCTTTTTGGTATTTGATATCAATTTTGTACCTGTATTTTCTTTATAATTTTTGTGACATTGTTTTTGTTGGTTTGTTTGTTTTCTCTCTTTATTTTTCTTCTTCTTTTTTTTTAACATTGTATTTTTGAAATTCCAAACTCTACTCTAGATTTTTAATTTTTGCTTTTTGGTATTAGTTATCAATTTTGTACCTGTAGTTTTTTTATAATTTTCACGACCTTGTTTGTTTTTCTTTGTTCGTTTTTTCTCTCTTTCTTTTCCTTCTTCTTTTCATTAACATCGTATTTTTGAAATTCCAAACTCTACTCTAGATTTTTAATTTTTGCTTTTATGTATTTGTTACCAATTTTGTACCTTTAAGAACCCAATCTTCAGGACCCATTTTTCACTAGGGAGCGAGATTACTGGCTTGACTGCTCTCTCTCCCTTTGGACTCTCCATTTTCTCCACCAGGTTGCCTGTATCTCCTCCCTAACCCCTCTCTACTCTACCCAACTCTGTGAATTTCTGTGTGTTCCAGACAGTGGAGAACACTTAGGGAACTGATTACTGGCTGGATCTGTCTCCCTCCTTTTCATTTCCCCCTTTTATCCTTCTGGCCACCTCTGTCTCCTTCCTCCTTCTTCTCTTCTCTGTATAACTCCGTGAACATCTCTGAGAGGTCCAGTTGTGGAGTGCACATAAGGAAGTGACTACTGGCTAGCCCACTCTCTCCACTATTGACTCCACCTCATCTCATTTGGGTCACCTCTAACTCCCTCCTCCCTCTTCTCTTCTCCATGTAACGCTGTGAACCTCTCTGAGTGACCCTCACAGTAGAGAAACTTCTCATCTTTAACGTAGATGTTTTATCAATGGTGCTGTATAGAAGGAGAAGTTTTGAAACTACTGCAAAAATAAGACCGATAACTGGAAGTAGAAGGCTTAAGTCCAAACCCTGACTCCAGGGAACTCCTGACTCCAAGGAACATTAATTGACAGGAGCTCATCAAACGCCTCCATACCGACACTGAAACCAAGCACCACACAAGGGCCAACAAGTTCCAGGGCAAGACATACCAAGCAAACTCTCCAGCAACAAAGGAACACAGCCCTGAGCTTCAAGATACAGGCTGCCCAAAGTCACCCCAAAACCATAGACATCTCATAACTCATTACTGGACATTTCATTACACTCCAGAGAGAAGAAATACAGCTCCATCCACCAGAACATCGATACAAGCTTCCCTAACCAGGAAACCTTGACAAGCCACCTGTACAAACCTACACACAGCGAGGAAATGCCACAATAAAGAGAACTCCACAAACTGCCAGAATACAGAAAGGACACCCCAAACTCAGCAATTTAAACAAGATGAAGAGACAGAGGAATACCCAGCAGATAAAGGAACAGGATAAATGCCCACCAAACCAAACAAAAGAGGAAGAGATAGGGAATCTACCTGATAAAGAATTCCAAATAATGATAGTGAAATTGATCCAAAATCTTGAAATTAAAATGGAATCACAGATAAATAGCCTGGAGGCAAGGATTGAGAAGATGCAAGAAAGGTTTAACAAGGACTTAGAAGAAATAAAAAAGAGTCAATATATAATGAATAATGCAATAAGTGAAATTAAAAACACTCTGGAGGCAACAAATAGTAGAATAACAGAGGCAGAAGATAGGATTAGTGAATTAGAAGATAGAATGGTAGAAATAAATGAATCAGAGAGGATAAAAGAAAAATGAATTAAAAGAAATGAGGACAATCTCAGAGACCTCCAGGACAATATTAAACGCTACAACATTCGAATCATAGGGGTCCCAGAAGAAGAAGACAAAAAGAAAGACCATGAGAAAATACTTGAGGAGATAATAGTTGAAAACTTCCCTAAAATGGGGAAGGAAATAATCACCCAAGTCCAAGAACCCCAGAGAGTCCCAAACAGGATAAACCCAAGGCAAAACACCCCAAGACACATATTAATCAAATTAACAAAGATCAAACACAAATATTAAAAGCAACAAGGGAAAAACAACAAATAACACACAAGGGAATACCCATAAGGATAACAGCTGATCTTTCAATAGAAACTCTTCAAGCCAGGAGGGAATGGCAAGACATACTTAAAATGATGAAAGAAAATAACCTACAGCCCAGATTATTGTACCCAGCAAGGATCTCATTCAAGTATGAAGGAGAAATCAAGAGCTTTTCAGACAAGCAAAAGCTGAGAGAATTCTGCACCACCAAACCAGCTCTCCAACAAATACTAAAGGATATTCTCTAGACAGGAAACACAAAAACGGTGTATAAATTCGAACCCAAAACAATAAAGTAAATGGCAACGGGATCATACTTATCAGTAATTACCTTAAACGTAAATGGGTTGAATGCCCCAACCAAAAGACAAAGACTGGCTGAATGGATACAAAAACAAGACCCCTACATATGTTGTCTACAAGAGACCCACCTCAAAACAGGGGACACATACAGACTGAAAGTGAAGGGCTGAAAAAGATTTTCCATGCAAATAGGGACCAAAAGAAAGCAGGAGTAGCAATACTCATATCAGATAAAATAGACTTTAAAACAAAGGCTGTGAAAAGAGACAAAGAAGGTCACTACATAATGATCAAAGGATCAATCCAAGAAGAAGATATAACAATTATAAATATATATGCACCCAACACGGGAGCACCACAGTATGTAAGACAAATGCTAACAAGTATGAAAGGAGAAATTAACAATAACACAATAATAGTGGGAGACTTTAATACCCCACTCACACCTACGGATAGATCAACTAAACAGAAAATTAACAAGGAAACACAAACTTTAAATGATACAATAGACCAGTTAGACCTAATTGATATCTATAGGACATTTCACCCCAAAACAATGAATTTCACCTTTTTCTCAAGCGCACATGGAACCTTCTCCAGGATAGATCACATCCTGGGCCATAAAGCTAGCCTTGGTAAATTCAAAAACATAGAAATCATTCCAAGCATCTTTTCTGACCACAATGCAGTAAGATTAGATCTCAATTACAGGAGAAAAACTATTAAAAATTCCAACATATGGAGGCTGAACAACACGCTGCTGAATAACCAACAAATCACAGAAGAAATCAAAATTTGCATAGAAACGAATGAAAATGAAAACACAACAACCCAAAACCTGTGAGACACGGTAAAAGCAGTCCTAAGGGGAAAGTTCATAGCAATACAGGCACACCTCAAGAAACAAGAAAAAAGTCAAATAAATAACCTAACTCTACACCTAAAGTAACTAGAAAAGGAAGAAATGAAGAACCCCAGGGTTAGTAGAAGGAAAGAAATCTTAAAACTTAGAGCAGAAATAAATGCAAAAGAAACAAAAGAGATCATAGCAAAGATCAACAAAACCAAAAGCTGGTTTTTTGAAAGGATAAATAAAATTGACAAACCATTAGCCAGACTCATCAAGAAACAAAGGGAGAACAATCAAATCAATAAAATTAGAAATGAAAATGGAGAGATCACAACAGACAACACAGAAATACAAAGGATCATAAGAGAGTACTATCAACAATTATATGCCAATAAAATGGACAACGTGGAAGAAATGGACAAATTCTTAGAAAAGTACAACTTTCCAAAACTCGACCAGGAAGAAATAGAAAATCTTAACAGACCCATCACAAGCACGGAAATTGAAACTGTAATCAAAAATCTTCCAGAAAACAAAAGCCCAGGTCCAGACGGCTTCACAGCTGAATTTACCAAAAATTTAGAGAAGAGCTAACACCTATCCTGCTCAAACTCTTCCAGAAAATTGCAGAGGATGGTAAACTTCCAAACTCATTCTATGAGGCCACCATCACCCTAATACCAAAACCTGACAAAGATCCAACAAAAAAAAGAAAACTACAGGCCAATATCACTGACGAACATAGATGCAAAAATCCTTAACAAAATTCTAGCAGTCAGAATCCAACAACACATTAAAAAGATCATACACCATGACCAAGTGGGCTTTATCCCAGGGATGCAAGGATTCTTCAATATCTGCAAATCAATCAATGTAATACACCACATTAACAAATTGAAAAATAATAACCATATGATTATCTCAATAGATGCAGAGAAAGCCTTTGACAAAATTCAACATCCATTTATGATAAAAACTCTCCAGAAAGCAGGAATAGAAGGAACATACCTCAACATAATAAAAGCTATATATGACAAACCCACAGCAAACATTATCCTCAATGGTGAAAAATTGAAAGCATTTCCTCTAAAGTCAGGAACAAGACAAGGGTGCCCACTTTCACCATTACTATTCAACATAGTTTTGGAAGTTTTGGCCACAGCAATCAGAGCAGAAAAAGAAATAAAAGGAATCCAAATTGGAAAAGAAGAAGTAAAAGTCTCACTATTTGCAGATGACATGATCCTCTACATAGAAAACCCTAAAGACTCCACCAGAAAATTACTAGAACTAATCAATGACTATAGTAAAGTTGCAGGATATAAAATCAACACCCAGAAATCCCTTGCATTCCTATACACTAATAATGAGAAAACAGAAAGAGAAATTAAGGAAACAATTCCATTCACCATTGCAACGGAAAGAATAAAATACTTAGGAATATATCTACCTAAAGAAACTAAAGACCTATATATAGAAAACTATAAAACACTGGTGAAAGAAATCAAAGAGGACACTAACAGATGGAGAAATATACCATGTTCATGGATTGGAAGAATCAATATAGTGAAAATGAGTATACTACCCAAAGCAATTTATAGATTCAATGCAATCCCTATCAAGCTACCAACAGTATTCTTCACAGAGCTAGAACAAATAATTTCACAATTTGTATGGAAATACAAAAACCTCGAATAGCCAAAGCGATCTTGAGAAAGAAGAATGGAACTGGAGGAATCAACCTACCTGACTTTAGGCACTACTTACAAAGCCACAGTTATCAAGACAGTATGGTACTGGCACAAAGACAGAAATATAGATCAATGGAACAAAATAGAAAGCCCAGAGATAAATCCACGCACATATGGACACCTTATCTTTGACAAAGGAGGCAAGAATATACAATGGATTAAAGACAATCTCTTTAACAAGTGGTGCTGGGAAATCTGGTCAACCACTTGTAAAAGAATGAAACTAGAACACTTTCTAACACCATACACAAAAATAAACTCAAAATGGATTAAAGATCTCAACGTAAGACCAGAAACTATAAAACTCCTAGAGGAGAACATAGGCAAAACACTCTCTGACATACATCACAGCAGGATCCTCTATGACCCACCTCCCAGAATATTGGAAATAAAAGCAAATATAAACAAATGGGACCTAATTAAACTTAAAAGCTTCTGCACATCAAAGGAAACTATAAGCAAGGTGAAAAGACAGCCTTCAGAATGGGAGAAGATAATAGCAAATGAAGCAACTGACAAACAACTAATCTCGAGAATATACAAGCAACTCCTACAGCTCAACTCCAGAAAAATAAATGACCCAATCAAAAAATGGGCCAAAGAACTAAATAGACATTTCTCCAAAGAAAACATACAGATGGCTAACAAACACATGAAAAGATGCTCAACATCACCCATTATCAGAGAAATGCAAATCAAAACCACTATGAGGTACCATTTCACACCAGTCAGAATAGCTGCGATCCAAAAGTCTACAAGCAATAAATGCTGGAGAGGGTGTGGAGAAAAGGGAACCCTCTTACACTGTTGGTGGGAATGCAAACTAATACAGCCACTATGGAGAACAGTGTGGAGATTCCTTAAAAAACTGAAAATAGAACTGCCTTATGATCTAGCAATCCCACTGCTGGGCATACACACTGAGGAAACCAGAAGGGAAAGAGACACGTGTACCCCAATGTTCATCGCAGCACAGTTTATAATAGCCAGGACATGGAAGCAACCTAGATGTCCATCAGCAGATGAATGGATAAGAAAGCTATGGTACATATACACAATGGAGTATTACTCAGCCATTAAAAAGAATACATTTGAATCAGTTCTAATGAGATGGATGAAACTGGAGCCTATTATACAGCGTGAAGTAAGCCAGAAAGAAAAACACCAATACAGTATACTAACGCATATATATGGAATTTAGAAAGATGGTAACAATAACCCTGTGTACGAGACAGCAAAAGAGACACTGATGTATAGAACAGTCTTATGGACTCTGTGGGAGAGGGAGAGGGTGGGAAGATTTGGGAGAATGGCATTGAAACATGTAAAATATCATGTATGAAACGAGTTGCCAGTCCAGGTTCGATGCACGATACTGGATGCTTGGGGCTGGTGCACTGGGACGACCCAGGGGGATGGTGTGGGGAGGGAGGAGGATTCAGGATGGGGAGCACATGTATACCTCTGGCAGATTCATTTTGATATTTGGCAAAACTAATACAATTATGTAAAATTTAAAAATAAAATAAAATTAAAAAAAAATAATAAAAAGACAAGGATTAATTTTTTACAAATCAGCATATTTATCCAGCAAATTCCAGATCATGAGGCATATGTTACTAAAAAAAAAAATCTAAATATCAAAGCTCAATAACAGGAAAAAAGTTTGGGAGAAGCAATTAGGAAATGCTTTTCACCTATTTCTAACTCTTATTCTAATCCATGCTCTAACTCCATTAATATTCTTTATACTCAAAGTTCAGAAGAAAGTGAAATTCAAACATAATTACTGTTCTTTATAAATCACATCATTTGTAATAGTTTAAGTGACATGATCTTCAAATATTAATTTACAGTAAAGAACAGTGGTTAATTTTTTAGTTCAAATTCTCAAAATAATCAAAATACAAAAGATGAGAAAAGCATAGAATTGAAAGCAACAGTTAAATGTTAAAAAAAAAAAAAAGTAAAAATATTCAAATGATTAGTGAGCTATTACCTAAGATGTAAAAATTGATCTTGCTTGTTTTGACACGTCCTCAAATCAAATAATTTTAATGTGATTATAAATCAGTTATACATGCAAACTCTACCCAAAAATAATTTTTTAAAGATCCAAGTTAGAAAATGAGTTACACCAAAGCAGGTAAATATTTAAATACATCTTAAATATTGAACTACTATTTTATAAATTCACTCTCAAAGCAGAAAGATGGGATATGAATAGGAGTAAATGGACTAGCAGCAATTTAATTGCTTGTATTTGAAGATCTTTTAAAATTTTTATTTAATTTAATCTTAATATGGTAATTAAGTATTGGCAAGCATTTTCAAAGCTACTAATTAGAGTAAAATAACCCTGGCAGATTTATGAACTCTTTTCTGATACTTCTGGATACTCTAAATATACAGTAAGTTCAGAGGTTCCTGGCATATTATGGCTTTTACTTGAATTTGTATTATGTTAACAATTACAAACCTCTCCAAGACATAAAGGGGTCAAGAGCAGAATCCTGAGAAATACATGATTCAAAAGGATACACACTCACTGCAGGACTGTTTACAATAGCCAGGGCATGTGAGCAGTGTAAATGTCCATCGACAGAGGAATGGATAAAGAAGATGTGGTACAATGGGATATTACTCAGCCATTAAAAAGAATGAAATAATGCCATTTGCAACAACATGGGTGGACCAAGAGTGTCATACTGACATTTAGAAATGACTTCATTCACACGCACTGGGGTTCATATATCCTTTTGGATCACATTTATATAAATGAACTTACAAAACAGAAATCAGACCCACAGAACAAGCTTATGCTTGCCAGGGCAAAGGATAGGGGGAAGGAACAGTTAGGAAGTTTAAGATGGACATGTACACACTGCTGTATTTTAAAAAATGGATAACCAACAAAGACCTACTGTATAGCTCAAGGAACTCTGCTCAATTTCCTATGGCAGCCTGGATAAGGGGGGAACTTGGGGGAGAATGGAAACATGTATACGTATGACTGAATCCCTTCACAGTTCACCTGAAACTATCACAACAGAGGATGAGATGGCTGGATGGCATCACCAATTCGATGGACGTGAGTCTCAGTGAACTCCGGGAGTTGGTGATGGACAGGGAGGACTGGCGTGCCGCGATTCATGGGGTCGAAAAGAGTCGGACACGACTGAGCGACTGATCTGATCTGATGCTCCAATACAAAATAAAAAGTTTAAAATAAAAACGAATAGACTCCTGATTTTTACTACAGTAACTGCTAAATCATGAAAGTTCACTATTACAGTCAGATACCAAAAAACCACTGCAGAAAACAAACAGTACATAATAGTAAGATAGCAAAAACTATCTCTAAATAACATTTCTCTAGGCAATAAAGTGAAAGTGAAAGTCGCTTAGTTGTGTCCGATTCTTTGTGATCCCATAGGCTATACAGTCCATGGAATTCTCCAGGCCAGAATACTAGAATGGGTAGCAGTTCCCTTCTCCAGGGGATCTTCCCAACCCAGGGATCAAACCCAGGCCTCCCACATTGCAGGCAGATTCTTTACCAGCTAAGCCACCAGGTACCACCAAAATACAAATTTGTTCCATATCTAAAGTAATTTTTAATTCATAGGTGTGAATTATTAAAATAATAAACATGCATGACTAAGTTTCTCCCCACCCTATACTGACCTTCCATTTTATGCCTAATGCTAATTTTTAGGAATATTCTTTGCAATATATAAATGCAAAGTACTATAAAATATCATCAACAAACTATTGTTGAAAATGTGTTAATATTTACATTCAAGTATGTGTATAGAGCTGACTTTATCCTCTCAACTACCACTATTTAGAAAAGGAACAGAAACAGCCCTTTCCCATCTTCTCTACTACTCTCTTTAAACTACCTTTTATCACTGTGTATAAATACAGTACGTTCAACGAATTGTCAGTTTGTTTTCTGTTTTTTTTCATTTGTCCCCCAGTCTGGAGACAACTGGTTTACCTGCTGGCTCTCTTCATTTAGTTAATGGGAAACTGGGATCAACCCAGTCAATCTTAAAGGAAAATCAACCCTGAATATTCATTGGAAGGACTGATGCTGAAGCTGAAGCTCCAATATTTTGGCCACCTGATGTGAAAAGCCGACTCACTGGAAAAGACCCTGATGCTGGGAAAGATTGAGGGCAGGAGGAGAAGGGGACGACAGAGGATGAGATGGTTGGATGGCATCACCAACTCAACAGACATGAGTTTGAGCAAACTCTGAGAAACAGAGAAGGACAGGGAAGCCAGGTGTGCTGCGGTCCCTGGGGTCACAGAGTCAGACACAACTGAACGACTGAACACCACCTGGGAATCTGATATACACAGCACACAGGTCTGTTATTAGGTGGGGACCCATGCCAAGTGACTTGGAGATGGACAGTATCACCATCTGTGGGCATAACTTCGGCTGCTGGAGGGGCCCTGAGAAAAGGAATAATTCAACACACTCTGAGAATAAAATAGGGCTATGTTTTATAGTAAATTGTAGCCACGACACAGTGATCTTTTATCTACACAAACTCACTTAAAAGCTTATTTTCTTCTAATTTTTAATTTTATCAAATTTTAGTCTAAATCAGGGGTTGGCAAACTTTTCCATAAAGGGCTAGATAGTAGATATTTTTGGATTTGCAGCCCACACAGTCTCTGTTACAACTATTCAACTCTCTACTTATAACACCAAAGAAGTCATAGACCACGTGTAAATGAAAGAACATAGGTGTGTTCCAATAAAACTTTATTAATAAAACTGGCAGAGGGTTGATTTGGCCCTCAGCCAATAGTTTGCTTTGCTAATCCCTGGGCTAAATTATCTTAGGAAATGTAAATTTTTTTAATTCCAAATTAAAAAGGAACAACAACAGAAACACAGGTCCTTGTTATTTAAAGAGCACCAAATTCAAGTAATTATACCAGAACAATTCCTTCTAGGCTTTATTGCCTGTATAAACTAGAAAACTTCAGAATAATCTAATAGTAGCTGTCTAAATAAAAATAAATGTTTCTTAAAGTCAGTTTTGGTCAAGATTAAATGAAAAACTAATACTGGGCATTTTTGCATGTAAAAGAGAAATAAAATAGATTGACTGTTAGTCATAATACAAGCTAAGTGAGGCATACAGACAGATGGAGCAATGCATCTGTGAAAGAAAAATACACACAAAAAAGATTATCTATCATCCAAGCCCTAGCTCCTCCTCATTCTTAAGCAGTTATCTCTCCAACACCAAAAGCAATAAATTAGGGTAGTATGATTCTTTTTACAATGGAGTCACCGATTACTAATATCTCAGAAGCTTTCAGAATAAACTTCTTTGGGATAGACTGAAGCAATTATACCGGGTTGGTCAAAGACTGTGTCTTACAGAAAACCCTGAATGAACTCTTTGGACAACCCAATACATTTTTGCTGGTGGTGCCAGCGATACACTAGAACTCTCAACAGTTTCGTGCAACATGGACAACAGAAAAGATACTGTATACACTCCCATCTTCTCAGGCCTAGGCTTTGAATAAGAAACCTAACACATGACTTGTAATTGACAAACACTGGATTCCGAAGCAGGAAGAACATCCATTCTAGGCAGGCAAACACTAATGTCTTTACAATGTGAGATAACTCCAGATGACAACCACTACTAAATTAGTTTAATCTCTTAAATTACTAATGTAGAGACAGCTGGTGTACTTCAACCTGTTATTGTACTCCTGTAAACAGCCACTGAAATTCAACGACCTGTGAATCTACTTGATAGAAGCAGAAGACTGGCCCCCGCCCCAAAAAATCCTTGACAGAACAATAATTCAAAGCACAAATCCAAATCCTCTGAGATTCCATCCTCTTTATTGTGAAGTTTCAATTTAACAAATGTGTATTGACAAATTAGGTGCAATGCTGGGGAAACAATGTGAGTGAGTCCTCGCAAAGACTGCACTCCTTCCCAAGGAGAGACTTAAGCAACTGATCACCACAGAGTATGGTACTTAGACAGCAGGAGTATGTGTACCCTCAGCTCAAATGTGACACAACAGGCAACTCACAAAGAATACAGTCAATAAAGCAAACCATTATCTGCCTACTGGATCAGTATATATAAGAAGAATAATAATAACCATCATCCGTTGGGGGTTTGGGGAAATGGCCACTCGACTTATGCTATTACTGGGTAACATTTATGTAGGACACTTTGAAAAGATGTTGCTTAAAACTGTATTTTTGACCTAAAAATTCCACTGGTTTTGGTGAATGGGGAGACTATAATTTCACTATAGTCAGAAGAAATATATAAGGAATAAATTCACCTTCAGGAAAAACGGTGAGTTCAGTCTGATAAGATAAATTCCTGATACCCACAAGATATTCAGGGAGAAATGTCTAGTAAACAGCTGGACATATAACTAGCATTTACTCAGGATATATACACATCATAATTTCACTTAATCCCTCCAAAATTCAAAGGGGTATGTACCCAGGGGCAGGACCAGGATTCAATCAGAGCTCTTAACCCAAAGTTCTTAATCAATATGCTATTCAGCCTCAATGTGTTTGGCACCTGGCAGAAAGATCCAAGAATTTTTTTTACTATTTCTTCATCAGAAATTTATTGAGGACCTAATGTGGGACATAGGAATAAGTTAGATAAAGTTACATTTTCTATCCACAGGGAACCATAACGGAGACAGACATGAAAACAAAAAATTACAATATGGCATCATGGTACTAACAGCAACAGTTAAGAGGAATAATACTAACCCCAGAAGGAGAGGACTGTCAATTTTGCATTGGAGTAAGAGTCATCAAGAAAAGGTCTAAGAAAGGAAGATAATGCCTGACCATTATTTTGAATAATGAGTTAAAAAAAAAAAAGAAGAAAAGAAATCTCCCAAGAGGACAGTGGAAGCAGGAAAGGAAGGAAGGTCACTCCAGAAAAAGGCAGTAGCATAAATGGTCACGCCACAGCCCAACACAACATAGTCAGTTCAAAGAAATGCATGCACGCCACCAAACCCACTAACAGTGCCCTTCAACCATTCCGATCTCTACTCCCAACTCCTGGTTTTCTAGATACTGAATAGGATAAAGGAAATAAAGTCTCTGACTCTATTAATTGAAACTCTAGAATTGATGCTTTTGAACTGAGGTGTTGGAGAAGACTTTTGAGAGTCCCTTGGACTGCAAGGAGATCAAACCAGTTCATCCTAAAGGAAATCAACCCTAAATATTCATTGGAAGGACTGATGCTGAAGCTTAAGCTCCAATACTTTGGCCTCCTGATGCAAAGAACTGACTCACTGGAAAAGACCCTGATGCTGGGAAAGATTGAAGGCAAGAGGAGAAGGGGACAACAGAGGATGAGATGGTTGGATGGCATCACCAACTCGATGGACATGACTTTGAGCAAGCTTCGGGAGTTGCGGATGGACAGGGAAGGCTGGTGTGCTGCAGTTCATTGGGTTGCAAAGAGTAGGACACGACTGAGGGACTGAACTGAACTGACTTAAGTCTCATTAGCCAAGGAGAAGATGTACTCTTCCAACATCCCCTCCTAACAGAGAGCTGAAGAGGGGCAGGACAACCTGCCCAGCCCACCAGAAGAAGCAAGTGACAAGGTGACTACCACATTGGAAACAGCTCCCCATAGCATTGCTAGCAACTGCCTCAACCAAGCTTTTCCTTTTCTTGATGGAATTTGTTACTACCTGAAGTTACAATGTCTAGTCACACTTTTCTTTGTTTAGTGCCTGTCTCCCTTGTTAGAATATAATCTCCAAGAGGCCAGAGGCCTTACGTGTTTTATTCACCACTGTATCTTCAACAGTGCCTGGCACAAGAAAGATACTCTGCAAATGTTTACTGAATGAGTAGTTTTATCTTATCCAACATGTAACAGATTAACTTTAAAAACTAAATCAACATTTTCACTTTCAGAAGATACTCAGAAATTTATTTAATATTTATGAATAGCTTCTCTAAAGCCACTAATTTTCTTTCACTGTAGCAAATGTTTCAAACAAAGTATGCGTCCAAAATGAAAACCTAAACTCTGCTCTATTCACACTCATATTTTATTACAGTCTCTCTGTACCAAAAGGAAACAAGCTGGCAATTATGGATAAAGTACTACAAATTGATGCTCTGTTTCAATGAAATGTGCTTAAGGGAATAATGAAGAAGTCCAAGTCTTTGATAGATATAAAACATATCTAAGGTAAAAAGAAAAAAAGTGACCAATGTTATTAGAAAACAAGTAATGCATGATATCTACAAAAGGGTCACCAATCCTTGGTGAGTCAGTCGGTAAAGAATCCATCTACATTGCCGGAGACTGCCTACAATGCAAGAGACGCAGCTCGATCCCTGGATCAGGAAGATCCCCTAGAGAAGGAAATGACAATCCACTCCAGGGAAATATAACTTGCTAGGGAAATCCCATGGACAGAGGAGCATAGCAGGCTACAGTCCATGGGGTCACAAAAGAGCTGGACACGAATGAGCAACTAAACCACCAAATGTGATAGCCAATCCACAGAGATCAGGCCTTGCCAAAACTGCATGTTATATAAAAGGCCCAGAAAGGCAGTATCTTGGAATCTGTTTCGCCACTGGCCATTTCACTTTAAAGTTCCTTTGAGCCACCGATCACTATTTTCAGAATCCTTGATAGGTTTCAGGCTCCTTGTGTCACAAATGGAATGGCTTTTTGCCATCCTTTTAAGCTTCATAATGATGGCGGGAACTAGTGCCACAAGCTTGGTGATGCCATTATTAGCCTAATTAAAGGTTTTGACACAAATAGCAGATCAGGACTCAAGAAGCAACTTCACATGTCCAAATACTGTGGGGGAAAAAAAATTTACTGTTCCTATGAATCTATTTCAAGGCTAATAAAAGTTCAAATAAGACCTAAACGTTGCCTTGTCAAATCCATTTCTCAACATAAATACCATGTAAAATCACACAATGAATCCACTCAAACCCTTTTTAAATGGGAGTTAGAAAAAGAAGCATTTAAACTACTCTAGGGATACATTTATTTTCCTCGCCTAAATGTTAACACAAATAAATGGAGGAATTACATGTAACCCCTAAAAGTAGATAGGCAGAAATTACCAACCATGCTATGACTTTTTAACTAAGCATTTTATTTAATCACACCTGCATAAAAGGACAATTTAAAGGGTACAATTTTAATTTGAGATATAAAATACTGTTCCTCATTAAAGCAAACTTTATCCAGGGCTGTATACTCAAACAAATGTTTTGGTTTGGGGAATGTATGGGTGGGGATTTTTTGTTTGGTGGGTGCTGTTTTCTTCAGAGTTGTCGCTAGAAGTCACTAAACACTTTAACCAATACCACCATTTCTAAAAAATGTTTTGCTCCACGTATCTGGCAATTTTTGCAAAGTCTGTTTATAAACTATGTCTTTTCAGCGTACAAATAACATTAAACTAAGAAAATGTGCATATACTCATAGGCCAAAGACAATATAATGAATGGACTAAATAGTAAGATTCTTTTTGGTTTGTATTACCTCTCATTGGTAGTTCCACATCCCAGAACTGCCACGCTCTTTCCTAGATTCTATCAGAGTCTGATCAATGAGATCTATTTCTCTGATAAGCAGTCTTTAGAAAGAATAAATCAGACTTAGTCAAAGACAGAATTTTTATAACTCAAGATGTAACGGCCAGTTTGATGTAATTTGCATTACCATGTTTTCACTATCGTGAATTTAAAAGGTACAATCCATTTAGAAAATGAATCCCTTTGCCCAACCATTCAAGTTTAAAACAAAGCCAACACTTCTTCATATAGAAACATAAAGGTGGCAAGATACAAGGTCTCAATTTATCAAAGAAAAATGAAATGCCCATAAGACCAACAGGAAATGTATCTCACTTAATAGTTAAGGTTTATAATGAAGTTTAATCAAGTGAAATTAACAGCACCACTTATGAAAAATGAAAAGCAGAAAACAAAAAGCTTCGTACCAAAAGTCAAAGATTCAAATATCCTCGAGTTGTTTTCACCAGTCAGTAATAGTCTAGTCTGCCAAATACTAGGCCAAATGGGTAATGTCATGGAACTGCCTGTAACATCCTCTCATTCCAACTTTACTCATAAATCAGGAGAAAATGATTTAAATGTCAACCTCTGCTTTTAGGCTCCGTATAGTTCAACTACCTCTAAAAGCACCCCATTTCTTACTATATCTCACAAGGGCTAAGCAAAAACAAGAGAGCAGTATCATTCAGTTGCCCACCAGCCAAATATAAATAGCCTCTATTAACATTTTGAGGTACTGAAATGGTCACCTGCTAAAGCTTTTCCTTCAGACATTCTCTTTTATTCTCCCTCTCTTCCTTCTTTTTACCTCCCTCCTAAACATTTCAGCACTGAGTTGTCCAGATAACCATCATACCCTCACCCCAAGAAAACACCTCTCGGAAGGAGCAGAGTACACTGGCAGTCTTGAACACAATCCTTCAGCTCTCTGGTGAAGACCCCGCGCACGCCCTGCTCCTGCACACGCGGGTCCTGCCCGCCTCTGCTGGCCTCACGGAAGCCGCTTCCAGCGTGTTCGTGTCACCCACACAACACCACTTACTGTGCCGGGCATGTGGCTTCTCTCGTTCTTCCCGTTCTGAGAGCTGCTGTTCTTGAGTTTCTTTTTCTTTTTGGCTGTTTCTTTGTGCTCTTTCTGTTTGTTTTGCACTTCGATGAGAACAGAAATAAAGCTGTTCTTCACTTCTTTCTCAAACTCCAGTTCGTCTCGCAGGGCCAGCTGCTGCACCAGCTCTTCGGAGTACTCCTTGATGGCCGTCTCGATTTCCTCCAGCAGCTCATTTAATTCAGACACCGACAGCCTTTTCACCCCTGTGACCGAAAAGCAAAGCAGAGCGGACACGAAGACCAAAATGTTTCAAGGCAGCACAGCAAAGTGTTTCTTGCCAAAGAGCAAAAACATCATATTCTGAGCAATTAAACGGTTTGTGGTTGTCTCAGACTCCTGGTGGGCAGGTCTGAGTAGAGGTAGGTGGGGAAAGTTACTTCTCAAATGGCTGAGAAGAAAAGTATAACAAAATTTTTTACTTGTCTAAAATCAATGGTTCCATGAACAGTACTTCAGTCCAGACTTAATAAGCTTGTGCAAGGAAAAGAACACGAAAGCAGAGAGAGAGTACAGGAAATCACTGTACTGAAAAGAAATCACAGGCCATTGAGCAGGGTTCTGGGGCACTTCTGAAGAGATGAAAAGTCCAATTCAAAGAATTAAGCTAAATACATACTTAAACATACATGCCCCAGTGTGTGAATCTTACTGAGAATTGGGAAGATGAAGGGCAGACGATTTCCTGAAGCCCCTTTTCAGGTTTTTCTCAGCACTTCCCTTTATTCTCAGGAAGTAGTAGAGAAATAGGACATTGTTGAAGCCCTACCTCCCAGCACCTCAGAATATGACTGTATTTGGAGACTGCATCTTGAAAGAGATAATGAAGTTAAAATTAAGCCATTTAAAATTATGCCACATCCTAATCCAATGTGACTGATGCCCTTAAAAATGAGAAGATGAGGACACAGATACACCACAGGGAAGTCCATGTGAGGACAGAGGAAGAGGCCTCAGAAGAAATCAGATCTGCTAACACCTCAGTCTCAGACTTCTAGCCTCCAGAACTGGCAAGAAGCAAATTTCTGTGGTTTAAGCCACCCAGCCTGTGGTATTTTGCTACAGCAGCCCAAACGGACAAATACAGGATTCAAAGGTAAATATGACACAGTCCCTAAGCAAAGATAAACAAATGCCCTGAGTACCACCGGAGGAAGAGTATGCAAGCCAGCCTGTGAGAACCAGAGGTTCCTGAAGGTGGTCACACGCTATGGCTGAGGTACACGAAAGCACAGACAGCACCAACGTAAGTAAGGTTTCTTACTCTCTTCATAACTGCTTGTGCTAGACCTCTTAAGAGTTTGAATTTCCTGGGAAAGCATTGAAAGCCGATCTGACTGGGTAGGCGTTTCATCGTCTTCTGGGTCTGGTGATTCCTGCATCATTTCTTCAATTTCTTCAATCACCTTCCAAAATATACAAACCACTGTTAGTCAAACACACATAGGTAAAACGGTCCATCTGTAACACGATGCTCAACTGCAGCAACCAGAGTAGAAGTCCCCTAATTCTATATTAACCAGCAGTGCGCAGGAGTCGGTTGTCTGAATAATCAAAGGTTTGTAAGAGTACACCAGGTTTATAAAAAAAAAAAATTATAATATACTAAACACAAAAGTAAACAGCACATGATTTAAGACACTCATCACATATCAGTTGGCCCTATCAGATCTTGTAATCTCTGAGTTGCTGCTAAAAATACATGTGTAGGACTTCCCTGGTGGTTCTGTGGTTAAGAATCCACCTGCCAATGCAGGGGACATGTGTTCAATCCCTGGTCTGGGAAGATCCCACATGATGAGGGGCAACAAAGCCCATGAACCACCACTACTGAACCTGAACTGCAGAGTCTGATCCACACAAGGGAAGTCAACACAACGAGAAGCCCGAGTGCCACAACTTGAGAGTAACCCCACTCGCCGCAGCTAGAGAAGGTCAGCACACAGCAAGGAAGACCCAGAGCAGCCATGAATAAATAAATATTAAACACACACACACACGCATAATCTACTTGAGACGTGCCAGAACTGGATCACAGTTACAGTTAAAGCAAGTGACAGAGAATTTACCGTATGCCACATCCAAGTACTCAATCTCAAGCTATTTAATAAAATTGACATAAAATTTACAAAATACAAAAGTGTAAAACCTTTACACATAAAGCAAGAAATTCTTGCTTTGGCAGGAAAGTTTTCCTTTAACAACAGAAAAAGAATTTCATATATTAATTCAAGGGAAGATAGAGGGATATCTAGGGACTTCTCTGATGGTCTAGTGGTTAGGACTCCATGCTTCCACTGCAAGGGGCAAGGGTTTGATCCCTGATGGAGGAGCTAAGATCCTGCATGCCACGTGGCCAAAACAAATGTTTGCCAATATAAAAGAAAAAAACAAACTTATGGTTACCAAGGGGAAGGGGAGGTAGGATAAATTAATAGTGTGGAATTAACAGATGCACACTATCATATATGGAGAAGGCGATGGCACCCCACTCCAGTGCTCTTGCCTGGAAAATCCCATGAACGGGGGAGCCTGGTAGGCTGCAGTCCATGGGGTCGCTAAGAGTCAGACACGACTAAGCAACTTCCCTTTCACTTTTCACTTTCATGCATTGGAGAAGGAAATGGCAACTCACTCCAGTGTTCTTGCCTGGAGAATCCCAGGGATGGGGGAGCCTGGTGGGCTGCTGTCTATGGGGTCACACCGAGTTGGACACGACTGAAGTGACTTAGCAACAACAACATCATATATATAAACAAGATAAAGATTCACTGTATAGCACGGGGAACTATATGCAATATAATGTTATATAATATATATACACTATAATAGGTTATAACAAATCTAAACAATAAAGATATATACATACATTATGTATAAACAAATCACTTTGCTGTATATCTGAAACTAGCACAATATTGTAAATCAACCAGACTTCAATAAAAATAACTTTAAAAAAAACAGGCCTAAGAGTTTTTTAAAAAAACTATTAGGGAAAAAATACAATATGAAGCAAGTTTAACCCTTTTAGCACCAAGGAAAAATAGAAGCAAACCTGAAGGAGAGGGGATTACACTAATTTAGTAAGAAGAGTTTCCAAAATAGGCATTTTTAAACACAAAAACAAGACACTGAAAGAGGCAAAGAATCTGTTTCTGTCAGTCAAAAGCAGGGATAGCTCGGTTTTCAGGCACAGAACTGAGAAGGCGATGCACTCTCAGGGTCACACCTCTCCCCAGAGAATCAGGGTCTTCCTGCACTCAGTCGTCTAACTTACTATCCTGCTTTTTAAGCACTCTCTTCAAGCCTAGGATGATCCAACCACAAATATGATGGAGCATCAAGATGACACATTTTTAACATGCCCCTCCCAATCTTGTCATCATACATCTCTTTACTGACCTCATCTTTCCAACCTAAAAATACAGAACTCACAGTTTCAGTAGCCGTGGAATATGATTTCAGGAAGAAGTTCGTGCACCACAGTTTGACAATACAGCAGAAGTGGGAAGAGTATTCAGAAAATGAGAAAGCTGATTCAACAGGTTTTAAATGAATACAGGGCTGACATTATTAGAGCATTCCACAGGAATAATGCTCACTTCTTTCCTGGGTATACAATACGGACTTCTAGTAAGTGCTAATGACTTCTCCATAGGTTTTAGAGAAACTAGGTAATTTCTGCACAGATATAGTTTTCCCATGTCTGCTCAAATCTAAAGAAAGAGGAAAAATTATAGTATTTTTTCTGATTCCAGTGGAAGCAACAGCCTTCTTTTAAAGTAACCTGCTATACTGTTTTAACAGTGCTTATCTTGGAAAACTGCATATACTGAAAGATGTTCCCAACTAACATAATCCATCTGCTTCGGATTACATATACTTTCTTCTTTCCTCAGAAGCTGTTTAGCCTCTATTACCAGAAAACACAGGGAAAATAAGTCAGTTCCAACAACCCGTCACTTAATGGCCACACTAAGAAATGGCTATGCAGCTGAGGTTCCCTTTCCTTGATGGAGGGGACTCTCCTTTGTACCTGGTCTGCAGTGAAGAGGGGCTCGTCGTTAACGCAGGAGACGATGATTGAATGCATATCCAGCTGTTCTCTCAGCTCCTCATCATCTGAGGTATCAAAGAGCAAGCTGTCACTCATCTAAAGACAAAAACGAGCCACTGTTAAAAGAAGGGCCTCTGATCACAACAAAGTCAAAGTGTCTGGGTCCAGAGGGCTGCCGAGGGAGCATCTGTTGAGAGGTTCAAAAGGCAGAGCTCGTTACAGTTACTCTGTACCAGGCAGTATGAGAGGTACATTGCACAGCCACCTCGGACAGAAAGGAGAGTAATGCAGAATAAACATGAAATTCATAGGGGGCTGCACACATTCCCTTTTGCCCAAACGGACATATACTTCGTTGCTTATTTCATGGGGAAGAGGGTCCAGGAAGTACAAAAACATCTGGTATTCTACAGCAATTTGTAGGGAATTACAACAAACGGGAGTGGGGGGACAGACAGGGTTAGCAGCAAATGTTAATTAATTAATGATCTAATAGGAAGATCGGTATATGTCAAAATTCCACAGAAAACAAAGTGTGTTACTTGCAGACTAACTTCTAATACAGTGAAAGATAAGCAATCAAATTCTTGGCAGAAGGGAACTGTCTACAAGGGTTATACTTAGCTGTTCCAGTAGAACCCTCTCTTCTTCCAAAAAAGTTTCCAGCTTCCAAAAATATCTTTAACTCTCACTGTCCTGGAGATCTTCCCTTTGCCTCACTACCATTTTTCTCCCCACTCTATGCCCCAGGATACTGACCTTTATGGACTACATCAAAGGATACCCTTGGCTCTCGATTCCCTAGTGGCCTAACACACTAGCAGATACTAGCAGGAGCTGGAAGGTGGGGCAGGGGTCGGGGGAGAAGTCTGGGCATGTATTCTGCTGTCTGTCCCCACCAGACTCCAAAGGCTGCGGCACCTGTCGAGCTGATCTCACCTGCATGGCTACTCTCCACAGGTCCCGGTAGCTTGTTCCCCTCCTGACCTCTCTTCATGCCTAAGGCTCATGCTAAAGGGCTGCTTGCTATTGGCATCCCCAGGGTATCTGACCATGTCTAGCTCATTTGGCGTCCTCTACCCTCCCACGCCAATATCAACAGTCCCTATAATAATGGCCTCGAGTTTACTAACTGTAAAGGCCAAACGTGGAAAACCCAGCAGCTTAAAATGGACAAGCAATCATCTATCTATCATGAACCCATCATGACATGACCATTCAGACGATGAATAAAACTGAAATTAGAACTCTATTTGTCCGAAGCAGTGGAAACTGAGTTTTCAGAGAACAGATGGGCAAGGAATTATGTAAGAGGCAATCATGTATTTTTTATTTTATTATTTATTTTTGGCTACCCTGGGTCTTCATGGCTACACACGGGCTTTCTCTAGTTGCAGCGAGCAGGGACTACTCTCTAGCTGTGGTGGGCGGGCTTCTCGTTGCAGCGGCTTCTCCTGTTACAGAGCACAAGCTCTAGAGACTGGGCTCCCACAGTGTGGAGAATGGACTCAGCCGGTCCACAGCATGGGGAATCTTCCCAGACCGGGGATCAAACCTGTGGTCACTGCATTGGCAGGCAGACTCTTCACCACTCACTGGACCGCCAGGGAAGTCCACAGTCATGTATTTCTAACAGATAGTATATAATTTAAAACAATAGTATTTTACTTGGGAAAATTATTTATATAATATATACACACACATAAGTATATACATATGCATATATATATATAATTGTATATATGTGTATATATATAAATATATTATATATATATAAAATTGAAGACACAATTGGATGGATGTAGGTCTCTGCTACCTTGGTAGTTTCTCACAGGTCTCACATTTAATGGTCAACACACACCACAGAGTAAAAAAAAACCTGCAGGTGAGAAATACAAGGGAAAAAAACACCAGGGTGCTGCCTCTCGTCACATTAGGCTGGGGAGGAGCCACAGCAGCCCTCCCGCTGTCTGCCACCGCGTCCACGAGGCCATGCTGCACTGCAGTGATGACACCTCGTTGGCTTTCTCACTGAACCATCAGGCTGGGAAGTTCTCCAAGAATTTACCTCTCATGTAACCTTTCTCAGAAAGCTACTCCAGAACGTGCTCCATTAAAACCAGGAGGAAAACCAAAAAGGAAGCAGACACTGGCTCTAACCCAACAAAGAGGTGAAGGGGATTCTTGTAATGACAGTGAAGTAAAGAGCCCAGAATGATGGCTATAGAGCTAAACCAGACAGTAACCAGTTCAGATTAGAATTGTTACTGCAGAAGGAAACAAGAAAAACACAGGAGAAAGAAAAGAGAGACTGATAGGTTGCCCAGTGTGTTTCATTTACTAAAGTGAGCTTTATGGCTCTGCTGCTGCTGCTGCTAAGTTGCTTCAGTCGTGTCCGATTCTGTGCGACCCCACAGACGGCAGCCCACCAGGCTCCTCTGTCCCTGGGATTCTCCGGGCAAAAACACTGGAGTGGGTTGCCATTTCCTTCTCCAGTGCATGAAAGTGAAAAGTGAAAGTGAAGTCGCTCGGTCGTGTCCGACTCTTAGAGATCCCATGGACTGCAGCCTACCAGGCTCCTCCGTCCATGGGATTTTCCAGGCAAGAGTACTGGAGTGGGGTGCCATTGCCTTCTCCATGAATTAGTGAGCTAATGATAACCTAAATTAACCACAAAAAGGCAATTATTATGACCCGAAGGAAAAAAATTACAAGAGGAAATGCCATCATAAAATGTACTTAAATGTGAACTTTAAATAGTCAATACAAATGATGAAAATGCAACGAAATATTTTGACATAATTATATTGAGAAGATGAGGGAAAACCAAAGTTTTTGTGAGGATTATGGGTGGAGGGAGGGAGGACTCAGAGACTGCTAAACCCTCATCCTCTGGGTTGAAAGTCAATGGATAAAGTCTAAAGTTGAAGAATAAAATTAAGTAACATGACAGGAGAATGTTATCTGCTAGAAGAAACAGTTGAAGTAGCTGAAAGTGGCTGCTACCGGTAAGTGGAAATCAAGGATAAGGTAAGTAGGGGAGAGACTGCTTTTTCATGTTAAGTTCTGTAGCTTTAGTTTACTTTTTTAAACTAAGTTATCCTGTTAATAAGAAAGGAGAAAGGTCAAGAGATCTCGCTCTTGATGAGAGAGGATGTTTAATTTCAAGATTGTAGAAGGACAGATGAAACGGGCCACATAAGGATGTACGATGATGCAGAGTAAACGTAAAAATTACATTCACTGATCCTAAAGTTTCAACACTCTCCTCCCCTCAAATCACGGTTCTGTGCTGTAACTCGAGGGCCATAGTTCTGTCTTATTTTTTCCCCTTAATAGACAATAGAAAGTTTTTGAATTAGTCCTAAATAACACATTATTATCTTCTATTTCTACTCTTGAACATACAAAGATGCTTTAAACAAAGTCCCTGTTTCTAAAGAAACACGCATGGTAGGAGAAAGAATATGGCTCAGGAGATATTCCTAAGGCAAAACAATTTAGAAGCATTCTATCACATAAGCAGGATCAAGAATGGCACTGGATTTAGAACAGGTTTGCAGCTACTGCCAAAATACATGAGTGATACCAATAAGCCATTAGAATAAATTTCCATGACAACAGAAATAATAATCCCAGACCATCTTTCCAGAGAGGGAGCCAAGCCCATTCCGCACAGAGATGGCATATGCTAAGAACTGGAATCCCTTTCAGGCTTTGAAAACTAAGCTTGGCTGTCATGGGCCTCACTCTTCACGCTCCCGTTAGGTATCGATGTGCCCTCTCTTTGCCAAGCATTCCCATCACTCCTCTCTGTGCCACGTTTAGATACAGAGCCGTGGTTCTGTTTCCCTGTACGAAACAGAAGCTGCCTCAAATGGAAAAAATGTGCCCCTGTAAGAATTTGGAACATACCAGTTGCCTTCCTCTAGAAAAGACCTATCACATTTAGAAGTGTCCCATCTTGAACATCAATTTAAAAAAAAAAATTAAAAACTGTAATCTAGGGAGCTGTAGTTTCCTGTTTGTCTCATCCTAACGCAAAAGAAATCTCTTTCCCCTTTGTCAAAAAAAATTTCATACAGACTCTGTTTTACAGTTGAAATAATCTAAAGAATGGTTTCAAAAGATAAATTTTGCATAACTCAGTTATGGAAATAATAGAGCACACAGTTGACAATTTCCCAGGTTAAAAACATTAATTACATGCTACTTAATAGAATAACATGGTTGCTTTCTACATAGTTCCTTGCTGTGCATTTGTTCTTCAGGAAATTAATATGTGCTACTCATTCCCAAGAACTAGACTTCTCATCTTAGTTGTATTCATCACCTGCGTAATCATGTGAAGATAGACAGATGTTAAGACTTCCCTGGTGGTACAATGGTTAAGAATCCGATTGCCAATGCAGAAGACACAGGTTCAATCCTTGGTCAGGGATGATCCAACATGCCATGGGGCAACTAAGCTGTCAGCAACAAAGACCCAGTGCAGACAAAAATTAATAAAATTAATTTTTAAAAAAGATACTCAGATGTGAGATGATCATTTGTCCATTTTAACCTGCTGAGTTCTCCAGGTGAACTTGTACAATGAGCATGAGTACTAAACTCCAGGTCACTACTCATCACTATCTTTGCTTATGCCATTGCTCTGGTATTGAAAACAGTCAAAAGGCAGATAAAGGGAGTGACATCCCAAGAGGTAACCAAAGAACAATATTCAGTAAAACTGGATTAGAGTGTCCTGTTCATGTGACTAAAGTACTTCTCTTTGAAACTATGAAAAGATCTCCTCTACCATTTTTTATTATGTCAAACAAAGTACTCATTGCCTGGCTATTGTGGATTCAGCACTATGTTAAGTAACATAGAAAACAGTTTTAAAAACTTTCCACCATGGTCTCTGACCCTATAGTCTTACTGATGAGATTATTCATTTGTTCACTCAACAAACACTTGTCTTAGTTCTCACTATGTGCCAGGCACCGTGATAGCTACTGAGAAGACACATGCAAAGATATCTACCAGGAAGTTACAATCTAATGACAGATCCACAAACATAATTAAGAGACACCAATGATGATTTAAGACACAAATCAAGTGCTGTGAGGACCAGCACCCAGGAGACTTGGGGGTCAAACTCTGTGGGACATGTAAGTCCTTTACAATTTTCACACTCTAACAAGTGTGACCGATTCCCACAGAGAGGAGTGCATTTTCCTTCCTTGCTGGGATTTAGTCTGTGGCTGAATGACCATCTGTCAGAGACGCTGTAAACGGGGATTCCCCCCAAGTGAGAGGTTGGATTAAGTGTCCTTTAAAGTCCCTTCCAACTCTAAAATTATATAATTCCATGAGATCAGCAAAGGCTAAAACAGTAATAGGGAGCTTCAGAGAGGAAGGGAAACTTGAACTAAGCCCAGAATGATAGCTAAGATCCAAATAAACAGAAGACAGAGGGTAAGATATTTTGCTTCATTCCTGCCCCCAAATGTATGTCAGGTCAGCCTGCAAAACAGCTTAAGGAGATTAATAACTGGAACAAATAAATCCTGTATGTAATAGAATACAAAGAAATATAGTCAGAATCCTATATTTTACTAGAAAATAGTAGGCAGCAAGCTTTTCTGAATCACACTTTTAAGAAAATCGTTTCAGAAAACATTAACAATACTATTTAAAATACAATCCTACTGCGTTATACTCCCAGAAATTACACAAATACACTTAATGAAATATAGAGCATGCCAAAAGAGCTGGCATGAGTTCACACTGCTATTTGATGATGAATTTAAATAGTCCGGCCCTGAAACTTCCATTTGGCCTCCTTTCTCGTCAGCGTTAAACCACACCGTGATTTTCCACTTAAAGCGATTCTCTTCCCTTTTCTGTCCCCTTTGCTGTTCTTCCACCTGTGCTCACAAGCCTTACTCAAGGTGTCTTCACTTTACAGTTCCAAGACATACATAGCAGCCTCCAACAGTCAGCCAAGAACACATCAAAAAGCCAAGACTTGAATGAAATGTCTTTTAAAGGTTCTCCAATATTCAAACATGTTACATCCAGCATCAAATTCATCAGAAAGTTAACTCTCTGTAGACACTCCAGAATCCTCCATATATTAAATCAAAGCCTAAGGTTCTTACCGAGCATTCTCAACGTATCAAAGTTATGTTATTTAAGCTAGGAAAAAAAAAAAAAATGCTGATCATTGCTGTTCATACACAGGTGATGAAAATTTACCTAAACATAAAAAAGGTGAGTTTGTGCTAGGGAAGAACTGGAGGGAAATGTTAGCAAGTGGACAGTAGCAAAAACCAAGATGGCAACAGAAGACCACTTCACTTGCCATAAGCTTGGAAATAAGAAGCAACTCAATGAATTGTGGTTAGATAGAAACACTACTTTTTAGTTCCATTATCAGAATCAGTTATTCAGAAACTATTGGTGCAAATCCTAACTTACCCCTTTTTCTGAGAGATTCAGAGTAAGCAAATGTAAGGTCCTAGTATGGGATGACTTCCAGTCTACAGGCATTACATTTCCGTAATTATCTGTCAGGGCATTCCATATCCTTAAAAAAAAAAAAAAACTACAATCAATGAAAGTTAACATTCTGTCTATCATTATTAAACAGATATCTAGTACTACAGTGAAAGAGAGAACAAAAAATATCACAGCAAAAAAAAAAAAAAAAAAAAAATAGGAGGCCTACTGTTTCTCAGAAAAGCATCAACAAACCAGAGCCTCCTGAATAAGACTAAAGGAAAACCCAATCATTGGGCTGACAAGTCCTGAGGGAAGACGACGTGGAATAGAAAACTCACAAAGTCAGCAGCTAACATTTCCACTGTCTTGTGTGCCAGGTATTACCTAAACGGTTTACATACATTCTAAGTAATTTACTTACATTAGCTCACTCAGCCCTCAAAGAGTACCATGAAGCCCCATTATTATCCCCATTTTACAGATTAGGAAACTAAACCACAAGTTAAAACAGGTAGTAAATACATTGTGCTTTATAATTACTTTTCTTTTGTAACTTCCAAACATAGACTATTTCACAGAGTGAATAATCTCTTTAACCAATGAGAAAGAATTGCCAGGAGAAGGAATTCAGCCTCAATATGAGACTAGGGCTTAATACCTAATTGATAGTGTAAGACTAAGATAAGACGAAAAGGAAAAGAAAGGGAGTTCACAATACAATACACAGATTCTACCCAATGCGATTACTCTTCCTTATTAACAAACAGAATTTGAGGAGGCAATAGAGTAAAATGAAAAGAGCACTTGACTAAATTCAGAAAACAGACTCTTGTCTCCATTCGTCTTCAATCAGTCTCTGACCATGTACTTTAACTTCTGCAGGCGTTAGCTGCTCTTTTTAAAACAAGAAGCTTGGATAAGGATGGCTGACATTTCTTCCAGCTCTAACTCGAAGCATTCATTCAAATTAGTTATATTGATGAAACTTCCAAACCATACCAAAATAAGGACTGCAAACCAATTTCATGTCCAAAATTCAGTTTCAATCCCAAAGTAATAACAACCTTTTTTTCAAAAGGCATTATATGAAAAAAAGAGTTCAGAAATATAAATGAAATTAAATTTAATTAGTGTAAGTAAAGTTAAACATTACACAAATAAGCTATTTAATGGTAAGAGATACACACAATTTATTTTAAAAAAAAAGCTAACATTTTTAACAAGTATCTAATTGTAAATAAGCCACTAAAAAATTGGGTGGGTTTTTTTCTAAGGGTGTAAGATACTAGGATACAAAAATAAGACCACTGGGATTATAAAAATAAGAATGCAAGCTTCAAAACAGAGAAACAACCAACTGATTTAATGAACTGGAATTTGTCTAAAAGAGAAGCAATGGGACCACAACTGCCAAAAACAGACAATCCCCAAATGACATTTGGCTGTTGAATGCATATTAGCCTCCATGAATATGTAAACACAAAAAGCTCGAGAAAACTGGCTCATTTACCCAGAAAATCTCTCATATGCATGGTTCATTCCTATCCTCCTCCTCTGCTGGAATCCTCATTTCCTCTAATGCCAATATGCTCAAATTGGAAACACTCCGGGTTACTAAACTTGCTGGCCCACCTCGTCCTGGGTAGAAGATTTTCAAATACTAAATGACTGACCATACACCTAACCCTGGTCAGGAACCACTAGGATACTCTAGTAGGTGAAGACAGTCCACAGTTTTTGAGGTTTGTTTTGTCTGCTGTTTGTTCTTTCTTAATTGAGGCCATAATAAAAGGACAAGTGGAGCGGAAGATTTCATGTAGAATAATTGACTGTGGGTGAATTTGATCTCCCAAGAAAATGAAGGACAAGTCACAGTCCTCTGTCTTCACCAAAGCCAGAACATTTGTGGTTGAAAGGACACAAGGCCGGACTAACTGAACGATTTCTAGAATACGCCAATCAAGACAGGAACTGCCTTCATCCTATCATAAAGCATTACAGCCAATCATCAACAACTAGCAGGGCGGCTCTTTTCCAAAAGAGGTCAAAGTCTCACTGACATTCAATCCCTCACTAGACCCTTCTCAAGTAAAACTTTAGCCAATAAGCACAATCTGCATGTAACCAAAACTAAAACTGGGACTCAGAAAAGAATAAAGTGTTCTAAGGAAGGGCCCTATCTGAGTGAAAGAGTTCTCAACTCTCTAGTTAAAGAAACAGGAATGAACTCTATCAAGCAATGGAGAGCATGTTTATGCAACAGACCAGGGACCATGAGAGTGGTAGGCAACTCCTGCTTAGAAAAGATTGATTTCTTATGCATTCCCAAATCAAGCAACATGCAGGACCACCAATGTAATATCTATGAAAAATCATTATCAAGAGTAACAAAAGTTTTGTATCAACCTAAGATTTAAGCAAAGGCTAAAATACACTCCTTTTCAGACAGTACAGGTGAATGAAAAATAGGGAATCTTCTCTGTGTACAAGCTACTAATTCATTTTGATAAGTTACTGTTGATAAACCCAAATATATAATAAATATGATTTTAAAATCCAGAGTACATCCTGAGTCTACTGATTCTGAGTATATAAATCTATGCATAACACTATCTTCTCTTTGGGAATAGACTGTTTAAAATGTCTTTTGCCACTGACTGCAGGCTCAGTCGTGTCCAACTCTTTGTGATCCTATGGATAGTAGCCCACCAGGCTCCTCTGTCCATGGGATTCTTCAGGCAAGAATACTGGAGTGGGTTGCCATTTCCTATTCCAGGGGATCCTCCCAACACAGGGATCAAACCTGTGTCTCTTGCACTGGCAGGGGATTCTTCACCACTGCGAAGCACCTGGGAAGCTTGCCTATCTGTGTGTATAATATCCAATCATAAACTCCTCCTTCTCTGCCGGGGCAGAACACGGCACAGAGGTACCAATGAAAAGACATAGTGTCTAAACAGAGCTGGCCCTGAACCACTGCTAGCTAAGCCACTGGCCTCCATTCCCAACTCCCTCCTCCTAATCTTCTGATTCACAGAGGAAAGAAAACCATCAAATGACAAGCCCCACCCTTTGCCCATGGAGCCTTCTCTCAAGCATTCTTTGTTGTTCAGTTGCTCAATCGCTCAGTCCAACTCTTTGTGACCCCATGGTCTGCAGCACACCAGGCTTCCCTGTCCTTCACCATCTCCCAGAGTTTCCTCAAACTCATGTCCATTGAATCCGTGATGCCATCCAACCATCCCATCCCTTTTTCTCCTGCCTTCAATCTTTTCCTACTGCCTTCAATCTTTTCCAGCATCAGGGTCTTTTTCAGTGAGCCGGCTCTTCGCATCAGGTGGCCAAAGTACTGGAGCTTCCGCTGAAGCATTCTTCCCTAACCTCTAATCCTTCCATCCCATCAATGCTCTGAAAATCCATCCCTACCCACAACCGCGGGAGGAGAAGGGGACGACAGAGGATGAGATGGCTGGATGGCATCACCGACTCGATGGACGCGAGTCTGAGTGAACTCCGGGAGTTGGTGATGGACAGGGAGGCCTGGCGTGCTGCGATTTACGGGGTCGTAAAGAGTCAGATACGACTGAGGGACTGAACTGAACTGAACTGAACCCACAACCTCAGTGTTTACTCTGTAATTTTACCCTCAGGCTCTCCCCCTACATTACAATATTGTCAAATCCCTCACTCTCATTCCTTTCAGTCTCTTTTGGAGGAAAACTATGGTGCATAACCACCCTCATTTAACTAAATTATAACTGGGGTTCTAGGAGGTTAAATAACCTTTGTCCCTCCTTTCTCCACGCTCTCATAAATCCCGGTGAATTTCTGACCATTGCCCTGTAATAATTACTTGTTTATGCACCGATCTCCCTACCAGACTAGGTGATCCTTCCTATTAATAACCAGATCTTTTCCTTTTTGCCTCTGAGGGAACTCGCACTCAACCTGAGCTCTCAGATGAAGCCAATAATCTCCTGTGGCATAAAGTCTGCTTCAACGTCAGTACCTTTGCATGCACTGTATCCCTGAGCTAGAATACTAGTAACATTTCTTCACCTGCCAGGCAAACTCCCACTCATCCATCAGGATCCAGTTTTCTCTATGAAGTCTTTCTTCACACACACATACACAAGATTCCCTGTATTTTGTATATGTAGCAGAGCGTTTGTAACATTCATAAAATGTTTGTTTACAAATCTAGCTTCCTGGGTTGCGCTCTGCTTGACAGCGGTAATGTCCAGTCACCTTGGTATTTCCAGTGCGAAGCAGCACGTAGCAGGCGCTTAATAAATTCTAGTTGAGCGAATGAATGGCTACACATGTGCCCGAGGAAGTACTAGCTGCAACTATGAAGCTCAGTGCAAGACTCCTCTCGAAACCAAACAGAGGTTGGCTTCCAGGAAGCAGAAGGAGGCTTAAGGGCTCATAGAGAGGCAGGAGAACACGAGATTTAAGGAGTTCACAGGCCGAAAGCCTCAAGGAAGGAGGTGGGAGAACAGGGAGGGGCGGGACTCCAGAGTTGGAGGCGGAAGGAGAGAGCGGGGAGGAGCCTGAGGTCGGAGTCCCGCCGAGGCTGCTGACCCCGGGCCAGTGGGCAGGGCGAGAGGGGCTGGACGAGGGGCAGGGAGGCTCCCGCCCGCTCCCCGCCTGGGCCCGCACTCACTCGTCCCCCTGCAGGAGGCTGCACTCGGTGATGGGCCGCACAGCCGCCCTCGGGGGCTCGGCGCCCGGACCCGAGGGGCGGAAACACTGGCTCAGCTTCTCCTCCAAGTGGCAGGCCAGCGCTGGGAAGCCGTCGCCACCCCCGCCCGGCCCTGCTCCGGCCTCGGGGCTCGCGTTACAGTTCTCTTGGTCCTGCAGGCTCCGGGCCGGCTCCTGGAACTCATAGAAATCCTGCCAGTCCCCGTCCGCCGCCATCGCTGCCCGGTGCCGTCTCGCGCCCCGCCCCGGCCCCGCCCCGGCCCCGCCCCGCCGTCGGGCCCCGCCCCCGAAGCACCGCCCCGCAGAGGCCCCGCCCCGCCCGCTCTTGGCAGCTCGGACCTCGCCTGTTGCCTTCTAGCCCCGAGGTCTTCCCTTTTCCCCAGTCTTAGATTTCTGAGTTGAGCGCGGTCCCGGCAAAAAGGAAAACCTTGACTTCTTTGAATCACTTCTTATAGCATTTGCAATCCCATGGACTGCAGCATGCCAGGCTTCCCTGTCCATCACCAACTCCCAGAACTTGCTCAAACTCATGTCCATCCAGTCGGTGATGCCATCCAACCATCTCATCCCCCTCTCCTCCCGCCTTCAGTTTTTCCCAGCATCAGGGTCTTTTCCAATGAGTCGGTGCTTCGCATCAGGTGGCCAAAGTATTGGAGCTTCAGCATCAGTCCTTCCAATGAATATTCAAGACTGATTTCCTTTAGGATGGACTGGTTGGATCTCCTTTGCAATCCAAGGGACTCTCAAGAGTCATCTCCCACACCACAGTTCAAAAGCATCAATTCTTCTAGCCTAAGTATGACTAAAATAAAGAATTTCTTTAAACTTGTACCCACTGTCAGATTATTCCCCAAATCAATTTTCCCAAGGTAACTTTCCAACCAGAAGAACAGCCACAGTCACTTGGAAATGCTTCAGTTCAGTTCAGTCGCTTAGTCGTGTCCTACTCTTTGTGACCCCATGAATTGCAGCACACCAGGCCTCCCTGTCCATCACCAACTCCCGGAGTTCACTCAGACTCATGTCCATCGAGTCAGTGATGCCATCCAGCCATCTCATCCTCTGTCGTCCCCTTCTCCTCCTGCCCCCAATCCCTCCCAGCATCAGAGTCTTTTCCAATGAGTCAACTCTTCGCATGAGGTGGCCAAAGTACTGGACTTTCAGCTTTAGCATCAGTCCTTCCAAAGAACACCAGGACTGATCTCCTTTAGATTGGACTGGTTGGATCTCTTTGCAGTCCAAGGGACTCTCAAGAGTCTTTTCCAACACCACAGTTCAAAAGCACCAATTCTGTGGCAGATTCATTTTGATATTTGGCAAAACTAATACAATTATGTAAAGTTTAAAAATAAAATAAAATTTTTTAAAAAATTAAAAAGAAAAAAAGGCACCAATTCTTCAGCGCTCAGCTTTCTTCACAGTCCAACTCTCACATCCATACATGACCACTGGAAAAACCATAGCCTTGACTAGATGGACCTTTGTTGGCAAAGTAATGTCTCAGCTTTTGAATATGCTATCTAGGTTGCTCATATCTTTCCTTCCAAGGAGTAAGCGTCTTTTAATTTCATGGCTGCAATCACCATCTGCAGTCATTTTGGAGCCCCAAAAAATAAAGTCTGACACTGTTTCCACTCCTTCCCCATCTATTTCCCATGAAGTGATGGGACTAGATGCCATGATCTTCGTTTTCTGAATGTTGAGCTTTAAGCCAACTTTTTCATTCTCCTCTTTCACTTTCATCAAGAGGCTTTTTAGTTTCTCTTCACTTTCTGCCATAAAGGTGGTGTCATCTGCATATCTGAGGTTATTGATATTGCTCCTGGCAATCTTGATTCCAGCTTGTGCTCCTTCCAGCCCAGCGTTTCTCATGATGTACTCTGCATAGAAGTTAAATAAGCAAGGTGACAATATACAGAGCCTTGCTGCTACATCTGCTGCTCCTGCTAAGTCGCTTCAGTCGTGTCTGACTCTGTGCGACCCCATAGATGACAGCCCACCAGGCTACCCCATCCCTGGGATTCTCTAGGCAAGAATACTGGAGTGGGTTGCCATTTCCTTCTCCAATGCATGAAAGTGAAAAGTCAAAGTGAAGCCACTCAGTCGTGTCCGACTCTTAGCCACCCAATGGACTGCAGCCTACCAGGCTCCTCCGTCCATGGGATTTTCCAAGCAAGAGTACTGGAGTGGGGTGCCATTGCCTTCTCCAATACAGCCTTGATGTACTCCTTTTCCTACTTGGAACCAGTCTGTTGTTCCATGTCCAGTTCTAACTGTTGCTTCCTGACCTGCATATAGGTTTCTCAAGATGCAGGTCAGGTGGTCTGGTATTCCCATCTCTTTTAGAATTTTCCACAGTTTATTGTGATCCACACAGTCAAAGGCTTTGGCATAGTCAATAAAGCAGAAATAGATGTTTTTCTGGAACTCTCTTGCTTTTTCCATGATCCAGCGGATGTTGGCACTTTGTTCTCTGGTTCCTCTGCCTTTTCTAAAACCAGCTTGAACATCAGGAAGTTACAGTTCATGTATTGCTGAAGCCTGGCTTGGAGAATTTTGAGCATTACTTTACTAGCATGTGAGATGAGTGCAATTGTGCAGTAGTTTGAGCATTCTTTGGCATTGCCTTTCTTTGAGATTGGAATGAAAACACCATTTCAAGTCCTGTGGCCACTGCTGAGTTTTCCAAATTTGCTGGCATATTGAGTGCAGCACTTTCACAGCATCATCTTTCAGGATTTGAAATAGCTCAACTGGAATTCCATCACCTCCACTAGCTTTTTTCGTAGTGATGCTTTCTAAGGGCCACTTGACTTCACATTCCAGGATGTCTGGCTCTAGGTCAATGATCACACCATCGTGATTATCTGGGTCATGAAGCACTTTTTTGTACAGTTCTTCTGTGTATTCTTATCACCTCTTAATATCTTCTGCTTCTGTTAGGTCCATACCATTTCTGTCCTTTATCAAGCCCATCTTTGTATGAAATGTTCCCCTGGTATCTCTAATTTTCTTGACAAGATCTCTAGTCTTTCCCATTCTGTTGTTTTCCTCAATTTCTGTGCATTGATCACTGCGGAAGGCTTTCTTATCTCTCCTTGCTATTCTTTGGAACTCTGCATTCAGATGCTTATATCTTTCCTTTTCTCCTTTGCTTTTTGCTTCTCTTCTTTTCACAGCTATTTGTAATAGCTTAATGCTTACAAAATTCATTCCACAAATATTTTATGTGTCCCACGTGCAAAGCACATGCTAGACCCTCTGCAACATACAAAGATGAATAATTATGCAAGCTAATATTTGCAAAGCACTTGGAACAGGGACTGACAGTAAGTACCAAATGTGTATGTTATGTAACTAATACATAACTGCTCCATATAGGGGCTTACAATGTAGTTAGAGTGATAAAACTGTAGAGCATTCATACCAAAAAGTATAACTAGGAGTAAAAAATTACTGTTTAATGTGTATTGAGTTTGTTTTGCAAGAGGAACAATACTGGAGATGGTTGCTCAAGAATATAAACGTACTTAATACCACTGAACTGTATACTTAACATGGTTAAGATGGTAGTTTCATGTTATGCATATTTTACCACAAAAAAATTTAGGAGAAAAGGTATAATTCTAAGGGAGCACGAATATGTAGAGACAATAAATACCTAGGAGTTGATAGAAGCTATCTTTGGACTGTAGTCATCAAATAACTTCATTTAGGAACATAATTGGATCATAAAAGATGAATTCCTATTCTGAAAAATAAATACAAAGTTAATAATAGAAAATAACATTTTCCTGGTATGCTCTGTTCATTTCTTGACAACATGGAAAGCCTACCCTGAAGAATACATGTTAATATCAAAATTTCCTGTTTACCTTTCCAATGGATTTTGTCTCATATTCAACACGATACTTTTATGAATCAAGCCTAGGGAACTGTTGATAAAGGCAATACCACTACCTTCCCATTTCCTTTGAATCCGTGAAGGGAGCAGATATTGAGCTCTACATAGCCAGCGCTAGAATTGATTCCTCAATAGTTTACAGTTTTGGGGTTAATGAGAAAACATTAGCTCAGCTGACATTCATCTATCAGAATACTACTCAGAAGTGATGCACTAAATGTAAAAATTGGTCTTTATCTAGGTAGACTTGACTCAAACTCTCCTAATTATGTACATAGCTAAGGCAAAAAAAAAAAGTTTTTTTTTTCTTGACCTGTATCTCCATTTGCCTGTGTGGCCATTTCAAAGGAAATGGGAAGGTAGTGGTATTGCCTTTATCAACAGTTCCCTAGGCTTGATTCATAAAAGTATCGTGTTGAATATGAGACAAATCATTGAAATATGAGACAAAATCCATTGGAAAGGTAAACATGTGTTAGTAGAAATAAAATTTACTTACTCTTAGGACCCAAAGGTAACACACACATTTTTCATATGCTTGCAAATAAACTGCTACTAGGTTAGCTTTAATGGTCTCAATTTTATTTTAGTCAAAATTTCCACATATGATGCTTTTTACTTTTAATTAAATGCAAATTACCTAATATCACCCCAGACTCTTTAAATGTGCTCAGTCACGTCCAACTCTGCAACCCCATGCATGCACTCCATGCATGCACGACCCCAGGCTCCTCTGTCCATGGCAGAAACAAGATTTGAATCACTTTTCTTAATTAATTTATATTAGCACATCTATAGTATATTGTCACCCTGCTTATTTAACTTATATGCAGAGTACATCATGAAAAATGCCAGGCTGGATAAAGCACAAGCTGGAATCAAGATTGCCTGGAGAAATATCAGTAACGTCAGATACCCATATGACACCACCCTTATGGCAGAAAGCGAAGAACTAAAGAGCCTCTTGATGAAACTGAAAGAGGAGAGTGAAAAAGTTGGCTTAAAACTCAGTATTCAGAAAACTAAGATCATGGCATCTGGTCCCATCACTTCATGCAAATAGATGGAGAAACAGTGGAAACAGTGACAGACTTTATTTTGGGGGGCTCCAAAATCACTGCAGATGGTGACTGCAGCCATGAAATTAAAAGATGCTTGCTCCTTGGGAGACATTACTTTACCAGCAAAGGTCCACAGTAGTCATTCATGGATGTTGGACTATAAAGAGAGCCAAGCACCAAAGAATTAATGATTTTGAACTGTGGTGTTGGAGAAGACTCTTGAGAGTCCCTTGGACTGCAAGGAAATCCAACCAGTCCATCCTAAAGGAGATCTGCTGCTGCTGCTACTGCTAAGTCGCTTCAATCGTGTCCGATTCTGTGCGACCCCATAGACGGCAGCCCACCAGGCTTCCCCATCCCTGGGATTCTCCAGGCAAGAACACTGGAGTGGGTTGCCATTTCCTTCTCCAATGCATGAAAGGGAAAAGTGAAAGTGAAGTCGCTCAGTCGTGTCCGACTCCTAGCGACCCCATGGACTGCAGCCTACCATGCTCCTCCATCCATGGGATTTTCCAGGCAAGAGTACTGGAGTGGGGTGCCATTGCCTTCTCCGCCTAAAGGAGATCAGTCCTGAATATTCATTGGAAGGACTGATGATGAAGCTGAAACTCCAATACTATGGTCACCTGATGCGAAGAACCGACTCATTGGAAAAGACCCTGATGCTGGGAAAAATTGAAGGCAGGAGGAGAAGGGGACGACAGAGGATGAGATGGTTGGATGGCATCACCGACACAATGGACATGAGTTTCAGCAGGCTCTGGGAGTTGGTGATGGACAGGGAGGCCTGGCGTGCTGCAGTCCGTTGGGTCACAAAGAGCGGATACAACTGAGTGACTGAACTGACTGACATAGTAATCCCTTGGCACTCAACACACTCCATAAAGGTGCTTCCCAAAAATGAGCCTAGGAGAAAACTGTGCTGTTTAATTGGGAAAGCAATGAGACAAGAAAAAACTACAGTATGGAACAAAATGTGCATCTTGGTGCTTCTGAAGATTTTACATAGTGACTGCACACATGGAAAAGTAACTACAGAAACGTTTAAATGGTGAAATTTCATAGCCAGGTAAAATGACAAAGAAGCAGTACTTCAACGTCTTCCACATACCTCTCTCCCCCTGGGGTACTTGGGGGCTGCACAGAGCTCCACAGCTTCAAGGACATCCAGCAGGAGTCTGCACTTCACCCTGTTGTGGCCTCGTGTCCTTATGCCTGCTCTTTCCTCTGGTCAGGTTTACAGAACCAGGTTTGTTTTGCCTGATGGGCAGCAAGCGAAATCTCTGAGACGGCAGGAAACAAAGAATTTACTCACAAGGCAGTCAAAGTAGAGTGAGAACCAGTTCAAACCTGCTTCCTGAAGGCAAGGGGCTGTGGGTGTTAATGACATAAAGACTAAGGGAGCAGGGTAGTCTGAGGTGTGGAGGGTGTGCAGATGTGGTAAATCTGCACAGGTGTAACTAAGCTACGGGCCTCTGCATGTAGAAAAGCAGAGGCGCTTAGTACTGTCTTTGGATGGAGGTTTTAGCCCTCCAACATCAAAAGGTCATCCAGCAGACTCAGCATGTCTAGGTGGATGGTCCTATCCAGTCTAAACGAGCTCAGCTTGAGCTAGACACACCTGATACCAATTCCTAGAAAACAACTTGGACAAACATTTTACTGGTTGGACTACATGCAGCTCAGAGGACCTGCCGCATCTTTTGAACAACAAGTAAAATGACCTTGTTAGCAAAGGCAGGTTACAGGTGAAATGGATTTAACTATGATTACCCAGTTTCACCATTCCCTAAACCTCCCCACTTAATAATTCCTGAGAGTAACCTTAGTCCATTTTCCAGCAATTCTTCTTCCACCAGCTAAATTCTAGCTTCCCAGCACAGACACAGATCTAGGAAAAACCACAGGCTTTCTGCCAGTCTCACCAGTTTAGTTCACGCCATCAACACTCAAAAATTTCCAGTTAAGAAGAGCCCCCCCGCCAATTCATTGTCTCTCACATGACCTAATTCTACTCATTTGTCTACTTAAATCTATTTCAGGCTTTTGTTTTCTATAAAGCAGATGAATACCAACATGTGTAAACATTGTTGCTCACTCCATGTATTAAGAACAGTCTGTAGAATTAATTTTCAACACTTGATGCAAAATTAGATAATACAGAGTAACTTTTAAAGAGAGCTTCATGGCATGGGTATTCAGTTCAGTTCAGTTGCTCAGTCATGTCCGACTCTTTGTGACCCCATGAATCGAAGCACGCCAGGCCTCCCTGTCCATCACCAACTCCCGGAGTTCACTCAGACTCATGTCCATCGAGTCAGTGATGCCATCCAGCTATCTCATCCTCTGTCGTCCCCTTCTCCTCCTGCCCCAATCCCTCCCAGCATCACAGTCTTTTCCAATGAGTCAGCTCTTCGCATGAGGTGGCCAAAGTACTGGAGTTTCAGCTTCAGCATCATTCCCTCCAAAGAAATCCCAGGGCTGATCTCCTTCAGAATGGACTGCTTGGATCTCCTTGCAGTCCAAGGGACTCTCAAGAGTCTTCTCCAACACCATAGTTCAAAAGCATCAATTCTTCGGCACTCAGCCTTCTTCACAGTCCAACTCTCACATACATACATGACCACTGGAAAAACCATAGCCTTGACTAGATGGACCTTTGTTGGCAAAGTAATGTCTCTGCTTTTGAATATGCTATCTAGGTTGGTCATAACTTTCCTTCCAAGGAGTAAGCGTCATTTAATTTCATGGCTGCAATCACCATCTGCAGTCATTTTGGAGCCCAAAAAAATAAAGTCAGCCACTGTTTCCACTGTTTCCCCATCTATTTCCCCATGAAGTGATGGGACCGGATGCCATGATCTTAGTTTTCTGAATGTTGAGCTTTAAGCCAAATTTTTCACTCTCCACTTTCACTTTCATCAAGAGGCTTTTGAGTTCCTCTTCACTTTCTGCCATAAAGGTGGTGTCATCTGCATATCTGAGGTTATTGATATTTCTCCCGGCAATCTTGATTCCAGCTTGTGTTTCTTCCAGTCCAGCGTTTCTCATGATGTATTCTGCATATAAGTTAAATAAGCAGGGTGACAATATACAACCTTGACGTACTCCTTTGGGTATTACACTCAGGTTAGTCATTCAAGATGGAAAAAGTTACTTCTCTTGTTTGACAACCCCTTTACATCTTTCACAGGTATATCACAGTGAAAAGTAAAGAAAAATGGAAACGAAGAGTATTCAACATATAGACCACCTAAGGATGTAATTAATCAGAAAACATAAGAACTGCAAAAGAAACAAATGATTTAACACAGGATCAGAAAATACCTTGTTAAAGTTTCACATGCAGCAAATACTGAAGGCATTACAAACCAAGAGTAAGACAAAGAATGGACAAGAATGAAAATTTCTTGAGAAAAGCTAAGCTAATTGCTAAGTTTATTCAAAAACAGGTTAAAAAAGAAAACATAGATGATGGAACAAAAGAATTGAAAAATCCATATGTTGACTCAAGAATTTAAGGAAATGTTGCTTGCTTGCCAAAAAAAGGAAAGGGTGGGTTGTTTCCATTTTGTCTCTATTATAAAAAAAAAAATCAAGAAACTTTTGAGTAACCAATATTTGCAATGTAGGGTTTATTAGTAAAAAATATTTAATTCTAGTTACTCATGTTTATTAGTAATGAATCTTCAGTTTTAATGATCAGATTAGAGTCTTGATCAGGCAGCACCTGATCAGGCTCTGCAGAAGCAGAGCTACATCACCAAGAGAAGGAGCCTAGGTGACTGGCCATGGCCACTCTCTTACAAGGTTATCAGAATAACTGAATAGGAAAGACATCGCCAAGTGTGCATCTGGCTGTGTTCTGGGTAATCGAATCCTGACCTCGGCAATTAATGGAGCCACCTATTAGTTGTGGTTGTTTAGCTAACATGACAGTTCTAGGGCCTTCCCAGATGGCGCTGTGGTAAAGAATCCACCTGCCAATGCAGGAGATGTAAGAGACACAGCCTGGATCCCTGGGTCAGGAAGATCCCCTGGAGTAGGAGTTGCAACCCACTCCAGTATTCTCGCCTGGAAAATTCCACGGACAGAGGAGCCTGGCGGGCTATACAGTCCATGGGGTCGCGAAGAGTCGGACACGACTGAAACAGCACACGACACGGCACGTGTCAGTCTTAACGCCTGAAAGCACCCCGTGAACAGTCTAAACTGCCTAAATTCTCTGCTTTGAAATAGTTACTTTTCTCATCTGAAGTTAAGCCCATGCAGAGCTGAATATACGGCATTTTATCTTCGGCGTCTGAGGCTGGCGCAGCCCTCTCTGTTAGCTCTTTTCTACCACTGTGAGAGCTCCCTGTCCTCACTATCTGTCTTAGGGTGGACCAAAGAATGAGGAGGGGAAGCTCTTCCTCCCACGAACGTGAGCGTGGCATGCTACTCCCATGCTACTCCCATGAGCGTGGGTCTTAAAATTTCTAGAAGAATATTCTTGCCTCCTCTAGGACATTAAGAAAAAATATGAACAAAAGAACTGTAACAAAGAGGACATAATATATTCTCTATATTTCCTCTCTTTCAGAAAATTGTGATCTTGGTTTTTCCACATCAACATTCATCTGTAACTTTCCCACAGGAAAGTTGGTCCTAACCTTGATCAGTCAAGGTGACATTTTTGTGCACAGGCCGCACTGAGTATGGTACCTGTGTCGTTGGCGTCCTCGTGTGTATTCCAATACCTTTGTCTCCCAAAGCCTATCTCACCCATATTTAATGAGCCCTTTATTCTGAATTCTTTGTCTCATTACTAACCAAGATCTCTCAGGCCTAAAAAGGTCTCAAAACTAATTCACTGTGGCAGAAAGCAGATGGGTGCCCAAGGCATGGGATGGTTTGGGATAGGAGAATTAACTGCAGAAGGACAGGAGGAAAACTCCTGGAGTAATGGAAATACTCTATAACTTAATCATCATGGTGACTATGTAGGTGTATACATTTATCAACAGTAAGCTTAAAACAAGTCCATTTTACTTCATGTAAATTACAACTCTGTAAATATGTGTTAAGGTGTGGCTTAAAAATGGAAACAACCTAAATGTACATGGGCAGATGAATGGATAAGCAAAAACACATACACAATGGAATATTACTCAGTTTTAAAAAGGAACGTAGTCCTGACCCATGCTACAACATGGATGAACACTGACAACATTATACTAAGTGAAGCCAGACACAAAAGGATAAATACCATATGCACTTATATGAAGTACTTAGGAAGTCAAAATCATGAAGCTGAAAAGTAGAGTGGTGGTTGCTAGGCGCTGAGAGGTGGGGGAGATGGGGAGTTAGTCTTTCTCGGACACAGAGTTTCCATTTGGGATGATGAAGAAATTGTGGACAGTGGATGGACAGTGGGATGACTGCACATAATGTGAATGTACTTAATGCCACAGCATACCTAAAAATGTTAAAATGATCATTTTTATGCTATGTACATTTAGCCACAATTTTTTCTAAAAAGAGTGACCATATTGAATCAAATGTTAGAATTCCCCTATACAGATATGCCCTGTTTATTCAACATTTGATCTTGTTAAAGTGGATTCAAGTCATACACTTAAAATTAGTTCATCCACTGTATGGATTAATTGTTGATAGACTGCTAACCTGTTAATTATCTGTTCTAGTCTACTTTTTTATTCAAATGGTAGTATTTTATACTGTAATTATATACACTGACTTCACTGGAAAGTAACGCAAGAATGATAAAACTGACTTTGTTGTCATTTGAAGATTTGAATTTGAGGGGCTAATTTTGAGGAGAAGAAATTCACTGGAGATGGAAATCTCTCTGATCCAACAAAGCAAAAAAAAAAAAAAAAAAAAACTAGGAAAGAGTAAAAGCTTCCTTCAAGAAAACAGACCAACTCCACTTCCTATTGAATTGGAGGGGAGGGAGCTAAAAAATAAAAATAAGAAAGCGCTATCAAGTGCAACAACAGACTGTCAGAAGGTGATGCTGGGGAAGAGAGACAGAACATTCATTCAGGGCACCATCCATAGCGGCTCTGCCAAGTATGTAGTAAGACATAGACGCAGACAATTCAGAGGAGTTTGCAACTAAAGAGAAAGAAACCAAGAGACTTAAATCACATTTAGATGAGATAAATGGATTCTGTAAATGATTATATTTTTTGTCTGATCCAGGTCACACATTTTATGTTCATCACGTGCATTATGTTCTATTTTCTGATATACTTATTAATATAAATTAAGAACCCACCTGCCAATGCAGGAGACATAAAAGACATGCGTTCAATCCCTAGAGGAGGGCATGGCAACCCGCACCAGTATTCTTACCTGGAGAATCCCATGGACAGAGGAGCCTGGCAGGCTACAGTCCATGGGTCACAAAGAGTCAGACATGACTAAAGTGACTTAGCACGAGAGTATTAGGATGGGGAACCACAGAATCCAGAAATACTCCACAAAATTAGCTGGAGGAGTCCTCCAAAAGTTGACCAATGAGGGTATTATAAGAATGAGTATTAAAACTGGAGTGTCCTTCCCCTTTGAACTATTATTTTCTGTCTATGTTTTTCATTTTTTCCCTTCAAAATTTTGTTTCCAGAGATGCTGACATTTCTTTTGCTACCTTTAGAGAAGGGAAATTTCATTGTGAATAGGATCCAGATGGGGTCAGACTAAGAGTGGAGAGTTCTGTTTACATATAACGTTTTAATTTTTTTTTAAGTTTAACAGGGTTCTTCTTTTTCCGTTTTCTTTTTAAAGAGTAGTCAAAATGTCTTGACGTCTAAGGAGCTTCACAAATGCTAGGGCATCAAAACGGTCTCATCAAAATGTTATGGGTCTAAATATTAATAAATAAACCACCTAAGTCAAATGTGCAAGGAGATCCAACCCGTCCATTCTGAAAGAGATCAGCCCTGGGATTTCTTTGGAAGGAATGATGCTAAAGCTGAAACTCCAGTACTTTGGCCACCTCATGCGAAGAGTTGACTCATTGGAAAAGACTCTGATGCTGGGAGGGCTTGGGGGCAGGAGGAGAAGGGGACGACAGAGGATGAGATGGCTGGATGGCATCACTGGCTCGATGGACATGAGTCTGAGTGAACTCTGGGAGTTGGTGATGGACAGGGAGGCCTGGCGTTCTGGGATTCATGGGGTCGCAGAGTCGGACACAACTGAGTGACTGAACTGAACTGAACTGAACTGAAGTCAAATGGGGTGGCTTAGATGATAAAACGTTTGCCTGCAATGAGGGAAACCTGTGTTCGACCCCTGGGTTGGGAAGATAACCTGGAGAAGGCAATGGCAACCCACTCCAGTTCTCTTGCCTGGAAAATCCCATGGACGGAGGAGCTTGGTAGGCTACAGTCCACGGGGTTGCAGAGTTGGACACGACTGAGCGACTTCACTAAGTCAGATAGGGCTGGGGTCTGCAAAAGCAAAGCAGTCTATTAAGATCATTGTTTACATAATTTTGACTTCCCTGGTGGCTCAGATGGTAAAGCGTCTGTTTATAATGCAGGAGACCCGGGTTCAATCCCTGGGTTGGGAAGATCCCCTGGAGAAAGAAATGGCAATCCACTCCAGGACTATTGCCTGGAAAATCCCATGGACAGAGGAGCCTGGTAGGCTACAGCCCATGGGGTCGCAAAGAGTCGGACACTACTGAGCGACTTCACTTCACTTTACATAATTTAAGCAAATACACACATAATTGCACAATTTTTTTGCTTGATTTGACTACAGTAGACACAGATTGAGCTAATTGTTTCTAATATGGTATAAGACACTTGAGATTTGGCATATTGGGAATTCTGTGTTGTTTTTTTAAAGAAAGAAAGGTTATTTTTATTCCACATTGTAGAGAGAGAGTAGCTTTGTTATTGTGAAGGACTGATTAGCCCTTTGGAAGACTGAATGAGCATATACCCTGAATGTTCCAAGTCACACCAGACTGGGCATCATCCCCACTCTGGAACTGGGCATCATCCTCACTCCGGAACTCCAGGCACTGTGGCTGTCTAAAGTCAACAGGTGAGTGCATTGGAGAGGACAGGCACGCTCAGGGCTGTGTCTACCCAGAGGGACCAGCTAAGCCCAACCTCAGCCTTCTCCTCATGTCATGGAATGAATTGTGTTTCCCCTAAATTCACATTGAGGGGTTTCCCTGGTGTTCCTGTGGCTAAGACTCCACATTCCCAATGTAGGGGACTCAGGTTCAATCCCTGGTCAGAGAACTAGATCCCACAGGCCACAACTAAGAGTTCACAAGCTGAGCCAAAGATACCCGCACGTGCAACCAAGACCCTGCACAGCCTAAATAAATGAATAAATACGTTGTTTAAAGATTCATGTTGAAGTCTCAACCCCTAGGACCTCAGAATGTTTTGGCACAGACTGTCCCCAACTTACCACAGTTCCACTTAGCATCTTTGGACTTTACAATGGCACACAAGCAATACACATTCAGTCAAAACCACAGTTCAGATTTTGAATTTTGATCTTTTCCTGAGCTAGTGATATGTGGTCTGACACTCTCTCATGATGCTGGCCGGGGCAGTGGGCTGCAGCTGCCGGTCAGCCATGTGATCACAAGGGTGAAAAATCAGTACATTTATGACCATCCTGGATCCACACAACCACAACCATTCTATATTTTACTTTCAGTACAGTATTCAATGAATTACACGAGATATTTAACATTTCATTATTAAATAGACTTTGCATTAGATGGTTTTGCCCAACTGCAGGCTAATGTATTTATAAATGATCTGAACATCTTTAAGGTTAAAGCTAATAATGTTTGGTAGGTTAGGTGAATTAAATGCATCTTATAATTAATATTTCAACTTATAATGGGCTTATCAGAACAGAACCCCCTTGTAAGTCAAGTTAGCAATGTATTTGAAAATAAGATCTTTAAAGAGGTGATTAAGTTAAAATGAGGTAGCTGGAGTAGGACCGCAATCCCATATGACTGGTGTCCTTGCAAGAAGAAGAAGAGATACACAGAGTACACAGTGAAAGCCGATGTAAAGACACAGCAAGATGGCAGACATCTGCAAGCCAAGGAGAGAGGCTCAGAAGAAGCCACCCTGCTGACACCTTGATCTTTGACTTCTAGCCTCCAAAACTGTGAGGAGATAAATTTCTGTTGTATAAGCCACCCAATCCTTGGTCTTTTCTTATGGTAACCCTACCAAACAAATACAACTCCCCAGGTCACATCAGTGGTTTCTGGGAGTCCCTGTGGGGTACCCCACTTGAGCTCAGTACTGAAATGATTCTGTTCCTACTTCCAAGTATTGGTCTCTCCTAGAAATAACAGTAACAGAATGTTAAATGGGTGACTTACTAATAAAGAGCGGAGCCACACCTTTCCCCATTTCCCATTATCCATCCAGAGGAGAGAAGACTAAAAAGTCTAAGAGATGAGAGTCATTAAGATGCAGAGCTGCCAGCCATCTAGTTAGGATGCTCCCCATTCAAGCCAAATGAGAGTGCTGCCCAAGAACCACAGAGTGGTTGCACTAAGGGTGAACAGCATCTTTCTCTCCAGCAAGATGGTTACTGAGATTCGGGATCCAGACTCCAGTGCTCCCATGGGCCCAGAGTGGGGCATCATGAGTTCTTGGGAGGAAACTTATAAACTAGAGATTGCTCTTTCCTGGAGAATTCTTTGGCAGGAGGCTGGAGGAGCTGCCCATGATGACAGGGCAAGTGAGGGGAAGGAGGAGAGGGAGCAGCCACATGAATATTGTTTGTTGGGCAAAGGTTAGGATTTCCTCCTCTGGGCCAAGTGGACACCCAAGAAGGTAGCTAGACTCAAGTCACCTTGCACAGTCACCCCAAATATGAGCAGGGTTAAGGAGACTCGAGCAGGGTTAATGAGACTCTAGCAGGAGCCCTCAACCTGCAAAGACAGGAGAATGCAGAGCAAAAAGGGCTATGATAGAGACAGAGTGGAAGGACAAGCCAAAGCCTTTCCCTGCTGGCTCCCGGGTCAGCCCTGAGTAGGGGAAGGTGGACATTTTGACGTGAGTATATGATGAAAATGGTTATTTACATTGAATCATATTTTTTCTACTTGAAAATGAGACTGTTCTGATTTATGAAAGTGATGGAAAATCTACAGATCTGATCAAGATGCCTGTTAGAGGTGGGGAGGAGAAATTGGACAGAGCATGTTGGACAAAGACTGAGATGGGAGAAGAAAGAGAGACTTTTCCTCGTTGTATTCTATCAAATTCAACCCATACCTTATTTTAGCACATGTCATTCAACAACTTTAGCTCTAACCACCTTGGACAGACACCATGCCACCCACTGTATTCTCATCTCTCTGAGCTGGTCCCTAATCCCTGTAGCCAATACACAAAGCCCTCCCATTGTCTTTCAGAAACAATGTCCCAATAAATGGTAACTTCAGTTCAGTCAGTTCAGTTCAGTCGCTCAGTCATGTCCGACTCTTTGCGACCCCATGAATCGCAGCATGCCAGGCCTCCCTGTCCATCACCAACTCCTGGAGTTCACTCAGACTCACGTCCATCGAGTCAGTGATGCCATCCAGCCATCTCATTCTCTGTCGTCCCCTTCTCCTCCTGCCCCCAATCCCTCCCAGCATCAGAGTCTAATAGTAACTTACATTAACACAAATGCTTGAGGAGTTTGCTAACCCAGTACAGTCTAACTCAATTTCCACTGAGATCACCTGGCACCACTCTGTGGGTAATTAATCTATATTTAAGCCACCAAATAAAGACAATACCATGTGGAAACAGGATGAAGTACAGATGGGAGCCACCTAAGTGAAAAGTCCTCCAAAATTCCAAGCTGCAGTCAGGATGCCATGCAGTTGCTTAAAGAGGTCACAGATCAGGGGAAAATCTACTAAATCTCTGGTCCCATCATAAAAAAATGATGGATGGGAGGCATTAACTACTGAAAATCACAGAGGACCAAAGACACTAATTCTGTGGAATAAACGAAGTTTCCAAGAAAATGCAATGCAGGTGAAAATGACAAGGTTACCTTTTGCTGTGAGATATTCTGACTTAGCTCAGCACATGCATCCATCATCCTTACCTCAAAGTTTAGAGTGTTAGTAGTTGACAAGTAAGGACCCTTTCTCCTTTGCTGAATATCTGGTTTAATGCCCATATATCATAATATTTGTCAAAAACTTACTACTTGTTTCCTCTCCTTGGTTATTCGAGTTTGCTTTGTCACAAGCCTCAACTTCCCTTCAAACAGAGTTGCCTGTGTACAGATTCATGGAAAAAGTTCATAGAAATGAAAAAATAGTATGTCAGAAGATTCTAAAACCTCTCACTCCTCAGAAGACTTCACAAACTGGGTAAAGAGAGCCAAAATTTAAGAAACCATTTTCTTTGTCATTCGCACCTGAGAAATGTTTTAGGCGACAAGAGTACTGAAAATCTCTCTCCAGTTCTCCCAGGGAAATGTCTAGAGTCACAGTTGCACATGAACAGATCCTTGTATTTGAACAAGTAGAGACTATGATATATGTGCTGTACTTAGTCGCTCAGTCATGTCCAACTCTTTGATACCCCATGGACTGTACCCCGCCAGGCTACTCTGTCAATGGGGATTCTCCAGGCAAGAATACTAGAATGGTTTGCCATGTCCTTCTCCAGAGACTATCAGTTCAGTTCAGTTCAGTCGCTCAGTCGTGTCCGACTCTGCGACCCCATGAATCGCAGCATGCCAGGCTTCCCTGTCCATTACCAACTCCCAGAGTTCACTCAGACTCACGTCCATCGAGTCAGTGATGCCATCCAGCCATCTCATCCTCTGTCGTCCCCTTCTCCTCTGGCCCCCAATCCCTCCCAGCATCAGAGTCTTTTCCAAGGAGTCAACTCTTCACATGAGGTAGCCAAAGTACTGGAGTTTCAGCTTTAGCATCATTCCTTCCAAAGAAATCCCAGGGCTGATCTCCTTCAGAATGGATTGGTTGGATCTCCTTGCAGTCCAAGGGACTCCCAAGAGTCTTCTCCAACACCACAGTTCAAAAGCATCAATTCTTTGGCGCTCAGCTTTCTTCACAGTCCAACTCTCACATCCATACATGACCACTGGAAAAACCATAGCCTTGACTAGACGAACCTTTGTTGGCAAAGTAATGTCTCTGCTTTTGAACATGCTATCTAGGTTGGTCATAACTTTGCTTCCAAGGAGCAAGTGTCTTTTAATTTCATGGCTACAGTCACCATCTGCAGTCTTTTTGGAGCCCAGAAAAATAAAGTCTGACACTGTTTCCACTGTTTCCCCATCTATTTCCCATGAAGTGATGGGACCAGATGCCATGATCTTTGTTTTCTGAATGTTGAGCTTTAAGCCAACTTTTTCACTCTCCACTTTCACTTTCATCAAGAGGCTTTTGAGTTCCTCTTCACTTTCTGCCATGAGTGTCATCTGCATATCTGAGGTTATTGATATTTCTCCCAGCAATCTTGATTCCAGCTTGTGTTTCTTCCAGCCCAGCATTTCTCATGATGTACTCTGCATATAAGTTAAATAAGCAGGGTGACAATATACAGCCTTGATGTACTCCTTTTCCTACTTGGAACCAGTCTGTTGTTCCATGTCCAGTTCTAACTGTTGCTTCCTGACCTGCATATAGATTTCTCAAGAGGCAGATCAGGTGGTCTGGTATTCTCACCTCTTTCAGAATTTTCCACAGTTTATTGTGATCCACACAGTCAAAGGCTTTGGCATAGTCAATAAAGCAGAAATAGATGTTTCTCTGGAACTCTCTTGCTTTTTCCATGATCCAGCGGATGTTGGCAATTGGATCTCTGGTTCCTCTGCCTTTTCTAAAACCAGCTTGAACATCTGGAAGTTCACAGTTCACATATTGCTGAAGCCTGGTTTGGAGAATTTTGAGCATTACTTTACTAGCGTGTGAGATGAGTGCAATTGTGCAGCAGTTTGAGCATTCTTTGGCATTGCCTTTCTTTGGGATTGGAGTGAAAACTGACCTTTTCCAGTCCTATGGCCACTGCTGAGTTTTCCAAATTTCCTGGCATATTAAGTGCAGCACTTTAAGCCACTATTATTATGGGAAGTGTCCTACCTAAGAATTTCTTTCTAGGAATTGCTTTGAAGATTGTTTCTATAGTTTTTCTCCATTTAAAAATTGGTGTAAAAATAATCTCCCAGAAACAAAGGGTGACACAGCCAAAAGCTTCACATTAATACTTCCTGAAGCAGGTAATGGTTTTATATGTATTTACTAATAAATGTTGAATGATGCAGGAAGTAGAGATCCATTCACAGTATCTAATAAAATAAACAATATTTAGTTCTTTGAAATTAAATTCTTTTATTGAAGATCAGCTATGAGATATGGCACTTATACCTTCTAAAAATGTCAGCAGAGCAAAGAAGGACGACCAGATTACTAATTTTTCCTACATATTTAATTTGAAAATAATGGTAGTTATACAGGTATCAAGCTAATTTTGAAAAAAGAAACATACTTGTTATTGGTTTCATAGAATCATAATATTTTCCTTTATCTCCTTGAATTTTTAATTAGGCTTTGAAGTTCTTTGAATGGTAAAAAGTACTTTCTTGTGGTTGGTGATTGTATTATTATATGCCTTATTTTGACAATTTAAACATATCCGGTTTTAAAATAAATAGTGAGTGAGACACACCACTAGATGTGGTTAATGATTATGATTTTTTTTTTTTTTGGCTGTACTGTGTTTTTGCTGCTCTTTGCAGAGTTTCTTTCCTTTCAGCAAGTGGGGGCCACTCCCTAGTAGAGGTGTGTGGGCTTCTCATTGGGGTGGCGTCTCTTGTTGCAGAGCACAGGTTCTAGAGCTATAGGAGTTGTGGTGCACAAGCCCAGCTGCCCCAGGACATGTGGAATCTTCCCGGACAGGGATTAAACCTGTGTGCTCTGCACTGGACCACCACAGAAGTCCAGGTGTATGACTTTTAAGTCCCCATATTCCCTCATTCAGCTCAACTACGGCCTTCAGTTATTATTCCTTACCCAAAGCCCCTGTCAGTTCAGTTGAGTTCGGTCACTCAGTCATGTCCAATTCTTTGCAACCCCATGAATCGCAGCACGCCAGGCCTCCCTGTCCATCACCAACTCCCAGAGTTCACTCAAACTCATGGCCCTCGAGTCAGTGATGCCATCCAGCCACCTCATCCTCTGTCATCCCCTGCTCCTCCTGCCCCCAATCCCTCCCAGCATCAGAGTCTTTTCCAATGAGTCAACTCTTCACATGAGGTGGCCAAAGTATTGGAGTTTCACCTTTAGCATCAGTCCTTCCAATGAACACCCAGGACTGATCTCCTTTAGGATGGACTGGTTGGAGCTCCTTGCAGTCCAAGGGACTCTGAAGAGTCTTCTCCAACACCACAGTTCAAAAGCATCAATTCTTTGGCGCTCAGCTTTCTTCACAGTCCAACTCTCACATCCATACATGACCACTGGAAAAACCATAGCCTTGACTAGACGGACCTTTGTTGGCAAAGTAATGTCTCTGCTTTTGAATATGCTATCTAGGTTGGTCATAACTTTCCTTCCAAGGAGTAAGCGTCTTTTAATTTCATGGCTGCAATCACCATCTGCAGTCTTTTTGGAGCCCCAAAAAATAAAGTCTGACACTGTTTCCACTGTTTCCCCATCTATTTCCCATGAAGTGATGGGACCAGATGCCATGATCTTCGTTTTCTGAATGTTGAGCTTTAAGCCAACTTTTTCACTCTCCACTTTCACTTTCATCAAGAGGCTTTTGAGTTCCTCTCCACTTTCTGCCATAAAGGTGGTGCATATCTGAGATTATTGATACTGATCTGCATATCTGAGGTTATTGATATTTCTCCTGGCAATCTTGATTCCAGCTTGTGCTTCTTCCAGCCCAGCATTTCTCATGATGTACTCTGCATATAAGTTAAATAAGCAGGGTGACAATATACAGCCTTGACGTACTCCTTTTCCTACTTGGAACCAGTCTGTTGTTCCATGTCCAGTTCTAACTGTTGCTTCCTGACCTGTATATAGGTTTCTCAAGAGGCAGATCAGGTGGTCTGGTATTCCCATCTCTTTCAGAATTTTCCACAGTTTATTGTGATCCACACAGTCAAAGGCTTTGGCATAAAGCAGAAATAGATGTTTTTCTGGAATTCTCTTGCTTTTTCGATGATCCAGCAGATATTGGCAATTTTATCTCTGTTTCCTCTGCCTTTTCTAAAACCAGCTTGAACATCTGGAAGTTCATGGTTCACGTATTGCTGAAGCCTGGCTTGGAGAATTTTGAGCGTTACTTTACTAGCGTGTGAGATGAGTGCAATTGTGCAGTAGTTTGAGCATTCTTTGGCATTGTCTTTCTTTGGGATTGGAATGAAAACTGACCTTTTCCAGTCCTGTGGCCACTGCTGAGTTTTCCAAATTTGCTGGCATATTGAGTGCAGCACTTTCACAGCATCATCTTTCAGGATTTGAAATAGCTGACTGGAACTCCATCACCTCCACTAGCTTTGTTCGTAGTGATGCTTTCTAAGGCCCACTTGACTTCACATTCCAGGATGTCTGGCTCTAGGTCAGTGATCACACTATTGTGGTTATCTGGGTCATGAAGATCTTTTTTGTACAGTTCTCCTGTGTATTTTTGCCACCTCTTCATAATATCTTCTGCTTCTGTTAGGTCCATACCATTTCTGTCCTTTATCAAGCCCATCTTTGTATGAAATGTTCCCCTGGTATCTCTAATTTTCTTGAAGAGATCTCTAGTCTTTCCCATTCTGTTGTTTTCCTCTATTTCTTTGCATTGATAGCTGAGGAAGGCTTTCTTAGCTCTCTTTCTATTCTTTGGAACTCTGTATTCAGATGTTTATATCTTTCCTTTTCTCCTTTGCTTTTCGCTTCTCTTCTTTTCACAGCTATTTGTAAGGCCTCCTCAGACAGCCATTTTACTTTTTTGCATTTCTTTTCCATGGGGATGGTCTTGATCCGTGTCTCCTGTACAATGTCAGGAACCTCCATCCATAGTTCATCAGGCACTCAAAACCCCTATAAACATACCTTATTCTACCCTTCTCCTTCAAATTTGTCTGTTCCATTTGTCCCCTTCTTTATCTATAATTATTTTAATTATTTCTACTTTCCCATCTCTTTCTCCATTCTTTCACTCTCTTATTTGTTCTCAATGACTTTCTCCACCTTACCCTAAATTCATGAGGCTTTACTCAAGTCATTCATGTGTTTAGAACAATAGCCTTGCCCCAATTTCTCCAATATTTTTACTGTCATTCAGAAAGACTTTTGGAACCCTCCTATCCAAATAGTCTTTTCTGGCTAAATCAAGCCTGACCGTAAGTAACCCATCCACTAGCTCCCTGCGCCCCCGCACATCCCTTCTCACAGTCATATCCAGTGATCAGGCAGTCAGGGCCTGGCCAACCAATTCTAACAGGATGGACACACCATGAGAACAGAGGGCCTGCAGCTAGACCTGCCACTGGAATTGAAACAGCCTGGGGCTGTGGGGTGGGGGGACATGCCCTGCTGCAGATGCTGAGGCTACAACCAAGTTATTAACAGAACAAAGTCTTATTAACAGAACCAACAGTGCTGGACTCCCCAGTGACCTACATCCAGTTCACCAGGCCTTCTTTATGTTGTCACGGTTGAGCAAAGCATGGTGATGAGTGAGTCAGAAGTCAGCAATATCCAGAGATTCAGCCAGGGGGAAAATGGTCAAGCTTAGGGTAGTCTTCAAGAAAACAGCCAGGTCTCTCCAGGTCATCACTAGTCTTAGAAAAATGAGAAAAGAGTGTGCCTGTGGGACCTGGCATAGAGGTGGATTTACCAAGAAGCTAACGATGCTTAAGTTTCAGGGATGCTTACTTGCACCAGATCCTTATAAGCCCCGGAGAAGCCCTACCAAAGCAATCAAAGAGTGCTACAAGTTCATGGAGCATTAAACATGAGCCACTGCACAGAACATTCGCATTGCCCTAAAACTTAGAGCTTAGTTTTCTCAATAAACTTGAGGAAAAATTTTCCAAATTTGACAATAATCTAACACATTTACCTGACAATATTACTTACAAGTCATAAACCCAAAACTTTTCTAAACTATTAACAATAGAGAAAAATATTTTGATAAATTATGTAAAGATTGAATTTTTCTTTGTTGTCTATGGAAAACGATGTTACAACATTGCAGTCCAATGACAGGCAAATCAAGAATAATAGCCAAAATGTAAGAGAAGAGTATTACATATATGGGTTAGAAAGTTACTTCTTTTAGGGAACCTTCCTACACTGTTGATGGGAATGCAAGTTGGTGCAGCCACTATGGATAACAGTAGGGATGTTCCTCAAAAAACTAAAAACAGAGATGCCATATGATCCAGCAATCTCATTCTTGGGCATATATCCAGACAATATTACAATTCAAAAAGATACATGTACCTCTGTTTATAGCACCCACATTTACAGCAGCCATGAAAACTGTATATGTTCACTGATAGATGAATGGCTAAAGATGTGGTATACACACATACACACACACACATGTATACACAATGGAATATTACTAAGCCATAAAAAAGAATGAAATAATGCCATTTACAACAATATGGATGGACCTAGAGATTAGCATATTAAGTGAAGTAAGTCAAAAAGAGAAAGACAAACATCATATTATATCACTTAATGTGGAATCTAAAATATGATACAAATGAACTTATCTATGAAACAGAAACAGACTCATACAGAGGACAGACTTGTGATTATCAAGGAGCAGGAGGTGAGGATGGGAAAGGCATGGATTAGAAGTTTAAGACTAGCAGATACAAACTATTATATAAAGAATGGTCAAATAACAAGGTCCTACTGTACCTCACAGGGAACTATATTCAACATCCTGTAATAAGCCATAATAGATAAGAATAGGAAAAAGAATATACATGCACACACACACACACACATATATAACTGAATCACTTTGATGTACAGCAGAAATTAACACAACATTTAAATCAACTATACTTCAATAAAATAAATTTTTAAAAAAGAAAATTACTTCTTTTATAATATGTTGTTTTTCTGGATTTTATGTTTGTGATATTTGCCACCTTTTTAGAAAATGTTATGTGCTATAAATTATTTCTCATTCTAAATAAACATTTAGTTTGTAGCTAATTTTGTACTTTATTTTCCTTAAGCAGATTCCACCAAATTATACAAGCTTCAGGATCCATAATATTATAATGGGTTTCCCTGGTAGCTTAGATGGTAAAGAACATGCCTGTAATGAGGGAGACCTGGATTCTATCCCTGGATTGGGAAGATCCCCTGAAGAAGGGAACGGCTACCCACTCCAGTATTCTTGCCTGGGAAATGCCATGGACAGAGGAGCCTTGCAAGCTACAGTCCATGGGCTCGCAAAGAGTCAGACAAGACCGAGTGACTTTCACTTTCAGGATCCATAAAATCTGCATCTGCCTGTAATCAAGAGGCATCTACTAAGGAGGTGGGTGAAGTCAGCCAGATGTGGCCTGACATTTATCCTATTTCAGTTCAGTTCAGTCGTTCAGTCGTGTCCGACTCTTTACGACCCCATGAATCGCAGCACGCCAGGCCTCCCTGTCTATCACCAACTCCCGGAGTTCACTCAGACTCACGTCCATCACGTCAGTGATGCCATCCAACCATCTCATCCTCTGTCGTCCCCTTCTCCTCTTGCCCCCAATCCCTCCCAGCATCAGAGTCTTTTCCATGAGTCAACTCTTCGCATGACGTGGCCAAAGTACTGGAGTTTCAGCTTTAGCCTCATTCCTTCCAAAGAAATCCCAGGGCTGATCTCCTTCAGAATGGACTGGTTGGATCTCCTTGCAGTCCAAGGGATTCTCAAGAGTCTTCTCCAACACCACAGTTCAAAAGCATCAATTCTTCAGCACTCAGCCTTCTTCACAGTCCAACTCGCACATCCATACATGACCACAGGAAAAACCATAGTCTTGACTAGACGAACCTTTGTTGGCAAAGTAATGTCTCTGCTTTTGAATATGCTATCTAGGTTGGTCATAACTTTCCTTCCAAGGAACAAGCGTCTTTTAATTTCATGGCTGCAGTCACCATCTGCAGTCTTTTTGGAGCCCAGAAAAATAAAGTCTGCCACTGTTTCCACTGTTTCCCCATCTATTTGCCATGAAGTGATGGGACCGGATGCCATGATCTTCGTTTTCTGAATGTTGAGCTTTAAGCCAACTTTTTCACTCTCCACTTTCACTTTCATCAAGAGGCTTTTGAGTTCCTCTTCACTTTCTGCCATAAGGGTGGTGTCATCTGCATATCTGAGGTTATTGATACTTCTCCCGGCCATCTTGATTCCAGCTTGTGTTTCTTCCAGCCCAGCGTTTCTCATGATGTACTCTGCATATAAGTTAAATAAGCAGGGTGACAAAATAGGCATGAATATACAATTTTTAAAGCTTTAGTTAAAACTGCAAAAGACTGGACTATACTTCAGTATGTACAAAGTGTGTCTTGCATTGAGATTTTATTAAAGCCAAACAGGGAGGGTACCTATGGTAAACACTGGTAGCCTATATCCTACCAGAGTCCTCGTCTTCCTGGACACACATAGGACTACATTTCCCAGGCTCCCTTGCGGTTGGGTGTGGTAGTCATGTGAATGTATTCTAGCCAATGTAATGCGGATGGGAGAGACACAGCCCTTCCTGACTTAGCCCATGAAAACCTTCCATGGAAAAACCTCTTTTTTCCTCTCTGTTGGCTTAAGGCATATAAGCACAATATCCTTGCACATTACAGTAGCAGGTAATAGAGCCTCTAGGGCTTCCCTCGTAGCTCAGTAGGTAAGATTCTGCTTGCAATGCAGGAGACCCAGGTTTGATCCCTGGGTCGGGAAGATCCCCTGGAGAAGGAAATGACAAGGCACTCCAGTATTCTTGCCTGGAAAATCCAATGGACAGAGGAGCATGGCAGGCTACAGTCCATGGGGTTGCAAGAGTCGGACACGACTTAGTGACTAAACCACCACAATAGAGCCTCTAAGCAGAGGGAAGCTAGATCCCTGCTTCACTCACTGCTTGGAAGAAAACCAAACCTAAACATCCATTTTGGTCGTCAAGTTAGCAAAAAAAAATAAACTTTTTTTGTGTAGCCACTGGGATTCAGGGGTTTACCTGTTAATGGTAGCTTATAATATCTTAACTAATACTGTTTTCATTAGTGGAAAAATAGCACTTAAAAATAATGTTATATATAAGTTAATGAGATCCTCTTGTTTATAAAATATGTATATTAATGTATACATGTTTTATGTATACAAATATGTCTGTAGTCACATTTTCTCTTATGGGTCCCATTTTACATTACTAGTTAGTAACAGGTTATATAGTACATGCTTAGCATTTCTGAGATTTGGATATTTTCTGACAGACACATTACAATTTCTAAAGACATAAACTTATCCATCAGTGTAATAGACTTTTAAGAACTGTGACTTCCCCTTTATTAACATATTTAAGCTGAGAAGCTCTTCCAACGATGCTAGAGAAAGGAGCCATGCCCTGGGATTGAGGTTCTACTAGAGAACACTACCTTTACTTCCTGGGCCCATAGAACAGTCTCCAGAAGAAAAATAAAGTGAAACAGACTACTGGGAAAGTATGTTCTTCATAGTGGGAGGGGAAAAAGGCTTCAGAAAGGAACAGGAGAAAAATATGTTATTTATTTATTTGTTTACATATCAGCTACTGCTGTTTGCTAAAAAATTTTCCTAAGGCCCAACCACTGTTCACCACGCAGAGCAAAAGCTGCTATCTCCAAACTAACAGAAAAGATATATCAATGGTGTTCTGATGTTGGAATGGAAAAGTATTTTCTAAGCATAAAAGTAAAGAAAGAAACCAATGGAGTAGAAAAATTACATCTTCCAGTGAAATATTAATTAGAACTTATTTATGTATAAAATTTTATAAATTATAGATATATATTTACCCAATATGTAGTTTCAAGTTCTTAAATTACAGCAGAGAAGGGCATTTTAGCTAAAACTGTAGAGCACCATTTGTGGCAGGAGGGAGTGCCCAGAGAAGAAATCTCTGTGTACTAACAAAAAAATCACATTTCAAGCCTGGGGTCTAGAATATACAGATGAGAGTCCTGGCTGCGCTGACCCAGAGGAAGATCAGACAGCTAGGTCTTGAGGTCAGAGCTTCTGGGCATTACTTCTCATGCAACAGTGATACCCACAGGAGAGCGGTTCCATGGACCACTTCTCAATGGAATTGCAAGTGGACTCATTGGCCAGTGATAGTAGAGCTGCTGTGATTCTGGGGGGAGCATCTCACTTCACTGTGAAGTGGCTGAGTACCGTCATCCCCTTTGCCCTCTGTACATCCCTCTGTTATCCAGACAAGAAGAGGTATAAAGGAGGAGAAATAAGAAAAAACCATCTTAAGCCATGAATTTCTAATTGTGTTATCTGTTAGAACCTTAAAGATAATTGGTTAAAATTATGCTTCATGAAGGAAATTTTAACAACCTTAATTAAGCCTTGAAAGACCAATCCCAAAGCAGAAATCATATAGTAAATAACTAGCAGAATTGACTTAATTTAAAAGAATTAATTTCCTTATAAAACACCATAAACAGAATTGAAAAGCAAATGACAACCTGGGATTATATTTGAAACATAAACAAGAGACAATGAAAGTCCTTATTAGATACTGATCTTTTAAAATCACTGAAAAATAGAGCTAGCCCTAAAATAAGTGAAGATCACAAATGGTCAATTTATTAAAGAATACAAATTCTTGTGTTTATTCTAATAAACAGTCTCAATCGTAAATAAGGAAATACTAATTGAAATATGATAATTAGTGCCTATGAAATTAGAAGGTTATATTTAAATAATAATATCAAGTGTATTCTTTATGGTGAAGATTAAAGGGAAGAGGTCCTTTCAAATATTTTGGGACAGAGTATGCTGCTACTGCTGCTAAGTCGCTTCAGTCATGTCCAACTCTGTGCAACCCCATAGACAGCAGCCCACCAGGCTCCCCCATCCCTGGGATTCTCCAGGCAAGAACACTGGAGTGGGTGGGACAAAGTATAAATTGGAACAAACTTGGGACTTCCTGGTGGTCCAGTGGTTAAGAATCCACCTTGCAAAGTAGGGGATGCAGGTTCAATCCCTGGTCAGGGAACTAAGATCTCACATGTCGTGGGGCAACTAAGCGTGTGTGCTGTGGGTACTGAGCACACACACTCTGGAGCCTATGCGCCACAACTAGAGAGTCTGTGTGCAGCAACAAAAAATCCTGCCTGATGCAAGGAAGATTCTGCATGCTGTAACTAAGACCCAACACAACCAAATAAATAAATAAATTTTTTAAATTGGTACAAACTTTCTGGAGGGCAATTTATAATATACATTAGAGCAGTTGTCCAGCCAGGCATTTAAACACAGGAAATTTAATATAAGGGTTGATCAGATAATAGTTAAAATGACCAGAGAAACCAAAGGGGAAGATGATGCTACTTGGAGACCATTAACTTCAGAACTAACACCACCCCTTGGGCTTGAGAAGCAAAATGAAAAAGGTGATATTACCAGGGTCCATAATCACCACCATAGGCCCTAAGCAGAAAGTCAACATTGGTGTTTCTGAACTTGTTGCTGCTGGAGCCTGTAATCACCTGCAATTGGCTCCCAAGGACACTGATGAAGCCAAAAGCAGGAAAAAACACAGCTTCTACCCAGCAGGCAACAGAGAAGGCAATGGCACCCCACTCCAGTACTCTTGCCTGGAAAATCCCATGGATGGAGGACCCTGGTAGGCTGCAGTCCATGGGCTCACTAAGAGTCGGACACAACTGAGAGACTTCACTTTCAGGCACTGGAGAAGGAAATGGCAACTCACTCCAGTGTTCTTGCCTAGAGGGTCCCAGGGACGGGGGAGCCTGATGGGCTGCCGTCTATGGGGTCGTACAGAGTTGGACAGGACTGAAGCGATTTAGTAGCAGCAGCAGAAGCTACCCAGCAGACAAAGGAGTATGGGAAATGTACTTTACAGGCTCCCAGTTACCTGTACACAAGAGAGTATTAAAGGGCAAGTATGGGTCTTGAGTGCCAAAATTTAAAACTCTGGTGCATGCATCTATAGCATAAAAATGTTTATGTGAGATGTGGGTTTGATCCTTGTGTCAATAAGATCCCCGGGAGAAGGAAATGGCAACCCACTCCACTATTCTTCCCTGGGAAATCCCATGGACAGAGGAGCCTGGTAGGCTACAGTCTCTGGGGTCTCAAAGAGTTGGGATGACTTAACTAAACAACAACTAGCAATTATAATTTTTCTATATAAACGTTTAAGGAAATAAGTAACAAAACACAAACAGATGTATGACAAGGATGTTTGTAATGGTGTCACACTCGGTCAGATGTGCCATGTCTGGTTGTTTTTCCCTTCCTGTATTCTTCATGTTGCAACCGGATTTGACCCACGAGTTCAGAAGTGGCATGTGTCACTTCCAGGATGCATTTCATCTCCCCCGTGAACTGCTCCAGAGTCACCTTTTCCCTCTGGCACAGTGACCAGTGACATTCGAGATGGCACTGCTGTTACACCAGGTCCCTATGTGACTGTGATGTGCAGAGGTCCCTTGCTAACCCTGTACAAGAGTGAAAAATAAATCTCTGTTATTTTAAGCAATGGAGAGTTACTTGTTATAACAACATAGACTAGACAAATTTGACTCGAACACATGGAATGATTTATGAGAGCAGAGAATTACAACCAATGTGTTCAATAGTACAGAAAAGTGAAATAAATGACTATATATCCACATCATGGAATATATTGTTGCCAGTGAAGAGTGCTTTTGGAAAATATTGAAAGAGATGAGAAAATCTTCACTATCAAAAATTAAGTGGAAAAAATAGAATGTAAAACAATATATATTAAATGAGACTCATACATGAGATTATACAGTAAGTCCCCTACATAAGAACCTTCAAGTTGCAAACTTTCAAAGATGCAAACATTTGTTTGCATGTCCAATCGGGTAAGTTAATTCACGTGTCTGGCATACATTGTCATATGTGTGCATCCTCTACAAGGGTTGTGCTTTTGTGCACTTTACTATACAGTACTGTATTAAGTGCAGGAGTCCAGTATCTCTAGAATGCCCAGGATGTCCAGAAGCAAGTGTAAAATCAGTGGTATATAGCCTAGTTGGGTACCTCGGCTAACTTCGTTGAACTCACAAACAAACTGGACTTACAAATGCACTCTTGGAATGGAACTCATTCGTAGGTAGGGGACTTACTGTACATAAAATGTTCTGCGCAGTGAATGCTGAAATGGTATGTTATTGTATAATCAGAAATATGTAAGTGACAAAGTACTGGCTCAGTGGCCAGGCCACCCCAGATTCGGACACATGCTTGACATTCTGGCTGAGATGGCCCTAGGCAGTGGTGTGTATTGTTCCTGTGGTGGTAGCATCAGGCAATGCCGCGGTCCCCCGTGACGCTCGTGGGTATGACCAGCCAGCGTCTTTCTGGGACTTCTCTCTTGCTGCTAAGACGTGAGATGCTGTGGGCTCCAGGCTAAATGATGGCATGGAACCCAGTGAACACCCATCCAGTGGGGCCTCTGAGGTTGCATGTTGCCGCCAAAGATGTGGGGCATGCTGCTGACATATGTCTACACCTCGACTTGCCCTGAGGACGTGTCTACGCTCTGGCTTGCCCTGAGGACTGTGCCTTACACTGCAGATGCCACGGCTGCCAACTTGGACCCAGCTCCCAGACAGACAGCTTAGAGGGAGTAACGTCCTGCAGAGCAAGCTTTGATCAATGGAAATGGAAGTCGGTGGATGACACCCCCAGGATGGAGCTGTCCCAGCTCCACAGCAGATTTCGGAAGACATCCTACAGGAATGAGCAATCAACAGCACTTGTCACCACTTCATAACCTGCCCTCCTTCCTCCTCTGCCTCCCTCTCACTTCCTGGGATTGGGCTCCCCAGTAAAGTGTTTTTTTAAGATTTACCTTTAGCACTGTTTTCTAGGGATTGCCCTCAGACAGTTACTTACACCTCCGTACATATTTCATGGTTCCAAGTACACAAGCAATGTTTCTAACAGAGCTTATACAACCCTTCCCCACCTACCCCGTAGCACCACACGGCCATGTCTCCCATAGGCTTCCCCTCCCAGTCTCCTCAAGGAGGACACAGAGGTGAGGATAAGGCAGAGACAAGTGCCATAACTGCTTGCATCTCAGCAAAGCCATATGAATTTTAGATATTTTGATTACTTTAGAAATGCCAAGAAAAGAACACAGCAACATTTCATTTCCCAAGGGATGACAGCAGATGCAGGGTCGCTAATAAAAGCGTGTATAGCTCTCCCAACGCCTTGCTGTAGGAGGGTTCCATCACAGTGTGTTGTAACTACCGCAGAAAGCTTATTTCTTATTTCTTCCTATATCAGACCTGACTTTCCATGGCCTCATTCACCTACTTGTACCTGGAGGATCTAGACAAGCTCTTCTGTGATTGGCTTCTGGCCTGGAGCAGCTCAGAAACAGCTATTAGCCAGGTCCCTCTGACACAGAGGTGCACTTTGGTCTCCCTGGGCCCCTAGCTGGCCACCTTGAATTTCACAGCCTCAGAGCTTGCCTTGGCCTGAGCCTTCCTGTGTCGGGAGCCAGGCTCCTGGCTTCCTCTAACTCCCAATTCTGGGTGTCCCGTTACCTGTGAGTCATCTCGCGCATTGACTCTTGGCCTGCTTTCCCTTCCTGACACCTGAGCCGGTGCTGGCACCACTCACCTTTCAGGCACTGACCCTTGGCATATGGCAGACCCTGCTGGCCCCAACATTGGCCTTGACTAATCACCCCCCGCCTCCCACATCTTGTAGCATAAATTATGATCACTCATTTTTAAATACAAACTGTCTCTTGTTCACACTAAATAAATTGTTCACTACCAGTGGTCTCCAACTTGATGAAAGCAGAAGCCAGAAGGAGTTATTTAAATAAGATCATGAAAGCTAAGAGAGGACTCTTTTATGAGAACAAATTCTCTTTATAGAAATATCAGTAATACTTTGCTGAGTACCTACTAGCTGCCAGGTACTAATCTAAGGAATTTTACAGCCATTAGCTCACTAAACCAACACAACAGCCCTATGAGGTAAGTCCTCTGATTGCCATTTTATAAAAAGGTGAAGAGTATACCTTCTATTTCATTACTGCTCCATGTTGTAAAATAGTTGATCAGTACCTTGAAGTCTCTCACCAGTCTTTTTAAAAAATATGTATTTTTTTATTTGGCTGCACTGGCCTTAGTTGTAGCATGAGGGATCTTTAAGTTGTGGAGTGTGGGATCTAGTTCTCTGACCAGGGATCAAACCTGGGTCCCCTGCTTTAAGAACATGGTCCTATACACTGGATCACCAGGGAATTCCCTCTCCCCAGTCTTAATGTATCTCTCATAACAAAAATTATGACTTAATAATAGATTTGCTATTGTTGTTCAGTCACTAAGTCATGTTCAACTCTTTGTGATCCCATGGACTGCAGCACACCAGGCTTCCCTGTCCTTCACTATTTCTCGGAGTTTGCTCAAGTTTGCTCTGTTGATAACAGATATCAATTTTAACATGGGCTCGATATCTTAAATTTCTACTACTCTTACTGGTTGTCTTCCAAGCAACCATAACAAACCCATAGTACAATTTAGCATTATGCATCAAAATTTAAAATAGCCTTTCCTTTTCATCTTAAAACTTCACATCTAAAAAAAATGTAAGTTCTCCTGGTAGACAAATATATGTAAAAGAGTATTTACCACAGCACCGTTTATAGTATCAAGAAACTGGGAACAAATTGACTATTCATCAGCAAGTGATTCATTCACTTAATTAAGGCATATTCATACAATGGCCTGCTATACACTATCGATTCATTTAAAAGGAGAAGGGTACATCTGTGTGAGCTAACATGGAAACATGTCCAAGATATGGTGTCAAATGAAAAAAGATGAGGCTACAGATTCTATTAATGCAAAAAAAGTATACTTATAAATTATACAATTTATAAATTTATAATAATACATAACATACATTTATATAATGTCTGAAACACTAAATTATTAATATTAGTGATTTCTCTGTGGCATTAGATCAGTTATGGGGGTAGCAGTGGGGGTTTTCATTTTCTATCTTATATGCAATTATATTTTTTACATTTGAAACATGTATGTTTTTTATAAGAAAAAACATTAAATATACCAATTTCTATTCTGAAACTAAAATTTTCATGGAAGGCAAAGATTCCATGTAGCTATTTTTTATACCAGTGAACAGAGGACTGACTGTCTTCATGAAAACTTTAGGTCTTGTCTTCATGGGAAATGCGTAAAAATCCTCTATTCTTATTCTATGTTTGTCTGTTGCCAAGGTAGTGTTAATTAAATTTAATCTTTTTACACAAGTCAATATTTAACAATTGTAGCATGTTGTAAGTTACATATTTCTTTTTTTCCTCCCTTCTGTTTTTTTTTTTTTTTTTTTTTTTAATTTTATTTTATTTTTAAACTTTACATAACTGTATTAGATTTGCCAAATATCAAAATGAATCCGCCACAGGTATACATGTGTTCCCCATCCTGAACCCTCCTCCCTCCTCCCTCCCCATTCCATCCCTCTGGGTCGTCCCAGTGCACCAGCCCCAAGCATCCAGTATCGTGCATCGAACCTGGACTGGCAACTCGTTTCATACATGATGTTACACATGTTTCAATGCCATTCTCCCAAATCTTCCCACCCTCTCCCTCTCCCACAGAGTCCATAAGACTGTTCTATACATATAGCTTTATTTTTATACCAGGGTGATGTGTTTGGAAATCATTGTGATGTTCGTATTACATAAACAGAAGCATATTGAATTCCATGGATTATCTCACATTAACTCGGTTAGGTCGGTGGCTAGTGTCCGTGCCCACAAGAGATGTCTTAAAAATCTTTAATGTATTTTAAGATAATGGATTCCTCGTTCCTTATACAAGACTTGCTAAGTAAGGAAGATTCAAATGCAGAAAGATTTAAGTAGAAAAAAAATGCACACCCTATGAATTCAGTCATGTTACCCAACTTGTAATTACTCAAAGGTTTCCAAAGAATCAGTAATTGAAATTTAATTCACATCTGGGTTCCAAGTTTATATAAGAAACTAAGTTATCTAAAGTTTGAGGTTGTCAACTGAATAAACTATGCCTTGTGTTTCTAGCCTTAGCATTCTAGTCTTGCTTTAGGGAAAGCCTTCTAAGATATAAACTCTGCCTTCTAAGATATAAACCTCTCACTATAAAAATAGTAGTGAAGAACTTCCAGTGGTTCAGTGGTTAAGAATCCATGCTTCTGTTGCAGAGGGCAAAGGTCTGATCCCTGGCTAGGGAACTAAGGTCCCACATGCCATGTGGTATGACAAAAAAAAAAAGTAGTAAATAGTAGTAGTAGTATTGAACACATTTCCCAGTAACTTAGATTTATTAAGTGCTTTCACAGGTATAGACAAGCTCAAAACTGGTAGTGAGGCAAAGGGAAAATCTCCAGGATTAGTTAAGATTTAAAAACACTTTTTGTTTCCCTGGTGGCTCAGTTGGTAATGAATCTGCCTGCAATGCAGAAGACCCAGGTTTGATCCCTGGGTTGGGAAGATCCTCTAGAGTAAGAAGTGGCAACCTGCTCCAGTAGCCTGTAAAATTCCATCCAGAGAGCAGCCTGGGGGCTACAGTCCATGAGGCTGCCTCGTTGGACATGATTGAACAATTGAGCACATATCCACTAGAATGGATAACATTTTAAAAGATGGACAACACAGAAATTGGTAAGGAATGTGGAGAAACCAGCACTCTTATGCAGTGAAAATGTGGATATAAAATGGTACAACCAGTTGGGAAGTGATCTCAAAATTTCTTATAAATTAAACATACCCCTATATCATACCCTATGATTAATTCTGCTCCTGGGTACTGACCAAAGAGAAATTTTTAAGCACTCCCAAAAACATGTGTACCCAAATGTTCAAAGAAACTTTACTCCTAATAGCCCCAAACTGGACACAAAGTATGTTAATAAGAGAATATACAACAAACTGCCATATGCTCTTAAAAGGAACTACCACTGAGTGACAAATAGGAATAAATCATTGATGCAGGCAGCAGCATGGATGTGTCTCAAAGAGTTTATGAATGTCTTTGAGTCTGAATAAAATGAATGTCTGAGTGAAAGAACTCTTACTCGGTGAGTACACACTATAATTCTATTTCTGTGATGTTTTTAAATGAGCGAAACTAATTTATTGTGGAAAAAAATCAGAAGTTTGCCTTTGGGAGGTGAGTGGGACTTAACTGGGAAAGAGCATGAGGGAAATCTGGGGGGGTGGGAGGGGTGGATAATGGTAATCTTTTATATTTTGTTAGGGGTTGGGTTACACACGTGCATGTCATTTTCAAAACTTGCAGAGGTATACTTAAGATGCGGGTGCTTTATGGCATTCAAATTCTACATCAAAAGAAAAATATGTTAAACAAATATTAAATTCTAGTTACCAATATGTATGCTGAGATAGTTAAAAGTAAACATACTAATGTCTGCAGATTACTTTAAAATGCATGAAAAAAAGTGAGATGGATTGACAGATGGCTAGATGGGCACATATTGATAAAGTAAAGATATATGTTAATTATCTGGACAGTGGGCATATGAGTGTTCACCATAAAAACCTTTTGACCTCACTGTAAGTTTGGAAATTTTCATAATACAATATTGGAGGATAAAAGGAAGGAGAGAATGGGTTAAGTAGAATAACATTAACTGCATCATGAGCAACAAGAGGGATCATAAGCTATTATTTAATGCTGACAAACAGAACTGCAGATGCCTAAGAATACAAAGATAAACACTAAGAAAGATAATATTATTGACTAAAATTGGAAAGCAAACAAGAGATGAGAGAGGATGCAAGCTAATTTTATTTTGCTCAGAATGTGAAACCAGTGCACAGGAGAGACACTATTAGTATTTATAATACGTCTTTAAAAATGAAAGAAATGAAATCAAACACAGAGGTTATACTGATAAAGTTATCTATCCTAGGATAAAAGTAGAATTCAGCTCTGTGCTGTATATAAAAGACTTGCCTAAAACAAAAGTGATTCAGAAAGGCTAGAAATAAAAGGCTCTGCAAAGTTGTGCCAGTCAAAAGCAAACAAAAAGAAAGCAGGAGTCAAGGCTCTGATATCAGACAAGATATCAGACAAGGTAGAATTCAAGCCAAAAATATTAATCAAAACAAAGAAGATACTATATAACCATGCTGTCCATTTAAGGAGCCATGAGCAACACTTAGTAATGTGACCGAGAAATGAATCTTTAATTTTAGTTCATTCATTAATTTATATAGTGCACAAACCATTTCCATCATCACAAGAAAGTTCTGTTGTGTAGAACTGCTTTATAATATTAAAGACTCCAAGTTACAATGAGGAGATGACAGTTATAAATATCTACATACCAAATAACATAGCATCTACTTTAAAACAGCAGAAATGATGAAAAGATGCACATCCACTACAAGAAAAGACGTTAAAATCAAATTTCTCCATTCAAGACAAACAAGTGAAAATATCTAGAGCTTAAGCATTGAAACTGAAATATACACACTGCAGGAAGACGTAATGAGCTGATCATTGTTTAAGTTCTCAGAATCTCTCTAAATACTCTCTTCTCCCAGCATATGGTTTGCATTTGCAGCCCTTGAAAACATTTGGTGATTTCTTAATAAATTTTCAGTGTTTCTAATGAATATGCATGGCTATAAAAGGAATTATGGGAACACATGAACTGCCCTAAAAACATATTTGCATCATAAGCGTACTAACCTTCAGGGTTGTGCTGTGAATACAATTTGTGGGAATTTTTGAAGTGTTCTGAATTTTTAGGAAGAAAGTCACTGCATAAGCATTTCTGTTTTGGCCTTTTAACTGAGTACATGGGTCCCCAAGGAAAAACCATTTTTGTCCTGCTTCAACTATTCACGCCAATTAAATCCTACAACAGTCGGGTCCATTTGAGGAACAATGCGCCTGGCTCAGCTGACATTTCCTCTGATAATAAGGTATTTGAAAAACATTTCTTGACTTCCTTTCTTAAGCCTACAGCCTGGTGACTGGTGGAATATTCTAAACTTTGGTACTGTTACTGGAGCCCAGGTAGAAGGGAGAGTCATACTGGGCTTGTCTTCTCTTTTTTTTGGCCATGCAGCTTGGGGGATCTTAGTTCCATGACCAGAGACTGAATGCCAGCCTTCAGCAGTGAGAGTATGGACCACTGGGCCACCAGGGAATTTCCCCTGGTCTTGTTTTTAAATTGAAGACCCATCAATGGCCCATCCACTTCAGCTTCCCAACAAACACAGGGCGGAATTGTTCACCAGGGGAAGAGGTATAGAACAAGATGGAACCCCACCAAAGCCACAAAACCCACCTCTGCTTCCTTCTCTGATAACGACAGTGCCCCTCACAAATGGTGACCCAACACTCTAAGGCCATAGAGTGTTCAATAGGCAGGTGTTATGGTAACACAGGACTGCCCGCACCTATTACAATTGCCTTTAAGGCTTGCATAGGGTCAAGGATTACTTATAGGAAAAGGCTTCTTCCATCCTTATATCCTTTCTAGGAGTCATAAATTAAGATCTTTATTTTTTAAGATTTGATGAGAAGGGGTTTTCTCTGGTCTGCCAAGATGATATCACAGGTTACCCGTGTAGCAACAGGTAGAGCTGGGTCATCAGAAGTCCTGGTTAAATATGTGCATGGACTAGCTTGTGTTGCAGATGCTATTTCTCATTTCAATTACTTATCATCTTTCCTTTGAACCCTGGTATCACAGGGCAGCATAAAGATAGGAACATCCAGGGCTGAAGCCGAGGGCACTGAAAATGTTCCGGCGGCCTAGGAGTGCTTGCCCACCTTGACAACTCACTGGATGGCTTGTCCATCCTTTTTCCCAGAAGCAGTGTGTTGCCATTAATCAGCTATGTGTGACCAGTGCGGATGTACCAGCTTAAGATGGTCTCTGTTTTTATTTTGACCAGCCCAGTTTAGCTGTAGATGATGATGATAAAGTTGCTCTCGCTGGATGAGAAATGAAACACCATATCCACGTGGAGGTGCTTCATCATGAACAGTGTATTTGCCAACATCCAGGGGAACTTATAATTTGATATAACTTGATCATCTTCCTGTGACGTATATCAGAGGAGAAGGTCACCTTCAGTTCATCTTTGGCATGACTCCTAAAGTGGTGTGAAATATCAGAAGTGGTGAGTGTTGGGAGGACAAACATCATCTGGGAAGGTGACCACATCAGTGAAGGCAGCATGAACTCACAGGCCTCGCTGGGGATTCTATCAAACCTTAGAGATGACATCTGGGGGTCAGGAGAGGCAGCAGTTCTGCATAAGGCAGCCTTTGGGGAAGGCTTTCTGTCACACATGTAAGTTGGTGACTGGAGGACTGCTTCAGCAGGGACTCAAACTGTTTCAGTGTTTTTAGTATCTGTTTATTTATTTGGCTGCACGGGGTTTTAATTGCAGCACAGGGGATCATTGATCTTTGCTGCGGCATGCAGGAGCTTTAGTGGTGGCATGTAGGATCTGGTTCCCAAGTGTGTATGTGTTAGTCTCTCAGTCGTGTCCGACTCTACCAGGGGTCAAACTCAGGCCCTCTGCTTTGGGAGCTGGGAGTCTTAGCCACTAGACCACCAGGGAAGTCCCCACACTGAAACTGTTTGGCTTAAAGAAATGAAGCAAATGCCTAAAGACATTTAGCTGCCCAACCCTTTGTGACAGCAGCGATGAAGCAGTCTGTTTTTGCAGGGGAGGTAAACTAATAAACATCCAGGGAAACTTCAGCCTAAAGGAAGCCCCACACACCCAGTCTGAAGGGTGAGTTAGCCTTGATAATGGTGGGTTGGATGAACCCAGTGGAGAAAGGCCCTGTTTGGATTCATTGTATTTACATATATGGGCATTTGGGTCTAGTCTTTCTCCCAAAAGGGCTACTTCACTAGTGAATCCTCAACAGAGTTCTCACAATATACAGGGTTTGGAGGATTCCTTTTTACACCTCTGAATCACAGAAGTCCAATCTTCTGGAATCTGACCCTCTTTCTTATCAGTCTTGGGTGGAGCAGAGAATTTGCTTCGCAGCTCATGTTCTGGAATCCAGGCTATGGTCCAAAGGCAGGCTCCTTTCACCCAAGATTGCAGACCATGAGATTGGCCAACATATAGTACGGGTCTCAGAACCAGAGCCTAGACCCATGGCCCCAGTGCATCAGCCAATCCAAGTGACTGTTTGGAGAAACCCAGAGAATCTATTTTTGTCTTCATTCATTTAAGAAATATTCATTGATAGTCAAATAAATGCCAGGTACTTGTTCAAGAAGGTAGGGGTTTGTCTACAAACAACAAAATATATATCCCTCCTTTGGGCTCCTTACATTTGGTAGGGAAGAAGACAGTGATGAAGGAAGACAGAAGTGGGCAATAGAAGCAAACTGGAAGGCATCCCAGAATCAGAGGCAGGTATCTGCAGGTTCATCCACAGCCTGCATGGACCTGAGAGGCTCTTTCCTGGAGCCTGAAGCTGGGCAATGAAGCCAGCTGACAGATAGCCTCTCTCCATTCCTGTTTTTCTCCATTTGTAAAACTGAGATTATGATATCTGTTTGCAGATGCTTTGAATTCCAGGTGTGCAAAACGATCCCTGATGTGAATGCAAAGTTATTCTCACTCCAGCATGAAAGTTCTCTGGGCTTTTCGATCTTGTCACATTTGAAAGCCATGTGCTCCAGTAGAATGGCCCCTGGACTGCCCTCAGGGTACCCGTGTTCTGGTCCAGCTCTGCCCAGAAGATGTGTAACATTAGGCAAAGTGCTTAACCTCTTCGAATCCTAGTCTCTCTGCCTATAATATGACTGTGTTGGGCCAGGTGATTGGTAAGCTCAAATTTTTTCTAATCTCTGATGTACTTCAGAACAATATAATCACCTGAACCAGTCTTACCAGTACAAATGGTGCTCATGACTTAGGAAAATTCCCTTGTTGTAGCTTATGGCCCGAAATAACTTTCTTTCATTTAAACCAACAATCTTATTCTTGTTGTTTCCTAGACCAAAATTGTGTGTTTTTCCTCCTTTTCACTTCTCTCCTGAGCATTTAATTAGCAATTTCAAGATCTCTTCCAATAGTTTTGCCATCATATTTAGCTTTTCGGTTGCTCTTATGAGCTTTTTTCTTGTTTTTCTTACTTCAAATCAATGTTCTTGTTGTTACTTACACACACGGCCGTGGCATGTTAGTAATATATAGTAACAGCTAAACATCAAGTACTTACTATAAGCAAGCACAAAACGTCTCATATACTCATCACAGTAACACTAAGCGAAGCACTGTTATCGTCTTTATTTTGTAACAGAAGAAAAGATGCATTGAGGGGTAGGAGGTTTCCTAGGGTTACACAGCTAGTGAGAGCCCAGCTTGAATTATCTGACTCTAGAGTTCAAAGTCCAGACTTCTACTCCAAAGGGACTCAGTTGGCATCTAAAGAGAGGAGAGCACAGAGAGATAAAGAGGAAAGGAGAGAGAGGGGAAGGAAGGAAGGAAGGAAGGAGGAGAGAGGAAGAAAGCGGAGAGAAAAAGAGAGAGAAGGAAGAAAAAAAGGAGGGAGGGGAATGGGGAGGGAAAGGAGAAGAGAGGGAGGGAAAAAAGAGAAGGAAAGGGAAAAAGAAAGAAAAGTAAAAAAATTAAAGAAAAATAATTTAAATGCTTACACTATTTTTTCATTGCATGCAAAATGTATTAATATTACAGTTTAGAGTATCTGCTGTACTGAAAACGAGCATAACCATGAGAAAAATAAGACTTCTTATTTTAGCCATTACAATGTTGTTATCTGGGTCTATTTAGGAAGCAGCAAAATGGGGGCAGCATTCTAACCTCTGACTCTGAAATTAGATCCTGGGCCTGACGGCAAGGATAGAGCAGGCAGCATGTGGCCCAAGGTCAAAGACTGCCCAAGACCAACCCAAAGGCTCATGCCCTGATAGAGGTTAAAACGAATTCACAAATCCCATAACAATAAATAGGGACTCTTTCTGAGCCTCCGAATAACCCATTCTATTTTCAAATAAGGTCAACTCAGGAAGCTGAGGTTAGAACAACTAAGGGCCAAGAATATTCCATCGCTGGAAAGCCTGCCCTTCATCAATAGTTGCGTGCCTGTGATGCTCTCTGGCTTACCTACATTCACGACCATTGGGGGAAAGCTATGATATCTCACTGAAGCCTCAGCTTTGCTCCTGAAGGTCCGGTGCCCACAGCAGAGAGGCAGGCAGTGGCCCCGCCCACAAGGGTGGCGTTCTGTCCCCGTAGGGCAGGGCCTCCAGCACCAGCACAGCTGCGGTCGGAAGGTCCTTACACTCCATCATGTCTACTGACAACCTGCAACCAGCTAGGTCAGGCACTTAAAGCTTCACTACAGTTATTTATGAGTCACTGTAACTTCAGGGTTTTTTGTTTCATGCAAAGATCAGAAATACAAAAGTAGATCAATTTAATCAGAGAGCTAGAGAGTTAAGTGTCTTGAACTTGTAAATTCTTAATCTCTATAGACCAGTAATCACCTCTCACTGCCTTCTAAAAATTATTTATACAAGTTTATTCAATTTCAACGATCTTATTTTCCCTCAAACCATTCACATTGGTTTAACAAGGGAGCAGGGAAGCCTGTGGGAGCAAATGCATTTATGTTCTACAAAAGCTTATAAAACATGTAAATCTAATAGAGACCAGTCTGCCTCTTATTTCGTTAAGGTATGTTTGCCTGAGACCAGAGAGGAGTATTTTGCAATCAAAGCTATAAGGTTTCTTAAAAAATAACATCTATCTTTTTTTTTTAACCATCTTAACCATTTTTAAATGTACAATGCAGTAGTATTAACCTTAAGCATATTGTTTTGCAACTTTTTCATACTGCAAAACTGAAACTCTATATCCATTGAACAACAATTTGCCTTTCCCCCATCTCTTCTTAGCCTCTGGCAACCACCTATTACTTGCTGTCTCTGTGATTTTGACTATTTTAAGTACATTATGTAAGGTGTTATCATGCTTCATCTTTTTCTGACTGGCTTATTTCACTTAGCATAATGTCTTCCAGGTTGATCCAAGTTGTAGCATTTGACAGGATTTCCTTCTTCTTTAAGGCTCAATTATATTCCATTGTATGAACATACAACCTTTTCTTGATTCATTCCTCTGCCCATGAATATTTTGGCTACTTCCACCTCTTGGCTATTATGAATACTGCTGCAATAAGCATGAGTATGTAAGTATCTCCTTGAAATCCTGTTTTCAATTCTTTAGGGTATATATCCAGAAATGGGATTTCTGGATCCTATGGTAGTTCTGGAAGAAAAGCTATGACCAACCTAGACAGCATGTTAAGATGCAGAGACACTACTTTGCCAACAAAGGTCTGTCTAGCCAAAGGTATGGTTTTTCCAGTAGTCATGTATGGATGTGAAAGTTGGACTATAAAGAAATCTGAGTGCCGAAGAATTGATGCTTTTGAACTGTGGTGTTGGAGAAGACTCTTGAGGGTCCCTTGGACTGCAAGGAGATCCAACCAGTCCATCGTAAAGGAAATCAGTCCTAAATATTCATTGGAAGGACTGATGCTGAAGCTGAAACTCCAATACTGTGGCCACTTGATGTGAAGAACTGACTCACTGGATAAGACCCTGATGCTGGGAAAGATTGAAGGTGGGAGGAGAAGGGGACGACACAGGATGAGATGTTGAATGGCATCACCAACTTAATGGACATCAGTTTGAGTAAGCTCTGGGAGTTGGTGATGGACAGGGAAGCCTGGCATGCTGCAGTCCATGAGGTTGCAAAGAGTTGGACACAACTGAGCAACTGAACTGATGGTAGTTCTACTTTTAATTTTTTGAGGAACCTCCATACTGTTTTTCATAGCAGTTATACAATTTTAGGTTGCCACTGATACACAAAGTTTCCAGTTTCTCCACATTCCTACCAACACTTGCTACTTTCTGTTTTTTTGTTTTTTGTTTTTTGTTTTTTATAGTGGCCATCGTTTTTTTTTTTTTTTTTTATAGTGGCCATCCTAATGATATCTAATGATGAGGTGCTATCTCATTGTGGTTCCTCTCTGCATTTTATAAAAAGAAAAGTAACAACCAAGCAAAGAGTTTTAAGTAGTTCAATTAAACACTCTATTCAATTATTCCTACCACCCTCAGACACTACTGTCTCTCTGGCTCTAATCTATTCTTTGTCCAGTGATAAAAAGCACTGTTTGGTGCAAAAAGTAGTCAGCCTACATAGATCCTCTGACTCAGCACTCCACCTCCAAGTACAGAGTCAACATAAGTGAGCATGCATGCCCACTAACAGACATGTATAAAAATGTTCATAGTAACTTTATTCATAACAGCCCAAACCTGGAGATGGCCAAAGTCCATCAACAGTACAATGGAAAAATAAACTATCTATGTTGACACAGTGGAATAATAAACAGCAGTGAAAAAAAATGAACTTCTACATGTGCCAACTTGAATTTCACATACATAATATAGAGTGAAAGAAGCAAGGTTCAAAAGAACGTGTACTATATGATTGCATTTGTATGAAGCTCAAAAAAAGGCAAAACTATGTAGACAGAGGGCTGACTATCACTTCCATTGGTGGGGTACTGACTAGTAGGATACACAGGGATTATTTGGGATTTTGTAAATATACCTTAATTAGGTACTAGTTATATGAATAAATACATAAATGAAAATTCATTAAGTTGCATAGTTTACTTAAATCTGTATACTTTCCTTTATATAAGTTACAGCTATCTAAAAAAATAAGATTAATCTTAGCAAGAGGATACATTTGCAGTGATAAGATACCCTCCCTTTGCAATTTTTTTTGAGAGGCTACTACCCAAAACTAGTAAATGTGTTGGAGGAATGTGGGAAAGGGAAAAAAATGGCAAACTCAGCATTGCAGTGAACTTCAAAAAATGGAAGAGAAGTGAACCTATGATGAAATAATAAACTTCATTTACCTTGCACCTAAGACACTTCTTGGCAGTAAAGTAGAAAAAATAAATTAACTTGGAGGGTATTCATAGTCCTCTAATTTACTATGGTATCCTCAGCACCTGAATGTGTTAATTTTTAAATGCTAAAATCCATCACTCAGTTGTCATTCACAACAATTAATTGTGAATCCACTGTGAGCTTAGCTTTGTTTATATGCAGTTGTTGCCTTGCATTGTTAGGCATAGAGTTACATTTGTTTGTGTTCATTCCTTATCGCCACAAAGCAATCCGGTGATGTAAATAGAGGGTTGAAAATCAAGCCATTGCTGGAAGATTAGTGCTCTACATAACTCAGCTCTAAATAGAGTTCCATTAACTCTTCAATATTAAAGGAAGCACTGCCTCATGAAGTCATCCTAATTTATAGCCAGGACTCTTTATTAGTAATAATAACATGGCAATGTCTAGATTTTCAGATATAAAAGTAAACCATATAATAAATTCCAGTTTAATTAGTCTGTGTTTTCCACTGAAACAGGTCTTGGCTAGCAACACCTATGCTGGGATGGACAATTAGGTGCTACTGGATCCCTCCAGGATTAGAAGTACATGTAATTCAAGACAAACCTGCTCCTTGTGCGCTGAGCCACACGAAACAGTTACAGTTCCTCCCACCACCCAGTGCAAGCTCTGTCACCTCTCCCCTGCACAATATACCAGCATCCCACCCAGAGTCTCTGCTTCCATCCGGCCCCCAGTCTACTCTCTGCACAACTGGAGATCCGGCCCCCAGTCTACTCTCTGCACAACTGGAGATCCAGCCCCCAGTCTACTCTCTGCACACCTGGAGTGGTCCTTTTAAAACCTAAGTCAGGTCAAAACCCTTCTTTGATTAAAACCCTCCAAAGTCCTTGCAATGATTACAAGGTCTTGCACTCTCTGGCTTCTCTAAGTCCTCTGACCTTCTTTACAACACACTCCCCTTTCACTCTCTACTCTCCAGCCAGCTGGCCCCTTGCTGATCATGAAAGCTCCTTTGCATCTGTTTCCTGGATACCTGCAGAGCTTGCTCTCTGGTGGCTTTCTTGACTTAGTTCAACTCTCACCTCAGCTAAGAGACCACTGATGGCTCGATGGCTCTAAGACAGCCCCTTCAAACAACATCTATTTCTCTTCCTTCATGGCACTTATCAGCACCCTACTTGTTTTAAATGCATTTGCTTATTGGACCACTGTCCATGTCTCTCCTCTTGTATGTGAGCTCCCCCTGCTGGAGTGCAGGGACTTTGTTCACTGTTGCATTCCCAGAATCTAGTACAGTGCCTGGTAATGATAGGTGTTCAGTAAATACTTGCTGATTAATTATATAATGTATGATTTAATGCATATTCAGAGAGAATCTGTAGGCATTTTTAAGTTCGGAACTAGAAAATAATTTCTAAGCTGTATATTGTCTAACTTATTAGGGTATCATCAGTATTCTTCTAACACAGGCATGTATAGATGTGTTGTTTATAACATTTAAAAAGACATTGATATATATGACAAACTGCACCACTCATTCCAGGGACATGATATAAATCGAGCAGAGAACTTCATGATACTGACTGTATCATAATGTTTGGCCATCATACTGTATCTAGCAGCAAATAAATCTATATCAGGGTTGCAAAGAGCAAGAAATTTCTTATAGTCCCTTGATATATACCATCTGGTGCAGGAATACTGTAACTTCCACTCCTTCATTGTTCAATAGAAATATACAGACATGCATAACCACTCATTTCTCTACAAGAGTAAGCTGACTATGGCCTGTGTACCAAATATAGGCCAGCAGCCTGTTTTTGTATTATATGAAAGCTAACAATAATTTTTATATTTTAAAGAGTTGTAAAATAAATAAAAAAGGATGCAACCAAGACCCTATGTGGCCAAGAAGGCCTAAAACATTTGCTTTACAGAAAAGTTCACTGACTCCTGCTCTATAAAATCAGGTTAATGGACATGATTTTTGGATTCTCAGGAAAAAGGGTCTTGGAAAAAAATACCTGGAACATGGATGGTGCTGAAACATCTGGTTTGGCTTATTGAATCAGTCCATATTTCAAAGGCAATGCATTTTCTAACAGAAAATGCAGTGAAAAAGACTGAGGAAAGTGATACTGATCAGAAAAGCATACACTGCCCTGTGAACTTTCAGTCTTGAGTTTCAGAAGGGGAAAAATCTAGGTAAAACTAAATTTAAAATCTAGTATAAGGCAAAACATGAATGAAGGGGGAAAAAATAAGCTCAGTGACATTAGGGCCAAGGTCCTCTTTGGATTCCAAAATGTCCATAAACAACCATTCTCCCATCTTTTAAGAATGGAACTTCTAAACTCGAGCTTGGAAGAAGTCTGTCCAACTAAAGACTGTATTTCCCAGTCTCCCTTGCAGCTAGGCATGGCCATGCTCTGGTCAGTGAAATATGAACAGAAAAAGATGCATGTCATGACCATGGGGCTAGCTTCTAGGTTTTCCAAAGAATGAGACAGCCTGTTTCCCTTCCCCTCCCCTTCCCATTGGCTGGGAGATGGAAGATGCAAGTTAAGGGTTGCAGAGTCATCCTACCAACCTTAAACTGCTTAGCTAGGTAATTTTTTTAAGAGCAACGTAAGCTCCTATCTTGTTTAAGTCTTTGACATTGAAAGATGAGGGACAATAACGTTGCTAAGAGCATGAGGTTTTTATATACATCAATGCAAAAAATTTATGTGTGTTAGTCGCTCAGTCATGTCTGACTCTTTGCAACTGCATGGACTGGACCCCACCAGGCTCCCCTGTTCATGGAATTCTTCGGGCAAGAATACTGGAGTGGGTTGTCATTTCCATCTCCAGGGGGTCTTCCTGACAGAGGGATCAAATCCAGAGCTCCTGCATTGAAGGCAGATTCTTTACCATCTGAGCTACAGGAAAAAATATATACTTCTAACAAAATTTTAGCGTAAGAGTACTTTTGTCACTATCTTTTAGAATCGTATTCATGTATTAACTCATAAGATATATAAAAAACATTTGTGTTTTCTTTGTGAAATGTTATGGTTCTACAATTTAAATTTAAAACTTTGATCAACCTTAAATTTATTTTTGCATAAAAAGAGTTTTTTTTTGTTGTTGTTCTAACTAAACATTGTTTCAATAGCCTCTCTGATCTGAAAGCCTACCTTTATTAATTACTTGTGCATGCATTCTTTCTTTCACTCAACAAACATCAGTTGAATGCCTAGTATGCCAGGTACTGCGCTAGAACCTGGAAGGACAGCGATGAACAAAGCCTAATTCCTCCCCTAGGAGGAGGCGCTTACAGTGTGGTGGAGGGATAATAATAAGCAGGTAAACAATAACAACTTGAAAAAAAGGAAACAAATACAGGGCAGAGGGAGAATGACGGGGCAGAGGGTAGGGCCGCTTCCTCTTATAGACTTCTTGAAGGGGGTCCCATTGAATTTAAATTGGAGCTCTAAGCATGAGATGGAGCCAGGCTCACAAGGAGCCTGGGAACAAGAATGCCATGTGGAGAAAGCAGAGCATGCATAGGCTCCAAAGGACAAAGAATCTGACTCTTTGGAGGAAAAGAAAACTGGCCAGTGTGGCTGAGACCTTCTGAGCGTGGAGAAATGTGCTGAGAAATTAGGTTAGTAGAACCAGTGGATCCCGGGATTCAGGGTAGGAATATGGGTTTAATTTCAATTGCATGGAAAACCATCAAAAGGTTTAAGCCAAAGATTTAGGTATTCTATTATGATTTGAGGCCATAACTCTGGATGTTTTGAGGACAAAGGCTAGAAGGAGGCTAATAAAAGAAGGAGGAGGACTATAATAAAGAAAATTGGGAGATTACTACAGTAAATTTGGGAAAACAAAACTTCTGAGTACCTTGGAGTCTATTTCAGGCCTCAGTTCTGTTCCACTGATCAGATTATTTATTCCCACACCAGTAGCACAGTGCAAACATCTTTATAGCCTCGTAACACATTTTATAACGTAAATTGTTATATAAATTTTAGCTTCATCATATATTTGTGGTAGAACAAGTTTTCTCATCCCTTCCAACTCAGAATTTCCTAAATATCCCAACATGTTTATGCTCCCATCTGATCTTTGAGATCATATCAAATTTCACAAACAATCATGATGCGATTTTATTAGGATTGAATGAACTTTACAAATTCATTTTGGGGGAATTAACTTCTTTGGAATATAAAGGCTTCCTGTCATCCAACTGAAAATCATCTCTCTACATTTATTCTCCTTACCTCAGTAGTTAGTTCTACAATAACTTCGTGTAGGTTAGTCCTGTACATTTCTTTTGAAGTTAATTTCTTGATCATCTTTGTTATTGCCGCAGTTGTCATTGGGATCTTTCTCTTGCTGTATTTCTTAATATAACTTAAGAACATATAACATATGTTATAACACAAGTTAGAACATATAACTTGTAGTGGAAAGAGGAAAAGATATGAGGGAGAGCTGAGGTGATTGCATCTTTTTTCTCTGATCCCTTAGTCTCACACCTGGATTATGGGTTTTGAAATTAAACATAAAGAATTTACAGCCTTTGTTATCTGGCTCCATCCTGACAACCTCCCATGAAGCAAAGGAGGTTCTATCTCCTGACCCATGTAAGGAAAGGTGACAAGAGTAAAAAGAAGTATAGGGAGAAAACACTCATCAATTAATACTTCAAAATACCATCCCATTATAGTATATGTAGATTATACATGTTTCTGTGGAAACAGAATGGTGCATGGGACGTTTTACATGGCCTCATATTCTGCTGCTCTCACAAAGACAGTGGTACAGCCACTTAGAGAGAGGTTCAAAGCATGTTCTCAGAACACACAACACATAAACACAGACATATACACAAAGACACACACAGACACACAAACACATCCCACAGTGAGAAACACAATCCTCTGAGGGACACAAATACAAATGGTTGGGTTGTTTGTTTGGTTTTTCTGTCAGTACTCTTTCTGTATTTTCCAAATTTTTGCCAATGAACCAATTGTACTTTTATAATCAGGGAAAAAGTTGTTTGCAACCTGAGAGAATTTCAAATAAATCTGAGTAAAGAGGGGGAAGATTCCATGCATAGTTAGATATTCTCAAAGAGTATGTGGCTTGAAAGTAATACCTGCATCTGAAAACTGAAATCAGACCATAAGACCCTCTGTAATTCCAAAAGGACTGAAGGACTGAAGTGAGGAAAGAAAGAGAAGCAGAAAAAAGGGAGAGAAACAGAAAAATACGAAGTATGACTCTACAGAGAACTCTTTGAAGACTGGGAGAAGCCAGCCCTATGGGGACTCTGTGTGGTTGCTTGTTCTTCAGTTCAGTTCAGTCACTCACTCGTGTCCGATTCTTTGTGACCCCATGGACTGCAGCACACCAGGCTTTCCTGTCCATCACCAACTCCTGGAGCCTACTCAAACTCATGTCCATTGAGTCGGTGATGCCATCCAACCGACTCACCCTCTGTCGTCCCTTTCTCCTCCCACGTTCACTCATTCCCACCATCAAGGTCTTTTCAAATAAGTCAGTTCTTCACATCAGGTGGCCAAAGTATTGCAGTTTTAGCTTCAGCATCAGTCCTCCCAATGAATATTCAGGACTGATCTTCTTTAGGATGGTCTGGTTGGATCTCCTTGCCGTCCAAGGGACCCTCAAGAGTCTTCTCCAACACCACAGTTCAAAAGCATCAATTCTTCAGTGCTCAGCTTTCTTCACAGTCCAACCCTCACATCTATACATGACTACTAGAAAAATCAAAGCTCTGACTAGATGGACCTTTGTTGGCAAAGTAATGTCTCTGCTTTTTAATATGCTGTCTAGGTTGGTGGTAACGTTTCTTCCAAGGAGCAAGCATCTTTTAATTTCATGGCTGCAGTCACCATCTGCAGTGATTTTGGAGCCCCCCAAAATTAAGGTCTACCACTGTTTCCCCATCTATTTGCCATGAAGTGATGGGACCACATGCCATGATCTTAGTTTTCTGAATGTTGAGTTTTAAGCCAACTTTTTCACTCTCTTTCACTTTCATCAAGAGGCTCTTTAGTTCTTCTTTGCTTTCTGCCATAAGGGTGGTGTCATCTGAGTATATGAGGTTATTGATATTTCTCCCAGCAATCTTCATGCCAACTTGTGCTTCATCCAGCCCAGCGTCATCCAGAGTACACTCTTATGATGTACTCTGCATGTAAGTTAAATAAGCAGGGTGACAATATGCAGCCTTGGTGTACTCCTTTCCCAATTTGGAACCAGTCTGTTGTTCCATGTCCAGTTCTAACTGTTGCTTCTTGACCTGCATATAGATTTTTCAGGAGACAAGTCAGGTGGTCTGGTATTCCCATCTCTTAAAGAATTTTCCACAGTTTGTTGTGATCCACACAGTCAAGGCTTTGGCATAGTCAATAAAACGGAAGATGTTTTTCTGGAACTCTCTTGCTTTTTCGATGATCCAAAAGATGTTGGCAATTTGATCTCTGGTTCCTCTGCCTTTTCTAAATCCAGCTTGAACATCTGGAAGTTCACGGGTTCACGTATTGTTGAAACCTGTTCTTCAGCAAATGGATTCTTTTTCAAAATGGAAAACATGCCCTCCACAGGCAGAAGGAGGTAATACGCCGAATGAATTGATTTCAGGCTCAAATGACCAGAGTGCAGAAGAAATCCATCAGTGTTCACAGCAAAGCCACTTGAGGTAAGAGTTAGAAGATCACAGACGCTGGGAGGAATGTCTCAGGCCACAGACAGATAGGCAGCCTGAACTTCAAAGAGAAGAACAAAAGGTTGCACAGAAGCAACAGACAGATGAGCTTGATAGTAATTCCAGGAAAAGTCTAGTTTGGATTAATTAAAAATTGGCCCTAATCTTTTAAAAGTGCTAGCATTTCAGCTTTTAAATCCCTGAAAGAAAAACCACTGGCTCTCTTTCTACCCATTAAATTAGCTCTGCTTGGCATATGCATGCGATGGTCTTTAAGGAATGCTCCATTGTGCTCAGGTGAGAAGAGTGAGATAGCAATGACAGAGAGGCTGGAATTACAAGCTGTTACAGTCCCCAGAAATATTAATGCAGCAACCAACATTTCCTCAGGGGCTATCATTTCCCAAGCATCGTGCACCATCCTGTCTCCCAGGAGGCGGCATTTTAGAGGGTAGATAAATGGTGAGTGCTATTGTACCTATGGGTTTCCCAAGTGGTGCTAGTGGTTAAGAACCCACCTGCCAATGCAGGAGACTTAAGAGACGCAGGTTCGATCCCTGGGTCAGGAAGATCTCTAAAGAAGGAAATGGCAACCTGCTCCATGGACAGAGGAGCCTGATGGAGTACAGTCCATAAGGTCGCCAAGAGTCGGGCATGCCTGATGCACACACACACATAACTGCTACGACGGCACTCAGAGATCAGCGTATCTCATCCCTTTTGAAGCCAAAGGGATAAGACCTTTGAGAATCCACTGTTTGAAGTGGTTGCCTTGGCAGGCAAAGCATTGTCCTTCCCTGGGTGAAGGCAAGTAGGAGCCAAATGACTTTCCTTGGGGATGCAAGTTTGCATCAGATATCCTCTGAAACTCGCCATTTCGCTAAATACCATACTCTGTGAGCTCAGTAAGGACTGGAGGAAAACACGCTTTGCATAACACATTCATTTTCCCCCTTTCTTTTCAAAATTGCTCTTTTATGCAAGAGGTATTTCATCTAAAAGAAAAAAAATCATTAAGAAAAATACATGCCTAAATATATTAACAATGACAAAAGAACAATCTTAAAAGAAAATAGAACCCCAAATTAATCATTCAGTCTACATGCACAGTGCCAAACAATCGGTTTGCTGTCTCCACCAAATTACCTAAACTCACAGGTTATTTATATATCGTATCAACTCAACTGAAAATTGGTACACAGCATTATATTTGAAAAGACTCAAAGTTGATGGGGTTTAAGGGCCTTTGGAATACTTAACAATAATCTAATAACTGAAATAATTCACAAAAGCAAAGCCTAGAAGAGAAATTTTCCTTTAGCACACCACTTGCAAATTCTAAAATTTCCCTGTGCTTGTTCACGTCTCCAAAGAATTCTGGCACAACTGATACCTTTTAACAAGAGATTGTGGCACTTCCAAGCAAATTTATACAAGTATATACTCTTTGATGAGGACTTATTGTTGTCATTTAAGAAAAATACATAATTCATTTATGGGAAACCAAAGCATTACCTTTTAGGTAATCATTTATATCAAGGTTCCCTTTCTGCCCATTGAAAGGGCAACTTACAAAACTCAATAGTGCCCCATTGTGGAACTTTAGGACAACTGACATCTGATCAGGTTTTGCTACTTTCTTTTCTACTTTGTTATGTTATGCTTTCTTATAAGGGTTTCTTTTTACAAGAGAAACTTTCTCTAGTTTATAAACTATAACCAATTTCTTTAGGAGTTGACAAAAACAAAGAATTGGTCATATTCATGTGCATTAACATACATATTATAAATGAATTTATAACTCTTAGAAACAAAATACCCTCCATATTTTCTAACTTGTATACTTCAACATCCAATCCAAAGAGAAAATAAAAGCTGCTTGTCCAGTGTTGTCTTATTCTTCCACACATGAAGCCCCAAAGGTAAGAACATTTAAATCACAAAAAGAACCTTAGAAACATCACAGAAAATTATCTTTCCCAAAAGAGCAAAAATGGGCATAAAATATAATGGCACCCCATTTCCAAGCTTCATCTCATAATTAAACCAGTTAAATTTCAAGAGAACAGGTTATATAATTGACACACTTCTTTTTTTCTCCCTACTATGGAATGTGTCTAGTGTGGGTTGAAAAGGAAGCAAAATTTTGGTCTGGGCTTGAAGCCCATGCATGATTCCTCAAACGCTACTGACAAAAAGCATCTCACCTGCAATGATATACCTGTTTATTGCGTGATTCTAATTAACATTGTCTTCTGCACAGTTAAGCTAGAACTTCTTTCTTGATTATTCTCCCTCTTATTATTCTGATATTCGGGGACCACCCTTCTGTCTTTCCTGGGTTCTCAGAGCTTTGGGGTTTTTTTTCTTTTTTAATACTTTTAATTATTTTATTTATTTATTTGGCTGTGCTGGGTCTTAGCTGCAGCATGTGGAATCTTTAGTTGTCACATGCAATCTCTTAGCTGTGGCATATGGAATCTAGTTCCCTGAACAGGGATTGAACCCAGGCTCCCTGCACTGGGAGTGCAGAGTGTAAGCCCTTGGACCACCAGGGACATCCTGGTTCTTGGTTTTTCAGATGGACCGTCTCCAGGACCTTAAACACCATCTCATAAGACATCATTTTCCATAAGACATCATTTTCCAGCTTCTCATTCCCCTTGCTGCCACCTGGGGGACTACTATTGTGGAGGACACCACCTCCAAAGCAGAACTTCAACCCAAAAGTAAAATCATCTGAAAGAACAAAAACAAGACTATCCAGCCAAATGAGTTTTTAAAGCAACAGACAAGTCTTCAACTAAAAATAGAGTTTCTATTCAAATATGTTACACTCTGCTGAAGAAGTACAAGTCAGCAGAGACCTAGAGTGGAAAATTCCAAAAGCAGTAGTAGTCTTGTCACAAGGATAACAAGTCAGGGATGAAATGCACTAACTCCTTTAAAAAATGATGATGGTTAAAGCAGGATGTGCTATGATACCCAAAGAAGGTGCAACATTTTTAAATACTAACAGAAAGCATAGACGGAGCCAGTAAAAAGTTGAGAGGTGCTACAAAGAATTCCAGATATACTGGTGGGTGTTTACAAACCCAAAGTGCCAGGCAATTAGTCAAATAAAAGATGTTGATAAAAAAAAAAAAATAGGAGGACATTATAGCACAGGAAATATAGCCAATATACTATAATAACTCTAAATGGAGTATACTCTTTAAAAAAATTATGAATCATTATATTGTACACCTGTAACTTATATAATATCAATTGTACTTCAGTTCAAAAAATAGGAGAACCTAGAATTACAAACAATGGGGTAATCATAAAATGCTTCTGAACCTGGTGATTCTAAGAAATTTAAAAAAACATTCCTACCTTGGGCTCCTCTAGTACTCAGTATAATTTGGACCCCAAACCCATATGAATTATACATTAAAAAAATTTTTAATTTAAACGTTTATGAATTTAAAAAGTATAAACGTTTTAATTTAAATATTTTAAAATTATAAATTTTTTAAAAATTTATAAATTTAAAAATTATAAAATGTTTAATTAAACATTTTTCAATTATAAAATTTTAAAAAGAACTTATTTTTTCTACCCAGAGACTGTCTAAAATGAGAGCGCTGCATGCCACTGCTGCTGCTGAGTGGGATTTTGCCTTACTCCGCCTTCTTGGGGCTGTAGTCCTTCGAGGCGGCTGGCTTATGCTGGGCCGTCAGGTCTCGCTGTGAATGTTCCTGCGGCGCGAAACCAGCAGTACCCACCTGACCCTCTCTCCTCAGGCCTGCCACAGCACCGACTCACCTGTTTATCACCCTGCTTTTCATTTCCCTTTCATTTATTTTTTTTGTTTGTTTGTTTTCTGGCTCTTGGAGATTTCTCATACTTTCTGAATGGATTATATATATATTCTCATAAATATATTTTTGAATCATTTTAAATGAATGCATAATTATTGTATGGATGTATGGCAATTTATTCACCTACCTATGGAACTGTTTGATTTTTCACAATTAGAAATAACATTTGGGTAAACAGTCACGTATCTAAATTTTTGTGGAAATGTGTATTTATTTCCTTGGGATAGGTTTCTAGTAGTGGTCTGCTGAGTCAAATGGTAAGCCCATTTTGAAGGCTTTCCCTTCTCCCATAGATAGCACTTTAATGCTTTTCTCATGATATTTACCTAATTCTTCCTTATTTTATACTTATTGATGGACTTGTATACTCTATTAGATGTCAAGTCTGAGGATAAGTCCATAATATTCCACTAGTTTAAGCATAAATACCTCGAACACTTAAAGTCTATTAGCTTGAATTAAATTAAAATTAGTCATTTTGATGGTTCAGAATCAATAGTAATGAACTCGTCCTTGGGTTTCTGTGAGAGAGACTTTCAGCATGAAAAAATTCCCTCTAGATGCAGGTCCTGCCTACCCTGATTTTGTGCTAGATCTTTAAAGAGGAGAGGATGGAATTTGCCCATAATGAATGGATAGTGAATGAATGTGTGTGGCAAGAGAGACGGGAAAAATGGCTAATAGGTACATGAAAAGATGCTTCATTAGTCATTATAGAAATGCCAATCAAAGTGACAATGAAGTGTCATTTCATATCCAGTAGGATGGTTACAATCCAACGACAGACAATAGCAAGCATTGGTGAGGATGTGAGAAATTGGGACTTTCATCCCTTGCCGGTAGAAATGTAAAATAGGGAAATCACTTTGAAGAACAGATAGGCAGTTCCTCAAAATGTTAAACAGAGATGCCATATGACTTAGCAATTTTCATTCCTGGGTATCTATCTAGAAGAAATGAAAACATCTGTTCACACAAAAACTTGTAGTTGAATGTTCATAGCAGATTATATTGCAGGCAGATTCTTTACTGCTGAGCCACCGGGAAACCTATATTCAACTTGCATAATAGCCAAAAAGTGAAAACAGTCCAAATGCCCATTAATTTATGACAGGATAAACAGGAAGTGGTTTATCCATACAATGGACTATGATTTAATCATTAAGGGATTCATTCCACTGATACATGCCACAACATGTAAAGGTTATGCTTAGTGAAAAAAGCCAGCCACAAAAGACCATATATTGTATGAAATGCCCAAAATAAGCAAATCTGGAGATCAAAAGTAGACAAATGGTTGCCAGAGGCTGGGAGGAGGAGTGACTGCTAACTGGTACTGGGGTTTCTTTGGGGGATGATAAAAATGTTGTAAACTTAGATTATGGTAATGTTTGCACAACTCTATAAAAACCGTTGAATTGTACACTTTAAATGAGTAGATTTTTTTTTAGTGGCGTGTAAATGCTTTACAATGTTGTGTTAGTTTCTGCTGTACATTGAAGTGAATCAGATGGTATGTAAATTATAAATCTGTGCAGAAAAAAAAGAAGAGCTAAAGGAAAAGAAATCTGAACTCCAGCTTACTTGCTTCACCTTTCTTGTAAGACTCCCACACTTCAGTAATTGTCATTCTTAGTCACAGCCATTTCTTTCGTTGTCTCAGTGATTGTTAGACACCTTCCCCCAATGACCAGAGCTTATCAAGAGTTCAGTGCATGCTAACTTTTCTCCTTACCTCTTTCTTCTTTTTTTTTCACTGCTGTTGACTCCATCATTGCTTTACCCATTCTCCATCTTACTCATTACCCTGTTTTCCGGTTGGGCACTATTTGCTCTCCAGAGAGTTTATTGCAAGTGCCCCTTAGACTTTCATTGTTTAATGACCTCTTTCTTTATGCCTCCTGCCTCTTTACAAAAGTCTTTGCAAGCAACAGAGGGAAGTTTTTACTCTCATATAGTGTATTAATGTGCCTTCACATAGAGCTCAAAGGGTATTACCTCACAGATTGTGTCTGTAATATACAAAACCTGAATGATAAACTGATGTGACTGGTTGTTTTGGAGACAATGTTGCATGATCTTACTTTAGAAATGCCCTCTCCTTCCTTTATTCACCCCCCAAACCCACCTCTGCAACTGGGAAATAGGCATAATGGAGACATTTTACAGAATATGGCATAAAAACTAGAGTTTCTTAAAAGGTGCATCAATCTCTTCTCCCCAGTAGTAACTCCCACAATGCTATCCTTCCCTGCTCTTTGCCCGGAGTCCCCTAGCAATCTCGTGGTGATTCATAATCATAGCTCTTCTAAACTTTGTTTTGGAGAAAGCAATGGCACCCGACTCCAGTACTCTTGCTTGGAAAATCCCATGGATGGAGGAGCCTGGTGGGCTGCAGTCCATGGGGTTGCAAAGAGTTGGACACGACTGAGCGACTTCCCTTTCCCTTTCTAAACTTTGTAGTTTCTATGTATGCGTGCTGCTGCGGGAATTTCTAGAGTATTATCTAGGCATTTGGGCAGATGTGGTGGGGGAGGGGAGAATTTCTCCTTTGCTCAGGAGGGCAGAGTGGCAGTTGCAGGCAATGAATGAGGGAGACTTTGCTGAAGAAGTCCTCTAGACAAAAGGACTGATTTAAGGATTAGACCAATTGTCGAAGGACACAAAGAGTTAGTAGCAACCTGAATTCTTAGAGACTGGGGAGCTTGATGGAGAAAGCCCATTTAAAAAAAATTCTCACCAACTTATTCTTAGAGATGCTAAAAATTTATCTGGCATGAGAACTACATAGATCAATTTACTTTTTTTCTCAGTAAATTCTCACGTAGCCCTCTCTTCTATTTTTATGATTCTATGCACTCGCTTTGATATTTTTCTACTTCTTTGCTCCCTTTTCTCTCAAGAGCCTACTCTTAAGCATGGAGTGTAATGACAAGAAACATACATTCGTTCGAGATAGCATAAGAAATGGTTTACATTTTTGCTTCACTTTGCCCAAAGGGGAGTTATTTTTCCTTTTAAGGTGTTTCCAACTACAAAATTAGGGAAAGAAGGAGGGCAGGCCACACACAGAGATTCTGCACTCTGGTTGACTTGAGCTCACTTTTAAATTTAGAGCCAGGAGGCTTGAAACTAAAACAAACTGCAGTATATTTAGTTATGTGTGGTAGGAAATGAGTTTTCTCATGCTGAAATCATAAAATAATTTACCATAAGAAATATCTTGAATGATACATAGAAATCTTCTCAAATCATATATATATATGTGTGTGTGTGTGTGTGTGTGTGTATATTTTGGTCTCAAGTCAGATCTTAATTTGTTAACCAGTCACGATAGTAATGGTTGTGGTCAAGGGGAAAAGAGTGCGCTGCAAATCTGCCACCCACTCTGACACTGGCATCAGAAATCTAGTGCTTGGGGTTAGAGACTCTCATATGCAGAAAAAGGCTATTGGCATACGAGTGAAGGGAGAGTCATGGGAATTAATAGATCACTTAGGAGGGGAGTAAAATAGAGAAAAGGGACCAGGACTAAGCCCTAAGGACACAACAAGTAGAGGGGAAACAAGGGAGGAGATGTCAGCACAGGCGATGGAGAAGGAGAAGTCAGTGAGGTGGGAGAAAACCAGAGAGGGTGCCATCCTGCCGTCCGAGTAGCCACGAGAAGAGAAGGTTTCAAGGAAGAGGACCTGTCAACGCACTGAAAGGTCAAGGAAGAAGTGAACAGAAAAGTGGCCCTTGCACTTGACTCTGTGGAGGTAACAGGTGACCTTGGCAGGAGTAGTTTCAGGACCAAATCCCATTAGAAAGGGTGAGAGAACACATAAGAAAGTGGGGACTGGGAACATGAACAACTTTAAAAATGTTTGTGTGTGAAGGAAGCAAAAATGGGAGACAGTAACTAGATGGGAATATGAAGTCATGGAAAAAAGTTTTTCCCATCTGTTTTTCAAGATGAAGATTTTAGAATATATCAGAAGGCTGTTAAGAATGTTCCAGAAGAGGAAACATTGCTATTTACAAGACAAAGAAGATATTGTTCCATAACCGGAGTATCTGAGAGAATGAGTGGGGGATGGTAGAGAGGCAGATGGGCTTTCTGAAACAGAAAGGAAAGGTAAGGCTATACGTGCAGATTATTTTGTAGACATGGTTGTGGAAAGATGAGGGATTCCTACTGGACTGATTCTTTTTTCTATGGAAAATGTGAGGCAATATCTACAGGTGATAGTGGAGGTTACAAGAGAGATTGATATGGACAGTGAGAAGAGAGGGCCAGGTGTGAGACATCCTTTTGAAGAGAGAGAGCAGCACAAGAGGGCAGAATGAAGCAGCGGGTGGTGTGGCCTGCCTGTGAGACTTATGGTCATGAATTTGCTGCTGCTGCTGCTGCTCAGTCACTTCAGTCGTGTCCGACTCTGTGTGACCCCATAGACGGCAGCCCATCAGGCTCCCCCGTCCCTGGGCCGTGAATTTAATAGGACACAAATTAGAATAGTATGTGTTCTTTGCAGGCAGCCTTCAGCAGCTCAGGTACAGGTGAGAATGAAGTGGGTAGCCGGGGTTGAATTCCATGATTGGAATCCTGCCTGACAATTATGACGGAGGAAGGGTCAAGGAGTTTAGGAATGCATGACCATAGAACCCTAAGGACAGAAATGCAGACCTGAGGGTGGTGGGAAACGAAAAAAAGGTAGGGTCATTGAGATTGAAAATCTCAGTGATCCCTTTGTGGGTTTTCTAGCGGGGGACTGGTTAGTTTTTTGGTTGTTTTGGCTAGTTTGTTTTGTTTTGAGGGGTTACACCATGCATGGTTTGTGGGATTTTAGTTCCCTGACCAGGGATTGAACTCGCCCTTGGTAGTGAAAACATGGAGTCCCAACCACTGGGCCACCAGGGAATTCCCCAAAATCTCAGTGATTCTTTAAAAATTGTTAGAGCAGAGGCATTAGGGCAGGTAAGATGGAAGGACAGGAAAAGTTATGAAACTGAATGAAAGAGAATGAAATTATGTTGATATTTTGGAAATCATACCGAGAATGGTGAGATTAAGCTCTAGAATGACCTTGGAAATGAACCTCTGAGGTTTTCTTGATTTCATACTAAATGTCTCCTTTCCCTGTCTCACCTTAAAGCCATTGTATTTGGTTCCTTTTGTTCATTCATTTCTCAGCTCAAATGACTAAATTAGCCCCTCAAATCCATGGCCTCTGTCACTGTTCACCACATCATCTTTGTATTTTCATTCCCCTCTCAAGATCCACATTACAGTATTTATTTTTTCTTGTCTAAAGCTCTGAAAAAAATATAAACTCAACAAAGAGAGAAAATTGTGCCTGTCTAGTTTGCCATGGTATTCTCAGCAACTGGGACAGTGTCTGGTATATAGTAGATACTCAATTAATACTTGTGTGAATGAATGAAAGGGTCAAGTGAAAAATTCAGCAGAAAATGCATCATATCTCCATCACTAAATACTGAAAATCATGCTAAAAATGTCATCCCTTCACATTTGAGCTTCTGTTTCTGTTAAAATGGAGCTGCCATGTGATATCCCCAAAGGGACTCAACTTCATCTACACATGTAGTACTTAAGCTGAGAATGAGTAACCTGAACCTAATCAGGCAGACATAAAATGAGGAATTTTCTGTTAAAATAAAAACAAAGAGGTACCGTATTCTTCAAAAATGTTAATGTCATACGTGAATGGACCTAGAGACTGTTATACAGAATGAAGTAAGTCAGAAAGAGAAAAAAATACCATATAATATTGCTTACATGTGGAATCTAGAAAAATGGTACAAATGAATTTATTTACAAAGCAGACATAGAAACACCATGTAGAGAACAAACTTGTAGATATCAAGGGGGGGAGTGGGGTGGAATGATTGGGAGATTGGGATTGACATATATACACTGCTATGTGTAAAATAGATTACTAATGAGAACCTACTATATAGCACAGGGAACTCTACTCAATGCTCTGTGCCAAATGGGAAGGAAATTTAAAAAATTGGGGGGACATACATGTATACATAGAACTGATTCACTTCTCTGTACAGCAGAAAGTAACACAACATTGTAAAGCAACTGCACTCCAGTAAAAATTATTTTTTTAAAAAGTTAATGTCTTAAAAAACAAAGACAGACTGGAAATGTTCCAAATTAAAGAGACATAGTAATCAAATGCAGTGCCTGCTACTAGACTGAATCCTGCATCGAAGGGAAGTAAAATGCTTTAAAGGACATTATATATGGAGAATAGACTAGATTAAAATATTATATCAATATAAACTTATCAAGTTGATAACTGTAATATGGTTATGTAAGAAAATGTCCCTCCTCCTAGGAAACACTAAAGTACTTCGGGATAAAGGATCATGATGTGTATATAATTTATCCTCAAGCAGTATGGAAAAGTCCATGTAAATAAATATAATTATAGCTATATAGATATAGATGGCACAAATGATAAAGCAAGTGGAATAAATGTTAACAACCAAAAAATTTCAATAACAGGAGGGTATGTGGATTCTTGTACTACATTGATTTCTGCAACTTTGTAAGTTTGATATTACTTTCAAATAAACAGTTAATTAAAAACTAGAATACCTGGAAATAGCTTAATCACGTAATTATGGTATTTGAGAACAGAAGGGTTTTTAGGGATCAAATCATCTGAATTTTCCTTTTACAGGAAAGAAGAATAAGGCCAGAAAAGTGTCATGGGTTTTCAGCAGGAGCAGAAACCGACCAGATGACGGTCAATGGCTGAGAGGTCAATTTCAGTCTGTAACATTAGACATACACCTGCCCTGTTGTTCAGTTGCCCAGTCGTGTCCAACTCTCAGCAACCCCATGGACTGCAGCAGGCCAGGCCTCAGCCTAGCAATTCCACTCTTAGATACTTACTGATACAAATTAGAAATCTATGTCCACAAAACACTTCTGTGGCAGTGCTCATAACAGCTTTAAATCATTGTATGTTCATATAAGAGAATGATAAAGATTGAAATACAAGTATACATCACAATATGAGTATCTCCAAAACAGTGGGAAATGATCCCTCTTTCTCTGTTTGGAAGAGTTTGTGAGTTTGTGTAATACTGATCTTATTTCTTTCTTAAAGGTTTTACAGAATTCACTAGTGAAAATATCTATGCTTGGATCTTACTTTATGGAAAATTTTTTGTTTGTTTTCAGTGTTTTTTATTTTTAACTGTAGTCCAAACACTGCAGATGATACATTTTAGAAGCTATGGATCCTGTTATCTTCCTCTAAAGGCATTACTATTTATTCTAAATTATGAATGAATCATCTATCTATTGAAGTCCTGGTTTAGGTTTTGTTCAGGTCTCCTATACAGGTTTTGCCGTTAATCTTAGGGTGGTTTCTTAATCCTTAGATGTCGTCTTTATTCCTAAGGCATAGCCCTTATATGAATTCAGTGGACAGGCTGAGGTATTTACCAATCTCATCTAATTTAGCAGGATATGAACTCCAAATTCCTGTCTCCCTGGCAGTGGCCATCTGCAAAAGTCTCTGGTTAACTTTTTCAGCCTCTCAGATGATGTTTTTCATTGGGACGTCTTGAAAATCTCATCAATGCATGCCCAACTTCATATCTACCAATAATTTGTGGGGAGTTTTCATGTAGATTTTGGATTCCCTGCTCTGTAGATCTCTTTTATACTATTTCTCTTTTTGATATCCAGCTGCTTTGGTATTCCCAGACTCCATCTTTGGCTTCTCAGTCCCCTAAGACAGTCACCTCTGAGTTTTGTCCCCCAGGGGCGCACAGCCTGAGAGTGCTCTCATGCAGTGTGGTTTTCTTTCAAAGGACAAATCCCCGCACTGTCTTCCATCTCTAGGTCACTCTCCAGTGCCCCCCAAAAGTAAATTTAAAAAAACCACAATAACCAGATCTTAATATTTAGAGAAGTTTTGGGGGCTTCCCTGGTGGCTCAGATGGTAAAGAATCTGCCTGCAAGGCAGGAGATCCAAGTTCAATCGCTGGGTTGGGAAGATCCCCTGCAGAAGGGAAATGGCAACCCACTCTAGTATTCTTGCCTAGGAAATCCGACGCACAGAGGAGCCTGGCAGGCTACTGTTCATGGGGTCCAAAGAGTCAGACACGACTGAGCAACTAACACAATTGCAGCTTAGGTTAACAGCAAAATGGAGCAGAAGGTATAGAGCCTTCCCATATACTTCCTATCTTCTCCACACGCACATCCTCACTATCAACATTTCACACCAAAGTGGTACAATTAATACAAGTGATGAATCTATGCTGACACACTGTTATCACTGTAGTTTACATTAGACTTCATTCTTTTTAAAGAATTGGAGTATGATTTCTCTACAAGGTTGTGTTAGTCTCTGTGGTACAATGGATTCAATTAGCTACTCATATAGATATATTCCGTCTCTCTTGGACCTCTCTCCAACACCTCCCCCATCCCATCCCTCTAGGTCATCACAGAGCACCTCGCTGAGCTCCTTGTGCTATACAGGAGATTCCCACTAGCTGTCCATTAACATATGGGAGTGTATATATGTTGCTCCTAATCTCCCAATTCGTCCCCCCCTCCTCTTCCCCTGTTGTACCCACATGTCCATTTTCTATGCCTGTGTCTTTATTCCTGCCCTGCAAATAGCTTCCATCTGGACCATTTTTTCTAGATTCCACATTTATGCATTAATATATAATATTTGTTTTTCTCTTTCTGACTTCATTCTGTATGACAGACTCTAGGTCCATCCACATTTCTACAAATGACCCAATTTTGTTCTTTTTTATGTCTCAGTAATATTCCATTATACAGATGTGCCACATCTTATTTATCCATTCACTCTTGATGTTAAATAGCCTATGGGTTTTGGAAAATATACAATGACATGCATCTATCATTACAGCATCATACAGAGTAGTTTCACTGACCTAAAATCCATCTGTGCTCTGCCCCCTTCCCCTCTAACTCTTGGCAGCCACTGATCTTTTTATTGTCTTCATAGTTTTGTCCTTTCCAGAATGTCATATGGACTTCCCTGGTGGCTCAGATGGTAAAGATCCCACCTGCAATTTGGGAGACCTGGGTCCAATCCCTGAGTTGGGAAGTTCCCCTGGAGGAGGGCATGGCAACCCACTCCAGTATTCTTGCCTGCAGAATACCCATGGACAAAGGAGCCTGGTAGGCTACAGTCGTTAGGATCATGAAAAGTCGGACACAATTGAGTGACTAAGCACAGAATGTCATATAGTTGAACTCATATAGTATATAATCTTTTCTGATTAGTTTCTTTCACTTCAGTTCAGTCGCTCAGTTGTGTCCAACTCTTTGCAACGCCATGAATTGCAGCACGCCAGGCCTCCCTGTCCATCACCAACTCCCAGAGTTCACTCAGACTCACGTCCATCGAGTCGGTGATGCCATCCAGCCATCTCATCCTCTGTCGTCCCCTTCTCCTCCTGCCCCCAATCCCTCCCAGCATCAGAGTCTTTTCCAATGAGTCAACTCTTCGCATGAGGTGGCCAAAGTACTGGAGTTTCAGCTTCAGCATCATTCCTTCCAAGGAACACCCAGGACTGACCTCCTTTAGAATGGACTGGTTGGATCTCCTTGCAGTCCAAGGGACTCTCAAGAGTCTTCTCCAACACCACAGTTCAAAAGCATCAATTCTTCAGTTTCCTTCATGATGTTTCATGGCTTCATAGCTCACATATTTTTAGTGCTGGGTAAGACTCCATTGTCTGGATGTACCACATTTTATTCATTCATTCCCCTATTGTAGGACATCTTGGTTGTTTCCAAGTTTTGGCAATTGCAATTATGAATCAAGCTTTTATAAGCATATGTGTGCATTTGTTTGTGTGGATATAAGCTTTCAACTAGCTTGGGTAAATACCAAAGAGTGTGACTGCTGGATTGTATGTTAAGAGTATGCTTAATTTTGCAAGACAAAATCTCTTCTAAAGTGGCTGTACCAGTTTTCATTCCCACCAGCAATATATGAGAGTTTCTGATGTTTTGCATCCTCACCAGCATTTGTTATGGGCGTTTTGGATTTTAGCCATTCTAACAGGTGTGTAGAAATAGCTCATTGTTGTTTTAGTGTGCAATTCCTTTATGACGTATGATGTGGAACATCTTTTCATATGTTTATTTCACATCTGTATATTTTGCTTGTTGAAGTTTCTATTCAGGTCTTTTGCTCATTTTTAAATTAGGTTGTTCGTTTCCTTATTGCTAAGTTTAAATGCTCTTTGTATGTCTTCCATAACAGTCCTTTATCAAATATTTCTTCTGCAAATATCCTCGGCCAGGCTGTGCCTTATCTTATTTACTTGACAGTGTCTTTTGAGAGCAGGAGTTTTTAATTTTAATGAAGTTCAGTGTATCAGTTATGTTTTCACAAGTTGTGCCATGGTGTTGTATTTTAAAAGTCATTGCCATACTCAAAATTATCTAGACTTTCTCTGATGTTATCTTCCGGGAGTTTATTAGTTTTGCATTTTACATTTAGATCTATGGTCCCTTTCAAGTAAATTTTTGTGAGGGTTGTAAAGTCTGTCTTCATGTGGTTCTAAAGTCTGTCTAAATTCATTTTTGCATGTGGATGTCCAATTGTTCCAGCACCGTTTGTTGAAAAGACTATCTTTTCTCCATTGTATTTCCTTTGCTCTTTTGTCAAAGATCAGTTGACTCTCTTTATGTAGGTCTTATTCTGGCTTCTCTATTCTGTCCCACTGATCTGCTTGTCTGTTATTTTGCCAATACATCATTGTCTTTTTTAAAAAAAACTTTTTATCAAAAAAAAAAAAAAAAGTTTGCTCTTTAAAAGGTGTGCTAAACTGCTTCAGTAGAATCCAACTCTTTACAACCCTATGGACTGTAGCCCACCAGGCTCCTCTGTCCATGGGATTCTCCAGGCAAGAATATCGGAGTGGGTTGTGATTTCCTCCTCCAGGGGATCTTCCCCTCCCAGGAATCAAGCCCACTTCTCTTCTGTCTCCTGCATTGGCAGGCAGGTTGTTTACCACTAATGCCACCTGGGAAGCCCCCTTCAAAAGGCACCATTAAGTTAAAAAGGCAAACCACAAACTGAGCAAGAGTATAGTCAAAGATTTGTATTCAGGATATACAAGACTCCTACAACTCAGTAATATGAAGATAAACCCAATAAGAAAGAATACCACACTGTCTTTTTTTAAAGAATTTATTTATTTTAGTTGGAGGCTAATTACTTTACAATATTGTCGTGGTTTTGCCATACATTGACATGAATCAGCCATGGGTGTACATGTGTCCCCCATCCTGAACCCTCCTCCCACTTCCCTCCCCATCCCATCCCTCTGGGTCATCCCAGTGCGCCAGCCCTGAGTGCCCTGTCTCATGCATCAAACCTGGACCGGCGATCTGTTTCATATATGATAATATACATGTTTCAATGCTATTCTCTCAGATCAGCCCACCCTCACCTTCTCCCACAGAGTCCAAAAGACTGTTCTATACATCTGTGTCTCTTTTTCTGTCTCGCATATAGGGTCATCATTATCATCTTTCTAAATTCCATATATATGTGTTAGTATACTGTATTGGTATTTTTCTTTCTGTCTTACTTCACTCTGCATAATAGGCTCCAGTTTCATCCACCTCATTAGAATGGATCCAAATGTATTCTTTTTAATGGTTGAGTAATACTCCTTTGTGTATATGTACCACAGCTTTCTTATCCATTCATCTGCTGATGGACATCTAGGTTGCTTCCATGTCTTAGCTATTATAAACAGTGCTGCGATGAACATTGGGGTCCACATGTCTTTTTCAGTTCTGGTTTCCTCAGTGTGTATACCCAGCAGTGGGATTGCTAGGCCATATGGCAGTTCTATTTCCAGTTCTTTAAGGAATCTCCACACTGTTCTCCATAGCAGTTATACTAGTTTGCATTCCCACCAACATTGTAAGAGGGTTCCCTTTTCTCCACACCCTTTCCAGCATTTATTGCTTGTAGATTTTTGGATAGCAGCCATACCACACTGTCTTGATGACTGTAACTTGAAAGTTACTATTTCTTGAAATCAAGAAATAGTAAATCTTGAAGTCAAGTAGTGCCTGACTTGCTCTCTCTGTCTGACGTTTGTTCTTCTCCTTCAAGACTTTGTGCTACTATTCTGGATCTTTTTGCCTCCCCAGATAATTAGGATCAGTTTGTCAATATCTACAAAATAATCTGCCAGGATTTTGACTGGGACAAAGTAAGTTTTGAGATTTTATCACTGTAATCAGTAGAAATGCTCATCTAAAACCAGTATCATAGAGTCTTGCCCACCACTGGCTGATTTTGCTATAAAATGAAAAGTCTAAATGCCCAGACCCTGCTTTCAGTATTCTTAAAATCCAATTGGAAAGAAAAGGTTAACATGGGAAACAACCAGAAAACAAAAAGGGCGATGTATGACTTCATATTACTTAGGTAATAAAACCAATCAATGCATTAAGAGTTCAGAGAACAAAAGGATTCAATCAAGTATATTTTTATAGATTAACATCAGGCTCTGTGCATCACCCAAACGTTCCTTAAAAATCTGGTCTGGCGTAGAGTATGTGCACGGCCATGTTTTTTCAGAAGCTCAGTGTCCCTGCTATCTCTCAGGCACCAGAGGTCTAGGATTCTGAGATGGCTTAATGGTAACTTGTGAGGCAATAAAGAAGTTGATCATGTATACGAAGGCTTGCCCTTAGCCAGGACATTGGAAACAAGGTTCTTTATATAAATTCATTATCCTTCTTTCTGCTTATGAGCATTCAGCTTCCATAGATCCACCCTGGATTGCCCTGGGGAGGGAAGTTGACAGATATTTGTAGGTATTTACTAATCCAAATCTGAATTCTAAGAGTCCAACTAGCTAATTCAAGTAATTTTCCAATGAGAGAAGGGGAAAGGCAGAGAGGGAAAGAGAAAAAAAATATTCAGGTAGCTTACCGATTTGACTTTCACTAACACTGGATGTTTGAGAAGACGGATTCACTGAGCCCTGTGTGCTCACACGTAACAGCTATGATCTGCCTTTGAACACTGCATACGTTGTAAACCTGTTTGCCAAGTCAGTTAACTTTTAAATTCCATCTCCGATTAAGAATTGCAAAAGGACATTCTCATACCATTGTTATGAGTTAGAGAGAGCAAGGACTCCTCGAAACTGAAATCTTTTTAAAATCTTCATTTCAGTTCAGTCACTTAATCATGTCCAATTCTTTGTGACCCCATGGACTGCGGCACGTGAGGCCTCCCTGTCCATCACCAACTCCAGGAGTTTACTTAAACTCATGTCCGTCGCGTAGGTGATGCCATCCATCTCACCCTCTGTCGTCCCCTTCTCCCCACATCTTCAATCTTTCCCAGCATCAGGGTCTTCTCAAATGAGTCACTTCTTCACGTCAGATGGCCAAAGTATTGGAGTTTCAGATTCAGCATCAGTACTTCCAATGAATATTCAGGACTGAATTTCTTTAGGATGGATTGGTTAAATCTGCTTGCAGTCCAAAGGACTCTCAAGAATCTTCTCCAACACCACAGTTCAAAAGCATCAATTCTTCAGTGCTTGGCTTTCTTTATAGTCCAACTCTTACATCCATAACGACTACTGGAAAAACCAGTGAACTTTGTTGGCAAAGTAATGCCTCTGCTTTTGAATATGCTGTCTAGATTGGTCATAGCTTCTTTTCCAAGAAGCAAGTATTTTTTAATTTTATGGCTGCAGTCACCATCTGCAGTGATTTTGGAGCCCCCAAAAATAAAGTCAGTCACTGCTTTCACTGTTTCCCCATATATTTCCCATGGAGTGATGGGACCTGATGCCACGGTATTAGTTTTCTGAATGTTGAGTTTTAAGCTAACTTTTTCACTCTCCTCTTTCACTTTCATCAATAGGCTCTTTAGTTCTTTGCTTTCTGCCATAAGGGTGGTGTCATCTGTATATCTGAGGTTACTGATATTTCTCCCGGCAATCTTTATTTCAGCGTGTGCTTCATCCAGCCCCGCATTTTGCATGATGTACACTGCATATAAGTTAAATAAACAGGGTGACAATATGCAGCCTTAACGTACCCCTTTCCTGATTTGGAACCAGTCTGTTGTTCCATGTCCAGTTCTAACTGTTGTCTCTTGACCTGCATACAGATTTCCTAGGAGGCAGCTCAGGTGGTCTGTTATTCCCATCTCTTTCAGAATTCTCCACAGTTTGTTGTGATCCACACAGTCAAAGCCTTTGGCATAGTCAAAAAAGCAAAAGAAGATGTTTTTCTGGAACTCTCTTGCTTTTTCAATGATCCAGCAGGTGTTGGCAATTTGATCTCTGGTTCCTCTGCCTTTTCTAAATCCAGCTTGAACATCTGAAAGTTTACAGTTTATGTACTGTTGAAGCCTGGCTTGGAGAATTTTGAGCATTACTTTGCTAGCCTGTGAGATGAGTGCAATTGTGCAATAGTTTGAACATTTTTGGCATTGTCTTTCTTTGGGATTGGAATGAAAACTGACTTTTTCCAGTCCTGTGGCCACTGCTGAGTTTTCCAAATTTGGTGGCATATAGAGTAGATCATGAGAAATGCTGGGCTGGAAGAAGCAAAGGCTGGAATCAAGATTGCAAGGAGAAATATCAATAACCTCAGATATGCAGATGACACCACCCTTATGGCAGAAAGTGAAGAGGAACTAAAAAGCCTCCTGATGAAAGTGAAAGTGGAGAGTGAAAAAGTTGGCTTAAAGCTCAACATTCAGAAAACTAAGATCATGGCATCTGGTCCCACCACTTCATGGCAAATAGATGGGGAAACAGTGGAAACCGTGTCAGACTTTATTTTTCTGGGCTCCAAAATCACTGCAGATGGTGACTCCAGCCATGAAATTAAAAGACGCTTACTCCTTGGAAGAAAAGTTATGACCAACCTAGATAGCATATTCAAAAGCAGAGACATTACTTTGCCAACAAAGGTCCGTCTAGTCAAGGCTATGGTTTTTCCTGTGGTCATGTATGGATGTGAGAGTTGGACTGTGAAGAAGGCTGAGCGCCGAAGAATTGATGCTTTTGAACTGTGGTGTTGGAGAAGACTCTTGAGAGTCCCTTGGACTGCAAGGAGATCCAACCAGTCCATTCTGAAGGAGATCAGCCCTGGGATTTCTTTGGAAGGAATGATGCTGAAGCTGAAACTCCAGTACTTTGGCCACCTCATGCAAAGAGTTGACTCTTTGGAAAAGACTCTGATGCTGGGAGGGATTGAGGGCAGGAGGAGAAGGGGATGACAGAGGATGAGATGGCTGGATGGCATCACTGACTCGATGGACGTGAGTCTGAGTGAACTCTGGGAGTTGGTGATGGACAGGGAGGCCTGGCATGCTGAGATTCATGGGGTCGCAAAGAGTCAGACACGACTGAGCGAATGAACTGAACTGAACTGAACTGAGTGCAGCACTTTCACAGCATCATCTTTCAGGATTTGAAATAGGTCAACTGGAATTCCATCACCTCAACTAGCTTTGTTCATAGTGATGCTTCCTAAGGCCCATTTGACTTCACCTTCCAGGATGTCTGGCTCTAGGTGAGTGATCATCCCATTGTGATTATCTGGGTTGTGAAGATCTTTTTTGTATAGTTCTTCTGTGTATTCCAAGTCTATGCCCCAACCAGTAACGCTGAAGAAGCTGAAGTTGAACGGTTCTATGAAGACCTACAAGACCTTTTAGAACTAACACCCAAAAAAGATGTCCTTTTCATTATAGGGGACTGGAATGCAAAAGTAGGAAGTCAAGAAACACCTGGAGTAACAGGCAAATTTGGCCTTGGAATACAGAATGAAGCAGGGAAAAGGCTAATAGAGTTTTGCCAAGAAAATGCATTGGTCATAGCAAACACCCTCTTTCAACAACACAAGAGAAGACTCTACACATGGACATAACCAGATGGTCAACACTGAAATCAGATTGATTATATTCTTTGCAGCCAAAGATGGAGAAGCTCTATACAGTCAGCAAAAACAAGACCAGGAGCTGACTGTGGCTCAGACCATGAACTCCTTATTGCCAAATTCAGACTTAAATTGAAGCAAGTAGGGAAAACCACTAGACCATTCAAGTATGACCTAAATCAAATCCCTTATGATTATACAGTGGAAGTGAGAAATAGATTTAAGGGCCTAGATCTGATAGACAGAGTGCCTGATGAACTATGGAATGAGGTTCGTGACATTGTACAGGGGACAGGGATCAAGACCATTCCCATAGAAAAGAAATGCAAAAAAGCAAAATGGCCCTCTGGAGAGGACTTACAAATAGCTGTGAAAAGAAGAGAAGCAAAAAGCAAAGGAGAAAAGGAAAGATATAAACATCTGAATGCAGAGTTCCAAAGAATAGCAAGAAGAGATAAAAAAGCCTTCTTCAGCGATCAATGCAAAGAAATAGAGGAAAACAACAGAATGGCAAAGACTAGAGATCTCTTCAAGAAAATCAGAGATACCAAAGGAACATTTCATGCAAAGATGGGCTTGATAAAGGACAGAAATGATATGGACCTAACAGAAGCAGAAGATATTAAGAAGAGATGGCAAGAATACACAGAGGAACTGTACAAAAAATAGCTTCACGACCCAGATAATCACGATGGTGTGATCATCTACCTAGAGCCAGACATCCTGGAATGTGAAGTCAAGTGGGCCTTAGAAAGCATCACTACGAACAAAGCTAGTGGAGGTGATGGAATTCCAGTTGAGCTAATCCAAATCCTGAAAGATGAACTGTGAAAGTGCTGCACTCAATATGCCAGCAAATTTGGAAAATTCAGCAGTGGCCACAGGACTGGAAATGGTGTTTTCATTCCAATCCCAAAGAAAGGCAATGCCAAAGAATGCTCAAACTACCACACAATTGCACTCATCTCACATGCTAGTAAAGGAATGCTCAAAATTCTCCAAGCCAGGCTTCAGCAATATGTGAACCATGAACTTCCTGATGTTCAAGCTGGTTTTAGAAAGGCAGAGGAACCAAAGATCAAATTGCCAACATCCGCTGGATCACCGAAAAAGCAAGAGAGTTCCAGAAAAACATCTATTTCTGCTTTATTGACTATGCCAAAGCCTTTGACTGTGTGGATCACAATCAACTGTGGAAAATTCTGAAAGAGATGGGAATACCAGACCACCTGATCTGCCCCTTGAGAAATCTGTATGCAGGTCAGGAAGCAACATTTAGAACTGGACATGGAACAACAGACTGGTTCCAAATAGGAAAAGGAGTATGTCAAGGCTGTATATTGTCACCCTGTTTATTTAACTTATATGCAGGGTACATCATGAGAAACGCTGGACTGGAAGAAACACAAGCTGGAATCAAGATTGCCGAGAGAAATATCAATAACCTTAGATATGCAGATGACACCACCCTTATGGCAGAAAGTGAAGAGGAACTAAAAAGGCTCTTGATGAAAGTGAAAGTGGAGAGTGAAAAAGTTGGCTTAAAGCTCAACATTCAGAAAACAAAGATCATGGCATCCGGTCCCATCACTTCATGGGAAATAGATGGGGAAACCGTGTCAGACTTTATTTTTCTGGGCTGCAAAATCACTGCAGATGGTGACTGCAGACATGAAATTAAAAGACGCTTACTCCTTGGATGGAAAGTTATGACCAACCTAGATAGCATATTCAAAAGCAGAGACATTACTTTGCCAACAAAGTTTCATCTAGTCAAGGCTATGGTTTTTCCTGTGGTCATGTATGGTTGTGAGAGTTGGACTGTGAAGAAGGCTGAGCGCCGAAGAATTGATGCTTTTGAATTGTGGTGTTGGAGAAGACTCTTGAGAGTCCCTCGGACTGCAAGGAGATCCAACCAGTCCATTCTGAAGGAGATCAGCCCTGGGATTTCTTTGGAAGGAATGATGCTAAAGCTGAAACTCCAGTACTTTGGCCACCTCATGTGAAGAGTTGACTCATTGGAAAAGACTCTGATGCTGGGAGGGATTGGGGGCAGGAGGAGAAGGGGACGACAGAGCATAAGATGGCTGGATGGCATCACTGACTCGATGGACGTGAGTCTGAGTGAACTCTGGGAGTTGGTGATGGACAGGGAGGCCTGGCGTGCTGCAATTCATGGGGTCGCAAAGAGTCGGACACGACTGAGCAACTGATCTGATCTGATCTGATCTTGCTTCTACTTTTCCTGGAATAGTCTGATATTTAGTAACCCCTATTATTACCTCTGTGCTCAAAATTATTCACATTGTTTATGAGTTTGTAAGCTACTAATAGGATTATTTAAAATATTATGCTTCTTTCTATCTCCAAGCATTTATTTATTTAACAAGCAGTTATCAACTTCTGCCTGTATTCCAGACTCTGTATCAGGCCCCAAGGACAAACTGAGAAGCAAAACTGAGCTCCTGGATTTAAGTTCACAGATATTCACAAATAATTATAGCAAGGGATACAAACCCTAACAGAACCTGTTTGTCAAGTCAATTAACTTTTATAAGGTCAACATAAGGATGGAAACTTTCCTTGATGTCAAGGTCCCATGGATTAAAAAGGAGGAGATGACATATAAGAAGAGAAAGGTGAGAAGGCATGTGCTTGGCAGAGTGTATGAGGAAGGACACTCCTGGCAGAGAAGCTGTACCTGCAAAGAGAGGAAGAGGTCACCCCACATAGAACAAGCAGAGTAAGTGGTCTCCTCTGGCTGTGCCCAGGATACAAGAGGAGAAGGTGGGAGAGAGGCTGGGTAGTCAGTGGGAGCCCCCTAGAACTGTACACCATGCTCAGGAGATTAGATTTCCTTCTGCAAGGAGCAAGGAGCCACCAAAAGATTTGAAGCAGGATGTAATCAGATCATGCTTACAGGTTCCTCTGGAAACAGCAGAGAATGGACTAGAGGGAGTCCCAACAAGTTGGGAGTTTATACAATTGTCCATTCAAGAAACAAAGAGCACTATCGAACACTCAGCCATTGAAAAGAATCAAAGTACCATACTTGCTTCAACAAGGATGAACCTCAAAACATTTTGCTAAGTGACAGGAGTCGATCACAAAAGGCCACACATTGCATAATTCCATTCATATGAAACATACAAAATTGGCCAAACTAGAGAGGTATAAAGTAGATTACTAGTTGCCAGAGGCTGGGAGGAGGAGGGATTGGAAGAATAGCTAAGGGGTGCTCCTTGTAGGGTGATGAAACATGTTCTAGAATTGACTATGGTCGAAGCTGCACAACTCTGACTATAGTAAAAGCTACTGATTTATATACTTGCAGTTCAGTTCAGTTCAGTCACTCAGTCGTGTCTGACTCTTTGCGACCCCATGAATCGCAGCACACCCACGCCAGGCCTCCCTGTCCATCACCAACTCCCAGAGTTCACCCGACTCACGTCCATCGAGTCAGTGATGCCATCCAGCCATCTCATCCTCTGTCGTCCCCTTTTCCTCCTGCCCCTAAGCCTCCCCCCAGCATCAGAGTCTTTTCCAAGGAGTCAACTCTTCACATGAGGTGGCCAAAGTACTGGAGTTTCAGCTTTAGCATCATTCCTTCCAAAGAAATCCCAGGGCTGATCTCCTTCAGAACGGACTGGTTGGATCTCCTTGCAGTCCAAGGGACTCTCAAGAGTCTTCTCCAACACCACAGTTCAAAAGCATCAATTCTTCGGCGCTCAGCCTTCTTCACAGTCCAACTCTCACATCCATACATGACCATATTCCCATCTCTTTCAGAATTTTCCACAGTTGATTGTGATCCACACAGTCAAAGGCTTTGGCATAGTCAATAAAGCAGAAATAGATGTTTTTCTGGAACTCTCTTGCTTTTTCGATGATCCAGCGGATGTTGGCAATTTGATCTCTGGTTCCTCTGCCTTTTCTAAAACCAGATTGAGCATCAGGAAGTTCATGGTTCACATATTGCTGAAGCCTGGCTTGGAGAATTTTGAGCATTCCTTTACTAGTATGTGAGATGAGTGCAATTGTGCGGTAGTTTGAGCATTCTTTGGCATTGCCTTTCTTTGGGATTGGAATGAAAACTGACCTTTTCCAGTCCTGTGGCCACTGCTGTGTTTTCCAAATTTGCTGGCATATTGAGTGCAGCACTTTCACAGGATCATCTTTCAGGATTTGAACTAGCTCAACTGGAATTCCATCACCTCCACTAGCTTTGTTCGTAGTGATGCTTTCTAAGGCCCACTTGACTTCACATTCCAGGATGTCTGGCTCTAGGTCAGTGATCACACCATCGTGATTATCTGGGTTGTGAAGATCTTTTTTGTACAGTTCTTCTAGTATTATGATATGTGAAGTATATAAAAACTGTTTCTAGAAAAACAATGAGGTGGGAAGGAGAGTAGTGACAATTCTCTAATTCTGATTGGCTGAGCTAGGAGGATGGGGCCACCACAAAGCAGGACAGAGAATTCAGAAGGATGACAGGCTCTTTTATGGATAGTTTGGTTTGAAATGCCTGTGAAGTATCAAGATGGTGATGAATAACAGCCAGGGGAGCTTATGACAGAGGGTCTGGGGGAAAAGATTTGAAGTATTTCAGTACATAGTTTGCATTTATATCTACGGGAGTGAATACAACAAACTAAGGAGGGCAATGGCACCCCACTCCAGTACTCTTGCCTGGAAAACTCCAGGGATGTAGGAGCCTGGAAGGCTACAGTCCATGGGGTCGCTAGAGTCGGACATGACTGAGCGACTTCACTTTCACTTTTCACTTTCATGCATTGGAGAAGGAAATGGTAACCCACTCCAGTGTTCTTGCCTGGAGAATCCCAGGGACAGAGGAGCCTGGTGGGCTGCCATCTATGGGGTCGCACAGAGTCGGACACGACTGAAGCGACTTAGCAGCAGCAGCAGCAGCAAGGAGGGCATGTGGGGTGAAAAGAGACCAGGGCTAGCCCAGTAAGGAATGTCATATTTAAGGAACAGACAGAAGAGGTGCCTTCAAAGGAGGGTGAGAAGAAGCTATCAGAGCACAAAGAGGTAAATAAATAGCCTAACAGCTGCTGAGCCTAGTCATGTCACTAATAGTGTTTCAAAATACTCGGGAGCATCTCCAAACATGATTTTGTTTAATCAGGGAATGTGGAGGTCAAGTGCACCCATCTGGGACTCTGTAAGACTGCCATTGCCCTGCAACTCAGCCCACTAGCTGGATACCAAACACCAGGCTTCTGTGCTGTTCTGAAACCTAGCCTACCTGCCTGTGCTCACCTGCCATGTGGTAGGGAACATGTGTTTTCATTTTCCCTGTTCTGCTAATGAAGTGGTTATGTTCAGCTTTCATCATAATTAGCATTCATTTAGTTCAAGTGCTTTGTAATTAATCTTTTATGCTAATTAATCCTTTTATGTATTAATACATCACAAACGTGAAAGAAAACATTTTTTTTACTTGCAAATTAAATTAAGCTTCTTCACCCTAAAAGCAGAGTGAAAGGAAATGTAACTAGACAAATCAGACCACAGAAAACCTCTGTTTGCTGAAAAACTGACACTGTGGCTTGCATTAAATTTTGCATTCAGAGAACTGGAAAAATTAGCTCAGCCAAACCATACCTTGTCCGTTCTTCCCAGTTAGCAAGACATCCCTTCTTAACTAGCTTATAGTTTTAAAAAATAACGAGATTTTTCAATATTCCTTTTTATTCTTAATTCAAATTTTAAATGTGGAATTATCAACAAATGCTGCCAAGGTAGGTGCTGCAGATTACCTTCCAAGCGATAAATAGGCCTTCCTTCTGTAAGTCCTGCTTTATGATTTTATATAATCTCTTTCAGATATTTTTTCTGTCTTTATCCTCACAGTAACCTGGGGTGGAGATAGCATGGTCAGGAGAGAGACTGCTTGGAAACTCTGACTCTATTTTGCCAATTAAGTGGCCCTGGGCAGATCACTCTCTGTCCCATTTTCTCATTTCTAAAATGATTGCTGTTCATTAGGGCTGCTGTTTAGAATTGTGCCTGGTATACCATACTGCTACTGCTAAGTCACTACAGTCGTGTCCGACTCTGTGCGACCCCATAGACGGAAGCCCACCAGGCTCCCCCATCCCTGGGATTCTCCAGGCAAGAACACTAAATGCTCAATAAATATTACAGCTGACATGTGAACAACTTGGGTGAGTTTAGAGACAGTGACCACCCTCCCACCTCTGAAATACAGAATCCGCACAGAACTTTTGACTTCAAAACACTCTTAACTGCTGATAGTCTACTGTGACCAGAAACCTCCCCAAAACATAGTCGATTAACACATATTTTGTATGTTATGTGTATTATAGTTGTTGTTAAGTTGCTCAGCTGTGTCCAACTTCTTTGTGACCCCACCAGGCTCCTCTGTCCATGGGATTTCCCAGGCAAGAGTATCGAAGTGGGTTGCCATTTCCTTTTCCAATGTTACATGTAAAAGTGAAGGTTGCTCAGTTGTGTCTGACTCTTTGCAACCCCATGGACTGTATTGTCCATGGAATTCTCCAGGCAAGAATACTGGAGTGGGTAGCCATTCCCTCCTCCAGGGGATCTTCCCAACCCAGAGATCAAACCCAGGTATCCTGCATTGCAGGTGGCTTCTTTACCAGCTGAGCCACCAGGAAAGCCCAAAAATTGTTCAGTCATACCTGACTCTTTGCAATCCCATAGACTATACAGTTCATGGAATTCTCCAGGCCAGAATACTGGAGTAGGTAGCCTTTCCCTTCTCCAGGGGATCTTTCCAACCCAGGGATCGAACCCAGGTCTCCCACATTGCAGATGGATTCTTTTCCAGCTGAGCCACAAGGGAAGCCCGTTATATGTATACCTACATATATTTTATGCATTCATGATGGACCTTTTTCTTACTTATTCGCTATTCCTAGGCTGCAAGATTCATCTGCAAGTTTTTTCAAGTTGCCACAAATCCCAAAAAGTTTTTTCAATATACTTATTGAAAAAAAATCTGCATATAAGTTCAGTTCAGTTCAGTTCAGTCGCTCAGCCGTGTCCAGCTCTTCGCGACCCCATGAATCACAGCATGCCAGGCCTCCCTGTCCATCACCAACTCCCGGAGTTCACTCAGACTCATGTCCATCGAGTCAGTGATGCCATCCAGCCATCTCATCCTCTGTCATCCCCTTCTCCTCTTGCCCCCAATCCCTCCCAGCATCAGAGTCTTTTCCAACTCTTCGCATGATGTGGCCAAAGTACTGGAGTTTCAGCTTTAGCATCATTCCTTCCAAAGAAATCCCAGGGCTGATCTCCTTTAGAATGGACTGGTTGGATCTCCTTGCAGTCCAAAGGACTCTCAAGAGTCTTCTCCAACACCACAGTTCAGAAGCATCAATTCTTTGGCGCTCAGCTGTCTTCACAGTCCAACTCTCACATCCATACATGGCCACTGGAAAAACCATAGCCTTGACTAGACAGACCTTTGTTGGCAAAGTAATGTCTCTGCTTTTGAATATGCTATCTAGGTTGGTCATAACTTTTCTTCCAAGGAGTAAGCGTCTTTTAATTTCATGGCTGGAGTCACCATCTGCAGTGATTTTGGAGCCCACAAAAATAGTCTGCCACTGTTTCCACTGTTTCCCCATCTATTTCCCATGAAGTGATGGGACCAGATGCCATGATCTTCGTTTTCTGAATGCTGAGTTTTAAGCCAACTTTTTCACTCTCCTCTTTCACCTTCATCAGGAGGCTTTTTAGTTCCTCTTCACTTTCTGCCATAAGGGTGGTGTCATCTGCATATCTGAGGTTATTGATATTTCTCCTGGCAATCTTGATTCCAGCTTGTGATTCTTCCAGTCCAGCGTTTCTCATGATGTACTCTGCATAGAAGTTAAATAAGCAGGGTGACAATATACAGCCTTGACATACTCCTTTTCCTATTTGGAACCAGTCTGTTGTTCCATGTCCAGTTCTAACTATTGCTTTCTGACCTGCATACAGGTTTCTCAAGAGGCAGGTCAGGTGGTCTGGTATTCCCATCTTTTTCAGAATTTTAGTGGACTTGTGCAATTCACACTTGTGTTGTTCAAGAGTTGACTGTATTAATACTGTAGTTACCACTCTTATCAATGTTTGCTGAGACCAGAGGCACAGAAACACAAATAACACATAGCAGAATTCTAGCACCTACCCATCAAGAGTTCAGATGATAGATCAGGAGCTCAACCCAGCACCTCAGTGAATACCCCCAGGGGACACGTGTTGGTGCTGAACCAAGGAGGCCTCCCAGGATCAGTGCTGGAAAGGCCCCACCCACATGCCTATCCATGACAGCCAGGTTCTTGACTGGCTCAGGGATACAGCATAAACTATGTTGATTATTTGTCCATTCAGATGAGAGTCACAGAAAAACACATTTCCAAATGGTAATCTGCCATCTTTTTCTACATTAAGACTGAAACATATGACAAACATGTTAGTCTGTGTGGCCAGGATTCATGCATATATATTCCTGGGGTCCCTTCCATAATGAGATCCAGGCCCTTTATCTGTATCTGTTAAAAGTACTCCAAAACCTTTTTTTATGCATGTGGCAGGAATTTGGTTTATCCTCAGGTGTATCACCTTGCCTTGCTACCCATTAAGGCCTGGCTTTCAGCCTCAATAGCTCAGTGGTAAAGAATCCACCTGCAACACAGGGGACTCAGGAGACACAGGTTCGATCCCTATGTAGGGAAGATCCCCTGGAGGAGGAAATGGCACCGCACTTCAGTATTCTTGCCTGAAAAATCCTGTGGATAGCCCATGGGGCTGCAAAAGAGTCAGATACAACTTAGCAACTAAACAACAAGCACCGCAAATACAGTAATTTATAGATTAAAGGGCTTTATTTTAAAAATCAATTTTACCTTATTTGATACTCAAAATGGTCAGACAAATTATATTCCTCATTTTACAAATAAAGAATCTGAGTGTTCAAGTGCCTTCTATCCATCTTGTGCTCAGTCATATCTGACTCTTTCATGACCCTATGGACTGTAGCCCTCCAGGATCCTCTGTCCATGGGATTTTCCAGGCAATAATACTGGAGTGGGTTGCCATTTCCTCCTCCAGGGGATCTTCACAACCCAGGGATCAAACTGCAGATGGATTCTTCGTAGGTGCCTAGTGTAAGGCTAAAGAGCCAGAAGACTTTCCTGATATAAATCTGATGCTATTTCTGTGAAAACTTGCTATCTCTTTCTAGGTATGAAAGATATTCTAGTCATGAATTTTCCATTTGCTATGTCATCTTTTTTCCTTTTTGAAGATTTATTTTATAATGAAATAATTTCAGATTTATGAAAATGTAAAAATAGTACAATGAGTTTATGCATACATTTACTTTCTCTATCCATGGGTTCTGTATCCACAAATTCAACCAACTGCAGATGGAAAATATTCAGAAAAATATTCCAGAAAATTCCAAAAATCAAAACTTAAAATTTCTGAGCACCAGAAACTATTTACATAACATTAACATCACATTAGGGACTATAAGTAATCTAGAGATGCTTTAAAATACACAGGAAGATGTGCATAGGTTATATGTAAATACTACACCATTGTAATAAGGGACTTGAGCATTCACAGATTTTAGCATCTGCAGGGATTCCTGGAATCAACTCCCGTGGATATGGAAGGATGATGGCACTCTTCAGCCAGCTTCCCCCAATACTAATATTTCACATGTCTACCATACAATTATCAGAATCAGAAAATTAGCACTGATACAGCATCATTATCTAATAATTTAGACTTCATTCAAATTTCACCAATTTCCCATTAACATCCTTTTTCTGGTCCAAGATCATATCTAAAAATCACATGTTGCATTGACTATAATATCTTCTTAGTCTTCTATCAATAGCAGTTTTTCAGTCTTTGCCTCTGATGTCCTTGGCACTCTGGAAAAGTACTAACCAGTTCATTTGTAGATGGTTCCTCTATTTGAGTCTGTGATGAATTCTCATTATTAAAGTCTGCTGCGCATTTTTAGGAAGAACTGCACAGAAGTGATGTTCTTCCCAGTGCGTCATGTTAGGAGGCACAAGATGTCAATCAGTCTAATTACTGACAATGTAAACTCTAATCACACAGTTAAGTGGCATCTTCCAGGCTTCTGCCCTGTAAAGCTATTTTCCCCTATTTAATTAATAAATATCTTCTGGAGAGATACTTTAATATTACATAAGTACTCTGTTTTTTCATCATCTTTTCACCCACTACTTATATGCTGAAGAGCAATTTTCTATTTGGGGCTTCCCTGATAGCTCAGTTGGTGAAGAATCCACCTGCAATGCAGGAGACCCTGGTTCGATTCCTGAGTTGGGAAGATCTGCTGGAGAAGGGAAAAAGCTACCCACTCCAGTATTCTGGCCTGGAGAACTAGTCCATGGGGTCGTAAACAGTCGGCACTGTGAGACTTTTACTTTCATTTGGCTTCCCTGGTGGCTCAGATGGTAAAGCATCTGCCTGCAATGCAGGAGACCTGGGTTCGATCCTTGGGTTGGAAAGATCCCCTGAAGAAGGAAATGGCAACCCACTCCAGTACTCTTGCCTGGAAAATTCCATGGAAGGCTATCATTCTTGCTTCATTCATTAGCTGGAATTCTTTTTTAAAGAAAAGCTATTCCTCTCCCTATTTTTTATATAGAAACCCAAATATTATTCCTTTATTGTATGTGCTTTAATTCATTAATATTTCTATTTGATTTGTTGTTCAAATTCCCCAGATTAGGCCACTGAGAGCTCCTTCAAGTTGGTTCCTGTATCCATTTGACAGATTACTATCATTTTTCTTACTAGCTCCAAAATATTCCAGAAACATCATGTATTTTCCCATCTCCAGCCCTAAAATCAGGTATTTTATGAGTGTATACAATTTTGTTTACTGAATAATTATTTTCTGAAACCAAGCTTTTATTTTACTTATACGCACTGGTCATTGGTCATTCTTAGCAAGCAAAGCTAAGGCAAACATATATACATGGATATCAATTTCTATACTGGTAAATGGAGATAGCATTACTCTTTCTTTACTAACTTTTATTTTTAATAGATTTCTCTTGTTGAATTGCACTGGCTAACATCTCTAGTACAATTCTGAGTAGTAATAGAGACAGTAGGTATCTTTGCTGAGTTTCTGACCTTAGTGGAAATGCCTCTAGAATTTCATATTTAAGTAAGATGATGGATTTAGGACTATGGTATATATATTTTATGTTAAGTACCCATCAATTCTTATTTTCTTGAATCTTTTTTATCAGGAAGGAGGAATCTGAATGCAAACAGAAGGAATGGGAAGAAAGACACAATGGCAAACATGGGCACTGATAAAACATGCCTTTGTGTTAAAATAAAAATCTTCACACCTCTCTTCATCTACCATTGCCATAGCCTTTGTACAGGCAGGGTCTCATTCCATACGCCTTGACTTCGGGGCTAGTCATGAAATCGTTTTGGCCAATGAAATAGTTAAAAGGAAATGACAGTGTGCCAGTTCTAAGACTAAATGTTAAGATCCCTCACATATTTCCTGTTGGCCGCCAATGACTTTGCCATTGCCAAGAGAAGAAGCTCTTCCACTGTACAGCTGTTCCCTGTATCATGGCCAGCAAAACACATACATATAGCCCAGAGGTTCCCTAGCCAGTCACAGACCTATACTGGGATCCGTACAGCACAGCACAACACAGCTTAGATCAGCAGAGCCCCAGCTGACAAGTGTTCAGTGAACCAACCCTTTATTTTAGATTCCATTTGCTTACTTGGCATAAAAGGAAGCTATAAGGCCTATAATCTCTTGCCAACCATTTTGAGCCCTTGTTTTGCATAAGCTACTTTTGTATTTTGCTAATCTGCCAGACCGGCAGCCTATTTTTAATGCTCGGATCCACGTTATGGCCTCTAGCTCTCCATATCGTTTTGTAGGTCTTTGAATCTCTTTTATGCTATTTGCAATCACAGTGATTTATCTGCATTTATTTTTTTGTCAGTTTGGCCTAGAATATTGTGGGTGTTGTCCAAAATTTGATACGGTGGTTCCAGCTCATTTCTTTCAGGGAAGTATTTGGGAGTAGTAATCTTCCTAACATTTTTTTTAAGCCTGAGGAAGAAGATGAATTCTGTTGGTCCACTATTTCCTGTGGACCACTAAGTTGACCTTTTGAATCACAGTCAATAATATCTATCTAATCTCTAATCAATTTGCCTCTGATTTATTCTTAAGAACTCTTCCTTCTAGCTTTGGAGGCTTTTACATTCTTTGGCAAAAATCTCTTTTGACTTCCTATAGTCTACTGTTTGTAGGTTATTTGTGCTCCCAATTTGGCTCTTTCAGTTTTCTGAAAGACATGTTTTCCTTGTAATAACCTCTTTGCTTCTGGCAGATAGTGATAACATAAATTTAACAGAAGTTAATTATGTTAGCAAATTTTCCATTCACATCGACACTGCTAAGCAATGCTATTCAACAGTGTCCAGGAAACTGAAATAACATCTGGTCACTGCTGTAAGGTTCCACTACGGTGTGGGGAGAAAAAGTCCCCAGACTGCTGCAAAGGAGTTCAAGGCAAATCGTATTTCTATTTTTCAAAATTGACATAGCATCAAACATGATATAGCCTTAGACATTTCAGTGAGCTCATGTTATGAAAAGTGTAACTCTTGTGTTTTATATCTGCACGGAGTCAAAGTATCAGAAGTATCTGAAAAGACTCTCTCATTACTTTGACTCTTAAACTGCCATCCTGGATTTTTTAAAGTCCCATAAAAGAATGAACTTGTGATAAGAAGATTACGTTGATTTCTATGAGTTCTATCTCTGGAGTGAAAAAAAAAAAATGGGGCACTATTTTAAAGAGTCATCAAGTTCAATGTTTATGACAATAATAAAAACTTTCAATAGAGAATGTTCTAAAAGAGATTTGAGTTTTTATATGGGATATAGTACAAGACTGGGACACTAAGTTTATGTAGTGACAACTAGGTATTTAGGAAAGAACTGATGCTTTCAAACAACTATAGGTAATTTACAAGCCAAACAGAATCTCAAGTAGTAAAGCAGGAAAAACTGAACCCCGCAATTTCTGTTCTCAGCTACAAATAACTAGAAGTTCAGTTAATGCCAAGCAACAAGCTCAAGACCACTTACCAGGAAGTTATGATCCTGTTTTAGTTAAAGAACCTCAAAGATTTCACTGAGACTACCAACTTAACTATTTTGTAAACACTGTGTTGCTGCCAGCCTTGGGTGTGGAGGACTGACTCAGTTTTTGGCATCATCATCACTGGTCCACACAAGGCTCCAGGACTTTTGCTTTTATGTTTTTTATCCTATTTTACCCGAAATCTCCACTCCCATTCTCTTTCCCCATAAGCAAGCATTCTTGTGTATTTGTAATCATTCATTTAGCTAATACTTATTGTATGTATGCCTATTACATGTCACTTCAAAGGGTTAGGAACACACAGTGATCAAAACAGAATAATACATTAAAAAAAAATAAAAAACATGCCTTCTGGGAGCCTACATTCAGTGAGGGATGTGCAATGAAAAATTAAGTAGCAACTGGCATTAAAGGGTAATAATTACCGTGGGGAAAATAAAACAAAGAAGAGGAAGAGGGATATGTGGAACCCTTTTCAAGATTTTTCTCACAAATTCTTAAAAAGCTATAATCCAGGATTATGGTATAATAAGATATATGGTTACATGTATTCCTTTAAAAAACTGGAGTGCCTGTGTAGACTTAAGAAGCTACTGTACATTTATGATCTAATAAAGACTTATAAAGAAGGAAAAAGAAGAAGAGGAAATGCTGGGGGTAGGGCTATTTTAAATAGGGTGACCAAGTAAGCCTTACTCAGAAGGTGACATTTGAATAAAGATGTGAAAAAGGTGAACACATGAGCCATGCAGATGTCCAATAGAAGCCCTTGGGAACAGCCTGTACAAGTCTGTGAAGTACCATGGATCTAGTGAGTATACATTCACTTATACATGTTCTTGCAAAATGTATATTGTTGCTTTAGGTGTATATATGTTAATTTTCATAATTCCATTTGTAATAGTCTGGATTCTCCAGAGAAATAAAACCAATAGGAGGTATACGTAGAAAGAGAATTATTTAGATTTTTAGCAGCAGATATTTAGATATAGATATACTATAAGAGCCTGGAGGAGGGCATGGCAACCCACTCCAGTATTCATGCCTGGAGACTCCTATGGACAGAGGAGCCTGGTGGGCTGCAGTCCATGGGGTTGCAAAGAGTCGGACATGACTGAAGCAATTTATCATGTGTGCATGCATGCTATAAGAGATTGGCTAACATGATTTTGAAGGCTGAGAAGTCCAAGATCTTCAGTCAGAAAACTTGAGACTCTGGAGTTCTGAGACCTGGATGGTGTGGTTCAGTCTTACTCCAAAGGTAGGTGAAAACCAAATGTCCCAACTTGAAGACAGAGGCTGAGAGAAAGGATTCTTTCTTGCTCAGCTTTTTACTCTATTCAGGCCTTCAGTAGATTGGATGAGCCCACCCACACTGGGGAGAGCAATCTGCTTTACTCAGTCTACTGATTCAATTATTAATCTTATCCAGAAGCATCCTCACAGGCATGGTCAGAAATAATGTTTAATCTAATATCTGGGTTGGGGCATAGACTTGGATTACTCTGATACTGGATGGTTTGCCTTGGAAATGAACAGAGATCATTCTCTCTTTTGAGATTGCATCCAAGTACTGCATTTCAGACTCTTTTGTTGACTACGATGGCTACTCCATTTCTTCTAAGGGATTCCTGCCCACAGTAGTAGATATCATGGTCATCTGAGTTAAATGTACCCATTCCAGTCCATTTTAATTCGCTGATTCCTAAAATGTCAACATTCACTCTTGCCATCTCCTGTTTGACTACTTTCAATTTGCCTTGATTCATGGACCTGACATTCCAGGTTCCTATGCAATATTGCTCTTTAGGGCATTGGATGTTGCTTCTATCACCAGTCACATCCACAACTGGGTGGTGTTTTTGCTTTGTCTCCATCCCTTCATTCTTCCTGGAGTTATTTCTCCACTGATCTCCAGTAGTATATTGGACATCTACTGACCTGAGGAGTTCCCCTTTCAGTATCCTATCTTTTTGCCTTTTCATACTGTTCATGGGGTTCTCAAGGCAAGAACTGAAGTGCTTTGCCATTCCCTTCTCCAGTGGACCACATTTTATCAGAACTCTCCACCATGACCATCCATCTTGGGGATGACAGAATGATCTCTGTACGTTTCCAAGGCAAACCATTCAATATCACAGTAATCCAAGTCTATGCCCCGACCAGTAATGCTGAAGAAGCTGAAATTGAATGGTTCTATGAAGGCCTACAAGACCTTCTAGAACTAACACCAAAAAAAGATGTCCTTTTCATTATAGGGGACTGGAATGCAGAAGTAGGAAATCAAGAAACATCTGGAGTAACAGGCAAATTTGGCCTTGGAATACAGAATGATGCAGGGCAAATACTAATAGAGTTTTGCCAAGAGAACTCACTGGTCATAGCAAACACCCTCTTCCAACAACACAAGAGAAGACTCTACACATGGACATCACCAGATGGTCAATACTTAAATCAGATTGATTATATTCTTTGCAGCCAGAGATGGAGAAGCTCTATACAGTGAGCAAAAACAAGACTGGGAGCTGACTGTGGCTCAGATCATGAACTCCTTATTGCCAAATTCAGACTTAAATTGAAGAAAGTAGGGAAAACCACTAGACCATTGAGGTATGACCTAAATCAAATCCCTTATGATTATACAGTGGAAGTGAGAAATAGATTTAAGGGACTAGATCTGATAGACAGAGTGCCTGAAGAACTATGGACAGAGGTTTGTGACATTGTACAGAAGGCAGTGATCAAGACCATCCCCAAGAAAAACAAATGCAAAAAGGCAAAATGGTTGTCTGACGAGGCCTTACAAATAGCTGTGAAAAGAAGAGAAGTAAAATGCAAAGGAGAGAAGGAAAGATATATCCATGTGAATGCAGAGTTCCAAAGAATTGTAAGGAGAGATAAGAAAGCCTTCCTCAGTAATCAGTGCAAAGAAATAGAGGAAAACAATAGGATGGGAAGGACTAGAAATCTCTTCAAGAAAATTAGAGATACCAAGGGAACATTTCATGTAAAGATGGGCACAATGAAGGACAGAAATTGTAGGGATCTAACAGAAGCAGAAGATATTAGGAAGAGGTGGCAAGAATACACAAAAGAACTATACAAAACAGATATTCACGGCCCAGATAATCACAATGGTGTGATCACTCACCTACAGCCAGATATCCTAGAATGTGAAGTCAAGTGGGCCTCAGGAAGCATCACTACGAACAAAGCTACTGGAGGTGATGGAATTCCAGTTGAGCTAGTTCAAATCCTAAAAGCTGACACTGTGAAAGTGCTGTACTCAATATGCCAGCAAATTTGGAAAATTCAGCAGTGGCCACAGAACTGGAAAAAGTCAGTTTTCATTCCAATCCCCAAAAAAGGAAATGCCAAAGAATGTTCAAACTACCACACAATTGCACTCATCTCACACACTAGTAAAGTAATGCTCAAAATTCTCCAAGCCAGGCTTCAACAGTACATAAACTGTGAACTTTCAGATGTTCAAGCTGGATTTAGAAAAGGCAGAGGAACCAGAGATCAAATTGCCAACATCTGCTGGATCATCGAAAAAGCAAGAGAGTCTATGTCTGCTTTATTGACTAGGCCAAAGCCTTTGACTGTGTGGATCACAACAAACTGTGGAAAATTCTTAAAGAGATGGGGATACCAGACCACCTGACCTGAATACTGAGAAATCTGTATGCAGGTCAGGAAGCAACAGTTAGAACTGGACATGGAACAACAGACTGGTTCCAAATCGGGAAAGAAGTACGTCAAGGCTGTATATTGTCACCCTGCTTATTTAACTTATATGCAGCGTACATCATGCAAAATGCAGGGCTGAATGAAGCACAAGCTGGAATCAAGATTGCCAGGAGAAATATCAATAACCTCAGATATGCAGATGACACCACCCTTATGGCAGAAAGTGAAGAGGAACTCAAAAGCCTCTTGATGAAAGTGAAAGAGGAGAGTGAAAAAGTTGGCTTAAAACTCAACATTCAGAAAACTAAGATTATGCCATCTGGTCCCATCACTATATGGCAAATAGATGGGAAAACAGTGGAGACGGTGACAGATTTTATTTTTGAGGGACTCCAAAATCACTGCAGATGGTGACTGCAGCCATGAAAATAAAAGATGCTTGCTCCTTGGAAAAAAGGTTATGACCAACCTAGATAGCATATTAAAAAGCAGAGATATTACTTAGCCAACAAATGTCCTCTAGTCAAAGCTATGGTTTTCCCAGTGGTCATGTATGGATGTGAGAGTTGGACTGTGAAGACAGCTGAGTGCCAAAGAATTGATGCTTTTGAACTGTGGTGTTGGAGAAGACTCTTGGGAGTCCCTTGGACTGCAAGGAGATCCAATCAGTCCACCCTAAAGGAGATCAGTCCTGAATATTCCTTGAAAGGACTGATACTGAATCTGAAACTCCAATACTTTGGCTACCTGATGCGAAGAACTGACTCATTTGAAAAGACCCTGATGCTGGGAAAGATTTAAGGTGGGAGGTGAAGGGGACAACAGAGGATGAGATGGTTGGATGACATCACCAATGTGATAGATATGAGTTTGAGTAGGCCCCGGGAGTTGGTGATGGACAGGGAAGCCTGGCATGCTGCAGTCCATGGTGTCACAAAGAGTCAGACATGACTGAGCAACTGAACTGACCTGAATATCTGGGTACCTGGTAGCCCAGTCAAGTTGACACATAGAATTAACCATCGCAGTGAAAAGTCAAAGTGTTAGTTGCTCAGTTGTGTCCAACTCATTGCAACCCCATGGACTGTAGCCCACCAGGTTCCCCTGTCCATGGGATTTCCCAGGCAAGAATACTGGAGTGGGTAGCTATTCCCTTCTCCAGGGGATCTTCCTGACCCAGGGATTGAACCCAGGTTTCCTGAATTGCTGGCAAATTCTTTACTGTCTGAGCCATCCCAGTACTATATCATATTTCTCAATCTGTTTCTTACTTTTACTTAGAATAATGTTTTTCACGATCAATGGTTGTGGTAGGCAGAATTCTAAGATGCCCCCATCCCAATCTTTTCCCCTGGGGCATAATGATATTATGTTACCTGACAAAGCAATATTGTGGATATAATTATAGTTACTAATCAATTAACAGTAAGGTAAGACAATTATCCCAGTTGGCCTAACCGAATCACATGAGCTCTTTAAAAATAGTTTTCTCCAGCTTCTTGTAAAAGAAGAACTCAGAGAACTCAGGCATGAAAACAATTCAACACACCTTCACTGGTTTGAGGATGAAAGGAGCCATGTGATGAGGAGTGGGGTGACCTCTAGTAGTTAAGAGCAGCCCCTGGCCGATGGCTAGCAAGAACACAGCAACCTCAGTCCTACAACTGCAAGGACCTGAATTCTACCAACAACCTGATTTGGTGGAGTCTTTCTCAGAGATTCTAGATAAGAACCAGTCCCACCTCGTTGGCTAAAAATCAGTGTTGCTGTCTGTTTTATTTATTTAAAAAACACAAATAGTAGTATTTTTTCTTTCACATGAGGCAAGATCCCAAGAACTCTACAAGTATTAATTCTTTTAATTGTCATAACTTGGAGATACATATTTTATTTTTTTCCCCCATTTTACAGATGAAGAAACTAAAAAACAGAGAATTTAGGTTATTTGCCAAATGACAGGTGCCAAAACCAACAGTAAGACCTAGGTGATCTGGTGTGGGGAATCATTGTTCAAATCCCACATCTGGCTCTTTGCTTCTAGCAGCTACATAATATCTCATACTGTGTATCTCTCATACTTAACTCTTAGTTTTGGGGGGATGGATTTCTCATGGCTCTGTGCAAGAAGCTCACCAAAGACTATCCCACAAGGAGTTTCATGGGGCCTAGGATACATATGTAACGTGACTAAGTACTTCTAGATGGCTCTCTAGAATAACCACATTTGTCCACAACACAGGCAGGACATCAGGGTCACCATATGTCTGCCATAGGCATTTTCCAGCTTTCCAATCCTAGGCACTCTGATGAAAAGTGATATTTCAAATGGATGGAAGATCCAAATAGACATTTATCCAAAGAATACATTGCTGCTGTTGTTTGTTGCTAAGTTGTGTCTAACTCTTTTGCGACACCATGGACTATAGCCTTCCAGGCTCCTCTGTCCACGGGATTTCCCAGGCAAGAATACTGGAGTGGGTTGCCATTTCCTTCTCCAAAGGGGATCTTCCCAACCCAGGGATCAAACCCGCATCTCCTGTATTGGCAGGTGGATTCTTATCATTGAGCCACCAGGGATGGCCAAAAAGGACATGAAAAGATGCTTAACATCACCAATTATAAGCGAAATACAAATCAAAACTAAAATGAGGTATCCTCACACTGGTCAGAATGGCCCTCATCAAAAAGTCTATATTACTAGAGAGGGTTTGAGAAAAGGGAAACCTTCTGTACTGTTGGTGGGAAGGCAAGCGCATACAGCCACTACAGAGAAAAGTATGCAGGCTTTTTAAAAACTAAAAGTAGAACTACCATATCCCACTTCTAGGCATATATCCAAAGAAAACCATAACTGGAAAAGATACATGCACCTCAATGTTCATTGCAGCACTATTTATAATAATCAGGACATGGAAGCAACCTAAATGTCCACTGATAGAGGAATGGATAAAGAAGATGTGGAACATACATACAATGGAATATTAGTCATCACAAAGAATGAAATAATGCCATTTGCAGCAACATGCATGGATCTAGAGATTGACATGCTGACTTAAGTCAGATAGAGAAAGATAAATATTATATGATATCACTTATATGTGTAAGCTAAAAAATGGAACAAATGAACTTATTCACAAAACAGAAATAGAGTCACAGGTGTAGAAACCAAACTTATGCTCACTGGGGAGAAGCAGGGGAGGGATAAATTGGGAGACTGGGACTGACATATACACACTACTATATATATAAAATATATAATTGATAAGGACCTACTGTAGAGCACAGAGAACTCTACTCAGTACTCTGTAATGGCCTATATGGGAAAAGAACCTAAGAGAGGATGCTGCTGCTGCTGCTAAGTCACTTCAGTCGTGTCCAACTCTGTGTGACCCCATAGACGTCAGCCCGCCAGGCTCCCCCATCCCTGGGATTCTCCAGACAAGAACACTGGAGTGGGTTGCCATTTCCTTCTCCAATGCATGAAAGTGAAAAGTTAAAATGAAGTTGCTCAGTCATGTCCGACTCTTAGCGACCCCATGGACTGTAGCCCACCAGGCTCTGTCCATGGGATTTTCCAGGCAAGAGTACTGGAGTGGGGTGCCATTCCCTTCTCTGAAGAGAGGATGCAGGTATATATAAAATTGATTCAATTTGCTGTACACCCGAAACTAACACAACACTGTAAATCAACTATACTTCAATAAAATTATTTTAAAAATAAATACAAATTTTAAAAAATAAGAGAACTGAATCTCAGGGAAATGAAAAGAATTTCCTGAGCTCTTCAGTTCAGTTCAGTTCAGTCGCTTAGTCGTGTCCGACTCTGCGACCCCATGAATCGCAGCACGCCAGGCCTCCCTGTCCATCACCAATTCCCGGAGTTCACTCAGACTCATGTCCATCGAGTCAGTGATGCCATCCAGCCATCTCATCCTCTGTCGTCCCCTTCTCCTTCTGCCCCCAATCCTTCCCAGCATCAGAGTCTTTTCCAATGAGTCAACTACTTCGCATCAGGTGGCCAAAGTTTTGGAGTTTCAGCTTCAGTATCAGTCCTTCCAATGAACACCCAGGACTGATCTCCTTTAGAATGGACTGGTTGGATCTCTTTGCAGTCCAAGGGACTCTCAAGAGTCTTCTCCAACACCACAGTTCAAAAGCATCAATTCTTTGGTGCTCAGCCTTCTTCACAGTCCAACTCTCACATACATACATGACCACAGGAAAAACCATAGCCTTGACTAGACGGACCTTTGTTGGCAAAGTAATGTCTCTGCTTTTCAATATGCTATCTAGGTTGGTCATAACTTTCCTTCCAAGGAGTAAGCGTCTTTTAATTTCATGGCTGCAGTCACCATCTGCAGTGATTTTGGAGCCCTCAGAAATAAAGTCTGACACTGTTTCCACTGTTTCCCCATCTATTCCCATGAAGTGATGGGACCGGATGCCATGATCTTCGTTTTCTGAATGTTGAGCTTTAAGCCAACTTTTTCACTCTCCTCTTTCACTTTCATCAAGAGGCTTTTGAGTTCCTCTTCACTTTCTGCCATAAGGGTGGTGTCATCTGCATAGCTAAGGTTATTGATATTTCACCTGGCAATCTTGATTCCAGCTTGTGCTTCTTCCAGCCCAGCATTTCTCATGATGTACTCTGCATATAAGTTAAATAAGCAGGGTGACAATATACAGCCTTGGTGTAGTCCTTTTCCTATTTGGAACCAGTCTGTTGTTCCATGTCCAGTTCTAACTGTTGCTTCCTGATCTGCATACAGATTTCTCAAGAGGCAGGTCAGATGGTCTGGTATTCCCATCTCTTTCAGTTTTTCCACAGTTTATTGTGATCCACAGTCAAAGGCTTTGGCATAGTCAAGAAAGCAGAAATAGATGTTTTTCTGGAACTCTCTTGCTTTTTCCATGATCCAGCGGATGTTGGCAATTTGATCTCTGGTTCCTCTGCCTTTTCTAAAACCAGCTTGAACATCTGGAAGTTCATGGTTCATGTATTGCTGAAGCCTGGCTTGGAGAATTTTGAGCATTCCTTTACTAGCGTGTGAGATGAGTGCAATTGTGTGGTAGTTTGAGCATTCTTCGGCATTGCCTTTCTTTGGGATTGGAATGAAAACTGACCTTTTCCAGTCCTGTGGCCACTGCTGAGTTTTCCAAATTTGCTGGCATATTGAGTGCAGCACTTTCACAGCATCATCTTTCAGGATTTCAAATAGCTCAACTGGAGCTCTTAGAGACATTTAAAAAATAATCAAAATTATTTAATCAACATTAAAAAGTGATATTTCACTGCTTATTTTAAAGGAGAATTTCTCTCTTTTTTTAATACTGTTTATTATTGTGATAAATATGTACAACAAAAATTTTGCCATTTTGCTAAGTAATTCATTAGCATTAATTATACACATAGTGGAGTACAACCATCATTATGTATTTCCAAAACTTTCCATCACCACAAACATTATTTCTCAATTTCCACTTCACTTTGAGCATCTCTTCTTATGCTTTCAGTACATTTACATTTGATTCCACCTTATTTACCATAAGAAAACAAGTTAAACAAATGAAAGAAAAGAAGCTCTCAGCCCTAACACAGCACATGGCCTAAGGGTCAGCCAACTTTGAATTTGAACCTCAGTTCTTACCTTTCCAGCCTGCTGACCCTGGGAACATCAATTAATCTCTCTCAGCCTCAGTTCTCTTATCTGTAGTGTGAAAGTAATCGTAATAACCCCTCTAGGTTGTTCTATCTATTAAATGAGTTGATATATGTAGAGGGTTTATCAGCATTCCCAGCATAAGTATTTCATAAATGGTAATTAGCATTATTAACATTAATAGAAATAGTATCAATATTAATTATATTTGGACTGCCACTTCATCCAAACCTTCCCTCAGAGGATGGGAGAGGGCATCTTCTATGTGGCAATATCATCCTTACCACCAATGGACCTAGGATTTTAAGGAAGAAGAAATAGAATCAAGATTTTTTTTTTTAATGTTTTGGCTGTGCTGTGCAGCACGCAGGATCTTAGTTTCCTGACCTGGGATCAAAGCCATGCCCCTTGAAGTGGAAGTGCAGAGTCTTAGCCACTGGGCTGCCAGGGAATCCCCAGGATTGAGGAAATGCAGAACCAAATGGAAGGAAAAGATTCAAAGCCGAGCAATCCCCAGGGGTCCTTAGTGGGGTAGATTCTCCTCCTTGGCAGGGCTGGGTGAGTGCACAGTCCCAGGAAGCCAGAGGACCGGCCCTGGGCTCCCTCCCACCCTAGCTGAAGAGAAGAAGCTGTCAGACTGATAAACATCTGAATCTCCAGGAGTATCAGATGTACTTTTTTATGGTCTGTTTTTAAGATGTTGTGATATACTCATATATGTTTTGGGCCTGAATCCCTTCAATTTAATTGATGACACTAATATGTAAATAACTAAAACCCTGCAGATTGCACTTATGCTGTGAGCTATCCATCATTTGTTTTTTTGAAGCATGAGTCAGGTTTTGCTTCCCACTGTTATTATCTTGTGTCCTGTTCCCAGAAGCATAGACTACAGTCATTTCATTAAACTTGCCAAAATGCAAAAAGGATCAAAGTGAACTAAACCAAAAAACAGCTTTAACATGTAGGAAAATTATTTCTACTCCAAAAGTGAGAGTCCAATAGAACCAGCTCAGTACTGTTTGTACAGTTTTATTTCTTTATGCAATTTAATCCAGCTGTTTGCCAGCATTTGAAAAAGAAAGAGAAAATATAATTGCCCTGCTTAAGTCAATTTTAAAGTACACTTAAAATTTTTCCATCTTATCTAGGTGCTTCTCTGCTACTTTTCAGAATTTTTAATTGTAGAATTTGCTTGCTGGAAATGTGTGCTTTGGGCTAGAAAGAATATTTAGAAATCCTTACCCAAAAAAAAAAAAAAAGTGGGAGTGGAAATTTAAAAGAGGACCGCCTAATTCAGTACTAAAACCAGTGTGAGAAGCAGTGTGTGTGAGTGTGAGAGTGAGTGTGTGTGTGTGTGTGTCTGTGTGTGTGTGTGTGTCTGTGTGTGTGTGTAGTGTAAAATGTGTTTTTCAAAGTGCTGAGAGTTTGATAGGAATGTTTGATTAGCTTTTCTCAGAAGAGAAAAGGTGCTTGGACCTCTTCTTGTTTCTTCTTTAGAATAATTTGGATGGGATCTGTGATGCAGAAAAGCTTAAGGAAAAAGGGATATCCGTTCTCTGTGGTGGAAAAGTTTTGAAAAAAATTTGCTTTCTTCAAACAAGGTATGTTCTAACAAATTGCTACTTTATTTAGATAGTTTGCTTTCCATTTCTTGTTACAAAAACATGAAAATATATTTATCATTAAGAAACTAGAATACATCCCTTGACCAAGTAATCAGTCTATATAAATTTCAGTCTCAGGAGAATTGAATGGTAACTGACATGCTTGGAAACAACTAATATATGTATATCAACTCTAAATAAATTGTGCTGAGGTAAGGTTAGAGCAAGATTTTCACTGTATCTTTTAAACCAACTTAATTATGGTTAAAATTAGTTGAAAAGTATAATGTTTGTGCAGAACTTTAAAGTACGTTTAAATCTATTATTACTGCACATTATACCTTACTTCCTATGTGGAATACAATAGCAGCAGAACAAATTGCTTATAACAATGAAGGAAAAGCAGATACGGGCATATTGATGCTAAGTTAAAACAGAAATTATTTAAAGTAGATCTATACTTTTCTCTATTCAGACAGATCTTGGAGGAATGTGGATACATGTGTGATTTTGTATCTTGTTTACACTGGAAGTATTTTCTTAGGTTTAGTGTTTCTTTAACTGATAAGCCCAAGAAACAGCCGGCATTGTTAAGTCTTCTATTGTAGCCCAACTTTACACGGGGAAACAGGATACGAAATCTCTTTCAAGCATGATTTGTGTTAAACTAGTATAAACATGAAATAAATGCCTCAAGCTCAGGTTAAACAGAGAGGATAAGATTGAATAATTAGACGCGATGGTTTGCTCTGAACAACCCACGGCATCTTTGCCATCCCAGCTTTGAGAGTGGAATTCAAGATTTTCTTTGGGTTTATTGTAAATATAAAACCAGGCATTTTTGGCCATGGTGGTTATTCAAAAATGTGAGCGCTAAGAAAATAGCATTTTGCCATTACGTTGTGTTGCAATAAATTTGGAAGTTTTGGTGGTAACGTTCTAAGGTTGTTTTTCCCTTGGTCTCTTGAAAGATGAAAATAGCCTGTAGCCAAGAAAAATCAAATACTATTTGTTTGTGTATTTTCTCTGTTGTGCATGTGTGAACTGCAAGCGGTAGCTACTCCCCCATAGGAAAGCTGGACATGCCTGTCTTTTATTTATTGAATTAAAATACCCTCTTTTGTTGAAAGACTTTAGACAAAGAATTGCAAGACTACAAGGGCTGCATTTTTAATTGCAATATGCTGGTTTCCCAGACTAAGCTTCATTTAAATATATCTTATACCTCACCCCTGAAAGGAAATACGGTAGGGACTTTGAAAGTGCTTAATATCTATCCTGACGTAGCGTTTACTTTATGAATAGCGTTTAGACGATCTAATTATCTTTTTTGCCAAGTTGTTGATCACATGAAGAATAGTTTCTTTCAGTGAAAATACACTGGGTTTGAGAATGGTTTATGAATAGCATCAGGAGAACAAAAATGCTGTGCTGTTCCCATCTGTAATTCCTGTAAGACATACTGCTAGACAGGAAAGCGGTGTGGTTCAGTGCCGTGTCCCAAGCCAGGAGCCCCAGATTACAGTCACAGCTCTGTCCCTGTTTAGTGGTGTTATCTTGAGAAAGGTGTGTAACAGTTTTTGACTTTTGTTTCTCCATCTGAAAAATAGAAAAAGCAATGCCTTCATACAACCCCTCCCAGGATGGCTATGGGGTTCAATATTGATTCTCAGTTTTAAAAGGGTTTTGAAATATGAAAAGTTCTAAAGAAATGGAACCATTCTTCCCAAATATTAAAAAAGAAAAAAAAATAGAATGCATGGGAAGGAGTCACTGGTTGTGAAATAAATGTTTCGTGACCTCCAGGATATTCCTACAACAATGCCCACATGTGCAACTTAGCCTCTCCTTGCTAGTTTGGAGGCACGAGCCAGGGATCAAGAGCAGTGGGCGCAGGACAGAGCTCACTGCTCTGTCAGTGGAAGGGCTTTCTAGCTGTGTGACCTTGGGGAGTTTACTCAACATCTCTGTCTCCATTTCCTCACAAAAGAAGTGACGAAATTGCTTTCCTAATCCTATGGTTCCAATGCACTGGAATATCTTCAATGTTAAGACATGGCCAGACCAATTTCACTGTTGAGACTTCCTGTATACTACTGATACAAAATCAAAACAGGGTAATGGAACTTACAATATATTGAAAATGTCTGTGCTTACCTAACTAAAGACTTCAACACACTCAAAAATGAAAAGTAATATAACTTTATGCTAATGAAATATAATCCAGTGTGTATACATGTATGTGTGTATGTATAATCCTATGTGTATAAATAAATATATGCAGATGTATATTTACACTTATCTTTCCATAGAGGACAGTGTGGTTCAGACTTCTTTCAGTTCTCTGGTGCATTTCTATGACTGTATGACCTCACGTGGCGATAATGTCAAATATCTAAATTTAGGTAAAGTGAAGGCCAAGTGGCCCTCCTACTCTATGGATCCTGAAGGTGCTTGTCAGGCAGGAGGTTCTGACACTTCTTAAATATGTTACCTTTGGCAAATTTTGTAAACCTTCTGGGCCTCAGTTTTCTCATCTGTAAAAAGAGTCTACTATTAATGGTTACCTCACAGGGCTGTGGCTAAAACACTTCGCCTTGTAGCTGGTACAAGTTGTGGTAGCTTGGTCAGTACCCAAATGTTAGCAAGTCATTTTTTATGGTATGGGACTGGAATGAAGAACTTAAATCAGCTGTTAAACAAATCATTTGCAATCCTCTTCAAACTTAAACATTAGCTCTTTGGATGTAGTAAGCAAATAGATATGTGGAACTATGTGATCTTAATATAATTAATAGAAATTTGGGACTTCCCTGATGGTCCAGCAGTTAAGATTCTGTGCTTCCAATGCAGGGGGTGCAGGTTTGATCCCTGATCAGGGAACTAAAATCCCAAATGCCATGGGATACAGCCAAAAATTTTTTTTCAATTATTAGAAATTTCTTGCTATCTTGCAGGAGATCTGAACTAATCAATATTTCAACAAATATTAAATCAAGAGAGGTACAGCCATAATGTGATGTCTGTATTTTGAGAAACCCCAAAGGTCCCCTTCTGGCTGCCAAAACATGTGTCTCCCTGTGGCTTGCAGAAGGTGGTAAAATTCCTGGCTCTCTGAACACATACACACTGAGAGAGAGAAGTGCACAGAGAATTTGCTAGTTTCTACAGACATGAAAGTTCCCTGTGCAGGTGGCAGTGAGCGGCTTCTGCTCAGGCAGAGAATGGGGCAAGAAATGAGCGAGAGACCAGGGCCAGTCATGTCTCCCCATTGGAAAAGGCTTTCTGATAGTGCCAGCTCTTAAAGTTTCATTAGGGCACAGGACTGCACACGGACAGCCAGGGCCTGATTCCTACATTGGCCTGGACTGCGGGGTTCTCCTGCAACTAGTTCCTCCAGCTGTGCACCTATGCCCTGCCAGCCCAACTCCCTTCACCAGACTGTACTGCTGTGCACACCCCATAGGGCGATCCTGCAGTGACAGGGGTGTCTGCTGACAGCCAGGGGCCCTGCACCCAAGATTGGCCCTAGCCCTTGCTACCAACCCTGGCTCTCAGCCCTACAGACAGCTGACCCCACAACCCAGTGTATGCACACTCCTGGCTCAAGCCACCGCTACTGCCTGCCCTGATCCCCAGCCTCTAAAGGTGTCACTGAGGCCTCCCACAGCCCTTGCAGCCACTGTGGATCCTCTGCCCTCCTCTCCAGGGACCACGATGTTGTTGATGCTGTAGCCTGAGCTGTCAAGCTATCACATCACCTTGGACCTAGAGCTAATACAACCCCCATACTTAGAGCCCTGCACCATTAGACGGGTCACAGTACACTCCCGCGTGCCCCTTCTCGCAGGCGAAGGTCTTTCCTTACAGAAGTCAGTCCATGAAGTTGGAAAGAGATGATTGCTTCTTCAGATGCATAGATATCCACAGAAGGCTATGGGCATCATGAAGAATCAGAGAAATACGCTGCCACCAAAGAAACACAGTAAACCTCCAGTAATTGACACCAAAGAAACTGACACCAAATCAGGAGAACAAAATGAGAAGCTCAGCAAGGGACAGAGAAGATTGAAAAAGAACCCAACGGGAATTTTAACTAAAACACACACACACACACACACACAAATTGAAGTTAATCTGAGACCATCTAGGTGAGTTCTTTTTTACAGACGAGGAGGTGAAGGGCCAAAATCGCATTCTCAATAGAGCACAGGCTATTTCAGTCTTGTTGACTGCATTTTCCTATGGTTACCAAAAAACACACAGTTGTGGAAACTGGATTCAGAATTTGTTTTTAATCAACTAGAAAACTTTTCCACTTAACAGACTGCAAGCCTTAAAGAAATCCTGAGAGATCGCCCATCGGAAATGCTCCGGGCTGCCTGGAAAATGCGCGCAGCAGGCACCAGGCGATGCTCGGAGTTGAGACCCATAAAAGCGGCACATCGTGTGGCAACCTGCAAAGAGCAAATCCCCCACCAGCAGATGTTGTGACTGGAATCTGCTCTTGCATTCCTCTGGTGCTTATACCCTGAGGGAGAAAGGGGAACTGAGATGCCAGAATCCTTCCTGAGTCAAATTCACAAGCCAGGGTCTCGAAACAAAGCAGAGCAAAAATTCATTTGATTTACATTCAGCTTAGAGAATATTTTGCTGTGTTTGATTTTGGTCTTATAGCTTACAGAAATATTTAGGCCCATGTCTGCATCAATGTCGGGGCTTTCCGGGTGGCGCTAGTTGAAGAACCTACCTGCCAATGCAAGAGACATAAGAGACGTTTGATCCTTGGGTTGGGAAGATCCCCTGGAGGAGGGCATGGCAACCCGCTCCAGTACTTTTGTCTGGAGAATCCCCTGGATAGAGGAGTCTGGCAGGCTACAGTGCGTAGGGTTGCAAAGAGTCAGACATGACTGAAGCGACTGCACAGCACACACTGCTTCACTGTCACTTTGCAAGATGCTTTTTTCAATTCTTTTTAAGAATGCTAGATAACATTCCTTAGCCATTCGATTGAGCCTATTGTCTGACAGTCATCTAGATTTTCATGAGAATGGGCTAAAGTTCCCTACAAATCTCTGAGCAGAGAAAGCAGGAACAAAACTACAGAATTGCCCCCTGTCTGGGGCTCTAGGAGAATTCAGCCCAATTATGGTCACAGTTCCTTCACCAAGGATCCTAAAATCAAACTTTGGCAGCCCCTTCATGGAACACAGTCTTATCATGGCAAAGAGGCTTGCATAACTCAATGAAGCTATGAGCCATGCCATGCAGGGCCCTCCAAGACAGATGGGTCATAGTGGAGAATTCTGATAAATGTGTTCCACTGGAGGAGGGAATGGCAGACCACTCCAGTATTCTTGCCATGAGAACCCCATGAACAGTATGATAAGGCAAAAAGATATGATACCAGAAGACGAGTCCCCCCCCAGGTTGGAAAATGTCCACTATGCTAACTGGGAAAGAGCAGAGGGCAGCTACTAATAGCTCCAGAAAGAATGAGACAGTTGGGCCAAAGGCTGGTGGTGAAAGTAAAGGACGAAGCTGTAAAGAACAATACTGCATAGGAACCTGGAATATGAGGTCCATGAATCAAGGTAAATTACATGTGATCGAGCAGAAGACGGCAAAAGTGAACAGTGACATCTTAGAAATCAGTGAACTAAAATGAATGGGAATGGGTGAATTTAACTCAAATGACCATTATATCTACTACTGTGGGCAAGAATCCTTTAGAAGAAATGGATTATTCCTCTTGTCAACAAGAGTTCAAAATGCAGTACTTGGGTACAATTTCAAAAATGACAGAATGATCTCTGTTCGTTTCCAAGGCAAACCATTCAATATCACAGTAATCCAAGTCTATGCCCAACCACCGACGCCAAAGAAGCTGAAGCTGAACAGTTCTATAAAGACCTACAAGACCTTCTAGAACTAACATAAAAAAAAGATATCCTTTTCATCATAGGGGACTGGAATGCAAAAATAGGAAGTCAAGAGATACCTAGAGTAACAGGCAAGTTTGGCCTTGGAGTATAAAATGAAGCAGGTCAAAATCTAACAGAGTTTTGTCAAGAGGATACACTGGTCATAACAAACACCCTTTTCCAGCAACACAACTCTAAACATAGACATCACCAAATGGTCAATACCAAAATCAGATTGATTATATTTTTTGCAGCAGAAGATGGAGAAACTATCAAAAGCAAGACCTGGAGCAAAAACAAGACCTGGAGCTGTGGCTCAGATCATCAGCTCCTTTTTGCAAAGTTCAGGTTTAAATTGAAGAAAGTGGGGAAAATCACTAGGCCATTCAGGTAGGTATGACCTAAATCAAATCACTTATGATTATATAGTGGAGGTGATGAATAGGTTCAAGGGATTAGATCTAGTAGACAGAGTGTCTGAAGAACTATGGACAGAGGTTCATAACATTGTACAGGAGGTAGTGACCAAAACCATCCCCAAGAAAAAGAAATCTAAGAAGGCAAAGTGTCCAAAGAGGCTTTACACATGGCTGAGGAAAGAAAAAGAGCAAAAAGCAAGGGAGAAAAGGAAAGATATACCCAACTTAATGCAGAACTCCAGAGAAGAGCAAGAAAAGAAGGCCTTCTTATATGAACAGTGTAAAGAAGTAGAGGGAAAAAATAAAATGGGAAAGACTAGAGATCTCTTCAAGAAAATTGGAGAGATGAAGGGAATATTTCATGTAAGGATGTGCATAATGAAGAACAGAAATGGTAAGGACCTAACAGAAGCAGAAGAAATTAAAAAGAAATGGCAAGAATACACAGCAGAACTATACAAAAAAGGTATTTATGACCCAGATAATCATGATAGTGTGGTCATTCACCTAGAGCCTGACATCCTGGAGTCTGAAGTCAAATGAGCCTTAGGGAGCATTACTACAAACAAGGCTAGTGGAGGTGATAAATTCTAGCTGAGCTATTTAAAATCCTAAAAGATGATGCCATGAAAGTGCTGCATTCAATAAGCCAGCAAATTTGGAAAACTCGGCAGTGGCCACAGGACTAGAAAAGGTCAGTTTTCATCCCATCCCAAAGAAGGGCAATGCCAAAGAATGTTCAAATTCCCATATAATTATGCTCATTTCACTAGTAAGGTTATGCTCAAAATCCTTCAAGTTAGGCTTCAGCAGTGCATGAACCGAGAACTTACAGATGTACAACCTGGGTTTAGAAAAGGCAGAGGAACCAGAGACCAACATTCGTTGTATCATAGAGAAAGCAAGAGAATTCCAGAAAAAGCATCTTCTTCTGCTTTATTCACTATGTAAAAGCCTTTGACAGTGTAGATCTCAACAAACTGTGGAAAATTCTTAAAGAGATTGAAATACCAGACCACCTTACCTGCCTCCTGAGAAACCTGTATGCAGATCAAGAAGCAACAGTTAGAACTGGACATGGAACAACTGATTGATTCAAAATTGGGAAAGGAGTATGACAAGGCTATATATTGTCACCCTGTTTCTTTAACTTAAATGCAAAGTACATCATGCAATATGTCAGGCTGGATGAATCACAAGCTGGAATCAAGATTGCCAGGGGAAATATCAATAACCTCAGATATGCAGATGACACCACTCTAATGGCAGAAGAGGAACTAAGGAGCCTGTTGATGAGGATGAAAGAGGAGAATGACGAAACTGGCTTAAAACTCAATATTAAAAAACCCAAGATCATGGCATCAAGTCCCATCACTTCATGGCAAATAGATGGGGAAAAAATGGAAACAGTGAAAAACTTTATTTTCTTGGGCTTCAAAATCACTGTGGACGGTGATTACAGCCATGAAATTAAAAGACGCTTGCTCCTTGGAAGGAAAGCTATGACAAACCTAGACAGCGTACTAAAAAGCAGAGATATCACTCTGTCACAAAGGTCTGTTTAGTCAAAGCTATGGTCTTTCCAGTAGTCATGTATGGATGTAAGAGTTGGACCATAAAGAAGGCTGAGCACCGAATTGATGCTTTTGAATTGTGGTGCTGGAGAAGACTCTTGAGAGTCCCTTGGACATCAAGGAGATCAAATCAGTCAATCCTAAAGGAAATCAACCCTGAATATTCATTGGAAAGACTGATGCTGAAGCTGAAACTCCAATACTTTGGCCACCTGATGTCAAGAGACAACTCATTGGAAAAGACCCTGATGTTGAGAAAGACTGAAGGCAAAAGGAGAAGAGGGTGGCAGAGGATGAGATGGTTAGATGGCATCATCAACTCAATGGACATGAATCTGAGCAAACTCTGGGATAGTGAAGGACAGGGAAGCCTGGCATGCTGCAGTGCATGGGGTCGCAAAGAGTCAGACACAACTTAGCAACTGAACAACAACAAATTTGTTAAATCTTACTGAGAGACATTTAACTTTGGTTGAATGAGGTGGCTTTACCTCTGCTAAATCCTAAAGCTTGAATGGGCCATGTTTTGTAGGAGGATGGTTAAGAGAATGTTGATGATAATGGTAACATGATTAACCATCACCCCAACAACAATAAATACTGCCAACACTTAGAGAGTTAGTCTCGTGTACCAGGCACTGTTCTAAGCCCTCTTCATCTGTCAACTCGTTTAATCCTAACAGCTACCATAGGAGATAGGTGGTTATGAGTCCCATTATACAGATCAGAAAACTGAGGCATTGAGAAGTAAGTTATCCAATGTCACACAGCCGGTACATGATGATGCTCAACTTCAAACCCAAGCATTCTAGTTTCAGAGCTCACATCATCAGTCTACCAGGTAACAATTTTACATGGTCTTGGTTTTTCTATCACTGCACCAAATTAATTTTGCCATCCCTAAAAATACAATTTTCAAGCCAAGTCAAATTTCTAAGAAAGTCATTCCTCATTGTAAATATAGACTCCCCAGTAATACTGATGGAATGGAGTGGAGGTCAGGAAGTCACAGGGAAAAGCTATTAGGAAGACAGGGTTTTTATTTCTGTCACTCTTAAATAATTTTCTGACTTAAGAATCACTTTTCTGGTGTGTTGGGAAGACTCTCAGGGGCAAGGCCAAGGAGCAGATCTCATTATCAAGTTCTTTGAGTAGCCAGTTCCCAAAAGGTATCCTTTATCTTCATTCTAGCCTTAAACTGGTAATGAGTCACAGAAAGAATCAAAGTATCAATTATTAACACACATATGTGTAATCTAGAAAAACGGCATAGGCGATCTTATTTGCAAAACAGAAATAGAGACACAGAAATAGAGAATAAATGTATGGACACCAAAAGGCAAAGGCAGGGGAATGAATTGGGAGATTGGGACTGGCATATATACACTTCTACTTATAAAATAGATAATTAATGAGAACTTATAGTATTGCACAGGGAACTCTACTCAGTTACCTGTAGTGACCTAAATGGGAAGGAAATCCAAAAAAGAGGGGAGATGTATATATATTGCTGATTCACTTTGCTGTACAACAGAAACTGACATAGCAATGTAAAGCAACTATACTCCAATTTTTTTAAATCAATATCAAGAAAGAATCGCACTGCCTTACAATTCAGGCTGCTTCAGAAAATCATTTTCCCTGATAAGGGTCTCTACCTTGACAAGACTGTAGTAAAAATTGCTCAAATTCTTTCCCACAGTGAGAGAAAGGCTAAAGTTTTGTGTGGACATGTGGTAAAAATTCATAAAAATCACCCTTCGGGCTATGGGGAGAAGGAATTCTGTGTCTGCATTTTTTTTCTTCTCAGAAATAAAAAGGGGGGGAAAAAACTATTCCTTTGGGGGCACCCAATGTACAGTTTCCAAGGGATCAGGTCACTGGCATCTCAGTGAGAAGTGAATCTGTCCTCTGGGCCCCTTTATATCCCAGACAGAGAAAACATGCTTGGGACATAAAGGTACAAGTCAACTTGCCCAGACCAGATTCACTTTTAGAATATCGTGAATAGATCTGTACTCTGAACAATAAAAGGAATCTGGGGAAGCAGAGCTATTCAATGACAGCAAAACAAATATTTATTGGATTACCGCCATGTACCATGCACATTTCTATGTGCTTGGGAAAAACAGTGAACAAAATAGTCTCCATTCTCCTAGAGCTGCCAACCTGGGACCACATGATAAATAGACATAAGAGGTCTAAGTCTGGGGGTGATAAGGGGTGTGAAAAAAAGCTTCAGAAGGTGGGATAAGGGTCTGGACAGAGCAGTGATGATTTGCAATGTGTGGTTCAATAAATGTCTGATAAAGGGACGTTTAAAATGAGAGAGAGGTGAAGGAAGCCAGGGAGCAACCTCTGTGGATTCTTAGCAGGGAAGAGTAAATGCAAAGGCCCTGAGATTGGACTACACTTGGGAGCAGGCTAGGGGAGGAAGAAAAGAGGTGAGATCCAGGGTGTCCTTTGGAAAGCAGACACAGAGGATACCATCCTAATGCTCCCAGATTTTACCCAGACACCCTCAAATGCCCACTCACACACCGTCTGTGGACAGTTCCTGCCTCTGCCCTGGATGAAATGTGAGTAGGTCCCATGCTCAGAGTGTTTTAAAAGAGCTTGCTTACATTACACCTGCCAACAATCTCAGTTCAGTCATTAACGTGGAGGTGATACTTAGGTAATACTTAAAAACTTGCAAATGGCATTCACAATTTCGTCCCCCATCTCAGGCTTGCTTTCTGTGGTGGGAAAGGGCAGGCTTGCATTCTCTTTCTCTGCACTGCATCATTACCACTCTTGCCCTTGACTGCTAATGGCAGTTTCTTCAGTTCCAGAGTTGAAGAGGGCACAGACAGGAAAGATAAAGGTGACAGAGGGCCTCACTAGCTGGCACTGTTATGAGTTGGCATCCAGGTTCCCTGGGCTTGGCAGGCATGTGCCACTGTTTCTTGTCCCCATGGGAGCACTTCTATGGGTTCTTTGAAAATGCCCCTGACTTTTCTAGTGACCCCTTGTCTGTGGTTACCAGATGTCATTTCACATGAGTTGGCTCTGGCTGGGGGCTTACAGCTCCTCCCTCAGCCACCGGGCAGCTGGAGAGCGATGTCCTGTGGCTTTCTGCTGCCCTTTCCCAAGCCCTCCCTGGACCCAGCTTGGGAGGCACCTAGAGCCACCCCAGGCTGACTCTCACACAGGTAGTCTTGTTTGCCATGAACTATTCCCTCTCTGTCTTAATCAGGAGTCCACTGTGCCCTCAAGTCCACGGGATACAACTACTCAGTCATTTCAACTGGTCACTGGGCATCCAAGCTGGACTTCCAAAGAAGGTAACCAAAAACCAGGATCCTGGCTATCTGCCCCACTCCAGACAACACAGGTGGTCGTAGAAGCCAAGAGGGTAGCTGGAGATTAGAGAGCAGGGTTTCTTTAGGAATAGCTGTTGGCATGTTCCCATCTCCTCTGCCTCCCCAGATGCAGAAAGGGAGCTAGTGGTCTCCCCGCTTTCACCCACTCAGGCAATGGCGAGAGAAGCTGCAAAGAGACCACTTAGGAACAGGGAAGTAGTTGGCACTTGGTTTCAGCTGAAACTTAGACAAAGGCTCATCCCATTTTAACATCCCATTACACAGCCAATTACAATACTCTCAAATGTTTATTTAGATGGGTGTGTTATGCCTGGTTAAACTTAAAAATACGCCTGGTGCATCACTTTACCCTAAATAACATTTGTGAGAAGGAGAAAGCTGTGTGTGAGTTCAGGTCCAAATATGACCCTCAAACAACAAAAAAAATCTCTTAATCCTCACAACTAAGACTATTTTGTCACAAATGTATGTATTTCACAGTGTGCCTCTAAGCTATTGTCCACAGAGTATTTCAAAAAGCCTAGGATAGATGTATCAAGACAAAAAGGAAGGGAAAACCATCTTTTGATGGTAACATGGGGGTAGTGAGTGGGGTTAAGTGTTTGAGGCCTGGATTCTGTTACATACTTATTCCATACCTTACTTACAGCTCACTAAAGTTTGATTGCTTGCTAAAGTTCTCTGAGCCTCAATTTCCTACCCTGAAAAATGGGTACAATCGTAGTGACCTGATGGGATCACTGTAATAAATAAGATCACACTGGTGCAATGTATAACATATGGCGAGCATTCAACAAATGATATGATTGTTATTATTAGAGTGGACTGTAAGCTTCCAAAACTTTCCTTCAAGAGGAACAAAGGACCAATCCCACGTCCAGGCCACCAGACAGCTCAGCCACAGTGGACAGAGCTGGGAATGGGCCCAGGGGACCTCTGGAGCATGAGGCCACATGGCTCGCCTTGGAGAGCTGGGTCTCCTGCTTCTAAATGACTCTCTTTCTTCTGCTGGTCCCCACCAATTTCTGGACTTAATCCCTCAGAGCCAACAATAGCTCAGCCTCAGTCCCAGTCCTCCTCCACACCCCCCGCTCTCCCCAAGCCTCTGGTTGCTGGAATTCAGGAACTGGGACCTGCAGCCCCATGCCTGCCTCATGGTCGCAGCCGGAGAACTGGACCCTGTCATCTGAGACTAACCCACTCTTTACCAAGAGGCCAACAGCAAAATACTACAGACCTTGCAGACACACCCTCATCTTCCTACCTCTGCTGGAAGGCTGTGCCAGACCCAAAAATGTTTTTCTGGGCCTCAGAATTGAAGGCAGACCAAAAAAGCACAGAGCGTTTGGGCCAGTCAAGGCCCTGGGGATCCCAGTTGGACTGAACCAAATACCCAGCTCCAGATTCAACAGTGGACAGCCCCATGGCAAACCACAAACCTCAGAGCCCAGGGGAGAGAACTTGCTGGGAGGAAGAGGGCTAAATCCACAGTGTCAAATGCATTAGATAAAGATGCTGCTGATGAGAGAAACTCATCTTCCAGAGCTTCCATGAGAACCATTTAAAGCGAGAATGGTTTCCAGAGTAACTACAAGGAGCAGTCATGGTCCACCTGGCCTTTTACTGAGGCCCTCTGCCCACCCCCCTCCAGATTTACTGCGCTTCCTGCCCCCCTTCCATTACAGAGGATAAATAACTCTTGGAAGGAGTTCTTTAGAGCTCATTTGGGGGCATGCCTGCAAACTAGTATTTTTTCCCACTGGCAATATAAGATCTAAACTACCACTTCAGAAACGTAATTACTGTTTGCAGCCTCACTGGAAATCACTATTGGTCGAAGCCTTTGTGGATGTGGTAAGCATTACCATATGTCAGGTTCTTAACGAGGTACAAAATGATCGTCTGAAACACACGCACCGGGACGGGCTTTCCCTTTTAGGTTCTGTGACATGTAGAAACATGCCACATGGATCAATGAATCTCATGGCATAGGCATATATCAATTATCAAACACATGCATAAGAGCATCTTAATCCACTCAGCTTCCCAGGGGTGAATATCTTTGCTTTAGGATTTTCCCTGAATGATGTAGTGATCAAAAATGATCTTGGAAAAGGGATCTTGAGTAGCATACACTTTAACCATCAAAAAAAAGTACCTATAATATTTATGGAAAATTCCTAGATTGGAACACCAGTAAGTGTAAGATTCTGATACATACACTGAAAAAATTAACATTCTCTTAAATCAGGGTTTCTCAACCCTGACACTATTGGCATGTCAGGCTGAACAATTCTTTTTTTTAGCAGTTATTTATTCGGCTGTGTGGGGTCTTAGCTGTGTAATGTGGGATCTTTTGTTGTGCTGCGTGAGCTCAGTAGTTGCCGCTCATGGGCTTAGTTGCTCTGCGGCATGTAGGATCTTAGTTCTCCAACCAGGGATCAAACCTGCCTCTCCTGCATTGCAAAGTGAATTCTTAACCACTGGACCACCCGGGAAGTCCCTGAATAATTCTTTGTTGTGGAGGTTGTCGTGCATGCTGTAGGATCTTCAGCAGCTTCCCTGGTCTCTACCCACTAGATGCCAATAGCATCTCTGCCCCAACTTGTGACAACCAAAAATGTCTTCAAACTTTGACAAATCTTCCCTGAGGGACAAAATCACCCCTTGTCGTGAACCATGGTCATAAGTACATCAGGAACTCTATCAGGACATTCTGACAGCATGATTTCAAGGTCTTCTCCCATTCTTCTTCCCAGAGCATCCCAGGCATGCAGACCATGTTTTTCTTTCTCAGTGGCTGCCACGGTTCTTGGATATGAGCTGTGTGACCTTAGGCAAGTCACTTCACTACTCTGAATTATAGGAATGATAATGTCACAATAAACTGTGGAAAATTCTGAAAGGGATGGGAATAACAGACTACCTGACCTGCCTCTTGAGAAATCTGTATGCAGGTCAGGAAGCAACAGTTAGAACTGGACATGGAACAACAGACTGCTTCCAAATAGGAAAAGGAGTACGGCAAGGCTGTATCTTGTCACCCTGCTTATTTAACTTATATGCAGGGTACATCATGAGAAACGCTGGGCTGGAAGAAGCACAAGCTGGAATCAAGATTGCTGGGAGAAATAACAATAACCTCAGATATGCAGATGACACCACCCTTATGGCAGAAAGTGAAGAGGAACTAAAGAGCCTCTTGATGAAAGTAAAAGAGGAGAGTGAAAAAGTTGGCTTAAAGCTCAACATTCAGAAAACGAAGATCATGGCATCTGGTGCCATGGCAAATAGATGGGGAAACAGTGGAAACAGTGTCAGACTTTATTTCTGAGGGCTCCAAAATCACTGCAGATGGTGACTGCAGCCATGAAATTAAAAGACGCTTACTCCTTGGAAGGAAAGTTATGACCAACCTAGATAGTATATTGAAAAGCAGAGATATTACTTTGCAAACAAAGGTCCATCTAGTCAAGGCTATGGTTTTTCCAGTGGTCATGTATGGATGTGAGAGTGGGACTATGAAGAAAGCTGAGCACCGAAGAATTGATGCTTTTGAACTGTGGTGTTGGAGAAGACTCTTGAGAGTTCCTTGGACTGCAAGGAGATCCAACCAGTCCATTCTAAAGGAGATCAGTCCTGGATGTTCATTGGAAGGACTGATGCTGAAGCTGAAACTCCAATACTTTGGCCACCTGATGCGAAGTAGTTGACTCATTGGAAAAGACTCTGATGCTGGGAGGGAGTGGGGGCAGGAGGAGAAGGGGACGACAGAGGATGAGATGGCTGGATGGCATCGCCGACTCAATGGACATGAGTTTGGGTGAACTCCGGGAGTTGGTGATGGACAGGGAGGCCTGGCTTGCTGTGATCATTGGGTTGCAAAGAGTCGGACACGACTGAGCGACTGAACCAGCTAACTAATGTCTATCTACTGCCTCAAGAAGATCTTAGGTGGTTTGGATGAGACAATTGTTGAGAAAACACTCTGCAGATTCTGATATAAACCTATATCATTACAGTCTTCCCTAGTTGAGTTCACTGAATGGCCAGGCACGGCGAGTTAGAAAGCAGTCAGGAATAATCTTTCAGCCGCAAACCCCCCAAAAAGGGAAACTTGTTATCTCACAGAATAGGTGGTCCAGAGGTAGGCCCAGCCTCCAGGCACGAGACAATCAGAGATCCAGCTCCATTTCTCTGATCATTTGGCTGCCTTCCTCCTTTTTGTGCTGGCTTTTTCTTCAGTCTAACTTGCCTCATGGTCACAACATGGCTGCCAGCATACTGGTAACAACCCACCCCCTTATTCATTTCCAGCAAGAGAGGTAACCTCATCCTGAAAAACATAGAATTTAAGTTTTCCCTTTCTATTGGTCTGATTCAGCTTGGGACACAGCCCACCCCTTGAGTAGTCATGGTCAACTGGCGAGGGCCCTGTGCTGATGGGCTCAAGCTTACAGTCCTGAAGCAATCACCAGCACGGTGGCATATATACATATATAGAATCATCCTTGGCCTAGACTTGGAGTCAGATCCACAACAGAAGCTGGGGATGGACCAGCTTCCTTGGAGCCCTCTGGCAGCATTTCCTCCCTTTATCAAGTTGGGGTTGTATTAGGAAGGAGGAAGCCAGGAAGCAGGTACTCTGCTAGGCAACCAACAGTGTCCAGACCAGACAGCTTGACTCAGATTCTAAGCACATCTTCAAGGAGTCTGGTGCATCCTTAGGAGCCAAGATATTGAGAAAAAGCAAAAATTTCCCTGCCTTCCTTGCCTGATTGACTTGCATTTTTCTTTAGGCATTTCCTTGAGATAAAAGAATGAAAGAACTGGAACAAGAAGGGAAATAAGAAAAACTACTGTCCTCTCTGGCTCATTCTCTTTCTTCACAGAATTCTCGGGTTTGTAACAGTGACCACTGATGTCATGGCAACAGGAAATGCAGTGTTATGGGCTTAGTCCAAAGGAATACGATCTGTACAAACTTTTACATGCAGGCTGAGGCCACCTCCCCATTGTAAAGGCCCTCTTAGTGCCAGCCTTCCTTTTTCCATCCTCACCAGATCAACCCACATCACTGACAGTGCCTGAGGCTTTATATCAGGCAGAGAGGGAGAAAGAAAGGCTGCAGATGTGGCCTCCCCCATCAGAGATGTCTGTCCTCAAGGGATTTTTGGCATTTTGAAAATATAGCACAAGCCTCTCATAACTATTAAATGTTTCCAAATGAACACTGGTTCTTTCTGCCTTGTGAACAAAGGGCATTGTTAGGTGCTCCCCCATGCAGCACCATAGATCAGACAAACACTAGCCTTACATAAATCCTCCATATCCGCCAGGGCAGATTTTCTTTAAGTGAGTGGCTTGTGAAAGCCTCGAGGGGGCTTATTAAAAATGATGAATGCAAAAATAATTTTTAAGCCTTCCTTGTCTCCCTATTGCCTAAAGGATCAATTCCACATTCTTCAGGCATGACATTCAAGGCTGACATGGCCCCTTCTTTCCTCTCTAACAGTCTGACTCCTCTCCCAGCCTGGTCCAGCAGCTCCCAGTTCCTGAAGCTCCTCTGTCTCCTGTCCTGTCCTTCCTTCACCCCTCATTGTTTTCCAATCTCCAGTTAAATTAATTGAAGCCTCTTCCAGAATCCTCATGCCCCAGGGCTATTTAAATCATCTACCCTTTATGCCATCACCATATCCCCGACAGCAGAAGTTCTGAATTCTGGTTGCACAGCGGAGTCACCTGGGGAACTTTAAAACAATATTGATTTCAACTCAGACCAACCAAATCAGAATGTAGAGGAAGGACGTGCACTTGCTTATTATGAAATATCTATGGCAAGTAGTGAAATGAAATACTGGACCTCTGCACTCAGAGTGCCTGGTTTGAATTTCAGCTCCTCCTCTTTCCAGGCTTCTGACCTTTGGGCAAAGTACTTAACCTCTGTGCGCTCTCAATTCCTTACCTTTCAAATTAAGGCAAAAAATAGCCCCCACTTTGTTGGGTTGTTGAGAAGATTAAATGAGTTAAATCATTACTGGCACTTAGTATGTGCTCAATTAATGCTAGTTATGATGAATGCATCAGTTTTTCTAGAAGACTTAAAACAACTTGATAAAACCTGACCCTTCTTCCTCTCTGCTGAGCATAGGGTACACACATGACTTTTTTTTTTAAATGATTAAATGCATGCATGAATGAAGATGAATTATGATTTCAGGAAATTCGGAAGATTTAAATAGAAGTGGCCCATGAGCAAACCGTGAAAACCGAACAGGCTTGTGAGAGGCAGATGAGGGGTGGTAACATACTCCAAAAAGAACAGTAATAAGAGCGTGAGCTAAGACACTGATGCGCAAGGTGTAGAGAAAGGACCAAAAGTCGGGTGTGCTAGGGTCAAAGGAGAGGATTACAGAAGAGAATTGCAGTGAGATGGTTTGCAAAGTACTATAAGTTGGGCCATTTCATGAAAAGTTCATTAAGGAATTTGGGCTTTATTCTGCAGAGATGAGTGGACTGTGAAGAAGAATTCTGAGGAGGCTAATGCATAGTGAGAGCTGTGTTTTAGGAAGGTGATCCTTTCTAACCAGAAGGAAAGGTGATCTGGAGCAAAAAAGCAAGGAGAGGGTTTGGAAGTTACTGTAGCTTCTCATTTGGTATCAACACTGTCTGTATATGTTAAGTCTTCCCAAGAGAGATCATTTTATCAATTTGTTTTATTAACATATGTGCATAGTTTAAAGATTTGAACAGAACAAAACTGTAAAACTCGCTCCTATCTCTGATCACCCAGTTCTCTTTCCCTGAAGCACCCACTGTTACTGAAATTAAAAAGATTAGAGGGGTGGGATGGGGAGGGAGGTGGGAGAGATGCTCAAGTGGGAGGGGACGTGGGTAAACCTGATTCATGTTGATGTTTGGTAGAAACCAACACAATACTGTAAAGAAATTATCCTTCAGTTAAAAATAAATAAGGTTAAAAAAAATTATGAGAGTACTATAAACAACTGGGCTTCCCTGGTGGCTCAGATGGTAAAAAATCCACCTGCAATGTAGGAGACTCAGGTTCAATCCCTGGGTCAGGAAGATCCCATGGAAAAGGGAATAGCTATCCACTCCAGTATTCTTGCCTGGAGAATTTCATGGACAGAAATTCCCTAATGGGCTACAGTCCATGGGGTCACAATGAGTCAGACACAACTGAGCAACTAACACTTTAACTTTTTTCATGAGTAACTGTACGCCAACAAATTGGATAATCTAGATGAAATGAACAAATTCCTAAAAACACAAAGCCTACTGAGACTAAATTATGAATAGAAAATCTGAGTAATCTATAACTAGTAAGGAGAATGAATCAGTAATCAAAAATCTTACAACAAAGAAAAGCTGTGGACCTGATGATTTCACTAGTGAGCTCTACTAAACATTTAAAGAAGAACTAATACCAATTCTTCTCAAACTTTTTCTAAAAATTGAAAATTACAGGGCACTTTTAATTCATCTTATGACTTCCCTGGTGGCTCAGACGGTAAAGCGTCTGTCTACAATACGGGAAACCTGGGTTGGGAAGATGCCCTGGAGAAGGAAATCGCAATCCACTCCAGGACTATTGCCTGGAAAATCCCATGGATGGAGGAGCCTGGTAGGCTACAGTCCATGGGGTCGCAAAGAGTCGGACACAACTGAGTGACTTCACTTTCACTTTTAATTCATCCTATGATGCCACCATTACCTGGATACCAAACCAAAGATGCTACAAGAAAAGGAAAGCACAGTTTCCCGTATCAATACAATATCTCTTATGAATACTGATAGCAAAAAATCCTCAACAAAATATTAGCAAACTGAATTCACTAGCATATTAAGATAATTATACACCATAACCAAATTGGATTTATTCCTATAATGCAAGGATGGTTACATACACAAGAATCAATTAATGTAATATGCCATGTTAACAGAATGAAGGAGAAAAATACCACACAATCATTGCAATTGAAGCAGAAAAAACACCTGACAAAATTCAACACCATTTCATGATAAAAATGCTCAAAAAACTAGGTAGAGGAGAAAGCAGCATCATCCTAATAAAAGCCATACATGAAAAATGCACAACAAATGTTATGCTCAATGGTGAAAGACTAAAGGCGTTCCCTCTAAGGTCAGAAGAAGGGCAAAGACGCCTGCTTTCACTACTTCTATCCAACACAGTACTGGAAGTTCTAGCCAGAGCAATTAGGCAAGAAAAATAAGTAAAAATACCGTCCACTTTAACCTATGCACATGGAAAGGAAGAAATAAAATTGTCTCTGTTTGCAGATAATGTGATCACGCATGTAGAAAATCCTAAGGATTCCACAACAGAATTGTAAAACTAATAAATGAATTCAGCAAAGTAGTAGGCTCCAACATCAACACACAAAAGTCAGTTGCATTTTTATACATTAACAATGAACAATCAGAAAAAGAAATTAAGGAAACAATTCCATTTACAGTAGTAACAAAAAGAATAAAATACTTAGGAATTAAATTTAATCAAGGAGGTAAAAGACTTGTACAATGAACTCTGCTGCTGCTGCTGCTGCTGCTGCTGCTAAGTCGCTTCAGTCGTGTCCGACTCTGTGTGACCTAGACAGCAGCCCACCAGGCTCCCCCGTCCCTGGGATTCTCCAGGCAAGAACACTGGAGTGTGTTGCCATTCCTTCTCCAATGCATGAAAGTGAAAAGTGAAAGCGAAGTCGCTCAGTCGTGTCCGACTCTTAGCAACCCCATGGACTGCAGCCTACCAGGCTCCTCCGCCCATGGGATTTTCCAAGCAAGAATACTGGAGTGGGGTGCCATTACCTTCTCCAACAATGAACTCTACAGAACATTAATTACTGAAAGAAACTAAAGAAGGTATAAACAAGTAGGAACATCACATGTTTGTGAATTAGAAGACTTGGCATTGTTAAGACATCAGTTCTATCCAAAGCAATCTACAGATTCAATGCACTATCAAAATCCCAATGATACTTTTTGCTGAAATGAAAAAAAAAATACAAAAATGTATACGGAATATTGAAGGACCCCAAATATCTAAAGCAATCTTGAAAAAGAAGAGAAGGGCTGTAGGACTAGCATAAATACAGACATACACACCAATGGAACAGAACATAGGGCCCCAAATTAACCCTCACATATGTGGTTAAATGATTTTCTTGCCAAGATCATTCAATGGGGAAAAGGCAGTCTCTCCAACAAATGGTGCCAGGAAAAGTTGATATACATACACAAAAGAAAAAACTTGGACCCTTACCAAATACCATATACAAAAATTAACTCAAGTGGATCAAAGATCTAAATGTAAGACCTAAAACTATAAAACTCTTTTTGTGTGTGTGTGTGTGTGTGTGTGTGTGTGTGTGCGCGCGCTCCTATAATTGGTCTTTATTTTTTTTTTTAATTTTATTTTATTTTTAAACTTTACAATATTGTATTAGTTTTGCCAAATATCAAAATGAATCTGCCACAGGTATACATGTGTTCCCCATCCTGAACCCTCCTCCCTCCTCCCTCCCCATTCCATCCCTCTGGGTCGTCCCAGTGCACCAGCCCCAAGCATCCAGTATCGTGCATCGAACCTGGACTGGCAACTCGTTTCATATATGATATTTTACATGTTTCAATGCCATTCTCCCAAATCTTCCCACCCTCTCCCTCTCCCACAGAGTCCATAAGACTGTTCTATACATCAGTGTCTCTTTTGCTGTCTTGTACACAGGGTTATTGTTACCATCTTTCTAAATTCCATATATATGCGTTAGTATACTGTATTGGTGTTTTTCTTTCAGCTTACTTCACTCTGTATAATAGGCTCCAGTTTCAGAGCATCACAACATTGGGTTTGTTTTATGATATTAAATATAAATTTATTTATTTATAAAAAATATTTGCAAATCATATATCTGATAAGGGATTAATATCCAGAAAGTATAGAAAAACTTCTAAAATTCAACAACAATCAAAACACAATCTAATCAAAAACTGGGCAAAGGACTCAGACAGACATTTCTCCAAAGAAGATATACAAATGGCCAATAAGCACATGAAAAGATGTTCAACATCACTAATCATTAGAGAAATGCAAATCAAAACTACAATGAGATACCATCTCACACCAATTAGGATGACTTCCCTGTAGCTCATATAGTAAAGAATCTGCCTGCAATACAGGAGACCTGGATTTGATCCCTTGGTCGGAAAGATCCTCTGGAGAAGGGAATGGCAACCCACTCCAGTATTCTTGCTTGGAGAATCCCACAGACAGAGGACCCTGATGGGCTACAGTCCGTGGGGTCTCAACGAGTCGGACACGACTAAGCAACTACCACTACCACTTCTGCTATCGAAAGAAACAGAAAATAATAAGTGCTGGGAAAATGTGGAAACACTAGAACCTTTGTACAATATTAGTGGGAATGTAAAGTAATACAGCCACTCTGGAAACCAGTATGGAGTTTCCACAAAAAAATTAAAAATATAATTACCATATGATCCAACAACTTCATTTCTGGGTATAGACACAAAAGAATTGAAGACAGGGTCTCAAAGAAATATTCTTACACCCATGTACATAGCAACTTTATTCACAATAACTAAAACACACAAGCAATCCATGTGTCCATCAGCAGATAAATAGATGAGGAAAATATGGTATATATTATTCAGCCTAAAAAAGGAAAGAAATTCTGACATGCGCTACAATATGAGTGAACCTTAAGAACATTATACTATTTGAAATAGGCTAGTCACAAGAAGAAAATACTATATATGAGGTACTTAGAGTAGTCAAAATCATAGAGCCAGAAACTAAATGGTAATTTCCAGGAGAATGGGGAGTTACTGTTTAATGGATCTGGAGTTTCAATTTTACAGACAAAAAGAATTCTTAAGATGGATAATGGTGATGATAGCATTTTATGGATGTATTTCATATTGGTGAAGTGTACACTTAAATATGGTTAAGATAAATTTCATGTTTTTGTATTTTACCATACTTTTTTAAAAATGGAGGAAAAACACTGAAGAACCATACAAAATAAGGTGGCATTATTATTTATTACCAATAATCAGCTGTTTTCTAATTCTAGGCAGCAAGAGAGTTAATTAAATTGGCTGGCTACTCTATTTATGCATACTTTTATCTCACAATCAGCCTTCCTTTACCTTACCAGAACTTCATATTCAGAACTCTATACTACATCTCACAATTTATAAATCTATGAATCAGTAACTCATTCTTTTGGAAACCTCTATTGTTCTGTTTTTGTTAGAAACCTGGTGAGCACATGAGATAGTAAGTTTCCAACATCACTGTGTACCCCACAGCTCCTTCACATTGAACTGCCTGCAGAAACTGTTCAACAATACTGGTGGTCATCCTTATCTCGTTTCTGTAAAGGCTAAGAAAGGGTTTGCATTTTTTTTCACATGTTTCAAAAGGCATATTTACACTTGAAATATGTAAGTAAATGAACCAAGGAAAGAGAGAAAATGCAGTGGTAAGAAAGAAACCTCAGAACATTCTGATTCTAAGGGACCAGAGTGATTCTGGTTGCGGTGCATTACTGATGAGTCAGCACTTGCGGGATATTTCCTCGGGGGTTAGTATGTTTCCTGGAATCCTGTTGTTTTTTTATCCACCCACCCCTTTGTGTGAAGGTCAGGTCTATCATGTCTTCTTAAGTTGTAGGACAGATCTGAAGGCCCCTTTCTCTGCAATCCCATCTTCCCTTTAAGTTTGTTGACTATTAACAATGCTTATTGAAATATAATCCACATGTCATAAAATACACCTCTGAAGTATACAATTCGTAGCTTTCAGAGTAGTCACAGATTGTCTTCGTTTTGTTTCCTTTCTTTATTTCCTTGGGAAAAGAAAGAGCCCTAACTATTCACTCATGGATTCAATATATTTATCGAGCCCATAAAAGATCATATAAAAATTCCTGCCTTCATGGAGCTTGCATTCCAGTGAAGAACACAAACAATAAACAAATACAATAAGCAAAGTACAGAGTATGTCAGAGGTGGTAAGTGACTGAAAAAAAAAAAAAGATAATAGGGAAAGGATGATTCTTGGTGGTACTCAGTCATGTCCAACTCTTGGGACCCCATGAACTATAGCCTGTCAGGCTCCTCTGTCCATGGGAGTTTTCCAGCCAAGGATACTGGAGTGGGTTGCCATTTCCTTCTCCAGGGGATCTTTCCAACTCACGGACTAAACTTATGTCTCTTGCATTGGCTGGTGAATTCTTTACCACTGGCACCACTTAGTAGGGGGTACCACTTGACGGTGGGTGGGAGAGGGATTGCAATTTTAAGGTGAGTGATTAGGGAAAATCTCAGGAGAAGATAACATTTAGCAAAGACCTGAAAGAAATAAGGGAGTAAACCCTGTTCTGATCTGGGGGAAGAGCATCCAGGTAGAGTTAACAGTAAGTGCAGAGACCCTGAAGGGAGAGATGTGCCCAGAGCTTAATAAGTGAGAAGAAGAATGGAGGGAAGAGAGGTCAGAGGGCCAAAGGCAGCCAAATCTCATGGGGTCCTGAGCCATTTGCCTGGATTTTTGCTTTTCTTCTAAGATAGAGACCCACAGAAGTTTTGATCTGAGGAATGCCGTGACCTGATTTGCTTTGAAGAGGATCACCGTGGCGGCTGTGTGGACTTCAGTTTGCAGAAGAAGAAGGAAATACCCTAGTTAGGAGGCTAATTGCTTTAATCCAGGTGAAAGGGGGCATGGCCTGGACCAGATGGCAATGGTAAAGATAGGATGAAGCAGTTAGAGTCTGGACAAATTATGAATGTAGAGCCAACAGTCTTGGTTGATGGAAAAGATGTGCAGGACAAGAGAAAGAGAAATCTAGAATGACTCGCAGACAAAGGAACCTACAGGTACACTGACAGATGACTGGACAAAGTTGTGGTACATATACACAATGGAATATTACTTAGCTATAAAAAGGAATACACTTGAATCAGTTCTAATGAGGTGAATGAATCTAGAGCCTATTATACAAAGTGAAGTCAAAAAGAGAAAAGCAAATATAGTATATTAATACATATATATGGAATCTAGGAAGATGGTACTGATGAACCCATTTGCAGAGCGGCAGTGGAGACGCAGACAGAGAACAGACCTGTGAGCACACTGTGGGAGGGAGAGGGTGGGATGGATGGAGAGGGCGGCGTGGAAACATAGAAATGACCATTTGTCAAATAGATACAGTGGGGATTTGCTGCATGACTCAGGGCGCTCAGACAAGTGTGCTCTGTGGAAACCTGGAGAAGCGGCATGGGGTGGGACGTGGGAGGGAGATTCAGGTGGGAGGGGAAGGGGACATATGTATATCTTGGCTGATTCATGTGGATGTATGGCAGTAACCAACACAATATTGTAAAGCAATTATCCTTCAATGAAAAAATAAATAAATTAAAAAAAATTTTTAAAGTCCAGTGCCAGATGACAACAGCCAATTGGTGAAGCTAGTTAGGTGGGTCAGGAAGCAGATTAATATACTGCATTTATCCCAACAGGAAACATGTGAGCTGATCTGCAGTTTCTCAAACTAGTAAAAGACAAAAAAAAAAAATTTGACTTGTTATCACATTATTTCCAAAATATGACCCAGCTAATTAAGTATCAAATTGCCAATCATATACAGTGTATGATTATTTCTATTTTGAAGGAAAAAACATTTTCCTTTTACTTAGCTAGTGGTCAACTACCTTAATTGGGAAATTTAACACATTACAGCTGTTGCTGGAAATTAGCAAAGGGACAGTTCTGCTTGAGGTTACTCTTGCTGCCTAATTTGTTTGTAATAAAGCCTTTCAACTATCAGTTTTAAGTTGATAGTATCAACTGTTTGTATTACTACCCTAGCTATAATCTAATAATTGCTTTTTGTTAATAAACTCTGCACAGAAGTGTATCTACATATTAATTATATGCTTGCTCTAGGCTTAGCTAGTACCAGATTGTGTTCCTCTCTTTCCAAATCTCCAGGCAGTGACATCACTTTGGTGACTTCAAAATCACCCACGGTGGGAGGATTTATGCCACAGAAATTGACAAATGCTTTAAATCAGAGCTTCTTTTCCAGACAGCAGGTTTTCTAGCACACCAGTGGACATAGCAGGGGGTAGAGTTATGAATGCCAGCTAAAACCTAAAAGCCACTCAGCAGTGGCAGGTGGGGGGTGAGGGCGTGGGGAGTGAATGTAGTGGGGGCCATCTGCCCCAGAGAGGAGGAGAGCTCTATCACCGACATTGTTTAGAATTGCTAGTTGATAAGGATAATAAAGAGCAGACCAACTTTAAGTCTTTAAATTCTCTACAGACCATATTCTTCCATATGGCCTAAGCCCAGGGTAGATCCTTCCCACCTACTGCCACCTCCATTCTAATCCTACTCACGGCCTGGTTATCATGTGTGTAACCTCTAATTTACCTTTCTAAGCCTTAGTTTCCTCATTTGTTTAACAGGGATCATAAAATCTGCTACTTTGCTTACTGTGCAGATTCTAGACAATATAGTGTGCACAGTATTCATTCAATTAATGATGGTATGAATAAACCTAAGGTTTCCTCATAGCCTTAAGAGAAGTTGGAACCCCTACGGATCAATAGCATCTTTGTATCCACTGTGCTTTCCAACCTCTGAGCATCTTTAAATGCTCTTCACCTCAACTTGGAGCCACTTTGTCTCCATCTCTCCGAGTTAACCCAATTGCTGCCACCTTCACGAGACTTTCTCTTATTCCCACAGCTGACATACTCTCTCTTTTCTCTAAAATTCTTAGGGACTTCTTGGCAACTCTCTGGATTAGAATCTTAATTTTAACAAGATCCCCAGATGTGTACATTAAGTTTTAGGAAGTCTTGTTCTAAATCACTCAAACTTTGCTGTACATTGGAATTACCTATGGAGTTTTGAAAAAGCCTGATGTCTAGATAGACCCCACTCTCAAGAGATTTTGATTCAATTAGTCTGAGATGCAGCCCGGACATGAGGGCCTTTCTTTTTTTTTTTTTTTTTCTTTTGTTCAGTTTTTTTAATTTACATTAAGAAAAACAAATAAAAAACTGAACCCCAAAGAAAGGAAAGGAACGCCTGCTTGGAACTCCCAGATGATATTAATATGTGGCTAAGTTTGAGAACCACTGGTCCATAAACTCCCCTTATTCTCCCTTTTGAAGCCTCAGTTCAGTTCAGTTCAGTCGCTCAGTCGCGTCTGACTCTTTGCAATCTCATGAATTGCAGTACGCCAGGCCTCCCTGTCCATCATCAACTCCCGGACTTCACTCAAACTCACATCCATCGAGTCGGTGATGCCATCCAGCCATCTCATCCTCTGTCGTCCCCTTCTCCTGCTCCCAATCCCTCCCAGCATCAGAGTCTTTTCCAATGAGTCAACTCCTCACATGAGGTGGCCAAAGTACTGGAGTTTCAGCTTTAACATCATTCCTTCCAAACAACACCCAGGACTGATCTCCTTTAGAATGGACTGGTTGAATCTCCTTGCAGTCCAAGGGACTCTCAAAAGTCTTCTCCAACACCACAATTCAAAAGCATCAATTCTTCAGCACTCAGCTTTCTTCACAGTCCAACTCTCACATCCATACATGACCACTGGAAAAGCCATAGCCTTGACTAGATTACTTTGTTGGCAAAGTAATGTCTCTGCTTTTCAATATGCTATCTAGGTTGGACATAACTTTCCTTCCAAGGAGTAAGCGTCTTTTACTTTCATGGCTGTAATCACCATCTTCAGTGATTTTGGAGCCCCCAAAAATAAAGTCTGACACTGTTTCCACTGTTCCCCCTTCTATTTGCCATGAAGTGGTGGGACCAGATGCCATGATCTTCATTTTCTGAATGTTGAGCTTTAAGCCAACTTTTTCACTCTCCTCTTTCACTTTCATCAAGAGGCTTTTTAGTTCCTCTTCACTTTCTGCCTGCACACTCTCTAATATTAAGATCATTTCTGTCCACGTATGTTTTTTCACTTCTATCAAACTGTGTCTTTTAAGAGCAGAACTATTTTTTAATTCCATCTTTATAACTCATCCCTAGGTATATAATAGGAGTTTGGTAAATGTTTATCGAGTAAACAGTGAATGAATTGCTTTTGTAATCTAGAACAGTTTGTAATCTAAAAATGTTCTGTAAATACCATAAGTGTGACTTTTGTCCTAATTTGAAGACTGGTTGAACATATTCAGGAAATTGCGGAATTATTTCCTCTTTAGTCTAAGACCACATCTCTGAAGAAGGGGAGGCTGGCAGCTAGAATGGGTTTTCTGAGAAAAACCTCTCTGGGGACCACTACAGCTGACCTCCTCCATCTCCACGTGTAGTTTACAGAGAGCCACAGCTTGAAATCTTAAGACTCTAGAGGGCAATGCAAAATGAGGCCGCCCCTCCCTACACTCTGTGCACGCAATTCAGAACTCTTGGCTGAAACATGATGATGTTATTGTTTTTTCCTCTCTAGGGTGCCATTTTGATATTTATGGGGATTGTTGTCCTCACTATGAAGGCATCTGTTATTGAAATGTTCCTTGGTAAGTACTTTTATATGTGTATCTGGATACACTTTAACATTCTCCTAACGTCCAAAGAATCTTGCCAAGAGGTTTAATCCAAGACAGAGCATATAAACAGTTCAGTGTATCTTTTTAGGATAAACATTTTGGAGAGATGTTTAACAGAATGTTAAATGTAGATCACATTCAGGATGTATGTCTATATATTTTTTTACATAAAACAAGTATATATTGCAGATGTAAGTCTACATATTACATGTTAAGCATACATACATAAACACATATTTGTGTGTGTGTATATTATTCAGCAACTGGAAAACATTTCACATAAAGCATATTGACAGATTCTGAATTTAGGAACCTTATTTCTTAATTTCTCAAAAAAAAAAAATTCTTTTCTCTGATGTGACCTTGTTGTTATTGTTTAGTTGCTGAGTCTGACTTTTTGTGAACCCATGGACTGCAGCATGCCAGGGTCCCCTGTCCTTCACTATCTCCCAGGATGTGTTCAAACTCATGTCCATTGAGTCGGTGATGCCATCCAATGATCATATCCTCTGTCATCCCCTTTTCTTGCCTTCAATTTTTTCCATCATCAGGGTCTTTTCCCTTATGGCTCAGCTGGTAAAGAAACTGCCTGCAATGTGGGAGACCTGGGTTCGATCCCTGGGTTGGGAAGATCTCCTGGGGAAGGGAAAGGCTATCCACTCCAGTATTCTGGCCTGGAGAATTCCATGAACAAAGAGTTGGACATGACTGAGCAACTTACACACACACACACATAGGGTCTTTTTCAATGAGTCAGCTCTTCGCATCAGGTGGCCAAAGCATTGGACCTTCAGCTTCACATCAGTCCTTCCAGTGAATATTCAGGACTGATTTCCTTTAGGATTGACTGGTTTGATCTCCTTGCTGTCCAAGGGACTCTCAAGAGTCTTTTCCAATACCACAGTTCAAAAGCATCAGTTCTTCAGTGCTCAGCCTTCTTTATGGTCCAACTCTCACATCCATATATGACTACTGGAAAAACCATAGCTTTGACTATACCGATCTTTGTCAAAAAAGTAATGTCTCTGCTTTGCAATTTGCTATCTAGGTGTACCATTGGCAACTCATACCTTTAGAGATGAAATCCTTTAAGCTTATCACCAGAGAACACAATTTGGGGTAGGCCCTTAAGGAGCAGCAGGTAAACCTGCTGAAAGAAAGAAAAGTGATGATGGCTTTGGCACTAAGCCCAAGGGTAATTCTTCTATTAATCCTGACCCTATAGGGCTGTGGCCACTCTGTGTCAGGCAGAGTGATCTTACAGGTCACTGTGAAGCTATTACCAGGGAAGGGTACAAAGGCCTTCTAGACAGTATTAGTTTGCTAGAGCTGCCATAACAAAATACCACAAACTCAGTGGGCTTACAACAATGAAATTTTATTCTTTCACAATTGTAGAGGCTAGAAGTCCAAAATCAAGGTGTCAGCAGGGCCAATTCCTTTAGAAGGAAATATGTTCTATGCCTCTCTTCTAGCTACTGGTAGTTTGCTGGCAATCTTTGCCATTCCTTGGCCTCACACCAATCTATGCCTTCACCTTCACATGGCATTCTCCCTCTGTGTGTGTCTGTGTCTATATTCAAATTTCCCCTCTTATAACCCCAGTCTTATTGGATTAGGAGCCTAGTATGAAGGACTGATGCTAAAGCTGAAACTCCAATACTTTGGCCACCTCATGCAAGGAGTTGACTCATTGGAAAAGACTCTGATGCTGGGAGGGATTGGGGGCAGGAGAAGGGGATGACAGAGGATGAGATGGTTGGATGGCATCACCAACTTGATGGACATGAGTTTGGGTGAACTCTGGGAGTTGGTGATGGACAGGGAGGCCTGGCGTGCTGCAATTCATGGGGTCACAAAGAGTCGGACACGACTGAGCGACTGAACTGAACTGAACTGAACTGATGACCTCACCTTTTGGCTTCCCTCTGACTCTGTGGTAAAGAATCCACCTGTCAATGCTCGTGTCAAGGGTTCAATCCCTGGGTTAGGAAGATCCCCGGAGAAGAAAATAGCAACCCACTCCATTTTCCTCCCTGGAAAACTCCATGGACAGAGGAGCCTGGCAGGCTATATATAGTCCATGGGGTCACAAACAGTCAGACATGACTGAGCCCACACATGACTTCATCCTTACCTAACTAATTACATCTGCAACCACTCTATTTACAGTCAAGGTCATCTTCTGAGGTTGTGGGGGCTAGGACTTCAATATGAAGTCCAACGTGAAGTCCTGTGAATTTAGGAAGGAGGGAAGGGACATAATTCAACCCATAATATACTCAGAATGCACAAGGTCTGTGCAGAGGGAGTCTACACAGCAGAACTGAGGGCTGGAGGAGAAAGAGGTGACACAGCTTAAAAGGCAAGGAGATTCCTGGCATGCTGGTAGGAAGCTGGGCTAGGAGGCTAGGGGAATCTTGTTCTGACTCTACCACTAACTTAGCAAGGAATATTCATGTTAAGAGCACAGGGTCCTTCGTTCCCACTTTGCCCTTCTGAGAGGCTGTCTCTGTCTACTAACCTATAGGTTAGTAGAGGTGGACACGGTGGGATAGAGGTGGGGCAGGAGGTCAGGAATAGGAAGGACTTAGCCACAGTAAAACAAACAGAACAAAACACAGAAACCCTGAGGCCAGTTCCCATTTGCCATGTCCCCCACATTGTGGAACCAAGAAGAACTTGACTGTCCTTCTTTGACCTGCCCCTCTCAACCTGCAAAATCCATTTCCCTTACTTTTGGCTCATCCCAAAAGTAAGAAATCAAAGTAGAAAAAGAAGATTCCTATTACAAAGTTCTTTCTCTATGTCCATATATGTCCCCCTCCCTGACATCTCTATGCATCTGCTTGTCACTATCCCAGGACTATTTCTCTCAAGTTCCCCATAACCTTCTTCAGCACTGTGACAGCCTCCCTGTCCCACATCCTTATCCAACTCATTCTCCACAACACACCCCGATTAATCTCCCTAAAGCCCGTATCTGATTCCACTCTCCTGATTTAACACTCAATGTTTTCCTTTTGTCTTTACAGTGGGAGCCCAGGCCTCTTAAAGCACTTTGCTTGCTGATGAGGCCTCTCTGATATGGCTCTTTCCATCCTTTCCTGCTCTCCTGTTAATCACAGAGCCCAATCCTGGCTTCCAGGGACGTGGAAAGTGCTGATTCTCTCATTCCCCTGAAAGTCGAGTCATTTATTTCCTGGACTTTTACTATGTGGTTCCGTTTCCTAGAATATTTTTCCTCTCACCCCCACACATCCCAACAGTCCTCCAGGAAGCTTCCTCTGCCCTCTAACTGATCAGATCATCTTCCTGTGAGCTTCCCTGGAGCCCTGTACTGATTATAACCTTGTAATGTTGTATTCATCTCAGGAGCCTGCTACCCCGACGCTGTGCATCACAAGCCCAGGAGCTGCGTCTTGCTCATTGTTGCATTTTAAGTCCTCAGCACATCTTACAGCCACTCCAAAAACATTGCCAAATAAAGTATTCTCTCAGGGATGTTGGATATTTCAGGTTTCAGAGTCTGAGTCTGATTCTGCACACCACAATTCCTGTGTGTGAGTTTTTTCCCCCACACCGAGTGATTCCTCAACACCAGCTGGGTGTCCTACAACTCAGTTCAATTCTGACACCATCTACCTGGAGATAGCATCAGATTCCACAGGTAAAGGCTCAGTCTCTCTCTCTCTCTCTCACACACACACACACACTCCAGATGCCAACTGCAAGTTGGGTTGTCACTTGCTCTTCTGACAAATTGGCCACAATCAGAGGTTCCCATGACCCTCTCCTTGGATTTGATTAACTTTCTGGAGCAGCTCACAGACCTCAGGAAACTAGTTTATTCACTAGATTACCAATTTATTACAAAGGATATTAAAGGATACATATCAACAGCCAGATAAAAGAGACACACAGGGCAAGGTACTCAACAAAGGAGCTTCTGTCCCCATGGAATTTGGGCCCAGCACAGGGGCTATTGGGAGAGCTCTGGTTTCTCAACATGGAAGCCCTTTGAACCCCCTCTTCTGGGGTTTTCATGGAGGCTTCATTACATAGACATGATTGATTAACTCACTGGCCATTGGTGATAGATTCAACCTCCAGCCCCTCTTTCCTCCTGGGAAATCAGGAGATGGGAATAAATTCCAACCCTCTATTCTGGGTTGGTTCCCCTGGCAACCAGCTCCGTCATCTTCAGGGATTTTCAAAAGCCAGCTCATTAACATAAACAGTTGTAACTGAAAGGGGCTTGTTATGAGTAACAAGACATCCATTTCACCTTTATGACTGATTTCAGGAACTGAGGACAAGAAATCAAATATTATAACAAAAGATGCTCTTATCACGGAGGATATTCCAGGGGTTTAGGGAGCTGTTAGCCAGGAACTTGGCCAAAAGGCCAAAATGTATATTTATCATAAATCACCATATCACACAGAACCAGCCAGTGATCCCCCAAAAGCCCTCTAAATTAATGCAATTAAGTGTTTAATCAATACATATCAGAGCTAGCATGGTTGCTCTAAATATGTGTAAACTTATGATGTAGCAGAGTTTTATGCTGCCCACTGTCATCGGAGCACCACGTAAATCAAGAGCTGCACTTATGGGGAGAAAAGACCCTAAAAAGCCTAAGGCTGCACCAGAAACATGCATTCTGGCTCCAACTTCTGTCCCCACCCCCTCAAAACCGGCAGATTTAGTCAAGATATCAACCTTGACCTTGGTTTCTTTTCTATAAAATAAAAAGATGACCTCCAAAGCTCCTCCCAGCTTCAATATTCAGTGATCTGAAGTATAATTTATTGATTTATGTGATTATAGAGAATAAGTTGTCCTTTTTCTGCCATTGAATTCTGATGTATTTGATGGTAGGTATTTCATTGAATATGCAACTCCAAATCAAAGCATAGGGGCAATTTGAGCTGATTTAAAATGATCTGTATTATGAATCAGCTTTTAAGAAGGCACTGTGAACACTGTTAAAGAGAACCAGAGCTGGCCAGTATTTAAAGCAGTAAAAACAGATGCTAATCAGAAACCACTGCGAGAGGGGAAAGGAGAGGCCAGTGTTATACTGGCTCAACTCCGAACACAACAAGAAAAAATGGGGATTTATAGCCAAGGCGCAGGTTGCAGAGGTCAGGGAATGGAAAAGACTGAGAGGATAGCAAGGGAATAGGGAGATTCTTGCAAAACTGACTAGACAGTATTCTTGCTAAAGGCAGACCAGAATGATCAGATATCAAGAGCACAAGATTCTCTCTAAACAAAATTCTTGCTAAAACCGCATGGTGGCGGCCCTACAAGGACAGACACACAAGCCCAAGGTCAAAGCCTTGTTGAGAAGAGGGCTTAGAGGAGCCTGACTAAAGTTGGTCAAGGAAAGAGTCCTTGTTAACACCACCTGAGTTAGTATCCTGAGTGGCACTAAGGGATCGAACAGGAAGTTGATGGGCTAGAATGAGACATTCTTATAAAAGTTCTAGACACATATTAAGCATTCAGTAAGTATTTACTAATTTGATCACTGGCTAGATGTTCTGGCACTTCATGTCTTTCCTTGAATGTAAATGGATTCTGATTATAATTTATTACCAACAGGAAAAGTGGAACACAAGTGCCTATTAACCATGCCAATGATTTTAGAAAGCATTTTTCATTATTACATCAATATGATATCAATATGAACAAATTAAAGAACAATTGTCTTTTTCTAACAAGAAAAGAAACATTTGGGAGAATGGCATTGAAACATGTAAAATATCATGTATGAAACGAGTTGCCAGTCCAGGTTCGATACACGACTGGATGCTTGGGGCTAGTGCACTGGGATGACCCAGAGGGATGGTATGGGGAGGGAGGAGGGAGGAGGGTTCAGGGTGGGGAATACATGTATACCTGTGGCGGATTCATTTTGATATTTGGCAAAACTAATACAATTATGTAAAGTTTAAAAATAAAATAAAATTTTAAAAAAAGAAACATTCTATAAAAAATATAGAATATATATATATGTGTGTGTGTGTATATACAAGAAATATACTTTGAAATGAGAAAAACACAGAAAATATAAAATAGGAATTATAATTCCACCATTATTAAAATTTTGGGATTTTTTTGTTCCAGGTATTTCTCTCTGTATATGTTTTAATTTTGTCAGAGTCAAGATTATGATTAGAGCTTTCCAGCTCGTTTAATCTTCTGCTACACATCATTCGTAATAAATGCTTTGTTTGTTGTTGTACTCGCTAAGTCATGTCAGATTCTTTGTGACCCCATGGACTGTGTGGTTAATAGGCACTTGTGTTCCACTTTTCCTGTTGGTAATAAATTATAATCAGAATCCATTTACATTCAAGGAAAGACATGAAGTGCCAGAACATCTAGCCAGTGATCAAATTAGTAAATACTTACTGAATGCTTAATATGTGTCTAGAACTTTTATAAGAATGCCTCATTCTAGCCCATCAACTGTATGGAGTCCATGGAGCCCACCAGGCTCCTCTGCCCATGGGATTTCCCAGGCAAGAAGCGGGTTGCTATTTCCAACTCCAGGGAAACTTCCCAACTCAGAGATCAAACCGCGTCTCCTACTTGGCAGGCGGAATCTTTACCACTGAACCACCTGTGAAGCCCTAATAAATGCTTAGGATTCCCCTATTGTTGGGACATGTTCAACCTTTCATTACTTCCAGATTGCTATTAGAAATAATGCTCTGGTATCCCCTTAGTGGTCCAGACTCAGTGTTTCCACTGTAGGAGGCGCAGGTTCTATCCCTGGTAGGAGAACTAAGATCCTGCATGCAGTGCTGTGCAGTTGAGGAAAAAAAAAAAGAAAGGAAAAGAAATAATGCTGTAATGAACATCTTTTACATAAATCTAAATCTTTGTCTATATTTTTGATTCAGTTCAGTTCAGTTGCTCAGTTGTGTCCGACTCTGTGCCACCCCATGGACTGCAGCACACCAGGCCTCCCTGTTTATCACCAACTCCCGGAGTTCATTCAAACTCATGTTCATCGAGTCAGTGATGCCATCCAACCATGTCATCCTCTGTCGTCCCTTTCTCCTCCCGCCTTTAATCTTTCCCAGCATCAGGGTCTTTTCCAGTGAGTCAGCTCTTCGCATTAGGTGGCCAAGTATTGGAGTTTCAGCTTCAACATCAGTCCTTCCAATGAATATTCGGGACTGATTTCCTTTAGGATGGACTAGTTGGATCCTAGTTGGATATTTCTGATTATAACTTGGGATATATTACTAGGTATATATTTTCTAGGACAAGGAATAGAAATGCTTTTTAAGGCTACTGAAATGTATTGCCCATGGCTTTCCAGAATGACTCTACCTGCTCAGAATTTACTAACCATGTACTGGACTGCCTTAATCCCAAATTCATGCCAGGAATAACTATAATCCTGAGTTCAATATTCAGTACACAATATGAGAAAATATAATGTCATTTTGCTTTAGCCTGCATTTTTTTAATCATTAATGAGATTTAACATTGTTTCAAGCTAACTCATTTGTATTTTCTCTATAAATTATCTGGATGATAATGTATTTAAACTGTTGAAGTTTTAAGCAATTACACCTCAGCCATCTTAACCATCCTGAAGGCCACATTAGAGAGAAAAAGAAGTAGAGAAAAAATTTTATTTGAAAAAATAATTTTAATATTTACTTTGTTTTGAAATGTCAGCATGACTAGTGAAAGGTGAGAACTTTTCATGTTAATCAAAATTGGAACACTGAATTCTTTAAAACTGAGAAGTATTGTTGCAGAGTTGGTAAATCATGATTGCCCTGGAACTTCAGACTCTAGACTTGATCTCCTCAAAGCCTCTAGATTCTAATGGCCTCAGTGGCCAGATAACTAACTACTCCCATGCAAGTGCTTTCAGACCTGTGTTCTGCTTTGACTTTGAAGTGAGCATCAGTCATCCATCTCTGTGCTCTGTCTGTTCCTACAAACAGGAATACAAGACAGATTTTCCTCTCACCCCAATTCTACAGGCAATAGCATTCCATTGCAATTCCAAGGTACCAAGAAGGGCCCTAATGATGAGGAATGAAGATTTGCTTCAGGGCACAAGCACTTTTGTAGCCTTACTGACCAGCCCTCCCCTTGAGGAGTGGTTTCTGGGCAGCTTTAATTAACAAGCATCTAAGCTGAGGGGAGGGCCTCTGTCTACCACTGTAAATAATGACTTTATTAACCACTGCTGTAAAAGTGAACCCAGCTCTGCATGTTTTCAGCCTGGAGAGTCTTGGGTGAGCAAAAGCGAGTGATGGGCTGGTCTTACTGAAATATTTATAGTCCTAATGATACTGAGACTTATAAACCACTCGCCACAGGCACACAGCCCCAGAAGGACAGAACTTGGTTTTCCACCAAGAACTGATAACCAAATTTATTACTATTTAGCTCTTTCTACTTAACTTGCATCATTTTTTCTATATATTTATTATCTTTTTTTAAAATTCTAGAATTCTAGCTATTTATTTTTGTGTATAAAATGAAGATGCGGTCTTTGGATAGAGTTAAATGACACAGAGACTACTATAAAAAATCAGACCTCCAGGACACTCACACCCACCCAAACCCCAGAAGTAAATAACACCTAAAAAATGTCTGCCTTCATTCTGCTTGGCTAGACTTTTGGTTTTCACTCAGTTCTCTTTTATGGTTCTGTTCTTGCAGGACATGGTATGTCAACTGTCCAGGCCTCAACGAGTGCTAAGCAGTCAGAACTGGGGATAATTCAGGAGGTACATCACTGGCACAGCCCAGCTAGAGAATCATAAGATATACAAAAATTTTTCTTAATCAACACTTGGTGACATTGCCACTTTTTCCTTCAAAGATAGTTGCCAGTTAAAGAATTCCTAAGTCCTGATTTATGCTTCAATCAAGCATCTATACTCTGTTAAATAAAAAATTTAAAAGGCACAGAAAGTAGGAAGTAAAATGCCTGTTTTAATTATTCTACTGCCTCATGTTCACCTCCAGAATCCCAACTGCATCCAGAAAATGGGTTTCTCAAAAGAGTGGCTAAAATGGAAGTAAGTTACAGCAGTACCGTCTTTGGGTAGGTAAGGGAGAAGAATTCCTGGAGAGGAAGGAATAAGAATAGAGACTGAGTAGCCTTTTGAAAGGAAAAATGTGCTTTTCTGTTTACCAGTACAATTAGTGTAGGTACAGAGGAATGAGAATTTTCAGACATTATTAATAAAAAATTGCTCTGAGAAATTTGCACAATATATGTCAAAAATTTAAGTGGGCATATCTTTCAGACAAGAAATTATATTTGGAATGTTATTTTAAGGAAATAATAAGAAATCCATGCAAAGAGGAAGCTATTTATATTAAATAAGGGGTTGGCTCAATTATGATACATCCGAGCACTGCAATATTTTGCAGGCAGTTAAGATTATTATGGGAGGAACGTTGAATGACCGGGAAAAAAAAAGGTCTCTACATATCTTTAAGTAGAAATATTGGGTTGGCCAAAAAGTTCGTGTGGATTTTTCCATAAGATGGTACCAAGAATGCCAATGAACTCTTTAGCCAAACCAATATGTTTATGACACCTTGTAAACAGTATAAGCATCATCAAAAATTTGTTTAAAAGCACCCACATGAATACACACATACAGAAAAAGCCTGAAAATGTTACACTTATGCTTTCATCTATATTTTCTGTAGTACTGTTTTTGTGCGTTTTTTATACTCTTCTACCAGCAATATCTATTATTTCGGTAATAAGGAAAAAACGGTCTATGTTATATTTTAAAAACATAAGGCTCAAAGGAAACAGCGTGGAACAGAAGAAAGAGCACAGGAAGGGCCTAGGCGCCCATCTCGCCTCTGTCATGCATTCCTGGGTCCAAGCAGAGCAGTGGGCTTCTCTAGACCTGTGTTCCTGTCTTTGAAAAGTAAAGATGGTGGAGTTGGTGTGGTGAAATTTAGAGACAGCAAAACAAAGGACAGATAGCCAAGAGATATTTTTGAAAGGCCCTTTCAGCAGAGGCTGAGAAAAGCACAAATGATACATCTTATTTCCTCAACCATAAAATAAGGGGAAATTAGTTTTACTAATGAGAATACTTCAACATGTGATTGAAGCAAGTATAAAGGTCAAAAGAGAGGAAGTATTTAGTGAAATAATACTGATTAGATTTTTTGCATTTTCTTCATGTAGTTTTGCTGGTGACCGGAATACAATCTAATCAAGAAATGATGAAGAAAATGAAAAGGCCCAAATTCAGTAAGTAAAGCTGCAATTCCTCACTAGTACAAGACTTGTGTCTTCCATGTGGAAGACTGTCACGCTTGTCTCAGTTAATTTGGAAAGTTTAGGGTTTTTTTTTTGTTTGTTTTGGGGTTGAGTTTTATTTTCTTATCTCAATTACTTTGCACTCAGACTAATTATGATTCTTAGTACCCTTTTGACTGTAGCCCACCAGGCTCCTCTGTCCATTGGATTTTTCGGGCAAGAATACTGGAGTGGGTTGTCATTTCCTTCTCCAGAGGTTCTTCCTGATCCAGGGATTGAACCCATGTCTCCTGTGTCTCCTGCATTAGCAGGTGAATTCTTTACCCACTGAGCCATCAGAGAAGTCCATTATTTGTTGTATTTTATTCCAAAAAGCATTTGAAATACAAGTTCTTATTTTAGGGTAGATATATTTCATTATATTAGAAAAATTCAAAATGTACATACAAAGCCAGACAACACTGTGTCCCTATGACTAATCTGAAGTAGGCATTTTTCTGCCATGGAAATGCTGTCTCATTTCCCCATACCAGAAAATTCAGTCTGGCTAATGCAAAAATCCAGCAAAGCTGCCCACCTTCCAGCATGCCCTGGGATCAGTGGATAATCTCACAAAAAAATTCACATCCCATCAGTGATAAGAGAAATAATTAATTTCACTTTTGGCTTCTAGTTAAGATTAGACAACAGAAAATCCAAAATAACCAGAGTAAATACGACTGAAGTTCCTTTCTCTCTCCTATAAACATGGTCTAGGCTTTTATGGAAGTTTCACAATCTTCAGGGACCCACACTCCTTCTATTTTGCCGTTCTGCTTTTCCCAACATGGCTCTCAACTCATTGTCCAAAATAGCTACCCCAGCTCCATCCAGCATGTCCACATTCCAGTCAGTAGGAAGGGATGAAGAAGGTGACATATTTAGTCCCTTTAAAGATAAGTCCAGGAAGTCAAATACACCACTTCGACTTAAATACCATTGACCAGCATTCAGGGAGAATAGAAAGGTCTTGATTTCAAGAATCTACATGCCTCCTAAATGCAAGGTGTTCTATTATTAGGAAAGAAGAGAAAATAGATGTGGGGGTGGGGGGGGGGGGAACTAGCAGAATGGGACATAAATGGAAAATCTCACACTCAAATATTCTGAGCACACTGAACTACCTGGATGTGAATTTGTAGACTCGATGGAGGCTTGGATTAAGGTATATTTAAGAAGGACCATAAAAGAAAGACTTTAGGTACATTCAGTGTTCTGTGCTCTCTACAACAGAAACTTCTGTTTAGGCATTAGATTTAGGTGCCTTGAAATCTGCAACATTAAAATTCTGAAATAGAAGAAGAGATGTTTCACGCAGCATTTTTTTTTCTGTTCCTTTAAGCCGTTTGTGCATGACTGCCTGTTGAAAGGAGACCAAAAGGGCAGCCATCCACAGCCTCCTAGCCTGAAATACTAAAAAGGAATTAGTTGTTTATTTATTCCTGTCAAGGCTGAGAGCCAAGAGAATTGGCCCAGGGGCAGATGTGTGTTCAAAACAGTGATTGGGCTAATATGGAAACAAATGCACACCCAAGTATGAATTCCTTTGGATTGTTTCCAGTATCTTCATTGACTCATATACAACAATCATGAAAGATTCCATGATTACCATGACAACAGTTTCAGTGACTATGGAAGTCTGTGCTAAACGACCCAAGGGGAAACCTCTTAGAGAGATCTCAAATGGATTGAATTTCTGATATGCTAAATTCTAACCTTATTCACAACATCCCCCTAGTGAGACAGCATTTTTGAGTCAATATATGCATGAAGTTTTTTCTCTAATTAGAAACTCTGTCACAGTCATTAAAAAGGGGGAAGATAGATACAAGGAAAGTAATAGGATATTCCCAAAGTATGGTGATATCTGATTCTTTATCTCAGGAGTATTTCCAAATTGTAGTCTATAGCTTGAGCCCAAAATAATTTTCATTTTTTCTATTCAACGTTGTTAATCTGCCACTGGGGCACGTGACTGATAGCAAGGGAGGCACATCATTCATTCATTAGACAAGTACTGATTTGGTTCCAGCCAAGTACCAGGTACTGTTAAACACTCAGATACAACAGTGATTGAGACTCAGACTTTGCCCTCACAGAGCTCAAAATCTAGAGAGGAAGAAAGGCAAGTCACCAGGCAACTATGAGGTCTTATATGTATGCTAGGCCTTGGGAGCTAAAGGGACTCCAAGAATATAGAGAAAAAAGTTATGTATCTGGGAGGGTTTCCTGGAGGAAGTGACACGCCAACACTGATATCTGAAGGCCAAATAGGGATTGATCAGGCAAACATGAAGAGAAAGGAGTGTTAGAAAGGAAAAAAAGCATCTCCAAGGCCTAAAGAACAGAAGGAGCTAAAAAATTAGTTTAGTATCACCGAGGTTTAGAGCGGGAGGCAGATGTGTTGAGATGAGAGGTGGAGGGGTAAGCAGGCACCAGATCACAAAGAGCTTTGTTACTGTATCCAGCAATCTGCAGTTCATCATGAGGGCAATGGGGAGCATTTCAGTGCAGGTTATTTAGGCTCAATTAGCAGAAATCCAGGAGAAGGCAATGGCACCCCACTCCAGTACTCTTGCCTGGAAAATCCCATGGATGGAGGAGCCTGGTGGGCTGCAGTCCATGGGGTCGCTGAGGGTCGGGCACAACTGAGCAACTTCACTTTCACTTTTCACTTTCATGCATTGGAGAAGGAAATGGCAACCCACTCCAATGCTCTTGCCTGGAGAATCCCAGGGACGGGGGAGCCTGGTGGGCTGCCATCTATGAGGTCACACAGAGTCAGACACAACTGAAGCGACTTAGCAGCAGCAGCAACAGCAGCAGCAGAAATCCAAGGGCAATTTACACAAGAAAAAAAAGGAGATTTGGGCAGGACAGGAAGTATCTCGCAGAACCCAAGGCTGGAAGGGCAGATGGAATTCACTGGGACTGTACCCCAGGCAGAAAGACCCCAAGAATTGGTGACCCTACTCCTCTCTATATATCTGCCTCACTGCCCAAGCCCCCACCCGCCCACCCCACCCCCCGCCAACTCTGCTTCATGCAGACCATGTCTCTCAGTCCTGATTTCAAATCCCTGAGAGAGAAACTCTAACTGCAGCAGCATAGGCTGGGAGGATGGTTTTCAAAGAAGAGTAGAATGATTAGGGTTGTGTTAGGGAAGTAAAACAATCCTGCCAGCAAAAAGCAACAAAATCCCTTCCAAATGTATGGAGAGAGAAGAGAGAGAACACAATATACTAGTGAGTCAGTATTACACATAGACACGTGTCTACAGATAGGATGAAAGTAGCTACCAAGTCTCGACAGAATTTCACACCAACAGTGAAGTGGAAGACAGAACAATTACAACTTCTCTTAATTCCAGGAAAGATAAATGCATGTACCTGCTGTGTCTTAGTATACCCAGAGAGCCCTAAGCTCCTTCTGGAGGTAAGTATCTAAGGATCAGAAGTCTGGAGACCTTGCACTCCGATGCCTGGTGAAATTTGAGACACTAGATTAGATGCACATAAGGTCAGGGCTGCTTATAGACGCAAATGTGAAACCACGGTTCTTTCAGTGCACTCCGTTTCTCTCCTGGCCCACCCTCAGTTCTCCCCAGTGTTTATTCAGGACTAAAAATCTTCACCACCAGAGGGCTCAAGGTAAGATAACAAGGGAGAGGTCATCTGAGAGTTTTGCTCAGTGGACAGTTTACTGACACCAATTTGCATGTAGAACTACTTTCCGCTCCTGAAGATCTAGTGATCAGACATGGTGCCATGAGTTGGCAGAGCCGGATCTGAAATTCAGGTCTCTGTGAGGCTCAAGCCCAGATGCCTTCCCAGTGCCTTGTCCCAGACTAGCCAGAATTTAGGAATGAAGTATCTAGTTGACCAAAAAGTTCATTTGTGTTTTTCTGTACCATCTTATGGAAAAACCCGAATGACTTTTTTTGGTTAACCCAATATCTGTTGTCTAGAAGCAGATGAGGTGCTAAGATAATCAAGTGCTGACCAAATAGGAAATAAAAGAGATGTGGGCAATAGAGGAAATGTGGGAAAAGGAGTTTCTTCCTTTGACTTGTCCTGAGACCTTGGGCCACACCTGTGTATCTCTTCTGTCTCTACAGAGGGTTACCATTACTTTAGGTAATTGTCACTTTCTCTCCTTACTTCCTCTGCTTTCTCATTTCTTTTTCTTCTCAATTCTTTTTTCTTCTATTTCTTTGGTCTACCCATCGCCTCCCAGGGGCCTTTTTGGATGTTGCTTAGCTTCAATGGGGAGAAGGCAATGGCACCCAACTCCAGTACTCCTGCCTGGAAAATCCCATGGACGGAGGAGCCTGGTAGGCTGCAGTCCATGGGGTCGCTAGAGTCGGACACGACTGAGCGACTTCACTTTCCCTTTTCACTTTCATGCATTGGAGAAGGAAATGGCAGCCCACTCCAGTGTTCTTGCCTGGAGAATCCCAGGGACAGAGGAGCCTGGTGGGCTGCCGTCTCTGGGGTCGCACAGAGTTGGACACGACTGCAGCGACTTAGCAGCAGCAGCAGCAGCAGCTTCATTGGTAGACCTTTGGACCAAGAAGGTAGTACATGTTGAAAATAATCTCACATGGGGATATGACAGAAGGGAAAGCAAAGATAAAAACAGTGGAACTAGTTCTTGCAGCCCTGCTCCTCCCACGCACGTATGACCATTCATTCCAGGCCAGCATTTTGCTGTCATGTACAGAGTTGTATTGGGTACAATTTTCTTCTGTCACTTGGCTTATCACATGACCTCACTTTATAAATCAAATCAAGTCTGATTCCAAACTGCCAATTGCCAAGGGCTGAGATATTAAAATTCCCTCATGAGTGGGCTTCCTCCCGCCCAGCTCCAGTCCTCAGGAGCCTTGTACAATCTACAGCATTCAGGGAGAGCCCCTGCACTGTTCAGTGTCCAAACCCATGTTACTCCTAGAAGCTGAATAGCTCGCCTGTTTCATAAATGGTGGGATCTTGGAAATGTGGGGAAGCCTCATGCCTAAGGTTCTACCCTGAGGGGCACCACCCCAGGTATTGTCCCAAAGTGATGCTCACCCAAGGCAACTGTTAGGGAACAGAGGCCTTTCCCTTACTGGGACCTACCCGCTCACTCCCACCTTCCCAGTCATGGAAGGTCTATTTCTTTCCATCACTCTTTGGACTGGCCAAGCCCAATCCCCTCAAACAAGGAGGATTTAGAGTACCTAATTCCCGAAGCCTTGAGGGAGGGTTGCCAGGTAACCCCTGCCCTCTCCCTCTCAACCATGAGCCCCAAATAAGAGAACACAAAAATCTGACTACCTTCTTGGAACAGTAAGAGGGGAAAATACAATAAAAAATAAGCATGTGAGTATGAAGAAGGAAATGGCAACTCACTCCAGTAGTCTCGCCTGGGAAATCCCATGGACAAAGGAGCCTGGCAGGCTACAGTCCGTGAGGTCGCAGAGTCAGACATGACTGAGCACACACACACAAATGTCTTAGTAAATTAACCTGCTCTATGGTGCTGAGTAAAGTTTACCATACTGTAAAAAATGAGAGTTTTATCAAGTTTTTTACATAGGTGACTTTTTCAAGGCTCTCATTTTCCTGCTATGTTTTGGAGCCATCGATCCGACCTTACCCACAGGCACGTCACTGACATATTTAAGCATAAACCTATTCACACAGTTTCTAACAAATGGCCAAAATGCGGTTGCATTTTTCTTGATCGTTGAAGACTACAAATAAAGGTGGAAGGATTTAGTTGTGTTCATGAAACTCTTCTCCTAAAGTAGTCAAGATACCTTGTGGATTTTAAGGATTAACTTCATTTATGTGTAGATTTCACCATCAAAAAAGGCCTTCTGTTCAACTCATGAGCTTTTTAGCCCATATTGTAATAAACACATCATACTTTTCCCCATAAGTTATGGGGAACAGCTCTAGCAAAGTCCCTGACTGGCAGAGTTCCTATGCTAGAGAGAGAAAAGCTTTTAAGTTGCAAAATCTCTTCCATAGCATTTCTACATGTAAGGAAGCCCCAGGAGAGCTCCAGAAGCATTGGACTTAGTCTAAAGTGGGGTCGGATGAGATAGTGTTACCCTGGTGAGAGTGGTGATGATTAACTCCAACACATTATTGCCTGCCCATTCTGCAAAGTCTCTGACTTTACTGAGCACCCGATCTCACATAAGGTAAAATAAAATTGTGCACAGGAAAGCCTTCCTGGACCCAACAGCCACTGCCAACACACCAAAAACCAGTTTACATGGCTCCAGGGTACGCTACACTTCCTCTACTGTTGACTTACTGCACATTATTATAAGAGCTTTAAAATATATATATGTAATCTGTCTTTTCAACTAGATCAAAATCACCATGAACTCATAATTAGTGCTCATTAGGTATTTGCTGGATGAATGGATAAACAGCAGAATGAAATAGAACAACAGCAGCGAAACAAAACACTATAAAATAAAGCAAAATGTGGTAAAGGCTACAAAAGAATAACAAGGGGACTACAGTAGGATTCAAAGGCCTCCCAGGTGACACCAGTGGTAAAGAACTCACCTGCCAATGCAGACGACATCAAAGACTTGGGTTCGATCCCTGGGTCAGGAAGATCTCCTGGAGGAGGGCATGGCAATTCACCCCAGTATTCTTGCCTGGAGAATCCCATGGACAGAGGAGCTTGGTGGGCCACAGTCCATGGGGTCACAGAGAGTCAGACACGACTGAAAAGACTTAGCACACACATACGATAGGATTCATACTGGTTTCTTGAAGGAGTATTTGAGATAGGACATGAAAAATCAATGGAATTTTACAGCCAGAGATAGGTGGGAAGGCTCTCTAGGCTTTCCATATATCATGAGTGAGATGGCATTGGGAAATAGTGAGTGGCATGATTTGGCTTGACTGTTGGGGCATCATGGGAGATGCAGCTGGAAGATGGGTTAGGACTAGGTAATGTCAGTCTGAGAAGCTTTGTTCTTTGCCATTCTTTAGAGGGTGCGGACACTGAGAGTGTTCTGAGCAGGAAATCTACATGATGAAGATAACAGTCTGCAAGATAAACAACGGCAAGATATTCCCTGCAGGCAGTGAAACCACATTCTGAAATATTTCCATTATACTGGAGTCTGTTGAAATAGTCTTAGCTTGGGGTGAAATGTATTACCTTTTACTCACTTAGTTCTCTCCAGTAAGTTAACCTTAATACCATGTAAAGCATGGAAATATTTTTGCAATCGACCTTGAAGGGGTGGATAATTCCCAGAGGTACTACCTCAGTAATGAGGAGGTAACTGTTCTGCTGCTGGTGCTGCTACTGCTAAGTCGTGTCCGACTCTGTGCGACCCCATAGACGGCAGCCCACCAGGCTCCCCCGTCCCTGGGAGTCTCCAGGCAAGAACTCTGGAGTGGGTTGCCATTTCCTTCTCCAATGAAAGTGAAAAGTGAAAGTAAAGTCGCTCAGTCATGTTCGACTCATAGTGACCCCATGGACTGCAGCCTACCAGGCTCCTCAGTCCATGGGATTTTCCAGGCAAGAGTACTGGAGTGGGGTGCCATTGCCTTCTCCAGTAACTGTTCTGGGACTTGGTTATTGATAGTATTGGAGCTACTGAAGACATACGCCTCTGTGAGTGTAGGATTTGGTATAGCACACACACAGCTTCCTCACTGAGCTCATATGTTGTCAGCTGTAGCAACTGGTAAGTGACCCCCAATGTTTTCTTGCTCTTTAGGTGTTGGTACCAAGAACACACTTGGTTCCAACACGAGTGTCTTCACACAGACTGGTGCTTGTGCCCTCTCTCAAACCATGAAAAAGGAAGTGGATTAACTTCTAGTCCTCCTTCTGGTGTGTAGGTGAGAAAGAAGGCTGACTCTCTGCTACAGAATTTTAGTTGAATAAATTCTACTATGGCAATCCTCAGAAATAATAGACAAAGAATGCAAGAAAAATTGCAAGGCAAAGAGTTGCCTTGCAAGTGTTTGGGATAAATGCACAGATGTGTACAGATACACACAAATGCACACTAACACACTCACACAGACAACCTATTTACAAGACATTTCCTGTATTCACCCACTGCTGCTGCTAAGTCACTTCAGTCGTGTCCGACTCTGTGCGACCCCATAGACGGAAGCCCACCAGGCTCCACCATCCATGGGATTCTCCAGGCAAGAACTGGAGTGGGTTGCCATTTCCTTCTCCAATGCATGAAAGTGAAAAGTCAAAGTGAAGTCACTCAGTCATGTCCAACCTTCAGCGACCCCATGGACTGCAGCCGTCCAGGCTCCTCCGTCCACAGGATTTTCCAGGCAAGAGTACTGGAGTGGGGTGCCAAAAAGAATGCAAGGAAAATTGCACTAGAAGAGTTGCCTTGCAAGTGTTTGGGATAAATGCACAGCTGTGTACAGATACACACAAATGCACACTAACACACCCACACAGACAACCTATTAACAAGACATTTCCTGTATTCACCCACTAGTGGTTGCCAATGATCTTTAAGTTCAGAAAAACCTTGCAGGATTAGAGCAGGGAGGCAACAATTTAGCTCCTTCTCTTCAGTAGTGGGAGAAGCAACCAAGTGGAGCTGGCAAAGCTATGTGCCTGGAGCCCCAGGGTGCAAGTTCAGGGCCTGACTCTGCTACTTGGCACCTGAGCTTGAACAAGCAAACTTCTCTCTCTGGAAAATAAGGACAATATGCCTCTCATGGTGTTGTAAGAGTCAAGTGAAAATTATATATTACAGTCCTTTCTAAATTAAAAGTGGGTTACTTTTAGGGACAGCCCTGGCGGTCCAGTGGTTAAAGACTCCACACTCCAGACTCCACACCCCACACTGCAGGCAACAGGTTCTATCCCTGGTCAGGGAACTAAGCTCTCATATGCCTTGTGGTTCAGCCAAACATTTTTTTAAAGAGTAGGTTACTTTTAGACATACAAATTGCTGCAATTGCCCCAAAGCTGTGTCACCACAGACATATTAACCTCTGTCATTCAATCACTCTTTTATCTATGGTGCATGGATGAAGGTGTTTTCTCAAGGCTGACAAAAACACTGGCTAGAAGGACCAATCTTTTTGACATGCTTAGAGCTGGAGCTTGGATTGTTCATTGAGGCAAGTGTCTGTGACTAGCTTTGTCTTTATAAACCCTTTTCATCACACATCCTAGGTTTCCCTCAACTATTGCATCCTGAGAAATCTTTTATACAAAGGGGAAAATACTTATTTAACCCCCAACACTCCCCATGGAGGGGACTATGGAAAGGCCTTAAAGAGTTTGGAATTTTTCCTAAAGGCAGCAAAAAGGTACTGATAGTTTTTGACCAAAGATTCAACATGGTCATCTAGCAATCACACTCCTGGGTATATATCTGGACAAAACTGTAATTCAAAAAGATACATGCGTCCCTACATTCATAGCAGCACAATTTACAATAGCCAAAATATGCAAACAACCTAAATGTCCACCAATAGATGAATGGATAGAGAAAATGTGGTGTGTCCCTATATATACAATGGAATACTACTCAGCCATAAAAAGAGTAAAATAATGCCATTTGCAGCAACATGGATGGATGTAGAGATTATCACCCTAAGTGAAGTAAGTCAGACAGAGAAAGACAGATATCATAGATATCACCCATATGTGCAATCTCAAATACGACACAAATGAACTTATCAGTGAAACAGAAACAGGCTCACAGAGATGGAGAAGAGACTCGCGCTTGCCAAGAGGGAGGAGGTGAGTGAGGGAAGGGCTGGGCATTTGGGGTTGGCAGGTGCAAACTGTTATGTACAGGATGGCGGCTTCCCTGTTGGCTCACTGGTAAAGAGTCCTCCTGCCAATGCAGGAGACATGGGTTTGATCCCTAGTCCGGGAAGGTCCCACATGCCTCAGAGCAACTAAGCAAGTGCTCCACAAGAGAAGCCACCACCACAGGAAGCCTGAGTGCCAAAACCGGAGAGTAGCCCTCACTCACCGCAACTGGGGCAAAGCCCAGGCAGCAACAAAGACCCAGTGCAGCCTGAACAAATAAATAAAAAATTTAAAAAACGATTATGTATGGGATGGATAAATAGTAAGGTCCTCCCATATAGCACAGGGAACTATACTCACTATCCTGTGAGAAATGATAATTGAAAAGAATATATGCTTAACTGAATCACTTTGCTGTACAACAGAAATTAACATGACATTTTAAGTCAACTGTACTTCAGTAACATAGATTTAAAAAAAAAAAAAAAAGATTCAACATAGTCAATGACTGTTTAAGCAAAACGGAAAAGAATCTTTGCAGAAGAATTTGCTGCCAAGGAAGAATTAACATGATCTGGTCACTGGTGTCAGGATCAAGGAAGCTTTCATCTTAAAATTTTATTTGGTGGTCATTTTGCTTCATTAACGTTTTTGCATGATTTTCTTAAAAATAGAATTTTACTCTAGTTGAATATCACAATCCCACAAAATTAAGTTTCAGATCAAAACTGCTTATGCATAAGTGCTTTTATGTTATAATAATTCTTTCTCATTAACAGCCAGGAGGCAAGCTTATAACAGCCTTCTCTAATTGATGAAATTTGTTTTCCCAAAGCGATGTGGTTTGCCTGGAAAGCCACATTCACTGAAAAGATGAATGGAAAATAATCAGGAGATTATAGAGTTTGATTTGGCCTCTACATCATTGGCTTATTGTATGTGACATCATCCAATAATCACTCTATTATTAGGTCAGGCAGAAAACCCAACTTAGAGCAGAAATGTCTGCAATTGTGCCTCTAAGATCCCAATGTTGCATGAAAGTGGAGGCTCAGACAATACCTGTTTTGCTTCTGAGATCAGTACAGCAGACCCATTGCCTCAGAGAACAACATCAAACAGTTATCTTCAGTTCTTGCCATCTGGGTTGCAAATGGTTCTCTTTTCCCTGTGTCTAGTGCCAAGGTCCTCTGGGAAGAACAGATTCCGAGATGCCCTGATGTGAGTTCCCTCGAGAAAATGATAACAGCCCTGAGAAGGCGAGGTAACCTTAAGGAATCATATGAGGTGGGAGCAGAGCAAATGGCCAGGAAACAGGTCTCTGAGCAGCTTCCACTCGAGTAGTTCTGGGCTTTCCCAGGAGCTCTGTAACTTCAGCCCAGGGTTCTCTCACTTCCACTCACAAAAGTACACTCAGAAAGGAGTGAAATCAAGCACATATAATCAAGCACATTGGAAGAAAAGGGTGCAATGACAAAGCATGTCTAAAGGTCAAATATTTGTTCAATTTGTACAGAAAATTAAGCTGGAGAGAGTGAGCTAATTATAATTTCAGAGTGATGGCCAAAATCATTGGAAAATATGATATCTAAATCCAGCCAACAAGAAGCAGGCATTTGCATCTTTTTGACCACTCTCTCAGTATATGGAAACCACAGTTTACTCCTTTACAGTATTTTCCCAGTTATTTGTGAAGCAGTCTGTTTTCTTGCAACCTTCTAAGAATCTTCCATCCATCCACTTAAGGCCCAAATGAAATGATTTATCTCTGGATTTCCTCTGCATACTTTTGAACTATCCCACATTACAGCTGATAGTTAGCAGAGGCAAAGTACTATGTTCAGGATGGGGGCTTCCCTGGTAGCTCACTGCCAAGAATCCACCTGCCAATGCAGAACACACAGGTTTGATCCCTAGTCTGGGCAGATGCCACAGGCCTTCCCAGAAGTTTTCTTTTTCTCTCCTTCTCCTCTGTTGTCTAGGTTCATTTTCATCTATCTTTGTGTTTCTTCTCACAAGTGCGGAAATAATCCTTCCTTCAGAGAAGTCAAAATTAAGGCAGCTCGAGAAGTGTCTGCCTCAGGTCTGAAGGAAGCAGGGAGGCACTGATTTGGAAAGTAAGGCTCAGGGGACAATGAACGGTACATCTTCCAAAGTACACGAGCGTACATGCTTGATTTCATTTTATCCCCCCTCCCACTATCATGGGGTGAACTAATTCACCAATTGCTAATCCAACTGGATGCAGATAAAGCAGAAGATCTTACTGAAGGGACTGCCCCAGGCCTTTGCGAAAGCAAGACAAAACAAATTCCCCTCAAAGGAAGGGGCTAGTTGAGGGTGGGAATTGATGAGCAGGAAGCAAAATATTCCCATGTGACACTTCCCCCCTTGTCATTTTAAGCCAACTATTTCATGGAAAATTCTACTGCCTGCGCACCTGTCTTGCTGTAGGTTCGATCACCGTATGACACTCACGCAACAAGCTTCTCCATAGCACCCCATTTACAACTCCAGAAGAGTTGGGCTGTTCTTCCAGGAGGCCCAAAACCTCAAGATGCCAAAGTCACGCCCACATGGAATCCCAGGGCACAGAGCTGTCACTTCCTACTTCACACAACTAAGAGCCAAGAGGGAATGCTTTCCTTTTCTTTGCATCCAAGGGAGGAGCTGCATTCAGGAATGGGGCAGTGATCTGCGGAAGGGAGGAGAGTTGAACGCATTTAGTTATACACCCAGTGATCCCACAATTAACCAGTTTAAGGAGAGGCTACACAGGCATCTTCCATCCTCAAATTGTCTCTTTAAAACAGTGCTCCAAGACTCAAAATAGTCCACGCAGCCTTGAGTATCGGGGTTTAAAAGAATGGAAGATAAAAAGAAAATAACTGGAGAGGAAGCAGCCTGTGGTGGGGAGAATGAAACCACAAAACCATTTTAAGCGCGGCGCTCCCCTCCTCCATGGGGACCACAAATTGTTTTAGCCTGTGATCACACTCAGCCCCCAGGCTCCCAGGAGGACTTCCATGCTGGCCCAGCCCTGTGTGGCCAGGACTGTCTGGGAGGGGTGTTTAGGAAAAGAGCGGGAGCTCTAACTTCAGTACTCTCTCCAGTCTGAAGGAAACACAGCTCTGATCCATTCAAGTACAAAAGAGTTAAAAAAAAAAAAAGTACATTTTGGATACAGCTGGAAACCATTAACAACTCTGAGAGCATCTCAGTAACCCAGTTAGAGGATGGGTGGCCTGGCAGAGATCCGGAATCTATGTTTGTAATCACTGACTCTTACCACTGGGCGGGGCTTTCTTTCCACCTCCCACCCAATGGAGACATCATGGCCATCTTCAACTGTTCAGTCCCTGCCTGCCCCTTCCTTCAAGGGCAACTTCATTTACTAGAAAGTTCTTTTTAGCAAAAAAAGAAGAAGACTCCATAGAAACCTCCCCTTCAGTTCTTGCTCAGTCCTACTTATGACTTGCCTCCAAATGCTCGCCTTCTTATGTCCAAACACCGCATCTCTGCCAGGCAGCTCTCGCATCTGGTGGTTTCCAGTTCCCTCCTGCTTCCTCTTTGAACGGTTGTTTGTGTTTCAGAGTCTCTTCTAGAGAATACATTCCTAGCTCCCGGGCATCCTCCAGGAGGCCTTTTCATTCAGGAGTTTTGGAGGGAAATTTTTTTCAGAAGACGCAGCCACACCCCCCTTTTAGGTACTGCCACTAGACCATCTACACCATCTTATCCCTAAGCAAGTTTGGGGCTCCAGCAGCCTTGCCAACTGACTACTGCTAGGCTGGCTATGGCGTCACAAGGCCCAAGAGGAGGGAGGCTGAATGAATGGGCTTCCCCAGGATGCCCAACAGGGCAGTCCCCAGCTTTCCACTGAGCGTTGAGGAAGAGGAGGAAAGATGACTCCTACCTTGACCCTGGAGCTAGGACCCAGCCTCAAGGACCAAGACAAAAGATTGCTTTCATTACCTATCTCCCCAGTTCAAAAACTCTCCAACGAGTCCCACCTCGTTCACAGAACACAGGCACTCAAGCTGCCTCCTCCTGGCCTGGCCCTGCCCATCCCTGTGCTCCCCGCAGCTGGGGTCTCGGCTGCAGTAGGCCCACCTTTTCCTAGCCAGTCCTGCCCCAAAGCCCATGCTCTCTAACTCACCCTTCCCGAATACCTTTCCTTCCTCCTGAGAGGTTTTCTGAGCATTTCCTCTTTTCCTGGGCTAGCTCCGGAGCATCTGAAAAAGCAGTATTCTCCAGCTGTGGACTCACACTGACATATCTGGCCACTGGAGTTGGGTCTTTTCCCAGAGTTCTCTACTCCAATTAATTAATTGTTCGATTAAGCACAGGAACGAGCCTCTTGTTCTTGCTCTCAGCAGGTTAAATGCAACGGACAGAGATTGCTCTTTTGGCCTGAGGAATGTACTAATTACCTCTCTGCTTTCATTGTACAGAGGGGATCCAGGATCAGCCCAGGCTCTGGCTTTTAGAGATCAAGTAAATGAATAGTTATAACCTAACAGTCACCCCATATATAAGCTGCTACCACAAGGTGTAATCTTGACTTCATTTTGCATTCCCAGCTGTGCCTCAGATCAGTTGTGATGTGAGAGCTGGGAAGATAACGAACGTCGAGTTCATTGTGAAGTGTCCACCAGGATGCCAAGACCCCAGGTACCACGTTTACGGCGTTGACGTCTACGCTTCCTATTCCAGCGTGTGCGGCGCTGCAGTTCACAGGTAGGCAACACTGAGTTACTTAAGAAGGAGCCGCCAGGGTGTGGGCGGGGAGCCCTGGGCCCAGGGCTGCCTGATTAGCAAGCAAAAATGGACAACTCTAAATGAGCATTCTGTGTTTTATCTAGTAGCCCCATCCCAGAGGATGACCCAGAACCTGTTCATGGCCCTGGATCTCCTTGCAAATCTCTCTAGAAAGAACTGACTTCTCCTTACACATGAGTGAGAGGGAAGGAGAATCCTACTCTTTTGTGTTCACAATGAAGAAACCAAAGTTCTTGATGATGTAAAAAAATATTTTCTACCTGTATGTGCTGAGCAAGGAAATAATAGGGACGTGACTAAGGAAGGCCCAGAGGTTTAGAGAAGAAATGTCACAGCTCTTGTTGATGGCTGGAGACAAATGGGAACCGGAAACAGTGAAAAGGAGGGGGACAGGTGGTCCTGACTGGTCAGCTGTTGGTTTGGGATCCAGGAAGAAGGAAGCATGACTATGTCACTGCCTAAATGAGGCAGGTGTGACCTTTGCAGAAGCCTCACACCTCTTTCACTTAGGCGTGGAGTCAAAACACAGGGGAAGGTATGTTTACTGAGTATGTTTGATAATAAGGCTGGTGGGTGGATGTCCAGCTCTCTACCTGTGTTGTCTAATTCAGCCCCCACAACTCCCCTGCGTGCTATCTACCACTGTTATCCACCTCTTAAAGGTGAAGAGAGGTTGAATAGCCTTTCTAAAGCCACATCATTGAAAAATATCAGAGTGGGGATTCAAACTCAAGTCAGTACTCCCGCTTCTATTCACTACCCAGCACTGCTTTGAGATGCGGCGCTAAAGTTTGGGCTTGGCTGCCAGATACTGGCTGAAGTTTCTTATTCAAGCCTGTAGCATCTTTTCGCTTTTCTTTATTTGCAAGCCAGTCACTTGATCCTTCAGTTGTATCTCTGCCAGAGAGAGGGGGGACTAAAATTCATTCCCTTTCAAGGTCTCTAGGCAGTAGCCTCGCTAAAATTTGCAGAAGCAATGAAAAAAATCTCAGCCTAAAATAAGACTTAAGAGTTACTAATAGACTTTGTCAGCCATACTCCTTTTCCCATCGGCACACAGAGATGAAGAGCTACCTGGTTTTTCAATGGGAGAGGGAACACAAAAGCTCTGCTGCTGCTGCTGCTGCTAAGTCGCTTCAGTCGTGTCCGACTCTGTGCGACCCCATAGATGGCAGCCCACCAGGCTCCCCCGTCCCTGGGATTCTCCAGGCAAGGACACTGGAGTGGGTTGCCATTTCCTTCTCCAATACAAAAGCTCTACTAAGGATACATAGAGAAACGTTAAAGAAACAAACACCAAATTCTACTTCTTAACTCCAAACTATGAAATAAAAATATTTTGCTTTCACCCTGACATCAGTTTTGTGCAGCAAGGCAATATGCAAATCTACACATGAATACACATTATGCTTGCCCCCACAGGATCACTTGTTCAAACACTCATGCCTCCTACCTGTGTTTGAATACACATGTGTGTGCTCACACACATGCTGACACATGTGTGCATGCCCTCACAGCTCCACCAACACCATCAGCACACTCTGGTTTGTGTTTGTGTAGACACTGATATCTTCTGTAGAGGCTGAGCCTATCCTAGGCCTGCTTGTATTTTTCCAGGTTGACACTTGCTTCCTCTGGCATTTGCTGTCTATCTCTTGCCTTTCCTTGTTTCCTGTGCAGTACAGAGCCACACGAGTTCATATGAGCTCACAAGACATCTTCATAATGACAGTAACCCCTTACACAGAGATCCTCTCCCTTGCATCACCTCAGCCCTACGAGGCTGCTGTTAACATTCTCAGAAGTGGATGTCAAAAGTGTCTGACTCTGCAACCCTGTGGACTGTAGCCCACCAGGCTCCTCCATTCCTGGGATTATCCAGGCAAGAATACTGGAGTGGGTTGCCATTCTCTTCTCCAGGGGATTATCCCAACCCAGGGATCAAAACAGGGCCTCCTGCATTGCAAGTAGATTCTTTACCATCTGAGCTACCAGGGAAGCCCAGAGGGAGGCATAGAGAGGTTAATTAAATTGCTAGTTACTTCCAGGATTAGAACTTGTATCCCCTGGCTTCCAACCCAGAGCCCAGGTGATACCTTTAGGTAAGAACTGAGGGGTCCCAGCATTGCTTAATGTACAACATGAGGACATGATGAAGTTATAGACTTTGGAGTAGTTAGAGTTGGGAAAGGCTTTATGACAGATGAATACACCTCTAGGGAGGAAATAGGAATGGCATTGACAAGAACCGGGACTCAGCAATATCAGCATTTGGGGTGGAGCCTAGGAACTTGCTGAGAAGAATATAGATGAGGGTAGAGGGACTGCAGAAAAGAGCTTCGCTGTTTCAAAAAAGATTTGCTGCTAGAGTAACTGAATGCCTCATGACTTCTTGGACCAATGGCTGATATAGTAGGAGGCTGGAAAGAAGGAATCACTACCCATAAGGAGGATGTATAGAAGTCTTAAGGGAAAAGAGAGAGGAATTTTGGATTATATCAGTTCCGTTTTTTACAAACAGAACAAGTCTCTTTTCAGAAGGAAGGATTAAAGACAGAGGATAAGAGTGGGAAATGCATAAGGGACCATCCATCACTGTCCTGCCAGAGGCCCATGCAGTCAGAACTGGGAAACTGGAGAGAGCATACTTTGGTTTAGAAATTCAGATTTAGCTTAAAGGGTTTAATTTTCATATAATGTATGATAATCAGATGCCTTATCATGAGTGATCCCCTTGATCTTTCAAACCAAAGAGATAATGAACATATTTGAGGCATCACATTCAGGCTCAGTCTTGGCCTGAACTAACTTCTGTGTTTAAAGTGGGACCAAAGCGTGGGAGAGGGGAAGAGTTCTGAGATGGGACAATAAAGAGGCCATCTTCCTGCTAAGCATGGATTTCTGACCAGATGCCATCTTGAGAATGGCAGCCAGCAAAACCTGGCCTCGTGGTGGACAGCCCCTTTCCTCCAGGCCACGATGCTGATCCTCAGCTTATCGTAGTGTCCAGAGGGTCAGGGAGGAGGTGACCCTCAAGGCCATGTTCAGCATCATGCAGGGTGTCTGAGGAATGCAAAGGAGTGGAACTGGTTTTGCTCTTTCAGAGAATGTGTATGAAGCATCTCCGCCTCAGTGAGGATACAGGTGAGGTTTTATTGACATAAGTTCTCCAAACTGTCTTGGTTCTGAGCCCCTGTGTGTCCCAAGTGCAACCACAGGCCTTCAGGCTCTCCCCCTCCTCTGGTGTCACCTGTGGTGGTCTGCATCCCATGATTCCTCCCCTGGGACAGCTGTCACCTCCTCGAGTTGACAGACCACTCCCTACCCTATCCTCCTCCAGAAGGATATCTGGAAATACGCACATCCTGCAGTGAAGTCCACTCACAAGATCTCTCTCTTAAGGCAACAGGAAAATCTCATGAGAAGACAAGAGTTCTTTGTCCATGCCTTGCCCCAAGTCTGGGTTTGGAGTCCTCTATAACCGCAACAAGGGATCTCCACCTCCCAGTCCAGCCTAAGGACCCCCAGGCCTTCCCCCATTCCCTTTTTAAAAGCCTGAGCAAAGCGAAACTCAGCACCTCTTCCTCTGAGTGGCAGCTACAGTGATTCTGACTTTTAAAACAAGAATGACTGTTTGCACATTTCCTCAGTACAATGGAATATAAATCCAGGGACAGAAAAATTTCCCCCAGGAGAAAATAAAAAGAGCTATTTCTATTTCTATTTACTAGTTATGAATAAGGGACCATGGGATAATTGGGATAATTTTTTTAAAAATAATTTGAATTGTCAGCCATGCCAGTGGTATGCTGGTCCGTGTTTACCAGTTAACCCTCTTAAAAGGAGGAGGGGATAGATGCTGATTTGTCAACATCTGTATTACTTTGCCAACAAAGGTCCGTCTAGTCAAGGCTATGGTTTTTCCTGTGGTCATGTATGGATGTGAGAGTTGGACTGTGAAGAAGGCTGAGCGCCGAAGAATTGATGCTTTTGAACTGTGGTGTTGGAGAAGACTCCTGAGAGTCCCTTGGACTGCAAGGAGATCCAACCAGTCCATTCTGAAGGAGATCAGCCCTGGAATTTCTTTGGAAGGACTGATGCTAAAGCTGAAACTCCAGTACTTTGGCCACCTCATGCGAAGAGTTGACTCATTGGAAAAGACTCTGATGCTGGGAGGGATTGGGGGCAGGAGGAGAAGGGGACGACAGAGGATGAGATGGCTGGATGGCATCACTGACTCGATGGACGTGAGTCTGAGTGATCTCCAGGAGTTGGTGATGGACAGGGAGGCCTGGCGTGCCGCGATTCATGGGGTCGCAAAGAGTCAGACACGACTGAGCGACTGAACTGAACTGAACTGTAGTAAAAATACTTCCACTGTGGCTGATTTAAAGCTACCATTGTGAAATGAACCCCTTGGCACCTCCCGAACCTAACAACCAGCTTTCACAAGTCAGCATGAGGGGCATCCACACAGAGACAGGCCTTGGAACACAGAAGCAAAACTAGTGTCGTCCCATAAGAATATTTCTGTTCCATTTGAGAGACAAAGTTAACTCAAGGAATTAATAAAAATAAAATCAGAGTCCTCATGGAAAGACAAGATTCAAAGGCATTGTTAGGAAGTGAAGTGAGTGAAAGTGGCTCAGTAGTGTCTGACTCTTTGCTACCCCTTGAACTGTAACCCACAAGTGTCCTCTATGGAATTCTCTAGGCAAGAAAACTGGAGTGGGTTGCCACACCCTTCTCCAGGGGATCTTCCCAAAAGCAGGGATCAAACCCATTTCTCCGGCGTCTCCTGAACTGCAGGCAGATTCCTCACCATCTGAGCCATGGAAGTGGTGTAGCAACGTCATGGAGAAGGAGGCACTGGGGAGACTCCCAGGTTCTCCAGAGCAGAGAGCAGCAACAGAAATGTGGGAGTGGGAATCCTGTGGTTTGTCAGCAAAGCTGGGACTGGCCTTGCTGCAGCTGGGAGAGTGAGGGGCCCTGACTGAGAGCGCCCCAGAGAAGGGCGGGCAGGGTTGCAATGCTGTGAAGGAGAGATGGGGACCTGTGTGCAGAGAAGCCTGTAGCTTTTGATCTCTGAGAGGCAACTGTGACCATGTGGGGCAAACCTAAGATTCCAGGTCACTTAGATCTGGGTTCACATCCCTCCCTTGCAATTGAGAAGTTACAAATCTGGAGTCACAAGACCCTTCGCCTTTCCTAACCCTATCTCTGTAAAGTGGGAATGACAGTATTCCCTCCACTCCACAGCCAGTAGGTTTGCTGGGAGAACTCAGTGAGATACCATGAGTGGGAATGATTCAAAAGCAATTAAGGGTTTTATATGTCAAGTATTATTATCACTTTCTTTCCTTTTGAGCTATTAGGAAGTTGAGTGTTGAAAGTTGTTGACTCACCATGGAGGTGGGAGGGAAGGAAACGGCAGCACTCGTTCCTGTACAGAAGAAAAGGTGTTGATAGGAACAAATCTAAGGACTTTTTCATTCCCCTATGCTGTCAATTACAGATGCCCAAGGGAGCCATGTTAGGCTCTGGGGCAAGAAAATGACTTACCGGAGCCCCTGCTTCAGTGGAAGCAAAGAGGTAAATATGTCAGTTACTGTCATATCAGGATGTAAAACCTCCAAAATCTTAGAAATTAAAACAATTTCCAACCTTTGGGGACTCTTTTAAATGAGTTTAGTTTAGCTTACACACCTTCCCTTGCCCAAAATAAAAGGAATAATGTGCTTTTAAAAATATTGTACCACCCTTTCAAATAGTTGAAATCATTCTGTGATGTCACAAAACCAAACTGGAAATTGTCAGGAAAGAGGTTTTACATCAGGGAGAACTAGTAGCAATTAAGACATCAAAGAGAAACTTGTGAAGGAAAAAGAAATAAATAAAAGAGGATTAAATTAAATAATCATTTATATATACATATATATACACATATGCATACATATATATGTATTGATGCTTTTGAACTGTGGTGTTGGAGAAGACTCTTGAGAGTCCCTTGGACTGCAAGGAGTTTCAACCAGTCCATTCTAAATGAGATCAGTCCTGGGTGTTCTTTGGAAGGAATGATGCTAAAGCTGAAACTCCAGTACTTTGGCCACCTCATGCGAAGAGTTGACTCATTGGAAAAGACTCTGATGCTGGGAGGGATTGGGGGCAGGAGGAAAAGGGGATGACAGAGGATGAGATGGCTGGATGGCATCATCGACTCGATGGACGTGAGTCTGAGTGAACTCCAGGAGTTGGTGATGGACAGGGAGGCCTGGCGTGCTGCGATTCATGGGGTCACAAAGAGTCGGACACGACTGAGTGACTGAACTGAACTGATATGTATTTATATATATATATATATAAGAAACTAAAAAGAAGAAATCTGAAACATGATCAGGTCCTGTAATATGAAAGAGAAGGACATCAGACCTGGAGGTCAGCTGCCAGGCCATGTGATGGAAGCACCATACATGGAGTTGGGCTGCAAGGTGAAGGTTTTCTTGCTCTTCCTGCTTTCATATCTCTAAATAAAGATGGTGGCTGAATATCACTAATGAACATAGATGCAAAAATACTCAACAAAACACTAGCAAACTGAATCAAATAATACATTAAAAAGATCATCCACCATGATCAAGTGGGATTTGTCCCAGGGGTGCAAAGATTCTTCAGAATCCTCAAATCAACTGGTATGATGCACCATAGTCACAAACTGAAGAATAAAGATCAATATGATTATCTCAATAGATGCAAAAAAAGCTTTTGAGAAAATTCAACACACATTTATGATAAAAACTCTCTAGAGAGGGGGAAAAGAAGGAACTTACCTCAACATTTCTGGTTCAATCCGCCTGCAATGAGGGAGACCTGGGTTTGATCCCTGGGTTGGGACGATCCCTTGGAGAAGGGAAAGGCTTCCCACTCCAGTATTCTGGCCTGGAGAGTTCCATGGACTATATAGTTCATAAGGCCGCAAAAAGAAAGAAAAACAGCAGCGGTGGAAGGGTGGGATGAATTGAAAAAGTAGCACTGATATATATATATATATATATATATATATTTATACACACACATACATACACACTGTCATCTGTAAGATAGCTAGTGGGAAGTTGCTTTATAGCACAGGGAGCCAAGCCTGGTGCTCTGTGATGTCCTAGAGGGGTGTGACGGGGGGAGAGGTGGGGAGGGAGGCTCAAGAGGGAAGGTATACACACACACACACACACACACACACATACACATATACATATACATATACACATATATAATTATGACTGATTTTCATTTTGTATGGCAGAAACCAATACAACATTATAAAGCAATTTTCCTCCAATTTAAAAAAAATTTTGGAGACTTCCCTGGTGGTCCAGTGGTTAAGACTTCACCTTCCAATGCAAGGGATGCAGGTTTGATCCCTGGTCAGGGAGCTGGGATCCCACAGGCCTGTGGCCAAAAGATCAAAATATAATAAAACAGAAATAATAATATAACAAAATCAATAAAGACTTAAAAAAAATAAATTTGTAGCTGATTCATGTTGATGTATGGCAGAAACCAACCCAATAATATAAAGTAATTATCTTCCAATTAAAAAATTTTTTTAAGTCAATGGGAAAAAATGGTTAAAGATTTATAAAACTAAAAGAATAGCATGGGAAAATAAAGTTAAGAACCAACCTTATAGAGAAAAAGAAAAACAGCTGGAGGGATTAGGCTCCCTGAGTTCTGACTATACTACACAATGACAGTAATCAAAAAGCATGGTACTGGAGCAAAAACAGAAATATAGATCAATGGAATAGGATAGAAAACCAGAAATAAACCCATGCATTTATGGTCAATTAATTTAGGAGGGAAGAATATACAATGGAGAAAAGACAGTCTCTTCTCTGGGAAAACTAAATAGCTATGTATAAAATAATGAAGTTAGAACAAATATTCTTTAACACAAAAGTAAACTCAAAGTGGTTCAAAGAGCTAAAAGTAATGCTAGACACTATAAAATTCTTAAAGGAAACCATAGACAGACACTCTTTGACATAAATTGCAGCAATATCTTTTTTGGATTCACCTCTTAGAGTTACAAAAACAAAAGCAAAAATAAACATACAGGGGCTAACTAAATTTAAAAGCTTTTGCACAGCAAAGGAAACAATAAACAAAATGAAAAGACAACCCATAGAATGGGAGAAAATATTTGCAAACAAAGCTACTGACAAGGTGTTAATCTCCAAAATATAAAAATGACTCATGTATCTCTATGTGAAAGAAACAAACAACTCAATCCAAAAATGAGTAGAAGATCTAAATAGACGTTTCTCCAAAGAAGACATGCAGATAGCCAAAAAGTACCTGAAAAGATATTTAAATCACTAATTATCAGAAAAATGGAAATCAAAACAATAAAGAGGTATCACCTCACACTGGTCAGAATGGCCATCATCAAAAAGTCTACAAACCATAAACACTGGTGGAGAAAAGGAAACACTCCCACACTGTTGATGGAAATGTAAATTGATACAACCACTATGGAGAACAGTTTGAGGTTCCTTAAAAAAGTACAAATGAACCATAATGTGATCCAGCAATCTCACTCCTGGGCATGTATCTGGAGAAAACCATAATTCAAAAAGACACATGTACTCTAGCGTTCACTGCAGCACTATGTACTATATCCAGGATATGGAAGCAACCTAAATATCCACTGGCAGAAGAATGGATAAAGAAGATATGGTACCTATATACAATGAATATTAGTCACTAGAAAGAATGAAATAATACCATTTGCAGCAACATGGATGGACTTAGAGTGAATGGACATATATTCACTTATATTAGACTTACAGGACTTATACTGAGTGAAGTCAGAAAAAGAGAAATCCCTTATATGCAAAATCTAAAAAGAAATTATACAAATGAACTTATTTACAAAAAAAAAAAAAAACAACTCACAGAAACAAGTCACAGATTTCAAAAAAATATTTATGGTTATCAAGTGGAAAACATGGGTGGGAGGGTGTATAAATTAGGAACTTGGGATTCATACACACACTACTATATATAAAATAGATAACCAGCAAGAACCTACTGTGGGCTTCCCAGGTGGTGCTAGTGGTAAAGATCCTGCCTGCCGATGCAGAAGATGTAAGAGACATGGGCTCATCCCTGAGTCAGGAAAAGCCCCTGGAGGAGGGCACAGCAACCCAATCCAGTATTTTTGCCTGGAAAATCCCATGGTCAGAAAAGCCTGGTGGGCTGTAGTCCAGTGGGTTGCAAAGAGTTGGACACAACTGAAGGGACTAAGCACTCAGGCACACATAATCACTTACTTGTGTCTGACTCCTTGTGACCCCATGGACTGCAGCTTGCCAGGTTCCTCTGTCCTTGGGGATTCTCCAGGCAAGAATACTCGAGTGGGTTTCCATGCCCGCTTCCAGGGGATCTTCCCAATCCAGGGATCAAACCCAGGCCTCCCATGCTGCTAAGTCACTTCAGTCGTGTCCGACTCTGTGCGACCCCATAGACGGAAGCCCACCAGCCTCCCCCGTCCCTGGGATTCTCCAGGCAAGAACACTGGAGTGGGTTGCCATTTCCTTCTCCAATGCGTGAAAGTGAAAAGTGAAAGTGAAGTAGCTCAGTCGTGCCCGACTCTTAGCGACCCCATGGACTGCAGCCCACCAGGCTCCTCCGTCCATGGGATTTTCCAGGCAAGAGTACTGGAGTGGGGTGCCATCACCTTCTCCGAGGCCTCCCATATTGCAGGCGAATTCTTTACCATCTGAGCCACCACCAGGGAAGCCCCCTGTATGGCACAGGGAAGTATATACTCTGTAATAACCTGTATAGGAAAAGAATGTGAAAAAGAATAAATACATGTATATGAATAACTGAATGACTATGCCACACAGATGAAACTACCACAACATTGTAAATCAACAATACTTCAATTAAAAAAGTTTTTTAAATGTATAACATGTAGAATACGAAAAAAATTAAGATGGTGACTGGTTTCATAGTCTATTATATGCTAAACAATATTCTTCTCCTCTTTCTTCAAAAAAAGTTTTTTCTCTCTTCACAGTGGTGTGCTTGATAATTCAGGAGGGAAAATACTTGTTCGGAAAGTGGCTGGACAGTCTGGCTATAAAGGGAGTTACTCCAACGGTGTCCGGTCATTATCCCTTCCACGATGGAGAGAATCTTTTGTTGTCTCAGGTACGTCTACGCCCTGGAGAAGTGCTGCCCTATAACCAACACGTGGGTTAAGTGACCTCAGGGGATGAAATGTGCTCTTTCCAGTATGCTGTTAGCTTTATTTTATGGCCCACCTCATTACATAAAAATCTGAAGCATTAGTTCTTCTGATAATTAGGATCATGAAACAATGAATTCTAATTACAGTGATAAATCACTACCAAGTCTGGAAATATAAAAAGGTTCCAATTACTCATTTTAAACACACAGCAGCTATCAGTAAGTCCAATCAAACTTTTAATTAAGTGAATTACATTTAATAACTTGGGTTTTTGAGTTACTCCTTTAGTTATGCCAAATGTTCCTCATATCTAGCTTATTCCTTGAGAAGTCTGGTAAATGAATAGATAGGGACAGGCTTTTAGAGAACTGAGCTACAACTATATTTGAGATTTCTTTTTTAAGACTAATTGTTTCACTGTTAATCAGTTCTCACTATCTGGTTCCATAGGATTTTATAGATAATCATTTTCACTTTTTTTTTTTTGCCTTCTTCCAAAGAGGTAATGTCAATGACCTAATGGCTAGTGTGACTTCACAGTAAAAAGATAACCAAGTATCTCTGTATTATCATGACCTGCCTGTTCCCCTCTTTTTATTTTTGTGAATTTCCCCAACCTAACCTTTTGTTTTGAAAACTTTTAAGTTTATGGGAAAATGAAAAGATAGTACAATGAATACCCTTCACCCAGATACACCAATTGGTAATATTTTGCTACACTTGCTTTATCTATCTATTTATATTTTGCTTGAACTGTGTGAAAGGAAGCCACCGGCATGATGACAATTATCCCTTAATACTTCAGCACACAGCTGGTAAGAACAAAAGCGTTTTCCTAAATAACTGCAGTACAATGCCTAAAAAAATTAGCATTGCTACAATAATGTTAATGAATATTAATAAATATGAAAAATAAGAAATAGTCTTATTCAGTTATATCCAACTATACCCAAAATATTCTTCACAATAATTTCTTCTTCTGTTAGGGGGTGGATCTACAATCAAAGATCACCCATCGTATTTCCTTGTCATGTCTATTTGGTTTCCTTTAATCTAGACCTGTCTACCACCACACTTACATTTTTGGTCATGAGTAGCTATGACATTTTTTTTTTAACTTTATTTTTGGCTGTGCTGGGTCTTTGTTGCAGCGCATGGGATTCTCCTTGCGTTCGCTTCTCTTGTGGCGGAGCACAGGCTGTAGGGCATGTGGGCTCAATAGTTGTGGCACACGGGCCTAGTTGGTCTAAGGCATATCCCCAGACCGGGGATCGAACCCCTGTCCTCTGTATTGGCAGGCGGGTTCTTAACCACTGGACCACCAGGGAAGTCCTGCAATGATATTTTTGAAGTCTCAGCCAGTCATCTAGTACTATGTTCCATGATATGGACCATAAACAGGTCTGGCTATTGCCTCATGCTTGGGTTCAGGTTAAATATTTTGGCAAAGATACTGCATAGACAGTAACATAGCATATCCATTGTGTAGTATCATAAATGGTCATAAGGAGACACGTAATGTCATTTTTTTTTTTCACGTAATGTCATTTTGTCCATTTGTTGGTGATGCTTAATTTGATAACTTGGATACTTTATAATATCTCTCCATGGTAAAAAGCTACTTTGTAATTAATAGCAATCTGTAGGATGATACTTCAAAACAGCATGAACAGCATGTCCCCCCAACCCAAAATTCACCCAGTGGTTTTAACATCCATCAGTGATCCTTGCCGTAGCAAGAGTAAAGTCAGAAATTGAAAAATTGTCCTTATTCTTCCACATTTATTAGCTAGTGTTCTTACATAAAGAAATGATCCCGCCCCCCCCCCCCCACACACACACAACTATTTTTCCAAGAACATGGTGGACATACAGATTATTTTTTAAAATACAATATGTTATAGACTATTATCATCATCATTCTTTTTGATGCTCACATTTTCCAGGTTTGGCCCCTGGGAGCCCTTCCAGCTTTTGACACGCCCCACCAGCGTTTGAGCACAAGGCAGAGTTCTATCTACTCCTTGTACTGTTTACTGTGCGCTGGACCTTGAATCTCTCATTTTCTCCAAAGAGGCACTGCAGGATTTTAAATACATTCTAACAAACTTTTCTGGGATTCCCCAAAAAATCAGGAGCCATGTGACTCTCCTGAGAAGGCACCACCTGTGGAAGGCCAGCTAACGCAAGGAAGAGAAAATGTCTCATAATATAGCAGGCCTTCCAATCCGGGTGGGATTTTTGCACCTTTAGATGCCCCATGTCCCAACCTCTACTATCCTTTGATCATAATTTTAGTAGGACTACAATCAGATCTTCTGACTTGAGCAATCTCTGTTTCCTCTTACGTGTGGAATTCTGCACACCCAGGGTTCAAACTACACCAGTTTCTATGTCAGGTAGTGGGAGGTCATTAATCATAGTGCTGTGAGCTTTACTTCACAACAAAATGGGGGCCATATGAAAATACTAAGGTCTAGAATACAAATTTGCCAATCTTAGAAGTATAATCTCCACACTGGTGTTTACCAAGTAGCTCCTGGGGGAATAAGAGGGTTTCAGTCTTCGGTGCTTAGCCTGCAATCCAAGAATCCTAATAGAGGTTCAAAAGAAAAATTAATTCCATGAGAGTAGAGATGTTTTAGATTTTTTTAATGAAAATCAATCTATTGTGTTATTCCCTATAAGTCTCAACTGCTGTGTCATCTCATTCCACTAGTGACGTTTAACCAGAAACACGTTTTGCCATTGATAACAAGCATATGTGCTCTACAACGACTACCAGTGAATGAGTCTGGAGAGCGCAATGCCACGTAAGGGTCTCAGCTGACAGCGGCCATGGCTTGCCCACCCACTGTCCAGCAGCTCACGGCCAGCGAGTTTTGCTGGATCATGTCAGAGTCCTCTTCTGAAGCTTCAGATGCCTTCGTGACCTTTCTCTAGGCTTTTATTTCCAATTGTCACATGTTGCTATGTGCCTTTAATTAATTCACTTTGGGAGGCTGGGAGGGGGCAGGAGAGGGGTTGTGCCTTTTTGTTCAGCACAGTCCTTCCACAGTTCAGAGATGGGAAAGGTCAGAGAGGGACTTCCTAATACTGCCTGTTTGTCCTCTGATCCACATTTCAGAAAGCTGAGCTCAGGCTCCTTTTCCTTCTGAATAGAAACAGAGAGAATCACAGGGTTTTAGATGTGAGAAGACTAGGAAACTGAGGAGCCGGTGTCCCTGTGGCGTTTGCTATGGATAAAGTGAGGCCTCACCAAGGCACCCTCCTTGGGTCTGAAATAGCCCCACTCACTGTCCACCTGGGCTTCACAGTTCATGCTAGTGGGAAGAACCCGCCTGCCAATATGGAAAAAGTAAGAGACGCAAGAGACGCAGGTTTGATCCCTGGGTCAGAAAGATCCCCTGGAGGAGAGCATGGCAACCCACTCCAGTATTCTTGCCTGGAGAATCCCATGGACAGAGGAGCCTGGTGAGCTACAGTTCACAGGGTCGCAAAGACAAGACAGTGACTTGGCACAGCACACACCGTCCACCTGGAGCAGGGCCGAACCAGGGTGCCCAGCCCTGCTCCAGGCGAGCGTTCATGAGAGGAAGTAACTCCCCTGAGCCCGAACATGTGCCTCTTTCTCACTTTGAGTGACATTCTTAGCTAACACCAGAAGAACTTCTTTGCATCTCTATGGTGATATATGGTTCCAACACATCTTAACTATTTTTTCCTTCAGATCCCTACAACGTTGCATAGTAAGTTGGTCCATATCATTATCCATATTTTCTGAATTAGAAAAAAAAAAACACCAAGAGTCTTAGAGATTGAGGCAGTTAATCACTGGTAAAATAGAAACAGAAACCTAGATTTTCTTGCTGTCAATCCCAAACCCTTCCTGAGACCCTGTTACCCATTCTACCTCATGACTCTTGCTGTTCCTTGCGCCAGGAGGACCTTTGGTGAACTCAGGCACTAGAGTCTGTTCCACTGCCCATCTCCTATTTGACACTCTATACCGTCTCCTCTCCAAGCCCATCCTATAAAAATATTCCCTTGGGTTGAGAGTTAAAAAAGCTTTCATTATCAAGCAGATATATCACATAACAGGTGAGACCCCTTCTGAGTGTATTTAAATTTTAACAGAGATCTAAGTGAAAGTGTTAGTCACTCAGTCATGTCCAACTCTTTGTGACCCCCATGAACTGCAGCCTACCAGGCTCCTCTGTCGATGGAATTCTCCAGGCAAGAATACTGGAGTGGGTTGCCATTCCCTTCTCCAGGGGATCTTCTCAAGCCAAGGGTTAAACCTGGGTCTCCTGCATTCAGGATAGATTTTTTACCATGTGAGCTACCAGGGAACAGAGATCTAAGCACTAAGGTAATTCCTCAGTTATACTTAATGAGCATCTACTACATTCCAGACACTGCTCCAGGCCCTGGGGACTTAACAGCCACCAAGTGAGACCAGTTGCCTTCCTCAGGGGGGCTTGTGTTCTACTGGCAGTTTCCATTTCCTTGGGATGAGGCTCCCTGGGGGAACTTCAGGCTAACTCCCTAGCAGAGGACCACCATGGGCAGCAGTCTTCACAGGCTCGTTCAGTCACACCAGGCTTGAGACTTGCCTACCCAACCCCAATCATTTTTCTTGTTTATGCCTCCACTGTTTCCCTGATACACATTAGCATTCCTTCTCTAAACTTTCACTCCCTGGGTGGGCAACAAATGGCTATTTCCAAGGCTGATCTCTATTTACCTACTTTCAAGTTTCTCTAGTGCTGTGGAATTCAAATGGGTCCCACAGGGTCCATGAAAGTGAGAGGCAGTTGTTCACGCACAGCCAGTCGGCCACCGGAGCTCTCGTGTCCAGGATAGGGAGGATTTTCAGCTACTGACCTGGTTCAACATTCAGAGTCACACGTATGAAAACTTCACCTCCAGGTCACATCTTCACGAGCAAATAAGGGTTGCTCATGTTAATTCTGAGTTATGAGGATGTTATGGCTTCCTTTCTAATATTAATAAAACACAGGCAATACAGAAAAACATAATGCCACTTGACTTTTTCACGGTAATCAACAATTCAGCAAAGGATGGGAGGGGGGGTGGAGACTGACTGATTTCCTTAAACTCAAGAGAAACAAATCAGAAGGAGGGAATCAACTTACCAGGATGCAACCATCTAAAATCTCTGGCTCCAGAAATAAATAGTTTTTTTTTCTTTTTTTTACAGAAGGTAAACCCCAAAAGGGTGTAACCTACCCATCGTCTCTTACATATTCATCATCTAAAAGCCCAGCTGCCAAAGCAGGCAAGTGTCCACGTGTGATTTCATCTAAATCTTCTGATTTTGTAATCAGGCAATTCTGTGTTTTAGAAGATAGGGTGGAAATTAGCATCTTAACTGGTCAAGCTCCACTGACTCCAGTAATATTTTAACAGATGCCAGGAACACGGGCACAGAAATCAATGGGCTGAAGAGTGAGGCTTTATTTTTTGTTTTTGCAATTCCGAGATTATCTCTGTGTTGGTGTCATTTTTTCAGAATGACTGTTGCCTTGAATTTATTGTATTGCTACTTTAGAAGATGACATGACATTCTGTGTGGAAATGTTCCCTGGTGGCT